>NC_142892.1:14897500-17297500 GCF_054131105.1 Drosophila navojoa
AATTGTGACGGTAGAGCTGTTCCAGCTTTTGGAGATAGGTGAGGTTGATGTACTGCGCATCCGGCTGATTGATGGTCGCGGGCGTATACTTAATGATCATATGATCACGATCCTGCAGATATTCAATGGCCGGCATACGAGGCGAGGGCACTGCAAACTGTATGGGATAGCACCACACCTTTTTCAAATGGGGCGGCGGCGGTGGCGGCGTTGGTTCCGGTATGCCATGCTCCTTGAGCAGCTGCAAATGACGTTCCCGTATCTTACGTGCATGCTCCGCTGACAGATGGTAGATCTTGACGCATAATGTTTCCACGGAACTCTTAACCGTCTCTACCAAATGCGGTTCGCATTGCCGCTTCAGATGAGCCAAACGATCCTGGAAATCCTCATAGCTGGCACCCACCGTGCGGCGCAGCCATTGAAATGTATCCTCCACATTCCACTTGACAACCTTCTTAGACTCCGCCGGCGCTGAGCGCGACTCGATGATCTGTTTGGCCGCCTCGGCATATCGGGACAATTGCTTGCGTGCGTCGCCCGTGAACTTGGGCTTGACAATCTTGATGGGTATATCGGCCATAATCTCTCGATACATGGAACTGGATATTTCGGGCACGCAGTTGCTGGGCAGCAACGGATCGCAGCCGGTGTCTATGACCTTTCGTTCCATGAGCCAGCGATTAAAGGAGTCCCGCGGCGCCTTGATGTTCTCCCTACGCATGCAAAGATCCTCATATGTCTTGAGCAGCTTCATGGTGAAAGCAGCGCGTAAAGCCTCGATCTCTGGGTGCGGCTGGGGCAGTAACGTGGGTGGGCGCTCAACAATCACTGCATTGGTGCACACCTCCAGATCCCAGGGACCGGCCAGCACAAACTTCTTCATGGGAGGTCCGCCGTGCGGACCCATATGCTGCTGCTGCAGCTGTTGATGGTGCGGGTGCGGGTGTATGTGCATGTCATCCGAGGGCCGACGCTTCAAATGATGATGATGTTGCTGCTGGTGAGGCGTCATGGGCGTTGGGCCGCCAACACCGCCAACACCACCATGGCAGATGCCCAATGGATCCGTTAGCGGATCAAAGGGGCGTGCGCCTGGCATTTCCCACAGCGATTCTCCTGTGACCTTATTCCAATAATACGGACGATTCTCTCGCTTTGACCAGAACTTGCGCCACCCCTGATTAACAAGCTCCCCTGTCAACTCCTCACCATAGCCACCAGGTCCAAGTGTGGGTGGGCCCTGCGGCGTGTGAGCCATTGCCTCCAGCGTGGGCGGTGCATGATGTGATTTTGTTGGCGTCGATGGTGACGAGCAGCTGGGCACCGGTGAGCTACCAGCGCTCATCATGTGTCCAGCTGCGTCCGATGTAGACGCAGCCGCTGCCGTTGTTGTTGCCGTCGACGATGTAGGTGACGGTGTCATATTATTAGAGGCACTCGCAGTCAACTGATCCCAGGCACTCTGAGCACTGGTGCTCGGCTGCATCATGGAACCCACTGAGCCGGTGGAGGCGATCACCGACGGCGGCACCTGCAGCGCTCCCAAATTGTGCATGTTGCTGTTGTTCGCAGCCATTTGAGCTCTGCAAAACTGCACACACACCTTAACATTATTTACAGTTCTTGTTTACGTTTTTCAATCGCGAGAGGGAGAGAGCGAGAGCGTGCGCGCGTGTATCAGATGCGAGAGCGCCTGCTGCTGCTAGTCTGGCAAGCAGTAAAATACTTGGGCTCCAGCTTAACAGAAACTAGTCGGCAAGAAACACTCAGCGAAGCAGCAACGCAAGCCGGAGAGTACGCGCAAGTGGCCGAGCAGCAGGATCGTCATAAATATGACGCATAGATGCGTACACATACATTAGTATAAATATGCCGTTACTAGTGAGCATAAGCACGCATTCCCCTAATAAACTCAACCAATCAACTGGAGCTTTTGCTTGTGCTATAAAATGAGAGCGGCGCGCATGTTTTCTTGTGAGCAACAAACTACGAGAGAGCGAGAGAGACAGAGAGGGAGAGCGAGAGAACGGCCAAGTGAGAGCGACAGCGAGAGGGAGAGCCATTACGACAGGCACGAATGAGAAATCAAAACAAATTGCAAAAGAATAGAGATTTTCAGCCTGCTTGTGTATGTTTTGACGAGCGTGTACCTAGCGTATGCGCACCGCACAAATAAAAATATACAAAAAATTATTTGCAGCCAACTTTGTTGCTGCAATTCACATACACGCACAGGCACACACACACTAATAACGATTGCATTACTTGCCATAAACAATTCCGATGAGTTATGAAAAAAAATGCACTAACAACATTCAAGTGCTGCTCTGCGGTTTCATGACTACGTCATGCCAGGCACGGAAATAATGGCGCGCTTTTTCCATCAAAACACAGAACACACTATTTGCAGCTATATATAAAAGAAAGATTTCATAAAATGGATATTTTATTTTTGTATTTTGTTTGGCGCTACACAATATTTTTGGCGCGCATGCATATCATTCGGCATTTGTCGTTTATATATTTTTATAAACAACATTGTGACTGCACCGAAAATTTCTCTACACTTTCTTTTCAACCACATCAATATAAACTACGCCTTGCTGCTGTTTGCTGCTGATTCGTATGGTCATATTTCAATCGCGTTTAATTGCCACTAAACTCACCTATTTTCAACTATCCTATTATACAAAACACCAACAACGTGTTTCCAAACATTTATAACGTATGTACGTAATTATTTGATACGATTATTTATGTTTTATAAATAAATTCCTGAAAAACTCTTCTTCCAAAGATACTTCACCAGCTAAGTGTGACCAGACTTAGTAAGTGTTGAAATAACTGGCGAAAGAACATAACGCAAATGTATCATAGGTAAACATGAAGTTGTAATAGTTTGACTAAATGATACTTATAATTTGACAAAATAAATTATTCAGATAATATTTTAGGCTTTATTGTCAGTAAATTAAACTTTCGACTGTAGACCTATGCAAATATCGATAATAATCATTTGATACAGTAATTAAAATACCAGCACGTCATATCAATTTACGAATACAATATGTGGTATCTTTGAAATACTGTACATTATCAGGTTGAATTTTATTCATTCTGGATGGAGTTGTGGAATGTTTACCAACAGTATTTACATATACATATATTTGAAACTAATTTGTTGCCTGCAATTTAAGGCAAATTTCTACACTTATATTGAGATCCGGCTTATATCTGTTTATCAATCGGAGTAAATTCAACTTTTTCGCCTTGGAATTATTGGATTCCAATTCATACAATGTTGATAAATTCACTAGTAAACTTTCATTCAATGACTTTTGTGGATTTAAATTGATTGCACGTTCATACAAGTTAATTGCGTCTTTCAGTTTACCAGCGTACAGCAAGCATACGCCCATATTGTTTAATATCATCGTATTGCCGGAGTCCAAGTGTAGCGCCTTTTGAAATATTAAATAAGCCTCGGGAAAGTCATTTTTGGCCACAGCTATGAGACCCTTGTCGACCAGATCTCGCAGATCCGGCGACATATTACTGCAAAAGTCAAGTTTGAATATTATCAACGATAATTTCTATAAATAAATGCCACTCACATCTCACGTAGCCGTCGAGAGACAGCAAATTTTTGCTCCGCCCCAAAAATATCGCCGATTTGTAGATAAATGCGGCCCCAAGCTGAATATAAAGCGCGTTGCTCCTCTTTACTAAGCGTAGAGCGTGTCAACAGCATTCCACCCATAATGTCATCAATCATACTAAATTTCTTCATCTATAATATAGGGAAATTTTAAATTAAACTCTTTAAGGCTTCACTTTTTCTGACTCACCATTAGAGCGCAATTAATAATTGATTGCAGTACGCGTTCGGCTCTTCGCTGCCAAAATTCTGCTGCATTTATGTTCTTTAATCTGTCGTAATGCTCCTTGATTTCATTGCTTATGACATGCAGCTCAGACAGACGATCAAGCGCTAGATGAGGTTTGCCTAGATAAATGGGCAGCTCGGCCAAGAGCAGGCGGAACGAGAAGCATGCAATGGAGCCATGTTTGCCCTTGTACATCTCTGGATAATGCTCGTAAAAGACATCGGGTCCATTCAGTTGACCGAATGGTTCAGCCTCTGCCTGCAGTAGTTCGTATTCCCCCAGCTTGGCCAGCAATGCGAGGCGCGTAAACCACAATTGAAGCGAATGCGGCGAATGTTTTGCTGGCTGACCAGCACGACCATAGCCCTGGCCATAGATGGTGAGCAGTCTACCTGTTAGATTAACTGCCGCACGAAAGCAGCCAGCATTAATTAATGTACGTATTCCCCGCTCATCTTGCGTCACATCTTCAACTGCGAGAATTTTACGTTGCTGCAATTCAGCTTCTCCTAAATGTTGAGTTACGGCTATACAAATCGGATCGGGCTGCAATAAAATGGATAGATAGTTCGATATATTTGTTATATTTAAACATATTACTTACCAAATCGTTAGCTATGTGTATGCCTGGCATAATCAGATGTGCTGCCTGTTTGCCCGCCTCATTTTGTGTGGGCAGCTGCCACAGGTTTCTCACCTCATCGCTCACTTTTATAGGCTCTTCGGCTTCAGCTGTTTCTACGTATTCAGGAGGCTGAAAGCTGCCCGTAAATGTGCTGCCCAGCATATTGTTGCTGTTGGTTGGTTCAGCGGCGTTTACTGGCTGCATATCCTTGGGCTTCGATTTATTGTTTGTCAGCTCATCAAAAAAGCTGGGCGGATCGTTGGCGAAATATTCGCTTAATCGTCCGTTTGAGTTATTTGTCATTCCGTGGTCGATACTTTTATTGTGTTTTTTCAGCACCTGCTACACAATCGAAAACCGATGACTGCCTAATCGATTTTTGCTCTATTTTAAACAGTTAATTTATATTGCAATGGTCACACTGCACAAGTTTTGTTTTTCATTCAAACAAGAACTTCTGTCTATAATTTATATAATATAATTTGTAGAATGTTTAATTTTCTAGTGCTGCTTATCAAGAATTCAAATTTAAATTATACAAATTAATAATTTGAAATTATACATAAGCTATCGATACTTGTGGCCAATCGATAATAGCTTTTATTTTTATAGCACACTAAAAATAAGTCTAGTGCTGCCCAGCCCAATAAAAAGACGTTATAAATTTAAACATTGTTTTTTTTTCTATATTTATTTATTGCAATTGCATTATTATTATTGTACAGTAATATAAAGCAAATTAAAAACTAGAAACATAACGTCATTTGATGACCAAAAAATGTAACATTAAAACTGATGTATTTACAAAGCAGCGCCTGCGCATTTGCCACATTCTTCACTCTACTGTCCATTGAAAATGGATTCGGGATAATAGCTGGGGGCGTTGAACATGCGCGGAAAACCGTTCGCATCCAATTGACCCACAGGCAGCATTATATCACTGCAACGAGAAAAATACATATATGTACATATATTTAAATGTGTGCATGTGAGTGTGTGTATGTGTTAGAGAGTGTATGGAATTTGACGCCTGTAAGTGATCAAACACAGCGGGGCATGCGGCAACAATTGAGGCACATGCTACACGCATGCGCATTCGAGTAACGGGCACCATTCAATGGGCAACGGGCAACGTTGGCGACCAGTGCCCGTCTATAAATAGGGTAAAAGGAGCTGCAAAATTGGACATAAAACACGCTCAAGTGCCCTTTCAGAAAAAAAAACCGAAAAAAATGGCATCGGACCGTGGCGAACCGTAAGGGAACTCGAATTGGGACTTCGATGCGAAGGCAAGTGTTTTACGGTCACTTAAACGAATTTTTAAATGCCAATTTTTGAAAAACAATTGAATTGGTTTTCGAGAGCGAGTGCGAGAGAAACATGAATTGTTTTACGAGTTATGTGGAAAACATATTGTAATTAGTTTCTGAGCGACATAGAAAATATATATGTGTATGCATATAAATGAATATACTTACGATCTTTGCTGTGGTGTGCGATCCCTTTGCCGGCGATTCTTGAACCAATTGGAGACTTGGGTGAGCGTGAGGCCCGTTTTCTTGGCCAGCGTTTTCTTTTCGTCGGGCGTGGGATAGCGATTCGTTAGATAGCAATCCTTGAGAGCGTTGCGTGACTTCTCCTTGAAGCAATAGACCGTCTCCTCGCCATCCCAGATGGTCTTTGGCAGCGGATACTTTTTGCGCAGTCGATATTTGTCCACGGCGCCGAGCGGACGGCCGCGCACCTTTTCCGCCTCCTTGTAGTGCGCCTTGAACCACAGGTTCTGGAGGTCCACATGGTACTTGATCGAGAAGCAGTGCGTCTCCAGCAGGCTGTACAGCTCGTGGAACTGGCCCAGGTTGTAGGCCACCATGGCGCGTGCCCGCAGCACGCTCTCGTTCGTCTTGAAGAACTCGCTGGGCGGCAGGCTGCAGAGGAAGTTTGTCAGCTTCTCGATGTCGCCCTTCTGCTGCAGTGCCTCACACATGCACTGAATCTGTAACGAAGTAAGCCGACATTCAACTGACGTTCCTTTGGCTATCGTCCAGCTCCAACTTACCTGATCTGTGGAGAACTGCAGCATCTTGGCATCAATCGGAAAGCTGCCAACGGCGGACATATTGTGCGCCGCAGTCAGATTCGAGATGAGATGTCCGCCACTCGATGCACCAGCTAATCCGCCACCGCCGCCGCCCAAGCCCGCGGATCCGCGCTGCATGCTGCCACAGAGTCCATCCGACTTGGTATTCCCATTGAGGTCGCCCAGGCTGCTGCTGCCGTTCTCGAAGATGATGCTGTTCAGTGTGGGATAGTGCGTGGGCGTCGTGGATGCTGTGGGCGGCGGCGACTTGTCATAGTCATTGGTGATGTCCTGAAAGCGACGCTCAATCAAATCCTTTTCGCTCGCCTCATACGGCGCGAATTTGTCCAACTGCAAAACTGTTTTGCAAGAAATGTTGCCGCGGTAGCCTTAAATAAATAGAGCAGATGAGTTGAGATGAGATTGGATATTGATAAACTGTAAGGGATTTATATATGTTTATATATGTATATGTACGTATTTTTATTCTTATTAAAAACGTATATAATTACTCAGACTACGTTTTGTTTTTCTTATGGATAAATATGTCGATTATTAAAAGGCTAACAAGTGTACATATATAATTTAATCTCAATGTATAGTTAGAGTGGGAGTAATCTTCCCTATCTTTCTCTCTCTCACACACAGACTTCTCTTCCTTATCCTTTTTCCCCACTTTCTATTCCACACTCTCTATCATTATATTGCTTTCTTATTCTTAACGGAACTTTTGAATATAATATTTCGCTATAAATATTTTAAGTTTTAGCACAGAACTTCCACGATTCATAGCCAAAACATTTATATGGCACGTGTGAAAATTATTTAAATATATATATATTTTTTTTACCATTAAGTGTTTATGTTTCTTATGTTTTCCATCTACACATTACATATTGACGCAAGAGAATTCATTCTCACGTGCTACTTTGCTGTTCAGCAATAGTTCGGCTTCTCCAACTCCCCTTCAACTCTCCCACAACCCACTTGAATTCGGACTCCCCGCGTGGCCTACGAATTGCATGTGACTAATCAAAATTCTGACTTTCGACACCTCAGACCTCAGACTTCAGACATAGCAAACAATACCATATAGACCAGAAAGAGACATCATGCAAAGTATGTATATACATACATATATACAACGATATCTGATACCCTCCTATATACATAAATATGCGCATACATGTATGTACATATATTGATTTGTATATGCATAATTAGTGCTATGTAAATATATTATAAAACAATTGAGTTGTGTTTTTTTTTGTTTAATGAGTGGAAAGTACGCCAAGGAATGCCAAGAGCCAATGTAAATACTGCGCAGTCGAATTGGAGTTTTAAGAAACATATTGAAAATATTGAATTCCTAAACACATTTAGGGATAAAATTATCAAGTAATTGAGTAATTGAATTTCGAAATTTACTCAAGCTTTGAACGTTAAGGAATTGTATATAGAGCACCTTCATGATCTTAGATAAGAAACTGTTCATAAAACAAATAATTACTTTAATTGTCATCAAACAAACAAAATTATTGATTTAAAAAATTTTTGATTCTCTATTCTCTTCTTTTCCTATAAAACTTCATAATAAAAATTTCCAAAATGTGCTGCCAATTAAAATTCTAAAACAATTCTAAAATATATTTTATTTTATTTATTTTTTTTTTTTTCAATTGCGAAACAATATCTATGCAAATAGTTAACCCAGAGGAATGCAAATGCTTAGATCAGTTTACCTATTTGACTGATGGCAATAATTTGTTAATAGACAGCATTTATTTATGCAATTTCTATGTATGTATATATTATATTGCATTTCCGAAGCTCATTCAGTGCCTGAGAAATGTGAAATCTTCAGCAAAAAAGGAAATTAACATTAAAACATAAAACAAGAGTCTCCGATGGTAATTGTTTATGCAGCGCCTCATTGACGCCTGTTTCATGTAATCCGATATAAATATATACATATATAAATATATATGTACATATATGCCTCGCTTAACTGATAAATTGTCTATGGCTTACCAGCATTTGGCAGAAAGAGCGAGCCGTAGGCCATGGGCGAGCTAATATTGTCGTGCTGCACGGCGGAATGATCGGATGCTGTGCCGGCGGAGCTGGTCGAGTCCAGGTCTCCATTGATGGACACCGAGAGATTTGTGCTATCCATATTCTTTTCAAACATATTTGAAAGCTGAACTTTTATAGTTTTCAATCAAATATATATATGGTTATTTAACTAAATCATTTACTTTTTAGAACATTTATTTTAACACACTATTTTCACTTGTTAAAACACTTTTGTAAATTTTTGTAATATTCTAAGAGTTTTTTCCTTGGTTCTTTTCTAAAATATTTTTCTTCCCGTTGATAGCAACGCGACGCTTTCGCTTTTCAAACTCAACTGCAAGTGGCAAAGAGAGAGCGCGCAACGCTCGCGTTGACGAATGAAATGGAACTGCATTCAAGGCTGCGTCGGCGACTGTTGCTGCCTGTGCCTGAAACGTTTGGAAACGGAACGTTATAAAAGGGCCTGCTGGCTGCGCGTATATGTGTGTCTATGTGTGACTGTGTGTGTGTGTGTGTATGAGTTGGTTGCTGTGCGTGAGCACGCTAATTAGGGGTGGCTTATTCGCATTTGGCTTGTCCTGCACGATGGGCGTTGCCTAGCCAAAGCAGGCGCCATTTTCAATGCTTGCCAATAACAGGCCAGCCAAACCTGACTATATACACATGCACAGTTGTCTGGGTGTGTGTGCGTGACTGTGTGCGTCTGTTGAGCTGTATTGCATTATGTTATCTAATGCTTAACGTGAACATTTCAATTGAAAAATAAAACATGGTGACCTCGTTTGCGGCTCAATGGTAGTAGCTGATGAATGCCGTGTGCATTTCTTAGAATTTACATCAAATTTCTTTAGCATTGCTAAATGCTATTTTTGTTCGAGTTTGCATATAAAATCAGTTGTTAAAGTCACCAAAAACGCGATGCAATTTGATGCCCCGCACAGCAACAGCAGGCAGCAAAGCTGAACTGCACAGACAAACAGATAGACAGCAGAACGGACAGACTGATAAAGGGGCTGCAAAAAATGTTGCTTCTGCTGCTGTTGCTGCTGTCTTTGTTATTTGTCATCTAATGGCATCAAATTTCAATTACAAAATTGTTCCTCTCATTCACAAGCATTAAAATCGGTGTGCGCCACTTCAAATGGTGTGATAAAATAGTGACATGACAAAGGTGACAACAGCAGCAAATCCACAAAAAGGCTAAACAATGGTTGCCAGCAGCAGCAGCAGCAGCAACAACATATTTGTTGTTGTTGGAAAGAATTCATTAGGACTGAAATTAGGAGGGTTGACAATTTCGTCACACACAACCAAATCCCCGAGCCTGTCCCAATTTCAGCTCACACGGGAGTTTTCAATTTGACACAGCATCAGCTTTATAGCATTGAGCGATCAATCCAAAGGGGCGCATAAATTGAGGAACACGCGGCCTGCGCGTTGACAGCCACACAGGTGCATTTTTTTTTTATTTTTAATAAATATCTCTTTGAGGTGGCTAAAAATGAGGCTTAGAAGCAGCCTGTTTTATTCGCTATTCATTTGAACTAGTCAGAATAAGGATGTGACTATGGACTATCGATAGTTATTATTGTGGCACCAGTTTTTGTTCAAGTGAACTTGTTAGCCTGAAGCTGTAAACACTTGGAATATTGCCACCTAATTAAAAGCTTTGCAAGCAGGAGCAGCTCCTTAGCGATAATCAGAACAAGGTATTATGCTAATTGTACATATAAGATACACACGTGAATTACGTAGCGGATCAACGATATCAAGCTGTTTGAGCGGCAGCTAACCTATCTACATACATACATACATACATATATCGACGGCAGCAGGAAAGGAGTAAAGACTTTTTGGGTGGGTGTTGTTGTCCGCTAATTGACCGCAAAGAGAGACTTGTAATCGCATTAAGCTAATATTGTTTATTTGATTATGGCAATCACGTGTCAGGACTTAGCTGCCAAGCAATGCCCAATAACAAGTTTTTCGAGCCATGCGAAGCGACGCGCCCTGATTCCCACACTATTGTGTTTTGCCGAGCGTAGCAAAAAAGCTTCTTTTTTTTTGTTTTTGTTTTTGCCTGCCTGCCTCGGTGTCCGGTTCGTTTTAAAGCTACTGAATGCAGGCGGGCGCAGAGAATGCATTTACAAGTGAGAAGCGAGGATCTGTTGGATATATTTGTATGTACAAAAATACATATATATGTACATATTATGTAAATATGTATCATAAACATATTTATCAAACTCTTAAGTAGGCTAATCTCTTTCCCTTTGTCATGTGACACCCTTTAGTTTTGAAATATCTGGCTCTAAACATAGAGGTATTCAAAACGTTTTACTCCCAACTTCTTATATAACCCAAGTCCATTGTCATTCTCCTCAAGTGCACACAAATTGCTTAACTTCTGGCAAAGAGGAACAATGAGATACATAAACATTTGTTGTAGAATTTAGCAAACGTCATGCTGTTAGCCAACGCAATCCTTAAACAGAAATAACCTGTGCGACATCATAATCCGTAGCCCAGATAAATGGAGCGACAAACCCACTGGAAAACAGCTTAAACAGCTCTAATCCCAAAATTCCCAACAAATGTGTCTGCAAAGTGTTTTGTCATTTATGTGGCTGCTGCTGCTGTTGTCTATCCCATTCATGAACTGTAGTCACAATGTCTGATCTTTTGTGCAGCATCCTTTATCCGCTTGTCGATCGCACAATAATGGGCAAACGCATTCATATTGTGCCGTGCAGCAACCTGATTTTCGCACCTTGTCAACAATTGTTCAATAGAAACGTTCCTCGGGTATTAGTGGACCAGATTCGTGTATTTATAGCCCATGGAAGCAGGAAGACAGAGCGAAAGTCCAATTAATATTCTTCAGTTTTCACTCAAATGGAAAATCGTGCACCAATTAGTTACGGAAATCAATCAATGTTCAGGTCTTTAGCCAACATATGTTCAGATATAGTCTGAGTCTAAAGCTAATTGGCTGGCAAGGGTTGTGTGGCTCTGACTATCTATATATGCTCACTGTAAGATGATCCTTAGTCAATGGAAAATATACACACACATACATAAACACTCTCTCTCTCACACAACAATCTTATTAGTTCTCATTAATGAAGCGTCGCTGGCTTTTGAGGTTTCCATTTACTCAAATAACAAATAAAACTTTTTTCCACATTTACAACTATCAATTATTTGTATACAGAGCGAAACTTGAATTGTTTTTCTAGCATTTGTATACTAGCATAAGCTAAAATTATAGTAGCTGTACGTATACATACATATTATATATTTATCTGTGGGATGGGGTTACACTTTTGCCAAGAATTTCATTGTGAAACGTGAAAAGAAGGCCTCGAGAGTGATTCACGGAAACTAGAGCAGCTATAATCCATTGATAAATATCATTTTCTAGATCTTTTCAATTGATTAGGAGTTTTTGGCCAATTCTTTCGAATTTTTCTTAAGGCAAAGTGAAAGCGGAAGCGAAACTGCTGATAAGAGCAGCTGCTAGAGACAAATTTGCTAACGAAATATATATTATTTTCTTTTAATTTTTTATATTTATATTTCCATATAACCAACATCTCTAAAATATAAATAAAAACATATTTAATATTTAGCAAATATATATATATATATACATTTTAATTTAATTTAAAAGATAGATTTTTGTTTTAATTTTTTATTTTTTACTACTTTCTTAATGTGCTTCATTAGGCGCAAAAATTGTAAATTATTAAGGATATCAGAAAACTCTCGTGGGATATAATTAGTCGCTTTAAAACAATCAGAGGCGTTGGCTATAGTGGGCATATGTTGGGCATTGCCCCCTGTGCGCTAGCAGCCACGAAAAGAGCAAATAAATCATAAATGTTTCATTCAACGTAATTGAGCTCAAACCCAACTGAGCTCGAACCACCCTTAGCAGAGGAGAGAGAGAGAGGGAGAGGGAGAGGGAGACGGAGCTGGAGCGGGAGTGAGTGCAGAGATGGGCGACCAGGTCGTTATGGTTGCACAGTTCCATGAACAAGCGAAGCAAACAATGTAACCCGATCCGATTTCTATATATCTATGTGCGTAAGATTGTGTCGCAGCAGCGGAACAAGGTATGCCCAATATAATCCTGTTGCTGGGTGCGAGAGCAGCGACAGCTGGGAGAGCAAGCTGCTTGAGGGTTGATAGCACAGGCTCCTCCTACCGCAGCAGGAAACAAGTGAAATGAAACAGTGGGCAATGCCAAGCAGAACGTTGTCGAATGAAACAGCAGAGAGTAAATTTAAAGTAACAACTAAACTTCTTTAAACATTTGAGAACAATTTGATAACACAAGTATAATTAAAACCAGATGAAGAAGCGCCTTCACACATCCTTGGCAAAGTGACGCACATTGCGATAGTTGACATGGATCAGCCTCAGGCTGGAGCCCAGCGTGGCCAACGGCTTGGTAAAGTGAGCCAATGTCTCGGCGAGTGGGTCTAGAATATCGCGCAGCGAGCACATGACATTATACAAAAATATCATCGGCGGCTGGAGGAAACCATTGAAGATCACCGTCAAGAAGGGCTTGACCAAATAATCGGAGGTCGTGTGAAGGAGACCCACAATCAGAGTGTTGACCAGAGAGTAGAGCAGGAATCGATAAGATTGCAGCAGAAAGGACACCACGAAGGCGACGGCAATGTGCAGCAGTCCAAAGAACTCAGCCCAAAAGTGTGTGGCATATGTCGTGGCTCGATCTGCCAGGACAATTGAATTAATCTTGGGATGTGTGTCCGTGGTGCTCAAGTAGTCGGCGCAGCCGTGCTCAAAGGGATAGATGCCGATGCAAGTGTGTCGGGCTGCGGCCTTTTTGTTCCACTTCGGCGAGGGCAGATCGTCGATGATGCTGTGAGCATGCTGAGGCTGGCACTTGCACATATTGTCCAGCGAGGCCATTAGGCGCGCCAGAAAACCAGGTTGATTCTCCTGACACAGCTGCTTCGAATGATGATGTTTCGACTCCTGCGTTTCCTTTGCTTTGGACCCAAATGGTTGTGGTCTAGTCGCACGTTTGCGCGGCGGCAGCGTCATGCGGGTGCACTTGCTCCTCGAGTAGCGTTGGAACTCAATGCGATTCGGCTTGGAGACACGTTTCTCTGGCTCCGCGTGCATTTCGTAGAGCACACATGGCGGACTCGATAGCCCAGTTGTGTTCGTTGCTGTGGTGTCGCCTTGCCCCTCGTTTTCAAACATATTGTACTTAGATTTCGGTTGCTGGAAGATTTCCGTATCCGTTGAACTGCTCAGCTGGGGCAGTAGCTTCTTTAAAGGTGATTGCAATTTGGCTGTAACACCCACATGATGCACCTGCACTTCAATCAATTGGGTATGCGACTGCGTTGAATTTATCTCAGCAGCATCAGACATTCCCAGCTTGTTATTGAATATAGTAGCACAAATATGTTTAGTAGCAAGGAAACTGATTGAAGAAGCACAGCTTGTTTAGCGAAGGGGATAAGTTTTGCTTCTTTAGGATAAATTACGTACAATTACAATACGTAAAGAGAAATACAATACTGAGAATTCAAAGTCTGTTTCAAAAGAATAACTCGATCGATATTATATGTAGGTTTTCCTCCAAAAATTCCTCAATTTATCATATGTTTAATTAAACGCGCCAATTGAAAAAGTAATCGGTTGACATTTCATCACTATATCGCGTTTTGCTATAACTTATCGATAGTTGTGGTATCGAACTTCTGAAGCTTCGAATGTGACAGCTGCTCGTAGGAAAAAAACAGCTACACTACATATATACATTATATGTATTATCAAGTGTTCCGGCACTTTCCTGGTGACATACATATTTAACTGTAAATAAGCATCATCATCCTGTGCCTTAGGTTAACGAGCAATAAAAGATAATCTAAATTGAAGCGCCTAAATGTTTTCGTCAGTCTGGAGAAACATTGAAACCCAATTGACTTCCTACTACTTTCGAGGTTTGTCCAAATTAACTGCGCACGGAGCTGCAGTTAGTGCGACCCCTGGTGCTGGTGCTGGATCATTAAAGCGGTGTCTGGTTGTCCCGTTGTTGTCTCGCGTCAATTGTAATCTTTTTTTGTCTCCTAATCTAATCAACATATATGTTTAATGTGCATGCAGTCACTTTAGCTACACAAACTAATCTTTATCTATGTATTTAATTTGTTCGCAGTGCAAAAATTAAGAACAGTTGGATTAAGAGGCATGCATAGCTCTTTGGAAGATGTCACGCTGAACAGCATGCAGGTGAAAATCCTGCCTGCTCTACAGGATAACTATATGTATCTGATTGTGGATAGCAATACAAAAGAGGCAGCTGTCGTAGATCCCGTGGATCCAGAGCTGGTCATCAAGACAGTAAAAGAGTCGAATGTGAAGCTAAACAAAGTTCTGACTACTCACCATCACTGGGATCATGCTGGTGGCAATGAGCGCTTGGTCAAGATGTGGGATGGTAAACTGGAGGTCTATGGCGGTGATGAACGTATTGGCGCAATGAATCACAAAGTTTGCCAGGATGAAACATTCACCATTGGCACCCTCAAGGTGCGCTGCTTGTCGACCCCCTGTCATACCAGCGGCCACATTTGCTATTATGTCACAGCTGGAAATAGCAATGAGGCTGGCGCAGTTTTCACTGGCGACACACTCTTCCAAGGCGGCTGTGGTCGCTTCTTTGAGGGCACACCAGAGGAGATGTATGATGCTTTGTGTGCTAAGCTTTCGGCTTTGCCGGATGATACAAAAGTCTTTTGCGGCCATGAGTATACGCTGCAGAACATGAGTTTTGCTCGGCATGTGGAGCCGGACAATAAAAATGTACAGAATCGCATTGAATGGGCCAAGTTGCGCCGTGCAACCAAAGACCCAACAGTTCCATCGACCATTGGCGAGGAGAAGCTGTGGAATCCATTTATGCGCGTGCATGAATCTACCGTGCAGAATCATGCTGGCATTTCGGCAAATCCCATTGGCACTATGGAAGCTTTGCGCAAGGAAAAGGATAACTTTAAAGCTTAAATTTTAAATTTATTAAACGGTTTATTTCGTAAAGAGCACAAGCTGTGTGTTTTCCTATAAGAATAGCGCCACTAACCAGAGAACACATAGACTAGACAACTAGTGGAAAGCTTTTTGCACGCTTTTTCTTGGACTTAAGCACCCCAGACTGCTTTGAATTCGCTCGGCGAATTACTTTTAGGCTCGAGCAACGAAAATATACGAAAGCACAATCATTTCGCTTCACGCGCTCGACCGAGATGGTCAAATGTTGAACAAAAGATCCTTCTATGCTCAATCTTTCCCTTGCTCTCTCTCTCTCGATGCTCTATGCTCTCTCAAATGTGTATATGTGTGTATGCATGTGAGCACAAGCAGCAGCTCTGAGCTGCCAGCTCACGAAAATTGAAATTTCTTCGCAGCAAGAACCCATGCCTTCCCTTCTGTGTGAAGAGTATACCGAACTTATCAAACCGTTTGCCAAGCTCGTACAAAATATGTATATGTGTTTTCGATTTTAATTGTGGAAAGGGTATGAAAGCGTTGGTGCTCATGATGAAAATGCTTTCGCGACGAATGTGCACGCACACACTCTCCGCTACTATATGTATTATGAGCATTTGTGTAACTGTGTGCGTAGTTCTTGCTGCCTGTAGCGATTTCAGAGCCCCGAATTCGCATTTGGTAGATCTTGTGAACTGCTCACACATGCATACATACATATGTTTGATTGTGTGTACGCAGAAGCCGCGATGCTCACAAATGATGGGGTGATCATTGTAGAAGCCTTTGACTGCCTTTGTGCCTTTATATGTGCGTGTGTGTATGTGCATGTGTGTAAGCATGGGACATGAGCATTGGCGTGTGCCTACCTCAACTTAAAATTGTGCGAACGATTTTGGGTTTTGAATTGAAGAGGCGCGCTTATATTTCAGTAGCTGACTGACTACACTGACAAGTGCACTTGCATTTTTTACACTCTTTTTTTACTTGCATGCACCTGTAAATGTATGTACATACAAATATGCAAGGGATCGATAATCGCATCCCATTTTGCCCACTGATCAGATACTACATTTTTTAAAAATGCATTCTGATAGGCTAAATCAGGTGCTTAAATACATATGTATATACCGCGAGTAACTTGGCTGTCCCTATACCACACACATATACATACATACATACATACATACACATGTGCGTGAGTTACTCTTCGGTCACAGTGCCACAAAGTATTGGGATGTGACAAGTGACAAGTGCACTTTAGTCAGTCAGCTACTGAAATATAAGCGCGCCTCTTCAATTCAAACCCAAAATCGTTCGCACAATTTTAAGTTGAGGTAGGCACACGCCAATGCTCATGTCCCATGCTTACACACATGCACATACACACACGCACATATAAAGGCACAAAGGCAGTCAAAGGCTTCTACAATGATCACCCCATCATTTGTGAGCATCGCGGCTTCTGCGTACACACAATCAAACATATGTATGTATGCATGTGTGAGCAGTTCACAAGATCTACCAAATGCGAATTCGGGGCTCTGAAATCGCTACAGGCAGCAAGAACTACGCACACAGTTACACAAATGCTCATAATACATATAGTAGCGGAGAGTGTGTGCGTGCACATTCGTCGCGAAAGCATTTTCATCATGAGCACCAACGCTTTCATACCCTTTCCACAATTAAAATCGAAAACACATATACATATTTTGTACGAGCTTGGCAACGGTTTGATAAGTTCGGTATACTCTTCACACAGAAGGGAAGGCATGGGTTCTTGCTGCGAAGAAATTTCAATTTTCGTGAGCTGGCAGCTCAGAGCTGCTGCTTGTGCTCACATGCATACACACATATACACATTTGAGAGAGCATAGAGCATCGAGAGAGAGAGAGCAAGGGAAAGATTGAGCATAGAAGGATCTTTTGTTCAACATTTGACCATCTCGGTCGAGCGCGTGAAGCGAAATGATTGTGCTTTCGTATATTTTCGTTGCTCGAGCCTAAAAGTAATTCGCCGAGCGAATTCAAAGCAGTCTGGGGTGCTTAAGTCCAAGAAAAAGCGTGCAAAAAGCTTTCCACTAGTTGTCTAGTCTATGTGTTCTCTGGTTAGTGATAGCGCCAAAGGTGCTAAAGATATCGATGGCTATTTCGATAGCTTAGATACTTATCGAAAATATTTGCTTCGGGGCGAATGACACTGTTTTGTTGTATATTCACTGTAATAGAAGGAAGGAAACAAAGCAGCGGCAATTGAATTTGTTTGCTACAGAGACAAAGTGTGTTTCTTTCTATGATGGACCAGCTAAAAGGCTTACTTAAGTCTTACGAGGCATGGGTGGCCAAAAATCCAGATGTGGTGGGTGACTTTGAGACAACGGCCAAATGGGTCTCTTACTTTGTGGCAGGTAAAGTTTTCACATTGATAAGAAAACAATCTTTTTGTGTGGATTGGTGATGCAATTTTCGATTTTATTAGGTCGCATATCGAACTCCAACGTCCTCTCCGAATTAGTATACACCTTATCCAATATGCTGGTGTTCTACAACGATCGCATTATCGAAAAGGCACGTGGCGCCAACGAGAACGCCGTACTCCGGCTGCAGTCCGGCCTCTGCTACCGTCTAAAGGTCACACTGACGACGCTCGAATATTGTGAAGTGTTCATCGAGATATCAGCGCGCCGTCTGTTTGGCCAAACGGGCAAATGGCTGGTGATAGCGCTCATACAAGTGTGCAAGGCAGCTGGCCGGTTATTTTTACTGAAACATTCTACATCTGACATAATCACGTCACCGCCCATCGCAGCTGTAAATCGACGTGCGCTGAGCAAACAGCGCAAAGCCGACGCTGCAGCAGCCGACAGTGTGCCCCAATCGGAGCATTCCATAACGTTTAAGCTGAAACGCTCAGGCCGCCTCATACGCAAGGTGGAGGGTGCACCGCCCATTCAATACCGAGACTTCAAACTGCATGTGGACAATGCGGATGCAGCCAAGACACAAATACCACGCGAACTGCTGCAAGCGGAGTATTTGTACATAGCCAAGCCGCTTGTCCATTTGGCGGCTTTAGGCTTGTTTGGGCAGCGCAGCTGGAAGCAATATATAATAGCGCTTTCCATGGATTTATATAGCGTACATCTGTATCGCCAGCACCGCCACTTGATGTCCAAGCAACAGAAATTAGAGCTAAGCCGACGCTGTATCAATCTTCTGTACTTCCTCGTACGCAGTCCATTTTACGATAAGTACAGTAAGACGCGAATCGAACGAATTTTGGGCTTTGTGGCACAGCATGTGCCCATTGCCAAAGTGGTTGCCGGACCTCTGAAGGAATACGTGCCACAATGGCAGAACACCTACTTCTACCTGTGGTCCACTTGAGGCTCTGTATGCAACAAGTATTCCATATTAGGCTAAGGACACAAAGTTATTAATGGGTAGATCAGCAATTGGTGAAAGATATGGAAGAACATTCCCTTAATCAATGAATCGATTCTGGTTTACATGGTGATTATTTATAGTGCGTTGTGTGATTGTATGGCTTTTAAATTATATTTGGAACAATATTTGTACACATACATTAAAACGATATCTTTTGTTTCCTCATTTTTCATCTTACACGCTAAACTATACATAACAATTATTCAAATTGGCTACGAATCTGTTGTACACACCACACACAAATCGGTCTCAGAACTTCAGACTGAAGCCGGGACCCATTGCCAGCTGCCGTTGCGTCAGACCCGCGTTCAATACAAATCCTGTACTGGCCGCCGTTGCACCGCTCTTCTTGTTGCCAGTGATAATCCCGGAGGCGAGTTTAGTACCAGCTCCGCCCGCAGCTGTGGCCGTTGGCATGGGCTCATCACGGCCCAGCTGCTTGAATTGCGAGCCACCGGATGGTGGCTTGGGAGACGACGCCTGCGCCTTGCGTGCGCCCAGCTCGCTCTTGGCTGGCCAAGTGGGAAACATGGATGGATCGATGGGTAGGGGTAGCTCCTTAAAGTAGCCATGCTTAAGCGCCGCATCAGCTGTCAGTCTTTGTTTCGGATCATATGTGAGCAGGCCCTGCAGCAGTCCAAGTCCCGCATCTGATGTTTTGTCCTGGAAATGTTTACGCAGCTGTGACACCGGATAATCCGTGAACTGTGAGTTCTGGCTCAGCATATTTTTAACGGCCGGCAGCTCCGAGTACCCTGGCCAGATCTTTTCATTGGGTGTGCCGAGTTCCTATAAAAGGGAATACCAACAATTAATAACAAAAGCCTAAGTTGCTTAACTACATTCTCTTACCTTAAAGATGCGATTAAGCTCATCGATCTCAGATTTGCCCGGAAAGAGCGGCGCCATTAGTAAAAATTCGGCAAAAATGCAGCCTACAGACCACACGTCTATGGGCGTCGAGTATTCCGGTGAGCAGAGCAACAGCTCTGGCGCTCGATACCACAGCGTGACCACCAAGGAGGTATACTTCTTCAACGGCGAGCCGTATTCGCGTGCCAAGCCAAAATCACCCACCTTGAGTATGCCCTTGTGGGAGAGCAACAGATTGGAGGTCTTCAGGTCACGATGCAGTATCCAATTGTCGTGCAGATGGGCAACAGCGAGCAGCAGCTGTTGAGCCAGGCATTTCACCTCGCCCGGAAAGAAGCTCTGCTTGCGCTGCTTCATCGTCTCCATCAGAGATTTGAGATCGTGCTCCACATAGTCCATAACAATAAATATTTTGTCCATATTGGAACCAACGACAATCTCACGCACCGTCACAATATTCGGATGCTGGCCCTTTAGCAGCGTATTGATCTCCCGAAGCGATGTTATGGGAAAGCCTTCCTTCTCCTTTTCCATTTTCAGACGCTTCAAGGCGACTATTTCGTTGGTGCGTTTGTCCTTGGCGCGATAGACAACGCCGTAGGTGCCCTCCTCGATGCGATTGAGGCACTGGAACTCTTCTACCGAACGGCAGCCCTGCACGCCCGGATAATAATTGGGCAGCGGCACACCCTTGTCATCACATGGCGGCAAATCCTCAACAGGTGCTTTTGACAACTTCTC
Organism: Drosophila navojoa; assembly: GCF_054131105.1. Classification (NCBI taxonomy): domain Eukaryota; kingdom Metazoa; phylum Arthropoda; class Insecta; order Diptera; family Drosophilidae; genus Drosophila; species Drosophila navojoa. The sequence goes on from NC_142892.1 coordinate 14,918,274, forward strand.
CGCTGTGTTGGTCTCACTGCTGTCCACCCCCTGCAGCTGCTGCTGCTGCTGTTGGGCCATGCCGCGCTCCTCGCTACGCGTGCTGCTGCTACGTGAGCGCTGTTGCTCCTCCCCGCTACTGATTGGCGATCGGGAACGGGATCGACTGCGACTGCTATGACTTCGACTGCTGTGACGACTCTTGCTGCTGGCTGCACTGCTGTGACTATGCGCAGAGCTCTTGGAGCTGGCGGACCGAGAGCGAGGTCTTTGCTTCGGCGATTTGTAAAGAGCGCCCACACTCAATGGACTATCTGGCAGTGGCACATCGTCATCATCGTCGGGTTGGGGGTTTTTTCTCTTGTTCTTCTTGTGTGGCTGCTGTTCGTAGCTGCTCTCAGCACTCTCTGCCGAGTCGCTGGCACTCTCCTCGCTGCCACTGTCCTCGTCTTCGTCATCCTCATCGGAGTCAGTTTCGTCGCTCTCTTCGGTGCCATCTTCGGCTGGCTTTTCTTGCCGCTTGTTTTCCTCACCCGACTGTTGCTTGCTTCGTTTTCGATGCTCGTAGTGCTCGTCTTCTAGTTTCATTTTTTGCTTGCGCTTGACAGGATTTAGTCCGGCAGTTACACTAGCTGCCACAGCGCTGGGACTGAGTGCATCGCTGTGCTCATTGCGTTCACGTAACAGTTGTTCACGACGCGCCTCCAGCTCCTCGCGTGCGATTTGCTTACGCTTGCGATTCTCACGCTCGGCTGCCAAGATTTTCTCTCGTCGTGCCAGCAGCTCTGGATCAGCAGAAACTGTGCGATGATGTGGCACAGGATCGGCGGCTTCCTCTACCTCGGCACGCCTTTGCTTGCTCCGATGGTGTGACTGATGCGGCACTGCTCCTGACTCGGGACTGTCCAGCAGCTCAATGACTTGACCGTGGCGCAGTTTATGACTGTGGCTGCTGTGCCGGGATTCTCGCTCCTTGCGGCGACTATGTGAATGTTGTTGCTCGTAGTTTTCCTCCATCTCATAGTCTTTAACGTATTTGTGCCGCTTGCTGAGCAGTCGTGAGCGCAGATCCTGTTCCAAGCTCTCAGCATCCTTCGGCTGCTCGTAGCTATGTTTACTGGAGCGACGCTGCGATGGCAACGGCGGCTGCTCCACCTCTACGTAATCGACATGCCGGCTGCTATGATAGTATTCGGCACGCGCCCCAGCACGGGATAAGCTCATTAATTGCTGTTGCTGGTGATGATGATGGTGGTGATGGACATAGCTCTGAGGAGGCGGCGGCAAGGGCAGCTGTTGCTGATATTGATAGGCGTGGCTCAGATGGTGCTTGGCCCGCTCACTGCGATGCTGTTGATGGTGCTGATGATATCGTTGTTCCAAATCCTCACGAGCTCCGCGATATTCATAGCGCTCCCTCTCACGTTCCCGCTCTCGTTCACGTTCGCGCTCCCGCTCCTCAAGGCTGCTGCGCTCTTTGTGGCGCCGGTCCCGTGAATGCTTTTTCTTCTCCCGCCGCGAACTCGCAGCGTCTCTTCCCTGACTGCTGACAGCCTGTGGCGGTTGTATATAAAGGGCATCAGCGTCCTGGTCATCTTCGCCGCTAAAAGAGAAAAGACAGAATACATTTTACACAAACTTTGACGCCAATTGCATGAATTGTTGAATTTATCGTAGTTTTTCCCGAAAGTTTGCAACCAGTAACTGAATTGAAGAGGATGCCGCGAGGCGCGCTCTGACATTGTTTGCTGTTCTTGTCACTCAAGTTGTTGTCGATTGATTGATGTTGCAGTGCTTTGCTAGTCGTTGATTACATTTTACGTTGCCCAGCTCAGCTTCAAGTCTCAAGGCCCCAATATTGGAAGAGCGCATTACTGCTTGAACATTAGGTGGAAATTGACAATCAAAGAAAAACAATAAACAACTTTCGGTGTAGTATATTAGCAAATAATACGAAGTTGTAGATGTGCATTCATTAGTTGTATATATTCATACAGTGGAATCCTTGAATAATACTCATATTATAAATCTTACCTACGAAACCTAAGGAATTGTTTAACAGTTATATTTTGAAACATCTTATTTAAAAGTTAAGGAATAAAGAGCAAGAAGTTCAAATACATAGAGCAGACATAAATATATATATATAAAGATATCTATTAATCGATATGAAGAATACTAATAATGATAATAATGGCTAATATATTGGCTACGGATAAAATTAAAATGCTTCAAGCACTGTTTAAATTCTTCAATACATCAGAGAAATTTCAGCTTGAAGAGATCACAGATTCATCAAGTTGGCTTAAGGAGTCAAACCTTTAAACCATTTACTATATCCGCCATGAGTTGGTAAAAAGTTAAAGAAAGTAATATTATTCATATTAAACATTGCATAATAATGAGTTATTCAAGATTCCACTGATTTATGTACTTACCTGTCCGGCCAACCCCATTTGAACATTGGCAATTGGTTTACAAACAATTCCTTTGGGGCATTGAGTTGAAATTCCGATGGGCTGTAAAATGTAAACTTACGACTGCAAACTCTGCTAGAAATGTATTTATACTTTTTTTTTTGGAAATGCGTGGGACAAAAGACAAAGATTTAGAGATCTATATATGTATAAGAATGCGTATATAGATAACAGGACTTGGAAAGGCATTAGCATTGTTATTGAACAGAAAGTTGTATTCGATTTACCGCCAGACTTCAAGATCTTCACTCTCTCTTTCTCTCTCGTCTGTATTTGTGTCATTTAAAGGCATTTGCTTGAGTCATTTTATATTGAGTTTGAGAAGGTGGCCATATCCTGGGCCTGCTGTTCGCTGTGGACTTGCCATTTTACACACTTGAGCTGCTGGGCACACTTTAAATTTGAATTTCATATCTTGCGTTCAGCTTTTATAATTATTTGGTATTTTTTGTTTGTTTGTTTTTTTTTTTTTTTTTTGTATTTATTTGTTTTTTTTTTTTTTTTAAGTTTAGTTTTAGTTGTTGGCCATCGCGCGCCTCGGTCATTTTGGGACAAGTACACACTTTTTGGCCTATTTGCAACGAAAAAACTCAAGTCAATTAAACGGTACATATGTAAAAATTATGGTTATGTCAATAAATTGGATTTCTTTTTGGTTGTTATTGTTTAACATTTGGTAGGCAGAGTATAAGGGATGCAAATTTGTACATTATATGCTGTACATATGATAAGCAAGCGGAAAAAGGGATATGTAGGTGTGAGAACATACACTATTGACTGATCTACAGGTATTGCAAATGTAAATTTTTTTTCTGTGTACGTTGTACGTCACAGAAATTACTTTCGAGAAACACATAAATGGAAAATGGAATAATCTTCTTTGTTTCCTTTGTACGCAGACAAGCGGACTTGCAGAGTGCGCCACCTCTTGATCAGTAAATCGTGTGGGTTTGTTGTTTTTTTTTTTTTTTACATGAATGTTATGTTTTAAAGTTTTTCATTTTCGTAAATAAACATCAGAAAATAACGCTTTCAAATAGAAAATTGGTTTAGTGGTCGCACTTAATACGGCAGCTCCCACACACACACAAACACACATAGCAACACGCTCGCATGCATGTGAATGTATTCGTGTACTCCGTGCGTGTGTGTGTATGTGTATGCAGCAACAATTTGATGTGCTTTTCAATATATGTATACATATACATACATACATATGTATAATATATATATAATTTTACACACCTGATATAGTGTCCGTCGTTGGGGCTGCGCAGCTGACCATCTTCACTGCCAGATGTATTAACCATATTGCGTTTTGATTCGCGTGTAGATATTAATTAGAAGACGCTGCCTTTGCCTCCGATTATAGATGCTGATTCACCAGCCAATTTCCAGCAGTTTGAATGCAACCTTCTTGCACGCTTTATGCCAAAATGATTGGCGAGCACTTTCTGCACATTTATCTGATCTTTAGTTCAGTTTTCGGTGGAATTTTACAAGTTTTTTTTTATTAAAAATGATTACAAACGTTTGCAATATCACAAACGTTTTTTCACGCAGTCGGCTAGGGCTGCATAAGACAGGAAAAAATGGCGTCAGCTAGACGTTGCCACATTATTTGAAAGTTAAGATCCAGCTGTTCACTCAGCTGACTACGATTTGCGCAAGTAGTTTTTCGGAATATTATTGTTGAATTGACTACAACAAAATTTGTTTAATAATATAGTTATGTATTTGTCAATGCGATTAAGAGGGCTGCAGCCACGTGCTTACATTGCGTATCGCTATGCGAGCACATTGCCCAGCCACAATTCAGAGGAAGAAGTGAGTGCCACTGTCAAAAGGATTCGCCAGCAGCTCGCACAGGACAAACAGCAACTGAGTTGGAGAACTCCGATTGGAGATCGTCCCGAGGACTGGAATAGTAAATTGAAACTGTTCGCCAATTCAGAGCAAACATCAGATTTCATTGTCATGATGCAAAGGCCCATCGATCTGAGTCCAAAGAGCGTCAAGAAATGGTGGACCAAGCGCCAGGAGCGAATCGAACGACATATGCAACAATATGTGCCCGAACGCCACAAGATTCTCGGGCCCGAATTGGCTGCGGCCCATTTCGTACTCTATCGTGGAGGTGCAGCCAAGTTCTTGAACGACAAGCGGTGGCATCGCGCTTCAGAGGATGGCGAATTTAATTTGCCAAATAAATTTAATGCTAATTATAAGCTCGAAGCGCTTCGCTGCGATAACATGCAGTTGTATTACGAGGGCTTGGAGAATTTACGGAGTTTGGAGCATCTTAAATTCCTATCCCTGCACAACGTAAAGCCATTCGATGACTGGTGCTTGGATCGCATTTCTGGTGGCGATTACCCGCAATTGGAAGTACTGGATGTATCAAGCACATCAATTACGCATAGAGGATTAGCCTGCCTCTATCGCTTGCCCCAGTTGAAGCTTCTCATCATCGATGATCCGAAGCAATCTCTCGAAATGGAATTATCTGTTGCCATGCTGGAGCTAGCGATGCCGCCACTGAAAGTAATGGCAGCTGATACTATACATAGCAAAATTTAACTTTGTTGAAATATACTTTTTATCATTTGTTATTTATAAACATATCACAATTTTGGTTTGCTTTTCATGTATTCCGCCTTTATCTCCGCGCGCTCCTCAATGGGCGGTAAATAAGGTACGATTCCTTGTGCTCTGCGATCGGAGCGTACTTTGTTCTGCAGAGAATTTCATTAGTTGCTGTTGGTCAGGATTTGTTAGATTTCACAACTTACCCAAAACTCTTTGCAATTATTGTAATTCGCGAAGTAAACCTCGCATTTATCCCGGTCAAAATTGTTTTTGTTTAGACATTTGAAAGACAGCTCTTGCTCCTGCAATTATAGTTATGTTTATCTGTATGTACAACTATACCGAGTTGCTTACTTTTAAGCAGGGATTATCACGCTCAGCATTGGGATTGCGCGGCATCTTTTAATTAATTTTGATAATATTATATAAAGTTATTTTTGTTTCATAGCCGGTTGACAACCGGGCACTAGTTCCTCAAAATTATTCGGACTAAGTTTTGTGGAACTGAGCTTTCGAGTGCCGTTCATTTGGTTCTTACAAGACCAAGATATTTCACTTATATCGAAAAAAAAAAAAAGTAAATAAAGTGTTACTATATTTTTGCTGTTATTGCTTACTTTAAAAATTAAGAAATTAACCCTTTATTGTCCTATGCTTAGTTACAAATTTGAATTCAAATAATAGATGTAAAGCTAGTCCAGCCCTCGTCGCTGTTAATAACATTTCGTTTACACTTTATTGTGTCTGGCAGCTCTATTTCTAGTTTCGTCCGCTTATGGTGACAACACTTAAGCCAGTCTTGCTACATTTTTTTCGATGAGCACACGTTTTGTTTTTTTGCGCGGAGTTTTGAATACAATTAATATTAAATAATTAATGAATACTCAAAATGAGTGCGATATCGAAATAAACTACCATAACGAGAGCAAGCAATTGAGAAAATCGAAGCAAATAGCAGTGCCTGTGTGCTGTATAAATGCAAGTGTGTGTGTGTGTTGTGTGTTTGCGTTTGTTTGTGTGTGTGTCGAGTGAGTGCGTTATAAATAAAACGCCAAGAAGCTGCGTGCAAAAAGTAGACGCCAAGAAAAATAAAGAATGTGCCCAAACAACAGTGCAAGAAAAGAAACTGTTTTTATGCTGAGTTCAGTTTTTTTAATACATTTCTAATTAATTTTTTAATAAAGTAACGAAAGGCGAAAGTGCATTTCTACATGTAAAGCTGCAAAAGGTGAATATCGCGAGGGAAAATCATTTGCATTCTGCGTCGACGAAACCAACGAATGAGGCTGTCAAAGCGTAATTGTAAAATTCCACTGTCTGGCACAGGCAACAGTCGCAGTCGCAGTCGACGTCGCAGTCTGCGCTTCACGAACACACACTCGTACATGCATGCATGCATATGTGTATATAAATGTGTGTTGTTTCTATATAAAGAAAACATGAAGTTTTCTAAGGAAAATGTGTGCAAAAAAAATATGTATTAATATAATGTGTATGTGTATTATTTTGTGCAGCTAAATTTACAAATAAACGCGTTTTGCAAACTTCGACCTGTAGACTTTATTTGGATTAAAGCAGAGGAGTGTTCAGCTTGCAACACGCTGTGTAATGGATGCAACATCAATAATAACACAAGTTTCCCGCGATGATGAACAATTGAATGTCTATCCAAGCGACAAAGGAGGTAAGAGACAACAACACACACACTTAAACTATGAAAGTATGAGAGTCCAATGAGTCATGCGACAGCCCAAACGGCGTCACAACAAAGACGAAATAAAAATACTTAAAGGACAAGTGGCCACCCCTCTGACCTTAGCAATTATTGAAGTTCCCCCACCCTGAAGCAGCTTACTCCGATAGCTATAGTATTGCTCTCTCACTGTCTCGCACACAAACTGTGTATGTGTGTGTGTGTGTGCGTGTTTGCATGTTTATGCGCAGCTGTTTTCTTGCCTATTGTGAATGATCTAACCACTTGCTGCTAGCTTCTGACGTCGCAACTTGCAACTCTCAGAGCGCCACCTGTAATCAACTGTGACGTCATGCAACTGCCCAGTGCACGCGAACAGCAAAAATCAACGGCAGAACAAATTGCAAATTGCGATACATTAACTGTCTTTGCATGTCCGCACTTGGTAGGACGACGACAAAGACGGCAAAGGGAGATAGAGTCACGGAGTGAGAGGGATAGCAGAAACAAAAACAATTGAAACCGCAATTAAATTGCACACTATTCACAATTAAGATAAGTGCGAGAGGAAGAGAGCAAAACCGGTATTGACTACTTTTCGTGAAAACAAACAAACAAACAAAGCAACAGACGATTAACAAAGCGTAGCTCACAAAAAGAAAAAAAAAAGCTTGAATGAAAACTGCAGAGAGCACAATTTTGTCTAAAGAAAGAGAGCAAAAAAATACAAAAAAGTTGCATACGCGCACATATGAATGTGCGCATGTATGTGTGTTGTTTGCCTTTAGTTATATGCACGCGTATTAATATGTATGTATATATACAAGCGTTTGTGTGTGCTTTTATATTTCTTTTTATTTCTGCTGCAGCGGCAGAGCAGAGCGCATAAAGTGCGAGGCGGGGCCCCGGCGAGACGACACAAGACGTGCGCCTTCTTAAAGTAACAACAAAATTTAATCTAATCTGCGGTCGCAAAAAAATAAAAACAAAACAGACGGCAACCATACATTAAAAATACATATATATATAATATATGTGTATGTACGTATGTGTATAAATATATTTGTGTATATGCAACACATACATTTATAAAATGTTGCGGTTAGGTGCTAATTGACATCTCTCGTTTCTAGCTTAATAAGTTAGCTCGTTTTGCTTTTGAGTCGTTTTTGACAGTGCTGCCAAGTCAGCTCAAACTGAAACTCAAATATTTATCTTTAATGGGACACACTTCCGTGTGCATATACAGATATGCTAGTGCGCAAGTGTGTGTGTGTATTGTAGGCCTTTTCTTCACTCTTTCGACTTGTTGAGCTTTGCGACAATAAGAGCTGCGGCGACGTCATCAATGCTACACAGCTGTCTCTCAGTAATTGCTACGTTTCTTTTTATTTCGTTTCTTTCTTTTTATTTGGCATGTGTGGGTGTGAGAAGGGGCAGAGCATTAGAACCGGCAACAGATGAAATATATTGTTGCTGTTTTTTGTTCTTGTTTTTTTTTTTTATACATTTTATTTGTGAGTGTGGGTGCCGCCTAAGTGCTTAAATATTTATATAGACTCACGTACATACATATATTTTGTTTTTATGGGCAAACACTCTAGTATCTCATTTCTCGCTATATAGTAGCTCTGGGATTGTCTGTGATTTTCAATTTCCCAAGGTCTTCCAAGCGAATGACTTACGCACGCGCACACACACAGACATACAGCAGCAAAAGCTTATTTTGCCCTTTCGAAATTAAATAAATCATTCATAAATATATATATTGCATATAATGTATATAAGCATTAGTCAAACATACATACATATATATATATATATATATATATATATATATATATATACATATATATATATATATATATTCATGTATATGTTTGTGTAAGCCAAAGGTGTTAATGCAAAGTTAACAAAACGTATATAATTTTATTATTTTCAATCAAATTTTTAATAGATAACGAATAATTATTATAATTAAGCTATTGCGAATTGTTTTTATAGTGTGCATCAACATACAAAAATAAGTCTCTTGCGTTGGCTCTCTCTTGAGTCAGTGAGTGCGTATGTGTGTGATAGAGAGAGAGAAAGAGAGAGATAAAAAGAGCGTGATGGGCTACACTGTTTGCAATAACTATTCGGTTTGCTAGTTATGTCAAACATTTGTTTATATAAACCAACTAATAAGATGCTAACAATTGCGCAAAAGAAATAACAATTAAATGTTTTGATAACTATTATAAAAAAAAAATAAATAAAATAAAAAAAAATGGGAGAAACGAAGTTTCGACATTTTAAAATATGAGTATTGTGACATAAATCATATTTATCATTTTGTATCACATTTTAAATGATTTATGATACTATATATAACAGTTTTAATTGATTAATAATATTTATTGCATCTGAAATCTAAAACATTGTAAAAGTCAGCAAATGAAATAGACATTTATATATCATCTTATTTAATTATACTATATATCATTTTTGTACTTTTTGTTTTCAATGCTGAGTGCAAACTAATTAGAAAAATCTTTTCACTGCTTGTTGAGCATTTTCTTTATCTATCTATTTCTTTTTCTTTGAGATAGTTTCGATATATATATGTATTGGTGCAGTTATTAAAAAGAAATGTACATAATATTAATAAACAAATATTTATACAGATTTTGTATACATATAAATATATACATAACTATAACCATGAGCAGAATATATGCTGTGCGAAAAAAGAAACAAAAAAGAAAAGAGAAATATTTTGATGGCCTCAGTAGCAACACATTTCCTATATAGATACAGCTATCTGTTCATCTATATATGTATATACACTTTGATGGATGTATATATACAGCTGAAAAAAGCAATAATTAATTTATTTTTGGCGCTCTGGTTAGATCCATTCAACAGTTGAATAAAAGGAACTATAGCGGCATACTATCTAGTTAAAAAAACAAAAAGGGGGCGGTGGCGGCAGGCCCTGGTTCATTGACCTTTTGCGTGGGGGATTTGCTAATTCCAACCCCCAAAAAGCCGACATCTTTGTGTGCGAATGCAACAAAAGGGTCGCCAGCTTTCAGCTTTTCAGCTTCCCCTGAGAGTCGACCCCCAAAGCTGTGCGCTGGCTCTCTCGCATTTCTTTTGTGTGACAGGTGTGCAAACATCACGTGCAAAAGTTGAGCGGACAGAAAGAAAGAAAAAAAAAAACACAGAAATGAAAAGAAACTGTTTACAGGTCGCCAACACATTCTTGTTTTGTTTTTTTTTTTAGCCAACGAGAAATATGCTGAAGGTCGAGCCGTTCAACATTTAAGGCCAGCGCGCAAAAGAACTGGAAAATGATATCATATGTATGAACGGAAGATAACAAACATTAGGAACCCGATTAGATAAGAGACAGCACAAATGTTTAAAGTTAGGGCGTGCTCTCTCACACTATCTTTCTTACTCTCTGTCTCTCCCTCTCTTTCTCTCTAATTTCCTTTAGTTCATTCTTGCTTTTATATTTGACTTTCAATTAATTATCAAAGTACACACTTGGTGCAAGTGCATATCTGTATAGTTCCATATCTCTCTCCCTCTCTCCCTCTCTCCCTCTCTCTCTGTATATATACATATATGTGAAATATAATTAATAATGAAACAAAAACAAAAGAAAATCTTGTCATTTCCATTGCCATTTCGCGTCGGCAAGCTTTAAATGCGAAAATATATTTCCCAATTGACGCGTGAGGTCGTTTAACAGTCTGCTGCGGATTTCAGATATCAGATTAACATAATGAATGCACTCGAAATACTCTGCACAAATTGCATATAGATTAAACAATTAGCAGGGAAGGATGATGGCTCTATACTTGTAGAGCCAACACAAGTTAAGAGACTTCATGGATAGTAAAAGGGAAAAGTATATATAGCGTATTTCTCAGTCGCGCATACTCGACTAAATCACTTTTGCTTTCATGCTCATTACATAAATCTCAATTTATTTAATTCTATGCACGAGCCGCAGATGCAGGCAGCTGCTGCTTTCTGTTGAAAACCTGTGCATAAGTAGAACAAATCTGAAAAGAATTACGCTCCAATTGTGTGAAAGCTCAGACTAATTCATAAAAGGGGTATAGAAAGGCGGCGAGTTAGTGAAAAGGCTGACTGAGTAAGCTATTACTAAATGGGCAGGGTTTTAATTAAGAACAAGTGTAGAGCATGCACATATAAGTTCTATATAAATGAATAAAATGTATAAATAATATAAATTAATAGAAATTTAATGAGACTTACAATGCTATGAGAATTACATGGTGGAGCATTTATGGAATCACGGGTATTTGATAACTCTGCATAATACTCGGTTTCTTTGCTATATCAGATACACAGTTTGTATCGTTTTTTCACGCATATAGGACTAGATTATATGTTCTAAGAATTAAATTTCTCTAGTTTCAACAATGACATAAAAGTTTGCATAAAACGAATATACTCTTTCCACTTGTTGAATGAGTATAAATAAGGCGAAATGAAAAACACAATTCTGGAATGAAAACCAGCTGCAATAAATTTCGTAGGTTCAAGAATATACAAGTCTCTTAAAGATGTTTATAGGCTCAACTGTTTTGATGATTATATATGATGTCATATATATAATTTTACATGATTACATATGCTTATAAGGAGTACAACCTTGGCCCAATCATTTTACGTTTATATGAAATGTAAATTTTATTTAATTCTATATATTAAATATTTTTACTCATTTTATTAATTTTTTTGTATTTTTTACTTTGACATTTTAAAGAGCTTTGCTTTTTAAATGGCACTACTTAAAGCAAAAGAAATGAAAAAATAAAATCAAATAAAATAAAAGCCGGCAGAGACACGGAATTCGTGACCGGAGCATTTCACATTTGATGTACCCACACACAGATTTGAATCTTATTTATTTCATCTGGCGATTATTACGTTCGGCTGAATGCCAAATTTGGAATCTATTTAAAACTGATGGACAAATTGCGATCGTAAAGTGGAGCTATAAATGTGGCAGAACCAAAATAAACAAAGATGACATAAAAAACAGGAGAAACAGAAAAAAAAGAGGGGGGAGGGAGTCCCACGCACAGCCTGCAAAGTCAATAATTCAATTTAAAGCCTTCAAAAATAGGACAAAAGCCGTCAGATAAGGGATATGGCCAGGGGTGGGTGGGCGTCTGGGGGATTTAGGGGTTAGGCTCTGCTTCAGTGCGCAGCTAAAGCGCTTCATGCGATGGGCGTGCGCATCAGTCGGGAGCGGGAGCGGAGCCCACAGACCTAAATATAGATATATGGGGATATACTAACAAGTGTATGTGTGTGTGTGTTGTGTGTGTGTGTGCCTATCGATAGGCATACGAAATGTTGCTCAACAAGTAGGCGACAAATTGCCAACGTTTCGCGCCATCCTGTTTATGTAAAGTTATGTTAAAATCTGTTTCTTTAAGTGCGGGGCGTTTCACCTTTCACCTGGCTAATAAGCACAGGTGTGTGCATGTGTGTGTGCGTGCCTGCCTCTAAAATGCTCTCAGCTCTTTGTTGAGCAGTTAGTCTGGGCTTTCATTATGCTGTCGACGTTCGCTCATCAAATATTCAGGTACAGTTGCACTTCACAGTGTCGGCCCCCTTTCTGTAAATGGGGCATGAAGAGCAGGAGGAGGGTGGAGGGCGTAGGGAGGGTGGTGCTCGGATTGCTAATGGTGCTCAGCTTTTCGCTAGCTAACGGTTCATTGAACTAAGCGCGCGTCTTAATGTCTGGCTTAGCTGCTGCTGTTGCTGCTGCTGCTGCTGTTGCTGCAATCCTTGCTTGCAACGTGCCACATGCCACAAGCCACATGCGCCGTGCTGTTGCAAACAGCTCGAGTGCTGTTTGAAATCCATTTTCTTTGTGCCCCACACAGCAACTAGCAAGAGGCAGAAGCAGCAGCAGTAGACGAACTGGAAGTGGAAAAGGGGAGCCAAATGCAGTTGACTTTGCTTAGGGGTGGACCAGGCGGTGCGGGGCGGTTCGGGGCGTGGCGCCCGCACCTGGGGCGCTAACCATTCGGGGCTTAAAGGTCAATCGGCGACCTTCTTAACTGTGCGTGTCTCTTGGGGCTGTCTATGCATGAGTGTGTTTGCGCGCGTATGTGTGCGTGTGTGTGTGTGTGCGTGTCTGTGTATGCAATTATAGCAATAGCATTTTCCATCGATTAAACGCATGCACGTATGCTTCAATTGCGACTATATAACCACTGCAGCCCGCCCCCCCACTCCACCAGCCCCCGAAGAGCCTGTCGCACATATGTCGCCGTGGGTTTTTCCTTTTTGCCACATATAAATTTCATTTCATTTCATTTGAGTTTTCTATTTTAAGACAACGAGCCATTTACATGCTGATTTTTTTATCTATATGCATATATACTTGTCGCATTTATGAATATATTTGAGTGTACATACATACATACATGCATATATATTATTATAGGCCGCATTAATTGGTCGATCAAAGTTGTTAGGCGCGACCTTGAACGACTTTTTTAGCAAGGTTTAAATATAGCCTTAGACATAGACAAATAGCCAAATAAAATGGGGTGTACTTGAGAAATTTGAGTGTAACTGTAATAGATTAGTACAGCTGTAGCACAGTACTGGTTAATTTTGACTGTTATATACGTCGGTAGGTAGTACAGGTGTACTACAGATTAACTCTAATTGTTATATACTATATACCTACATATGTGTAGTAAAGATAAACTGGAACTGTTATAAATATAGCACAGTTTACTAAAAAGCAAGGCAACAGTTAATTGCCTGCTCAAGCAGGTAGCTTAGGCAAATCATTCTATAATTACTTGTAAAGCAATTTCGCTTTGATTTTATTTTTATTATACCCGTTTTAAATAGAACACAAATAAAGGGGTTTTTTCGTATTTTTACACAATTTATATGTATTTATATGTAAATTCTATATTCCTAAAAGAACAAACCCAATTATTATACCTATACAAGATTTCTATGTATTAGTTTAATAAATTCTCTCTAATTCCTTTTACCTACAGAAGATGTGGATCGTTTAAAGCCACAAAAACGAGGAATTCTACAGTCTTTACTCTGCTGTTGGCGACGAAATCGAACGAAAACAAACCAGAATGGCACACAGATCGACGGTTCGACAACACCGCCGCCCCTACCGGACCAACAAAGGTACCTACTACCTCAAATTAGGCACTCCGATATGCATAAAAAGTGTATGGTCATCGATTTGGACGAAACTCTAGTGCACAGTAGTTTTAAGGTAAAGTCTAGAAGATCTATCTTATGTAGAATCACTAATATAATATAATTCTCTTTTATAGCCTATACCTAATGCCGATTTCGTAGTACCAGTGGAAATCGATGGCACCATACATCAGGTTTATGTGCTGAAGCGACCCCATGTCGATGAATTTCTGCAAAAGATGGGTGAACTGTACGAGTGCGTTTTGTTTACAGCATCACTAGCCAAATATGCAGATCCCGTTGCCGATCTGCTAGATAAGTAAGTATTATTATCATTAAGAAATGACAGAAAGATTTTATATAGATTTGTCTATTCTAATAATTTGAGAAACATAAGTTATATAGATATGGTTTATGATTCAAGTACATACAAATTCGAGCTTACATTCATTTGGATCAGTAATTATTACGTATAAACACGTATTTATACATTCCCAACTATCAGCTTCTACAGGCATACCCAACATACCCTTCGTGATTTCAAGAACGGGCATAGATTAAAATAAGCTGAGAGATATGATATTGTAGAGCTTTGCATTGCAATGACCGCAATCAAAATGACTTTGGCGGTTCGGATAGCGATCAGTTAAAAATCAAGATAAAGCACGAACAGAACTGTGGTTATGATTGATAAGAAAACATAGAAATGCAAACGCCAAGAAATGAAAAGAGAATAAATATTATTGAAATGAATGGAATTCTCTAGTCAAAGACAAGTTATTGGAAATAGTATATGTTATCAACATATAAAAATGTGTATTTAATCTAATCTAATTTGCATTGCAGATGGAATGTGTTTCGCGCAAGACTGTTTAGGGAATCATGCGTTTATTACAGGGGTAATTACATTAAGGATCTGAATCGTCTGGGCAGGGATTTACAGAAGATTGTCATTGTTGATAATTCACCGGCCAGTTATATCTTTCATCCCGACAATGCGGTAAGTGAGCATGCGGCATTTGAAATGAATTTTAATTACTCACTTGATGCATTTTAGGTTCCCGTCAAGTCCTGGTTCGACGATGTCACCGACTGTGAACTGCGTGAGCTGATACCGCTCTTTGAGAAGCTAAGCAAAGTTGATTCCGTCTATTCGGTGCTCTGCAATTCGAACCAGCCGCTGAACAATCAAACAAGCCAGCAGCATGAGCTGCAGCAGGTGCCACAGCAGCAGCAGCAACAGCAGCAGCAGCAACAACAGCAGCAGCAGCAGCAGCAACAGACCATCTCTGCCACAACAGTTATTACACAGGCGAGCACACTGTCTGCACCGACCATGCTGAATGCCGCACAACAGCAGCAACAGCAAACGCAGCAGCAGCAGCAACAGCAACAGCAGCAGCTGCAGCAGCTATCAAGTCCGCCCAGTCCACAGAGCGAGCTGCTGCAGAGGACGTAACATCAGTGGGAATTAATGTTTATAAATATATGATAAAGTTTATACATATTACGAGACCAAGCTAAAGCAACCAAGCAAAAAGCCTGCAAGGAAAACAAAATACACGAGAAAAACAATACATAACCACGCGCCAACACACACACACACACACACACAATAGCAACATTAAAAAAAAACTAATATATATATACGAGAAATCCTTTTTTATGGCATTGCAATGTAACGCCCCTTTTTTACTAGACTAAGCTCAAGTTTTTATTTTTGAAAACTATTTACAATGCACTTTTGTTATTTATTTAATTTTTTTTTATAATTATTATATTTTGTTTTGGTTCTTTGCTTTGTTATTTGTTTTTTACGTATGTGTGTGCGTGTGTAAAGTTTTATTAGCAAAACAAAGAGCAAAGTTAGGCCACGCTTACCCAATCTACTGGGTATCCCCCCACTTCTAATCTTTATATATATATATACATAAATATCTATGTATAACAAATAATCATTGAACTTTTATATACACCATATATATATATACATACATATTTTAAGTGCGCGTATTTAACAAACAAAAAACAAAAAGGGACAAAACTAAGCAAGCTAAACAGATCTAATACAAAAGAAAAATGAATAACTATACATATGGGCAGAGAGATAAAATCAAATTCAAAATAGCATATATTTATATATATTTTTTATTAAAGAGAAAATTGAAAAAGCAACAAAAAAAAGAACTACTTAAAGCAAATGCAAAAAATAATTTACGTGTACTAAAAAAAAAAAAAACAAAAATAATGAAAATAAAAACAATTTATGTATACACAACTTATATATAAAATTATATATATATATATTAAAGTATAGATTAAGCCTCTGTATACACACTTTGCTTAAGCTTAAGCCATGTATAAAATATTTCGTAAATTTATTAACACGTTTATGCGAGTGTTTCGAGTTCGTGATTACGCATACAGAAATAGCTTGGCATAAACGTAATTTTATTTTATAAAACATGCACAACAAGGGCAAACACACACACACACACTCACACAGATTGCAATTAATGAAAATTTTTATATGAAATCAAAATGAAAGCGTTTGCCACTTGTTGCGGCATCCAAAGTCTGCGGCATGAACGCAGTTAGCTGCGAAATTCTGCGTTTATACGTTGCACAATATCATGTTATGCTTGCATCATTTAAAGCACAATTAATAAAGGTTTCTCACATTATCAAAAAAAGAAGAAAACATGCACAAAACATATCCATCAGCTTCAAAGACTCAACTACAGACCGTGTTTAGGGTATCGTAACAAAATATTTGTGAGCCAAGTTCCTCGAATCAAAGAAAACAAACAAAAACGAAAACTAATTAAGCTACTTGATATTGATTTGCGTATGAATGCAGTTTTTCACAGATTTTGTTTCTAAGGCTTTCGATAAGCACTTAAACATTTATACACACATATATACACACATATATATATAGATCTTTAATTATTATTTTGCTTTTCCTTGATCAAGTGCGCTTATGAAACGCATTGCAATATTTCTTTCTACTACTTCGAACTAAACCTTAATTCTAATGTGCCGTGCGATATCTTTTCGTGTTCACTGTGCAGGCAATTGATGATAACATTTCCGACCAAAAATGAGAGCTAACGGGCATATATAATATATATAAATATATATATGTATATGTATCTTATGTATAACACTTATATTCAAGCTCAAGCTGGCTATGCCGCAACCCACCTAAATATCAAATATATATAATTATATATATATGTAGATGCGACTATATACCGTTAACAGATCATAGAAAGACCCACACAATATATATATACGTATATATATATATAGAACACCGACCAGTGCCGACACGGCTTTCCGAACGTAAAATTTCAGTCCCTACTACTACTACTACTACACACACACACACACACATACACACGTACACTCTAATTCTCAACTAGTTTTTGCAAAAACATTTCTAGTGCGTAAGCTTTTTATATAATTTTAACAGAAACAAAAAAGAAATTAAATTCAGCACGTTGTAAACGCGCATTAATTCTCATCATATGATTTGCATGGAAGCAAGTAAATTGACCACTTGAAGAGCAAAAAGCAAATCAAATACTTCATATTATTGTATATCATTTACACCTGCTGCTAAAAAAAAAAATAAAATAAAATAAAAAACAAAAACAAATTGTAATTAACATTAGCAAACTAATTACAAGCAAAATTTAAGTATAAAATGCGATATAAATAAAAGTAATGCATATATATATTTATATATATAAATATATGTATATATATGTATATTAAAACTGGTTTACACTTAACAAAAAAAACAAAAACAAAAAAGTGAATAATAATTATTAATAAAAAAAAGTATAAAACTTAATTTATCATGAATTAAACAAATAAAAATCTATTTTTAAAATGAGCCTATAAATAAATGTAACGCATAATTGTCGAGAAAAAAAACACAGCAACAAACAAAACCAATTTAAATCTACAATATTATGTCATCAAAAAATTAAACAACAAAAAAAGAACAAAAACAAAATCATTAAAACCCAAAAAAAAATCCAGACAATTTGACTTTTATTTATTTATTATGGAATTTGCACTCCCTTTCTGAATGCCTGGAAATGTTTGAGGCGAGATTTTGTATGCAATAATAAATTTACGTAGAGATAGCAATGGAGGCGTGGCAGACCCCATAGAGTATGTGTATTACTGACCCGATCGATTCAGATCTGTTTGTTTTTCTGCCCGTCTGGAATTCCATGTATGAATTTTAAAGTAAAATCTCTATAATCTCTATGATTCACTTTGTGTAGCGATTTTTTCCACTCTTGATATAATCAAACAATAATAAGAATTCGCTAATTTATTCATTTTGGAATTTGGAATAAAGTTCTATTTATTATTATTTAAATTTTAACGCACATTGTTACACATTACACCTCGCACTGTATTTCATTTCATTCTACATACTATTTAATACACATATCTTGTCTTGAACTTAGTGGCTAAACTAAAGACATAGGCAAATTGATGTTTTCATTTATATATATATATATATATTCCATTTTTTTTTTTTTTTGTTTTTCGATTAAGTTTATTTGTTTAGGGTTTGTCGCCTTGCTCGAAATGGTTTATTACATAATTCTTTGTAGTCTTGTTTAAAAGCGTTTCTTTACACATTTTTCTTTCGTCTAACAATGCAAGCAAAAGAATTTATAAAAAAAGATCGTCTAACAAATAACTTTTTGTAGCAAACTGCAGAGTGAGAGTTTCTGTATAATCTTAAATACAAAATACATCGAAAATTGTGTTTTTTGTTTGAATTATTACATACATATTACATATTTATTATTATTTAGTTGAAATTGTTCTTTAGGTGATTCACATACATACATACATACATATATATATATAGTGTATATATATATTCAATTTGTTAATTAAATTTAAATGCATTTAAGTAACGTGTTGCAATCTTCATATATATGTATATATATAGAGATATATGTATATTTTTTAGCTACGCATTTGTTGTCAGGTTGCTGGACTTAAAGAAATTCCTTCATTTGATACTTGGATCGTAGGTGTACATAATTTCATAACTATATGTATATAATATGTATATATCTTTCTCTATATATATATAAATATGTATATTTAGTATATTGTAATATGCAATATTGTTTATATGTCTGTTGTTGTTGTTGCACTATAACATTTTACTTAAATGATTGCTGACTAGACTAGTGCATATTGAATTGGGTCGCGTTTAGAATCGAGTTTCCATTAAGTATGCAAATCGCTTTGTTTTTGCCATATATGTATATATATATAATTAAAGTATTTGTTTGGTGTTTGTTCTTTTTGGTTTTTTAGTTGCTTAAACATTGGCGAACCAAGCTAACACAAAGGCAACTGCTAGAATTTCGTTTTACTTTAATCTTGCTTTTTGAATACACATCATTTAGAAATTGTAATACATTTTTTATTTAAAGTTTCGTATTTTGTTTTTCTTTTCAACTGTGCGCTTATTTTTTTTTTTTTCTCTTTTCGTTTAGAAATTTGAATTGTGTGTAAATTGAAAGTTTAAAGTATTGCACTCATTTTTAAATAATTTCCATGATCTCTTTTGTTTTGATTTTGTTGCATTAGTTACATATTTTGTTCGGTTTTTCTTTTTCCATTTTTTCTTTCTTTTTTTTTGTTTTTGTTTTTTTTTTTTTTTTTGGTATAACAAATACTTGAGAGTGAAGTCAAAAAAGAGTTTGTGTGTGATTTAAATTAAGAAATGTGCTGAAAAAATGTACAAAGTTTAGTAATTACAGGTAAAATACATGCACAATAAATGTACGTAGTTGTTTGTTTTTGTGTTTGGGGGCATTGAAGCCCCATTTACTGGATCCGATATCGGTCAGCGACGACGCTTCTGTCTTTTGTCCTTATATATTGTTGTTATTAAATCGTTGTGTTTGCAGCAGCGCGTTCCAATTACAAATCACTAAAAACATAATAATACGAAGCTAATCGGGTGGGCATATATATAAATATATATGTATATAAATCTAAAGCATTGTCTTTTTGTTATTAGCACACGAATCGTTGTTAGACATGCGCAATGGGCATTTGAAGCGTCTTCGCATCCCGATAGGATTTGTCCTACACATACTGATGATCCCCGATCAGTCCATCGGCATCGGCACCTTCGGCACGCAGCAGCGGCTCCTTTTCAATTGTCTGATGCACCTGGGCATCATAGTCATAGTAGTTCATCCAATCGATGCGTCGCGGCTGCACCAAGCCAAAGCAGCTGCATTCCAGGAAGTCAATTAAATTGAGCAGCGGTCCACGCGTAAACGGGCTCTGTCCGCCCTTTGCCTGGAAGTGACGATAGCGACCACGATTCATGCGCTCATTGGTGGTCATGCCTAGGCAGACCACTTGATACGTCTGGCAAACGGTGAGCAAGATGACCCAGGACATGTGCAACAAGGCATTGCCCATGACCCAGCCCACCCAAGCATTGCAATTGCCAATGGCTCGCATGGCGGCAAGAAAATCTAGAAATTGAGAATGTGTTAGTAATTTATCATAATTAAAGTGGCAATAGTTTAAATATAGCTACCGTCAAAGTGCACATTACACTCGTTCACGTAGAACTTGGAGCCGCCGTAGAGCATCCAGCCGCACATAATCAATAGCATCCAGAGAAAGCCCATGAAGTAGCTGTGATTTTTGAGACCAATGCAGTTGCCCACCCAGGGACAATGATGATCGAAGCGTGCCACACAGCGATCGCACACGGAGCAGTGCTTCGAGCGTATGGGACGCCGTACCAGGCAGCCCGAGCAGAAGGAGGCGGGCTCGAAGCCAATTCCACCGCGTTCCGAAAGCTCAATTATCGTCTGTATAAGAAATATATATATGTATACCTGTATATGATCATCAAAACATTTGATTTAGTATACCTTAAATCGCTGCTCCCTGGTGGGTCGTATAATGCCGGGATCACCCTTCCAGGATTTTAGAAAGCACACCCAGAGCGCCAGCGAGCTGATAAGGAAGCACACAGTAGTTGCCAGCGACACAGCATCATCGATATACATCAGCCAGGTGACATAGAACCAGGCCTTGGTCGCCAGATAAACGGACAGCGGCAGCAGCGCCATCAGATGCTCATCGAACAGCGTTTTGCCAATGGTATGGAATATGGCATACAGGCAGCCCAGCAGGAAAAACTTGATAATGTACAGCGTGTTGATGGTGAAGACGATGCCAGCCAGATAGAAGGCAGTAAATGGACAGGCGACCATTGTCCACCAGCGCAAGCGTTTGTCATGGCGTAGCTTTGAGACGAGAGATCGTCGCTGTTGGGAAGTCAATGCTGCCTCTCTGACCCGATCCATTACCTTGGCGCCAATCCAGATGGCACCGGCCTGTGCTTCCAGCATCGAAAGCGGCGTCTCGGCACGCAAATTAGGCACATCCAGCGAAGCTTTCGACTTCAACACCAACGTGGAAATGGCGGTGGAATTGCGCGCCAATATTGCCCAATGCAGTGCCGTATTGCCATGTGTGTAGTCAACCATGGCGGGATTGGCGCCCAGCGTGAGCAGCAGCCGCACAGGATCCAGAGCACATACCTGTTACAAGATAACAAGCATGTTTATAAATACGTTCAGTTCAGCAAGAGTAATCAGTGCGCATTGATAAGGTATGGAAAAACAAGGAAGCATCTGTTTTCAACAGCTGTTTTGCTGTAAATTCACATTTTCAAAATTATCAAAAATTAATATGTATATACTCAAATACATAAAAAAAGTAATATATAAATATTCAATAATAATTAAATTAAATTGGCATATTTTTCGCTTTACACAAAAAATAAAAAACATTTTTACAAAAGTATACTATATATTATTTAATTATTTAATATATACATGGATTAAAAATAATTAATGAATAGGATTAATATTGCTCAAGGATAATAAAAATGGGTGAAGAATTCCTTTAATGTTTTATCGATAGCTGTGAAAAATTCTATTTTACTTTTAATTTGATTTAATCGATATCTTCACTCACCTTCCAGGCAGCCCACATGAGCGCCGTCATGCCGCCCCGATCCTGCAAGTCGGGATCCACTCCCTTGGCTATGAAGTAGGCCACCAAGGCGGTGTGTGCAAACTGTGCGGCAATGTGTATGCAGGAGCAGCCCTCTGCATCGCGTATGCGCGGATCTGCGCCTGCCGCCATCAGCAGCACTACAGCGCCCAGGTGACCTTGCCGTGTGGCCCAATGCAGCGGCGTAGCGTTGAGTTCACCGCCAACGGCATCCACAGTGGCGCCCTTTTCCAGAAAATATCGTATAATATCTCTGCGGTTATTAATGGCTGCCCAATGGAGTAGCGTGACTGTTTCACTGTCAGGCTGATTGACATCCCAGCCAGATTCGACCAGTTCCCGGACACGTGCTATCGCACCATACTGTGTGGCCTTAACGATATCGAAGCCACTGTAGTCAGGCTCCACAGGCGCTGTGGGTGGCTGTTGGGCTATCAATGCCGCCTGACGATCGGTATCCATTTGGTTGCCAGCACCGGGCACACAGGAGCCAGTTGTGGCTGCATTGCAGGCGCTTTGATACATTTTTGCAGCGTTTTTTAATTGTGTGATTGTGATTGTGATTCACTTAACATCCCCCACAAACACACACACACATATACACCCCCGCCAGGTGAATGAAGGTATTCAGTTGATTTTCACAGGTCGAGCATTTTGCTGCGTATTATTGCCAGCCGCTGTTCATTTATGCAACTAAGGAACAAACATAGACACACATTTGAACTCTGAAATATTTACACTATTATAAGTTTTTAATGCGTTTTACATACGAAAATATATGCTGCTGATCAGTGTGACCGTTAATATATACGACGAAAATCCTGCGCGCATATGAAACTTGCATCAGATGTATTATAAATACCACAGCATGCATAACAAAATATAAATATTTTTATTTCGCTTATTTTGTAAGGTTGACCATAATTTAATATTAACTTTTAATTATAAACTGAGCAATATTCAATGCTCATTAATTTTACATAAACATTGAAATATGAAATGCACAAAGCTTTCAAAATACCACAAGCAAGAGAGCTGCTAATCTGTTGTAAATTAAACAGTTGTTATATCTCCTGATTATCCCGCGCAGTTTCCGCGTTTCTTTTCTTTTACAACAAATTGCGAATTCTGTAGATTATTGTTTATATATTATACAAGACTGGCAGCATGGATGCCAAGCGCAAATTTAATGGAAATGGTATGGCCAATGGACATTCTAAAAAGCCCAGGTAAACTTAATATAAACATTTAAAAACTTAAACTAAGGTGCGATAAAATATTTAGGACTTATGATGATGACGACGACATGGGCGGCGGATTTGAATCGGAACTGGCTGCATTTGAGGCAATGGACGATCTAGATCAAACACAGCTACTGGGTGAGGGCCCTGAGAACCAGCAAACAAGCGAACGCTGGTCTCGTGCGCCTCCTCCTCAGCTGAATCCCGCCGAAGACAGGCTAATCTTTCAGCAGCTGGACGTGGAGAACTATTTGGGACAACCGCTGCCAGGCATGCCGGGCGCTCAGCTAGGCCCAGTGCCGGTGGTCCGTATGTTCGGCGTCACTATGGAGGGCAACTCTGTGTGCTGTCACGTGCATGGCTTCTGTCCATACTTTTATATAGTCGCGCCGAGCAACTTCGAGGAGCGACACTGCGCGGAGCTGCACGAAGCGCTGGGTAAGAAGGTGATCGCCGACATGCGCAGCAACAAGGACAATGTACAGGAGGCCGTACTGGCCGTGGAGCTAGTGCAGCGACAAAATATACATGGCTATCAGGGCGATGCCAAACAGACTTACATTAAGATTACCGTTACGCTGCCTCGATTTGTTGCTGCCGCCTCAAGGCTGCTCAAAACGACAATTATCATGAGCTCCTTCGATTTCCAGGACTGTCGTGCCTTCGAGAATAACATCGATTTCGATATACGCTTTATGGTGGATACACAGGTTGTCGGCTGTAATTGGATAGAGCTGCCTCCAGGTGTTTGGCGGCTACGCGGACGAAATTCCAAGCCAGCACCCGAATCTCGTTGCCAGCTAGAAGTGGACGTTGCCTACGACCAGTTTATATCGCATGAGCCAGAAGGCGAGTGGTCCAAAGTGGCGCCTTTGCGCATACTCAGCTTCGATATTGAATGCGCCGGACGCAAAGGCATCTTTCCAGAAGCGAAAGTGGATCCGGTCATACAGATAGCCAACATGGTCATCCGGCAGGGCGAGACGGAACCCTTCATTAGGAATGTGTTCACCTTAAAGGAGTGTGCGCCCATCATAGGCAGCCAGGTGCTGTGCTTCGCCCAGGAGACGCAGTTGCTGGACAAGTGGGCGGCCTTCGTAAGAGAAGTGGATCCGGACATTCTAACCGGCTATAACATTAACAACTTTGACGTGCCCTATCTACTGAACCGCGCTGCCCATTTGAAAGTGAAGAACTTCGAGTATTTGGGACGCATCAAGAACATCCGTTCGGTCATCAAGGAGCAGGTTTTGCAATCCAAACAAATGGGTCGACGCGAGAATCAATATGTCAACTTCGAGGGCCGAGTGCCCTTTGACTTGTTCTTCGTGCTGCTCCGAGATTACAAATTGCGCTCGTATACGCTGAACGCTGTCAGCTATCATTTCCTGCAGGAGCAAAAGGAGGATGTGCATCATAGTATTATTACAGACCTACAGAATGGGGATGAGCAGACGCGCCGCCGTTTGGCCATGTATTGCTTGAAGGATGCCTATTTGCCGCTGCGGCTGCTCGGCAAGCTTATGGCCATTGTTAACTATATGGAGATGGCGCGTGTCACAGGTGTTCCACTTGAATCTTTGCTAACGCGTGGCCAGCAAATCAAGGTGCTCAGCCAGCTGTTGCGCAAAGCCAAGACGCGAGGCTTCATCATGCCATCATATACGTCCAGCGGCTCCGATGAGCAGTATGAGGGCGCAACGGTTATAGAGCCGAAGCGGGGCTACTATGCAGATCCCATTAGTACACTCGATTTTGCCTCGCTATATCCGAGTATAATGATGGCTCACAATTTGTGCTACACCACGCTGCTGTTGCCCGGCGCCAAGGACAAGCTGGGCTTGACCGATGATCAGGTGGAGCGCACACCTGCCAATAATTTGTTTGTGAAAGCGGAATTGAGACGTGGATTGTTGCCAGAGATTCTGGAGTCTTTGCTGGCGGCTCGTAAGCGCGCCAAGAATGATTTAAAAGTGGAACAGGATCTGTTCAAGCGTCAAGTGCTCGATGGTCGGCAGTTGGCGCTGAAAATCTCTGCGAATTCGGTATATGGCTTCACTGGCGCCCAGGTGGGCAAATTACCCTGCCTGGAAATCTCGGGCAGCGTCACTGCCTACGGACGCACCATGATTGAGCTGACCAAAAATGAAGTAGAGTCACATTATACACGCGCCAATGGATATGAGAATGATGCATTTGTTATTTACGGCGACACAGATTCCGTAATGGTCAACTTTGGTGTGAAGACTCTGGAGCGCAGCATGGAGCTGGGCAGGGAGGCTGCCGATTTGGTTAGCTCGAAGTTTGTGCGTCCCATCAAGCTGGAATTCGAGAAGGTCTACTATCCCTATCTGTTGATCAACAAGAAACGTTATGCGGGTCTCTACTTCACCAAGCCGGACAAATACGACAAAATGGATTGCAAGGGCATTGAGACAGTGCGTCGGGATAACTCGCCATTGGTGGCCAATCTGATGAACTCGTGCCTGCAGAAGCTGCTCATCGAACGTGATCCCGACGGCGCTGTGGACTATGCCAAGCAGGTGATTGCGGATCTGCTATGCAATCGCATAGATATATCTCAGTTGGTCATAACCAAGGAGTTGGCCAAAACGGATTATGCAGCCAAGCAGGCGCATGTGGAGCTGGCAGCTAAGATGAAGAAACGCGATGCGGGCACAGCTCCTAAACTGGGCGATCGAGTGCCGTATGTGATTTGTGCAGCAGCCAAAAATACGCCGGCATATCAAAAGGCAGAGGATCCGCTGTATGTGCTGGAGAATAGCGTGCCTATCGATGCCAATTATTATTTGGAGCAGCAGCTATCGAAGCCATTGCTGCGCATCTTCGAGCCCATATTGGGGGACAAGGCGGAATCGG
The DNA here is from genome assembly GCF_054131105.1 of Drosophila navojoa. NCBI lineage: Eukaryota > Metazoa > Arthropoda > Insecta > Diptera > Drosophilidae > Drosophila > Drosophila navojoa. The sequence goes on from NC_142892.1 coordinate 14,944,463, forward strand.
TGTTGCTTAAGGGCGAGCACACGCGCACACGCACTGTGGTCACCTCCAAGGTGGGCGGACTGGCAGGCTTTATGACCAAGAAGGCTTCGTGTATCGGCTGCAAATCTCTCATGCCCAAAGGCTACGAGGATAGGGCATTGTGCCCACACTGTGAGCCCAAGATGAGTGAACTCTATCAGAAGGAACTGGCAGCCAAGCGGGGCTTGGAGGAGACCTTTTCCCGTCTGTGGACTGAGTGTCAGCGTTGTCAGGGCTCACTGCATGAGGAGGTCATCTGTTCGAATCGTGATTGTCCCATTTTCTATATGCGGCAGAAGGTGCGCATGGACCTGAGCACACAGCAAGGACGCGTGCAGCGGTTTGGACTGCCCGAATGGTAGTTGATTGTTTCACATACATTATAAACCTATAATTTAATAATTATATTACTAGAAGTTATTACAAAATTGTGTATATGTATGCATGTGTGTGTGTGTGTATGTGTTTGGATATTTGCGCAAGCGTTATAGATCTTCCAACTATCTCTGGGTGACACTTTGGACAATTTTACAAGGGGGCAGGCTCATTTGGAACGTCGGGAGCGGCAGGGGACATGACTATTTGCGAGCTTGGAGCGTATTGGACAGCCAGTCCATTGCCTGATCCAGACCCTCGCCTTTGGTGGCCGACGTTTTGAATATTTGAAATGTGCGATTCTTAAGATTTTCTAAACCTAACGCATGATGCACTTCAGCCACGGTCATACAGCCTTCCATATCCTGTTTGTTGGCAAGCACAACAAGTATCGCGCCGGCGAGCTCTTCCTCGCGCAGCATGTACAACAGCTCATCTTTCGAAATGCCTATGCGATCACGGTCTGCCGAATCGACCACATAGATAATGGCGTCAGTATTGCTATAATAACAACGCCAATAAGGTCTGCAATAAAAAGATAACAGATGTGTCCATAAATTCGTCTAGAACGAATTAAATTGTCTCATATTATATGTTGAATAATCACCTAATACTTGTCTGTCCGCCCAAGTCCCAGACCTGGAACTTAAGGTTTTTGTATGTGACCTGTTCCACGTTGAAGCCGATTGTGGGTATCGTTGTGACCACCTCACCGACCTGTAGCCTGTATAATATTGTAGTTTTTCCGGCGCCATCAAGGCCCAATATTAAAATACGCATCTCCCGGGAGCCAAGCAGGCCGCGAAAATAGCTAAGCACCCCACCTGCAATACAAGAATATATGTAAGAAAAAAATTTATAGGTGGTGACTTTAATGACAAGCGACAGACGAGATAAACGAGAATCATACAATATATGTATGTATATCGAAGAAGTTAGGCCATGCTACCGTTGCAGGGGATCACCTACCCATGATTAAAGCTCGATTGCAGCGTACTAAGTGCCTCTAAATGCTTAAGTATTAATAATAACTAACTAATTATGTTATTTCGCTTTTCTAACGAAATTCTGCTCTTGTTTTCACTAGATGACAAAAATTTTGCCATTCACCGGTGACGTAAACATGACGTGTCATCGCATACGTTCAGCAACAAAAATATTGTTTATTAAAAATAGTTAATTTAATAATTTAATCTTGGACTGGTATTAAATAATATAGTTTTTTTCTAACTTTAAATAATATGTTACGATCTGCTAAATGAATTTGGAATTGGAATTTTCGTGCTGAATGCAACCAATCTTTGCCGGTGCATAGGGTTGCCACAGTTTGTATTTTGTTATACAGAGACGTCCGCCATTGTCGCGTCTATCGTCAAATAAAAAGTGTGAAAATCGAGAGACCTAAAACACATTCAAATTGTGCAAATAGGTAAAATTTCGGTTTAAATATTGTGCAATATTCTGCCTGATAATATGACGAATGTCTGGAACGCTTTAGATAAGCGCTACTGATGCTTTTTATAAGAATTTTAAGACATGTGCAAATAAAGTGTGTGTGCGGTGAGGGAGAGTGAGAGCAACAAAAGCCAAAAACCGATTACATATACAGTTTATATACATTTAAATGGACTTTGCGCAAAACGTAGAGCAATGAAATGCTAACATTTAAGCGAATATATCGTATTTTTATATTTGCACAACTTTTTAGCTAACATATTAAGGCCAAGCCAGTGCAAAACGAACACACAGAAAACGCAGCGAAATGGCCTCGCCCTCGCCGGCGAATAGTCCGATGCCGCCACCACAAGCACCCAGCCCCATGGCGCCGCCATCTCAGAGTCCTGCGCCCTCGCCGCATAGTCCCTATCCGCACCAGCCGCCCCAAGGACCGCCTCAAGGACCACCGCCCGGTGCACCCCACATGCAAGGGCCTCCGCCTCCGGGTCATCCAGGTGGACCATACGGCCATCCCATGCAGCACGGCCCACCCGGTCAAGGTCCCCCAGTACATCATATGCCACCGCATCATCAGGGCATGAGTAGGCGTAAAACTCTTTTGTAGTTCTGTTGAGACATTTAATAACTGGTTGCAATTATTTTCAGCGCCTCATATGGGCATGCAAATGCCACCAACTGGACCGAATATGTCTCCTCTTGGTTATCAAACGCACGGCATGCCGCCCAACGTAAGTGCATTAACAGACTTTCTTAACTAAGTGAATTTGTAGTCCTTGATATGATCTGCCTGCTCGATCAGTTGAATTGCCGCCTGGGCAAGCGACTCTGTGGCGGCAGCCACAAGATTTGGTTTCATTATATTGAAAGCACTGCCATTCGTGTTATGTACCACGCCGCCAGCTTCACGCACAAGCAAAACGCCAGCAGCTACATCCCATGGCTTTAGATAGTCCACGTGATAGACATCCAATGTGCCCTTTGCCACATACGCCAGAGACAATGCGGCGCTGGCCAAGCATCGCGTGCTATTGTTTAAGAAGACAATAGATATTATAATTATATATATGTATATTGTTGAAATTGCATATATATTATATTATAGTTCTAATGATAGCTTACCCAGCAGCCACAGAGCCGAGTTTGTAGGCACGTTTTAGACACCGATCACGCAATTGAGGCACATTGATCAAAGTAATTTCAAGTCCAACCACAGCATTAGACATCTGAAATTTCAGTGATACTTAAGACAATCGTTTCGTACGATATACCATACCTCAGTTGCACCGGTCACTTGAATAGGTTCACCATTTAGAAAGGCGCCATGACCTTTCCTCGTCGAATATAGCTCGTTGTCTACGGGATTATAGATAATGCCTATCACCAGCTCCTTATCAATGGCTAATGCTACCGAAATGCCGCAATGCGGCAGCCGATGTATGTAGTTGGTGGTGCCATCGATGGGATCTATGATCCATGTGGGCGCATCTGTTAGCTCTGGCAGCTTCTTTTTGTCCGCCAATGTTTCCTCGCCTATAAAAACGGATTCCGGGAAGGCTTTCAGCAGGTTCTCGGTTAGCTTTTCCTCAATTTGTTGATCGTAGACTGTGACAAAGTCGAAAAAAGCTTCTTTCACCATGATCTCCTTTTTGCTTTTATTGTAGCCCTCCATAAATATGGGTCCACATTTGGTAACTAGGTCTACAGCAACATCATAGTATTCCTTAATCTTTGTTTCTCTCGTATTCTGGTCCATGTTGACAAGCTGTAAAAAAGCTAATGCATATAAACAAGTAAATATTTGTCGGCCCATGCTAGACCGATCGTAAAGTGGTACTTACAGTAGGATTTGCTGTCTATAGCAAAACTAATCAGCTCCGTTACTTTATCTACTGTTTTGATCAAAAAGCTTACAGAGCTTTCGCTTTCAAGAAGCTTTTCAATGCAAACAGATAACAACTAAATAATTACTGAAGCTTTTTTTTCGTCAGAACTTTATTGACTGAACGGGTTTTATAAATATATTTTGTGTAGATTCTAAGGGTCAGTGCCGCCAACAGAGCGCTCCTGATCTGCTTTGCGTAGCAGGTTCTCAATTTCTTTGCGCAATTTTTCGGTGCCGGCACAAATCAAATCTGGTTTCATAATGTCGAAAGGTCCGCCGAAGGGGTGTGTGACTACTCCACCTGCCTCACGCACCAGCAGTGAGCCAGCGGCACAATCCCAAGGATACATGTCCTCAATGTAAAACGCATCCAAATTGCCGGCAGCCACCATGCAGAGCTCATCCACAACACAGGAGTAGGCCAACAGGCTGAGCATTTAAGATGACGAATATTTCAACAACTTTAAAAGATATCAGTATCTTGACTAGCTTACCGTCTGGCATGCAATCCCACATGGTAGATGCGTTTGATATGCTTGTTAGCCACATTATGCACATGCAACAGGGACACCTCATAGGCCACATTGGCATCCCGCAAGCGTTCACACTCGCTCACATGAATGGGCTTTCCATTGCAGAAGGCGCCTTGTCCCAGCTTTGCTGTGTAGAGCTTGCCCTGGGCTGGATTATTCACAATGCCCAGCACGATTTGCTTATTGATTGCCAGCCCGATCGAGACACAAACGTGTGGGATTTGTTTAATGAAATTGGAGGTGCCGTCAATGGGATCGATGATCCAGGTGGGCGCATCTGTCAGCTCCTTAGAGACGTTATTGTTCTTGGCTGTGTCCTCTTCGCCAATAAACTTGTGGTATGGGTATTTGGCCAAAATTTCGCCCATCAGAAACTCCTCGATCTTGTTGTCATAGTCGGTGACCACATCATAGAATGCGCCTTTAATGTCCACATTCTTCTCCGTGCGATTGTAGCCCTCGATCAGTATATCGCCTGCGCGCTGCGCCAGCGGGTAAATGAAGTTATACAATTCCTCAATTTCCGTTAACATATTTGTGGCTGACGAGTGTTTGTAAAGACCTGTTATATGGCTAGCGATATGCGTTGTTACTGCACAGAAATCAGCTCCCGACTGAAACCGGACTATGATGCTCGCATCGCTTTTGCTTTAACACTCACTCGCATTTGTTGACTTTGAGTTTTTCTTGATGCGCTCAATAAAAATCTATTGCATATGATGACGGAGAGTTCCACAGATGAACTGGCAATTGAAATCTGTTGACTGCGTTTTATCGCATTTGACAACTACAAATAGACATTTCATTATCTTTAACATACAATGTCTCTATATCGTACAGGGTAGTCAAACTATTCGCGGAATGAAACTAGTTTCAATTGACGAATACTATATGTTATATATGGAAGTATATTTACAATTATTGTATGCTATATAAGACGATCTATTGAAACCATTGCCCACCCAAGGTTGAGCGTATTTTACAAATTATTTTTTTAAAGATATTCACTAAATAGTCTCATTTTTATTTCGTCAATAATCAATTTCTATATTTTTATATGAGAATAATTTTTATTTCAATTTTTACATTTGATTTCCTTTTTACAAAATATAAACAAATTCATAATAATTATAATATATGCTTGACTGCATCTTCATTAATTTGTTCGTTGAATGAACCTTACACAATGCTCACAAGAATAATAGTTTTTATTTCCAATTAATTTACTTGAATGTGTATTCTGTTATTTGATCAGCCTCTGCAATGAGACTTATCACACTCTTGGCCAATTCATCTGTGCCGGCGCATGCCAAATCGGGCTTCATAACATTGAATTTGCCACCTTTGGTATGGTAAATAGAGCCGCCTGCCTCTGTTAAAATAACAGCGCCAGCTGCGATATCCCAGGGCTGCAGATCGTCAACGTGATAGGCATCGCATTGTCCCGTTGCCACATAGCAAAGAGCAAGGGCTCCACTACCAAAGCTGCGAGTGCTGTAATTGTAAAGTTTGAGTGTTCTTTATGCTCTCCTTCTCCTTCTCTCTCTCTCGCTCTCTTTCTACTTTACTTACGGCCGTGGCATTTGAGCCCAACTTGTAAAGTCGTTTGATATTCTTATCTCTGACTGCAGCTGCATGTATGACCGAGATTTCTAGGGCGACCACAGCTTGATTTATCTAAAGAACAGAAAAAGAACTTTGAGTCTCAGCGTGTTTACCGCAAAGCCTTCTTTATAACTTGCAGGTGCAAGCAAAGATTAAATGATTTCAAATTGTCATGGACACCAACATTTCTGTGTTATCACGATGATTGTGGATTTTTATTTTTCGGCAGTTAGATAATAGGAGAGCACTTACAGTAGTCACTTTGGAAGTGTGTATGCGCTGGCCATTGAGGTAGGCGCCGTGCCCTTTCCATGCCGAGAACAATTCATTGCCCGGCGGATTATAGATGATGCCCACGACGAGCTCCTTGTTGATGGTCAGACCCACCGAAATGCAGCAATGTGGTATGCGATGGACGAAATTTGTGGTGCCATCAATGGGATCAATGATCCAGGTGGGGGCATCAGTTAACTCGGCGTCGCGTTTGCTAGTTGCCGATTCCTCTTCGCCGATGATTAGCGACTCGGGAAAGGCTTTCAGCAAGCCCGCGGTTAGAAAATCCTCAATCTGTTTGTCATACACAGTGACCAGATCATAGAAGTCTTTCTTAACAGTAAAATCAGTTTTGGGCTTGCTGTAGCCCTCCATTAGCAGGGGTCCGCATTGCTTCACCAAGTCCAGCGCCACCTCGTAATACTCCTGCAATTTTGACTCAGACGTTGAGCTCATTTTGTTCGCTTTGCACTCGACCAACTGATGCTAACCACTGAATTTTAATATCTAATTGAGTTGTGAGCAGGCAGCTTGCAAAAGCTTTGCCCAAAAGCTCTCTAGTCGACTCGAAACTTTGAACTTTAATAATGTGTAGAGTCATGTTTATTCTTGTTGAATTCTGTACAAGATTATAGACGAGAATAAAAGATAATTTTAATCTATGGCTTGATTACCCTGTCAACATCTCCTTTTAAATCTGTAATTAAGATTCAGACAATGTAAAATGGGGTCAGCTGATAAGACGTCAATTAATCAACATAATATATAGTAGGGTATTTAAAGCATATAGGCTTTAATTTAGATATAATAGAACGCAATTGATAGGGAGTGGAAAGTTTATTAACCGATGTGATGTGAGACATTTCAAGTTCAATTTATTGTTATTAAACTGTGTGAAATGTATAAGAAAATAGGTGTATCAAGTAAAAGAGTAATTGAGTTCGATAGAGTATGTATGCATTTATTGGCTCATTCATTAAGTTTATATTCAAATATCGTCTTCACCTCCCACAGACTTGGCTTGATCTGCCTTGCGTATAAGAGTTTCAATTTGCAATCTCAGTGCTTCTGTGCCAGCACAAATCAGATCTGGCTTCATAATGTCAAAGGGCCCACCATAGGGATGGGTTACAACGCCGCCGGCTTCGCGTATCAGCAAATAGCCAGCAGCACAGTCCCAGGGGTACATATCCTCAATGTGAAAGGCGTCCAAGTTGCCGGCGGCGACCATGCAGAGGGAATCCACCACAGCCGAATAGCCAATCAAGCTGATAAGAAGAGGAGCAAACAGATTAGATAAGATGAGTGATATAGAAGGATCTCTACACACCGTCTCGCCTGTGAGCCCACGTAGTAGATGCGTTTGATGTGCTTGTTCCTTATCGTTGGCTCGTGCAGCAAACACACCTCATAGGCCACATTAGCATCGTTCAGACGCTCACAGTTGCTCACTCGAATGGGCTCACCATTGCAGAAGGCGCCTTGTCCCAGCTTCGCTGTGTAGAGCTTGCCCTGGGCTGGATTATTCACAACTGCCAGCACGATTTGCTTATTAATTGAGAGGCCAATGGAAACGGACACGTGTGGGATTTGTTTAATGAAATTGGAGGTCCCATCGATGGGATCTATGATCCAGGTGGGCGCGTCTGTTAGCTCTTTCGTTATATTGTTGTTCTTGTGCGTATCCTCCTCGCCAATGAACTTGTGCTCCGGATAGCGGGACAGTATGCTGCTCATCAGAAACTCTTCTATTTCATTGTCATAGTCGGTGACTACGTTGTGGAACTCGTTACGCTTCAGCGTAAACTTTTTGCCCGCATTCTGATAGCCCTCGAACAGTATTTCACCTGCTCTTACAGCAAGCGGATAGATGAACTTGTACAGCTCCTCGATTTCGCTTTTGTTTGCTGTCATTGTTTGGCTTTGAGTCGAAGACTTGAATGCTTCGTCAGCTAGCGTCGAGAACTGAACTTGCACTGAGTAGTCACCAAGCGAGTTTCTCACTCAGCCGTGACTAGAAATTTGCTCAACTGAGCAACTGAGATACCAAAAGCTTTCTGTTTACTTGGCTTACAAATTAAAAATATAGGGAGAATCTTTGAAGAGATTGACTGACTATTGAATGCTCTATATGATTATTAAAGGGTATGCTATAGTGTAGCATTAACCAATATTCTTAACATTCACATACACATATTTTCTTAACATATTTGGATGCAATCATTCACATATAAAATTTTTGTCTTTTCAGGGTCCTCCACAGGGTGGTCAGGGTCCGCCTAGTGGCCCGCCCGGTGGTCCGCCCGAACGTTCTGGGCAAGAGAATCTGCATGCTCTGCAGCGAGCCATCGACTCGATGGAGGAGAAGGGCCTGCAGGAAGATCCACGATATTCGCAACTTTTGGCCATGCGCGCCACCTCCAAGCATCAGCATCTTAGTATCAATCAGGTGAATCTGCTGCGCACCCAGATTTCGGCTTATCGCCTGCTGGCGCGCAACAAGCCCATTTCCATGCAGATGCAGCAGGCACTGCAGGCGGCACAGCAACAGCAGCAACAGCAGCAGCAACAACAGCAGCAACAACAGCAGCAGCAACAGCAGCAGCAGCAACAACAGCCGCCGCAACCCATTGGACCGCCGGGTATGCCTGGTGGACCGCCGCCAGGTGGGCCACATGCAGGTCCGCAGCCAATGCAGGCGCAGCAGCCGCCCTCGACGGGCACACCGCCTCAATGCTCAACACCACCAGCTAGTCCATATGGGCCACCTGTGCCGGGCCAGAAAATGCAGCCAGCGCCGCCGCCGCATATGCAAGGGCAACCGTTGCAGCCGCAGCCTCCACTAATTGGCGGTGCACCACCAACGCCGCAGCAGCAACAACAGATGCAGCAGCACCAACAGCAGCAACAACAACAACAACAGCAACAACAGCAGCAGCAACAACAACAGCAGCAACAGCAGCAGCAACAACAACAACAACAGCAGCAACAGCAATTGCAGCAACAGCAGCAGCAGCAACAACAACAACAGCAGCAGCAGCAGCAACAACAACAGCAACAGCAACAGTTGCCACTGCAGCCACCGCCTGAGCAAATGCAGCATCAGCAACACAATGGTGGTAAGCCGCTGTCGATGGGCCCTGCTGGTGGACCGCCGCTGATACCAGCGACGCCCATGCAGGCGCAGGGCATTCGTCCTGCAGCTCCGTGCTTGCCCGGCAATCAAGTGGCGCCTCCGGGCCCGCCACGGCCCGGTGCACCGCCCGGACAGCAACAGCCAATGCCCAAGCCGAATCGTGTGACCACTGTGGCCAAGCCGGTGGGTCTCGATCCCATAACGTTGCTGCAGGAGCGTGAGAATCGCATAGCTGCTCGCATTTCGCTGCGCATGCAGGAGCTGCAACGTCTGCCAGCTACCATGTCCGAGGATCTGCGTCTGCAGGCGGCTATTGAGCTGCGGGCCCTGCGTGTTCTGAATTTCCAGCGCCAGTTGCGCATGGAAATTGTGCAGTGCACCAGGCGAGACACCACTCTGGAGACGGCCATCAACATGAAGTTCTACAAGCGCACCAAGCGCCAAGGCCTGCGAGAGGCACGTGCCACCGAGAAGCTAGAGAAGCAACAAAAGCTCGAGGCAGAACGCAAACGTAGGCAGAAGCACCTTGAGTTCTTGTCGGCTGTGCTGCAGCATGGCAAGGATCTGCGTGAATATCATCGCAACAACAAGGTGAGTGCAATAGAAGACATGGGCGCAACTTGGCTCTGATGATAAAATCTTAATTGTCCATTTGCAGGCTCAGTTGGCGCGCATGAACAAGTCGGTGATGAACTACCATGCGAATGCGGAGCGTGAACAGAAGAAAGAACAGGAGCGCATTGAGAAGGAGCGTATGCGTCGCCTGATGGCCGAGGATGAGGAGGGCTACCGCAAGCTGATTGATCAAAAGAAGGACAAACGATTGGCATTCCTGCTGTCGCAGACAGACGAGTACATTAGCAACCTCACCCAGATGGTGAAGCAGCACAAGGACGACCAGATGAAGAAGAAGGAGGAGGAAGGCAAGCGCCTGCAGCAATACAAAAAGGAGCTGTTGATGAGCGGCGAATATGTCAACATTGATGAGAGCAGTATTGCGGCCGATATGCGCGTCCATGTTGTGGAGCAATGCAGCGGCAAGAAGCTAACAGGGGATGATGCACCAATGCTGAAGCATTTACATCGCTGGCTCAACATGCATCCGGGCTGGGATTGGATCGATGACGACGATGATGACAACGACGAGTCGCCAGAGAAGAAGCCGAAACCAAAGCTGGAGGAGCAGCCGCAGGAACGCAATGCTGCTGCCGAGGGATCTGAGGATGCAACAGATAAGGCAGCACAGCCCGGTGAGGCGGGCGCCAATGATTTGATCAATCAGGTCAAAGTGGAGGACGATGAATATCGCACTGAGGAGCAAACGTATTACAGCATTGCGCATACCGTGCACGAAAAGGTCACCGAGCAGGCCAGCATTATGGTCAACGGTCAGCTGAAGGAGTATCAATTGAAGGGTCTCGAATGGCTGGTGTCGCTCTACAATAACAATTTGAATGGCATTTTGGCCGATGAGATGGGTCTGGGCAAGACCATCCAAACGATTTCGCTGGTCACCTATTTAATGGATCGCAAAAAGGTTATGGGTCCATACCTAATCATTGTACCGCTCTCCACACTGCCCAATTGGGTGCTGGAGTTCGAGAAGTGGGCGCCCGCCGTAGGCGTGGTCAGCTACAAGGGCAGTCCACAGGGTCGTCGTCTGCTCCAGAATCAAATGAGAGCCACCAAATTCAATGTGCTGCTCACCACATACGAGTATGTGATCAAGGATAAGGCGGTGCTGGCCAAGATTCAATGGAAGTACATGATTATCGATGAGGGCCATCGCATGAAGAATCATCATTGCAAATTGACGCAGGTGCTCAATACGCATTACATAGCGCCTTATCGGCTGCTCCTTACGGGTACACCATTGCAGAATAAGCTGCCCGAGCTGTGGGCGCTGCTTAACTTTTTGCTACCTTCCATTTTCAAGTCGTGCTCCACCTTTGAGCAGTGGTTCAATGCACCGTTCGCCACCACCGGCGAGAAGGTCGAGCTGAATGAGGAGGAAACCATTTTGATTATTCGACGTTTGCACAAGGTGTTGCGTCCCTTCCTGCTGCGTCGTCTCAAAAAGGAGGTGGAGCACCAGCTGCCCGACAAGGTCGAGTACATTATCAAGTGCGATATGTCCGCATTGCAGCGAGTGCTCTACAAGCACATGCAGAGCAAGGGCGTCCTGCTCACCGATGGCTCCGAGAAGGGCAAGCATGGCAAGGGCGGTGCCAAGGCTCTGATGAACACCATCGTGCAGCTGCGTAAGCTTTGCAATCATCCATTCATGTTCCAGCACATCGAGGAGAAGTACTGCGATCATACCGGAGGACATGGCGTTGTTTCAGGTAAATATTCCCCTCTATATTCTTATATGCAGTTTCGCTATACACTTGGATTGCTTTGCAGGACCCGATCTGTATCGTGTGTCGGGTAAATTTGAGCTGCTGGATCGCATTTTGCCCAAGCTGAAAGCAACCAACCATCGCGTGTTGCTCTTCTGTCAGATGACCCAGTGCATGACCATTATCGAGGATTACTTGAGTTGGCGACAGTTTGGCTACTTGCGTCTGGACGGTACCACCAAGGCCGAGGATCGTGGCGAGCTGCTGCGTAAATTTAATGCAAAGGGCTCGGATTACTTTGTCTTCTTGCTGTCCACACGCGCTGGTGGCCTCGGCTTGAATTTGCAGACAGCCGACACAGTGGTTATATTCGATTCCGATTGGAATCCTCATCAGGATCTGCAGGCACAGGATCGTGCCCATCGTATCGGCCAGCGTAATGAGGTGCGTGTGCTGCGTCTCATGACGGTCAATTCGGTGGAGGAGCGCATTTTGGCCGCGGCCCGGTATAAGCTGAACATGGACGAGAAAGTCATCCAGGCGGGCATGTTCGATCAGAAATCTACGGGAAGTGAGCGTCAGCAATTCTTGCAAACAATTTTGCACCAGGACGACAACGAGGAGGAGGAGGAGAACGAGGTGCCAGATGATGAGATGATTAACATGATGATAGCGCGCAGTGAAGAGGAAATTGAAATATTCAAGAAAATGGATATTGAACGCAAGAAAGAGGATGAGGAAATACATCCGGGCAGAGAACGTCTTATCGACGAGTCTGAGCTGCCTGACTGGCTGACCAAGGATGACGACGAAGTGGAGCGTTTCCATTACCAATATGATGAGGATACCATATTGGGTAAGTGGATATCTTTATATATGTATAATGAAAAGTAAACTAATCTTTTACTTGCATTTGTAGGTCGTGGATCACGACAGCGCAAGGAAGTTGACTATACGGACAGCCTGACCGAAAAGGAATGGCTGAAGGCCATCGATGATGGCGCTGAATTCGATGAAGAGGAAGAGGAGGATCTCGACTCCAAGCGCAAGCGTCGCAAGCGCAAGAATCGGAAAGACGAATCCGATGATGATTCACTCATATTGAAGCGCAGACGCCGCCAGAACTTGGACAAGCGGTCCAAGAAGCAAATGCACAAGATCATGAGTGCTGTCATCAAGCACACACAGGATGGTCGCACACTGTCTGAGCCATTTATGAAGCTACCCTCGCGTCAACGGCTGCCCGACTATTATGATATTATCAAGCGGCCGGTGGACATTAAGAAAATACTGCAGCGTATCGAGGACTGTAAATATGCGGATCTCAATGAGCTGGAGAAGGACTTTATGCAGCTCTGCCAGAATGCGCAAATCTACAATGAGGAAGCGTCGCTGATCTATCTCGATTCCATAGCGTTGCAGAAGATTTTTGTCAGTGCCCGGCAAAGAGTTACGGCAGCTGCGGACGCGGCTGCTGTGGCCGCTGGCGAGAACACTGGTGATGCTCATGGCAATGGCGGGGGCGCCGGTGGCTCCGACAATTCGGACAATGACGACGACGATGGCGATGATGGTTCCGATGATGAGGAGATAGCTACCACATCTGCGGCGGCCGTTAAAATGAAGCTAAAACTTAATAAATCGCTGGCCAGTGCGCCAGCCACGCCCACTCAGTCCTCAGCGGCTGCCTCGGTGGCCAGCGGTGCAGCGACCACATCCAAGAAGCAGACGCGTCGGAAGCGCGCTCAAAAGAAGTACACCATTTCGGATGACGATGACGACGACATGGACTAGCTGCCACTGGGCGTCATTTTCAAACGAGCATCGAACGGTGCCGAGTTCAACTAACATTTAGTTTACTTTAAGTTCTTTTAGCCACACCCCAATTCAGTTCACCCCACTCCAAGCGTCACAGCCCCCACGTATCCCAATCCCGATCCCAATGCCCGTCAGCATTGCAATAATGAAACTTTCAACAGTTTTTCGCACATACAAAAAAACACAATGATATATTCATATATATTTAAAGCAAATACTTTTAAAATAAATCCACAGTCTGTCCTAAATAAATCGGACTGTCTTTATAGAAAAACAAAAACAAATATACTGGAATTTACAAGACATAGAAAAATCCAAAGTAGTATTTGCAAAAAATACATTGTAACTTTAGGAAATGCAAAAAAATTATGTATATATATATATTTATATATAATAATAAGTTCAAAGCCGATATGCAACTACAACAAATAGTGAAAATATTCATCACAGAACTCGTGAATGGATGAGACATATTCCTCATCGCCGCTGTCGTTGCGCCGCACCGGAATTTTATGCGCATTCGCGTAGAGATCCTCATCGATGTTGACATCATCGGTTTCTGAAAAAAAATATATATAATATATGTATATGTTTAATTGAATGGCAATTGATTAAGGGCGCGGACAACAAGCTTCAGACTTAGGCAAAGGCAAGTATTTAGGTCATAGCTTGGAATAATTGAAGGTCTACGGTGATACATGCATATACATACATACATACATATAACTTATATCTTGTATCGTCCCGATTACTTAGAGAACTTTGGCAAAAATACGATTAGTGTCAGTTTGTTTTGCTTCATTTACAAGAGATAAGCGATTTGTTTTTATGTTTTATCAAATATTTGATGTAAACAAAGCGAATTAAGTGCTTTATGGAAAATATTTCTTTGATTATGATTACTTTACAACGTTTATTAAACTTACCTCTATATTTTTGTTTTCTGCCCAGACGTAGCTTGGAGCTGGAAAGTACCGCCTCATCGCACAAATCCAAGTCCAGATTTGTAGAGCATCTGGAGTAGCGTACGGGAGGAGCGAGAAACCAATATGATTGCATAATTCTTTTCAGGCCAGGCATTTGACGCAGCTCATCGAGCTTTTGCGGCTGCTTAGCAAGCGATTCGAATGCGCGCAGCTGCAGCGTTGCCGCCTGAGAGGTGGAGTTAATCAAGCGAATGACAGACTTGGCAGCAGTTGAGCAGACCATGGGATAGATTTTGACATGCGGGTCTGTTGGTATGTTCGTGTAGGCCACTCCGAGGGAGCGGCGGTTCAAAAAGAATTCCAAATGGCCACGTGTGCGATCCAGATAGATGCCTACCAAGCAGCCCTGGGAAAACTTTTGACCATAGGGCAACTGTTCGCCGCAATGCTGGATTTTTCCGTTGTAGGAATAGCCCCAGGATTGGGCATTGGTGCCCAGCGCCGAGACGAAATGGAATTTGAATTGTTTCAGATTAACATTATCGGTGCCTATGCCAAACATCTAGAATATATTAAGAGAGAGGGAAAGACAAATAAATAGTAGCCGAGTGGAATAATTACGTTTGCATTGACCTTTTCATAAACCGGGCGGTCGAGTTAAAATAGGAATACAACTGGCTTATCAGTTCTCACTCATCACTCACTATGCACCACAGATTTCCTCATGCCGCGAGACAGGCGGACTGTGTCAAGTACGTTACAGCGGTGTTATCTTTTAAAGTGTTGCTTATCTCTCTAGCTATTTGAATCCCTTTTGATGCAGTTGCCCATGCACTAGAACTTACCACATCAGTACCGGCCAGCACTGTAATTATACGCATCTCCCAGAAATGAACTTTGTCCTGTTGCAGCGGCTGTTCGCCACGTACAATGGCCGTGCCCTGACTGTAGGTGGGATGGAATACGATATCTCTGCCTATGACTTGAGCATCGGAATCTTCCGTGTGATGCCACTGCCACTCCAGGCCATTGCCACTGTCCTCACCGCAGCGACACGTGACCAGATCGGGAATGTTTCCTTTGTGGTTGGCTACATCGATACAGCTGGGAAAACGACAATCGCAGAAACCAGGACAGCGTAGATCCTGATCGATACTCGGTAGCGGCAACATTCTGATATGTATATATTGTCTTCAAATTGATTCACTCTCGTCTACGATCCACTTACTAGCGAGGTTGCTCTACAACTGACTTGCTTATCGATTTGAAGCTCTATAAATTAAAAATTCAAGAGAGTGAGCGTCGTCTGTTTTGTTTACTTCTGCATGGACGCAGTGTGACCATAGCGAAGAGAAAAACGAGTGTTGAAAAAACAGGAGCTCAATAAACACAAACTATATCGATGTATATGAAAAATCGATATTAATAACTAATTATTATATCGGTTCGAATACATCTCTATCGCGGAGCCAGCCAATAAACAGCGAAAAAATATTTTTGCCGCTTTAAAATTGCAAAAATAAGTTAATTCTGCACTTAAAGCGATATCAACTAGCTAAACAGATATGGCGGATGCCGCAGCACGTCAATTGCAGTACGAGTACAAGGCGGTAAGTATTAAAAAATATTAGGAAGAAAAGCGGCCGCCACATGCGGTAAACGTTTGCCGAAAATTGTTTCTTGATTTCTATTCTCTCCATACAGAACTCGAATCTTGTGCTGCAAGCTGATGTACGTCTCATCGAGCGTCCGCGTCGTGATGAAGCCACCGGTGAGGTGTGCTCTTTGGTAGGAAAATTGGATGGCACTCGCATGGGTGATCGCTATCAGCGTACAAAGCCGGAAAAAACGGAGGAGCGCAAAGTCAAGCGTCAGAAACGTGACGAGGCACAGTACGATTTCGAGCGCATGAAGGGCGCCACATTGCTATCAGAGGGTATTGATGAAATGGTAGGCATTGTCTATCGCCCAAAGACGCAGGAGACGCGTCAGACCTACGAAGTGCTATTGAGTTTTATACAGGAGGCACTGGGCGATCAGCCACGCGACATTTTATGTGGCGCTGCAGATGAAATTTTGGCTGTGCTCAAGAATGAGCGGCTTAAAGATCGCGATCGCAAACGGGAGGTGGACAGTTTGCTTGGTGAAGTGACAGATGAACGGTTTGCCCTGCTCGTGAATCTTGGCAAGAAAATCACCGACTTTGGCAGCGATGCTGTGAATGCTCTGACGGCAGCTACCAACAATGATGAGCAAATCGACGATACTTACGGCATCAATGTACAGTTTGAGGAGTCTGAAGAGGAGAGTGACAACGATATGTACGGCGAGATACGAGACGACGATGCACAGGATGAGGGCGAAGAAGCGCGCATTGATCATACACTACACGCCGAAAATGTAAGTAGCATCAACTGTTCAAATATTAAAACATACATTTATTATTTTAATTTACAGCTCGCCAGCGAGGAGGCTGCAAGTAATGTAAAGAAGGATCGTTCTCTACATCCGCTGGACATTGATGCCTACTGGCTGCAGCGGTGCCTCAGCAAGTACTACAAGGATGCGATGGTTTCCCAGAGCAAGGCTGCTGATGTCCTCAAGATACTAAAGGATGCCGCCGATGAACGCGACTGTGAGAATCAGTTGGTGTTGCTGCTGGGCTACGATTGCTTTGACTTCATTAAGCAACTGAAATTGAATCGTCAGATGATACTCTATTGTACCATGCTAGCGTCCGCACAAACAGATAGCGAGAGGCAGCGCATACGGGAAAAGATGCGTGGCAACACGGCGCTGGCAAAAATATTGCGTCAGCTGGACACTGGCAAGGCCGATGAGCAGGAGGAGGCGGATGCGCGAGCCAACAAGCGCGGAAAGGGCGATGCTGACGATGGTGGAGCCGCTGCTGCTGGTCAAGTGCCTGGTGTACGTCAACTACTGGAACTGGATGAGCTAGCCTTTACCCAAGGCTCGCATTTCATGGCCAACAAGCGTTGCCAACTGCCCGATGGCAGTTATCGCAAACAGCGCAAGGGATACGAGGAGGTGCATGTGCCCGCTCTCAAGCAAGTTCCCTTCGAGGCGGATGAGGAGCTGCAGCCGATTGACAAATTGTCCAAGTATGTACAGCCTGTGTTCGATGGCTTCAAGACCTTGAATCGCATTCAGAGCCGGCTCTACAAAGCCGCGTTGGACAGCGATGAGAATATGCTGCTTTGTGCCCCCACTGGTGCAGGTAAAACGAATGTCGCCTTGCTCACAATGATGCGGGAGATTGGCAAGCATATAAACGAGGATGGGACCATCAATGCACAAGACTTCAAGATCATCTATGTGGCACCCATGAAATCTCTGGTACAGGAAATGGTAGGAAACTTCGGACGTCGCCTGGCCTGCTACAATCTGACTGTCTCTGAGTTGACGGGCGATCATCAGCTGACGCGTGAGCAAATAGCCGCAACACAGGTGATTGTGTGCACACCTGAGAAGTGGGATATTATCACACGCAAGGGTGGTGAGCGGACATTTGTGAGTCTGGTGCGTTTGGTCATCATTGATGAGATCCATTTGTTGCACGACGAGCGTGGACCGGTGCTTGAGGCGCTCGTGGCACGTACCATACGCAACATTGAGACCACGCAGGAGGATGTGCGTCTGGTTGGCTTGTCTGCCACGCTGCCCAACTACCAGGACGTGGCCACATTTCTGCGTGTGAAGCCCGACAAGGGTCTCTTCTATTTTGATAACAGCTATCGACCGGTGGCGCTGGAGCAACAATATATTGGTGTGACCGAGAAGAAGGCATTAAAGCGATTCCAGGTACGTTGTAAACTCTATAAAGTAATTATAATTAAAGTTAATATAATTATTTCTAATCTCCCACACAGGTCATGAACGAGATTGTGTATGAAAAGACGATGGAGCATGCTGGTCGCAACCAGGTGCTAGTGTTTGTGCACTCCCGCAAGGAGACGGGCAAGACGGCGCGTGCAGTGCGTGACATGTGCCTGGAGCAGGACACGCTGGGCAGCTTTCTGCGCGAGGGCTCGGCCAGCATGGAAGTGCTGCGTACTGAGGCGGAGCAGGTGAAGAATACAGAGCTAAAGGAATTGCTGCCATATGGTTTCGCCATACATCATGCTGGCATGACGCGCGTGGATCGTACGCTAGTTGAGGATCTCTTTGCTGATCGGCATATTCAGGTGCTGGTGTCGACGGCCACCCTGGCCTGGGGTGTGAACTTGCCCGCGCACACGGTCATCATCAAGGGCACACAAGTGTACAATCCGGAGAAGGGCCGCTGGGTGGAGCTGAGCGCCTTGGATGTGCTGCAGATGTTGGGACGTGCCGGTCGGCCACAGTACGACACCAAGGGCGAGGGCATACTTATTACGAATCACAGCGAGCTGCAGTTTTATCTATCGCTGCTCAATCAGCAGCTGCCCATTGAATCGCAGTTCATTTCCAAGTTGCCGGACATGTTGAATGCTGAGATTGTGCTCGGCACCGTGCAACATCTGCAAGATGCAGTCAATTGGCTGGGCTACACCTACCTCTATATACGTATGCTTCGCAATCCCACTTTGTATGGCGTTTCGCATGATGCGATCAAAGCAGATCCGCTACTGGAGCAGCATCGCGCGGATTTGCTGCATACAGCTGCCTGTAGTCTGGAACGCAGTGGCTTGATCAAATACGACCGCAAGACGGGACACTTCCAGGTGACGGATCTGGGACGCATTGCATCCCACTATTACCTGACCCACGAGACAATGTTGACCTACAATCAGTTGCTAAAGCAAACTCTGAGCGAAATCGAGCTATTCCGCGTGTTCTCCTTGTCGTCGGAGTTCAGGCACATCTCTGTGCGCGAGGAGGAGAAACTGGAGCTGCAGAAGCTTATGGAGCGTGTGCCGATACCCATCAAGGAGTCCATTGAGGAGCACAGCGCCAAGGTGAATGTGCTTCTCCAGGCGTACATCTCTCAGCTGAAGCTGGAGGGCTTTGCCTTGATGTCCGACATGGTGTTCATCACACAATCGGCTGCGCGTCTAATGCGCGCCATCTTCGAGATTGTGCTGACGCGTGGCTGGGCGCAGTTGGCGGATAAAACGCTGACGCTTTGCAAGATGATTGATCGTCGCATGTGGCAGTCGATGACGCCGTTGCGCCAATTCAAGAAGATGCCTGATGAAATCGCCAAGAAGCTGGAGAAGAAACACTTTCCCTGGTCGCGCCTGTACGATCTGGAGCCGCATGAGCTGGGCGAACTGATACGTGTGCCCAAGCTGGGCAAGACCATACACAAATTCGTGCATCAGTTTCCCAAACTCGAGCTGTCTACGCACATCCAGCCCATAACGCGATCAACGCTGCGCGTGGAGCTGACAATAACGCCCGATTTTCAGTGGGATGAAAAGGTGCACGGGCAATCGGAAGGTTTCTGGGTGTTGATTGAGGATGTGGACTCGGAGCTGATATTGCATCATGAATTCTTCTTGCTCAAACAAAAGTACGCACAGGATGAGCATCAGCTGAAGTTCTTTGTGCCCGTTTTTGAGCCATTGCCCCCACAATATTTCCTACGCATTGTCTCTGATCGTTGGATAGGAGCCGAAACACAGCTGCCCGTGTCCTTCAGGCATCTCATTTTGCCCGAGAAGAATATGCCACCAACGGAACTGCTGGACTTACAGCCGCTGCCCATCAGCGCTTTGCGGCAGCCCAAGTTCGAGGCATTCTATTCGCAACGTTTCCCGCAGTTCAATCCCATCCAGACGCAGGTCTTCAACGCAGTCTACAACAGCGATGAGAATGTCTTTGTGGGTGCCCCAACGGGGTCTGGCAAGATGACCATTGCCGAATTCGCCATCATGCGCTTGTTTAGCCAGAGCAGTGAAGGACGTTGCGTCTATCTGGTGTCCCAAGAGGCGCTGGCCGATCTGGTCTTCGCCGACTGGCATGCCAAGTTTGGCAGTCTGGACATCAAGGTGGTCAAACTGACTGGCGAAACGGGCACGGATCTGAAGCTCATTGCCAAAGGACAATTGATTATAACCACCGCGGACAAGTGGGACGTGCTCTCGCGTCGCTGGAAGCAGCGTAAGAATGTGCAGCAGATCAACTTGTTCATTGTGGATGAACTGCAGCTGGTGGGCGGCGAGGAGGGTCCCGTCATGGAGATCGTCTGCTCGCGCATGCGTTACATCAGCTCCCAAATTGAAAAGCAGATTCGCATCGTCGCCCTCTCCGCCTCGTTGACAGATGCTCGCGATGTGGCCCAGTGGCTCGGCTGCAATCCCAATGCCACGTTCAACTTTCATCCGAGCGTTCGACCCATACCTCTGGAGCTGCACATACAGGGCTTCAATGTCACCCACAATGCCACGCGCATTGCAACCATGTCCAAGCCTGTGTACAACGCCATACTCAAGTACAGCCCGCATAAGCCCGTAATTGTATTCGTTTCGTCGCGCAAACAGGCGCGCCTCACAGCCATCGATATACTGACGTATGCTGCCTCGGATCTGCAGCCCAATCGCTTCTTCCATGCCGAGGAGGACGATATCCAGCCCTTCCTCGAGCGCATGTCGGACAAAACGTTGAAGGAGACGCTGGCTCAGGGCGTTGCTTATCTGCACGAGGGCTTGTCTGCCTCAGATCATCGCCTGGTCGAGCAGCTCTTCGATTCGGGCGCTGTGCAGGTGGCCGTTGTCTCGCGGGATCTGTGCTGGGGTATGAGCATCTCGGCACACCTTGTTATCGTCATGGACACCCAGTTCTACAATGGCAAAAATCATTCGTACGAGGACTATCCCATTACGGATGTGCTGCAAATGATTGGGCGCGCCAACAGACCCAACGAGGATGCGGATGCTAAGTGCGTGCTGATGTGTCAGAGTTCCAAGAAGGATTTCTTCAAGAAATTCATCAACGAGCCGCTGCCAATCGAGAGCCATTTGGATCACCGTTTGCACGATCATTTCAATGCCGAGGTGGTCACCAAGACCATTGAGAACAAACAGGATGCCGTCGATTATCTAACCTGGACATTCCTCTATCGAAGATTAACCCAGAATCCCAACTACTACAATCTGCAGGGTGTGACGCATCGCCATTTATCCGATCATCTGTCGGAGCTTGTGGAGAACACGCTCAGCGATCTGGAGCAATCCAAGTGCATAAGCATTGAGGATGAAATGGATACGTTGCCATTGAATTTGGGCATGATTGCCGCCTACTACTACATCAACTATACAACTATAGGTACGATCTAAGTTTGTTTTCTCTTTGGTAATCTTGTCTAATCCTAAAACTATCTCTTGCAGAACTCTTCAGTTTGTCGCTTAACAGCAAGACCAAAGTACGAGGATTATTGGAGATTATTTCATCGGCAGCGGAGTATGAGGATGTTGTAGTGCGGCACCACGAAGAGCAGGTTCTGCGCACGCTCTCCCAGCGCTTGCCCAACAAGCTAACTGGACCCAATGAAACAGCACCTAAGTAAATATTGGAATATAATTCATTTCTGTCATATTTTTCATTAAATATATATTTTCAATTCCTTGCAGATTCAATGATCCTCACATTAAGACCAACCTGTTGCTTCAAGCCCATCTATCGCGGCTCCAGCTGGGTCCAGAGCTTCAGGGCGACACGGAGCAGATACTCAGCAAAGCTATACGCCTGATACAGGCCTGTGTGGATGTGCTGAGCTCCAATGGCTGGCTATCGCCAGCTGTGGCTGCCATGGAACTGGCTCAAATGGTTACGCAGGCTATGTGGAGCAAGGATTCGTATTTGCGGCAGCTGCCACACTTCAATGCTGATATCATAAAACGCTGCACAGAAAAGGTAAGATTATAATTGATCGAACTAAATTAGCATCTCTGCTAATAGTGGATTTGATATGCTTGCAGAAAATTGAAACTGTTTTCGACATAATGGAGCTGGAGGACGAGGATCGCACACGCCTGCTGCAGCTGTCCGACGTGCAAATGGCCGATGTGGCACGCTTCTGCAATCGTTATCCCAACATTGAGCTTAACTACGAGGTGGTTGATAAGGATCGCATCAATTCTGGCTCCACAGTTAATGTGGTGGTGCAGCTGGAGCGTGAGGATGAGGTTACCGGCCCGGTTATAGCGCCGTTCTTCCCGCAGAAGCGCGAGGAGGGCTGGTGGGTGGTCATCGGCGATCCAAAGACCAATTCGCTGCTCTCCATCAAACGCCTAACACTGCAGCAAAAGGCCAAGGTCAAGTTGGACTTTGTGGCGCCGAGTCCAGGCAAACACGATTATACATTGTACTACATGAGCGACTCATATCTGGGATGCGATCAGGAGTACACATTCTCCATTGAAGTGGGCGATTTCCAATCGGAGAGCGAAAGCGAATCCGACTAAACCGCAATTAAGCCGATATCATAACAAACAAACAAGAATAAAACTAAGACTCAAACATTTTATTCAAATTGACATGCTATATATTTCGGAGTTGGCAGACTCTGGTTAATGGCCACTAATTGGTAAGCAAATAAGTTGTATATGCTATTAAGTGTGTGTGTATATGTGGGTAATTCCAGTTTCCAGTTTCTTTTGTTAATAATTTTTGCACAAATTTCGAAAGTGCCACAGGTGTTAGAAGAGTAGAAATTGGACATCGGCTCCACGTAGTTGCACAACATTTTCGTATAACATTAATGTCATTAACCTGTCACAGAAACCGCTCCACCACGGCTGCCGGCGGTGTTGCCGAATCCGCTATTGGCGAAATTGTTGGTGGAGGCGAAATTGATGGTCTGGCCGTTGGGAAGTTTGAAGACTTGGCTGTGGGAGGCACCGGCAGAGTTGCTGTTACCGAATGGATTGAAGTTTTGCGATTGAGTGGCCGTGCTTGTGGAGGAGGCGCCGAAAGAGCCAAGATTACTTTGCGACTGGAAGCCCTGGGCCTGAGCATTGGCCGCCGATGAGCCGAAATTGAAGCGATCGTTAAAGTTGCTACTCGCTGCACCATTGGAGGCTGTCTGTTCCTGGTTGTAGCCGTTGGGGCCCAAGGGACCAAATGGCTGGAAGTTGACATTGGCACCGGCAGTGCCGCCCTGACGATTAGCACCCACATTGACGCCACTCAGGGCGCCGCCGGCCCTTGTGTCAACTTGCGAGTTGCTGCCAAATCCACCACGAAAGCGTCCCTGACGCTTCACTCGCTTGTGCGCCGCATAGATTTCGTTTAGAGTCTCATCCAGCAGGGATCGAACACGTCTCACATTCTGTCGTGCCTTCGGCCTGATGTGCAGATTAGACTCGAGCACAACCTCCTCGATGGTAGCGCCCTTACGAGCTGTGCGATCGAGCACATCAATTAGTATTGTTATTCAATAGGAATTGATTATTTTTTGATATTTACGCAATTCCTCCAGAACCTGCTTCTCGTTGCGTTGCCTCAGCTGTGTTGTTGCCGACGTCGCAGCAAGGCAAACGGCCGCACAGATTAGCATACAAATTGACAAATTCATGGCGTTATTAAATGATTGCGGTGAAAACTTTTTGAATACTCCAACGGCACGTCCGACCGCAACGGCGATGCGTAGACAACTGTTGGAAGCTGAGCGCGCCGATTGCGGTTTATTCCACTGATACTCTCACTTTTCAAGCGCCAGGGGGCGCCCCCCTGACGGCGGGAAGTGCTAAACCGCTATTGATATTTAAATTTTGGCTCATCAATAGTTGTGTCTGAGCATTCGCTAATCGATTTTTGGCATATGTAACAAAGCAAAACAGAGTCAACACGCAGAAGACAAATCATTTAAACAATTGTTTGTATAATGAGTCGCAAGCCGTAACCGGTTTGAGGTTTTTTTTTTTTTCTTTTTTGTCAAAGCTCAAACAGGAACCAGTTTGATATCGTTGTTACTGTTGCTATTGGTTAGGCGACTTATTGGATTTCCTTTTCGGGAACAGATGATGCCCAGAACTCTTGTGTGTGCTGGGATGTGTGTGTGCGTGTGTGTGGGGGCAACGTAAACCTGAGATAATGCAACCCAATAAACATTTTTAATGCGATTGCGCAGCTGAGCTAAACAAAGTCAATTAACAATTTGATTACACTTGAGATTCTGTTTTATTTAATAAAAATATGGAATACTTAAAATTTTTTTAAATTTAATTACACATTAAGTAAATTATTTAAGTTTCTTAAATAAAAGCCACAATTATATAAGAGACACAAATTGAATGCATCCAGCGAATTTGAAGTGAACAATAACAAAAGTTTGTTTGCTGAGATCGCTTAATTACAAAAATATGATTACCACAAACACAGACATGTGCGAGGGTATGCATGTGTGTATGTGCAAATACATCATAAACGACATGTGGTTTTGTTTGTGGGGGAACAAAGTTCTATATAAATTTCTTTACTACAACTTGAAAGTCGTCATGAGGCGCTTGAATGGTTTGTATTTTGTTTGCTTTAGTTCGAGAGTGCATTCGAGTTAATATTAATGCTAAAATGATTAATATGACAAATGTGTGTGTATGAGTGTTTTTATGCCTAAGTATATGCAATATTTCGAGAAAACAACAAAACTGAGCACTGTTTGATATACAATTAAGTATTTAGTTACTAATTAGTTGAATGTAGCTGCCGCATGAGAAACTCGATTACTCGATTCCATGCGCAAAGATCATAACCAGACCCGGCTCGACCATCACATCCTCAGTCATGTGCACGTTGTCACAGCTCAGCACAAGCACCGCCTGTTTACCTGCGATCACAAAGCCTTTGTTTAGTCAGGGACACTGTTTAACTGATTAATTTGATTGCCACGCAAACTCACCTGGTATGCGTCTGCATACGTAATTGTCGTAGATGCGTCGATTGTTTTGGCGCGTTTCTAAGGAGCTGAGGCCACGGGGCCAGCGTCGCTCGTGGCAGTTCTCCATTAAGCTATCCAGAATGTGTGGCGGGCAACCAGACTCAGATAAAGCACGCTTAATCATCAGCTGTAAGCCCGTTATATATTAATATATATACATTTTTAACAGCTGTCATTGATTATTCACTCATTTACCTGCAGTGCATCATCGGGAGTGGAAATCATGCCGCCCCAGCGTGTAACACGCGCTCGGGCTAAAGCGCTGCTCCATCTTATCACCTCATCACGTTCCATTTGATCAGCAATCGCGCGCATTGCCGGATTTGAGACGCGCATGGCACGCATAAAATCTTTAAATAGCTGTAGTTCTCGTTTCAACTCATTGATAGTTAGCTGCTGATCGGTTATTTCCGTTTTCAGTTGGCCTATTTGCTCCGTTTGCTTCACAATCAACACACGCAGCTCACGCACACAGTTATGATCCTTGAGCTCGTCCTTGGGTATGTCAAAGCCACAGCCTTTTTCGCAGGGAAATGGACGCTTTGGATTGTGCACGCAGTCTTCCAAATGCGAATTGTATGCATCCAGCTTCAACACAGCTGTGCAGCCATAAGGCGCATTGTCACAGGTTATCGAAAGCCTGTAAAAGCGCTCATTAGTTGGGTATGAAAAACAAGAGTCGTACAAGAGTTACCTGGACAACAAGTTGCGCAATATGCGCGGCACAGCTCGCAGATTTGCAGTAGTTAGGGCATTACGATCAACTGGGCATGTGGGTTGGCGTGTCAGCCATTCATTTATGCAGCCACGACAGAAGGCGTGTTCGCACATGACCGCCTGTGGAATAATTTGAGTCTCGAAATGAAATGTGTTTTTAGTTGTAGTTGTAGTTATTGTCAAACCTGAAGTGGATCTTCCAGAACACCGGAGCATATGGGACATGTTAGCTCTTCGTCTACTTCGCCTTGAAAGCGATTGACATCATAGCCCATTGCAAACAATTTTTAATGACAACCTACATTAAAAAATTTGTTCAGTTTGTTGCAAAATCTTTTTTTGCTGCGCTTGTGTTATTTTAGTGCTGGCTAATGCAATTAGAGTTTCAGTGTAGTGCTCTAAGCGACAAAATTTGTGGCAATTAATCGACGAATCGATAACGAATTTATTATTGTATTGAGCCCAAAAATATCGATAGCTACGACCCTTATATGAAATACCGATTCAAAGAGCCAAATTCAAAAATAATTTGTTTATTTTTAACATAACTCTCAGCCAACTTGTAAGTTGTGGTTAAATCATAAATTATACATTTTTATATGTGAAATGTGCACTCTAAACAAATACTGAGTCTTGCTAGCTTTGGTATTAAGCTAGAAAAATTCGTCAAAATGGTAGAAAAGTACAACCATAACTAAAAACTAACATGAACTTATTAACAACCAAATAACATATTTATGCAGGTGCTAAATTTCGTTACGGTCCTTCCAGCCGTACTTCTGCCTCTGCTGTTTTTCCTTGCTATTCGTGTACTTATTGCCATTGAAGTTATTTGGTTTGCCTGGAGGACAATAACATGAGCGTTGCTGCGAATCCAGGTAAGATTTACAGCCTAATGTCAAGGTGCCTGTGAATAGCATCTTAGCGGCCGCTTTACAGCCTTTCGTCATCAGATCACTGGCAATAGACTTTTCATAGCTGTCACAGTATCTATATAAACAACGCTTGAAATCCAAGTCGCACAGCTCCTTATCGCTATTGCAAGTATCGTAGCAAATATCGTGCGCATTGCAGCAAGCTTCCATTTCGACGGCGGGTAGGTATTCCGTACTAATTCTCAGACCCAAAGAACCGCAGCCATCAGCGGTGGGCACATAGAACTTATTTTGCACTGCGCGCGGTGCTGAAAGACAAACAACACGTCAGTATAAGGCTATCTCATTTACATAATAATATCTATGTGTGCGTCAAGTACTTACGCGTTCCGCCGCCTTCGGGCACTGGGCACTGAAATACACAGTTTTCCTCGAGGGCAGCATCGAATACCTCATGTACGGTACGAAATTTGCGCACAATTGTGATGAAATTCTTGAAGACGTCGCCGAAAAGTGCCTCAGCCGCTATAATTGCATCTCTTAGATGCACAATTGTGCTCGATCCATATCCGGAATAGGCGTAGGTTAAAAATGTTAGCAAATAAATAGCCAGCTTCATCCAGGAAAACTGCATTGTGAATTTAATGTCTAATTTTAAAGTATGTAACACACCTAGTCAAAACTGCGTGTTTACTACTATTTAAGTTTCCTAAAATTCGGATGCTGCCAACAGCTGTTTGGCTGCACCAGCTGCGATCAGCTGATTGTATTTTCCACCATTTTTTTGGCTGGTCACACTGCTAGCATTATTAACAATCAACTTGTTCGCTTTGCATAATTACAGATTCGGATTACGTTTTTTATATACTTTTGAATTAAATAATGCTTGCTTTTAACATAAAACGTAGGCTGTGTGCGATAAGTGCAAATTTTGTTAGACAGTTGGGAAAACAGCCACCTTTAGAACCTATGATTGAAGATGCAGAGCAGCTGGTGGAGTTGCCGCCTTATACAGAGGAACAGAGCAAGCTTATTCTAAATGCAATAAACGAACAAGGTGCTGAACAGCTAGAAAGGTTTGTATTTAGAAAAGTAAAAAACTATTTTAGTTACTGTGTTTCTTTGTAGGTATGACATAACAAAAGCGCGTGTTAACAAACTGCACAACTGGAAGGCACGCAACGGGCCCCTACGCGAACTAAGTGATATATTCCTCATTGATGGCTTTGGCTTAAAGGTAGTTACCAAGTTCTATAAGAGTTTGCTGGAACCGGCGCCCACTACTTTGAATGGCGCTAAAACTACAAAGGCTTCCCGCACAGCGCCATTTATCACACCAGCTTTGGATGAGCAGCAAAGGCAACGCATTTCGTCTACTGTTGGAGTGCGCATAGGTGTTACGAGTGTTAGTTGGGCAAGGCTGGAACTGCCACAGTCTAAATACTCACCTAGTCTACTGACTCACTGGCAGCATCATGAAATAAACGACAAGAAATTACATCTGGCCGAGCTTGTCCGCCGTTGCCTGTACGTCGCTCATCAAATACCCCAAGCTGATTGCTATGTCCTGGAGAACCCACAAATGGCACAGGCCAGCAGCAACCCCGGCAGCATTGACCAGCAGAATGTGAACATCCAGAAAGCGCAAGTCACTTCGATGCTAAGTTACGCCTTGATGGCGCGCATGAGTCCTGGCGAGAACAAAACAAACGTCTTTTACCTTCGTCGCTTTCTCACCGCGCGCCTTTTCAATCATCTGGTGGGAACTGAACGCGTTTCCTCAGAGGAAACAATTCTTGGCATGATGCGGACGTACTATAATATGGAGGATTATGGAGATCAAGACGAACAGAGTAATCTGCAAAATCAAGTGCAGTTTCCTTCAGATTTGCGCACAATGTACTCCAAGGTTGAGCGTTATCAAAGGGAGCTGCTTGGGCAGGCTTTTCTGTTAAATTTGGCTTTTCTCCGCCTTGTGGTTCTGCGGGATCAGGTGAGCATAGCAAGTGTATCGCGTAACTCCAAGAAGCTACCCAGCGAACAGGAACTGGAATGAAAATAATAATTATTTTATGTATATATAATATGTGTATGTTAAAATATATGTATATAAACTTTTAAATTAACTGAAATTGTTCTCTATATATTCTACCATCTGTTTAAAAAGAGTATGCAAACTTCGGCGCCTCTTTTTTGCCCATTTATATATTATGTACTTTTTGAGGTTTTAGTACTTGTGGGTTGCGGTCACACTGCAGCTTTTAGTTTGTTATTTCGTTTTGACGTAGTGGGACGTGTTGGCGCTTAGGCCGTTTGTCTGTCTACTTGCAACAAAAACTTCGTAGACCTAAAATTAAATTGTGAATGCATTTTAAATTATTTGTTTTAAAAATTATAATAACCCGTTCGAATTTCATACCAAAAAGCCAATTATAGTGATTTACTTAAAAGTATTTTTTTTATTTAATTCAATTAAAAGATATAAAAGTTAAATTTGTTATTGAAGTAAATTAAGTGAATGCGCGGTGTATGAGTGAAAAAGGGCATCAGCTTTTTCGTTGGCGGCCTATTTGCGAGTTGTGTATTTATCTATTTATTTATAACATATACGCATACATATATACACATGCATGTAAAAGTGAAATTTCTTGGAGTGACAGCAGCAAAACAATGCGAAGTGAAAGAGAAAATGAAGAGGCAATAAGCTGTGCGAAAGGGGGAAGAAAGGGGATATACAAACAACAACTGTAAATGCTACGTTTTTTTGGGCACATTCCAAGCCTGAAAAATGAGCGCCTCTATTGGAACACTGGAGCTTAACTACAACAACAACAACATTAGTAATATAAATAACAACAAAAATAACTTCAGATATGCCAACAACATGCACAAATACAAACAAAACTCAACTATGGATGATTCCCTGATACACGGAATAGGCTCAGTCGCCGTTTCCGCCAACTGCCCGCAGCTAATAAAGAGCAACAGCTACGACGGCACAAGCATACGTTTTCCACTGGAAGCCAACGCCAGCGCCAGCGCCAGCTGCGACTTGGGTATTCCATTGACGACAGCCGATGGCAACAGCTGTGCGGAGAATGCCATTGAGGAGAGCAGCGAATGTGATGCGTTTCTCATTGTGAATCCCAGCGCTGGCAGCAGCGCCAGCAATCGGCGCAATCACACTCGCTCCGCCTCCTCCTCCTCCTCGTCCTCCTGCGCCGCCTATTTACGCCGCAATTCCTGCTGGCTGCGAGCGCACGCATTCATCATGCGCAACTGGTACCTCAGCTATTTGGTGCCCATCGCTCTGCTGGGTCTCTTCCTCGTCGTTGGCTACCTGACGCGCAACTATGCCAAGCAGTTGCTCTTCTGGATCGAAACGCAGAATCACTGGATTATCTTCATCATCTTCATGGCGCTCTTCACACTTGTCAGCTTCCCCGTTGCCGTGGGCTACCTTGTGCTGCTGATAACCGCTGGCTACCTGTTCGGCTGGTGGCGCGGCTGGCTAACGGTACTACTTGGCGCTAATGTAGGCATAGCCATAGCTCATCTCACCATAAGAAGCTGCCGGCATCGCATCGCAGTGCATAAGTGAGTAGATTGAAACTTGTTGTTGTTAATTATTGTATAGGATGTCCGGCTAGTCGAGCTAGCTCATAAGCCCACCTAGCTTCGCCACCTGTAAAGACCCGTATAGGGGGTTAGAAGGAGAATAGATAGGATATCAAAGGCTCGCTCACCTCGATAGGGTATTCGTATAGTCGAGCATACCCCTGCAAAGCCTGCTTGGTAGCAATACAACTTCCGTCCATACAAATTAGTTTAGATTTTCTTGTCATTTGAATTCATTCAATGTAAAAATTTTAAAAAGTTGATATATTTATATTAAGATTATTTATTATTATATTTTATTTTTATAAATCATGTTCCGTGTATTGCCAAAATTGAAAGGTTTCCGACCCTGGGTCAATTTTTTGTTGCCGCAGAGTCAACTTTGTAATGAAAAAATTTGCGAACTTATGCAATCGGCGCCTCCGCCGGTGCCGGCTCCGGCTCCCGTGCCTGCAGCGGAACCAGCTCCTATCTTGGCTCCTGCACCAACACCTGCCCCAGCTCCAGCTCCGCCGCTAGAGCCCGCCAGCGTGGAAGATTCGGAATTCGCCAAGATGATGAATCCGCTTTCGGTGGCTGAGCTGCGGCAACGCCAGCCCCCGATCAAATGGCGAACTGGCGACTATACGAAAGACGATCCGAATCGTGTAGAGGTGATGATATCAAAGGAGGTCGCCCATCATCGCTGGGCCGTCATGGACAGACTGAGCCATTCGGAGCGCAGGCGTGGCAACACCCATGCCCTGATCGTAGCGGGCGTCAGATCCATTTATGGTCAGCCGGTTCGACAGCTGGCCGAATTCGCCTATCTCTGCGATTGCCTGCTGCCCGACATGGTGCTCGTGCTGCTGCGTAATCGCCTGATGGAGCTGCGCGCAATACTCTTCCAGCCGGAGGAGCGAGAGTATATAGATCCTACGCTGACGACATACGCCTGCCAGCGCTTCAATGTGGACAAGGTGCTGCCGATGTCGGCCTTCAAGGAGACGTTGTACCGCAAGCTTCACAATATTAGCGCCAAATTGTGGTACACCAAGGATGCGAGTCGATTGACTCAGATTGTCAAGGAGCTGGCCTACGACCTCAAGCTGAACATCGATTGTCCCCGCCACATGATGCAGTGCGTGCGCAGCGTTAAAACGAAGCGGGAGCTGACTGCCATACGGCGGGCCAACTGGATAGCTTCCGAATCGATGCAGGAGGTGATTATGGAGCATGAGGCCTACCAGGGCAAACACGAAATTGGTTTGCTCTTCGATGAGAAGTGTCGCCAGCGCTACGCCTACCAGGAGCTGCCCTATGCACCGAAGCTGACGGCCGGCCTGGGCAATGTGTGGCTAATGGACGGAGCCTGTCAATACGCGGGCTACCACGGGGGCTTGGCCAGATACTGGCCCATCCTAGGACGCTTCTCGCCACCGCAGAAGGTGCTCTACAACATGCTGCTCGAGATCCGCTCCAAGCTGTGCCTGCTGATGAGCAACAAGAGGAGCATTGTGCGCACACCCCGGGAACTGCATGCCACCTTCCTCATCCTGCTGGCAGCTCATCTGCAGAAGATGCGTGTGCTGCCGGACAACCTGATGCGTCGGCCGGGCAGCTACAAGTCCGTAACTCGATTCACTTGCTTCTCCACGCTCATCAAGCATGTGGGCCTGGACTGCGAGATCAATCAGGACCAAATGCTCAACTATAAGCTGATGCCCGGCAACGTCATCTCGCTGCAGCTGTCGGTCGTTATACCGAGTGACTGTCTGCAAGCCTATCCGGAATTCCGTGGCCTCGTCTGCATCCTCAACGATTGTGTTCACATCAAAGACAATCACGATGTGGAACTGCTCACCGACGGCTGTGTCTCCATTGCCCGCGACGTGGAGGAGCTGCGCGACAGTAGCAAACGTTCCAAGTTGGCCAACTGAAAGAACGATTTATTAATTATTTCCAAATTGCGTATCGGCCTGTTTTGTACAGAAGTGTATTGTATATATATATAACGTATGCATGTATATTGCGACTTGAACCGTTTTAGGACAAGCTTACGTGCTGTAAATTAAATATTGTGTTTACCTTTTCCAGATACAGAAATACCAAAGTGTGTAATCATTGAGTAGTCTAATGAAAAGATATATTATAACAAAATTATCAAATTATCAAAATGTTAAAGTATAAATTGATAAAGTGTCTTCTGATTCATAAAGCTTTTCACGGCTTATTTAATTGTTATCAGTAAACAGAAGTAATCCCCATAAAACGCGCTGTAAAACGCAAATAAATTGATATACTAACTATGCTGAGGCCTGGAAAACTGACTACTTTAGAGAGAACATAGATCCTGGAAAAACTTTGTAGCTCTCAGTTCAAGTCAAATATTAGTAGATCTAAGTTATTTACCTCTATTTGATCTATCGTTTAGCTAAGAATACTACACATAAATTGTATATTATAACTTTGGAGTACTTTCCCCTCATTCAAATTCTATCAGTTTTGCACAAATATTAGCTCAATTTGAAGTCTATATCTCCTTTAGCTACAACTCATTTCTAAATGTCATCTATGTATATCAGTACCCAATATATATAGTATATGTGTATATATCAGCGTTACCTCAAAGTTCCCATAATTATCACAGCTTCACACAGAAAAACTTGTTGATAATTGAATAAATGTGTTAATTAAGCTAATTTACTTTCCATGTGCTACTCAATGCGACGCAGCCCAACCCAAGTCGGCTGCTTAGTTCTGCACACATATTATATATGTACATATATAGATTTCTATACGTATATGCATTTGTATTTGTGCCTTATCAATTTTGGAGCTTTTCAAATATATTTAACGCTGACATGCGTTGGCTTCCGCAGCCAACTGAATGGCTTCATGGCTTCATGGCTTCATGGCTTTTTAATTGCTTTATCAGTTCACAATAGTTTCGCTGTGAATGGCTATAAATAACTGTATGTACCTATGTATGCTTTTATTGGCTGCATTTCATAGTTTATTGAAATAATTGCAATATGTCAATTGAGTAATTACTAAGGTAACCGCAAAGATATCCTGTACTGGAAGAAAAGGGGTAGATTAATTATAATAAATAGATTATACAATAATAATGATTATTATAAATAATTATGGTAATGATAATGGCAATGATAATGGCAACGTAATGATAAGAATGTAAATAGACAAGTCTTCTTAGAACTATTATAAATAGACCATGACAATGAATAAATTTGATAATAATGATAATGATAACAATGTAATCATTATTAATAATGACACTGGCCATAAAAGTGAAAATGATAGTGAGGGAGGGCAGTGCCTTAAATAAATATATGATTATATATTAGCAACAATAGTATTGGTGTTTATATGTGTTTCCAACTTAACGCCTAGTCGGGCACACCCGACTAGCCAACTCCCAACTCATAATTAGCTTTCGCTTAGAGCGGAAATCAGATATGACAGGCTAACAGAGTTCAATTGATTTACTGACATCAATTGCAGAGTATGTGCAAGTCGAGTAATTATGATTATAACATTATTATAATTATAAATACTGTTAACTGCTATATGCATACAATATATATGTGGTAGCTAATAGCACACACCCCACATTGACAGCAGATCGTATCAGGCAAATGGCTAATAAATTGAGCAATCATAAATTACCAGGCAAACCCAGCCCGGGCAGACCAGACCACTAAATGGCCCAGATGTGGGCAATTTGATTTTGGGCATAGCCAGTTGATGATGGGTTGGCTAACCGACTGCCAGTTGATGGACTCAAATCGAACTCTGATTACCTCTATAAACACGCACACACACACACGCACACAGGGAAATGCATGAATAATTGACAGGTGTCGAGACAGGTAGCAGTTTGCTTGCCTATTCATGCGGAAAGCAAATTATATTGCTTAATGCTAATGCGATAAGCACTGTTTACCTGCAAGTGGCCATGTTTCCCTATAGAGCAGAAGTTTTACTTACAAAATGTATTTCACTTAACGAAATCGAGTTTGCTGTGAGGCGAAACTCAGTTTGCAAATAGTTTAACTTTGATTTAAGTAGCGCAACTAGTTAAAGAGGTGGGTGACTTAGTATAACTACTTATATTTATATTTATATTTATCTATATATTTATATTTATATTTATATTTATATTTATATTTATATTTATATTTATATTTATATTTATATTTATATTTATATTTATATTTATATTTATATTTATATTTATATTTATATTTATATTTATATTTTATTTATATTTATATTTATATTTCTATCTTATATTTATATTTCTATCTATTTTCTATTTATATTTCTCTTTATCTTATCTTTATATTTATCTTTATCTTTCTCTTTATCTTATCTTTCTCTTTCTCTTCTCTTTTCTTTCCTTTCTCTTTCTATTTTCTCTTCTCTTTCTCTTTCTCTTTCTCTTTCCTTTCTCTTTCTTCTTTTCTCTTTCTCTTTCTCTTTCTCTTTCTCTTTTTTCTCTTTCTCTTTCCTTCTCTTTCTCTTTTCTCTTTCTCTTTCTCTTTCTCTTTTCTCTTCTCTTTCTCTTTCTCTTTCTCTTTTCTCTTTCTCTTCTCTTCTCGTTTATATTTCTATTTAATTGATATTTAATTTTTTTATTATTTACCAATTATTATTCTGTCACTCTAAACACACGCATATATACATATATATCTACTACATTTTTTTTATCATTTTGCATATCTGTTTTAATTGCTTCATCTCTGGCTATTTTCAGACTGATCAAAAATGAGACTGGACGGGCTATACTGCGCGTGATATCTGGACCCAAAGCGTTTCGAGTGGTGCTCTTTACGCGTCTAACGCCCATACCATTCGGACTGCAGAACGTCATCTTTGGAGTAAGTTGATATGATGATATGATGAGGAATCGTATCAAGCCCACTCTTGATTCTCGGGTATTTTATAATTTGTTTGTCTTTGACCTGCGCACCCGAACATACATATGTTTCATGTAGCATATATTTTGTATTTATATTTGAGCGACTATCAGTCAGGGACGAACAACTGTCTACATATGCACACATACATATACACGTATATATAGAAACTCAAATATATGTATATAGGTATATACAATCGGCATAGTCAAGCTTCTTTGTTTCTGGCGACTTTTGCCGTGTATTTATTCAGTTATTCAGCTGTTTACTCACTCGAAATGCGTTCGCAGAGAAGTTTTACGTGTTCACGCATTTGTACTGGAATATATAGAGAAATGCTGCATTAAATACGTACATTTTGGAAAGTTTTCGCATTGAATCAAGACTCGATCAAAGCGTGTCAAATGTAATATATGTATATATATTGCATTCGTCACTCTTCACACTGTTTCATT
The DNA here is from genome assembly GCF_054131105.1 of Drosophila navojoa. Classification (NCBI taxonomy): domain Eukaryota; kingdom Metazoa; phylum Arthropoda; class Insecta; order Diptera; family Drosophilidae; genus Drosophila; species Drosophila navojoa. The sequence goes on from NC_142892.1 coordinate 14,980,298, forward strand.
AGTCAATTTGACGACCATTGGCATACATAGAGGCACAATTGTAACTGCTGCCAGCCGTAAAAAAGCAAATAAAGACAACAACAATAATGCAAAGTAAATAAAAACCAATTTAAAATACAATAATACAAAAATACAGCTGAAATGAATGTGAAATTGAATGTGAAATTGAACTTGAAATTTTATAAACGGGTTTTACTGTTCAGCCAAAAGCTGTACAAACTCAAAGCTAGTTGTCATACGTATGTCATATGAGTCATTAAATACAACAACAAAAATGTGAAATTGGTTGAATTTTGAGTGGAATATAATTACATTTCATTTGATAGTACTAGATCGTAAAATAGAAATTAAGAAAGAAATGACCTGAATTATTATTTGTCTTTAGAGTACTTTTGATCAATAAATAATATTGAATTTTTATAAATGTTTATTTTTTATATAAAAAATGAAAAAAATCTTATTTAGGCTATCCCTTAATGCATTTAATTAGTTTTGCCCTTCTATAGCTGCTTCCAGCCAGTAACTACGATAATATTTAGTTAACCCTAAAAGTATGCAACATTTTTTGGTCTTATACATAATTGATTTTTCGTAAACTAAATAAATTTATATAAAAATGTACAATTATTTATTTTATAATTTTACAAGATCTGTATGCATTTAAATTTTTTTATATTCATAAAATCAATTGTATGTATATAATTATATATATTTACATAAATTACATAAATATATATAAATGCCTACTGCTTCATTCAGATGAATATACACTATTAATATACAGCCTTTCCATATATATTCATATATATTTTTTTTATTATTTATCATATAATACTCATATATTTTTGTTAGTCATAAGCACATTCTAATTTCTTATGCATTTCTTTTCACAGATCAGTTCCATTAAGGCTCGCGACTATCATTTGGCCACATTTCTGGGTCTGTTGCCCGCTCAAACGATAAATGTTTATCTGGGCTCCACGCTGCGTTCGATGCACGAGGTGCTCAATGATCACAATACCAAAGTGACGGGCTACATTAGTTTTGTGATCGAGGTGAGCTGCTCCATATATCTGTAAATGTATATAGTATTGTTGTTTGTTTACCTTCAGCTAGTTGCGCTTTCAGTTACACAAGAATTATTGATTTTATTTGCATAATAGGGTTAAAAATGGGCTTGCGTGCTAAATCAAGTTGAAAATTTTCCATGACTTGAACGTGATTGCACAAAAGTGCATAAGGTTGCCTATAAATTATAAATGCGGTTTGACGCAATCAATTCCAAGGAAATGCACGAATTTCTCATGCAGCCTGAAAGTAGGCAACGCTTTTATGTCTTCTACGTTTGTGCTTTAAAGTCTTATACTCTGTTGAAGCCAAATGCCATATATGGTAAAAGGCTTTAAAATGAAGTAAAATATATATTTGTTTTATTTTTAAATTATTATTTAAATTATTTACTATATATTCAATTTCCCTTTCATTATTCTAGGTAATTTGTGGCGTTGCTCTGATGTTTTGGGTAGTGCAAAAGGCGCGCAAGGAGCTCTCGGAGACTTTGCTGAACTCGGACTATGAGAACGATGGCAAACCCATCGATATACAAGTATAGCAAAAGGAGAGCAGTCCAACTCAACAGCAGCAACAACAACATCAACAGCAAGAGTTGACGATGGAGTCTGACGCAAATAGGAATTGTGTTAATTAATTAATGTAAAGATCGTATTTTTAGATTGTTTAGCAAGCCAATTAAATTATTTAGTATCTAGTTTAGTTAATTAAAAGTAACAAATGAAAGAAATACCAAAAGAAATGTCGCAAATTTACATACATAGCTATGTATAAGAATTATACTTAAATAGGAGTTGACAACTAATTTAATGACAAATGCTGTGCCTAAAGTATCTACATATATACATACATACAATATTTACAGTTCATATACATACATACACACATATACATTAATTTTACATGTAAATTAAAAATTGATGCCTCGCTCAGAGTAATTGGAATGTAAAATGCTCTTTCTCAGTTAGCATTTCAAGTCGATTTGTGCTCTCTAAATGAATCCATTGAAATTATGCTCAATTATATTGAACTAGTTTTGTAAGTAATAAATATTATATATAGAGAACTAATAATTATTGTTATTATATTAGGGGTAATGGTTAATGCATGCCACGGCTCGCACTTGTTATAGTTCGCCAGCCGCGTGGCCTTTTGTTCATATGCTCCACGAAAACTGTTTCGAGGACACTCAGCGTAAGCTCCACATCCTCGCAGCTGAGGCAAAGAGGCGGCCTAAAGCTAAGAACCTGTGGAAAAAGAGAAAACAATAATTATAATAAATCAAGTTATTTTGGCAGTAAATATAAGATAATACATACTTGCGGTTAGGAAACTTGCGTATGAGCATGAGTTAAAGAGAAACCCAAAAAGTGTTTCGAGATTAGATAATAGTGCATATTTCATATAGATGATGTGTACAATGTATTTTAGGTAGTTAAAGTTACTTTTTCTTTATTAAGTAAGGAAAGTTTCAATATATAATCTATGATCTATAAATGCATTCTGTTTGGATATAAAGTCTTCTCATCTAGTCAACATGCCAATTCGATTGGGTATTTCGTTGACTATTTGTGTGTGGCTAGTGAATCCTCTATAGCTTGACCCAGCACGTCCACAGCAAACTTGACATCGGCGCGATTAATGCACATGGGTGGCTTAATGCGTAGCACCTGGAAAGAGTTTTGTGGTGTGATGCATGAGAGGAGCAGCGAATCAGGGAAGAGGAGCAAGAAGATAATACGTATTAGATATGTAGGAAGCTAATGATAAAGTTAAGATAGGTAAGCGCAAGATGATCTAGTATAAGATGCTGCTAGTATGTATATTAGTAAGTGTTAGACTCAAGCAGTAAGATGATCTATATTAGTGCCAAAGTAAAGCTGTAAGATGAGCTAGAATAAGACAAGCAATGCAAGGCTTGCCACATGCACACAGATTAGTATATATATGTATGTATTAGTGCTAAAGTAAACCCTTTAAATGATCAAGTATAAGACACACATAAGACCATTTGGCGTTGCCAGAGTTCTGGAACTTACATTGCCATGCAGTCCGCCGCGGCCAAAGAGCACACCCATATCCTTGCACATCTCCCAAATGTCCAGCACATGCGGCGCAGCGAGTGGAGCACGCGTCTCCCGATCGCTGACGAGCTCCACGCCAATCATCAAGCCCTTGCCGCGCACATCGCCAATCAGTTCGTAGCGCTGCTGCAGCTCCTCGAGGCAGTTGAGGAAGTAGGTGCCCACCTCCAGGGAGTTGCGCTGCAGTTGCTCCTCCTCAATCACATCGAGGACGGAGATGCCCACGGCGCTGGCCATGGGATTGCCGCCGTAGGTATTGAAGTGCAGTGCCATGCCCAGGCTGGCGGCAATCTCCGGTGTGGTCACAACGGCGGCCAGTGGGAAGCCGTTGCCAATGCCCTTGGCCATGGTGACAATGTCGGGCATGTAGCCGTGCGCCTCGAAGCCCCAGAAGTGGTCGCCCGTGCGGCCGAAGCCCGTTTGCACCTCGTCCGCCACGATGAGGCCGCCATTGGCGTGCACCAGATCGGCCGCCCGCTTCAGATAGCCCTTGGGGAACTGCACGGTGCCGCCGACACCCTGAATCGACTCGGCGAACATGGCGGCCACCTTGCCCCGTGGCAGCGAGTACTTGAAGGTCTGCTCCAGCTCGTTGTAGTAGTTCACTCCGGCCTGGCACTCGTTCGGCGGGCAGCTGCAGCTGCGCGTCGTTTGCACAGGTGAGTCCCGGCAGGCGGAGCCGCCCCAGATGCCCTGGTAGGGATCGGGATTCATGACGTGCAGTATGCCATTGTTGACACCGGGCAGCGGGTAGCGCCACGTCGAGTGAGCCGTCAAGCCCATCGTATAGGGCGACATGCCATGGTAGGCATTGCGGAAAGTCAGGATGTCCTGGTTGCCCGTGTGCAGACGCGCCATCAGCATGGCCAAGTCGTTCGCCTCCGAGCCGGAGTTGACGAAGCACACGGCCTTCAGCTTGCCCGGAAACTTGGCCGTCAGCCGTTCCGCATACTCGTGAATCTTGGGATGCATGTAGATGTTGGTCGTGTGCCAGAGCCTCGACATTTGCTCGCTCAGCGCCTGGTTCACTTTGCTGAAAGGATGAAGGAATCAAGGCATCAATATGGTATCATAGATTGAGGACGGCCAGCTCCAGCTTACGGATGACAGTGACCCACGGAGACGGTTACGATGCCGCCAAACATGTCCAGATACCGACGACCCTCGTGATCGTACAGCCACTGCATGTGACCCGCATGGATGACCAGCGGCTTCTTGAAGTGCGCCAGCAGATTGGGCGTCAGGTGGTTCTTGCGCGTCTCCAGTATACGCTCGTAGCTGGGTCCATCGTACGCAGCCGGACGATGATCAGATTGGGGCATCTCGCTCTGCAGCTGGGACATGACGGCGGGCGCTGCCTTCGAGTGCAGCGTCGAGCTGCAGCGGATCAGCATGTTGCATGTTGTCTGAGCTGCAAATAGATCAAGGGCAAGTGGAGAAGGTATAAATTATAAAGACTTATCCATTGAATAATATATGATATACACTATAAAGATTATAACTTAACTTTTTTAGAGTGATTGTAATTAAAATAATTAAGAAACATTATCTGACTTCCCACTGCACAATCTGTTACCCTATACAGTTTTTTCAGTTTCAATAGGACTATAGAAAACACAATCTGTCCAATCTCTCGTAATACTTTCAGCTAGCTCAAGCGTGAGATCAGTTATGGGCATTATAAAAGGCTTTCAAACACGTGACATTCGATTAAATTTTAATAGACACAAGCTCAAGCAATTCCACATATATAGTCTATATAGCTTATATACTCTAAATAGTCTATAGTGTGCATATGCAAATGAATGGAACGTCTAAGAATGCAAATTGTTACGTAGAAACCGTAAACACAGATCGAGACAGTGCAACCGAAACCATTTGTTTGGCTGGAATTTAACTGAGGCGCAGTTTCCGATTTCCATAGATATCAATATAAATATTGTATATATTAATTACGACGGGGTTGCTCAAATATAACTGGTTGCATTTATTTATTATTTTCATGTAATTGAACACAATTAATTCTTGATTAATGCGCATCAGTTATATTTGTTGTTGTTGCCTTCTTATTCTTCTGGTTTTTGTTTTTGGGCTCAGATTTGATTAATTGAAACTTTAAATTAAATTTAATTTAAACGCTTATAGAAAGTTTAAACTTTGTTGTTGTCAATTGAAAGGCGTCCAGGGAATTTGGACAGTTAACTAGTGAATACCCTTACCTAGACTATGAATATGGCATACAGCCCCAATAGATTACAATGGTACCATAAAAGAACATGCGATACGAGGCGCCACCTCCTCAGCAACACGATGCCAGCTCCGGCCTCACTTAACAATTGCCGATTATAATGAAGTGCGCAATGTGATAAGCGTTAGACCCCCTGCCTAGATGAACCCAATTTTAGAAGTTATCTCTATATTATTTCTCCCGCCGCCACCCACTCAGCTCTGCTCAGCTCTTATCACTTAAACACCTGCCTATTATCAGCTTAGAGCTCTTATCAGTCACTGTCCACGCGAACTGGCGTGATTAGAGCTGAATTATTAGTTGACATTGGGATCGCAGGGTATTTGGCAAGTCGCTCATCAAGTTTCGTATTTCTTGTGCGCAGTTCCGAATGGGGCGGTCGTTGCCATTGCCATAGGCGCATCGAGAAGGTCAACAAACATATCTGCATTTAACTTAAATTTAAATACTTGAGCAGGAAAAGCTGTACAGGTGAAAGCAGCAAAATTTTGTAATGTTAAATATTTAAAATAAATATAAACAAAGGAAATTTAAAAGCTAATAGATATACATACATTAAAAATTAAATAAACTAAATATGTACTAAAATATAAAATAAAATATAACATTAGTATTTATTATATAACAAAATTATTATTATTACTTTTTATTTATTTCGTTTTTATTTTCTAAATTTATATTTAATACATATTTTTCTTTTTTTATTTATGAATATTTTAATTTTTTAAATTTATTAGCAATTTATTATTATTATTTTTTTTTATTATATATTGGCAATAAATATAAGTTACATTCACAAAGAAATACACACAATTAATAGATAAGAAAGTTGAATGAAGACGCTGATAAGCACTTTTTGACGTCATAATAAAAAATAAAACAAATTTTGCACCAAAAATAGAATAATTAAATTATATTTATAATGAATTATAATCGTTTGCCCCACATTAAATTATTCAAAGATTAGCAATTAAAAATTTGATTAAAGAAACACGAACTGTATTTTACAATCCACTTAATTTCATTTCATTTCATTTCTTGTGCTTCTTATATTACATATTCCAGCATATTACATTTTGCACTCACCCAATAATCTCTTCGACATCATATTAAATATATTCTACAATTTCCAGTTGGGAAGACTTCCTGTTTATTTATTCAAATATTGCAAAACTAACGCCGCGCTTCCTGATTAATTTGCCTTGTCCAGTTTTTTTTTTTCCACAATTCTGCTTTACACCTTTACCGAGGAGCTGTGTAAAACAGTTCTTTTCCTTTTACTTTTCTAGTCGCCGATCTCTCGCACTATACAAGTGGAAACGGTGCGCACTCAACGACGACAGAACCTCAACTAAACTAAGTGGAATTGAAAAAGCCGCAGTCCGCAGTCATTGGAATAGTGAACAATCCTCAACCGGCTGGAACATGGGAAGCAGATGAAAGAAAGGGGGAGAGCGAGAGAGGCAGCGTATGTGTGTGTATGAGTGGAGATTTGTTATCTATTGGACGCTCGCACAATGTCAAGGCTGCGATCTGTGTATGAGCTTTCACAGGAATATGGTATATGAAACTAAGACACACTCATATAGTTCGTTTACGTATTACAAGAGACGGAATATAGAATGTGGGAAAGAGAATTGCAATTCTTACTCTTGCATAAAGGTAAGGGAATTTTAAATAGAATTTCAACTGCAATCAGAATATTAAAACATATACTATACAAGTTCTTGATAATACACTGATATAAAATATAAATTTTAACCAAAAATTGTATAAAATAAAAAATAATACAATATTTAAATTTGTTTCTCACAATTTTATTTCATTTGTTGGATGAAGCACAAACTACGAACACAGGTGCACAGATTCCTTGTTGTTTGTTATTTATTTTGTATTATAATTTTTTGTTTTTAACAAAATATATTATTTATATATATTTGGGATTTGGGGATTTAAAGGTATTTTCTTGAATGAATTCCCTTGTTAGCAGATTTGAATTGAATTTCGCATTTCGCTTTTCGAGCTGCAACTGTGCCGAGTGTTTTTAGTTAATTTGCTGATTTTGCATATAGCGCTAATTTACAATTGCATTATTATTATTATTATTATTATTATTATTATTGATAGTTTCCGTCTTTGTGTTTCATATTTATATAAACATTCGTTATTCATATAACACAATAAAATATATATATACTACACTTTTGTATAGTATAATTTATGTATATCCTTATATCCGGTTTTCAATCAACATCACAAGTCTGCGCTTTGATGCTCCTTCAATTGCCATTCGAATCCCTCACAGATGCCTCGAGTTATTTGTATATAGACTTTTAATGTATATGTATATATATTTATAGCTCGATATAAAAGGTTTTTTCGGTTGCTAAAAACAAGCGCTAGGTGGAGTTGGTTGGGCGGCTTATGAATAACAAAACTGAATGAATTTCGAGTAAAAAGCACACAAACACACATACACACACAGCATCAGCATCATCTCATCATTATTATCATCATAATCATCATCAACAACTGCACCCAAATGAAAGTTTCTAATTAAAGTCGGTGTACTGATCCGAATTGGGGCTACGAGGCGTGGCTGCTGTCGCCGTCGATGGCTCCAAGCTGGCCGCCATTTGACGCAGATTATCCACGCCAGCCAACAGTTGCCTAAGAAGTGATAAAGAGAGGGAGAGAGTTTAGCTTTGCTATTGATTTCGGCAAACTTAATCATAACTGACCTCAAATTCTGCTCAGCATTGTCCGCAGCTCGCAGTAAATCGCGCGACAATTGATGCGTTCTGGACGGACGCGATGTGTTGCTGCTGCTGCTGTGGCTGCTGCCTGGCGTTATCACCGAAGCCCCACCAACAGCTGCTGCTGCTACTCCCGCAGCGCCTGCGGCACCAGCCGTTAGCTCCTCACTACTGTGTCGCAGCTCGAACAGCTCAGCCTTTAAAGGAATGCATTAAAAATATATATATATATATAAATTTCCCCTCATGGTTATCATTCATATCTACCTCCAGCTGCGCCACTTGTCGCCGCAAGCGCTGCGTATTCTGACTTTGTGCTGTGGCCGCCAACGTTTCACGTCTTCGTGCATCGCCCAAAGCCAGCAACTGCTGCTCATAGTCCTGAGCGCGCCGAGTTTGCGCATTCAGCTCCACACGCATCTCTTGCAGTTCGCGCAGCAGCCGCTCGTTCTCTTGGCGCAGCGTGCAGGACACACCGCCATCCGATTCCTGGGGCGGAGAATCTATGGAATTCGAGGGCAGCCCAATGGCCACATCCGCCATGCGCTGTGACGAATGCAGAATGGGACCGTCAGACAGAAAATCGGGCAGCATTTTAACCGTAGAGCCAGTCGCATCACCAGCGGATTGCATCGTTGAAGTGTTGGGCAGACCAGCGGTTGCCGCAGCGGGCAAGAGCAGAGCACCACCATTGCCGCCACCCATGGCGCTGCTGCAGCTGGGCGCCTCGGCAGCGCCTAAAGGCGAGTTGGGTGGCGAACTGAGATGCGCCTCCTGGCACCACGAGTCCGGTAAATGATCCTGCACAAAGTCGGGCAGAGCCGATGCGGCGCCAGCCACGTTTGACGTGTCCAGCGGCAGATCGAGCTTCATTTTGGGCGAAGCAGAAGCCAGAACCAAGCGATTCGGACGCAAAGCAGGTCGACGCCGAGGCGACGCTGCAGCAGCGGCAGCGCATGCAGCATGCGGTGGCATATCGTAGCTGGAATAGGATCGCGGCACGTAGCGCGAATTGCTGGCCGACACGTGCAAACTCGACGAAGATGAAGGAAATATATCTAAGGAAGAAAATATATTGAGAATCTTTTTCCATTCTTATGCAGACAACTCACCATCGTCGACGTGGTCATCGTACAGGCGACTATTCCGCACATGGGCTAGGCCCAAGTGTTCGTAGTCATCATCGTCATCCAGCATGATGCCACTGCGCTCCACCTCTAGTCGCAAATCAGGACGTAGCCGTGTCGAACTGGAGCTGTTGACACTTCCGCCACATGCTGCATACTCGGCCAGACTCGCCTGCGAGTCAAAGGAGCTGAACCGTGGCGAACGCTTCATCTTAGAGGCGGCGCTGCCATTCAAATCCGGCTGCATATGGCTCACGGATGCAGATTGGGGAACCTTTGGCCTGGCGCCCGTTGACGTTTGCAGTGCAGCGGTTGACGTTGAGCTTGCATTTGTGTTGTTGCTGCTGCTACTGCTGCTGCAAGCACTCGTGCCGCCCGTTGCATCAAGGGACGTGACTGTGCTGCTTGGCGCTGTAATTGTGCCGCTGCTGTTGAGAAAGTGCTTAAAGGAAAATGTTGATGTGGATGAGGAAGAAGCGGAGGCGGTGGCATTCGTGCTGTTTGTTGCACTCGCTGTTGCTGTTGCTGGTAGGGGCGCTGCGGCTGCTGTTGCTGTTGTAGCATTCATCGTCGCCGAACCAGTCGTGGCCCGTATATTTGTGTAATCACCACGACTAGAGCTGCTGGCGCTGCCATTTAGCCATAAGTCTGCCACCAGGTCGTTGACATTGTCGCTACGCGTACTTGCCGGTAGTTTGACATCGCCGCAGGCTCCGTTGCCATCACCGGTCAGGTGCTGTTGCTCCTGTGCAGCTGTGGCTGTATTGGCAGCAGCGGCAGCATCATCCGTATTGATATTGTTCCCATTGCCATTGGCCATTTAAATGTTGCAGCCACCGTTAGTCACTGAATTCCGTCGCCAGTGGTTTGAGTTAACTATGCTCTTCTTCTGCTCCTGTTGTGTATACTTCTTATGGGATTTTGTATCAGTTTTCGCTGCAAATTTAGTTAATTTGGCGTTGCATTTCTCTGCCGACTTTTCACTAAAGTTTTTGTTGCTTAGAGCTGGGCACAAACGATATTCTACATTCTTTTCTGTTATCGATGAGTCGAGACTAACGTATCGATGACTATTCTCAAATGAGCGCTAAAGAAGCAACCAGGATTCAAATTATATTTCTAATAAAAATGAAAGAAAGTATAATAAATTTTTTAAAAGTTAAGAAATTAGAAAATAGTATGTTTCTGTCTGATTTGTACTGGTCATAGTATTGTGAAATTTTAATTCATGTTGCATAAGTTCCGTTACAAATGTTAGTTTGCTACAATTGTTTATTACTCACGTCTCATCTCTATTTATGATACCTTTGTAATATTCGGAGTGACCAAGATGTGTATAAAAATACTAGCACTGACTTATATTTTTCATAGGGATTTTTCCGTTACCAGTGTACGCTTACACAGCTCTCGTGGTTTTTGTTTTGTCTTCGCACTCCTTGCCTATTGCTTCCGAGGAGAACGGCGAGTCGGGTATAAACGTTGCTAATTGGCGCAATATATGCATAATTAATGTAATAAAAAGCGAAAGGCAAACGTGAATGTTTTATGTAAATAATATAAAATAGTGAACGTGTAGTGGATAAAAATTAACACGAATCTAATAAGCAAACATAAAAATAACAAAAACAGTGCAAGGGCGGCGTAAAGAAAGTGGAAAAGAAAATTCTGCGTAGCAAACAAACCGGTCGGCGCACAACATACAAACATACATACATATACACACATGCATACAAATACATACAAAAAACGTCGTCAATATAATATCGTATGCAAAAGACGCATTTTAAACAAAACTACAAATCGTCGTGTACTCAAAAAGTAAAAACGTACGCAAATCGTACAATACATACATATAAATAACAGACTGTGTTTTATATTTGCGCTGACCAAACGAAAAACGCAAAAGGCGGCCGCCATATGCGACAGCGACTTGGACTGCTGTTCAGGCTGCGGGGGTGACAGCGCCAGCGGCGTAGCAAAGGTGGTGAGAGCAAGAGCTAAAACGACGCGACGCGACGCAAAGCAATACAACACAACGCTCACCTTTCGCGTATTGTAAATTGTTTTTGCAAACACACAAACTAACCCCTCCGACCGACCGAGCGACCGGCCGCGCTGCAGCAGCCGCATCGTCGTGTGTTCCACTTTCGATAGGCAGCGCCCCTTTTGCTACTACTATGCACACGCTGTCCTGATTTCGATGCAATAAACACAGAGAGCGAGAAAGACAGTAAGAGGAGGACCTATTAGTGGAAATGTATTTGTATTGGTGATCAGTAGCAGCATCAGCTTTCCATGCTAAGCTTACTCTCAGGAGTAAAAGTCGAAAGAGCGCAGAGACCAATTGATGACAATGTATTAGTGATCAGGAGCAGCTAAATATACTCTTTCGAGCTCTCCTCTGTGTGCGTGTGTGCAAAATTATAATTAATTAATAAAAGAGCGCATTTTAAATAAAATGCAACGGAGCTGCTTCAGCGACTGCAGCAGGCAGGTAAGTTCCAATTAGGACTCGGCTAAACTTAAGTACCTATCCATTCATCCTTCCATCCATGCATCCATGCATCCAGTCGTGACTCTCTTTTATTTTATATTATTTTTTTTTTCTGTGGGGTTGTTTCATTCTCTTCTATTCAACTTGGCAGCAGCCGCCTGGCCACGGCCCCATTTATTGACTTGTCTACATTTCTTCTTCGCCTTCTGCTGCGGCTGCTGCTGCTGCTGCTGCTGTGTCTGTCATTGCCGTTGCCCGTCCCTTTCCACTGTTCCGCTTTTGTATACAAATTATGGTGCGCTTTGCTTTGCCTGTTGTTGTTCTTGTTTTTACAGTTGTTGTTGTTTTAAGCTTTTATGGCATTCGCTGCTGCGTCGTGCATTCCACTCATTTGTTGTTTTTATACACACACACATATATATATGTACATATATGCACATATAGTGTAAACGTTATAAATATAGATTTTAATTTGCTTCTACCGCATTCGAAATTGATTTCTGTTTTGGCCCACAAGCTAATAATTGCCCCTTGCCCTTGCAAGACGCCAAGAAAAGTGAAAATTGAACTGTGCCGAGGTGGGTGGGTGGCTTTTGGAATGGATGGTGGGGTGTATATGTCTTGGTGCTTATATTCTTTTGCACCTTTGGCCCAACCTTGTGGCGTCTTCTTTTGGCTGGTAATTCAATTAACATATAGCTTCATCCGTCGCCCACAATCCCCATCCGCCGTAACCCTTCAGAACAATTTGTTGACCTATTTTCGCTGTAGTTTCGTTCTTTTATTTCTTGTGTTTTTGGTGCTCTTTGGTTATTGTGCTGTTAATTAATATTAGTAATTCTCTTGTTTTCCCTTGCCTTCTAATTCGTTCAGTTTGATAAGCAGCTGGAAATTAAAAGTTTATACTACACGAAGCATTATGGTTTCATTATCTTTTCTTTGGATTGGCCGCCGCTCTTAGGCGAGTCATAATTTGCGGGGGAGTGGGTGAAGGTGGAAAGGTGTTTTCGTTTAATACCCTATATTTTTATGGTAAATGTGTGTGAAGAAGGTAGATTGATTTGATGGTAGGGTTTGTAAAAAGCTAAAGATGGATTGAGAGTTTTATCTTACATAGAGTACATAAATATCTTTAAAAAAACATATATATTATCTGTGCATATTTTAGACAAAATGTAGGCCGAAGTGGATATAGATACATTTTTATTTTAAGCCTAGTTTATTGTTATTGTTTATTGTTATAAACCCATTAACTTTTTTAAATTCAAATACAGATCCTCAAAATCAATATGCATTTATATATATCACATCGAATTTTAATTTAATTTAATCGTTATTTATTATAATTGAAGGTATTTGCAAGTCGTCTATTTGAACTGGTTTTCTTAGAGCTGCTGTCTTTGTGTGGGTTGTGCTTACGTGATTAAGTGTCGCATTCAGCAATCAATAGCCAACATTTACGAGTTATTTTCTATTTTCTATGAATTGCTTTCGAGCGACACTTTTCCAGTTTTCACTATAACGTTTTGACGTGTTTTTTATATACATACATATACATACATATATTTATATGCAGCCTCGACCGTGTGTTCTTTACAAATTGTCTTACTTTTTAATGTGCATCTTGCTGTCTCGCTCTTTCTTGGCTTAGTCTAGCTTTTCTCGGCGCTTTTCACAAGTAGAACTTGTAGTTTTCTTTTATGTTATTGGAAGATATTTTATAGTGCTTTAATGAACTTTGATTTGTCTATAAAATGTGAGTAAAACTCGCTCGATATTTTATTGATCTATATACATATGACATAATATAAATACATATATGTATGTGATACAGCTGGTATAAAAACCATGATTCAGTAAGAGCGCTGTTAAGCTCTGAATCATCATGTAGCTTTTGACCTATTTAGTTTAAACTAGAGTTTACTTAGAATGTATAAGATATAAGAGCTTATAAGCAAATCAAAGTACACTAAAGCCTTTTAGAAATAATCTTATATGAAGGTCATGATTCTGTAAAATCTAAAGAATAACAGATTTAAATTATACGAAACATTTGCTTTTGGTTTTATTAAACTGTATTATATTAAAGACTTTAAGCAATAAATTATATCTTCAACGGCTTTGGACCATTTAAAATTGCCTTGAATTTAAGAATGTGGCAGAAAGAGAAAGAGATTAGTGAAAAGGGTTAAAATTACAGTCCACACCTTTTGCGCCTGGTCTGGCCTTTCGCTTTGACAGTTGGCTAATTGCTAAGGACTATTAACTGTTCAGGTATTCGTTTGTCATTTGCCAATTGCCAATTCCAATTCCAATTTGCTGTCATTTTGTTGTCTATTCCTTTCTATGGATTCCTACACAATATCCCCTATTCCTATTGGAAACGTGTCCAACTGAGTGCGCTTTCTTATTGGAATAATAGCTAATTCTGCATTCTGTATTTCTACAGCTCTGGACGCTGCCAGCGAAGGCGGCGCATGCATAGGAGAGTCGCCTGGCAGTCAGCAGTGGAAGCAGAGACAGAGAGCGGCAGACAGCGTCGGGATTCAAATGTCGTCGAGCAACGGCGGCATCAATAGTGCCACAAATGGCCGCAGTGGCAGCACTGGCAGCGCCAACATCAATCTCAATCTCAAGCCCAAAGCGGGCGCAACAATCGCAGCAGCAACAACGACGACAACGACACACAAGACTTTGCCGGACCTGAAGACGCAGCGGAGCAACAGCAGCGCCGGCAGCGGCATCGGCATTGTGGCCAAAACCTTGGCCACCCACCGACGGGACAGCTCGCACGTGGAGAAATCGCAGCTGCCGGAGCGGCCGCTCAGCTATGGACCGCCGCAGCAGAGCAAACCCGTGGCCCTCAGCAAGGAGCCGAAGGAGGGGCATCTGGTGTACTGCGAGGGCAAGCTGCACTCCGGCACACTGCAGTCCCTCATCCTGCACATGGTGCCCACGCACGACTACTATCCGGAGCACAATTTTCTGTTTGCCTTTCTGTTGAGCGGACGCCTGTTCATTCGGCCGTACGAGCTGCTCGCCCAGATCTCCAGCAACTGGGAGCTGCAGCAGCAGCCGTCGGGAGATGTGGTGGACGAGGCTGTTGCCCAGCCGCCGTCGTTGCCGCTGCACTTGAACTCTGCCTCGCCGCTGACACAGCGCAAGGGATCGGCCGCAGCTGGAGCAGCGGCTGGACAGGGGCCGGGGCCGGGGCAGGAGCTGGAGTTGGAGCCAAAGCCACAGCAGCGAACTTTGACGCAGCGATCGGCGCAGCATTGCATACGCTTGCTCTCCGAATGGATTGAGATCTTTCCGTATGACTTTCGGGATGAGCGCCTGATGCAGCAGGTGCGCATCTTGGCCAGAAAATGTGTCTACATTGACAACTCGCTGGGCAAGCAGGTGTCGCGCATCCTGCAGCTGCTCGTTGCGCGTCTGAAGGATCTGGAGCAGTACGAGGAATTTCTGCAGCTGCTCAACAACGAGGCCATCGAACAGCAGTCGCACCAGCACCAGCAGCAACAGTCACAGCAACAGATGCACCATCAGCATCAGCTGCATCATCATCATCAGCATCATCTACACTTGCATAATCCGTTTCAAACGTTTCTAGGCAGCTCCCATACATCATCGTCGGGCAGTGGCCACACCACGAACGGTTTATCGACGAGCGGTGGCGGCAGCGGCGGCGGCGGCGGCGGCGGCTCGGCCAGCAGCAGCGGCAACTCGACTAACAGCGGCAGCAACTCCGCCTCGAGCACTCCGCAGCCCGACGAGGTGTTCGGCATCATGGACTTGTGCCCCAGCTGTGAGCATTTGGCGCATCAGCTAACGGCCATCGAGTTGGAGCGTCTGTCGCACATTGGACCCGAGGAGTTTGTACAGGCCTTTGCCAAGGATTATCAGCAGCAGCAAGCCAAGGGCACGGCCATCGGAATGGGCATGGGCATGGGCATGGGCAGCACAATCACAGCTTCAAATGATGCGACGTCGGGCAGCTCCTCATTGAATGATATGAAGAAGACACGCAATTTGGAATCGTATGTTCAATGGTTCAATCGTCTCAGCTATTTGACGGCCAGCGAAATTGTTAAGGTGGGTGGCGTGGGTGGCCTCTGGTTACTGGGTGGGGGTGGGGGAGATTAGGGAGTGCTTAAAATGATTGGATGCGCTGCTGGCAGGGGATGAAAATGTAAATGAAAATGATGCCCGGCCATAAACGTATGGAATTATGTTTGCCCAGCGCAAAGCCATAAAAATGAAATTCAATTGCAAAAAGGCTGAAAACGTAATAGTAAAAGAAAGAAATATGTGAAAATCAATAGGGATTTCTTTGTAAAAAGCTAAGATGTTGGAGTGGTAAAAAAAGTATATTTAAATGAATTACAATGCATTAGAATTAGCTTAGATATGACATAGAATAGAGTGGACAGCCTTTCTATGCGATTTTCATTTAGATTTCAACTAGTTCTTCTTCATGTACCTTCGATTACATCTAATGTTTATTCCTTTACTTTCACAGTATCCGAAGAAGAAGCAGCGCGTGCGTATTATCGAATACTGGATTGAGACGGCACGCGAGTGCTTCAACATTGGCAACTTCAACAGTCTGATGGCCATTATAGCTGGCCTAAATCTCGCGCCCATTGGTCGACTTAAAAAGACGGCAAGTTCTTGAAGCATTACAAACTGCATGCGGCACATGTCTAACTCGTTTTCTCCTCTTGCAGTGGTCTAAAGTGCAATCGGCAAAATTCTCCGTGCTGGAACATCAAATGGATCCAACATCGAATTTCAACAGTTATCGCTCGACGCTTAAAGCAGCTATGTGGCGCTCCGAGGGCGCCACAGAGGAACGCGAACGCATAATCATTCCATTTTTTAGTTTATTTGTTAAGGATTTATACTTTTTGAACGAAGGCTGCTCGAATCGGTAATTAGCTTAGGCTTAATTAACGAAAAGAGAAATCGAATTATCTATTCTCTTTCATTTCGCTTGCAGTTTGCCAAACAATCATATCAACTTTGAGAAATGCTCACAACTCGCCAAACAAGTGATGGAGTTCAATGAATGGAAGAAAGTCATTTGTCCATTTGAGAAATTGCCGAATGTAATTGCCTACCTGCAGCATAATGCGGTGCTCAATGAGAATACGCTCGCGATTGCATCGTTTGAGTGTGAGCCGCCCGAGAATACTGAGGAGAAGGATCGCTACAAAACTGTGAAAGCCGAAACGAAGCAACAATTGATGCAACAATTGCAGGAACAACAACAGCAACAGCAACAACAACACCAGCAATAGTTGTCTCTTAGCTATTTAGACTTTACACAGACTTAATTTAAGTTACGCTTAAGCGCTTGCCATGTTTTACTTTTTTTTTGTAAACTTACTTTTTACATAAGTCGATTATAAATTTTAAGACGAGAAAGTTGAGAATTGTTTAGGCTAAGCTCAGCAATTAGTTCAGACAAGACGCATGCGCTGCTGCCCCTTTTTAAGCTGGCTAATGACTTTTAAAGTCAGTAGTTGCCTTAGCACTATAACGAAGCAACGATCTAAACATCCCTAAATCTATATTGTACAATTAACTGACTTTTGGAAACGATCTAACTTAAACATTTCTCTCACCCTAACTGATTTCATTTCCATTATCCAACTGATGTGGCGCATGTGCCATAAAAAAAAAAAACGAAATATATTTTATGAAACGCGAAGCATCTCCAGAATGTTGCCAGTAATTAATTATTAATTAATTAAACTAAGCGAGCATTACAAATTAAGCAGATAAAGCGAAGCGAAACGAAATGAATGTATGTACTTAAAGCATTTAATTGCCGCAACTTATTTATATTCTATATTTAATTTCAATTCATGTAATATTTGAAGGGAAAACAAATCATATTTATGTCATATTATATATATATATACACATATATATATTATGTCGATAATTTATTTTGACCACATTTGACAAATTTGCGTGTATGCGTGTTACTTTGTAAGTGAACAGTATTTATATTTATATATTTACACAATTTTATAGCTAAATTAAATCAGTTTTTAATATATATTCGATATTCGATTCATTCGACGACGCTTTTGTCTTTGAAGCTTCAACATTTATTAACAATTAGCCATGCAGCACACATAATTCACACAAAACAAACAAACAAATGTTTTCTATATACATATAAGAGTAACAGCAACAACAAAAACAAAAAGTACACCTTGTGGTAGCTACAATGATGCTTATCCTTTTTAAGAATTAATTTTTATTCAAGGAAACTACAAATACAATATATAAGCATACAAACTTATATGATTCAAACGAAAACAAAAATACAAAAAAAAATTATATATATTATGGTATGTGTATGGATATCTCTACGATATTAACTATAAAGGGACTAAATCGACAAAACAAAATCCAACATATTCGATAAAAAAAAATGCTTTGAATAAATCAACTGATCAAAAACCATTCTCATAATACAAATGTGTTTTAATTTATTAATAATCAAATATATTCAGCTAACTTATTTACGTTCAAATTTGAAATAGCGTTGCGGTGCATTTTTGGCATGCTACATGACAAAAGCTGCCTGCTAGGCGCACAACAATTACGATAAACAGCGCTGCCAGATGTGATAAAATGTGACTCGATAACTTTTTACCCCAAATACAGCCCCTACACCATATATGCACGCACACAAACGAATCGCACACAGTGACAGACATAAGGGAATAGCGGCATCGGCATCGGCATTGGCGCTGTGCTTTATACGCGACGCGATTTTGTGGCGTGCAGACGTCTTGTCGGTGAAAAGTAAATGAAAATTGAAGTCGGAAAAGCGCATACAACAATCTAATTGGAAATTGAACCGAGTACTAAAGTGCATCAAATTGAATTTCAATCGCGAAGTTGCTTGACTGCTTGATTGTGTGCATGTAATGTGTGACTGTGTGTGTGAAAGAGAGCGTGTTTGACATTGTAAAGTGCAATTGCAATTTGATGAGTAATTGCGTGCGTGTGTGTGCGTTTGTTTGTTTGTGTTAATTACGTAGCAAGAGAGAGGTGAAAGGGTGCCGCCAAGGTTTCTCCAACAAGCAGAGCAGGACGATTGTGTTGTGTAGTCAACGAGTTGCGCCCAATTTGTTGCATTGGAGTGCAGCTAAAACAAGAACCTGTTGTTGTTGTTGTTATCGCTCGTAGTGGGGCAAAAACAAAGAGAACACAGCGACAAGACGGAAAAATCGATTGTGCTCATTTTTGTTTTGGTTCATGTTCATATTGGCAAATATGTGTGTGAGTGTGCTTGAGTGTGTTTGCCCGTACGTGTGAATGTGGGAGTGTGTGTGTGTGTGTTTGTAAAATAGCAACGAAAGCAACGCGCGAACTGCAACAATAACAAATCAAGACGATAACCCGATAACAGTGTCCTTTCTCGTAGGACATTAACTGCACATGGCATGACTCATGCAACGCAGCCCATACAAATAAACAGCAACAATGAAAAATAATCAAAAGTATGCAAAATTGCCCCAAGATTTGGATCTGAGCTTTCAAAGTGATTTAGATTTGCTGCCGGACACAGCGGCCGATATCGATGTCGATGAGTTTAATTTGAGTGGCACGCCACCTGCTGGTTTAGTACTAAACGACGACGACGACGACGTCGACGCCGGCGCTGACGACGACGACGAAGACGACGAAATTGTTATTGCAGCGCAGGTATTGGGTGGCGGCGGCGGCGGCGGCGACAGCAGCGGTGGCGGCAGCGGCGGCGGACTGCGTCTGGCCACACGTAAGCAGCGCAAACAGCGCAAGCAACAGCAAGTGGAGCAGCGGCTGTACAACAACAAGAACAAGATCTGCGGACTCGGCAGTGATAGTGTTATCGAGGTAAGTCCACAACAATTATCGATATTCGTAATCAGCAAGTTTTGATCAGCGATCAAATTTGGCACAAAGTAAATTGTCAAGGGACACAAACGACGTTTGTGATGTAGAATAATAATTAAATTTTACGCAAGCTAGTCCATTAAAATATCCGCTTTTGATACAATGAAATGTACACAAAAGCAAATTGCTTTTACAAATCACAATAGGAAATCTAAAGAAAAATACGAAAAATCGACAATGTTAAACGGCAAGAAAATCGATAAGACAACAAAGAATGAAATATTCAGGCATTTGTAAGTAAGCGCACCTGAACCAAGAGTTCAGAAGTCGTTGCTATTGTTTAAATAGTTAGTCAAACAAAGGTAAAGCGTTGCCAGACTTTAGCAATTCAAAGGGAAATCACGTTTAATGCGCTGATGTTAATGGATTTATGTTGTTCCCCAAGTCGTTTGACGGCGAGGCAAAAGTGTAATGACATCTACTTAAAATGTTTTTGTGAGGTCCACGGTTTTTACGTGTGCGTGGACATTTTGGGTGGCTGGGCTGATGGGCTGGTGGGCTGGTGGGCTGGTGGGCTGCTTGGTTGGTTGGCCATGCGCTGAGGTTTATATAAGTTGGCTTTCACGCCGCTTATCTTTAAAGCAGGTTGCATACACTGAGAGAATTGTATGTAAACTCAATTGATTACTAATTCGTGGGTAACTAACTGTAGAATAATTTAAACTTGGGCTTAGTAAACCTTAATCTAGCTAGTTTTTGTTATACAACAAATATATAAAATATTCAATAGGTAGCTCGGCCTATTTAGCTTTAGTTTTCTTACAGTGTAATCTGAAAATCAATAAGCATAGCTATCTATTATTCATTTACCCAAGTCTTAGCTATATACATAACTTATGGACGACGTTTGTGCGTACTTAATGACAAGGCATTCACACCTGGCCATTAACTTAATATGTATGTGTATATTTACCTTAATGTCAGCCTATGAATATACTTCTAGCGCAGCTTAGCTTTTCTCCACACACAAACGCACGCACACATTTACACAGCTCAATCAATAATGCGTCAAGCCCATGTCAATCATAGCAGATGTGAGTATACATTGCATTTTAAAATTCAGTTCAACCTACCCCATAATGGGAAAACGCCGGAAAAGTGTGGCACGTGTGTGTGTTTTGTGGCGCTATCTAGCGGACGGGATTGTCACTATGAGGTGTATGCAGATAAAGCTTAACCTGGGCTTGGAATAGATTTGGGTTATTTCCTGCATAGAAGTGAGCCTTATAGATGAGAAATTCAAATTGTGGAGATTATACATGTATATTGTGAGCATATTAATTATGTATGCTTCAATAATATTAGAGGTAAGGTTAGGTTTTTCTAGATGTTAACATTTTGCAAATATATTTCAGCATTCCAATGCACAAGCCTTGAAGAAAAATAATTCCTGAGCATAGATTCTTAAGCATTGATTCTTAAGGGGGTTTATTTAACAACTCCTTTACCATTTCCAATTATAGCATAATCAATTTCTCTATGCATGTTCGTATGACTTATAGCCAAACACTGCCAAAATGTGTGAGGGGTAGAAAATCCTTTGATAAGCCTCTCAGCCCCAATGCAGATTATTTGTATTTTTGCATTGTGTGTTCGAATCATGCGAAAAACACTGTTAGAGGATTACGCAGTAGATATACATAGATACATACCTATACATATATACATACACACTTATATACGTGCATATGCGTGCATTCAATTAGTGGTAATATAGATCAGATATTTATTTGTTTTGCATTAAGCTTTATTTTATTGGACATTCAGTGTGGAAAATTCGTTATTCGGTCCTCAAAAGTTTCGCTCTAATAGCCTTAACGCTTAATTAAGCACATAAGCCTAATGGAAAACGATTTAAATGACTCATTTGGCTGCATTCATTTCCATTTCGATTAATAAACTGTTTATTTACTCTATGTAGAGAGTTCCGATCCTGTTGACATTTCTAGGCACTAAATATACAATAAATAAATAGAGGGTTTTTGAAATTTTACATCTAGTAAATGATTCGTCCAGCTTTGTAATCCTTCCAGCATTTACTCCAATGCGGACAGTCGGGCATTCGAAAACCTATTAAATGAGCGCATATTAGTTTTACCAATTGATGTACCATCATAATATCCATTGAACTTACCGCTGGCCAGTGCAATCGAGGCGATTATTAAAAATAATGCGACTTTAATCTTCATTCTGCTTAAGTTTTCCGACTAACTTCAACTGCAGCTCGAGCTGCGAATGATTTTCATTTTATATGCACATTCTTTACAGCGCATTTATTTGTAATCTACATGAAATAGTATATATTATATATTTGTACTTGGTATATATTAATATATGTTTATGTATACCTTATATATACGAGTAGCTTATCGCTTTGGCGTCTGTCGGAAACCCTTGGACACAGTTTTATATACACTTACTATGGGCAGTTTTTTTTTTATAGTTGAAGCATTGATTTATGGTAATTAAATAAATAAATAGTATAGAAAATACACAAAAAAATAAATAGGAAAAAAAATATTTGGAGGATAGAATCGTTCTAGGAAAAATCTTGGCAGAATTTATATTATATTATATTATATTATTTCACATATGAATCAGCTTTAGGCAATAAATTTGTTTTTGGTATATACAAAATATTTTTGGATAAAATATAAGATTACTTAATGATCATATATTTTCTTATATATATCAGAACTAAAATTACTATATATTTATACATAGTTCACAAACAACTATTAGATTTCGTTCTTTGCTCTCTGTATATTCAATCTCTCTTGCTTTAATCAAGCCCGTGGTTCGTTTACTTTTGCTTGGGTTTCGTTCGGCTAAACTCTTTCCTTATATATATTCCATTCTTATACATCTAATGTACAAGAACTTAGTTGATACGACAGCAATTCTAAATTGTTTCATTTATATTTAATTTAAAATTCTTTAAATATATTATATCACAAAAGCGTATTACATGTTCGTTACTATAAAAAATTAAATGCACCTTAATGGGATTTTTATTAATTTATTGTTAAACAAATTTGTTGTAAAATGAAAGATTATATATATGTATGTACGTTACATATATATATATTAATGTGTATTGATAAGACATATATAAAAAATATATATGTATATACATACATATTATTGTGTAGGTGTTGTGAAATTGGAATTAATATTTCCACTTTGGCGTTTGTTGTCAATGGGAATATTTTCATAGTTCGTTTGCAATATTTTCCTATCGCAGCAGTTAGAAACAGCGCAGTTGAGTCAACTTGATCAAGACTGATGCTTGACCTACCTAATTAATTGTAGCGTGTTTTTTCTGCACATAAAAAAAGTATTTTATTAAAGATGAACTTGAACTTTGTAATTTCCCCAAAAAAACAATTTGAAATATCAAATTTATACATATTTGCTGTAGATGATCATAATTTGAGTAGGGTAATATTTGATAGACTATTATTATATATTACTAATAATAATAGTTTACTTTTATATATAATTGTATTATATATAATGCTACATCAAATTTCATCACTCTAGGCAATATTGCGTATATAAATTTATATTTCAATTTTAAGCCCAATGTGAAATTTGCGGCTGCTTCTATACAAATATCATGTTATGGCAATATTTGCATCTCTGTGCCTTAAATTCCACATCTGTAGAAAGCGAACTCCCTCAGAAACTGGAGCAAACTCGGTTTCTCTATTTGCATTCCTATCTCAGTAGGCGCTTTAAATATCTTGCTTTATGGCACTATTTGCCACCTTGTCCCTGTTCTCATTTGCTTTGTGCGAGTATATACTCGTGCGTGGACATTGGTGTGTGTGTGAGTGTGTGTGTGTGTGAACTAACCAATTAATTTATGCTTTGGCCCTTGGCTCAAATGTGGCTCGCATCAAGTGCGGCTCATTATGAATGAGAGAGCGCCTCGGCTAAACCGGCTGCAATCTAACCTACATTCTGGGCATTTTGGTCTGCAATGTTGTTGTCCTCGTTGTAGCTGGCACGTTGCATGTTCCGGCTGCCACAACACGCATACGCCCTGCCCTGTGCAACGCCGTGCGGCGGACTACGTGCTGGGCCTCCACTGGGGCGCTCCACTGGCCGTTCGCTCGTTCGGCTTCAGCTTCAGCTTCAGCTACAGCTTTAGCTTCCCTTTTGTTTGTTTATTTTAGTAAACACAATGCAAAAACAACATCAACAGCAGCAGTAGCAGCAGCAGCAGCAGTAGCATACAAAAGGGGCGTGGCAAGTGCTTTCTGTGGCGTTTACCAATGGGCGTGAGTTGGGGGCGTGGCGCGTCGGCATTGTGCTGTCGCCTCTCGCCTTTGCGAGCCGTTTGGGCTTTTGTCTTTTTGCTTTCCTCCTTTTTTTTTTTGGCATTTGTGACATGCAAAATAAATGCAGCAAACGCTTTGTGCCACATGAATTTATAATGCTTGGAGCGGAGGATATTTATCAACCGGTCTTATAGCTAACGGTACAGCAGCGCCCAGCTACGTGTGGCCTGCTCTGCTCTGCTCTGCATTTAAGCGCATTACGCAAACTAACATATAATAATATCATCGCTATATAATGTGCATTATTCCAAGGGCCTGGAGTGTGAGGGCGACGCGACGCGACGTGTCGACACTAATTAACACTAAAACACGCCATAGCCAAAGCCAAAGCAACGGAGAGACAATAAAGTGCTACAGCGTCTTCTGCTCAGTGTTTTAATAGAATTTGCATAGCCTGAAAGGATGTTAATTCTGTAAGCGAAGCAGAGCAAAGATTTTCGATATACATACATACATATATATGACTAGAAGTATATACCTTTTGACATCCTTATAATCTATATATACAAAACTGTATTATGATAAGCGCATTTTATTACGCTCTGGCTGTGCAGCAGTAAACTTATTTATAATCTGCCTTGAAACTGTATGGAATAAGATCTAAAAATAAACTGAAATAGGAATATTTATTTACATACATATGATTAACGATAAATGTCACAAAGTACTAGAAGTTAGTGAGGCGAAGTTAGTTAGCGAATGGGAAATCAGAACTTCCTCTAAGTATTACTTCTATGTGTTCCTTCCAAGAATTTTGCAATGGCTTTACTCTGAGTCTTTTCAATAAAGTATTTCCATCAAGCCTGCCCAGTAAAGTCTTTCCTCCAAGAATTTCCTCCAGGTATTTTCTCTAAGTATTTCCTCCAAGTATTTCCTCTAAGTATTTACTCTAAGAATTTCCTCTAAGTACTTCCTCTAAGTATTTCTTCTAAGTATTTCCTCTAAGTAGTTCCTCTAAGAATTTTCTAGAAGTATTTCCTCTTTAATGCTCAGCTGGACGCTCACTTCCCACAGAATTCACTTCACTTCACTTTACTGCACTGCACGATTGACCCCCACCAGGCCTGGGCGACTGAAGAAATGCTGCAGCTGCTGCCCTTTATATAGGGCGAGTTTCAACGAAGTCCTCTCTTGCACTCAGCGACTGAATCGTGCTCAGATGTCGAAAGCCCAACGACAGGTCGTTGCAGACGATCTCTGAGTGACCAATGGGAGCACTCTCTGCTGCTTCGTTTTACTCGAATATAAATACCAAATGAGGGCTGCTGCATATACAACATACATACATACATATATAGACAACAGTGAGTGATCTTGTGTATTCCCTCGAAAGGCTCCGAAGTTGTCTCTCTACTTATTGTTTTGTATTAAATTATTTATTATATTTGATTTATTATCATCCGCAAACTCTTTTGTTTGTTAAAATATTTGCAAAATTTAAATCTAGTTAAAGTTTGCAGTTGTAAAATTTATTCGCCTGTGACTTTGGCAAACATAATTTGCACTTTTAATTGTTAATAAAAAAAACACAAAAAAAAATGAAGAAGAAGAATCATAGCAAAAAGGCAATCGTCCGCCAGTTGGCCAAATTGTTAACTAGTCGCTCGCATCCTGCAGGCGTTGAGCAAAAGTTTGTTTCACAATTTTCATGTTCTATTTGTTTGCTAACTTTCCCCCGTCAAACTTTCCTCTCCCCCCACTCCTCCTCCTCTTCTGCTGGCTGTTGCTGTTGCTGCATGTGTTGCAATTGTTGTCGCACAATTGTGATGTGCGAAATTTGCATTTTATTTCACGGCTTATTATAATGTTGCCACGCCTTTTTGCCATAATCACAGAAGTTACGCACATGTGTGTGTGTGAAAAGCTTTTTGGCGTTTTTCACTCTAGTTTTTGATTCGATTTTAAATACATTTGCCTCGCATTGCAGTCGAAACTTTGTTTTCATATATTTATCTCGCTTTTTATTCAGTTTTCAGTTGGATAAAAGTTATGTTCAAATGATATAACATTGTTTCAAGTGTGTTTTGTGTATAGCTCTATAGATCTGTTTTTGCTGTTGTTTAATCAGAGTATTACGCATTTATGTAGTTTAAGAACTCTTTCATAAATTTCCATCTCATCATCTGACAATTCCTAGTTCTTACACCTTTTTAATTAAATTCTAATACGCCCACAACTATTATGCTATCCAGTTTGCTCAGCTCACCAGTTTGGCTTAACAATTTAACAAATTGAAATAATTGGGCGCAAAATGCCAAAGAACCCAAAAGAGCACAAAAGCCACTAAATGTCGGTTAGAAAAACCACATAGAAATAACCCAACGCGCACCACAGAGGAGTTCACAAAAAAGTTTACTTACCCAACGCTAGATACCCTGCAATTTCGTTGTTTGCATAGGGAAACATAATTTAGCAACTGTTACTTATTCTTGCGAGCATTAATCATACTTCGCTTGGCTATATTTTTTCTTGCTGGGTATAAAACTGTAAGGGAGAGAGCCAAAAAGCCAAGGCCAACAATTTTGTTAACATTTTGCATGGAATCAGAGTTCAAAGGAATGGCAAGAGGTTCCTGCTGCCAGCTGAATGGAGTGGCGAGGGGTTCGAGAATGTGGCGCTTGGAATTTGCCAACTCTTCCGCTGGCGACCGGCAACCGGCAACCGGGCGTATACATGCTAATGCCGGCAACATGGCGTATACGTGTTAATGTCTGCTTAATGCCAACATAATTAGCATAATATTTAACATTATAACTGTGACGCTGACTGTCCAATTAAAGGGAGCCAAAAGGTCTTTAAACCAAATTTTGTCTGCAGTCGGCAACAGCAGCTGCCGCATCAATGGCGCCACAGGCCAATGACAGTTATGAGAACAATGTGTGTGCGTGTGTGTGTGTGTATGATTCATGGATAGTTGTTGAGCTGAGCTCCATGTGCCATCATAAACAATACAATCAACAGGAAGTGAGCACAACGAGTCGACAGGAGCAGCGGCAACAGAGCCGAAAGGCAAAAACTTCCGTTCGTAAAAGAAGCCAAAAAATAAAAGGAGTATGGAAGGAATATGTAAAGGACTAAGCACGGCAGGAGTTGTTCCTGTTGCCTTCGGTGCTGCCTTTGCCTTTGCCTTTGCCACTGCCATTGGCTTCAGCTTTAGCTTTGCCTTTGCCTTTGCCTTGTAAACATGCAAAAATTGTCGATTGGAAAGTAAGAGCAGCAAGCGGCGCTACTGAAGCAGCAGGCAACTCATATAACGATGTGGCAAGCAGGGACTGGCAACCATATAACAAACAACAGCAACAACAACAGCAGCAGCAGCAGCAGCAGGAACAGCCACATACTACAACAAGTGGCAAATCTGCTCTAAAAGAGCCCGCGGGAACAGACTTTGCCCCCCAGATGGGTTTCTTTTTTTTGGGGGGGGCACCGAAGCTTTGTTGTGACATTCTCTGGTTTCTCTATAGCCCTCAGCTATGCGCGCAAATGGGGTTGATAGAACTTGTGTGTATGGATTTTTACAATTTATTAGAGTGTATTTATACAGAGAGCTGGAGTAAATAAAATATTTGAAAATTCTAGATTCTATAAACATCATTTAAAAATCTTTTATTTAATTTTTATTTACATAAAAAAAATTTATATAAAATGTAATATATAATAAATATTTAAAATTACTTAAGAAAATTACAAAACATTATTTTTAAATTTTATAAAATACTTAATAGCAAAAAAGAAAACAAAGTTTATTTATAAAAGTATTTGAAAAACATTAAAATAATTTTTAAGCATTTTAAAATATGTAAAAATATATTTTTTAATTTAAAAAATATATTACTTAATTAAATTATAAATATATAAATTATTATTGTATATAATAAAAAGCAAATATAAAAATTATAAATAAATTAATTATTATTGTATATAATAATAAATTAATAAAATAATTAAAATGTATACTTATTAAATTGTTATATATATATAAATTATTATTGCAATTAGCTTTTAGTTTTTAGTTTGTTGTTCGATTTCCTCAATAATATTTTCAGTCAAGTAATTTTTATTTGATCAATATTTATTCAAGTGTAAATCACACAGTTATTTTTCTGTTCGTAAAGCAGGGTATCTGCCAATCGACTTAATCAATTTGTACTTTTTTGTAATCGCAACCTAAAAGCATATGCATCTGCTCTGTTTTTTCAGTGTTTTACAATTTTTTGTGTGTGTGACACAGACATTTCGAACAAATTTAATTTTTCACCTTTTTTGCGTGAAACTTGAAAAACTTTTGTTGCCTACTTAAAAATGCGAGTAAATATAAAATCGGTGCACACACACACAAACATAGGTATTATGTTAAAAAATGCTGGATTTATTTAAGAGGAAATGCACGGCAAATAAAATAAATTCAACATTTGCATATATTAACAAAAACACAAAGCTCTATAAATGTTGTTTTTATAAAGCGCACTCAGATTTAACTTGAGCGTTTTTATTTTATTTTTGCGTAAATATTCGATTTTGTATTTAACGTAAGAATGAATAAATGGATAGATTTATAAATATTTATACACACTTCAAGCGACACTTTCTTTTAATGCTTAAATAATTTTTTGTGTATTTGGCAAAATGTGTTTGTTTTTAAATAATATTTGATATATCAGATATTATTTGTTAATATCTATATTTAACGGAGTTCCACTACTTTATGAAAATTAAAGAAATCGCCCTCCCCCTTCTCCTCCTTTCGCTTCGGTCTTGGCTTGAGTGCCCTGAGTTGACCTGCTCATCTGACTCTCGCTTTTTGCACAATTTAGGGAGTAATATCATCATAATTTAGGAAGGAATACGAGCGACGTAACGCATAGCTACTCAGCGAAGGGAACTCTCGCATTTATACAGAAAGTCTCGGGGAAAAGACCCAGAGCGCTCTAACTCGTTGAAGAACCGAAGTAATCTATTGTACTCTGTGTTTCTTCAGCAGATGATAATCAAATAATCCTCTCTCGCTATATAAATATAGGCACTTTAATATAGTTCAAGTCTTCCACAATAATATTTCCATAATCCACAGACTTTTTCAAATAACTTTTAAATCATTCTTCCCCAATGTTATCACATAAAATATGCTGAAATCGAGCTCCACAATAACTTTTATATATACATAAGTCTTATCGTTTACCCCTTCCGCCTTCATTTGCCTGCTGTCTTGACGACTAGCGTCAAATTGTCTTGGCCTGGTTGAAAATGAGTTTTCCGGGTGAATGAATGGTTGCCATAACGAATATTAAAGTCATAACTGTGAGCATTCAAGAGCAGGGCACCGCCCAGCCACGCCCACATATCAAATGGCTTGTGGACAGCCGTTAAGGACATTTGCTGCAACTAAAGACAGTCGGCGGCTGAGTGTCAAGTCGTTGAGGAAACAGCTGCAAGTGTCACAGAGAATTTTCCAGTTTTTCCCCACCCATGCTTGCTTTGACAGTTTTAATGACAGCTCCAAGGGAGGAAAAACTTGTTTGGCAGTGGAGACAACATTGATTGTGTCCAGTGGGCAGTGGAGAGGGCCAGCAAAATAATACATTTTTCACATGGCAAAGGCAATTTTCATTGCATCCAAAGGAGGAGCAGGAGACGGAGCAGCAGCAGCAGCAGCAGCAGCAGCAGCTGGATGGAGCAGCTGGATGGAGCAGCTAAAGCTATGGCATATGGCATACACAATGTTATGACAAGCTGGAAATAATTTTGATTGACATTTTGTGAGCTTGGCGACGCAGGCTAATGGAAAATTAATAGTTGCCAAGTGTCAAATGGGCGTGGCAGCCAAATGCAATTGCGTTTTGTGTGAAAAATGATTGAAGCTGTTGTTATTGTTGTTTGTCTTCGTTGTTGTTGTTGTTGTAGCACTCAACTCACGAATCCTGGACAAACGAACATTAAGAGCTTCACTGGCTTCGCACTCAACTTTCTTTTGCTTCATTTGCGCTTTGTTTGTTGGCACCGTCGCGCGTTAAGCGGATTATGCACTTTGAACCCCTGCCACCGCCGCTCCCCTGTCCCGACATCCTGCTGGGCTTCTGCTGCTTCATTGGATCCTCTATTAGCAGGGGGGCAGCCAGCTCCAGCTCCTAGCGCCAAGCGCCAAGCGCCAAGCAAATCCTACTAAATGATGCGTTAAGGTTTATAAAACATAGCCAACTAATTTAAATGCCACGATGGCAACAGGCTTTACAGCCATGGCAACCTACTTCGTGCCCGTTCATTCGATGCCATTCGAGGGATTTAAGTGCACATTTATCACGCCTGCTTTAAGCTGCCCAGCGACTATTTTATACATTTTTCACAGAATTTTGTGTGTGTGTGTTTTTTTTTGTGGCCCAAACAACACGAATGTGGGTCAACTGGGCTAGAATGGTCAACTGGCCCAACATGGTGAATTTGTCAGGCTTCTAAATGTTGGGGCTTAAAAAAGTTTAAAAGTTTAGCCAACATTTTGCTGCCGAAAAGAAAGGGTTTCGTTTGGCTGCCCTCCTTTTGCTCTATATATGTATATTTATACAAGATTTTAATTTCATCTTGAATGGAGGTATTATATTTTGTAAGTCACCACATTTTCACAAAGCTCTGAAACCTAACGACTACATATATTAGAAAACTTGTATAACACATCCCTATGAAGTCTTTGTGCTTCTTTACAGCTTGGTCTTTGCTTAACAGGAGTTGCTCCAGTGATTATATTAGGTTTCTAATTTTATAACCGTTAACAACTGACTGTTGTTGTCTCTTAAATCTTTCTGTCTCTTTAAATCTTTAACTAAATCTTTAGTTCTTTTAGTATTAAATGAACAAAAACTCCACGTCTATTATATGTCTTTGATACCTTAAACAGAGATTCGTAAATTATTTGATGAGCAGCTAAAATTGTATATCATATGTTATTCAAAAGTATAACCAGATATTCAAACTTGCAATCTTTGTCAACTAAAGTGAATAATTAATCTCTGAAAATACAATAAAATAAAATAAAATATATAAAGATTAAAGCGAAACTCAGTACGTTTTAGTTCCACTTTTATATCTCAGCATGTTGAGTTGATATTTTAG
Organism: Drosophila navojoa; assembly: GCF_054131105.1. NCBI lineage: Eukaryota > Metazoa > Arthropoda > Insecta > Diptera > Drosophilidae > Drosophila > Drosophila navojoa. Next base: position 15,011,490 of record NC_142892.1, read on the forward strand.
CTGAAAAATCTTTCTTAATTATTAAAATAAAAATAAATATACACTACTTTGGTCGCAAAAGCCAGCCAAGACCAATTAGTACAGCATAAATTGATTCATTTTTGATTCTAATAACTCTGCAATATTGTATTGAGATCTTATTCAAATAGCTTCAATCAAATTCTGAGAAATGTGTCGAGCTTGTCACTTGTTAAAATTGTCAGAGTGTATCGCTTCACAAGTGAATGAGGCAAATGACAGCTGTCACTTCAAATGACATTTCATATTGCGAAAGAAAGTGCGTGAGAGAGAGAGAGAGAGAGAGAGAGAGAGAGAGTAAAAGTAAGGAGTATATGAAATGACGCACATTGCATAAAAAATGCTTGACATTTCATAGTTCCTATTGTAAGTCCATTGGAAATGCGCAGCTGTGTCCAATTTTGGTCAACTCATGCGGCACGGGGCGTATACTTAACGTGGCTCCTGGCATTGGCATTGACATTGTCAACTCTATAAATAAGCAAGAGCAAACTAACAAGCGCATAAACTTTTCTATACAATTCAATGTTCGCATCGAAGTCTCTCTTCAAGCGCTGGCCAACTGCCCTTCAGTTGACACTTAAGCGTCGCCCGCTTTCTTGGCCAAAATGCTGTTCATAATTTGGCTTATTTAACGCTCTCGAAGCGCACAAGTTAAGCACTCGAGATCACTCTAGTGGCAATTACTGAGCAGAGAATTTCACTTGAATTGCACTTAGTATTACTATATTAAAGGTAAATTCAATAATTATTGCTGCATTGCTCTCGCATGCAAATTATTGCATTACATTTTTGTTTGTTTTCGTTTTGTTTGCTTTTCCCATTTGAATAACAAATTAAAATTTCAAGCTCTCTTAAATCCAATTTATTTCCAATGCAAGCAATCAACTTGGCAAAACGAAAGAATTTCTATTTTACTATCGAAAGACAAACAAGAACTTTAACTGCAATTGATTTTGGCCTGAACAAATGTTGCTGTTGCTGTTGTTGTTGTTGTTGCTGCTGATGTTGTTGTTCTTGTTGATTGGGTCAAATCTACGAACCGGTGCATAAATATTTTATTGGACCAAAGATTTTCAATGTTTGCCATCGGGTATTGTCCCACAGGCACAGAGAGCAACACACCAATCATTGAAGTTTGACTCTGTCGTAACTAGATTAAACTAGTTAAAGGGTGCACCTGACTAAATAATACTCTCTAGGGTGGCATAATTATAAATGTTATTTTTTATGCTGCAATTGATATGAAATATGATATAAAATCTTAGTTTATCTAATTTTGTATTAACCTTTTGTTAATTTTTCATATATTTAAATTTTAAAATAATCATTAATTTATTTTTTATATTTTTATAAAGAAAGTATAAATTAACATAATTTGACGAATTTTTGAATTTGCATTTGTATATAAATATATAATTTTTATTTTATTTATTTATTTAAAATTTAATTAAACGCATTTTCATTTTAATTTTTAATGCCGACTTTGTGCTTTATTTATTTTATAAATTTAAATTAAATTTATTTTAAAAATAAAATTTTTATAATTAGCATTTACAATTTTTTATTCAATTTTTTAATATTTTTTTTAACATTATTTGAACTATTTTAACTTTTTGTGTTTTAATTGTAATAAATTTTTTTATATTAAATTAAATTAAATTAAATTGTCAAATTTCTCTACGAAATTGTTTAATTAAAAGCGACTCGATAAATGTAAAGCTTCTGCTTTATTTTGTCAATTTTGTTAACCAACATAAACGTTTATCTATTAAAGTTTCTCTATAATAATTCTATGTAAGTGTGTCATAGCCCTTTCCCAGATGTTACACAGGGTATACAAAAGTCAATACAATACGTAAATTTACAGCGAAATTGATTTTCTATGATTTGTCAAAAGCTAAAGCGGGAGCGAGAGAGCGAGTAAAAGAGTGATTTAGAGACACAGGCAACAAGTTAGCTAGACAGAGAGAGAGAGAGAGAGGCTATGTGTGTATTAGAGGGAGACAGGTAGCTGATGTGTGCCAGGCTGCTGCTGCTGCCGCCCATTGATTGTGTTTGCCATGTTGATATGCTGCACCTTTTTGTTTGTTTGCAGTCGGGAGCTGTGACATAAATTAATTAAAAATTGTTCCGTTTGCCGTCGCATTGCCAGCTCTGCTGCCGTCCTCTCATTCGTTCGTCTTCTTAATCTGCCTCGTGCACCCACACACACACACACACACACAAACACACACATTCACAGTGAGCGCAGTAAATGACGCACGCAGCTCTCATGAAAGCTGTCAGAACCATTTTGAACTTTCATTCATTTCATTGTGCGCATTGTCAAGGTCTGTGTGTCCCCGTTTTCATATTTTTCGGTTGCCATCGACCCGCCACTTCACTTACACTCAATAAAAGGCCAACACGCACACACACACACACACACGCACACACTCATATTGACTCACATATACGTCCTTTTGCAGTTATATTGTTTTAATTGATTGAGGAACTTGCCAAGAGCTCAATTGACGATTGTTATGAAACAGGCACTATATACATATGCATAGCCCACAGTGAGGCACTGTAAATATTTGCCCTCTCTGCTGTTGTTGTTGCTGTTGTTGCTTTGTTGTGTTGCTGCTGCAGCTGCAATAATCCATTATGAAATTAAATTTCATTCGAATTTCACGCTCTGGCTGTAAGCGTTAATCAGTGCATTATAAAACTTGATCAAGAGTCCAGTTGCTAATTCTAAATCTCCTCCCATTGCACTCCTATCGCAACCATAAATCATTAATTAACTAATTGTTTATCATAAATTATGTGCCTGATGAAATCGTCTGTAAAATATTACCAATTTTTGGTATTACCCATAGAACTGAATGCGCATAATAAACAATAGGATTTTCATTGCCCAAAAATCGAATAGAATAATTTCGTAAAGGGATGCATTGTCATCAAGAGATTGGGGGATGGCTGAAAGAATAGCTATAGTATTATCAGAGAATATGTCAGTATGAAGAGGAATAAATGCGCAGAAAATGGAAAATGTGAAACAAAAATGATATAGTGCTAGAAAGAGAAAAGCTAGAAAATAGTAACTGTGGGAGAAAAATAAATTAATCAAAGAGAGCTACAAAAGCCATTCAAAAATTTCTATATAAAGAAATAACCAAAATTGTTTAAATACATTTAGATATAGAATATTATTATATTAAAAATTAATAATATAATTAAAAGTTAAAGTTGCACTACGAAATTGTAAACAAAATTATATTTTAACTAATTCATTCACTAGAAGCAATTAAGTAATTTAAAAAAAAAAAAAAAACAAAATAAAATAAACTGAGAGAAATAAATAATTTAATTAAAGCAAAAACAATTGCTGTATGTTTATTTAAATGTTGTTCTAAGAGCTTCGCAGCTCCATTTGCTCAAGGTGCTTCAGTTGTGGAGTTTCGCTTTGGTTTCCAATTAAAGTTTCGCTGCGCGTGTGCAGAGCGAGCGCATCAAATATTTTTTACTAACATTTACCAAGTCGCAGGAATTTGTGTTTGATGTGCGGCTGTTGCTGCAGCCAAAGGACTAAAATAAATATTTGCACGGTGCTGTGACGTTGGCGACGCGACGTTCAGGCGAAGATGGAAAGCCCTAAATCTCTTATATATAAATATTAAGCCTGTCACATCCAATGGGAAAAATCCCATCAAAGTATAAAAAAAAAGACGGCTCGTCAGACATAAAAGTCCAAGCAGCTACCCCATCTACCTCTCTACCTCTCTCTCACCCACGCTCTCTCCCGTCTGTCAATGGGTTGTTGTTGACCTTAACAATGGGATGGCAATGCTGACAGGGAGTCCTACATGGATTAGCTGCAACTTACGGCTGCTTTTACGGCCCGCAGACGCTGGCCCGGATTAAAAAATAAAACCTGTATAAAATTTTCGTGTGGTTGTGGCCAAAGAAAACAGGCCTATAGCACGAGGCCAGCCATGTCGTATGTGTGAGTGTTTGGGGGGGACTGGCAACATCTGCTGTTCTCTAATGGCAACCCTCTGGTGGCAGTATTTGCTCTCCGTTGACATACGCACACACACACTCACACACACACACAGACAATTGGAGAACAGCCTGAGTGGACTTCCTCTGATAATGTTTCGAGGCCTTATCACACAGCCGCAGCATACGTGAGCCATAGAGATGGTTGCGTGTCGTGACACGACTGCAACATGTACGACTAGCATGCCGTTCTCTCTGTCTCTTCTCTCTCTCGCTCAATTTGTGGCATTTAATGATATTTTCATTAATTTAATTGATGACACCACAATTTTTGCAGTTTGCCAATTAGTGGTGCGCCGCTTGACTCTGGCAATGCCAAATTGCTTTCACGCTGATTGCATTCGAAGCGAGTCTTGAATCCAGCGCCATGCCATTAAAGCAAATATTCAATGCGAGCACGTTAAAAATTTTTCAAATATAGTTCTCGCCTATTGCGCCGCAAGCCACACGAACCACAGACAAAAAATTGTATTTTATTTTTGCACTACTCTCTCTATCTCTCCCTCTCTCTCTCTATTTGAGCAACGATAGCAACATGTGCAATATGTAGTTATGACCACAACTACAAGTGCGACAACAAAGCGTTTGCCCAACTCCTGCTGGCAAAAGAGCTGAAAGGAGAAAATGTGGAAAAACATTTCGAGAGACTGAATTCCGATTAGAATAGTGCAGAGTGCCGTAGGCGAACGTTGGCCAACTGCAAAACAATTAAAATGGAGCACAGAGTGGACAACAGTGGGGGGAGCAACAGCAACAGGCAGGCTAACCCCAACTGCGTGGCCCCCTTCCCACAGAAAGCGTACCCAACCAAGTTTCGAAGCTCGGCAACATTTTTAGCCTGTCACAGCAGTTTTCCGAGTTTCCACGTTGCCCCGTTGCCTGGCAGGGGCTTTGCTAATGTCAATACGAGAAAGGGTATTGTCTTGTCTCTCTTCCACACATTCGCCCTCCCTTTCGGCAACTGTGTGTGCCTTATCAGCAGCTGCCAAGCCCACGTAAATTCCATTGACTAGCGAAATTTTATTGATGCGCAACTTGACGAAAGATGACGGCAAATGTAGCTGCAATGTTCAGCTCAGGTGTGTGCATGTGTGTGTGTGTGTGTGCATGTGTGTGTGTGTGTGTGCATGTGTGTGTGTGTTGGCTTTTCATGGAAATTGTCGCACATTTGTGGTTTGATGTGTTTTGACACACAATATGCATTAGAACAGACAGCACAGCTGATGAATTTTACAAAAATATTCAGACTGTAAATACGGAAAATTCTTCTAGGGTAAAAGTTTGAATTGGCAACTGTGGGAGGTGGCAGGTGGTGTGGAATAGTAGGTAAGTCTTATTGCATACAAACTCTATATTTATACGTACTCCATAGCTGTTATTGTTAGCTATTTTTAGCTGTTTTTTCTAGTTTCAAATGAAAGCAAAAAGTTGCTAGCGAAATGCTGAAAAACAGTCATAAATATAGAAATCTATTTTGTATGCCCTGTGCATATGAAGAGGTGAAGGGGAGTTTGGCATGGCAAGTCAAAGATGTGATACAAAAAAATGCCAAAAAATATATGTGAAGAAATAATGAATTATAGAGAGAAAAAGAATATAGAGATTACATATCAGATTGACTAGAGTATCAAATAAAATAAAATATATATGTATAATTGAAATAAAATATATATTAAAAACAACTCTAGCTAAAAGGGTAATTCAATGCCAACAATTCTCCATTAATGAATTTCGGCTAGATATTTCTCTTCACTTTTTGGCTGCAGCTCATCAAAAGTTTTCCAATTTAGATTCAAAAGCCAACACAGCGAGTGAAATCGGAGCTACAGTGGAAACACAGCAGAACAGACTGGTTAACCAGAGGAAAAAATGAATGCAAAATTAGCTAAAAACGAGCTCTATGAAAATAAAAATAGCTAAAAAATGCAATTCACAAACAATTTGAGGGCACGTGATACAAAAATTGTTAATCTAGGGTTCATAACTGAAACACACACACAAGCAAGTATCTATATAAATGTTTGCATATGTGTATGTGTGCATGTGTCTGTGTGTAGTATATTCATGTAGCTAAGACTGTTTGCTATTCCGGCAACTTCTGGCGAGCAAAAATGTAGCCAAATATTATGCAAAGTTCGCCCACACGCTGCGGCTGCCCTGACACGAACTGAAGCAGATTCCCGTGACTCTCTGGCCTGAACTGGACTGGGCTTGGTCTGTGCTGGTTGGTTTGGCTGTCTGCTAACCAAATTTGTATCTGTTGCCTAGACTGCGTGCGGTATGCCGCTGACAGACATTAGCAGAGCTTATGTTTCCTGCTGCAGCTCCTGCTGAGCCAGAGAAGCCCCTCCAATGCCCGATTCCCACTCATGGACAGCGAGTCTCTGTCTAATGCATGCGAAAATTGCAAAAACTGCAAGTTAAAAGTGGAATTTTCCGACAACTATGTGAAGGTGTCCGCATCTGTGTGAGTGTCTGCGTGTCTATGTGTCCATGTGTCTATGTGTGTGTGTGTGTGTGTGCTGCAACTGACAGTTATGCAGATACTCTGGCATCAGTTATTTTCATAAACTCGAGTTGAATTGCATATCTCTGGACAGCAGCCAGTTAATATTTAGATAAAGACCCCAGCACCTAACACAAACACAAATGTAATTTAAGCTACGTTGCAAATGCAATTAGTTACAGGTGTAAGGTTAAGACCTGGATTTTGGCTTTGCTTGAAAGTTTTGGCTTAAGAAAATTGTTGCATACTCTGAGGCGCTCGCAAATTTTCTAGCAAAACTTTCAAGGAACAGCTGCTGGTCGCTGTTGATAAAATATGTCTATATATATAGGTTCTCCTCTTCTTTATGCATAATATATTATATTGTAGTACAGCTATTATCACAGCCTTAGCTCTGCTCCACTAAATTTCATTCTTGAACAAGCGATAAGTTTTCTCTAATTTGTTTACTTGACTTTATTTGCTTTGTTTATGGCAAAATCAGTTGGTGTCGGTTATTTATGAACCTTTGAAGCGCATCTCTCTCTGTGTTTCTGGTGTTTACAATGTGAGCAAACAAATCGTAAATAACACCCACCTCTCAACTCCAATTGGATATCGCTAGTTGCCAGCATGCAATCAGCCATAGTGTTTGTCATTTACGCTCGGGGTCATATCTCACTCCCTCTCTCTCTCCCTATCTCTCTCTTTTGCTTGCTCTCTCACTCTAACCTCAAAGAGTTGCGGTTTGCAATCGGCATTCGGTATGCATACATACAGGCGCTACCCAATGCCTGGGAGCGATTCGTACTCAATGACACTCAAATTCCAATAAATAACTTATGTAACGTCAACTGCGAGGACTGTCGAATTGTGAGCAGGGTCGAGGGGTCGCGGGGGCGTGGTCATGTGGCGTATGAGCATTGTGGTTGACGCCCAAAACTAACTACAACTGCATCACCGATTAACCGCCTCACCTGGCAGCCATTTTGTTTAGAGATGAGAGCGTTTCGACGAGGCACGAGGCACGAAATACTTGTCAGTGTGCACAGATTAATAGTGTGACCAAATTTAAAGTAAATATATCTTATGTTAAGCATTCGCAGAGTAAATAGAGTAGAGGCAAATTTATATCGTATATAAATATTAGTATTCGCCTAGCAAACACGACTTTAGCACATCTCTAAATGCGTGCTTTTGTATCGCATTTGTGGAAAATTCGCTGACAATTTAATTGTCTCAATATTTCGTTTCGTTGCGACTCATTTTGCTTTCGTATCAAATGGGAAAAGGATTGGGCAAGGGCCTAGAGCACAATGCTGTAAATTGTTGTTGTTGCTGTTGTAGTAGTATATGTTGTTGTTGTTGTTGTCTTTTGGTATGCTGCTTGTCGCTGTCACCGCAAAATTCAACGTGGTGCATTTGCGTCTTCTGTCTGTGGTTCGCATATCTTTTGAGCTGCTTTGCGGTTCTGTTTCGCATTTTGTGTGAAAGCTTTAGGTCTCTCTGTGTGTGTGGGTGAGTGTGAATATATGTATGTGTATATGGGTGTGTGTATGTATGCGTTGGGTTGAATTAATTCGCAAGTGTTTTGAACTAAATTCAATTTATTAAATAGCCAAAGTGAGGCGTATGATGAAATAGAACCTACTACAAGGATAGTGAAGTTAAAGAATAGAGAAATATAGAAACAATATATATGGTATGTTCATATTTAGATATGGCATACAAAAAAACCAGGTGAATAGTATTTAAGGTACAATCACAACTTTTGTTTTCAAAAAGTTATAAAGTACGGAATCCTATTGGAATACCAAAATATCTCCATTAAACCAGAGCTCTCTAGTGATTTCAAAGCATTTATGACCATTCGATTAAAGTAGAGTAAGAGAGGCGAAACCAGTGCTGCAGTTGGGCTTCTATAAAACTTTAAGCTCTTGCCAAAATCTTGACGAGGGCCAGTCCACCGTGGATCAATCTCTTTTTGAGGGGTTTCGCAGCTTGATTACATGAAGTTGCTTCAAGGGATACCCAAAAGTCTCCATTGCAACAAGTTCTTATGTTATTGTAACTCTATAGTTTAAAGAACTAATTCTTGGCTTATGTTTACATCAAATTTGATTGAACAGTGTAATGCTTTTATTTAGTATACAGCATTATTGATAAATAATTAATAAATAATAAGATTTGTTAGATAACTAGAAATGGTAAAATTCTTGTAATAATGAATAGAACTTCGATAAAAATACATATTTTATATATGTATATCAACTTTTTCCCCTTTGCCCTTTCTCTTATATACAAGACAAATTTCTCCCTCTCCTATCCAATTACAAGTGTGAACATCATTTACATCAATCAGACTCTCCGGCCACAGTTCTGTCCCTCTTATAACCAGCTCGTGCAGCCGTAACATTGTTAAGCTGCCTCAAAGTCTATCTAATTTAGAGCGCTTATCTGGCAAGTGCCGCATTGACTTTGCTGCCCATATATGTAGCTGGTAATAAATTGCACAGAAAATAAAACCCATTCTATTGCCCCATACCATGGAGCAGCGTTAATTTCATTACCTCGAGCAGGACAACGCAGCTGTGCAGGAGCAGGAGCAGGAGCCCTTCGCTCTAAGTACAGCTGTGGCCCGCTCTTCAGGCAGCGTTAATCAACTTATTTATGGCCAGACGACATATTCGCCATTTAATGGCCATTATCAGGGCATGGCATGCGTGTGGGCGTGGCCAGTTGGCCCCGTTTGACACTTAACTCATGCAGTTCAACGCACTCTGCGTTCGACACTGATTTAGTTTTGTTCGCCCGTTTTGTGGGGCACATTGTATTTTACTTCAAATTAAAGTTGTGCTATAGGACAATGCCTATGCAAAAGTTGCATATCTCAAGAGTTTGTCCGGCTCTCATGCCCATCAGCGAGCTGGATCCAGTGGATTCGCAGGACGATATACCGGAAACGACAAGTCTCTTGCGCAATCGGCGAGCCAATCCCAGCCACACGGATGCCAAGGCGAGCAGTGTCCGTGGCAACCAAAGCGCTTTGCTAGAGACAACAAACTCCAAAGATGGCTACGATGATGAGAGGGCAAAGGCAAATTCCATGGAGGTAAGCCTGAGACTCTCTCTGTGTGTGTGTGTGTGTGTTTGTGAAACTTGAGTCAATTTGCCATGTGACTGTGATGGAAGAGACAAAAGTTCGTTTCACTAATTTGCTTGGGGTGTTTACAGCGAGGCAGGCCATTGTCGGAGCGTGTCCCGGCATAATTTTAGAGCATAAATTAAATTCATTCATTAGCTGCACGTGTGGCCCGTTCGACATATAACTAGCTAAAGCCAACAACACCAGCCGCTCGCTCATAATTCTCAGCGTTTTCACTTTTTTCTCTGGGCGTGCGGAGGCTGCATAGCAACACGTTAAACCAATTAACTTAATTGTTGCTCATTTGGCATAATTTAGCATTGCTTTTTTGGCCTAAACTAAGACGGCCTAAAGGGTGTCTCCCACATTAAATCAAATATCAAAAGAATTTCTTTATTCCGGCTAAATACTCATAATTTTAACGTTTTTCCTCTTTCTTTCTCTTTTTTTATTGCAGGTATGTACAAACACAAATTCCCTTTGCATATGCCACAAGCAATTAATGTGAGTATGCGAGAAAGAAAATCTCATTTAAAATATGTAGAGCACCCTGTATACGCTGCGCAGAGCAGGTAAAAAAAGTTACTTTGCCATGAGTAAAGCAAGCAAAGCAATCAGTATTAAGCCAGCCCCAAAGCATATTTCACACCAAAAATAATTAACAAAACAACATAAAGAACACACAAAAAGACAACATGAGATTATGATAGCAGCCATATGAGAATATGAATGCCCTTTTTTCGTGGTAATGTGCAAAATGTGAAGCGAGGCGGGGCAGAGCTCATGAAGGTGAAGTAAGTCAGGGAAGACAGCAGAATATGAATACACTATATAAAACCCATAATATATAGTCTTTAATATCGACTCTTTTTGCAATCTGTAAGACTACGAAGAGTATATGAATACTCTGCCTTTGACACAAGCAAAGATTGACTATGTGAATGTGAATACTCTTTTTTGTTATCTGTGAGTCTTTCAACTGGTGCCATTAGAAAATCTGATACCTTTTCTAGCAATAGATCTGAATCTGAATACTCTTTTTGCAATACATGATATAAGAGTAGTAATTTCACAATCTTATTATTCTCTTACTGAGCGCACATAAGAAAAACTACCGTAGGGGGAGCTACTCTCCCGCTCTTACAGCTCTAACTGGCTCTGCTCTTATGAAAATAATATTTAAATTAATATATGTATATTATATTAAATATACTATAAAACTTTTTCGTATATCATAATAATTCCTATATAAACTTGCCTATATATATTCATGCCCTGTAAGGGTATTTAAGCCAACAACTTGTGGGTAAACGGCACAAAAGTTAGCAGCGAGCTACACATGAATAATCAAATTTCTGTTAAGCTGAACCGTTGGCACCGCCCCGCCCCGCACACAGCGCTGCCCCCACAGGCAACAATTTGCTCAGAAAAAAAGCAGCGAGAGAGAGCAAAAAGAAAATTGCTTGGTTGTGGCAGCAACTGACACAAAGGCAGTCACAACAGACGTGCAAAGCCAACGTTGCGTATACGCAACGTGTGTCAGAGACAAAGGCAGAGGCACAAGCACAGACACAGACACAGACAGAGGCACAGGCATAACCGCCCCTGCAGCAGTCGTGGCTGAAGTTTGCGACTTGTTCAATTGGCTGGAAAAGTGACAGCAGCGCAAAGCCAACTTTCATTGCCAACAATTTCTGTAGTTTATAAGCATAGAGCAGCGATTTTTAATTACTCGAAGCCATATTTGTGCACGTTCCTGAGCAAGAGTATTATGAAGTTATATGGAGTAGATCAAAATAATATTTAAATAGAGGTCTAACTATGTTTTCAATTATAAAACTGCATATTATATGAAATATATGTATATGTATATACATATATATATATATATATGTATTATTAATTAGGTCTGCAGCTAAAGGCTTGTCTTATCATATGTATATATGTTGGATGACCGCCTCCCTTGTTCCTAGACCTGTACAATCTTGTTCCATAACGAGTTCTCTGTTTTCGTGCACTCCAACTTCCGTTGCTCTCTATTTATATCGACTCGTAATGCTTAGCAACTTCTTCTATTTTGCTTCGAAGCAACAACGCCCATCTCATTTCCTCTAAGCAACTTCCATTACCACGTTCGCATGGAGTGCTAATTTGAGTATACTAAGAGGTAATACCTCAAACACTACTCTAATAATGGGACGCTCTGGTGTTTACGTGATAATCGTGACATACATATGTACATATACATATTTTTGAAAGGAAAGGAAAGGAACAGAAGTCAATGGAATAGCTCTATAGTTAACTAATGATAGCCTTATAGTCAGATATCGGAACTAGAGGGAATACCACTATTAATAGCGTTATTGTGTGGTTTTGATAGTTAACTATAGTGCTATACCCTCAAATTACCATTGGCCTACGACAATGAATATATTATATTATAAATTCTAACTAACTTACAGGGTAAGTCTAAGTCTATCACATATGTTGGCCGCTCATTAACAGCAGAGCTGCTCAAATTATTACATTTAAAACGAGAGCTGACTCAGTCGGATATGTTAAATTAGTTAAAGCGAATGCAACCTTTGTGCAAGCAGCCGATGCATACACAGATAACAACAGCCAAAGGGTGTAAAAGAGAGAGAAAGAGATAGAGAGAGAGCAAAAGAAAAGAGTGTGAAAAAGAGTAAAATCCTTAGTTTCTAACATAGTTTTATGCCAGCGCTGGGACGTGCCAAGAAAAAAAGAAAATGTTTGCTACATTAAAAAGTTTTTCGATTATATTGTAGATGTTTTTTTTTTTTTTTTTTTGTTATTCTTTTTTTTTATTGCGTAAAAGTTTCTTGACTGGATTTACTTAACAATTTCTTTAGCCGTTTTGCACACTTGATGAATGCTGTGCTAATGAGTGAGACAGAGAGAGAGAGAGAGAGAGTGGAAGGGAGTGGGAGACAGAGAGTAAGGCTTCAGGGTTAGGGCATATCGAAAACATAACCCAAGCCCGAAGTTGTTTGTGCAGGTGATGAGTGCCGCAACTTAATTAAAAGTTTCCGACTTTAAACAAATCCTTGAAAATCAACGCTGAACCATAGAAGAAAATATTGTCAATGCGAAGAAGCTTAGCTGTGCCCTGGTATGCAAGCTAAAGATGCGAGTTAAAAGCGATTTGAGTATTCAATCATGAGCTTCAACTCTATAAGTAAAATTGGCTTTTTATAACTCCATATTGCAACAAGTTCCTCAGCTGCAGATGGACTCAAATGAGCTCCATGTAACATAATGTTTCTGCTGTCAGATTATGATTGTGATTATGATTATGCTCGGGCGGAAGTTTGTTGTGGCTGATGCCATAATGAACTGCTTTAGAAAATTAACAAATTTTTCTTGAAGCACTTCAATCGACTTGTCAGAGTTTTGCTCCCTCAACGGACAACACAGCTCGAGTGTGTCTTTTGTTGTATAAATTGCCCTTCGTTTCGCTTCTAGCACCTTCGATTCAATTTCAATTGAATGAACATCAATATTGATTTTGCTTAGTCAGTTTTTGCCGGCAAAGTCTCTTTTGTTTAACTACGCCCAAGTTGTTGGCCGTGTTCTTGGCTCGGCTCAGCACAGTTCAGCTCCCTGCTGCTGGTACGCCTTTAAATCAACACTCGACTGAGCCACGTTTCGCTCGGCTTTAGCTCGGGCATATTACTTTTGCGGCTTTGCCGCCTGCTAAATGGAAAACTTGCTTGGAGCCGCTCATGGGGCACTTAACGGCTTTCATGGCAGCCTGCATGTGAAAGAAGAAAATTTTATGGAGTTGCAAACTTGTGTGCTCGATGATGTAAGTGGCTAAGAACTACATGCAGCTAACCTCCTTCACCTCCACTTCCACCTCCACCGCCTCCTGCCTGCACCCGCTCTCCTCTATCCGCACAGTGCCGCCTCCATCTCCAACAAATCCTAACTCTGCTCGTTCGGCTTCATCTCTGTTGTTTTTCCGAGTGCATCGTTAACGTGTTTTGCTGCCTCATCAGCAGATGCTGGCTCTAAGAATTTGTGAATTTTATTTTGAAACTAGGGTTTCTTCTACCTTTTTAGGGTCTCACTTGAAATGCATTGACCTGAATTTTTGGCCAGAGTGCGCACTCGTTTCTTATCTCTGCTAATTTCACTAGAATGATTTCTTAAAGCAGCAACAAAATTCTAGTTAAATGTTTGTAAATTCGTGAATATTTTTATGCTCAAAGTTTTATTTTATTTTATTTTTAAAATTCGATTATAATTAACTGCCTGTTGCAATTTATTTAAATCATGTCTTTGTTGTGCCATAAAGTTACGGTTTTTTTCCCTTCAATAGCTGTCAGATTTTACCTAACTAATTAAATGAGCAACGCTGACAATAAACGTCAATAAATTAATTTTTTTATAAACATAATTTCTTTTCAATATTAATATACATATACCGTACCTTTTTTTTTTTGTTTATTGATGCGTACATTAAAAATTAATGCAGCACACGAAAACAATTAAAATTGAATAAATTCTGAATTGCGGTTGCGCACTTTTGTTTGACGAATGTGCAAATAATTAACACAGATGCACATTTCACATTACAATAGAGCGGCACATTTAAATTATGTGCTTATAAGTATACACATATGTGTATGTATGTGTGCCGAATATTAAAGAATTTTAAATGGGACAGAGCTTAAAATACAAATTGAAATCTGAGCTGCTGCAGGTCAAATTAATTAAGCTGCATCAAAATAAATAATTGAAGCTCAAAAATTGAAAGTTGAAAAAAAAAATTAATTGATATATATATTCCATTATTTTTTTTTTGCAATTAATTGATATTAGATATTTATAGATTTACATTTGCTGTCAAAGCTCAACTTGATTTATGTTTAATTTATAATTAAAATTATTTGATAGTGATTTTGATTTATTTCTTACTATTTTATTTATTTATTTATTTAATTAATCTTTTATTTTTAATTTCTTTATTATTTATTAATATTATTATTTTTTTATTTATTTATTATTATTTGTATTTATTTATCATTATTTTTTATTTATTTATTTTATTAATTTTTTTATAATTTAATTTCTTTATTATTTATTCATTCATTTGATTTTAATTTTTTTTTGTATTTAATATAATTTAATTTAGTTTTATATGCAAAAATATATTCCAGATTCTCTATTTTTATTATCTAAACTGTAATCAAGACTCATAAATAATTGTTGTCAAACACACAAAAATTGTTGAACGTATTTTCAATGCATATTTGATTACAATTTTGTTTTACTTAGTTTTAATTTTTCTCTCTAGCTTGTGTGCTAGCTTTTGTTATTGTTTTATTTTGTTGGGTTTTCCTGCCAAAGCAAACATTTAATGTAATTAAAAGCACACACACACACACGCACAACAATGCTATTTTGTGCTTGTCGATTCCTCTATTATGCGCTCCGGCATTTTTGTTTATTTTACTAATTGAAAAATTAAACGAATATTGGCACATAACTCAAAAGGCAAAAAAATTAAATTAAATTAAATTAGCTGATATGCTGGCTAACATATTGTCTAATATTTGCTACAAAGGCTTTTCATTTGCAATTTTTATGTAATTTTATTTTATTTGCCGGCCGTTGATTTGTCAAATATTTGCGGCCCACTTTAGTTCATATTTATTTAGATTGCAAAAATATTTTTTGTAGTTTAACAAAGTGCATTATTAATATAGGATAATAAAATACATGTATTTAAAAATATTTTTGTTATATATTTTTTATATATGTAGAGCGTTAAAACTTTGCTTAATTGCATTACAAATAAATTTAATTCTCACCTGAAAGCATGACACTTTTTAGTAGCTGAGAACTTGTCGTTGCTTCTCTTCGTCTGGCACTTCAAGCTGCCTCTTAGGTGCAGCTAACTAACAACAGATGGCGCTAACTGCTAGACTGCTGGCATTTTATGATCTGTCTCAGCTGACTTCAACTCAATATAATTGAGAGTTAGTTACCCTTTGCATACACCATTATACACGAGCTCATCTGTTTCATTCAGCCTCTAATTGAGGTGCCTCTCAGCTGCAGCTAACTAGCAACAGATGGCGCTAACTGCTAGCCTGCTGGTATTTTATAATCTGATATAAGCTAACCCACAGCTGACGCTCTATTGCAGCTCATTGCTCAGTTCTCTTCTGACTTCAACAACTAAATATTTATTTGTCTAGAATTTTCTGCCTTATTGGAATTTTCTCTTGCAATAGCAACAACTGAACGAGCACGAAATGGCGTTTAGCTGCAGTTCTCTTTTAGAACTCAATTTATATTTGGCTTTTAGTTTTTTCCTCGTGATTGGACCTTTCCTGGCGCAAGCTTTTTCACAGTCTATAACAATGCATAGTTTTACGAGCAGCGAACTGCTCAAGTTTTTCCATTGAGTAAAAGGAATTCGCCAATATTATTATTTTTATGATTTTGATTGTTAGCTTATGGTTCAGTTTTGTCGGCAAATTTTCATTTTGCCATAAGTTTTCAATAAGCATAATATGGCAAACTTCACGTTTTTGCTCAAACTACGGTTTATTTCTTTTGAAGCGCTCGCATTTTCCTATTTTCACAGCCAACGGTTACCTTTGAGAACTTTGTTTGGCATCAACTTGTTTGTTTCAGAAAGGAAAAAACAAGTTGAAGTACGGCATTTCTTTTTTTTTTTTTCTATTCGAGTTGCTTAACGTGGCTCAAACACTGCTTCCACTTGTTTAAGTTATTTTGCTCAAAGTTTCGAGAATAAATTAAGTATATTTAACATAATGTTGTTTAACATTATTATATAAAATCTTTACTCTTATTCATATACTGTATTTTCTGTGCTTTCTTGTGGCATAAATCTCTAGTTGGCATTCCTTTAGCATAAGTTTGTCAAGGCAATAAGGCGAACAAACGTTTGCCAATTACAGAGTCTATAGAAAGCACAGCTTGACTAGACTTGAAAGTTCTACTCGAAGTAACATTCACAATATTCCCATATATCTTCGGTATATATGGAAGTCATATAGCTGAAATCTCAACTTAATTTAATGCCAGCATTCATCATCAACTTTCCTGTCACGAATTTATATGTGAAAATGCGACAAACCGCAAAGAAAAATGCCAATTCAACTGCAAGTATGTGTGCGTGTGCGAAAGAGATAGATTGAGCCATGTGAGTGAGATGGACAGACAGAGAAATAGTAACAAAAAAAAGAAGAAAACCGAAGAGAAGCATAATTCATTTGAAAGCGGACACTGCATAGCTGTAGCAGTTGAGAGGTTGCTCTGTTAACGAGTGCATTCAACAGAGTCTGTGGCCGTGGCAGCGTCTACGTCGACGGGCGTATTGAGGGCGTGGCTGGGCAGTCACTGCTCCTGCTGCTGCTGCCGGCAGAGGCGACCATTAAGTGTGCATAAATTTTCATTTTACACGCACAGAACAAACGAATGCATATAAATGTCGTTCAGCCCTGCCATGATAACAGCACATACACACACACACCCACACACGCACACCGAAACGAGCACACACGGGATGCAAACACACACACACGCTCATGCAGATACAATTCCAATAAGAACTGAACTCAATTATATGTAAATTATCAGTCTGTGCAACTGCAACTGCAACTGCAACTGCAACTGCAACTGCCACTGCAATTTCCAATTTCATTTCACTTCCTGATTTCGCTCACCATATGCTGGCCCCAATACGATTATTAAATAATTTCAATGCCATTTAACATTCAATAATAAAGTGTGTGCGAGCATTTAACACAGAGCTTAATAAACTTTTCATATTCACGCTTGCGGGCCGAGCTCAACGATTATTGCAATCGAGTTGACTTGAAGAAGGAAGTTAATGGTTTGTTAGTTTTTCGTTAGGAATATAAATTTGTAAATGTATAAATTTGTAAATGTATAAATATATATATAAATATATATAGATATATACTTTACATATATTTATTTTTTTTTTTATATGTACTCTAGCAACAGCAAATTTAATGCGCTTTGAGTTAAATTTTTTCCAATATATTTTTTTTTTGTATTTACCTTATTTAAATACAGAGAGCAAATATATTTGATTATATGTATGGGTACAATTTTTCAGTATTTGTTTATTTTCATTTTTTAGCTTATAGGCAGTCTGATATTATATATTATGCTTATTTCGTTTATAAATTAAATCTTTAAACAAAAAGTTTAAGCTTGCCAAAGGCAAAATAAATTATGCTGATTTGTTTAACAACTCGCATCTGCCCCAAGCTAAACTGTATATTTGATTTTAATAATCGTAAACTAGACTTGATTCTATTTACATATACAATAATATAAAAATTATAAAAAAAAAACTAATAAAAATAATAATAATAATAGTATAATATACAAAATAATAAACTAAAAAAAAAAAAATAATAATTATACAAAAATTATATAAAAAATACAAATATATATATATATAATAAAAGGGATATATATATAAAAAGGGACTATATATTTTAAAAATGTATATATATATTTTTTTTTTAATTCAAATTTTTTTTTTTATCTTAATGTATATACATTTTATTTATATTTACATTTATTTGCAACTTAATGAATCCGCTTTTTATATATTTTAAAATTTAATTTCCATGTATAAATATATATTATGTGTGATTTATTTGCTTTGTAAACTTTTATTTAGTTTTTTTCTTTTATGTCTCACGCTTTGCTTTGCTTCGTTTAATACACAATTTTCTGTGTGTCGCACGCGGCGTATACGTAATATATCAATTCAACTGCTGCCGTTGCTGCTGCTGCTGTTGCCGTTGGCTTTCGAGCTGATTTCACTTCCTTTTCGGGCTGCAATTATTGTGTTTTGGCTCCCTCATGTGTCGTCTAAATTGTCACTTAAGTGTCACGCAGTTGCTGCTTCTGTTCGTTCTCCGAACTCTGTGCGACTGCGACTTTGACTGTGCCACTGCCTGTGGCACATACATTGGAAATAAATTTGAATGCCACATCTATTAGTGCCGCTTGCGTTGTGCTCGTACAACTGTGGCTCTCTCTATATTCTGCTGCTGCTCCTACTCCTGCTGCTGCTGTTCCTACTCCTACTCCTCGTATTTATGCTGGTCCCACTCCTTCTGCTGTTGCTGTTCCTCCTGCTCCTGCTGATGCTGGTCCCACTCTTGCTGCTGTTACTGTTCCTCCTCCTTCTGATGATGATGCTCCTACTCCTACTCCTCTTGCTGATGCTGGTCCCAATCCTCCTGCTGCTGCTGCTCTTACTCTGCTTCTACTCCTGCTGCTGCTGCTCGCCCTACTTCTACTTCTCCTGCTGCTGCTGCTCTTCCTCCTCCAGCTGAGGCTGCTCTTACTCCTACTCCTGATGCTGCCCCTACTCCTCCCCCTCCTCCTGCTTCTGCCGGATACGTGCATCTAATGAAGCTTGCAACAGACAATGCCAGCAGGCAGGAACAACAATCGTCCGCTTTGCATTTTTCAGGCAACTTCGTTTAGCATTTGTGTTTTATCAACATTCTGTTCGTTTCGTTTCGTTTCGTTGTGTTTTCGCAACAGATTGCCACAAAAATCGACAGCCAGCAAAAAGAATAATGCAACGTGGGCGTGGTCCATGGCTTGATTTGCATTGACAGCGCTATGACAAAAATTTGCCCCTGCCATTGGCTGTATGACCTCAGCTGAAAATTGACGAGACCTTCAATTGATGTAATCGAATAATGAGTATGGCAGATGGGAGAGCATGCCAGCATAAGCTGTGACCGAGGGCAACTTAGTAATCTTTAAGCTTTGACTAAGTTCAGTTACAGTCGAATCTGCTTCTGATTGTATGAGAAATGTGCTTTAGAAACCTTTTAATATTTGTGAACTATAATAATAATATAACTATAATAATGAACTATACTTATATACAATAGATATGCTGATCTTAAAGATCAAGTTCAACACTCAGTTTACGCCACTTTAGCTGCAACGGATATCGTTTTAGCTTTAATCAGATTATGCTATTTGCTGCTGGCCACGCGGCGTATGCGCAATATAATATTATGCCGTTATCTAGTTGAGCTCTTGCAATGCATATTTTATATATTATTTTAAGAGCACGCAGAAAGTTCGCTGTTTGCATGCAATGCCTGTTGTTGTCTCCTAACACCTACGCCCACCATCTGGTGCAGCTCCAGACAAGGCAACGTCTGGCTGGGTGCTTGGCTGCTCTGCCTGGACTCGCAGCCATTTTTATCTCGTTGCGGCTCTCGAGTGTCAAAGTGAGTTTAAGTCCACGCTACGTCTCCGCCTCCGTCTCCCCCTCAGACGCCTTCTGCAGTTCGTGCTGGAGGCGCTGCAAACTATTATAATGGTGCTGAATGCCTCGCACCAGCAACGGCAACGGCAGCGGCAACTGTAACTTGGTGATTTCTTTTATTTCCCCATCTCTCTCTCTCTCTCTCTCTCTCGCCTCTACACAGAGTGTTGTATAGAAATTTGTTTTACAGCACCCTGGTCTGGGTCTAGCATCCGTGCAACAGTCTGTTCTACACACATGACAGCGTCGCATATAGCAAATATTTGAGGCATTCAAGATTTATTCGTTTCCATTACTAGTGCGGCGACTAGTGGGCGGGGTCGTTGCGACTGCCTCCAGTCTAAAGCTTGGATTCCCATCCACTTAGTGCGCTGCATTGTGCAATATCGTAACTGCTCTCCATAGTAGTTCGGCTGGCTGGCTGGCTGCCTGGCAAATCCATATGTAAATACAATCCATTGCAATCCATTATTGTTTCTCATTTTGAGTGTTCAACGTTTGCTTTCAACATGTTTGCCCATCGATGGAATAGTCGGTTCAGCTTTAAGAAGTGCATTCTGCACATACAGAGAGAGGGAAAGACTCTCTCTCTCTCTCTCTCTCTCTTTCTCTCACACACACACACATGAGCTTAACACATAGTAAGTGTAATTATGACATTGTACTGGCTCGGGCTTTGTAATTTGAAGGTCTCTCACAAAAGAAAGCAACGAGCAGTGCACAAAATGACAAGAAAACTGAATGCGAATTAATGCTTACGTGTGTGTGTGTGCGTGTGTGCATGTGTGTGCGTGTGTATGCGCGCATTGTAAAACCCCAAGTATAATGGGTGTCTAGTCAGCTGGAAGCGCATGATTAGATAACAAAACACATGATATAAGATGAATTCCTTTTATTGGGCTAATGCTGCTTGAATGCTTACAAAGTTGCATGAGAATTGCATAGAAGATGTGTTTGACAGTTTAAAGAAAGTGGCATAGAAATATAATATATAGAGATGGGAATTGTGTAAGGAGTAATTTTAAAGGAAGATAGTATTGGTAGGAGAGTTGCATAGAGAGACGCTTTTGATGAAGAGAAGTAAACTGAAAAGGTCTCACACTTATATCAGATCAATTTTATTAGAGCTGCTATTAAGTATATCTAAAGATCTATCAAGAAAGAAACGGAGTGATACGCTCTACCTGCTGCATTTACCGCAACCAAAACTCACTCAATTCGACACCCTTTATACTGGGCGAGCGCAGCAAGGAGAAATGTGTCGTAAAACAAAGCAAGGTTCACAAATTTATTATGCTTGCATAAAGTGCAGCCCGAAAGCTAGGTAGGTAGGTAGGTGGTCGAAAAAGCCAACAAATAGTTTGCCAAAGAATGGGAACACTTAAAAAGAGAAGCAGAGAGAAGGGAAGTTGCATGTAATTGCCCTGGCACTCAGGAACAGCCCGCATTTTAAAACATTTTTTTTTCTCCTAGCTCACACACAATCAAGCAAGGCAGAGGTAGAGACAGGGGCAGAGGCAGAGGCAGAGGCAGAGGCAGGCAGAGTCACTGAGCTACACACTATATATGCACATATATTATATACATACATTCTAGCTTTCATACATATATTTGTATGTACATATTTCAACTGCATTTTCTATATTTTCCTTCCTCTCTTTTAATGCAAATTTGCGTGCTTCGGCATTTCAGTATTCG
Organism: Drosophila navojoa; assembly: GCF_054131105.1. Classification (NCBI taxonomy): domain Eukaryota; kingdom Metazoa; phylum Arthropoda; class Insecta; order Diptera; family Drosophilidae; genus Drosophila; species Drosophila navojoa. Next base: position 15,033,228 of record NC_142892.1, read on the forward strand.
GGAAAATCTGCCATATATATTCATGAAGAAGTTTATTTTTTAAATAAATTTGCACTGCATTCATAAATGAATAAGTGTTTCATTTGAATTTTATTTAGAAATTTGATGATAGCGCAAACTGCGTTAAACGTTTAACAATTTGGTAATATTTATTTTTATTGTTTATATTATTTGATTTATTTTATGTATTCTTGTTTGAAATGACTTATTATCTATGGTTCTGTATCATTAATTTAATCATATTTTAAATTCAAATTTATTAATTTATTATTTTTAAGAATATTTAGTCATGTTTAGGGATTATTATTAATTTTTTATTTTATTATGTTTATTATATTATAGTTATTATTTATTTATTATGTATTATATTATTATTTTATTTAATTATTTTTGGCTAATTATGATTTTTTAAATATTAAAACTGCAAGATTTTTGTAAAATATATAATCTTTATTATTTAATATTTAAACATATCTATTTAAAAACTTTAATTTACTATTTTTATTATTTTTTACTATAAACTATTTCTTATTTATTATGTAGTATTTATTTATATTATGTATTATTCAGAAGTTCCATCGTTACCGTGTTCACAAATTTCAGGTTTCATTTTTATCGTAACCGCTCTTATCGTAAGCCCTTTATCGTAACGGCTGTAGCGCCAGGCCCTAAATGCAGTCTGTTGCAGTCATGCATACAAATCTGGCAGCAACTTGCTAACAAATTGAACGGCAAATCAAAGCATTGAATTTGTTGGCATTTACATGTGAATTGCTAGCAATTGGGTTTTGGTTTTGGTTTTGATTTGAGAAAAACAAGCTCCGAAACAAAAAGCAAAAAAAAAAAAAAAAAAAAACTCTTGAAAAAGAAAAAAATATATAGCTGCCTGTAGGCATTTAGCCAAACATGCCTCTATTTAGCTTTGACTTGAACCTCTTGGCTCTGAGCTGCATTTAATGGCGCAGAAAATGTGGCAAGTGCCGCAACATGAGCCAAGGGCACTGCAGTTGCTTCCCCATTAGAATAAGCTGCTTAACAAACATTAAGCAGCAGCTTAACAAAGTTCCCATTGTTAATGCGAGAGCCTTAGAAAGCGATATGCCAAGAGATGTATCCATACTGTCAAGATATTGATACATACATATATATATAAACATGACAGGCATTTCCTACACATCATATACACATTTAATATTAATATATATAAATCATTTCAGCTCTTAAAAAGTTAACAGTGCTCAAATTCCTTGAATGCATTGAGAATTTATGAGTTGTTCACAATTCCAAATTGTGTTTTGTGGCTCAGATTAGGGGCGCAAAAATTCATTCATTATTTATTTGCATTCGCCAAGAGTCGCTCTCTCATAATTTGATTTAATTTTCTTTGCATTACAAGTTTTTCCTTTCATCATGCTCATGCTCATTCTCATTTTCATTCCCTTTTTCATTTATGTAGATTTTTAGCTATTCATCGCTTCGATATCTTTATTTGCCCCGGCCTCAACTTTTGATCTACTCGTATTTCTATTGAACACCAAATCATTTTTGCCCACATTTTTTTTACGCGCTCTTCTAACAAATTTTCAGCTTAATTTTCCTTTATTTTTTTGTGCATTTTCTTTTGCATTTCCGTTAAGCTCGTTAGTCAGCTCAAAATTTGCGTAGTTTTGGCCACGACTGATGCTGCCACTGGCATTGCCTCTGCCTTTGCCACTCCCTCTGCCTCTGCTGTAGCTGATGATTCTTGGGGCGCTTCAACAATTTTCAGCTTTTACACGACATTTGCTACGCAAACAAAATAAACTGAATGCCACAAGCTCCATGGATCCACGTTCACAGTTTCGGGGGCTAGAATAATGGGCGCACTTGTTCGCCATTTGTTATGCCACAGGGCTAGCAGTTTGTGCCTCGCTCTTGACCATTAAGTAACGCATAGCTCGGACCGCAGGGGCATTTACGTTTTGGGGGCACCAGAGTGCACGTTAGCTTTTCGGGGCCACTGTGAACGATTACATTCGGATGATGTATGCGTCTCGTCTAGTAGCCATTTGTTCTATTTTTTTCCCCTCTATTTTTCTGGTGATTTAGTGGCCAAAAATGCGATTTGATGTGCTGCAGCGATAATAAAGTTTTCAGCTCTTTAAAATGCAGCTAAAGTGGAGCTTGAATATGATTGATTAGAACTGGAATCAATTAGACTATAAAACAAGTGATATTTAATGTAAGCCTGTAAGCCTGCAAAAGATTTGGCTAAATTATATTGTAGAAAGTTTTCTGCTTTAAGAGCCTGAGAAATAAATGCGCTTCGGCTACTCATGGAGAACGTTTCACAATCTTATTGGCCTCAGCCAAATATCTTATCAGAACATTTTCTCTAGCATTTCCGCTTAGCCTTATCTCGTATTCTCTTGGATCACATTGATTGCGCTTCAATCAGAAGGCTTTAGCGCAATCAAATGTGAATGTGCGTAATGCAACAGCTGCTGAATAAACAAATGGTTTCTGGTCGTGAAATGCGATGCCGCATAATTTGGCCAGCAATGAGCGAACCTAAGCAGACGCAGATAGCCAGATAGACAGCTAGACAGACAGGCGAGAGACTCTGGCTGGAAATTGAATTGAATTGCACAACAAACGAGGCTGCTTGTGGCTCGTTGAAGTGTCAACGAATGCATTGAAGTGTGATTTTTGGGGATCGAAAATCAAATTTCAGCAATGGCAATACAATACGGCTGATGGCAGCCAGGCAGACTAACTGTCAGCAGGACAATATACTATAGTATGTGAACGATTGGCATTTTTCAGCCAGAGCCCCGAGCCGCACACAGAGGCAGAAATAAACAATTCCAATTTCGAGTGCCAGCTCTGATTGCAGCTATTGAGCTAGAAAATGCTTGACAACTGTCAACACAAATGCATTCACAATCTAGCCAATTGATTTACTGCACGTGTGTGTGTGTGTGTGTGTGTGTGGGATTTGGCTATGCCTTTGCTGCTCCTTCAATTCTCATTATGACCATAAAATATGTATGCCAATTAGCTGCTACAAACTTAGTTTATTTTAATTATGCTCAAAACAAAAGCAAACTTCTGGCCACAGCTGCAACTCGTAAGCAGCTCACGGAAGACAATCCTTGTTGACAGTCGTCGCCAGGCAACCAATCAAAGAGGTTTACTTCAGACTTCTCTGACTGTGGCGAGGCGAACTGAGGAACTATGTTTTAAATTTAATGCTCAAAGACTCTTTATGATTAATAATGCGAAGCATTCAATATACTTTTTTGCTACCGGTTTCAAATGTTTATTAAAAAGTTTGTTCAATGAATGTTTTGATTTTCAATTTAATAAGGCAACTTTTAAGCGCCTTGAATGATTTTAGTCATACTATGATATATCTTATATAAAAGTAGTATATTTGCTTTTGATAAATATATTTCCCACTTAGCTTTTATGTTCTTTATTGTAGTTTTATATGTTTTATATATGAGAAATATAAAATGTATTATTTATATTTATTCTTAATTAACTTAATTAACTTTTTTTTTATGTAATATATCTATAAATTTATAACAATCTTTTTTATACATATCTATAATTATAGCTATTATTTTCTAATTACCTTTTCCTTCAAATTCTTATCTACTTTTCGAATATATATTATTTATTTATTTTTTTATTTTCTTATTCAATTTCTTATCGTCAATTTCAGTTTCAGTTCTTTGGTGTTTCACATATTTTATTAAATTTGAGCTCTGATAAATGCATATAGAATACAATTCAGCTACATTATTTACCACTGTGCCTTGTTGTGGCAATTGATGCCGGAAATTGTTGCAGCTATGCTCAAAAAGCGTCCTTTGGTGGCAATAGAAATGGCTGCAACTTAGCGCAACACAACTTTCGTATAGAAGCAGGGACCACCTGCTGCAGCCGCTCCTACGCTCCTTACAAGCCCCAAAATTCCAGTGGCATCCTGCAGGATCCCCAGTAAACGACGTACATTAATAATGACTTGCAAGAAGCGCCAACAGTTTGTGGCAACTGCCTTTGACCTCACGACGCTGCCCCATTATTGTCTCTCTAAAAGAAAGGCAGAGAGAGTGAGAGTTAGAGAGGGGCAGAGCTGGAAAATCGTCCGTCGAGACAGCATCATTAGTCAAAGTTGTTTTCCGCCCAGAATCATGAAAAGTAGCTCGTAAAAAGCTTACCGGCAAATAGGATTGCAAGATGAAAAATAATAAGAAAAAACCCAAGCAAACTTGGAAGGAGTTGAGCTGAGTTCGGTTGGGCTGGGTTGGGTTTGTGTTTGTCCTGAGAAAGTACCTGAGTTGATTAGCATGATTAAAATTTTCCTAATTATTTGCGCACTCAAAGAAAAACGAAACAGCCACAAAACTTTGTTGCGAGTCGCGTGGAGATGGGTAAAAAGTGCTTGTAGCATTAATCAACAGGTGTAGACCTTTTTGCTGCTCAGGTTGACAACAGGAAAAGGGTGGATAGAGTTCCACTAATGACTTGCTTTTAGTTTTGTACTCAGTCGAGTCTTAAAGATTTTCTTATTTTATTTCCAACTGGGAAATAGTAAGATCTTTACAATTAAATACAATTTAAAAATTACATTGTTGTATTTTTGCATAATGTCATAAACACATGTAGCTGTCTATGGGATATACATAAATCTAGTTTCAATTTGCATGCTAATTAGAATTTGTAGTGGAACAATGAGAAACTGTTTGACGAGTCCAGAGAAATGTCATATTTTACGAATTGAACAATTAGATAAGACAAAACAATTGTAATCAAAACTGGCATTTACCGATTTATATGCGTATACAACTTCCGATTCACAACTCGATAATTGTTTTATTATCTCTTGAACTTGACCCATACTCAGACACGGTCCAACTAACTTAAACAAACAATGTATTCCAATAAGATTGCTGAGTGTCGCGAGTCGCAGCTCTCCACGTTTGTAAATGCTTTAAATACATACATACATATGTATGTGTTGGTGATCATTTCAATGAAAATATCCGCTCTCCTGCTCTCTCTCCCACGGTCTCTCGCTCTTTTTGCTGATTTCTTTTTATTTGCATTTTTCTTTGGTGGATTTGTTCAATTCTCTCTGAGTGGCGTTCTTCGCTATCGCTCTCGCTCTCTCTCTTTTTCTTTTGCTCTAGACTACCTGCAGAAAGATGACTAGTATTTGCCTCCTTACAGTGGTATATATTGTGTTATTTTTGCTGCATAAACACGTTTTACTTGTCTACGAAAAATTTATTTTGAGATTCATATAACAAAAAAGTGTTATAAATAGATATACATATAATTTGTTTATAAATGCATATCAATTGCAATAACATTAACCATTCAATTCTCTGCAAATTTAAAGTGCTCATTACCAATGTACGCGTACTTTTTAGGCTCTCTGCGCTCACTTAATTTGCGCGCGTTCTTCTTGTTGCCACGTTCGCTCACACAGCGCCTCTCCATCTCTATCGCTCTCATGCTCCAGCTGCTATGCTCTTGACATGTCAGCTTTGCCGCCTCAGTTCGATATTTGCTGCCGTTGTGCGTTGTACGTGGTACACGTTCCCTTTGCTGAATTATAATTCGTAATTACGTTTTTTGTGGACTGCGTGGTGCCAAGCATTAAACAACAACAAATTAAATATAGGCAACGCAAAAGAAAGTGCATTACAAATCGAATTGAGAAAACAAGCTATTGAATTCCGTCGAGTGCTTCAAGTGGTATTTCATATTCCATTCGTCGCGTGAGTAAAAAACCGACAACGTCTGAAGCGCGCGCTCTCGCTGTGTTGCTTTCTCTCTTTCTGTCTCTCTATGCTCTCTATAATGTATAAATGCCTGTCTGGCTGCTCTCTTCGTTGTTTTTATGCCGCTATTTGTTGTTGTCCATGATTGTCGCTCGTTCTATCTGGCTATTTCTACCTGTCAATGTACATACTTACATACCTGCACATATCGTATCTCCCAGCCATTTATCACAAATATGTACTCCCATCAGAGAAAACATCAATTCAATTTTATAGCAACGTTTTCCGCTTTATTGTCTGACAATAGGTAAATGTTTGCTTAGTCGTGTTCGGAGCCTCTCAATTGCAACGCCGGCAGCGCTCCTCAAAAAAAAAAAAAAAAAAACATAACCCATCAAGCATCAGCATAAGATAACAAAGTGTAAACTCCTGTGCCAAGTCAACTAACGTTCATCTAAAATAAAAGTGGTTCATACAAATGATATTAAAAGCAACATTTTGAATTCGATTAACCCGCCACGTTAACGTTTTCTGTAGATACTCCTCAAGAAGAAAAGAATTCGCACAGTTCTTCTGAAACTTGACGTCACTGAACGACGCATACATATGTACATCCATACATACTTAAATACCTTCCATACATACATATGTTCCATTCCAATGTGATGTGTGTTTATGTGTATATCTAAAGATATATATGTATGTGTGTGTGCATATCTTCAGCTGGCATACCACCGCATGCTGTTGATCGCTCCAATTGGAGTGAGTCTACATTTTGTCTTATTGGAAACATTCTTCGTGACGTGCTCCGAGTTAGCGAAACAATTATTTGTGCGCCCTGAGCTTTCTCATAGAAGTGAAACTCTTAATATGAAATTGATGAATAATAATGCGATAGGCGCTTATAAATATCAATGTACGTGTGTTTTTGAGAGCTGTCAATGACCCACGGCGTCGCCTGATTCAAATCTATTTGATATTTTCTTATCGATTTTTTTTTTTGCTAAGATCAATGATAAGAAAAGCGTTCATAAGGAGTTCCATTGTTATTCAAATGATACATTGCATATATAGTTTTAAATATATTTTAAAATTATATGTGTCTGTATTCGCCTTTATATTTCATTGCCATGAAACATAGCAAGCCTTCAACATGCATATCAATAGCCATTACGTCAAATTAAATATGGAAACGTATTATTAGCATTGTTTCCGAAGAATTGCCTGCTGCTACTTACGACACTTGTGTATAAAATAATATTTATATATGTATATACATACATGTACACATATAAATAAAATTAAAAAATAAAAAAAACTCTCTTTATACCTATGTATATTTATAGTAGATGCATATGCACCTTTTATATGATATTATTATTCATGTTCGCATCTCGCGCGTGACCAAAGCTCTCTCACAATTAAACAAATAAATACTGATAAAGAGTAAAAACTACCCTCGACGCAGGGTCCCTGGGCAAGAGGCGAAGTTTTGATTAGCGTGCTATTTTTGTGGTGTCGCCTACATTTGTTAAATGTCGAGTGAGTGGGTCCGGAACCCGCACTAACGATAACAATTCATCTCATCGACGTCATCGTTTCTGCTTTATCTCAAAATGATTGTCATCAATACGTCCGACGTAAGTGGCATTTAATATTTGGTTCTGGTTATTGGTTACTAGTTATTGGTGCTGGTTATTCTTTATCTTTAAACTAAATACCCTGTAATCAGTTGATTGAATAATGTTGCTTCTCAGTTGTCTACTTTTTATATACTCTATCTCAGCCCTGTCTGTCTCCCAATACTTCACCCAAAAATAGTGTTGTTATACCCTGAACCCATTGAAAATGGGAAATCAGGGTATAATGGTTTTGTTAAAAGTATGTAACAGGCAGAAGGAGGCGTGGCAGACCCCACAAAGTATATATATTCTTGATCAGGGCGACAAGCTGAGTCGATTTGGCCCTGTCCGTCTGTCTGTCCGTCCGTCCGTCCGTCCGTCCGTCCGTCCGTCCGTCCGTATGTATGAACGCGTCGATTTCAGAAGATATAAGAGCTAGAGACTTCAACTTTTTTTTAAAATGTCCGTATTTATCACGCGGATATCGAGTTTATCACTAAAAAACGATAACTCATTCCGATACTTTTTTATCGATAAAAAACCTTATCGAAGATCACTTAAATAATTATATCTCCTACATCTTTCAAGCTAGAGTCTCCAAATTTAAAATGTACATAAAGATGTATTTTATACAATTTCGGTTTTTGTTAAAATTTACCCCCCACCTCTAAATCCACCCCCTCACCCTCATCTTTGTAAAAGTCGTATATCAAATACTAGAGACTTGTGCTTCGGTATACACATACATTTTAACATTATGATTACGTTCTGAAAGTTTCATTACGATCGTACATCTAGAAATTAAATTATTCAACAAATAAGTTTTCATTATATTGCCAACACTGCAGCGCAACCCAAGTGCAATCGCCTGTATATGTGAGTGTGTGTATATGCGTGTGTTTGTTTGTATGCGTGTGTGTGCGTGTGTTTGTTTGTACGCATGTGTGTGTGTGTGTATGAGTGTGTGTTTGAAATATCAGTTTGAAATATCAGTTGCTTGTAGGGTTCAGGGGATCTCGTAGTCGAGCAGTCTCGACTAGAGCTTTCTTTCTTGTTTTTCTTATCTTTGAATTCCAAAATCTTAAATTATCATTTATCATACACAGCAATAATTCAAAACTGTTTACTGGGTATCACCTAGTCGTAAACATTCGTCTAGATCACTTGCTTTTGTCTTGTTTATGGTGATTAATATTATTTTGGTCAAGTGGTGAACGGGTTATCAATCACCTACAAATATTTTTAGAGCTTTACTGGGAGCAGCTTTGCAAGATGCTTAGAACGAGACGTGCCATAAGCATCTACATTGATGATGATCAGGTATCAGATATATCCATAGAATAAAGATAAATAAATATGATGATCAAGCACATTGTGTACGTCCCGTCATTAGAGAATGAGTTTTTCCTGTTCTGGGGAACTACTGGGTTTTAGTTTGCCCGACCACACGTGTTTGCATGCGCCTTAATTTGAGTTGGGAATGATTATAATTTAGCATTGCTAATCAGCTCAGCAAATCAATGGGAGAGCATTCAAACGTAAAAGGTTCTATTTACTGATTTTATAGTTTGTATGCTAATCGATTGTTTATGTAGAAAGGCAGTGAGAGGAGGATGGAACCGGCTGGTACAGATTGCAATTTTAAGACCGAGTGAATGGCTGATATAAAAGCTGTAATATTAATTAGCTAAATGACATTAATAATTAATTAATGAAAGATAATTTTTAATGTCTAACGTGAACGAAAAAGATATTCATCTATTATTATATAATTTTAAGCCAGGTTTTTTTCAATTTTTTATGATTAGTACTCTTGGGCCAAACAAGTCTTTCAACTTTACAATGTTTTATGGAGCATTTGTATTACTCAATTCCAGTGAAAACGCAGACCCGCAACTAAGTACATATTTGCCTTGGGAGCTACGCAAGACTAGATAGCTTTAACTAGTTTTTTTTTTTTTCTGTATATGACAGTTGATTACACACAGAAAAGTATTAGAGAAACAAAGTAAAGGTCAGGTGCGGCAAAGGTGGGCGGGCAACTGTCAAGAGAGCAAAGTTCAATGCGGGCAAAAAGAGTTAAGAGTAAGAAAAGTCCAAGTCAGATTTTGTGCAGTGTAAACTAATACGTGAGGTCTTTAGCATCACATCTGAGCGTGACTTATTCCCATAAAAAATATATATAGTCGGAGTAGATTATAAGACTATGTTTTAATTTTATTTATTTATTTTTTTAAATAATTATAATTAAATACATTAATCTTCTCTTAAAAAATAGGTACAGTCAACTGAATGTATTTTGACCTGTTGCATAGGAAAACAAGGCAGTTCAATTATATATATAATATATTAATCTAAATTGTGTGAAATGTGCCAAAATATTGTTCCATTTCATAGTGTCGCAAAGGGTAAAGTAAATATCATGTGTAAAGAGACCACATCAACTCTTGCCCCCAACCATATATCATTCTATTCTCATATATAGCCGGAGGCTGTCTCTGGCTCTGGCTGGCTTTTTAATTTATTGCTGCCCGCGAGCCAAAATTCGGTTGGGCAACTTGACTTGTTGATGAAATTGCGCTGCGGGTAGAAATGGAGCATTGGCCATCTGATAAAACCAGCAGCTAAATTCTCCAAAATGCAAATTTAATTTCGCAATTATCTGCTTGAAATATTCCAATTGGCCAAGTACTTTCAGAGTCACGCTCACACAGCCAAACAAAACAGACAATTAAATAAACAGTGCAGCTTCACTAAAAATTATATTTATTTTTATAATTTTATTTGATTTTTTATTGATTTTTTATGTTTATATTTATTTAAGATATTTTTATCTAAAATATTTCAGTTTATTTTAAATTTATATATTTAAATTTAAATTCATTTGAAAGCCTCTTTTGTTAATTTTAAAAGTGGTTTTTCCTGTCCATCTTATTATTTTTTATTTATTTTATATGTTTATATTTATTTTTATCTAAAATTTTTAAATTTATTTTTTATTTATATATTTAAATTTAAATTCATTTGAAAGCCCCTTTTGTTAATTTTAAAAGGGGTTTTTCGTGTCCATCATAGCACAGCTTGACTGTAGTTAGTTTAGAGTGTTTAGCTTGCGCTTTAGCCGCACAATGTATACAATTAAATGACGTATAAAACCAAAAAAAAAAACATACCGATAATAACTTCCACTCAGAACTCACTTAAAATGGGAATTGCACAATTTTTGTGGCCCGTGAAATTAATTTAACAAAATCCAATAGAGCTAAAAATCACTATAATTATTTGAGAGCAAACAAAAAAATCTTCTAGTCATATTTATATATATATTACTTATATATATTACTTACTATATACTTAGTTTATTTTTGCTTAAATTTATTATTATTAATGAATAGGTTACATATTACTGGCCATTATATTGTTGGCCCTAATTAATATAAATTATTTAACTGCAATTGGGAATGTTCTAATTGCCGAGCAGAATGCGCTTGGAGCAGCAGCGAGCGCTTTAATTACAACTCATTTGCTTTGCTTTTGAGTACATTCGGCTGGAGGCAATCTAAAATTGCATTTTAATTAAAACGCACACCGCATAGTTTTCATAGTTTCCATAATGAAATGCTGCTGCATTCAGTAAATAGATAAATGCAATCCCCTGGGTCGGCTGGCTACTAATCGAGTGCCCACGAAGCGCTCTGACTTCATGCGAGATTCAGCTGTAAGTTTCACTTGTCGAGAGTGGGTTAAGAGGGCAGCGAAGTTAACGGCTCTATAAACCCTAAAAAATACCTTAACTAACGAAGTTATGCATAGCTAGTAGTTGCGTATTCCCAATCTAGTTAAATATTTTATTGTGCGTTTCGCAGCAGAGGTGCAATAAAACCTCAACCAAATCTGAGAGCACTCGAAATTAAAACGCAGCCACAGAGCTGGAGAGTCCTGAAAATTCCCAGCACAGCTGCATATCACATTGGCTGCCTGCTTTGGTTGCCTGCACACGGAGTGACTAAAATTTACGACCTGCACACACACATACGTGAATATATTGTGGGTGCGGGCTGTGCAGAGACAAACTCAATACCCTTTTTCGGGAAATAGGGAGCGACATCTATGGAAAAAATATGAAGAGTACAAAAAATGGAATTAAAATAAGAAATGTTTTCAATGCCAGGAAGTCACGTTTTCAGCCATTTGCTTGTCGAAATCACGAGTGGGTGGCAATTTAACTGACGCCAACTCCTGCTGGACATGACAGCTGCAGCCGGAGACGAAAAGAAAGAGAGAGAGAGAGAGTGGTAGAGGGAGAGCAGCTCATGTGGAAAAGGGGCTTGGGGGCTTTGTCTGTCTGGCTTTGTGCAGCGGCATGAATGATTACAAACTTGTTGACGAGTGCAAATTAGCTGCAAGTGGTGAAAGAGCTGCGATGGGTAAATGCGAGCTGTTGTCAGGCCAAGCCAGCTGTGCGGTCAGAAGGAATTCGAGACGAAGAGCCTGCCGAAAGAAAAATCAATAATATTTGTAAGCGAGTGGGAGAGTTGCAAAACAAAACTCAGTTAAGGGAAAGGTCTTCTATGCAGAGTGAGAAAGAGTAGGCAGGAAGGGAGGATTTATGAGCAAGGAAACGGAACTATGATTTATATTATCTAAACTAATTGAAGGATGCATAGGGTGAGGTGCTTTTACATGGCTTGCTTGCTCATATGCTTAATAAGTATATATTACTGCAAATATCTCTTAGGCTTAAGTCTTTTAAATAGGTATTTATAACTAACACATATCATATCTATATCGCCACTATATTAACCATTCCTCTGTATGCACTTATATATCAACTCTTTCTGTTTCTCATTTCCCTTAGACGGGTCTAACCCTAACGCCCGAAATGCTGCTCTCTACCTCCGAGTCATCGACGCACAGCGCCTCTGAGGTAGCGGGACGTCTGCAGGTTGATGTGCGCACCGGCTTGAAGTGGACTGAGGCGAAATATCGTGCCAAGATCATTGGGCACAATGAGCTCAATGTCATCGAGGAGGATCCCACCTGGAAGAAGTACATTGAGCAGTTCAGGAATCCTCTGATTCTGCTGCTGCTGGGCTCTGCGCTCGTCTCGGTCATTATGAAACAGTTCGACGATGCCGTCAGCATAACCATTGCCATTCTCATTGTGGTGACGGTGGCCTTCATACAGGAGTACCGCTCCGAGAAGAGTCTCGAGGAGCTGAAGAAGCTGGTGCCGCCAGAGTGCCACTGCCTGCGCGAGGGTCGCCTCGACACGTTCCTGGCTCGCGAGCTGGTGCCCGGCGATGTGGTTTACCTAAATGTGGGCGATCGGGTGCCCGCCGATGTGCGTCTCTTCGATGCCGTCGATCTCTCGATTGACGAGAGCAGCTTCACTGGCGAAACGGAGCCGGCGCGCAAGATAACCGATGTCCTGCTGAACAACACGAACGTCAAGGATCACAGCAACATGAAGAACATCGCGTTCATGGGCACCCTGGTGCGCTGTGGCAACGGCAAGGGCATCGTGGTCAGCACCGGCGAGCGCAGCGAATTCGGCGAGGTCTTCAAGATGATGCAGGCCGAGGAGGCGCCCAAGACGCCGCTGCAGAAGTCTATGGACATCCTGGGAGCCCAACTGAGCTTTTACTCGTTTCTCATCATTGGCGTCATCATGCTGCTCGGCTGGCTGCAGGGCAAGCCGCTCTCCGAGATGTTCAATATCAGCGTCTCGCTGGCCGTGGCCGCCATACCCGAGGGTCTGCCCATTGTGGTCACCGTCACCCTGGCCCTGGGCGTTATGCGCATGGCCAAGCGGAACTCGATTGTCAAGAAACTGCCGACGGTGGAGACGCTGGGCTGCGTCAATGTCATCTGCTCGGACAAGACGGGCACGTTGACCAAAAACGAAATGACCGCCACAATCATCATTACCTCCGATGGCTACATGGCGGACGTGACTGGCGCCGGCTACAACGACCAGGGCGAAATCCACATTCGGCACTGCAACAACGTAGAGATGGCCAAGACGAACATCACGAACCTCCTCGAGATTGGCGCCGTCTGCAACAATGCGTACATCCAGAACGGCACGCTCCTCGGCCAGCCGACAGAGGGCGCCCTGGTGGCGGTTGCCATGAAGAACGGCATGTATGCCACGGCCGAGAACTACGTGCGCATCCAGGAGTATCCCTTCAGCTCCGAGCAAAAGATGATGGCCGTCAAGTGCATACACAAGTACAACAACAACAAGGAGGAGATCTTTTTCGCCAAGGGCGCCCTGGAGACCCTGCTGCCCCAATGCACCAAATACCAATTTGGCACCCAGACGGTGCCGCTCACCAAACAGAACGAGGCCGAGTTCCTGGCCGAGGCCTATGAGATCGGGCGCAAGGGTCTGCGCGTGCTGGCCCTGGCCAAGGGCAAATCGATGCAGGATCTAATCTATTGCGGCCTGGTGGGCATCACCGATCCGCCGCGTCCCCTGGTCCGCGAGTCCATTGAGCTGCTGATGCAGAGCGGCGTGCGCGTCAAGATGGTCACCGGCGATGCCCAGGAGACGGCAATGGCTATCGGTGAGTTGAAGTTGCAAAGCAACAGATATATTAAATATAGCAGACGCTGTTGGTCTAGGACTCTAGGGTTACAGATTTATCATCCTGTCAATTAGCCGCTCGATTCCGCTCTCTGAACTTTAAACATTCTTCTCTCAAATTCAGTTAAAAATCGTTTATGTTGCCCGCCCCCTGCCCGCCCCTGCCTCTTCATCGTGCTCCGGCAAACTTTTTGCCTAATTCAATTCAAATGCGAGATAAGCCAAAAAATTATCCCCGCTGAGCTGTCAGATTCGCTTTCTTTCCCTGGGCCATTGCCGCAAACTTAAAACTCAATTAAAAACTCGTTTCGGTTCTGCTCATGCTTGGCCACAATTTGTTGGCTTTAAGTGAAGCACCGAAACTATGCGAATAAATTTGTCAACGCTGCGTAATTCAAAGTGCCAGCCACGCCCACAAGTGCGCCGCCCTCAACAAATCAGCACAATTTATGCGACGAGGCCTAGTGGGGCCGTGTTCCTCTCAAGACTGGACGTTGCACGAGTAGGATGTGTATGCTATGCATGTCTGGCTGAGAGTCCAAAGTCAAGGGTCACACACACACGCACGCACACACACACAATGTGAGTCAGCTATTCCGTCCAGCCGGACGGCCTAAAAGTATGCAAACAGAATTAATTAACCATGTCAGTTGAAGAGCTGCTCAAAGTTTTGAGCCGCCTGCATGCCGACTCCTGCCTACAGTCTCCTTCCCACAGTCTCCTGCCTCTAGTCTCCAGCCTCCTGCATGCCGACTCCTGCTTCCAGCTGGCAGCTCTTGGCTCTCAGCTCCGTCCCAGCGAATTTCAGTTGAAGTTTCCCAGTTTGGGATGCAATTGGGAGGCAGTTGGTTGCCTGGCTGCGCCCGCCGGGCTGCTGAGCGTATGTGACAACCGTACTGAAGCGCTTCTATTTAGTTGGCCAGGAGTGTGGCACTTGGAAGTTTGCTGCGAAAGTTGCATAACATTTTAGCCAGCAAAGTGCAAAGTGCTTGCCGGCTGCTTGCCTAAGCTGAGCTGATGACAACTGGAATGCACTTTGAGCGCAAGTTTTTCATTAACTACAAGGATCTTAAGTTTAACCATATACATACATATATAAGTGCTTAAATAGAAACCGCCAACGAGTCGTTTGAGGCATGCTGCGAAAAATGTGCAAAAACTTGAAGAATTTACACTGCAAGAAAAAATGTTGTGCAGCAAAATGAAATATGAAATGCTAGATGTATGCTCATGTATGCTAACTAGAAACTCTATTAGCAAAAGTTTTTGATACGAGACGGGATAACATCAGATATCATGTCAGCTTGTTTGAGTCTGGCTAACTGTAACTAAATTTGGCGGAGTGTAAAATGAAATGCGGCAAGGCGAGCGCAGCAAATTGGAAAAGATACCGCACAAAGCGCGCAACAAGCAAGTCGCAAAAAAATGAAAATGGAAAAAGAGATGAATCAAGGAAAATGGAAAATGGAAAATAAAAAGGGGGAAAAAAGGTACAGGAAGCTAGCACAGGTAGCGATTTTCTTTTGCTGTTGTCCTGGCGCCCGCAGGGTGTATAGACCCGACCCACATCTAATATCCTGCGACGCACAGCAGCAGCAGCAGCAGGTGCAGGAGCAGGAACAGGAGTCGGGGCACCAGAAGTATCTGAAGCATCAGCAGCCGCATCGTCGGTCGCTGAAATAATTAACTGTGGCTCCAAACGCCCCATCGTCAGCGTCAGCGTCATCGTCAGGACTCATCACCATCAACATCAGAATCACCTTTACCATCATCGTCATCATTTCGGTCCGCTGCGAGCAGGAATTCATCAACATGGACATCAACTACGACTCCACCTCCAGCTACCTGCCAACCTCTGGCTACACAAAGCTCGTCTGCATTGAAAAAACTTCAATACACTTTGCCAACAATTCGCTGATGTGCTCATGCAAGGGGTATATGGAGTTTTTCAGTTAGTTTGTAACATGATTAAGCTGCAGGCAATTGAGTTGAAGGAATTAGCAAAGAGAATCCTAAATTATGCTCAACTAGAATTTGTTGTTGATGACCTGCGGAGGCGCAGCCAACTTAACAACTTGCCTCAAGTGCAGCCAACTTAATAATGCATCAAGTGGCATATATCAAAAAATCTGAAAAATAATAGGGATTTTATATATTGCTAAATTAAAAGAGCATTTCAGCTAGTCTCATTTTGTTGGTAAACTTTTTTTTTTACTATTCCACTTTGCTCTTTTGAATAACAGCATAATTATAGAATGGACGAGTTTCAGTTGGGGCTATAAGGGGGGCAAAATAACTGAATTTGATTTAAGGCCTCTGGCTGCAGACCTGCATATTGATTGAAATTTGACGTTCAAATTGTAAATGAGTTTCCGCTCTGCTCCTGCTCCTGCCTCCCACTGCTCCCCTGTCCGCTCAGACTAGCTGCTATTATAAAGATCCCCAAAATCGGCTTATGGCATATGCTCAAACTAATTGGCCGCTAGCTGGACGCTCCTCAACTGCTGCTGTCCGCTGTCCGTTGTCCGTTCTCTGTTGTCTAGTTGCTGACCGACCGGTTGAAGTAATCCTCACTAATTTGTTGTTCACGTATGCCCGTATGTATATATATATGACTAAGTGTATGAGCCAGGACGATGACTGCATGCAGACAGCCAGGCAGACAGCCGGACAGATAGTGAAATAGATAGGTGGGCAGATAGATAGACAGACGGACAGCTGAGGCCAAGTTAATTGAGTTGGTGTATTTCATTTTCAATTTGCTTGCCAATTATGTTGCCTGTTTTGTCGTTGGCCGACTCCTGCTTTACGGCTAATTTAATTTGTGGCTTGCTCAGGTTTTGACTTTCGTTGGGCTACATCTTACCGCAATCGAAGTGTGAATTTATCATGATTTGCCCTGGAATTAATTCACTTCATATTTGAGTTCGAGTTGGCTAGAGTTGGAGTAGAACTTCATGAAGCTCCATACAACTTTTCTCTTTACACTCAGCTTTACTCAGGTAGAGTATGAGCACACTCTAACTTTAACTGGAGCTCTACTACTCTAGACTCGCTAGCTGCCTCTAAGCTCTTCTGTTTTTTATTCTCTAAACTCCTCTAAGCTTTGCCCCCATTATCTACCCTAGCTGTAGCTCATCCACTCAAACTTTTGGCGCTCACCCAATTTACACTTGATTTAATTATTTAATTGAATATATTGCTGAGCAGTGCTGAGCTCTGACTTGAGCAGAGTTCATAAAATCACATTTGCATTGCATCGAGTGCAATTGGATTATTTGATGTGTGATGCGAGCGTAGCATTGGCTGACGAAGGGCTTGCCGGCACGTCTTCTTGGTAGACAATTAGGGGAAAAGCATGTTTGAGCAGCTGCTAAGCCCCCGATCAAATCTTAATCAATGCCACATATCCGGACCCGAGTCACGCCCGCTCAGCTCTGGCTGTGAACAGCGTTTGATTCGCATCCCTCAAACTTGACACATATCCAATTAGCGAAGTGCATTTGCAAATGCAGTTCTAATCCACTGGCAGAGCACAGCATCCAGCTCCAGCGTCAGCTCCAGCGTCAGCTCCAGCTCCAACACAGACACTTTGGGGGGGTGTATTGTGCTTGCACATCAATCGCTGGTTAACAAGAAGGTGGAGCAGCAGCAGGAGCAGGAGTGGCGGAGGGCAACCTCAGCGGAAGACGTAGATAATCACACAGCGATTGCCATGGCAGCCGGAAGCATCAAGTGGGAGGAAGTCAAAAGTCATCAGCAGCAGCAGCGGCAGCGGGAGCAGCGGGAGCAGCAGCGGCGGCAGCTGTAGAGTTGAAAGAATTGTCACGTATACGAAAGTCGCTTAATAAACAAGCAGAGGGCATGGCATAGCTCCGACTTGCCTTCGATGGAGCGCATCAGGCAGCTACTCGACCGATTTAAATGCAAATGTCACAAACAGTTGGTGAGAGAGAAAGAGAGAGAGAGAGAGACAGGAGGGCAAAACTCACACACAGATAGATAAAGAGAGAGAGAGAGACAAGACACACAGAGACAAACACTAAGACATACAGGCACACACACACACACACACACACATACACACACGTAGTCAAGTCCACAATTTTCCATTACGAAATGGAAGAATTTCTCCTGCATTGAGCTTTTCTTTAGCTTTGGGTTTTCAGATGCCGATTTTGGTTTTGTTGTTCCCTGATATTTTTGCTGCTTTGATTTTGCTGCTTAAGCGGCTGCTGGCAACAGTGAGTTGCGCTTGTTGCATGCCTCGCTCAGTCGCTCGCTCGCTCGCTTCATATTTTCATAAACTTGGCCAACGTCATTTTCATGCGGCAACTTTTGCCTTTTTGGCCCACAGCTCGCTAGCAAAAGTTTCGGCTCTAATCCGCTTTTGGCCTGCGGTTTGGCTGCGACAAATTTTTTGCTATTTTATTTTATTTTATACTATTTTTTTTTAAATAAAAAACTTTACAAAGTTGCGCCTAGCAGCGGCAACAACTTTCTATGTTGCATGAAATTTTGCTCATGCACATTTTGAATGCCAGGAGGCATTTATCAAAGCCATAAACCAACTTTAAAATTTGACAAATTTTTTGATTATGTTTTGTTTTGTTGTTGGTTTGGCCTGTTTCAATATATTGACAGCTTGTTATTTGTTGTGCCCGCATCTGTTCATGTGCGATATTATTTTATTTATTTTGATTTTTCACTAATGTCTTTTTAAGGCATTTATAATGACAGGCATCTCTCTCTCTCTCTCACACTCTCTCTTTCTGGCATATTGTTTTGTGATTATTTTTAACCACATTTCACGCATAAAAAGTGATGAATGGCTTTGCCTTTTGTTGAAAATGTTGTACATGCATAATGCATGCATATTTTCGCTTTGATCAAACTCTTTCGCCAGAGCATAAAGCATGCAATATATTAAACAGCCTCTGTGACCAACTCAAAAACAAAAAAATAATAATAAAAGAAATGCATTTTCTATATACACATTTTTTTATGCAAATTGTTGTTGGGCTTAACAAAGGTCAGAGGTCGCAGTTCGCAGTTCGCATTTCGCCTTTGTCATCGGCCAGAAATTGAAAATGCATTTGTAATTGCATTTATTTGTTGTTGTTTGTTTCTTTCTGCTCGCGGATTGACAACATTTGCAGATTATGCGCAATCTTTTGTCTGTGTGCCGTTGATAGGTTTTGCGGTCAATGGCGCAAATGTGAGCAGCAGGTGAGAGAAGCTGCCGTTGCACAGGTGGGTGGGGTGTGTGTGGCGTCCTCTGATGACAAATGACACATCGATTTATGGCAATGACAACTGATTGGACATTGTACTATATATATTTATATATAGTCATAGTTCGAGGCTCTCGCTGAGAACCATAAAAATCTCCTCTATATGAATTTACATATTTTTTACGTGAATGTTGTAAAAAATGTTCAGACTATGCAAGAAAAAAATATCCGATAGGTGCTAAAACTTTACAAAAGAAAAATAAATATATATTCAAATTATGCCTCAGCCATAAGCATGACTAGCAAATACCCTGTAGCGGCAAACCTAAATGCAGCTTAACTGCAGCTTACGCTGTTTACTTTGGCAACAAAAACTCGGCTGCGCTTTATATTTTAATCCAGCCGAATTGTTGTCTTAAGCAACCCCTTCTCGAGTGCCGCATGCCTGCAGGGTATGGGCAATATGAAATTGGCGCATAAAAAATGCAGAATGAATTTGCTGGATGGCCAAGTAAACTATTTGCATGAAAACGGACGAATAGATTGGGTGGCGTTGGGGTGGTGCAGTGGTGCGGTGGGTGGCGTCATAAAATGGCAACCGCCAACTGCTTGGCGAAGAAAATTGCGCGCATTCAAGTTTTGCATTAATTTTAATTTAGAAGCGAAAGGACCCAAAGAAGATGAAACAGTTGATAGACGCTTACAGGGAGGAAAGTGGGGGGTGCAGATGAGAAGGAGGTTGGCGGAGCTAGCGCCATTTCCTTGCTGCTGCTGCTGCTGCTGTAGTAGAATGTGGCTGCAAAAGATATAGACCGGTAGCAGTAGCAATGCTGCTTTTAATTGTCTCTGGGCACCAGGACCAGAGACCAGGACACTGCAGCAGCAGCAGCAGCAGCAGCAGAGGCAGGAGCAGCAGTTGAGCTGTTGTTGGCGCTGATGAGTGTGAAGACGACGCTGAATGCGTTTTAATTACGTTCTCTTTTTTGCTCATTTTACTGCACATTTTTGCAGCATTGTGTGTGCTCGTTGTTGTTGTTGTTGTTGTTGTATATATACTTCAGTGCGCTTTCGTTTAAAATTTTATACAAACAGGACAAGGGATTGTCCTCGCACTTGCCAAGACAAATACGCGGGCGCCATAATGAAAAATGGCGATGCGACTTTTGCAAAACATCCTTTTGTTGTTCATATTACTGCTCCTGCTCCTGCTCCTGCTGCTGCTCCTACTCCTGCTGCTGCTGTTGTTGTTTTCTCTAACAGCTGCTACTCCCTGGCGTACTTCATAACTGCACAAACGGCCAAAAGGGAGACTCTAAGGGGAAATGCCAGCACAGAGGAATTGGGGATTTCCTTAACTCGCGCCGTGTCTTTTGAAGTTTTTCATCACGTTGATTCACAATTGAATTTTGAGCAGCGTCCCGCACAAATTAACAATTGTTTGTGCTTCTTTTACGTTTTTCGTTTTCTCTTGGCTTTGAATTTAAGTTTTTGCAGCATCAAACGCATTCCCAAACTCGAACTGGAACTCCAACTCCAACTCGAGCTCCAGCTCCCACGCCGTCTTCATTTTCAATTCAACTGCTCCACCCCGCTGGCTAGCCTGTTGCTCAGAGTCAATTGCTTGGAAAATGCAATGAAAAGCGATTTAGTTGCTTTGGCAAACAGAGAAGCGAAATGCCAGTTGAGCCAAGGAATTACCTGTGGAATTACACACAGAGAGAGAGAGAGGGAGAGAGAGAGTGAGAGGGAGTTTCTTTAGATCTAGTTTAGCTTTAGGCATAATAAATAAGATGATTCAGACTTTGTTTAACATTTCATCTCATTGCAGCTAGTCTCATTGGCATTGATACCATTCACCACCAGACGCTCTCCGGACAGGAAATCGATCAACTGAACGAGCATCAGCTGGACAAGGTGGCCAACAATGTCAGCGTCTTCTATCGCGTCTCGCCGCGCCACAAGCTCGAGATTGTCAAGTCGCTGCAGCGCACCGGCAATATTGTGGGCATGACCGGCGATGGCGTCAACGACGGCGTCGCTCTCAAGAAGGCGGACATTGGCATTGCAATGGGCAAGAACGGCACCGACGTGTGCAAGGAGGCCGCTGACATGATCCTGGTCAATGACGATTTTCACACAATTATGTGAGTAGATATATATGTACTGCAATAAGACAAGAGCTGAGAGTGAGTTTGAGCTAGATTAAATGTGAGTGCAAGTGAAAGAAAGTGGCTAAAACAATTTGAGCTCTTAGCATTATAGTTTCAAGCCCAATTGGCAAAAGATTCAGGTGGAATTTGCTTATCTTAATCACTTTAAATTTTAATCAAGTTGAACTCTGTTTAGCAAAGTCTTTAATGCCATTCCTCATAATCAGCTCTTGTCTGTTGCCAGTTCTCTTTGATTGAATTTGATTTACTAATCGCCTTTAATTTGCTTGCAGCGCTGCCATTGAGGAGGGCAAAGGCATCTTCTATAATATTAGGAACTTTGTACGATTTCAGTTGAGCACCTCGATTGCGGCGCTGGCATTGATCGCGCTGGCCACGTTGATGGACATTGCCAATCCACTGAACGCAATGCAGATACTCTGGATCAATATCATCATGGATGGACCGCCGGCACAGTCGCTGGGCGTGGAGCCCGTCGATCATGATGTGCTCAAGCAGAAGCCGCGCAACGTCAAGCAGCCGATGATCACCAAGTCTGTGGTGGTCAATGTGCTGCTGAGCGCCAGCATCATTGTGCTGGGCACTCTGTGGGTGTTCCAGCGCGAGATGGCCGACGGCACGCTGGGCAAGACGAAGCGGGATACGACCATGACATTCACGTGCTTTGTGTTCTTCGACATGTTCAATGCGCTCTCCTGTCGCTCGCAGACGAAGAGCGTCTTCACCATTGGGCTGACCACCAATCGGATGTTCCTGCTGGCCGTTGCCTTCTCGATCATTGGCCAAATGCTCGTCGTCTACTTTCCGCCGCTCCAAATGGTATTCCAAACGGAGGCGCTCACCGCCTACGACATACTCTTTTTGGTCACGCTCACCTCCTCTGTGCTCGTTGTCTCTGAGATAAAGAAGTGGTTCGAGCGCTCCCTGGAGCGCAAAATGTACAGCACCCGATCCGAGTTGGACTTTGTATGACAAAACGCAAGCGCTAGAGCTGAGTTGCACCCAAAAGCCGAGTAAATTAATCAATAACAAAACAAAAGAAAGAAAAAAAAAACCACAAAAAAATAGCAAAACTATGCAAAAACCAAGTGAGGAGCGTGGCAGCGT
The DNA here is from genome assembly GCF_054131105.1 of Drosophila navojoa. NCBI lineage: Eukaryota > Metazoa > Arthropoda > Insecta > Diptera > Drosophilidae > Drosophila > Drosophila navojoa. Next base: position 15,055,731 of record NC_142892.1, read on the forward strand.
AAACGGAAGCGAACAGCGAAAGAGACCGAGCGGAATTTAGCGAGAAAAGTGTGTTTAATTTTACATTTGACTTAGTCAGCGCCAAATAAAACTACCAACCCATCCACAAATTAGCAAACAACTAAAATTTAAAAAAAAAATCAACAAATTAGAGTGAACGGTAAAAATCACACAAGAAGAAAATTACAGCCATATAAATGCAGATATAAACGAGTTCTCAATGGGAAAATTGGCATTCGTTAAAAAAATATTCGATCGATCCTGGCAAATCCAAAAGATTTCTCGTATGTAACATTTGGTAACAAAATTTCATGTTATATTTCGTGCTGCGTCTCATCAAAGTTGTTTGATTTGCATAATGTATAATTTTAATTTGATAACTTTAAAATTCCTAATTTTGTAAGTAGACGAATTCGTAGTTTGTATTTCATTTCTATAATTGAATTTTAAGTTTGCGCAACAACAAAAACATTTATTGAAGCATTGCTTCGAGTTCTTTATAAATCGAAAGCGAAAAAAAAAAAAAAAACACACACACACATACACACACAAATCTCTGTATATCTCAGCGCATCCGAATTATATTTGTATTATTTATGAACTTTTCGAGTTGCAGTCCAAGTTGAAGAGCATGGCAAATCCGAAAACTGAAAGCTAAATTGAAATCTTTTCCATTTACACACGTTAGTTATTTAATTATTTTGTAATTTAAGGTCGTATCAAAGTGTTTAATATTCTGCTGGAGAGTATCTGTAAAACATTTTAATGTGATATTATTTTAAGCACATCCAAAACGAGCAATATTTCACACACACACACACACACACACACACACACACACACTTATATATATATATTATTTTAAAACATTTCAATCTTATTATGACTTGAATTTGCTCTTTAGCTAAACACAGGTATTTAAAATTTGTTTTTATTTAAATAAATATGTTTCATTCGAATCCAATCAGTTTTCTGTTTTCGTTATCAATTGATGGATGATTGATCAAACAAATAATCAATTACTTTCTATTGTCTCTCTTCCAACAGCAGCATCCCAGCAATAAGTCAATTCAATTCGATTCGATTCGGCGGCAGCTGCATTCAGTTAATTATAAACATTCCCGACAAAATGTAAAATGAAATGTGCAACAAGAGTAGCGGGGAGAACGCAAAGCGTAGCAAATGGTTTTTTTTTTTTTTAAATAATTTTGTTAATTAATTTATTCGGTAATTCGAGCAACAACAAAATCAACTCTAGCGCGTGAGGCGAAATTTATGAAGATATTGACAACAATTTTTGAGATCTGTTAAAGAGGACAATTCAAAAGAAAACAAAATAAAACAACAATTCTATTCGATATTCAAGCTCTCAACTAAGATTTGATCTTGAACGAAATTCATTTAACAAATGGAATTTATGAACAATTAACAAATAATAACAATATTGTTAGTTGCCATTATAAAGGCTATTCATAGGAACCAAGCTATTTGTTTATGAACAATATTTAGGTTAAAAGCAACAAGAAAGCAATAAATAAAACAATACCAAATTCATTTATAAACAATACTTAAAAAATACGTATATAACAAAAAATTAATATGAACAATATTAATGAGGTTCTCAATTCAAATTTCGTAGTTTCAGTTAATCAACAATAAATTCAGAATAAAGCAAAATACTTATTTAATGGTAATCAATATGCAAACAAGAAATCGAAAATCAAATACAACAAATGAATAATCGTTACTTAGTCAACTATCAAATGTAAACGAAATGTTCTTAATTACATACTTATTAATGTTCTTTAGAGCATCGAATCAATATCATGAACAGGCAATTCATATCATCACAGCTCAGCATATATGTATATACCCAGCATCCAATTGATGGGCGATATTTTGAACAGTTAGTTACACAGCGCACCGGAGCACCGTTTCTTCTACTATATATACATACATAACATATATTTGGAATCGTTTTACCAGTTAGGACGGAGGAGGAGGAGAGTAGTCGATGCATATCACACATTTGTACTTCAGGGACAGAGAGGCTGCTTGGCTACTTGGTCTTTGATCGCTCGCACTTTGAAACATCTATTTGCACTTTTCGGCAGTTTGTCGATCGAATAAACAATTTCTCGATTTAAAAAAAAAATTCGTATACTTTAATGGACCAAGCATAAATATTAATTGCAATTATTTATAACAAACGCGTATCACACACATAACACGCGAACAGCAAGCTGCACACACTCATATATCATGGCAAAGAAAACAAACACCCAAAAAAAAAAAAAGGAAAAATCTTTAAAAATACAAAAAAAAAAAAAAATGAAAAACTAATTGAATATATATACTAAATTTAATGGCATCATCCTAAAGTCTCTGAAAATCATAATCCACAAATCATACGATCCACACACAAAGTACACAAAACATCTCATCCACAATGGTAACAATAATTAGTAAATTAAGTGTATTTAATTAATTAACAATTGCATATGTGAATGTCTGAATAATAAAATGAATTAAATTATTAGTGGAATATTAGCAAACACTACTATATATACTATATGTATGTGTATTTGTATCTGTTGAAAAGGCAGAATTTAACGGATGCGAAGGCAAAATATATAATTGTCGCTTGCTAAACTAACTAAAATGGAAAATCAAATAAATATGAACTATGAATAATATTATATGAAACTATATTAAATAATACAAACTTCATCATATGCTATGTGTAAATGTCTAAAACTAACTACACAGCGAATTTCTAACCAAAGCTAATCTATTCTATCTGTTTTGGTTCCATCTTAATGTATTTCAATTAACGCTCAAAAATCTCCATGGCCTTTCGATTTCTGCTCTATCTAATAGATCCTATCTATTTGAATTAGTTAATTGACTTGCATGTCATGTACAAATCAAAGGAATTTCTATATTTTGGTTGTTTCTGAAAATTCAAAGATGATAAAAACTATAAAAAACTATGTCTAACTGTGCTATTAAATGTAAGCTTATATAATATACATAGACAAATATCCATACTAGCGCTAAAATGGAATATATACGAAAAAAACCTAATGAGAAACGTTTCCCATATTAAAAACTCTTATTTTCCTTTCTGTTTTTTAATATCTTCTCACATAAAACTATATCTCTTAACTAACGCGAAACGATCTACAAACTTAGCCTAAAAACTAAACTTCTAATTACAACAAGGAAATTTCAATTTCTCATTTTAGTTATCTTGAATTGCGCTCTACAACTAAAAACAAAAAATAAAAATAACTAAATAAATTATACAACTTACAATATACGAGTATAAAATAAATTAAACCAATATATAAGTATTTATTATGTATCACCGAAAAATAAATAAACCAAAAGCAGAATGCAAATATTTACTAATAAAACTAACTTTATGTAGTACAAACAGAAGTCTATTTATTTTCCAGTGGATTTGTATTTTTCTTTTAAAATGCATCGCCATAGAATTGAATGTCGTAGCAACCAGAGTTTGTCTGTCCTAATGCCTAGCCAGCTAGTGCCATCTAGTGGTCACTGCTGCAATTGATGAAATTAAGCTCAGAAGCAGCGCCATCTATGTGTGGTATGTAGTTTGCTTTGACTTTTGACAAACGAAATCGATCAAAGTTGGCCGTAAAATGGAATAGACATTTAGAACAAACAACACTATCGTTTAATGAAGACACATTTTCATTTTTTCAAATTTCAAGGAATCTCTTTTGTATTTTTATACATTTTCTTTAACTACATGGACGATGACGATGAAGTTCGCGACGAGCGTTACAGCTATGTCGATACGAAGCCGTCATATAGCAGCACTGTCTTAACCGGCAACTGGTTTCAGACAAGATGCCAGGAAATGCGACAGAGCAACACTGCTGTCGTGCCCTGTGTGCTGGAGGAGTGCGTTGAGCAGAAGGGATGTGAAAAGCACTTGACCACCAGCCAGGAGGCGTACTCGCTGGAGGGCATTGCCAGACTTGACGTATTGCGCACCTTTGCAGAGGCGAAATTGGATGGTTATTCCAATTTTATGGGACAGCGCTCCAACAGCAAGTTCATGGACTCGGAGAAATTCAATCGCAACTTTACGACCTACAACTACTTGCTGTACGAGCTGTGGCCCAGAGCGCTGCGGAAGACCCATTGTGAGCTGCTGGAGACGATGTCCGAGCAGGAGGCCGCCAAGAAGCTGGCGCAGACACCACCACCAGATCCACTCGACGCCTATGGTAATATAGGCTCAACGAAATTCAATCCGCATAGATTCGATGAACCATTCTGCCCAACGCCCACCACCTACAAGGATCAATTCAGGGGACGATATGGACCGCCAAACGAAAGTGCTAAAAGAAAGGATATGATTGATACACTCGGTTAACTAACTAACTAACACGACTAAATCAAATCATAGCAAATTGGGCAATGTATTAACCTTTTGATAGCAATAAACTAAAATGCTTTAATATATCTACAATATTGGCAGTTTATATGGATCTATATATCTATGAATTTTATGTTCTCCCCCCATCATATTTTTTTACTTTATTGCAAACAGATCGTATTTAGTTTTTTGTTTTGTTTTGTTTTGTTTCTTTTTTTCGTTGATGGATAATGTGGTAGTGCCGCCATATGGTAAAGAGGTGTTGGTTGGCAATTGGATAGATCGCCGCTATGCGTCCGATGAGAAGAGCAATGCCATACTGCCCGGACTCGGCACATTTGCGGGTTGTGATAGGCATCTGTCGATCAGCAAGGAGTCGTACACGGATGCCGCACAAAAGAGCCAGGATAGAATGATCTCTTTCGGAGAGATACGAAGGTCACGCATGCGCAACTTCTTCGCGGGCACCACGTCCAATGTCATCTTCATAGACGATCTAACGATGAATGACAATTTCACAACTACAAACACCTTGTTCTACGATCTGCTTCCCAGGCTGAGCCAGCAGCGGCAGCAGCGGCAGCTGAACATGCTGTTGAGCTATGGCAATCTGACCAAGACCGTGGGTATTACAAAGAATGCCCAATTTGACAGACGCCCAGAGAAAGCGCTGCGTATGCGATCGATATACGACACATCCTATAATCACTACCCAAAGACCAGGACGAATTTTCATTTATAATAGTAGAGAGTAGAGCGGACTCAGTTAATAATAAAATGGAGCTGAGAACACAGCAAAATAGGTGTGAGGCTAGGCCAAGCGGGAGCTTATGCTTCGCATCTAGCTCCACAGCTGTCTTGTTGAGTTCAAAGCTCATGTGAAATGTAATAAGGCTGGTTTGTTTCTTTTACTGCTTTGTAGGGTAAGTCGAAGCGTGAGAGTTTATCTGTCTATACACTCAGGGTGTATTGCTTTGAGAACTATGTCCACTTTCGTCTCATCGTGGCCATCCTCTCAAGCCACGCCTTCACCTTCGTCAATTTTAGATCACTTACTCTATGTGCTGCACTTTTCACTTAAACTTTTCTCCATGCTTTGCTTTACGAACTCTGTTCTCTTTTAGCACTCACTATTTCTCATTTCAATTTGAAAAACAAAATCAGTTGTTTTTTTTTTTTATATTACAAGATTCAATTTTTATTTCATTTTCCATTTTTTCTTGTATAATAATATAAGTTTTGTTTTTCGTAATTTAAGTAGTTTCTATTTTTTTATTTTGGATGCCAGAAATTCATTGAAGTTTCATTTGGTTTTTTTTTTACGATTTTTAATTGTATTTTTATATATTTTTTTGGTTGCACATGCTGTGGCAATTGTTGCTTAGCTTTTATTTTGAAATTAGTAGGTCGATTAGACGTTTACAATACTTTGCCGTGTTATATAATTCATATATATAAATATTTATATATATTTATATTTGGTTTTAATATTAATAATTATTACAAAAAGTAAAATTTGACGACATTAAACTAGACGACGTTTTGCATATGTTTTACTCGCTTAAATATTTTACTTTTGCCATGTCTTCAAGTGTGTGTATATGTGTGTATGTGTGAGACTGTGTGTGTGTGTTGTAGTTATTGTTTAATATTCATTTTTGCCTTAAAATCGTATGTTTGGAGTAAGTTTTTGGACAATTATCAACTGTCTTGAAGTTGTTGTTGCTTGCTTTGGCTGACGATTACATTATTAAAATTATGCTTAAAATCTAAACCAATGGAAAGAGTTGTGGGCGGGGCTAGTGGGCGTGTCGTGTGTGTACTAAAAAGTGTGTTGGTATTGGTGTAGCTTCAAGTCGTTTATAGGTGGTACAAATTTGCGTATATGTTGGTGTGTGTGAGTATGTGTGTGTGTGTGTGTGTTTGGGATTGGTTTCGGGTTGATAAGTAGAAATGTTTATGTTTTTGTTGTATTTAAGAAGTGTGCTGATTATATGCTCATATATATAGCTTTCGTATTTTTTCTTTTCTTTTTTTTTGGTTTTTTATGTTTTTTTTTGTTTTTGCTTACAACAATTAAAATTTTGAATTTTCATTTTGTTTTTACGTTTTTGGTATTTTTCTTTAGTATATTTCCGTTGTATTTTCCATTTTTGAGAATTTTATATATAGTTTTTACTTATTTACTTTCGTTTTGTGTAATGTTTCATTTTTTTCTTGCTTGTTTTCTAAATGTGAATTTTTCCCCATTTTCGGTTTCAAAATTTTTACTTCTTTAAATATATTTTCGTTTTGTTTTTTCACGCTTACTATAATTTAGTATTAGTTTTAATTTTAATACCTAAAGTATATTATTTTTAGTATTACTTAAATGTTGCTGAATTTATATTTTGGTTTCCGCTTTAGCATTTTTATATATTTTTTTTTCTTTTTTTTTTTTTTTGGTTTTTAAAAAATGATGCTTAAACATTTGGCTTAAATGTAAAATTTTGTTTTATTTGCTCCAAAAATGTAATTTAATGTAAATTGTAGTTGCCGTGAATGCGCAATACATATATACAAATATATATTTATATAGATGTATATATGTATTTACAATTTTGTAGTTGCCGAGAGGACGTTTCCATTTACATATGTATTAGCCGTGAGTTTTGTAAGTTTTGGAATAGGCCGAGAAAGGTTTTTGTATTTATTCGTTTTTATATTCATTTTGTTTTTCATTTACTTACTTTGCCTTCAGGTCAAGCCATCATTTTTTAATTTTTTCATCTTTTTATCATCATGAATTTACCAGTTTTTGATTGACCAAACTTTTCCTTGACGATCCTCGCATTTACTTAGGATATTCTTGCTTTCTCTCTCTTCTCTTTCATTCATTTTCATTTTCAAAAGTTTTCTTAAATTATTTTCTAAATGCAAATTGTTTTCATATATTTTTATTTTTCTTTATGCTTGCCACAAATATTTTTTAAAACTTGAGTTTCGAAACTTGCTTTGCCAGTTAGTTTTGAAATGTTCGCTTTGTTTATTTAATTTTTGGTTGTTGTTGTTGCTTGTTGTTGTAGTGGTGGTGATGGTGATGGTTGTTGTTGTAGTGGTGTGTGTGCAAAAACAAAACAAGAAGAAGGTAAAAAAAACTTCACATTTAAAATTAAACTGAAATTGGTTTAGATTCAAATGAAATTGAAAACTTAAATTGAAAATATTTGATGAATTTTTGTAGCCAGTTTTATTGCTTTTCATGTGCATTTTTTAAATTTTATTTGATTTTCCTTTAAGTTTAGTTTGTATTCCAATTGGTTTTTTCTTTTTACCAGTAAAGTGAGATTTTTTATATTGTTTTTCATTTTTTTGTTTGTCTCTTGTAATATAAAAAAAGTTTTGGTATTTTTTTTATATTTTTCTTGTTTATGTTTTTCATTTCTTTTCATATATGTTTAATTCGCTTTGTATGTGAATTAAATTAGAAATTATATAAATTCATATATAAAAAATGTTTAACAATCGTTCTTATTTTTCTTTGTTTTTATTTTATTTTTTTTTTTTAGCTATTGTTAGTTTCAGTTTCTTTAAAAAATATATGTATATAGTTTACTTTACTTTATTTTATTTTCATATTTTTTGTTTGCTTGTTGAGTTGCATATTTAACGCTTTTGATTTGCTTCAACTGATTCAGATTCCATTTGGTTTTGTTTTTGTTTTGTTTTTTTTGTAGAATACATTTGTTGTCAATTGAATTTGAATTTGTTTGGCTTCTGTCTATTGCTTGGCTATTTGTTTGTATAAAAAAGTTGCTCTCAATAAGAAAAACGTTTTGTTTATTGTACTATGGTTGCTGCTTTGCGGTATATGTTGCACTTGTTGTAGAATCTCTCTTGATTACTTTGTTCGGTTTGTTCTCTACGTTATGAGTATATAAAAACAGAAGATTTCATTGGTTTATTGTTGTTGTGGTTGTTTGTTGTTGTTGTTGTCGTTATCAGGCTATGGCTATGACTGCAACAAGTGCCGGGCTTGGCACCTGCACAGCTTGTATCACTATTGCTTTGTATTTGATTAATGGCTTTACACTGCTCAACAAATATATTATTTCTCACTTTCTGATAAAAATCAAAAAACGTTGCTTCTTGTGGTTGTTGTTGTTGTTGTTGTAGGAGAGAAAACTTAAATTAGGTTTTGTATGGGGGTTTTTTACTTTGGATATGTTGCGATTGTATTCAACTTTTGTTCTCAACTGAAAGAATCGTATTTAATTGAATGGAGCGCCTCGTTGCTGGCGCTCCAGTGTTTTGTTTTTTTTTTTTACATTTAGTTTAGAACATAAATTTTAGCTATGTATATTGTATTTGTTTTGTTTTTATATTTTATTTTTATTTTTGTTTTTGTTTTGGTATTTCCATTTTGATTTTATACAACGCGCTTGGTTTCTTGGCGGAATGGGAATAATAAATAATTGATTTACTTACTTTGGTACTATTGCAGTTTGTAATTGTTATTATCTTTACATTGAGTGTGAGTGTGTGTGAGAGTGTATGTGTGTGTATGTGATGTTTGTATGTACAGTATAATAATTAATTATATTTGCATAATAATTAGATTGTTCTCTCTTAGCTGAACTCTAAATAAAATTTGTTGCTATTGTGATCCGTCTGTTGGTTCAGCTATTTCTATTTGTTTTTGGTATTATGTGGTAGTCCCTGTCAATCGTTTATAATAATTAATTACAAACACTATTATTCAATTGTGAAACATATATATGTAGGTCTGTTCTGTAGATCTGTTCATCTTTAAATAAATGCCAACATAACAAATTGTGTTTCGGTTTCTCTCTCTCTCGTTCTCGTTCTATGGATTTCTTGGTTTCTTGGTTTTTTATTTCTTACTGCAGAACTTAACTGTGTTTTTTTCGCTTTTAACTTATTTATGTTTATTTCATTTTGTTTTTTGAATGCTTTAAGCGATCGCAAGTTTTAAAAATATTTGTTTTGCATATTTCACTTAACACTTAGTCAAATATTTTTAAGGGGTTTTCATTTTTAAGTAAATGTTACTATTATCATATATATATATATTTATGTATATATATATATTTATTTATTTTTTGTTTTTCGAGTTTTGCTATTTTTTTGTTGTGGTTGTTGTTGCTTTTCTGTTGTTGCTTTATTTAACTATTGTTAATTTTTTATTTCTATTTCATTTGCTGTTTCGGTTTCGATTTTTGTTTCTGTTTCTGTTTGTGTTTTGTAAAAAATTCTGTAAAATATTTTCGGTACTATTTCTCTTGGTTTTGTGGCTCCGCTTGTGGCTCTTGTTGCAAAAACAACAACAATTCACATCGTATAAGTATAATATCGTATAAGTTAAATAAATCATTTGATTTGCATTTGACTTTAAATTACTTGTTCTATGGGCACATTGTGTGTATTGCAAAAAGTCTCAAAATTAACTTGGCCTTGACCTCCCCCGGCAGGGCTGCGGCTGCGTTCCATTTGCTGTCTATTTATAACTGAGTTGGAGTTTTACTTGGCGTTGTCTAGGAACAAGAAATCATTTAGGTTTTAATTCATCTTTGGCAAATTCGTTGTGTAAACTCAAATGAATAATAGCAAATTTAACATTTAAGAATATTGCAGTCGGTGCCGAGCCGACTGCGCAATGCTCGTTCACGAAGGAGTTGCTCAGGTAAGAGAAATTTCTATATACTCGGATTTTGCTAGGCGATGGGCAGAGGAAATTAAGAGTCATCTATTTGATTTGGCTTGATCTTAAGATTATCGATGCTGAGCGCTCTTCTGGTACCCAAACTATATGATCATGCTGTTCTGGAATGTAGCTATAAAAACGCTCTCAAAGGAAGATAGATGTCTGAGCATAATTCAAGGTATTGCTGCCTTTTCGATCAGTAATAGCTTCTGGTCAGATCAGCAATATGAGAGAGCAATGAAAACAGAAGAACATACACGATAGATCGTTCTCTCTTGGTATTTCGGAATGAAATCGACCCTCATTTCTCTACAAGTATAGTTCTTAAGCAATATATAAGTGAGATCAGATAGTTTTGCTCCTTTAGCCCTTAGTTAGCATAGTTATGTTAACTAATTATTATGCGATTTCCTATCGCCCACGCCTCCAAGGGACATATACTATTTCTCATTATTTTTAAGCCTCAAGCTTCAATAGCAGACGGACAGCAAGGCAAACATTCTTTAGTTTCCTGAACGAGCAATCTAATTATAATTTAAGAGTTTCCTCCCTGCCTGTATTCGGATTACCAATTATTAAACAATTCAAAGTATATATGTTAATCTAAAGATTAATCTAATAAATGTAAAATGTAAAAATTGCAATAAATTCGAGGTAGAACATTTAGTAAACTCTTCGCGCTGCTATGGCATTCGTTATTCGTCTGGTAAGTATTCTATATATGTAGGTTCTATTTATACTCAACTCATTTATGAACTGTACAATTGTGAGTGTGTATGTGTGTGTGTGTATCTAAGTTAAGCAATGAGGAACCATATTTTGATTGTTGCACACAAAAAAATTAAACAAAAATAAATAAATAACAAAAAATGACAAATGTGAAACGCGATGAGGCCCAACCCTATATATAGGGCAGTCAAGTCTCCAATACTTTGAGCTTTTTGCAATATTTTGCTTGTATAGAGTTATTTTGTTATTTTTTTACTGTTTCGTATTCGTATTCATTAAAAACTAACGAGGCTATTGTTGTTTGTTTGTTGTTGTTGTTGTTGTTTGTTGTTTATCTTAAATAAAAACAGTTTCATATTGCTTAAGTATCTCTCTTGTTTACATACTTTCAGTACTTCTCAGCTGTTTGATAATTCTTTCTATTTCATTTCTGGCTGTTGCATTTTATTTTACGTCAAATATAAGTAGATATATATGTGTATATATATATCGTATATAGAGTATGTATTAAATACGTTAAAAAATATAATACACCATACATATATATATATATATATAATATAAGAGTTAAGGTTTTTCCATGCACTATATGCTATTTGTTTGTATTTTGTTTCATTCGTATACATATATACTGTAGTATATATATGTATATATTATGTATCTAGCTTTATGTATATATACTTCATGTTCTTGTTGTTGTTGTTGATATTTGAGAATTCAACTAAAAGTCAAAATGAAATGCATTAAATCGAGCTCTGACTCGATTCGTTCAATCAAATCAAACAGCTTTTTCATGGGACTTACAACTTTAAATTATGATTATCATTATTATTATTATTATGCATTAGTATTCGTATTATTATTATTGTTGTTTTTTAGATTCAGTTGTAATGCTTACCGTTGCTATTTCAATGCGTATTTATCTATAATTTGCATATATGTATTTCGCATACTGTTTTATTGATTTGCTTGAAGTTGTTTTATTTGCTTTTATGATGGTTCTCGACTTAAAAACTATTATCACTATTGCAGAAAGCGAAAGCGGTTTGTTTTCAGATATGGAATGATATAGCAGTTGCCTCCTATATCAATCTATATCATGCACTGTTGTTGTTGTTTTATTGTTGTTTGTTGTTGTTGTTGTTTGTGGGCATTTACTATGAGTTTTTGTTTTTGGTTTTAATCTGAACTGTAAGCCGGATGAGTTTTTGTGAATTTCTGTTTTCTGAATACATTTATCTTTAAATATTATTATTTTGACATTTGTTTTTTTTTTTATCATAATTTTTGTTATGTTTAGGATTTCATTTTTGGTTAGCTTTTATTATAATTTCTCGTTTTAATTTTAAGAAGAAAGGATTCTTTTGAAATTTTCGTTTTTCTTTATCGTTTTTCTTTTGGTTTTCTTGTCAAGTTGTTTTTTTTTTTTCTTTGCTTTTCGCATTTTAAGTTTTTGATTTGCCAAGTTTGGTAATTTTTATCATTTTTGGTTCATATCCATGCCTCTGTGTGTTTAGTGTGTATGTGTGTGTGTGTGTGTGTGTGTAGTTACATATTTGTTTAATGGATGCTTTATTGAGACTGCAATTAAAATTTCTGCTATAAAAATTACTTGTATTTGTACTCTTGGTCATTTAAATTGGGCTATTGTTGTTGGTTGTTGTTAGGTATGCTTGTAACTTTCTTGTTCGTGTGTAGAACTCTCTGCTCTCTCCATCTGTCATCTGTCTCTCTGTCTCTATAACTTTAACTATTTATTGAGGGTTCTCTTATATACGAGTATGTATGTATATATGTTTTTCAGGACTGGCTTAAACTACGATTTTATTTCTGTCTAGGCTGTTTGTCTCTGTGTTTCCTCTTCTTATTCTTCTTCTAACTCTCATCTAGGGTTTCGTTTTGTCTTTGCCGGTTTGTTTATTTTCATTTATTTGAGCTTTTCGTTTTACTCTCTCACTGAAGCAGCTTTCCTCTGATTTTTCTCATTTATTTCTGATTTTTGTCGTTTGTCTGGGAGCTCTTTATGTTTTCTTCTTCTTCTTGATTCGTTCTCTGTGAAATTTTGTTTGCAACTACAAAAAAATAATATCTATAAAATACAAATAAAATATTTGAGGAAACTCAAAATGAAAATCATAAATTTCAATGGAGCATTTTGGAAAATTTTTGTTAGATTTTTTATATAGAATTTTTGTTTTTTTTTTTCTAAATTTTTAGCGCCTAAATTTATGTTATTTTTTGATTAAGTGTTAAATTTTGTATTTGTTTTTTTATGCCTAAAAATTTACAAAAGTTTTATGTAATTATTAATTTTTTTTTTGGTTTTTTTTTTTGTTTTTTGCATTTATCACAGCGACATTCAGTCTAAATTTTTGCTTTTATTGGAATTATAGCATAATTTGCCATAATTGATATAATTATTTATATTTATATAGTAGATATTCATTTTAGTTAACTAAAACTAAACATAATTTTGATTTAAAGCCAAAAGGTGTGTTTGTAACTGTTTTTTCGATTTTCGATATTCGTTTTAAAGCCAAACATAATTGTTAAAAATTTCGTCTAAAAAGGCCTAAAGGATTTATAGCTTAGTGTTAATATTTTGTTCACACTTATAGCAAATCATGCTGTTCTCTTTCTTTTCGATTAACTTGGTCTAATTCCAATAAAAGCCGTTCGTATTGGATATCATAGAAATCTCTTCTTCTTGATGTTGCCACATGCAATTCGGATGTTGTTGTTGTTGTTTCTCAAATGTGCCTAAAAGTGTTTTTATTTTTTTTTAATTTTGTTTAAAATTTTGACTAACCTTCGTTAATGTAAAATGCTTACGATGCCAAACAATTTTTGTCGTTAATATTATTAAATATTATTATTCCATTTGTTAAACTATTTATAAAACTTTTGTTTTGTTGTTCGTTAAATTTTCTCGTGTTATGCCAAAAGGTTGACTATTTACAATTTTCTTTGCCCAATAATTGCCGAAAAGTGATTTTTTTTATTTAACTGAGCCTATCACAAAAAATCAGACGCCTTGCCCAAGCCGAAACGTATGCCTTGCTGTGTAGTATAAAATTGTATTACTCCATAATTTGAATTGCAAAATCATAATCAAAAAAATTAAAAAAATTATAATTATTTGTTGGTTTATTAAAAAATGTTTAAATAATAAGATGCAAACATAATTTTAAAAACTAAAACAGTAAAAAACAAATCAATTTGCATAATTTGATATCGAATCGAAACTTAACATTAAAAATTACATAATATAAATTATATATATATATATATATTTTTGTTACATATATATATAGATAGAAGTGTGAGTAAATTACTTGCAAATCGGGGTTAGCTAAATTATAATTAATTTCTGTTCAGTTTTAGGTAACATATTCTATTAGTTTAATAACAATTATAAATGCTTTGACGGTACATTGGAAAATTTGATATAAGCAACTAAATTTTAAAATTGTTTTTTGTTTGTTTTTCTTTTTTATATCCACACATATTTGATTTCAGATTTGATATCAGATTTAGTAAACAGTTCGTCTGACTATTGTTTATTTAATGTATGGCACCTGAAGAGTCACATCTGGATAACCTTTTGCTATAAACAATTTGTTAGTTGAAGTTGGGGCTGAGGCTGAGGCTGTAGTTGTGTTTGGGGCTGGGGTTGGAGTTTGGGTCTCTGTTGCCATGTGTGGACATAGTTGAATATAAAGTATATATTTATCAAATATAGTTTGCTAATTACTTAATAAAACTCAACATAAATTACACACAAACAATTCTGGGGGAAGACAACAAAAATTTTGTTTGTTTCCAATTTACAAACTTAAAATAAAAATAGTTTAATTTAAACATTAAATTGCATATGAATTGTTTTCTTTTTTTTAATTATTATTTTAAAAAAAATCACATCTCATTCAAAGTTTACGCGCAACTGCAAGATAAACTAATATATTTAAATATATGTATATATATTTTAAAATCAAATGAATATATCAAATAAATTAGCTGCTGTCTTCTTCTTTGCCAAAAGATATTACAAAATTAAACATAATTTGCTCAGCGCAACGTCGAACGCCTCTTGATTTTCTCTCTCTATTTATACCACTAATCGTAGCGCTAGCTGCCCCATCTATCACTATCATTCACTCTCGTCCTCACTCTTGCGCTATCTCTCTCTCTCTCTATCTCCCTCCCTCACTACTCTAAGCAGTACGCCTAAAAATCGTATAACTCTGTGAACTTTCGGTATCAATTTGTAAAGTTAAAATTTAAGATCCTAAAATATAGAAAAAAAGGAATCGTATAACGTTGTGTTTTGGATTGATCTATGCTAAAGTTGTTGTAGTTCTCTTTCTTCTCTTTTAGCTTCTTCAACCATTTTGTGTGTGTGTGTGTGTGTGTGTGTGTGTGTCAAAGGAGTTTAGAGTCCTTTTCGAAAAGACTAGTACTCGTCTGTTCATGCTTCGTTCTGCATCATATATACACATATATATATATATATACATACATCACATATATACATATATATATATACGTATGTCTGACCAAAACTGTGTTTTGACTTTCGTTTAAAAACTAGGAGAATTTCGTGTTTAGTTGATTTGATTTTCAATTTTAAAGAACTTAAGAGAACTATTTAAAACTTACAAAATATTGCGAATATTTATATATATAATTTTTTTGTTTTTTTCATTTAACTGTCGCAACTTTTTGCAAAGTTGGTCAGCATTATTGTTTGCTTTTAAAATGTGGGCGTGGCTGGAGCATTCATTGCTTTCTTGATGTTGCTGTTGCTGCTGTTGCTGGATGATTCGTAGAGCTGCGCTGTTTACTGATGACATCATAGAGATCCGAATATCGAGTGTATGTGCGGGTGGATGGGTATCGCGTGCGACAGTGTGGGCGGCGGCGGTGGTGGCGCAACGCCGTTGGGCGTGGCCGCCAGTGCATGTCCTGCATGCGTGTGCGCCGGATGCGCCGTTGGCGGTGGCGGCGGCGGCAATGTTATTGACAGCGTCACCGTTTGCGGCGCCGCCACCGTGGGGGCGTGTGTCGATGTGGGCGGGGCTGTTGCAACGCCCGTGGCCGTGATATGATGCGCACTTGTCGGTGGCGCCGATGGCGGCGGATGATGTGCTGTTGTTGTTGCCACCACCGATTGTTGCTGTTGTTGCTGCTGCTGTTGCTGCTGTTGCTGTTGCTGCTGTTGCTGTTGTTGCTGCTGCTTCTGCTGTTGCTGTTGTGCTCCAGCTGCTCCAGTGGTGGGATGTCACTGGGCCACCACAGAGGTGGCCGCATTCTGCTGCACCACCACGCCCGGCGCACTGGCCACGGTAACCGTCACAGGAGGCGTGGGTCCATTGGCGTGGGCGGCGCTCGGCTGCTGCTGCTGTTGCTGCTGCTGCTGCTGGGCGTGGAAGGGGTGCTGGAAGGGCGGGCCGTAGCACTGCGGAAAGTATAGCTCATTCTTGACCACCGACTGCTGGGCGACGGCCGCTGCCGCCGCCGCATTCGCCGCCATGCTGCGCACCGGCAATATGTTGGCCTTGTTGTCCACGGCGGCGGGATTGTTGTTGTTGAGGAATTGCTGCGCGGCCAGGCTCTTGGCATCGTTCATCAGATGATTGACGACAGCAGCCGAGGCGGCGGCGTTCTGTTGCTGCTGCTGCACCTGCTGCTGCTGCTGCTGTTGCTGCTGCACCTGCTGTTGCACCTGCTGCACCTGTTGCTGCTGCTGCTGTTGCTGTTGCTGCTGCCGGCGCACCTTGGTGCTGTTGGGATTCATGTGGTTGTCAATGTGCTTCGTCACCTCGTTCTCTGTGGCAAAGCGTCGCCGGCAGTTCGGCATGGGACAGCAGAACGGACGATCGCCCTGGGATCAAGAAGAAGACGACGACGAAAAAGAAGAAGAGGAGAGGGGAATTAGTCAATGTCCTTCAATTGGCCAGCCAGCGTTGGGCGCTGCTTGGGGGGCTCGGCTAGGCTACAACTACCTGGTGGGTGCGCGTATGCTGATCCAATATGGCCTTCTGCCTGAAGTCCTTGCCACACTGGCCGCACTTGTACGGCTTCTCGCCAGTGTGAATGCGCAAGTGCTAAGGAGAAAGAGAGAGAGAGAGAGACAGATATATAATACTATTCCCATTCGCCGCTCTGCCCGCACTCACCTGATTCAGAATGGTTCGCTGGCGGAAGAAACGCGGACAGTACATGCAGCCGAAGGGCTTCTCGTTCGTATGGATGCGCAGATGCTGCGTGAGATGCGACTGCTGGCGGAAGCGCTTGCCACACTCCGGACACGGATACGGCCGGGATTCGATGTGTATGCAGCCGTGCTGCAGCAGCGTCGTCTTCTGCTTAAACTCCTTGTCGCAGATGGGGCAGCGCACGTACAGCGGCATATTCGCCGGCCGCACGCCAATGTGCTGCAGCACCTCGGGCAGGATCTTCTGGCCTGCGGGCACAAAAGCAAAGAATTAGGAAACCAGTGGACAACAGTGGCCGGCCGCTCTCGCACTCACCCTTGCCATCCTTGAAGTAGGACGGATAGTGCATGCCGCCGCTGCCGTCGGGCGTGCCCTGGGAGTCCTCGTCGTGGTAGCCGCCGCCAGCGACGGCAATGTCGCCCTTCGAGTCCGCATCCTCGCCCGGAAAGGGCACGTCCGAGGGCCAGAGCGTCGGATGGGGTCCGTTCTTGAAGATGAGATGCGGCGAGACATCTGTGGTAGGGACGTGTTGATCCGCAGCCGGGTGTATATGAAAATAATTAAGCCAGAGAGTGCCTTCGTTAGCAGCGCTTAAATTTGGCTCATAGCCGCATTCGATCTTATCACATAGGTCGCCTAGCATCTTGCACTAAACTAGAGAGATTCTACCTATATTTGTTTTATTTGATTTTCTTCTAATTATTTGCTTTTATTTTTATTATTATTTTTTTTTTTTTTTTTTTTTTTTTTCTATTTTTCTTTTTGTAAAGTTGTTGACTGCTTGAGGTCCTTGAACGGAATGAACTTTTTTTGTAATTTTTTTTTTCATTTCCAAAGTTTTGCAAGATTCAAAATTTATTGTTTAAAATGCCAAGGACTGCTATTTTTATTTTTTGTTAAGCATTGATTGTTAAGCACTTTCAAAATTATTTGTTTGCTTTCTTAAGCTTTACTTATAATTGAAATAAATATTAAGTAAACCTTTTTTTAATTATTATATTTTTTTTAAGATTTTAAGGCACTTAACGTTGAGATTTATTTTTGCTATTTTCTCCTTTTTTATAAAAAAAAAATTAAATTATTTTATTTATAAAAACCTACTAAGAATTTAAATAAATAAAAATCTGTCAATAAAAATTAGTTAAAATTCAATTATCTGTCTATATCCAATCTTGTGTAACATTGAGGATATTCCCTAGCTTGATTTATAATTAATGTTGTCAGATTTTTCCTCTTTCTACTTCTCTTTCTCTCTTTTATTCTTCAAGTCTCTGTTCCATTTTCAAGCACTCTCAAATAGTCAACAACTTGAATTTAGAATATATTATAGATAATATATATAGATTTAATTTCGGCCAAGACATCGCTCAATTTAGAATTTAGAATTTGGAGAATTTTGCAAGGGATTTGCATTGCTGGCAACGCAGTTAGCCAAACGATTCGCTCTAGCACTAGGAGAGCGGCTACGAGGGGATCTAGCAGTGGGGTCAAGTAGCTGGTTTGCCTTGCGGCCCTGACTAGGTGGCGATGGCGTAGTGCTGTACCATCGCCTATCGTTATCGTTATCGGTAATGGATGTGTTAACTGTCGCTCGCCTTGGTGGGTGCGCACATGCTGATTGAGGATGGCCTTCTGGCGAAAGTGCTTGCCGCACTCGGGGCAGGCGAAGGGCTTCTCACCCGAATGGATGCGTATGTGCTGATTGAGTATGGCTCGCTGCCGGAAGCTGCGCGAGCAGTACGGGCAGGTGAATGGCTTTTCGTTGGCATGGATGCGCAGATGCTGCGTCAGGTGCGACTGCTGTCGAAAGCGCTTGCCGCACTCGGAGCACGGAAATGGACGGGCATCCGTATGGATCCGATCGTGCTGCAGCAGCGTGCTCTTCTGCTTGAAGTCCTTGCCGCAGGTGAGGCACTTGAACAGCCGCAGATCGCTGTGCGGCTTGTTCTTGTGCGGGCGGCCAGGTCCCGTGCGACCGCTCGTCGTCCCCGTGGCGCCCGCTGCGCCCGCTGCTCCGCCATTGGCCGCCGCGGCGCCCTCATTGGCATTGCCATTGGCCGGGCCGCCGTTCTGCCCGCCATTCGGCTGGGCTCCGTTCTGTTGCTGCTGCTGCTGTTGCTGCTGCTGCTGCTGCTGTTGCTGGCCGGGCAGCAGCTCGGGCAGCGCATACGATTCGCCTCCGTTCTGCTCCATCGGCAGCACGCCCTTGTTCAGGTAGTGCAACGGCGGGAAGCCAGGTGGCGCCAGCATGCCGCCCTGCGGCGCTCCATGTCGCGGCGCATAGTAGTCGGGCGTCTGGAAGCCATTGCTCGGATCACCCTGTGGCTGCCCGCCGCCATTCTGCTGCACGTGCGGATTACCCTGCCCAGCCTCGCCCCCATTCGTGGGCGCGTGCTGCGGCTCGTTGCTGCTTTGGTTTGGATTTGGCGCGGAGTTTTGTTGGTTGGCAAGCTGCAAAGGGAGAGAGAGAGACAGAGAGAGAGATAGAGAGAGGAAGATAGAGGATATACAAGATTCTAAGACTAAAGAGATATTCAAGGTAACTTGGTATTCCACTCACCTGGTTCATGGCGTCGTCGTCGGCATTGCCATTCGCTCGCTGCTGCTGCTGCTGCTGCACCGAAGGATACGGACTGGAGGAAGGCGAGACCTGCTGCTGCCGGCCATCGCCGCTGCCGTTGTCGCGCGGCTCCTGGCCGCCCGGCGGGCTCTGTGGCTGGCCCGCTGCCGCAGCGGCGGCCGCTGCTGCCGCTGCCTGCGCCGCAACTGTGGCGTTCTGTTGCTGCTGTTGCTGCTGCTGTTGTTGCTGCTGCTGTTGCTGTTGCTGCTGTGCGCTGAGATGTTGCTGTGCCTGCTGCTGTATATTGGGGTACATCTCGCTGCCCCATTGGGTGGCGCTGGCGCCGATGGCGCCCGCATTGCGTTCCGCGTCCTGCGAGTCCTTGTACAGGACATACGGCTGACCCGTGTCCTGCGTAATGCAGTACATTATCTGGCGCGGCACCTTCAGGCCCGCCGCTATGCAGGCCGCAAACGAGGCCGAGAAATTGATGGCCATTTTGTAATTGTTCTCGTTACGGTTTGGTTATAATTGTTGTTGTTGTTGCTCTAACTGTGGTTGTTGTTGCTGTTGCAGTTGCTGCTGCTGCTGCTGCAAGTTGTTGCAGCTTCCCTTCTGGGGCTGTAGACAGTAGATGCTGCGTTTACTGTTAGCTTTTCCTTATTGACTTTTGTTGCACATTTTTGATTTTTTGTCTTTGCTTTTCGATTTTTTGTTTGCTTGTTTTTGTTTTTAATGCTTTGTTGCTTGTTTCATTTGTTTCTCTTCAAGGCTCGCATTTTCTTAATCATTTGAAGTTCCTTTCTTCTTAAGTGTCTTCTTCTTCTTATGTTTGTTCAAATTGTTTTCTTTTTTTCTTACTGTTTAATTTTAAATTATATTTGCAATGCTTTTTCTCTCACTGATTTCAATGAGTTGCCAAAGCACATGTATTCCTCACATGTTTATTCGAAATTTTCGACTGAAATGCAATTTCGGTTTTATCGAATTTCTCATACATGAGCAGATTTTCACTTTTTATTATAGATCTGCAAAGAGAAGAAAAAATAATTTGATTTAGACTTGAGTTATAGCATTTAAATACATTTAATACAAATATATATAGTTCTTTTTTTTGAAGTAAATAAAATAATAAACACATTTTTTTACAACATATAAAATACAAATATTTTAAAAATATAAAAAATAAAAATATTTTTTTGAATATATGAAATAAAATATTTTTGAAAAATATAAAATTTAAATTTTTATTTAATTTATAAATATTTTATTTTATTTATTATTTTTTATTTTTTTATTTTTTATTCATTGTTTAAAAAATATATGTAAATTTTTTATAGTCTTTTAAAAAAATATATTTTTTTAAATATTTCTTTTGATTAATATTTTTTAAATTATACATTAGCCTTTGTTAATTTTTCTTATTTATAAATATTTTTTAAATAACTAAAATACACATTCAATTTGCTGTCATCCGTTTTGCCCACCTCTAAATTGAAATAAATCCGAGGCGTATACGTAATTAATTGAAGTAGGCAATTTTTTCTGTTTACACAAAGCCTCAGCGAAATTTCTAATTAATTTGCATTCTGAACGCATTTAACACAAAAGAAAACAAAAAGTTTAATTTCCCATTTCAGGCAACAACAAAATCTCAATTTCAAGTGAATAGCAACAAAAATGCGACGCAAATTAAAAACAATGAAAGATCATCATCATCAGCAGCAGCGGCAGCGGCAGCAGAGGCTGTTTGAGAGGAGTGCCGCAAGAGAAACTAAGCGAGAGACGGAGAGAGAGAAGGAGGGAGGCCTGACAATGCCTCTCTGCCTCTGCCTCTGCCACACCCACCCCCTAATGCAGGCACATGTTGTGAGTGTCTCCTTTTGCTGACTTTGCCTGGCTCCGACTCAGACTCTTGTCTTTTATCTTTTATTTTTGCTTTGCTATTTTGTTCTTTTCTTTTGCCCTGTTGCTCCACGACGACGTGCCAACTTTATAATGCGGGATCAAGGTCTCGGCACACACAATCGCACGCCCAGTTCGTGGACTGTTCCCCAGCGTATAGATCCATTAACAATATACAAGCCCAAGCACCAGCACAAGTGGCAGTGGGAACATGTGGAAACAGTTGACCATAGAGACATGAATAGCCGATTTATTGGCTCGCAGCTATTGCCAATCCATAGACATGCAATAGACGGAACACAATTTCCGATGACAAGGCCCCAGGCATTGTAATTGGCTTGAGGCGTAGATCCCGCTAAAGTTCGCCAAAGACTTTGAATTAACTTGACTTAAGTTGGCAAATGTAAAGATATTTAAATACGTAATTTGTTAAGCCAAATGGCAACAAGTGCTCAGGCTGCCCCTATCCATCGGCGCAACTATTTTGGGAACCTTCACCAACAGAAATTTTCTTAGTTTGTGTGTGTCGAAGAGCAAACTGAATGTATTTCAGGTTCCTTGTATAGATCATGGGAAATGCAGCATGTTACATTATTCCAAAATTGTTATTAATATTATAATATATTATATTTATTTTATTCTTCTATTATACTGTTATTATATTATTGTTATCATTTTATTCTTTATAAATTTCTGTTCTGCAAGCTTATTTTTAAATTTTTAAAATTATTTTTTTAAGGTTTTATTTTTTTTTATATGTATGTATATTTTTTTCTTTTAATATATGTATATATTTTTTATATAATTTTTTATTTTATTTTTGTATTTATTTATATTTTATTTATTTTTTATATTTTTTGTTTTTATATATTTTATATATTTTTATTTTTACGTTATTTTAATATATTTTTATTTTTATATATTTTTATTTTTATATATTTTTATTTTTATATATTGTTGTTTTTATTAATTTTTTATTTTTTTTTTTTTTTATTTTTATACATGTTTATTAATCCGAAATAATATATTTTTATATTTTTAATTGAGTATTTTTAGTTGAATTCTATATATATATATTTTTTTTTATAGTTTATATAAAATTTACAAAGTTTTTATTTAATATGTAATATATGTATGTATATAACTTGCTTGAAATAATCCAACAACTTCTTCAAGCTAAGTCCCCAACATTTGGCTGCATCAAATTCGCCTTAAGTCAAAATAAATTGCGAAGCTCCAATCGAAAATGTTGCCAAATGACAAAATGAATTGGAAACGAAATTCAATTGAAAACGCGATGCGTGCCAGCAGCAACAAACTACAGCAACAACTACAACAGCAGCAACACTAAGAACAACAACAATTACAAGAAGTTTGCGCTACCGCATCGAATCGCAACGCATCGAGTTAAGATTCGAGTGCGAGCGTATATATATATATGTGTGCCTGCGTGTGTGTGTGTGCGAGTTCGATTCGTTTGAGGCGAGAGAACTAAACTACCTTGAACCCATAAATGAACGCGACGCGCTGCTAGCAAACAGACTGCCACAGCCACGATACCTCCAACAGAAACGGTCTGGCATGGAACGGCGCCCAGCAACTATGAGATGGGGGGGTTAGGGCTCCCCATCTCTCTCTCCCTCTCTCGCATTCTATCTCTCTCTGCCTCTGTGGCAGTGGCAATGCAGTTGCACTTCGTGCCGTCCAAGTTGCTGTTGCTATTTGTGAATTATTGCGCTCCATTGGCAGCGCGACAGCAGTTGCAATTTATGCGTTCGTTGCCGGCTGCAGTTGCCCCCAGTCTCTGCCCCTGCCCCTTCCCCAGCTCTCTGCTCCAGTCCTAACTTTGCATTTCGAGTCACACTATCTATCTATGAGCACGGCATGTTTGTTTTATTTTCGCCCCGTTCCACACTCTGGCCGCCTTTTGCCTCCTTCTCCTCCCTCTCCGCCTTCCGCGAGCAAATGTAATGAGCGGTTTATTTTTAAATGCATGTGCGGCCATTTAAATGAGTGTTAGCAGATCCATCGGGAAGATGTGCTTTACTTAACAATCGCTCAGGCCCGCCTGATGAGTCTTGACGACAGCAGCCGAAGCAACAGCAGCAGCAGCAGCTTGCTCCGAGTGCATTAACTTGAACCAGCTTGAGCTTTGACTTGGATCTCTTTTACTCAGCGAGTATGAATTCGTCTTGGACTCAAGCTAATCTCTTCTTTCAATCGATCAAATCAAGTTTAGGAGTTGCTTAAGAATTAATAACCTTTAGTGAAAAACATATAAGAAATCATCCAAATCTATCAATCAATCTATCAAACTCCTACAGCTATGAGCGCAGAACTCCCATAACTGTCTATAGTTACATAGTGGAGTATTTCATTTCATGCCTAGGAGATATTATTCATTGTTCTCCATATATGGAAGCTATAATTCTCTCCCATCGTTACCCCCAGCTTGAACACTAAAGAGCATTCAGGACTGCGGCTTCACAGGCAGTTGGAAAACCACAAAGGTCCAACCAAGCAAATCGAAATGCACTCTTTAGACAGGCAGACAAAACTCCACCCACTTCACACCTGACAGCCAAAGCACAAAAGACACGCGTTGTGCCTGAAGATACAAGATACAGATACTACTACAGATACAGTCAGAGATACAGATAAAAGATACTCATGCACTCGTGCAGCAGACATAGAGATGAATGCCAGATATTAATGGCTATAAACGCTGCCTCCCATTGGTCGCTTTGCAATGCTTTGCCCACACGCCATTGAAATCGAAATAGAAATAGAAAAGCAAAGAAAAAGAGGCATTACAACAACAACAACAAAAACTAGAGTAGAAATCGTGGGGGGGCGTTAACATGGACGTGGACGTTGACAACTTTCACTGCCAGCGAAGCATGCACTGAAATTGGCTACAAAATGAAAAACGAAATAATGCACAAATGGCAAACGGGAAATGTGGCATATAAATAACTATTTAATAATTTTCTAATTCGAGTGCAGCAGCAGCAAATGAAAGCATGAAATGAAATAACAGAGGGACTGAAGGGAATTAACACACATTTTAAAATCAGTTAACAGCGATCTGCCTTGTCGCTGTTAATTACATCAATATGTAACAGTGTGGCATTCCTCTTCTGCTGTTAGGAGCATATTTGATTAACAGGGCTTCATTTGCTAGCATTAACAAAATCACGTAGTTAACAGCGCGCAGCTACCTACAAATGTTAATAACATATTTAAATTCTATTCTTAGCTGCGCTGCATTCCCTTGCATTTATTATTAACATAGACTAATAGTTCATGATTTCATTTCAATTTGCATTATGTAAACCACTTTAAGCAGATAAAATATAGTTTTCTCGCTCAAGTCCATATATGTATGTATGTATGTATGTACATATGTAGTATATAATCGAACGATATAAAAACACTTGGCAAACAGACTCCACTTTATAAATAACTAAACGAACAGCCAAGTGATTCAGCATTCTCTCAATTACCCGCTCCATAGCCAAAACGGATCTACAACAAATTTAACTTTCAAATTGATTTACAACTTCAATTTTTATTTAGACAATTTATTGGGGAACTAAAAGCCCCCCACACACACACACGCACACGCACACTAGAACGGGCCTATCTATCTATTGTATTTATCTGGCGTAGCGCAAAAAAGAATAAGAAGATAGCACGATACAACAAAAATTTGGTTTCAAGGTTAGGGCATACAAAGCAAAAAAATGGCAAACTTTTTTGCGCTTGTTGCTGCGACGCCAACAACAAAACCGAGCGCCAAAAAAATTTAACGTAATTTGTGCAGTCGTCTAATTCAATACACAGCAGCAACGTGAGAGCCGAAGAGAGCGAGCTGAAGCGTGCGGAGAGCGGAATAGAGTGAGCCAGAGAGAGAGAGAGAGCGCGCATAAACTACAGGTAAGGCACAATTGTCGACCGACAGAAACACACAAAAAAGAGTACTCAAAAAAAAAAAAAAAGAATGTGAGTCATAAAGGCGACCAAAGCGTCCAAGCGTCCAATTTTTGTATTGTTTGCCGCTGTTGGCAATTTATTTATTTTTTTGCCAACGTTCTTCTCTTTTTTGCTCGGCTAACATTACTCCAAATACATGCATAGATATACATACACACATACATATACTAATCTGATGGTATATACAAACATATCTCTATACACTTATGAATATGTATGTATGTATCTCTATTATATATTTTATGGCTCTATCATAAATTTGTGTTTGGCAGGTTGTAGATAGAAAATAAATGAAATTTTAGGCCTGTGTTTAGTTACTGCAGCTTAGTGAAATTTAATATTTTTTTAAACACACCCATCAAATAATATACAAATTTAATAACAATTATTAATTTATAAATAAAATATAGATATAAATATATATTTCATTTTATTTGTGTATATATTAATGAATTTTAAATTTAATAAACAGTAAATATCATACATAAAATTAAGCTAACATTGCTCAATTAAATCCCTGCTAATTCAGTTAGAGCATTTAACATTCGTTTTCATGCCTTTTCCCTTTCCTTACACTGACAGCTCGTATTCTACATGTAAATATCTGTACATTTAATTAACGCCGTTCATTTTATTTCGAACTCGACTCTCGGCGACAAACAAAAAACGAAAAACGAAAAAGCGAACAAATATTCGAACTGAGATCTCGTGCGATGATAGATGGGCTCTCGATTGGATGGCAGCAGTTCCACACGCCACACATGCATTAGATTATTGCAGATGTGTCTGTTAGATTTACACACACACGCACACTTACACATATACACACACACACACACACACACACAGGCATAGTGTAACACTTGCGGGCACACAATTAAGTGATTTTGCTTGTTTTGTTGTTGAACATTTTGTGGATTTTAGTTTTTTGTGCAAAAATTTCGGTTTGAATTTGCCTTTTTTTTGCGCGCGTATAATTCATCATATTCCTTTATGGGCTGACATTCGCACACAGCATTTGTAGATACGCACCAGCACCACAGATTATGCGCCCGCTCACAGTCCCTCTCTCTATCACACACACACACACACACAAACACATTTGTACACACTCGATATAAACGAATTTAGCCCCAGGGGGAATTTCGCAAAAAAAAAAACGAGTGGAAAAAAATCGCAAATGATTTGTGGCAAATTTTTTGTTGCTGCTTTATTTGCTTTTAGTTTTTACGTATTTCGCTTTGCCCTGACTACTTGTTGTTGTTGTTGTTGCTGCTCTTGCTGCTGCTGCTGCTCATTAGTGCCGTTTCTCTGTGTATGTATGTATGTAAGAGTGTGCGTGTGTGTGACTCCGCTTTGCATGCCCCGCTTCCCCTCTTCGACCTGCTTGTCTATCCTTTTGCCTCTTTTGCATTTTGTCAACTTGATTTACGCGCAAAGCATTTTAGCTTGAGTGTTTTTTTTTTGTTCTCTTTTCCTTTTTCTGTTTCATTAATAATAGTTAATTTTCTTTAGATTTTCGCTATCTTAAACTTTTTTTGTACTATTTCTTAGCTCACCTGTTTCTTTTGTTTGCAAAATTTGTTTCCTTTCCTTAGTTTTGTCACAAAAAAAAAATTATTCCAAATGTTTTTAGCTGTGAAATCCTTTCTTTTATTTTTTTGGTTGCGCTGCTTCGTTGAAAGTTTATAGTTGTTATTCCTTTAATGCTGCAAAGAGAAAAAAAATATTTCAAATATTTAATCAGATATATTCAACAAATTTAAGTTAAAGTTGTAAGAGTTTATTTATAGAAAAGTGATACATCTTTAGTCGAAACTAGTTGATTAAGAGGTATCCTGAATGCAACAAAGCTATCTTGGAATGTAAAACCCATCACTGTTACCAGAAGTAAATCTTTCTTTCACCTTTGGTGAGTCAAGCTTTAAAAATGTTATATGTATATGTGGTCTAAGAATTTATGTGTCATATTCATTTTGGTAGTTTTACATACAATACATAAAGTTTTACTCTTACTACCTCTCGCTCTCACTCACTCTCTATCTTTGCCTGCCACTCTCTTAATATCTATTTTTGTCTCCCTCTATCTTTATAGGTTAGTTATAGGTTGACATACGAATCTATACGAAGACGTGTACAGGGGAGACAGATTGACAAATTGCCGAGGGCTATACTCTCTCTATTGTTGGCTGATCAAAAATATGTCTACTTAACATACTATGCCTTCTTCTACTTCTAAAACATGTTTCACCAATATAATGATTCCCTTCATATTAGCTTTTAATGTAATAAGATATGGTACAAGAATATATTATTTATGTGGGAATATGAAGAAATACTACTATTTATTTTAAGATTTATATTTATTATAAGTCAAAGTAATAAGTTTATATACAAATAGTTATATTTAATTATCGTGACTAAAAGAAACCTAATATGCCAAAGAAATGGGATTCCTTATAAAATAAACGAATACTAAACAAAATCACCAATCCAAATTTCCCAATAGTATATCTAACTGAATACTCGAACTGTATCTGTAAAATTGTAAGCACATAATTGAGGCTTTCTTATAAGATCAACGGCCCAATAAATCTGCGAGTTAAAATCCACTTTTAGTTCAAATTAGCTAATTGACAGGCCATAAAAGCGACTTAGACGCCATTAAAAAAGCCACAAAACACCCAAAACCCAGCCCAAAAGCCATTAAAAATAAACAAACAAACAAATAACTATTTTCGGCTGCTAGCCGGCAAACAAGCCCACAAACAACAACAACAACTATTAAAACGATAACAGCGATAACTATGTGTGTCGCATAAACAAAAACAAAAAACAAAGGCAAAGCAACCCGAAAAATGTACTCCGCATGCAGGTCTATAACATCTATGCATATTAACTGTATAACTGCTATATTAGAGCATGTATACATAAAACACATACACTCACACAACACACACACACACACTCTGTCATATACACACACACACACACATGTGGGTAGCTAACACTAACCTCAAAAAGTTTATAGCGCGCAGTTGCAGCGGCGTGTAGACGAAAAAATTTGCAAATTGCAGCGGCGTTTGCTACACACACACTCACACACATACACAAGCGCACACAGGCGAATTTGTAGTGAGAGAGCGAGCAAGCAGCGAGAGACACTAATACACTTCAGCACAATTGCACGTGCTCACAGTAGCTCACTCACACACACACACACACATGCACACACGGAGAGTTACAGATGCAGACACCCCCGCGTACCGTTTGATTCCTCAGCTACATCAAAACTTTTTTCGTTTATTTTCTTAGCTGCAATTGCAAAATGCTGCAAACGTTGACAAAATTTGATAAACGCTTTGCATTAAGTATTTTGTTTGCTAATCAAAAATATTGGCGGTTTCTTGACAGCTGCTGTAGTTGCCGTTGCTGTCGCTATTGCTGTTGGCTTTTTGGCTTCCTGGCAATGCGTTGCGTATACGCCGCGTGTATCACGCACCCACACACATAAACACAATTTCAAAATACGTTTTGTTTATACAATATTCTTGTTGTTGGCTTTTATATTTTGTTTGATTCGTTTGCTTGTTTCTATTTAGTTTTGCGCCTCAGCTACATATTCCTCTTTTTCCGTTTCTTTTTTTTTTTCTTTTTAGTTATTTTATTGCTGGCAATTTGCACGCAGTCTGCGCTCTATGTTACAAGTACTCGCGTACTCTCTATATATAAACCGTGTGCAGCTTTTTATTAGATGTCGACGTCGTCGTCGTTGGCGGTCGACGACTGCAGGCGGCAGCGGCACGAAAATCGAACAAAATGTCAAAAAAAACACACTCACACACTCGCACACAAACGCGCACACTAAATCGTAAGTACAACAAACCGAATCCGATTCCGAAACCAAAGCGAATCGAAACGAAACGAAAAGAAACTCAGCGCAAGGCGCAGCGAGGCGATGTCGTCGTTTTTTTTTTTATTGTATTTTATCTGCTTTTTTTTTATTATTTTGTGGGAGCGGAGCGCGCGCCAACTTTTAGCTATGGCTATGGCCACGAGTCTGGGGGTCTCTGGTCTCGCCGCCAACTACAAATACAATGTCTACACACAAAAAAAGCAAAAAGCAGCGAGCGGCGAGTAGCGAGCAAGTCTCTCTCTCTCTCTCTCTCTTAAAAGCACACATACACAGGCACGCAGGCAGGCCACAACTCACTCACACATTGATACACGTGCTCTCTCTAAGCTTTTTAGTCAAAACAATTGCAAAATTTTTTAACTTTTTGCCGGCGGGTCGAACGTAGGCCCCCAGCTGTGTCAGTGTACATGTGTGTGTGTGTGTGCAAGGCACAAGTTTGTTAGTGTTGGTGCAGTCGCTCGCAGTGCTTGCTCACACTTGTACTCGCTCTCTATCAGTCTCTTTCCATGCTGTGCTCTCAGCTTGTGACGCTCTGTTGTCGATTTTCTAATGTTGCGGCAACAGCACTGCTAACTGCGCTGCTAGCGCAGCTGATTTTAGCGCGTGCTGCTGCCGTTGCTGCCGCTGCCGCTGCCACTGCTACTGCTGCTGCCACTGCCACTGCTGCTGCTACTGCTGCACTTCGTGTGCGCTCGCTTTATCGTGTTCTGGTTTGCTCTCTTTTAGTTTCGTCTGCTACTATTTAAGTGCTGCTTAGGATTCAATGCGCTGTTAAAGCTGTGAAAGTGTAGTAGAAATGCTAGCTACTCCTATTTATGAGGAATATATAATATAGGGTATTAAAGCCATTTGTGTTTATTGAATATTCTTAAAAATTCTAGAAAATAAACTTGGTATTAATTTAAATACACAAATCTTCATTAAATGCCACTTGTGCTAAGACTAGCTCATAAATCACTATCTATCTCCCTCCCTCCCATGTCAATGCCTATTTCATTCTTTATGCCTTCTACAGCTCGACCTCTAGACCTGCTGCTGCTGACCAAGCCCCCTAGCGCGGCCCACACTCGAGCCGTTTTTTTGGGCAATCAGTTAAGAACGACACCCACATTGGCCACAGACGGACAGACGGACGGCATATTGAAGTGTAATCGCCCCGACGCTCGACACTCCGCCCCACTTTAGTTGTGCGCCCCGCCTCCCAAATTTATAGTGGCCACGCCCACACGGTCTCAGGCACTTATCGTGACCAAAGAACCGAAATTTGCAATTGTTCATTTGATTTTGTTGTTTTCCGGGTTGACGTTAAATGTAGAAAAAGAGAGATAGAGAGAGAGAGAGAGAGAGAGGGAGAATCTATAGGCGGGGGTGGCAGCGACAGAGGCTAGATTGACAGGTGCTAGCGGTAGGGGTAGGGGGAGGGGGCAGAGTGGGGGAGAAAGACACATGTACAATATAAAGTAAATTATTGTATGATGTGTATGCAATATTTTATAAATAAACAACGAATTTTTTTGTATAAACAATCAAAAAACAACAGGAAACAACAACAACAACAATGCTTAATAAGTACGAAACAAGTTGAGCATGCACAAAGGTGGGGGCAGAGACAGGCACAGAGACAGACAGACATACATATATACATAT
Source organism: Drosophila navojoa (assembly GCF_054131105.1). Taxonomy (NCBI): domain Eukaryota; kingdom Metazoa; phylum Arthropoda; class Insecta; order Diptera; family Drosophilidae; genus Drosophila; species Drosophila navojoa. Next base: position 15,086,823 of record NC_142892.1, read on the forward strand.
ATATATATATACGCTTGTACATAGGTCAAAGAGAGTGTGAGAGAGAAAGAGAGAGAGGGAGTACAATAAAAAAAAAAAAAGAACTAAAATATCTACAACTGCTGACAACGTCTCGTTTCGTGTCTTTTGTGCCGTTTTTGCATGTTGTTTACTTTCGTTTCGCCTTTTTATTTTTATTTCATTTTTGGCAACGCTGCAAAAACAACAAAAACACAAGTTTAAATGTGATTTTAAGACATGGGCAAAAAAAAAGGCAGCACAAGTACAAAAAAAACAACACAGATGAAGAAGAAGAAGCAGTAGATGAAGCAGCAGCAAAACCCATCAAGAAAGAAACATTTTTCATTGGCTGGCTGATTAAATACTCTGGCGTCTTATAGAGATAGACAAATGTAGAAGAAGAAGAAGAGAGGTTTGACAGTTCTTTAAGTTTTAGTTGAGAATATCAAACTCTACAAAATAGTTTTTATAGTTTAATATGCTTTATTCTATATACTCTTGCTTTTATTTTGTTAAATATAATATAAAATTAGCTGACTTGTGTTTATTTAGTAACAGCGACTAAAGACACGTTTCTATATTAAATGTCAGCTTGATAACTGCTCAGCTCAGCCAGTTCACATAGGTCAGCTGAGCATATCTAGGCGAATCTCATAGATTTGATCAGGTGCGTACTTATACTCTACACTTATGAGGCGCATACACTCTTATACTACCTACAGCCTAAAGGTAGCATCATAAAAGTTTACTTTACTCAGACTTGTATATGCATATCAAATTTGTATCTCAAAGATACCCAAATGCATCCGCAAGATACGCAAAGTGGATGTTTGCATTGTCTACTTGGCATTAGTAGATACTTAATTTTAGACTCGCTGTGCATTGTTGGCAGCACTTTTGAATGTATCTTTAGCTGCTGCTAAATGTATCTGTATCTATGTATTCTATGTGTGTGTGTGTGTGTGTGTTTGCATCTGTATCTATGCTCGTGCACTTGTTATTGCGCTTGCATTTTGCATGTATTCATTTTAGTTCTGCTCTATGTATGTTTCATTGTTGTTGTTGTTTTTTTTTAGGTATTTTCCTGCCACTGTTTGGCTTTGCCTTTTGGTTCACTCACCTATCGATTTGATTTTGTTTACGTTTCGCACCTGGCATAAAAAAAGAAATACAAATAGAGTGCAATATTGTGACATGCCTGCTGAGGTGAGCCGAGCCGAGCTGAGCTGAGCTGAGCTGAGCTGAGCTGAGCTGAGGCGAGTTGATAACAAATGTTTCCTATTTTTATTTATTTAGTTTTCTTTTATATTCTTTTTTTTTTTTTTTTTTTTTTTGGTTCTTGTTCATTCACAATTCAAATAGTTTTCTAAAGTTTGCTTTGATTTGACATTTGATTACACTTGAAGCAATTTTTCTGTTGTTTGTTTTAATCTATTTATTTAGTTTTGTTTTGTTAGTTTTACTTCAATTATTTACTTTACGCGCTTATCTCAAATGTTTGCAGCTTGTTTTTTACAGTTATATATAGCCGAGGCTGATAAGCAGCGTGAATATATACATATATATATATATATATAGCAGATTGATAATGCTTTCATTTGTACCTCTAATTGAGTGCTATTTGATGATAATATAAATGATTTTAATTCAATTGCAACTAGTTTAAGCCAATTGCCAAAAAATAAATAAAATAATTAAATATAAATCTTAATGGAGATGTGAAAGTAATTTAAACGAAATTAATGAAAACACATTAAGTATAAAATTAGTCGGGCGTTACTAACTGCAGCATGCTCTATTCTATATACCAATTGGTATATATCATTCCTGATAGACGAACGGAATAATAAACTGAGATCAGTGACTATTTTATAATAAATTAAATATAAATATGTCAGTAAAATTTAATTAAAAATTATTTAAATAATAATATACAATATTCAAGCACATTTAAGGCCCTCAAACAAATTCTTTTTGTTTCATTAGCCTGCCACAATTTTGGCCGTCTTTTGTCTCGCTGTTGTCTGCACGAAAGGCAAAACTTTGCCTTTGCCTTGAATTAAAAACATGTTTTTTTTCCCTGCTCATTAGGGGAGGGGGCGGAATGAGGTTGCGCCACTTCACATGGCCTAAGTTGAGGGGCTTGGGCAACGTTTCACAGAGTTTGCTTCAATCAGTTGCACGTTTTCACTTTCAGGCAAAGCTCACAGAAAAAATTACGAAAGCAAAAAAAAATAATAATAATAGTAATAACGCAAATAAAAATTAAAAAAAAAAAAACAGCAAATTAATATATCTTGCGAGGTAAGAGCAAAAGTCTAAAAAAAATCTAGCGGGAGAGAAAAAAGTAAAAAGGGAATATATTATAGAAATACATATACAGAAAAATCGATGCTAAAAGACAATTTAGTAAATGAGAAGTAAATATATTATATATGCAATTTACTTGTTTTTAAGAATATAATTTAAGCCAAGTACAGTTTTTACTTATAGAGCTACAGTTTTTATGACCTGCCCTTACATGTATTAAATATTCTTAAAAAGCAATTTTATTATAATAAATTTTATAATAAATAAAAAAATAAAATAAATTAAATAAATAAATAAAATCTTATTTTTAGATAAACAAAATAAAAATATAATTGTATATTTTAATCGAAAAAAATAAATACTTAATGCTCAAATATATTTACAATGGCTGAAATAAAAATAAATAAAAAATAATAATAATAATTATTATTGTTTATGCTTTTTGTATATAAACAAAAGCCGAAATTAAATACGTCTACAATATATATATAATGTGAATTGCTAGTCCATTGACTAAATTATTTGATAAAATAAATTATTTTATATGCATACATATATAAAATATAGCCAGACATTATTTTAATATGCTGTCCGTTTAAAGCTGTACAATTAACAAAATTATAGACGACGTATACTTAATATTTAAGCGTCATTACTGCACTTAAAATTATTTGCATAGTATATCTGCTTTATTTTATATATACATATTTAAATATATATTTAAAATCTAATACAACAAATAAAAGTATTTTTAGATTATTAAATTCAAATACCCATATAAATACTGTGCGTATGCGTAATATGTAAATATCACACTTAGGTATATACATATATATATATATATATAGTTGTATATATCTATGTGCATACCTTTTGCAACAAATTCCTATTAAATGGAGTCACGAGGGCCACTCCAGACATTGCAAAACTATGTCAGAAAGAGAAGAGAGCAGGGCGGGACAGGGCAGGGCAGGGCGGCTACTGAATGGGGGTCGTAGAGCTGGTAACCCGAACCGTGGGCCATGCTGTCAGCGCCGCCCACTCTCTAAATAATCCTATTACTTACATGAATGCCCTTAGACAAATCCCAGACTAAGATGGGACACAGAATGTTGTTGCTGTTGTTGTTGTTGTCGGTGCGTGGCCTTTGTGCAGCTTTGCCTCTCACTTTGCCGCCAGGTGCGTGCGGATTTTCACACTTTACGCATGAGAGCGTGAAAAGTGACAGCTCTATGCAGAAAGAGTGTGCGAGTGAGCGAGAGAGATGGAGAGATTGACTTACGCACGGTTGCATTTTGACACCTGTCAAATGACAAACTGTACCCGCTTAGCACTCTCTGCCCTATCCCACTATCCTCTCTCCTCTCTCTCTCTCTCTTTCTCTCGCTCTCGCTCTGACTAGGTTGGTATTTTCTGGTATTTAAGTTGTTCGTCGTCGCTGTCTTTTGTCATTTTGTCAGCTGAAAATCTATATACTAGTTCGCTAAATTGCATTTTCCAGCAGTCGGTTAAGTTAATTGCATTAGACTCGTTTGACACGTTGCTTTATGTCTCGATTACAGCTCACAAATGGGCCAAAAAAACAACAACAAAAATACTAAGCAGCTTCCACTGAATATCATGTTAAATATAAGAAGATTGCGAAAAATACCAAAGGCATGCCAAATGGAAAACTATAAGAGGAGCTTCAAGCGACTAATACTAGGCTCAGAGTAACGTAAAGCTCATTAAAGCTTTGTGAAAAGGCAGTTTACAAGAATGAAAGTCAGGCATGAGCTCTACGAAGTTGTAAACAATTTGCGCTGATAAAAATAACAAATAGATTAAGTGGATTAAGCATTAAATACTAAAGCACGTGCATGCTTTTTAAGACTCGTAAAGCTCTTCAAAGTATTAAAGTCACTGCCAGTCAGCCCATTTAAGCTTTTTATCAGCTTTAAAGCTCTTGAAAGCCCATGACAACTTCCTTGCAGATAAATTCCCTGCTATTTGTTATTATTTTCAGTATTATATTACTCAACTAAATTTTAATAAACACTTCAGCTGAGATCATTTGCATGACTTGAACGGAATGCCTTAAGTCAAAGTGTGTAGCTTCTTTTTTTCCCTGTAGCTCATTCAAATGGCATTTACCAAATTTTACGACAACTTCAAATTGTTTTCAAGGTAATATTTTCAGGTAATTGGACAGCTTTAGCTACTGTGCATTTCGCTGCCCGTCGAAACGTCAGTTGGAGCCATGTTTAAGGCCTTTTGCCAGTGACAGCCTTCAATATAAATCAGGCAAATGTGAAAAACTCTGCAGTCGAGGCAGAGTGTGAGGCGCCTCGCTCACAAAGTTGCTTTTTGCCAGCAGCTTCAATTCTTTATTGCCATATGGGCGTGGCAACTATTGTTGAGGCTCAATTGTTGGCGTTGCTATTGTTGTTGTTGTTGGTAAAAAGTGCACTTGTGTGTGCTTATTGCTGTTGTTGCTGCTGCATTCGCAATTGTAGCAAGAACAAATGGCATCAGAGTGTAAGAATAAAGAGGTTGAGAGAGAGGGGAGAGAGGAGTGCAGGAGTAGCATAAAGCTCCTCATCAGATTTTCATATTCATGCGTATTTTATTTTAAAAGCTATTGTTCGCCTCGTTTACTATTCCAGCTATATACATATATATATATATATATAGTATATATTTTATGCTGCAGTTTGTTTAAGAGTCTTGTTGAAATGGAATCAAATTTCTTTCAGCAACTACTTTTATAGTTTTCTCTTGTGGCAAGCTAAGCTCTTATTTTTGCAGAACACGAGAAACCCAACTGAATTTGAGAATATATAGAGAAAAGCTGGCCGAGTCTATAGCAACTCGTGAAATGTATTTAAATAATTTAATTCTTTTGCCTGTGGCTCTTTTATTTATGGCCTGGCATGGCAACCGACGACATGTGCGCATAGCAACTGCAATAAACCCTTTTTCGCGGCTCACAAAAGAAAAATGCATGCAGCGCGAGGTGAACAAAGTGCAGCGGCCCACGAGGCGTATGAGAAATATTACGCATACGCCTACATGGCCGAGCTGTTTTTTGATAGGCTGTTGACATGCAGCTTCTCTCTCTCTCTCTCTCCCTCCCTCATTTCGCTTTTCCCCATTTATATAAAAAGTATAAGTTAAAGCTATATATTATATTGCAAGGACTGGCCACGCCTCTGTTTTTGCGAATAAGTGGAGAGGGCTTAAAAAATAGATATATATATAAATAATGCAAGTAAATATAATTGGAGAAAGCTTAAAAAATGTATTTATATATTTATACGACAGTTAAAAATAATCAGAATAAAAGCAAAAGTTGCTTAAAGATGTGATGAGGCATTTGTTCATTTGTGAACTAGTTAAAAAAAAAAGCTGTAAAAAATAAAAATATTCAGAATTAATTTTAAATAGTTTGAAAATACGATTAATCATACCATTCATTTGCGAACTAGTTCTAAAAATATGTAAATTATACAAATTAATGAAAGCCTAGTTTCAAATTGTTTTTAAGCATGTATATGCAAGTCTTGTTCATTTGTGAACTAGCTCCAAAAATATTAAAGCAGTAAAAATGTTAAAAATTAATGAAAACATCGTTTCAAAATGTGCCTAAGCAAGCCTTGTTAATTTATGAACTAGTTCAAAAATTATATAAAATATAAAACTAATCAGAAATATTTAAAAATTTGCTTAAATATATATTTAGACACTTTTCAGCCATCCTGATTTATTTGTGAACTAGCTCAGATTTAGTTAGCCAATTCAATAGTTCTTTATCTTCCTCAAATATGTTTTCAGGTCTTAGTTCAAGTTATCTCAGTTTGCCCACAACCGTTTCATTAATTTCAACAAGTTCCTCGCTTTTTTTTCGCAATTAAAATATAATATAACAGCTTTCAGGTATGACAGATCCACCCCCATCATATTCAGTTGAGCTCTAATTAAGCACTTCTCGTTTGGCTCTTGTAACTGTTTCGCATGCGGAAAGCTCACGTAACTCTATTTAGGCAAAATCTGTGGCACAATGCGTCGCACTGCAAGTGAAAGTCATGAAAGCAAATATAAACAACAAAAGCAACAACAACAACAACAACTACGACGACAACATCTAACCCCGCTACGTGTAGAATGTCAAAACACACACAAAAGCGAAAATGTGCACGATGTGCGGGCCACAGGAAGCGCGGCAGACAGTCCCCAACTCAGCCCCAGCCCCAGCTCAGCCCCCCCCAAAGCTAAACCCTAAGTGGTGGTGGTGGTGCTGTGGTGCAGCACTGGTTGGCCATCATTTGGAGTCACCCGCACGTTGCACGCGTTGGCCTTGCTGCCACACACACACACACACACACACACACATACAGTGGGGCAAGCAGTTAGACATCGCATACTATTTGCGCGCCTCTGCCTAGCTATGTGGCGTCTGGGGGCATTCAACTTGCAGCAAATGAAACAACAAAAAACAGAATTAGAAAAAAAATGGAGCCTCGAAATGCTTTTGAAGTTGTCAAAAGCCAGCCAAATATGAATTTGACATATACGTGTTACACAGAGAGAGGAGTAGAGGAGTAGAGAGAGGGGGCGCAGGCACAGTGCCAACATTCTAAAACAAAGCCTCGCACCTTTGCCAAAGCTCACTTTAAGCCAGATGAAGAGAGTATTAAAGGGCTTGTGAAAATACATAAAAATGAAGAGCAAATGCAGTTGGAAAAGCACTAGAGGGATGAGGAGAGGAGCGAGGACGGATGGAAAAGAAGAGAGATAGAGGTAGACAGAATATTGAGTATAAAGAAATGTGAGGAAACAAATAGAAAAGAAGAGTTGGCTACAGTGGGAGCTGATCTATCAGATTATCAAGAGAATGTATTTATTTTGGTATAATAATGAATTATTTTGCTTCATTCATTCATTCATTACTTTAAGAGTTTTGGCAATAGTATAATTTAATATTTTATTAGTTTGTCAATGTAAATGCTGGAAAGCTTTTTATTTAATTATTTTTTATTAATTAATTATTTATTATTGAATATTGCATATACTTCTGTATTAATTTATTAAATTCAAATGTATATTTTTTATAGTTTTTTTATTTTATTATTTTTATTTTTCTTTTACTGTTTTTTTTTTTTTTTTTTGTTATTTTTATTTATTTCTTTTTTTTTCAATTTTTTTATTTATTTTTTATTTATTTATTTTTTCATTCTTTTTGATTTGTTTTATTTTTTCTTGTTTTTGTTTAAAAAATTTTCAAAAATTTGTTATTTTATTTATCATTATGTTATCATCATAGATAAATTATTTATTAAATTATCAAAAATTATTATTATATAAATATTTAATCATTTTAATTTAATAATTAAGAATTAATATTAATAATTTAATAATTAAATTAATAATTAATAATTATTTAATAATTAAGAAATTTATTAATTTAACCAGATATATATTTTTTTAATCATTTTAATTTAATTACATTTATTTATTTATTTAATAATTATTATTTAATATAATCATTTGATGAACTTAAACATATATATTAATTAATTAATTGTCATTTTTATAAATTCCTATATCTAAATCTCTTGACTTTTATCTCTTCAAAGCCTAATTATTTTTTACCAGAACATGTCGTATATCTCTTACGAAAAATGTTCGACAACGTACAGAACCACCCTCTTGCCCTCTCTCCCTCCCCCCTTCCACTGCCACACGAGCAAAAACCTTCGCTGGTCAAAAACAAAATGAAAACGATTTTACAATGTTTTTTGATGTTATAGACATGAAGAAAAACAAAAAAAAACACTGACAGTTGCCCAGCTGCCACTCCCCCTGCCCCCTGCCAGCCCCTATGGGTATTTAGCCGCGGGTAATGATATGTCACGTTTGCTCTAGACTCCGCATCTATATACGATTCGATTGCTCTATGTAGTTGCGCTCAATGACAATGCAGAAAAAAAAATGGGGAAAAAGAAAAGAAATTTTTGGTGAAAAAAAATGTGGAAACAGAAAATGAAAATTTCGCAGCAGCTGCAATAAAATTAACGAAATGGCATGGAAAAGAATGTAGCCGAAAAAGCGTAAGAGAAGACGAAAAAGAAAAAGCACAAAGTGTGCGGTTTTCTTTTTTTACCCTCTTTTTTTTGGATGCCTCTCATTTCGGCTCGTTTAGGTGGTGCGGGTGGTGCTGCTGTTTTTTTCGCAAGTGCTGCTGCAGCTGCTGCTGCCAACTGCCAACGCAGCGGAAATAAAAAACAGAGTAGAACAGGGCGAACAGAGCAGAGTAACGAAAAGAGAAGAAGAAGACAACTAAAACATTAAAAACGATGCACATGAAAGTTGTCAATAATGACAAGACTTTAACGCATCTATGAATGTAGGATCCATGGCAACCTAGAAATATAACTTAAAGGCAGGAGAATTGATAGAGCTGTTTGTGTCTAAGTTTAGTAGTCTGCCCTATGTAGAGCCCCTTATTATAAACACTAAAAAATACGAAACTCACTTCTAATCAATTAGAAACACTAAAAAAAATACTACAAAAAAAACTTTCTATATTTTTTAGTAGCTCAGTGGCAGCTAGAGGGGATAGCACTGTAGCTTCCTATCGATACTTGACTATAAAACTATCGATACCTAACTATAGAGTTGTTAAGTCATCGAGAGTCTGCTAAACTGTCATGAACCAAAGAAAAAGAGAAATCAAACCGAAAGGATAGACGTATAAATAATTAAGTTAAAATTGAAATAAACAGCTTGCAGCAACTTTTTTTTTCAAATTTTTTATAAAAAAAAAAAAACTCCTAAATAATATTATTAAAATAAACTATTAAAAACACCTTTATATATTTGTAATTTTTTTGAATTTTTTTTTTTGAATTTTTACTATGATTTATTGTTCAAATTTATTAAGAAAAAAATAAATAGAATTAAATGAAAATCTAACTTTTCATAATTTTTACAGTATTTAAAATGAAGTGAATTACTGGATCAGCATTAGATTTAGTCAATTAACTAAACTAGGGTGACTTCTGCCTGATTTACATTCCACACACACGCACACGCATATTATCGAGATACACATATACATATGTATATGAAGTGGGTGGCCAATGGTAGATAAACCACTTGAAATTGCAGCTACTTGCAATGCGTGGGTGGCAGGCGTAGCAAATGTCTATAATACGTACTGCAGACAGTCAGTCTCTTTCACACTTACGCACACAGGCATGTGCGTGCGTGTGTGTGTGTGTGTGCAGACCACAGTCGTTGGTCTGTCATGTCAAATGGATGCTGAGTGACCAACCCGTAAGCCCTGACCCCTCGCACTCTCAACCCTGGGCAGAGGCTCTGCTGCTGCTGCTGCCATTTGCTGCTCAAATTGTATGGCGTCAACTGTACTTTTATGTACACGCACACACACACATGCACAGACACGCATGCAGACACACGTATGCCCATTTTTATGTACGAAATTTTATTTCAATTCATTTAAAAAATATGTGTAATGCTTCCTCTTTTTGCTGTTCGCTCATCCTTTCGACTCTTGTGCTTCGATTTTCAATTGCCAGCCGTAGCAGCAGCAGCAGCGGCAGCGGCAGCAGTGCCACGCCCGCTGACCACAGCCCACTGGCCCCACACAGCAGAGTTAACGCTGGGGTGGGTGAGTGCTTGGGTGCCATGGTTATTTACCCTTTCTCGCTTTCCCCGCCCCCAGCCTCAGCCTCAGCTGCTGCCTCAGCCTCTGCCACGGCTCGCGCAATTTTTTCAATAATTAATTTTTTGCGCGTAAATGCAATTTGCATGTATGTAGATGAGCCACACACACACACACACACATACACATTTATATACTGTATATAGAGTCTCTCTTATATAATAGGCGTTTTCATATTTTCATTGCGTGCTTTTTGGCGCGCATTGTCGCCATCTCTCTCGCACAATGCGCCGCTGACCACTGGCGCTCTATCTATTTCGCTCGCACAGTTGATGCGTATTTTAATGCTTTGCATCAGTCTGTACCATTTTTTTTTTTTTTTTTTTTTTTAATGATTACTCTTATTTTTGCTATTAAATTGCGGTATCAAAGAATTATATATGACAGAGCATACCGAAAAACTTTTGGGGCGTGGGGCAAAGCTATCATAACTATTAATATGTGGTTTTTTTATGGATCTGTGACATTATCAATAAATTCGAGAATAACTATTTTTTTTTTTTGCGGCAATTATGATTTTGCAATATTCATAGGAAGTTTATATTCTCGTAGAAATATTAACATTCTCTAAATAAATATATAGATTTTATATATTTGAGTAATATTTTTGTTGTAGATTTTTATAAATATTTTATTTAATATAATAAATCATTTATATTTTGATTGAAAATAAATATTATTTGAACGTAAATTATATAATATATAAAAATTAAATAAATAAAAAAAAAATAAATATATATAAAAACTATATATATATATATTTTTTTTTAAGTTTATATTATATATATAAAAATATATATATTATTATATATTATATTTATTTATATTATATTTATATACCTAATGCTATATAATTATCAAGAAGTTCTTGTCTTTCATATTGAAAAATAAAAAGTCCCGTACTTACCAGTTGTTCAATCCCAAAATGTTTGATTTAGCTGTTCTTCTGTTCGTCTCTAATTCCTGTTCCAAGGATTATACCGAAATGGGGAATGTTGTTTTTGTTTTAAGTATTTGTTTATTTGGCCCAAAAAACTGTTTGTTTTTAAATTCTCAAATATGTTGGTTTTTATTATATTTTTAGGGTTGTGTGTTGTGGGTTTTCAATTGAATTCAATTTTCATGATGTTTATCATAAATGTAATACAATTTAATATATAGCTTAAAATGTTTTTTATTTTTGTTTTTTTTTTTTTTTTTTTAGATTTTTCTGAATGGTTTTTTTTTTTGTTGTTCCTTAATTTTCTTGCTGCACTACGAATAATTTATTTACTTTGAAAATTGTTTTTTTTTTTTTTTTTTTTGCCACGATATGAATATTTGCCTTTAGTTTAAATTGTTTTTTGTTTTTTTTTTTTTTTTTTTTTCGTGATATATATGTTTTTATATATATATTACCGATATATATATATACCTCTCAAACTGTCTGGTGCTTTCCTTAGCCAAAACACACACTAAATAGGGTTTGAACCCTTTTTCATATTTTTGTTTTTCCTTTTGTTTCTTCTTTCTTTTGCTTCGTCTTTTTTTCACTTTTTCAGTTCACCTTTTTTTAGTTTTCATCAAAGTTTTGAAAAATTGTTTTTTAGCTTTTGCTTTGCTCAAAGACTTTTTCAGAACATTTTCTTTTTTACGAACGTAAATTTAAAAGACGAAAATTGAAAAACCGTAACACAAAAGTTTTTAGTTCTTTTTTTTATAATATATTTTAATGAGACACAAAAAAATTTAACAAATTTTGGCTATTTTGTTTTTTGTTTGCTTTTGATATTGGTTTTGCTTTCTGCGTTTTGTTTTTGTTTGCTTTTGCTTTTGGATTTGGAATTTGACTTTTGATTTCTTATTTTTGTTTGCTTTTTCACTTCTGCTGCTGATTTTTTTTTCGGTATTTTTCTGTTTCGTTGCTATTTTCTATTTTTGTTTTGTTTTAATCTGTCTCTATTTTTTGCTTTTGTTTCAGTTGCTGTTTTAGTTATCGGTTTATCGGTCTATCGGTTTATATTGTTGTTGCTTTTGTTTGTTTTTGGTTATTTTTGTTTGTTTTAAGGCTATTTCGGTTTCGTTTCGATTTGTTGCTATTTTTGTGTTGTTGTTGTTGTTGTTGTTGCTGCTGTTTCTGTTGCTTTGTTGGATTGGTTTTTGTGTTTGGTTTTATTTCGGGTTTTGATTTTTGTGTTTTGTATTTATTTTTGATTTTCTTATTTTTGTTGCTTTTATAGTTTTATTTCGTTTACAGTTATGTTATTTTTCTTGTATTTGTTTTTATTGTTACGTTTCACTTTCTATTATTATTTATTTTATTTTTATTTATATTTTGTATTATAAATTGTTGTTGTTGCTTATAATGTTGTCGGTTGGTTGCTGTTGTTTGTTGTTGTTGCAGTGGTTGTTGTTGTTGTTGCTGTGTAGTAGTTGTAGTTGTTGTTGTTGTTGTTGTAGTATTCCAAATTTTGTTGTGAATTTTGTTTGTTAAATTTTGAGAAACTAACTAAAAATCACTTTTTGTTTTATTTTCGCTTAAAACTGAAATAAAACTTTAATATACTTTTGCTTCTGCTCTTTTTCCGTTTCTTTGTTGTTGTTGTCGTAGATTTTTTTTTAATATTTATAAATTATATACAAATAAACTGTTAGAATGAATAAATTAAAAAGTTATTAACTGATTGCACATGAGTTATATTTTATATTATAGATTATTATTATTATTACATTTGTAATTGCATTATTATGATGATTTAGTCTTAGTATTATATCATTATTTCGTATTATTATTGTTATTATTATTATAATTAACAAAACAATATTTTTAATAAGTATCAACAACGTTTTAACGTAATCTTTAAAAATGTTCCAAACAGTCAAAAAGCACCTGTGACGAGAAAAGAACAAAAATCGATTAGAAACATTGTTTTCCTTTTAAGCCGTCGGTAATTGTGAAGGCCGACGGCACTTTATTAATGTATTGTAATAATATTCTTTATGTTGTTTAATATTTTCCAACTGCTCTAAATGATTTATCAATATTTCAACAATTTCTATGCCCAATTCAGACAATCGCATGTTATCGTAATCGATATCATTCTGTGTGCCTTTGCCTTCACTTCCTGTTTGTCTAAAAAAGAAAAAAAGAAATTCAGCCACATGGCAAGCACGCACAAATACAACCACAGACAATTTGCTCTCCTGCTCTCTTTGTATTGACTACACAGCGGCGCTACACAATAAACGAAACGAACTAAGCCCCAGAGGCACACGCAATTGTCTAAGCTGGGCGCTCGAGAGAGCGAGTGGCAGAGAGAAAGAGCGCGAGCCACTGGCAGGATAACGGCATAGACAAAAGCAATAAAACAACAACAAGCAGCCGAGTATTGGAAATGCAAAACTAAAAGCGAACAAACAAAAATTTCAAGTTCAAAACGCCGCTGTTTGCAAAAATGGGGGTGGGCCTGGCTGACTGCGCCTTGAGTGGCCAAATAACAAACAAATAAAACGTATGAAGCATTGCGGTAAAGCAGCAGCGCATATGCAAAAGTGCAAAAAAAAAATGCACGCACACACACGCACACACACAAATTGTGATACAATCTAAGGCAGAAAAAAACAAAGAGCGAAATGTTGAACGCGCTGCCGCCGGCGATTGCAAGCACATAAACACATACGAATACACACACACATGCAGCCACACGCCTTCAGTTTAAATAGACAAATCTGTCAGCTAAAGAGCGCATTTGCATTTAAATACAAGCGATTAGATGACGTACAATGCTCACGCACACATACACATTTATACATATGTACATATGTATACAGACCGACATTTGTACTTATGGGAACAGTTGAAATAGATGGGCGAAAAATTGGCGAACCGCAACAAGCCATGAATAGAAGATACTCAATCACTAGACAAATCCATATACAAACATGCACATATGTACACACATGCACACACATATCTATGTATTCTAATACATGTGTGTGCGTTTGGTCATTAATTGAAACTGTTTTTCTGTACTTATTTTTAGAACTCTTGCGCTCCTCTCTCTCTCTCTCTTTCTCTGTTTCATTTGGTTTTGCACATTTTCATTGGCTTTTTATTTGCCAAACAAAATAAAACTTATTCTCAAATGCATTTTTGCATTTAATTGTTTCAAACACTTTCAATGCTTATGGCTCAAACTATTTATAAGTTTTAGGTATTTTATATACAATTCAGTTTTTATTTTTCGTGTGAATTTTAAAAACTGTAACTTGTATCTTGTATTGTATATTTGTTTATAAATAGTCTTAGGTGTTTTATTCACAATTTAAATGCAATTTTATACATTACATACATCAGTATCTTGTTTTAAACAAATGTATATTTTTAGTTTGATATACGATTTCGTTATTATTATTTACGGTAAAGTTGTATTTATTCACAAATTATTTAACATTAATTTTTAAGATATTTTGACTTAATAATTTTTTTAAATATTTTATTTGGTATATGTTAACAGTTTTTATAGTTCATATACAAGATATGTTAGGATACACACATGTATTTTATAAGATATTTCTTTGATTAAAATACACAAATGCTTTCTCTGGATCTCTTGCACTAAAAGCATATTTTAACTTATGATTATATGTATGTTTTATAAATTTAATTATAACTTTTCATTTTATATATTTATTTATTAGATTTATATCTATATATCACATATGCAAATTTGTGTCCTTCCTAATCCTTATAAGCATGTTGTACTGTTTTTTACTTTTTGGTATACAATATATGTAGTTATTTTACAGTATTGCTTAAGACACCGAGAGTTATAGCAGTTTTATTTTAACAAGCACTGTTTCAATTTTCAATATCCTACAATTCCATGGTCGCTAATCAAATAAATATCTCAATAAATACATGCTTAAAACTCAATTTGATGCACTTTATCAATTTCAAGACATTCATCACACATACGCACACACCCACACTGAGAGGATATTTGTATAGATAAATTCGCAACACTAAAGTTGAAGAAGGAACGAAACAAAACACACAGTAAATAAATAAAACGGACGAACGAGACGAACAACGTGAAATGTAGGAAGTGAAACTGAGTGTATCCCAGAGTGAAGCTGATGTATCGGCATCTCGGCGTCTCGGCAGACGCAGCAGAAGACGAGAAATTGTAAGGCGGAATAAGATGAAGATATGCAGACAACGGCAGAAACGGCAACACAGAGAATCAGAACACACAGAAAACAGAGCACAGAGCACAGAACACACAACACAGAACACACTGGACAAAGCGAAGACAAATTTAGCGCGAAAATGTTGTTGACTGAAAAGTTTTGCGCGACGCGCGCTCTACGAAACGCACCGAAAACGGCCAAAAAGATGAATATGTGCAAAAATCTTTTGCATACGCTCAAGAACCCCATGAAAGCGAGCGGCCAAGCCAAGCAGCGCCGTTGACGCTGGCAGCGACAGCGACGCCAACGACGACCGCAACTGGGAGAGCGCAAAAGAAATGGAAAAATACGAAAAAAAAATCATGTATATCTGTATGTGTATATATATTAAGCTAGCGGGGTGTGTGTTGGGGGCGGCTACAACGACGACGACAGAGACTTTGAAAGAGCTTTTTTACAGACGCGCGCGCTCAGACCGCAAAAACGAAACGAAATGAAACGAAGCGAGCGCAAAAAGACGACGATGACGACATCCACGACGCTGCTGCGGCCCCCACAGACACACAGCCAGAGAGATACTCACAGCAAAAGCAACGAGAGCAGCAAGACTCGCATGTGCACATGTGAGCGGGTGTGTATGTATGTGTGTGTATGTGAGAGAGCGCACAGACAAAGGCAAACAAAGTGTATAAAAAGCAGCGCTGAAAAAAGTTTTTTGCAAAAAAGCAACTTGGAGGTGTATGCATACATGCATGTATACATTTGTGTGTGTGTGTGTGTGTGTTGGTGTAGATATACAATCTGTTGTCTGTGTTGGAAACTCTCTGTGCGTGCTTGTCGCGCGACTGCTGCTGCTGACGCGCGCGTCGCTGCTGGCGTCGCGAGTCTTTATTGTCAGTTGGAGGCAAAGTTGTTGGTATTTTGGGTGGCTCCACGAACAGCAGCGCAGAGCAGAGCAAGGGTTCACATTAACAGCGCCGTTGTACAGGCTGTTTGTGCGCGTGTATGTGTGTTTCTGCCTATGTAGGTGTGTGTGTGTGTGCAGTTGCGACAGGTCTGACGTCTGAGCAGCGTCTCCTCTTGCGCTGTTCCTTTTGGCGCGCAGCGCGTGAAAGTGTTACGATTTGAAAATTGCCAAGCTTAGAACTGGGTAAATCAAGTGCAACGCAGCAGGAGCATGTGACGGGGCGGGGCGGGGCGGGGCGCCCGGGTCGGGGATGTGGCGCGCCTTTTAAATTTTTGACATGCCACGTGCTGCATGTTGAAACGAGGCAGGAACGAGCATACCAAGAGAATGCCAGCTGGAAATGCTGTTAGGAGTAGCTGCTAGAAAAAAGAAAAATAGAAATACATACAATGCACAGATGCCATAACTGTGTAGAATGTATCTCACATGTGACTTTATAGTATCTATGTGCTTAAATAGTATCTTAATGCATTTAAATTTAAGGCTTTAACACTTGAAGTATCTAATTATATTTATATTTAAGTTTAACAAGAAAATAATATATTGGAAACTACAATTTTATGACCTATAGAAATTCAGCAAGCTTTACCTATTTATTTAGGATACACTAAATTATGTTTATACTTTAATTTTCACTCGATATTATTCTCTCGAATTGCTGAGATCCAGGTAACCTTTGCTTCAAATATCAAAAATTGTCGATTTCTCTAAGCAAGGCTGGGAACCCTATAGAATCGCAGTAGCACTTGCTCCAGCTGTCACATTCATTTCCCAAACAATTCCTAAGGAAGTTCAGTCAGACGACCTAGTCGTAAATTGCAGCTACATATTATATTATACAGTTGGGAATTTGTCGTAAACGAGAAAAAATTGAACAAAGTGTAAAAACTGCAAGTGAATCGTAATTCAAATTGACAATGGATCCCAACGAACCAACTACAGACTGCATCAAGCGCGCCGTGGAGCAATGCAACAAGATTGAGACCTCGCTGGCCGGCTGCCTGAAGGTGCTGCAGCAGAGCTGCCTGCCCCATTTGCCGGACGTATTGGATGGACGCCAGACGCCGCCAGATGAACTGTCGCCCGATCGCAAGCTCAGCTATACCGTATGCGAGGGCAAGAAATCGCCCAATCTTATCGAGGTGGACGAATTGAGCGATGCTCCCGAAACATCCAATATGAAGTACATGCTGAAGTGCGCGGATGTCAAGCTGCAGAATGTCCTGGCATCGCAGCAGTGCATCATCAAGCAACTGGGCGATGTCCGCAACATCCTGCGCGAAAAGGACAAGCACACAGAGGAGGCCTACAAGCTCCTGAAGCTACCAAGGGATTAACTCACCTCTGTAGAAAACAGTAGAGCATAAATGAAATAAAATTTAGTTTTTTGGCTAAATACAGTGGACACTCTTAATGATGGACAGGGCATGCTAGAAAACTAGTTTGTAATCAGAGTGTGAAGAGGGAGGGCTCTGTATCCCATAATGTATTTGAAAGGCGCATATATTAGACGCACTCTCTGCTCTAAAGCTCTTTAGCTAATTTATTCCAACCAAATTTAATTTGTTATAATAGAAGTCGACATTCTCTTTATAAGTAAACATGTTTTTGCGCTGATAATCGTCATCTATATAGACTTATCAAAGCTATAGAAAAGCGAGAGGCACAATAAGTGGCATGATTAAAGCGCCCTACGGGACAGATTGGGCAGATATACATACAACATACATACATATGTGTTTGTAGGACACTGCGGCACGAGTACACTATAAGATGCCCTTTAGCAAGAAAATTTGAATATGTGAATTCCATAGAGAGGTGTAAGGGAACAAAATATAAATATATTTTAGTTCATCTTTATATTCATAAATTACAAAATTATGACAGTATATATATATATGTATATATAAAAGTATATCTCTAAGAATTTTATATAACAATTTAAAAATTCCATAGTTAGCAAGTAGGCGAGCAAAGGAGTGACAGGAAATGCCATAGGTCAATCAATGTATACAAATTAATGTTTTCTTTATTATTAGACACAAAGTTCACCCTGAGATTCACATAGAGAGGCGTTAGGCAGTAGGCAACAGAGTAGGGACTAAAACAAAATCTAAATATTTTCTATAGAAAAAAAAAATAGACCTGTCTTTATGCATATTGTGAGACAGTGAGTCACTGATCACATAGAAGACTACAGTAGTCTCTGCCACAAAAAAGACATTTGCAAGTTTCTTATACGCAATATTCAGTAACTTTATTTTGTTAGCTAAACTAAACTTAGACAGGGATGAGAAATCCAAAGCATTTGAAGGACAAACGGTCAAGGAAGCCGAATGTGAATCACGCAAAATGTACTCAGATCTTTGCCACTAGGAATACGGAGAAGGTGCCGGCAGACAATCGGCAGGCACTGTGGGACTTTCGATGCACACGGCTGAAGCTGCTGAGCATCCTGCGCAGGCACGAGAAGATTGCCTCGATACTGAAGGATGTGAAGCATCGCATCGAGCCGATACAGTTTCTGCTGAGCACAGCCGAGGAGAGGAGTCTGCTGAATGCCAATCGAATGATGCCCAAATCGGGGCCAAATAAGATGCAGCTCTGCGGCCTAAAGTGCCACAGCTCGGAGTTGCCGACGAAGATTAGATGCTGGCTGCGCCTTCACCTGGAGGAGTTGAATAGTATGGATCTGCTGGGGGAGCAGAGCTATGCCCAGGAGCTGAAGGTGTCGGCCAAGAAGCAGATGCAGCAGGAGCACGATGAGCACGAGGCCTGGAAGGTGTTCCTCAACGATTGGCATAACCAGGACGACATCAGACAGTGCAACAATGAGTGGCAGGAGAAGGGGGCAAGTCAGGCAGATCAGGCTGATCACTTGGGTGACGTTGAGTCAGACGATTGGAAGAAATTATTGAGTGGTTTGAACAATCTAGATATTAATCAAAAATTTGATCTATTGGTAGAAAACAATGCCAAACGTGAAGCACCAGAAGATGACTACGGCTTGGCTAAAGCACACGATGTCAGGGAGAATGGCGATTGGGAAAATATATTGAATGACCTGAACGATTGGTGTGATCAAACCGAGCCGGATGAAATTCTAATTGATGCTGATGCTTCAGTGTTGGATAGTAGTATCTCGAATTAATCATAATAAATGTACACACATACATACATAAAAGTCGTGCCTTAGCTAAAAAAAAAAAAAAACTAAACATTCTAAACTATGAAAAACGGCAACAGCGCAAATATTTGGCGCCAACAAATACTGTGACACATGCATGCAAAAAGGAGAGCGAAGTCTGCATGCATGTGTGTGTGTGTGAGCATACAAAAACATTTGCCGGCTGTTTAGTATTTGTGTGTGCCGGCACAAAAAAACGCCAACGAAAACTGGCAACAAAGCGTACGAAAAACATCAAAGCTTCTACTCTCCCGCTCTTCGGCTCGCGCGCTTACGCTCTCTCTCTGCCTCTCTCCCTCTCTCTCTTTGGCCAACGACAAGTCGGCTCTGTTGCGCTCGCTCGCCAGTTAGAGAAATTTTGCGCAAATAGACAGCACCAGAAATAGAAGCAAGCAAAAACACTTCACCCACACGCACACATGTGCAGCAGGCAGCGAAGAGTCGTGCAAATGAAACAAAAAAAAAACTACTTGAAATAGTTGTACACACACACACACACACACACTCTTTCTCGTGCGAGCATAGAGAAACTTTTGTTGTTAGCTTTTTGCGTGCATTGGCATTTGTGTCTGGCATATTTGTTTTTGTTATTGCGCTTTGTGCTCTTCTCGAGCGATTACCTCTTGGCCTCGGCATTCAGACAACTACACAAAACGAAGCAGAAGACGAAGAAGGCGACTCGCGCCAGCAGAGAGCGCCTTTTAATTGTGTTTTTGTTATCGCAATTGCTTTGCGTGGTATAGGTTAAGAACAAGCTTTTCCATGCACACACACAAACATGCACTATATGTATGTATGCAGTGTCGGTTTGTATGCATATTTGCAACTGTTTATAGCCCGCATGTGTATGAGCATACATGCATACATACATACATATTTATAAACAGCTGTGATAAGGCGCCCTTTGTCTTATCTTATCGCTGCTGCTCTGCCTGCTGCGTCTCTTATTCCTTTTTGCGCTTCGCTTTTTGCAACAAATTTGTAAAAACAAAAGGAAATATTAGGTCGCCTTAAGAGCTCGCGAATACAAAAACAAAAAACGAAAAAAAAAAAAAAACAAAAAATAAATACAAAAGCCGGTTTTGTTTTGTTATCTTTGCAAATGAGCTTGTATATGTATGTGGGTGAGCTTTATCCATGTGTGTGTGTGTGTGTGTGTTTGTGCCGGTTAGGGAGCTTTATGCTTTGTTTTGTATTTGTGTGTAGCTTCGATCCGGTTTTGTTTTTTGCGCTGCTGACTACACACACACATACACACACACTCACAGAACAACAAAAAAGCTAACTTGAAATGAAGCGGGGGCGGGCCAGGCGGTCACAGCATATGCTCCCAATGTGAGAGGCAGCTCCATAAACCGGGCGCGCAGACAACCCAAAGCCGAAAGAACAACAAGAAAGAAATGGAACGGCAATAAATATGAATTAGCCAAAAATGTTTTTTTTTGTAGCTAAATACATATGTATGTACATATGTATGTATGTATGTATGTACATACATGTAAGCGAATGTGCGAGTGTGTATATAGAGGGCAACTAGACATGGGAATTCCCAAATGCCTTTCGATATGCGCAGATTGAGCTGAGTTGAGTTTCGGCAACTACTTTTAAATATCATTTAAATATTATTAATTGGCTGCTTGACGCAATGGAATATTTCGCTAGTAAATAATATTTAATTTATATAAAAAACTCATTTAAATATTTAATTTTATTAGGCAAATTTATGACAATTAAATACATAATTTTTTGGAAATTTAGCATTCAATAGCCCATAAATAATTTATAAATTTATAAATAAATTGAGTTTATCATAAATTAATATAGAAAATACAAATATATATGTACATACGTATGTATGTAAAGGAATAAAATTAAAGGAATAAAATCTAATTTGAGTTTATTTTAAAACATATTCAAAATATTCTAATTAAATATATATAAAAACTTTTTAAAGTAAGTTAAGTTTATTAAAAACATAAAGTTCAATACAAATATTAAATTCATTAATGTATGTACATATGTTGGCTTATATTATATTACATACTTAAAAAAGATAATATATGAAAATTTAAAATTTATTTAATTTAATCATTAATATTTTTTTAGCTTATATTAATTTGACTTTTTCTATCTAAATTGGCTTTAATATTGCATTTAGTTTTCTAGCTTTGGAGTACTGAATTTTTCAATATTTATGTAAATTTAGTTCATTTCCAAAAGTTTTTTCCTCTATCTCTTTCTCTCTCTCTCTCTCCCTCTCTCTCTCTTTCAAATGCCATTTGCCATCAAAGAGCATCAATGGGCCAGCGGCTAAAATACAGTTACACAAAAAACCATTTAAAATTTACCTGCTATATGCTGGATATGCAAAAGTGTGTGTGTGTGTGTGTGAGTGTGTATATGTTTACCATAATTGTAATTTGGTATGAAAGGGCTTTTCATTTAATGTAACGCACACACACACACACACACACACACACACACACACACACACACACACACACACACACACACACACACACACACACACACACACACACACACACACACACACACACACACACACACACACACACACACACACACACACACACATGCACGCGTGAAGTTTTGGTCATTTAGCATTGACCACACAGCTGCCATCCGCCGCCCAGCACCCACAGCACTCGCCCCACACCCCGCACTCAGCCTGCCAACGGGGAGTTTTGGCTAGCAGGCACAGCTTATGCTCAGCCCTGTGCAGCATATGCAGATAACAGTAAATGGTGCGGCTCTATGTGCCACTGGGCACTAGCACATATGTACACACACACACACACACACACACACACACACATGTGTGCATATGTGTGTGGAGTATGTAAAGGGCGACAGTTTACAGTTGTTTTTTTCTTGTGCACTTATTGTTGTTGTTGCTTAATTTACAGCCTTATGTCACTTTGGTGCATTATACTTTTCATTATCGCGCAGCAGCACCTAAAAGTGCGAGAGAGCGTGCGAGAGTGAGCGAGAGAGAGAAAGGAAGAGATAGAGAGAGATTGTGAGCGCAAGAGAGCGCGCGCTGCCATTCGCACTCTGTCTAGCTTGAGCAATGGCACATGTGTCTGTCTCCCTTGTTAATGTCGTGTGTATTGAAAAACAAAAACAATGAGCAACAAAAAGAGTAGCAACAACAACAACTACAACAACAACAGCACCGACATCAGCATCAAAAGGAAATGAGTTTTCATTTAGCGCACACAAAAGCGGAAATGAATCGAAATAAATAAATAAATGCACCTGCAGCACCTCCCAGCGCAGAGCGCCCACACTGACTGATCCCATCACCCCAGCAGGCGCACTCCCTCCCTCTCGCTCTCGTTCCCTCTCTCCCTCTCTCTGTCTGGTCAGTGCAGCATCTGTGTGAGAGAGAGAGAGAGAGCTCGCCCGAGGCACATGCGCTCTGCCATTAAGAGAGAGCGCACAATTGGGCAAGAGCTAGGCAGCCCAAGCGCTTGCTATCTCGCTCGCACACAGCTGCCGCCCTCTCTATTGCACGCGGCGTGCATTCAACCCGGCAGAACAGTAGCAACAGCAGCAGCAGCGGCGGCAGCAGCAGCTGAGGGCAGCGACGTCAGCGACAGCATCAGCACCTGACTCACGCCCCCACACACCCTTGCCCGCCTCCACTCCCTCTACCCATCTCTTTTTGGCCGTCGTCTCGCGGCGTTTTCATTTTCGCGCTGCATTTCGTCGTCTTGATTTTCTTTGCTCGTTTTCTACCGGCGGGCAAAACTCTCACATTGTTTTTGTTTGTTGTTTACCGTTTGTCGTTTTGCCTTTTTTCCCTATGACGCGTTCTTCAGCCCCAGCCCCAGCCCCAGCCCCGGCCCCAACCACCTCTTGCCCTTTTGGCTGACTCTCCGCTGACCTGTGCTTTGCTTTGGCCTTATCAAAACTTTTTGGCGCTCTCTGTTTTCTAGTTGCCTCTGCCTCGCAGCCACGCCTCTGCCTCCTCTTCTTGCTCTGCCTGCTGCTGCTGTTGCTGCCTGCTCAGCGCCGTTTTTATGTTTTGTTTAGGTTTTTTGTCGGCGCTGCTTTTACTTTGACTTTCATTCAAGACGACTCTTCGACGCCCCGTCCCAGCCCCGCCACGCCCCTCGTCTGCCTGTCGTCGCGCGACACACAAATGCCAGAAACGAGCGCCAAAAACTCTCGTTGCGAGCAAAATAGATCACAAAATGGTTAACAAAACCGCATCCTGCCCTCCGTTGGGGTCGCTTAGAATATGAAAACAGAAACATAGACACACACGCATACACACACACACACATACATAGACATGGCCGCACACGGAAACAATTTTCTAATGAAAATTAAAGTGCGAAACGTTTTTAGCACGAGTTGAAGGCGACAAAACTTAATTAGAGATTTATGACTTGATTTAATATTAAATGGGCAAAAATTATATATTCATAAGAAATTCAAATTAAATTTAGATTATATTCTATAAGGAATGCATTAAATTTAAAATGAACGTTAGTTTATTAATAAATAAAAATTATAAAATATATATTGTATATGAACATCAAATAAAACATTTTTAAAAATTAAATTTAAAGTTTTTTTTAATATATAACAATTTAATTAATTAATTCAAAAAATTAAAAGGCATTTAAAAATAAAATAAATTTAAATTTACGCTTATATAAAATAATCAAATTTTTTTTTTAGAATAATTAACATTAATTTTTTGGAAATCATATAAGAAAATCGTTTGACATATACAAAAAATTCGTATGACAGATTAAACTTAAGTAATGCTTTAAAAAGTATATATATTTGTAATTAATTAATTAATATAAAATATTTAAACTAAAATAAACTTTAAAAATGATCATATGGAAAATGTCGTTTAAAGTAGAATCGACCAGTCTTCCACAGATAAAAAATATTTAACTCAAATGCTTTGGATTTTACGTAAGCGTAAATGATGCGTAAAGGTAGAACAAAGTTAGATTTAGTCTAATTCCAGCTGCGCAATAGCAGCTTTATAAAATTTACTATCCCATCATATTAAATCATAATATGGTTTTATATTATTTATATATAAACATTTTCTTATGAACATATATTCTTAATAAAAAATTAAAAAATATATATATTATAATATTATATAAATAATATACGTTTATATTTAGTTGATTAAATTTTTTAGAACAATTTCTGTTATTTTTTCGTAGCTGAAAATCATCTCAGCTGAGCACTAAAATATTCCTTAGTCAAGCTCACTTTAACTATTTATAATATTTCTTTAATTAAATACCTAAAATCTAAATAAAAAACTAAACATTCATATATCTTAGACACATTCTTTAGGCACGGCATAGATAGAGTTGATATAGTCACGAGTCGACTAAGAGTAAATTATTCGATATGGGCATACCAAAACTTTGATTGACTGCCGGCTCAGTTATGGATTTCGATAATACATATAATAATATATATATATACATATATAGAGCATTACGCCTTTGCACAACGTTGAATGCTAAAATTTCGAAAACATTTCACTGAATCTACAGATATTTTTTGTACGAATTTTCCTTTTTGGTTAGATTTATTGTGGACGAAAAGAACCGAACGGAGATTTTTTTTTGGTTTGTTTCGAACGCGTGTGCAGAGTTTTCTAAACTAATTTTGTTAATCAGTTGAAGCATTGAGCGCAGCTAACTAAAGCCAACAAAAACATGAGTGCAAATTGCACAGAGGGCTGGGGCTGGGGGTGGGTCAAAAAACCACAAAATAGCGAAGAGGACGACGTCGACGTCGTCAGCGTAATAGAGAAATAGGAATGGGCTGAATGAATAGGGGTTTTTTTTTCGGCCTGGACTTTAGGTGCATTAATTAGGGGTGGCAGCAAAAACAAACACAAACTCAAATACAAACACAAACACAAGTACACAAACACACACACACACACACACACACATAGACTAAGCGCAGCATTTTAGATGAAAGCTTTGGCTGACTTGGCGTATGCGCAATATTTGCTCAGTAAACAACATTTCACTCACTTTTCGCGTTGATTTTCCTAATTGTTATAGCATTTTATTTTTTTTACATTTTGTTTTACGTTTTCTTTTTTTGGTTTTTTTTTTATTTTTGGAAAATTAGGCGAAAATCATATATACATAGAGAGAAAACTGATGCGACTAAACCGAAAAGTTTTTGAATGTGTGTTGCTGTTGACAAAGCATTTTCGAAACTGAATTTTTTTATGCTGCGTTACGCAGTGCAGCAACAAAATGCACAGCGACAGGCAACAACAACAACAACAACAACAATAGCAGCAAATGTTGTGCGTGTGCCTTTTAAAACTCATTATGAGTTGCAGTTGCAACAAAACCACAAAATGTGGGGCCGAGCGGGCGGGCGGGCGTTTGTTTGATTTTCATTTTATTTTATTTCATTTTTGTTTTTATTTAAATTCATTTCATTTATTTTTTTCCTTTGCTGCTGCTGCTGCTGCTCGACTGTCAATATAATTAGCAGCCCTATAATTGCATGCTCCCTGCCACGCCCACTCAGCCCACTATTGCATTTTTCACGCACACGCAATTGAAATTTGTTTTTTTCTCTTCTTGTTTTTCTCATTTTATGTATGTTGCATGTTAATTTATACGATTATTTTGTTGTTGCAGCATCATCAGCATAATCAGCAGCGGCAGCGGCAGTGGCAGCAGCAGCAGCAGCGGCAGTGGCGGCGGCGGCAGCAGCCACGCATTTAATGCAACTCTCATTCCAGCTGGCGACTCCTGCTGCCGCCTCTGCTGCTGCTGCTGCCGCTGCTGCGCGCATGCTTCTCATTCGCTGTTGCAACAGCAGCAAGAAACACAGTTTTTTTTAATTCTTTTTTAGATGCGTTTGTGTTGCATTTTTTATCGCGCAACAATCATTCACAATTGCGCTCTCGAAATTGTTGGCACATTAAAAGCTGCACAAGGTGAGTGAAGTGTGATTGAAGGAGAAACTGCAACAGGAGCGAGGCAGAAGGGAAGAGAAAACTAGGCCGAAGAAAACTCAAGATGTAATGGCATAGATAATGGATACATCTATTATATAACCATATTATATATATATTAACCATATTTTAGACTACTTTTCAAGGCAAGATATATGGGAATTGAGAAAAGCTGTTTATAGAACTGTTTACAGAATCTTAATCTGAATATTAAGTTTATATAAAGTATGGCTAGAATATATTACTATAGCATATTTTACTGAACAAGAAATGTTTATCAATTTGTTTATTTTATTTTATTTGAGTTATTTTTTTCTATCAATTTCATAAATTTGATTTTTATTTTATTTTAAATTCTTTTTTTCTACTTTTATTTGATTTAATTTAATTTTTATGTATTTTTTATATGTTACATATATAACAAATATATTTAAATATTTTAAGTTTTCAATTATCATTTATGTTAATTTTTTATTTTTATTTATTTTATCTGACTATTGTAATATTAATTTACAATTATTATTTGCTTCATATATAAAATAAATATTAATTTTGATAATTATTATTAATATAACTATTTTTTTTTTTAAATTACAAAAACGTCTAAGACTTGTTTAAGTAATATATATATTTATATATTTATTTATATTTATATTTATTTTATTTTACAGCTTAGTGCAATCTAAAATATGCAATCAACCTTTTTAACTGTGAATGACATTCACTGCGCATGTCGCCTGATTCATATATACGCACATTAATATTATTTTTTCATCCCGCTGCATTCTCCATAAAAAAGAAATTATAATGCAATTTATTATTATATTTTTTTTGTTCGCTCTTACCCGCCTTTCGCCTTACCCAAAAGGCCGGCCAACCAAAATCCAACCCAATCCAGCACAAAATGAACGCACGCAACGCATTTTGCTGCTGCTGCTGTTGTTGTTGTATATTTTGTTTAATTTTTTTCTTTTCATACATTTTAATTTCGCATTTTTTGCATTTCATTTTGATTTTATTGTCATTTTGCGTTTGGCTCTTTCCACGAGAATTTTCCTGCCCACAGGTCGTATACACAATATATTGGGCGTCATATTCGAGAGCTGAACATACATAAATATATGTATATGTATATACATATATACCTATTATATGCCGATTATATATAACTATTCAGCTGCCACAATAAATATATATACAGTTATAAAATATATATAATAAATGTGAATAGCTGAAAAGCAAGAACTATATTGATTTTTATAAAGTTTGCAGAAACGTAGACTACTAATGTTTATTTTTTAAATAATATTTTGTATGCCTCAGAAAATCCATGTTAAACTATATATTATATTTGGTATGCATATTAGTTTCAATTATTTAGATAATTTGTTTACAGAAAAGGTATAAAGATAATTGTAATAATGTTATAATAATATTTTATAAAAAGTTAAATATTTGCTTGATCAATTTTGTAATAATATTTATTTACAAATTTTATTTTATTATATAAAAATAATGTTGTAATACTATATTATTAATAGCTAAATATTTTTATCATTAAGTATAAAATAATATTTTTTACTCTCATTTTCGTAAACAATTTTTCATTAGTTTAATGTTTTTAATTTTTGTAATATTAAATTTTTTTTTTAATTTCCATATTTTTTAAAATAAAATAAATAATATACCAAAAAAGCTTTTACATTTTATAAATAATTATTATGCAGACATACACAATACAATTTTTATTTTATACTTCAATTTTGTTTATTTTACAATAAAATGGACAAACAAATTTTTATATACATCGCGTAAATTTGAAATATCCTTGTATATATTTTTGTTATACACATTTGGCAATCCATTCCTCCTCCATTTCCTCTACCTATGAGCCCTGTAATCTACATAGAGAATCGAAACTAAATAAATTATTATTAATATGCTGCCTGGTAAAGCCATTTATAAGCCTTCATTAAACATTGTAAATGGCTTTTAATGCCATTAAAAATAATGCATGGCCATAGGCCATAAATGTATATAATTATATACTTATTTTAAGTATATAATTCATGCTTGCGTCCAATCATTGGCAATGTAATTATAATTAATTAGCACGTTGAGTGTTTGCTCCAGGTAAATAAAATGCAATTTTTTATGAATTGATACCAAAGAAGAAGAAGAAACGTTCATTGGCTAATTGCAAATTGACAAATGTCGAACGCTGCCACATTTGTATATATTATCTATATCTATTTGACAATATCTGTTTATGTATATAATTTGCATAACTAGTTAAAAATTTGCATAATTCTATTGTGCAGAAAAAAATAAATTTGTCGCTGTTTGGAACCTATAATAAGTACAGTTTTTTCCCATACGCACATCATGCACATGGAGAAACAAAGAGAGAGTAAGAGAGGGAGATAGCTAGTTAGATAGAGACAGACAGAGAGATGCACATATATACACTTGCATACATATGTTATAGAGCATGGTACATGGTATATGGGTTGACATTAAAATAAATTTCCTTGTTTTTTTCGTCGCACATTTTTGTTTAATTTTTTAGCAAGTGAACGAAAAGCTCTGCTGCGCTACAATTGAGGGTATATTGGGAAACCCATAAAAGAGTATACTCAATATATAGAAAATCAGTTAATATAAACTTGATTGTCGTTGCATTAAGTAGAGCTCGGCTAACTTTAATATAAAATTTTCCTGCAGCAATACCCCTACTCTATCCGTCATTGCAGTTCAAAGCGCAGTCAGCTAGTCCCGATTGCATGCACTTTTTATTGCTTTTCGGCAATGTTATTCTTCTTTTTTTTTTTTTAATCCCTGCGTCAAGTCTGATTAACCATGCCCACGAATGGGGCGCACGCCTCTCTGTTGCAACTGCTGCAATGCAGCCCGAAAAAAGTAACAAAAACAATAAAGTTGGCGCATGTGAAAAGTTTTTTCATACACTTTTTTCTTTTATTATGTTTTATATGTATATATGTGTGTAGTTATTGCATGCAATTGTAAATATTGCAGACAAGGGTGTTGCATTATTTTGAACAGTGGGCAACATTCGTAAAATAATCATAAAATGTAGCAAACACTTCTTTGATATTAAATCAGAATTCATTTTATTTCTTAACTTTAGGCACGCATATCTAATATATAGATATGCATGTGTGAATGTAAATATTATACCTATTTTAATTAACTCGAATTCGATTTCGAATTGTTTAATTTCATTTACTTTGCTATATAATTCCCCCTGCTCATATAGAATTTAAATGCGCTGTGCTGCTATGTCAGGATGGCCGAGTGGTCTAAGGCGCTGCGTTCAGGTCGCAGTCTACTCTGTAGGCGTGGGTTCGAATCCCACTTCTGACAAGAACTTTTTTCATTATTTTTTATTTATTATTTAAATATTAAATAATAAAATTGATACTAATTTGTAGTAATAATGTTAAACTCTCCCAATTATTTTTACTTGCTTTTTCAGATCATTCCCTTGACAATTTTTGGCCAAAATTTTCGTCTGTGCTTTGCGCAGTTAAAAAATGCAACAAGAATAATTTTTTGTGCGGCCATTAAAACATATACCACACACTCACATACACATGTACGCACACGTTATGTACCCGCATATGTATTGGCATTGTTGCCATTTGCGAAAAAAAAAAAACAGAATTGATTTCCATACATTTTCGAATGATTTTTTTTTTTACTTTGACAGTAAAAATTGCAACCCTTAAAAATTGTTCGCCTTTTTCACATATGCGAATTTTCGGGCCTTAATTTATATATTTTTTTGGCTGGGTTTATTTTTAATGATGCGAATTCGATGTACGCGAAATTTTTCATTAATACAAGCCTGTGTTTATTTTTGTTCGCCCGTGTGTGTGAGAGAGAGAGACAGCGGGAGCGACAGCGACACAGAATCCAGGGTCCAGCTGCAGTGAAACGCATCGAGTGGGGGATAGCTGGGAGTTGGAGAGGTGGCGCCCAGACATAGGTAGGCTGGGCAGATTGTATTTGTGTAATGGACATGGGCTTTAAGTGCGTTATATACAGAGAGCAAGTAAATGAGGGTACGCGAAACGTTCGGTCAGTACAGACAGGATGTTATATAGTCGTAGTACATGCGAGGATTCTCTGTGGCATCAATGCGGGGGCTGTTTATGCATTGCGGTTGTTTTTTTCCTGTTTTTGTCGGCCTGTTGAAAAATATTTTATGCATTGCTTTTATTTAATTTGCCCAACACAGGACAATTCCTTGTACGCCTTTCTCGAATAATTCAATATTATATTCCATTAAATTTCCGTTAGGACTCCTGAGTACCTGTACCTAGACAAAAGCCCCCAGCCCAGTCATTGATTCCACTCCCTCACAGACGCCAGCAAAAAACGTAGCCAATCAAATTTCGCTCATCGAAGTTTAACAATTCGCATTTGTCTGCATGCAGCAACATGTATTATGGGTAATACGCACTCGTAATTGGATTATCGGCAACTGAATAGCTCACAGGTGTTTCGCTGGGATGTTCGGACAGGTCCTTTGTGGAGTTGTCAATGAAGATTCATTACAGGTAAATCAATTAACTAGCTAATGGACAGCACAAAACTCAACTATGGATGAGAGTTAATGCGCGCAGAGGAAATACACAAATATATAAAGCGCGTATGCAAATATTAAAAAAACATAAATAAATAAATAAGAAAATAATCACTACTTGTCTTCCCATACCGGGAATTGAACCCGGGCCTCCCGGGTGAGAGCTGGGTATCCTAACCACTAGACAATATGGGACTTGCGATCTCGCTGATATCTATATTTATTCATTTCAAATATATAAAATTAATTGGATATAATATCCTATTTTTACATTAGACTGTATGTATACCAAAGTAAATTTCTTTTATATTTATGATCGAAAAATTGTCTTCATTTTTTGTTTAAATAGATGCCTATAAACGATTTTGATATGTTATTAGTTGCTCTTAGAACGACAGAATAACAAATGGAACAAATAAATACATATACATATATTTGAAATAAAAATATTAAACACTATTTGAAAAAAAAAATAAATAAATAAAAAATGATTTCATACACATTTCCCATACCGGGAATTGAACCCGGGCCTCCCGGGTGAGAGCCGGGTATCCTAACCACTAGACAATATGGGACTGGTGATCGCCGTCAGCTAAAAGTCAAAAGTTAAAGCTCGCGTTCACGATTAAAAGTATGTAAAAAAATCTTTGCATTTTCGGATCAAAACAAGTAGGCTTTTGGCTTTTTAGTGAAATTTGGCTTTTGAAATTTTATTTCACTTCTATTTTCAATTTATTTCAAAATTCATCATTAAGAGATGCATAAACAAATTTTGGCAAGATTTTAAAGTAAATATAACTATGGAGTCATTTGGCTACACGACTACCCCTGATGAATTGATCCGACCAATCGATATATTTAATGACGCATTTGACTGTTACATGGATGCAACCACTCGGCGTGTAAAAATTATTGAAATGCGCATGCATATTATAGCTGATCACTATCGACAATATGCCAAACTAGCGAATGAAGTGAATAATATTTGGAGAGATTTGGGTCAGAGTCGCAACACCGCTGGTTGCAGTGGTGATGCAAGTGCTGATGCTTATGCTAATACTAATGCAGATGCTAATGCTGATGCCATTACTAATACTAATGCTGATGATAATACTGAAACTAACGATGATCATACGCAAAGGGGACAAAAAGACGAGGAGCCCAAAAGAATGTCATTTTTGATGTCTAAAAAAATGCACGCATTTGGAGGGAACGACTAAGAAAAATGTTACGATCGAATGAGATGAAATAGTTATTTTTATACTTTTACTTAATCACTTTTTACTTAAAACATTTTTATGCATACAAAGACTTTTAGATTTTTAAAGATTATTCTGGATGTACAAAATAATAAACTGTTTTAAAAAAGCAGCTGATGCTTTGTATTATTTCCCATACCGGGAATTGAACCCGGGCCTCCCGGGTGAGAGCCGGGTATCCTAACCACTAGACAATATGGGATGGTTAATGCACTTTGCCCAGACGTGATTCTTATCATATGTAAGCACTCGAATCATACATCTACCCATACCCAAACATATGTAAATACCCGTCAATCAGTCCAAAAATATATGGATATTCACAAACAGAGTCTGATTGAATTAAACTGCCTTAAAATGCAAAGTGCAAAGTGCAGTCCCTTTCAATATTGGGAGCTCGAATGCAGTTGGTTAGGGAACTACGATGCGATGCGATAGCTGCACGGCGTGCGATAAGGTCTGATCCCCTATATACGCACATATGTAAACACCACATGCATACATATGTGTATATACTTGATGCCATTACATATGTATGTATATGCGCGACTATATGAGGTCGGGCAAAAAGTACGCACATCAACGACAATGGCAACATGAAGTGCATTTTTCTGAATTTTTGTCTTTATCGATTTTTGGTGTATGTAACGCAACGTGACAGAGCGAGATAGCACTAGCCAGCAGCACAGTGCGCTGCAGCCAACTGCAGTCGGGTGCATGGGTGCGATAGAGAGAGAGCTAATATGCATACTGTATAAACTGTAAATATAAAAAATGCAAATGCAGCCGAGCAGTCACTGGGGGACAATCAGGAGGCAGCGAGTAAGCAGCAAGCCACTGGCAGAGCTCACTGCAAGGATGCAGCCACTGACGGCGCACCCAACAACCCAATCACCCACCCACACACACACACACTCACACGCACACAGGTACACTCACACACACACACGCACACATAGTTAAACTGCTCCGCCCTCAGCGCACATTGCCGAAAAATGCAACAGACTAAAGGCGCAGCCGAAAAACCCAAATGCAAGCCAGCAAAGGGGGTTGCCACACGGCAATACACTGAGCGAAATTTCTGATCAACAAAACATGATCTCATATTTGAAATATGTGAGGTTTTTTTGTAACTAAAGTTGTAGAAATTTATCCTAAATAAATATAGAATAAAAGGCAAACGTATCCCAGCATTACACTGATCAAAATTTATGACCAAGAAAGTTTAGTGGAATTTTAAAAAATAGATAGCTAGTTTAATTACAAGTTCGATTAAAGCATTTATAGCTCAAAGAGCTAGACTACAATCTGAAATAGAAAGTTTATTTCGAAAATTTGGTATGACGAAGGTTTAGGTGCTTAAATAAAAAGAAAAGCTGTAAATATTTTTAATACACTTGGCAAAATTTGTTACCTCAGAAATTAGCTGATTAAATGACATGATTCAATATAATTAGCTATATAATTTAGGCAAGTGTACTTCGTTCTATATAAGCATGCATCTCTATATACAAACATATACGTATGCATATATGTAGGTATGTACCGGCTGCTTATCATAGTGCTACGTAGCACCCCATGCAATATCTGGCAGCTGGCTTTGTGGATATACCTTTTCATGTCCTCCTCCAACAGCGGGCAACACCTAATGAAGTTGGAGTCGGTTGGCTGTCAGAAGCAATCGATGCAGGTGGTGTGGGTGGCTCGGGTGACTGGGCAGTCGGGCGGTTGGGCGGTTGGGCGGTTGGGTGGTTGCGTCAGGTGTGGTGCTGGGCCCATGTAGTCATGTTGTCAGCAATTCAACCGCACAGAGACGATTGCCAATTTTAATGCATGCTGTAGTCAGGAGTCAATTGCAACAACAACAAAAGGAACAATGCGTCGACAAAGCCTTTTGCATTTTTAAATAAAAATTGCCAGGTACATGCTTTACGAGTCGGGAATGGGTGGGCTTGAGGGAGGTGCCCGAAATGAATGGCCATTTTGTAAATGAAGTTTGCGGTTTGTTACGTTGAAATTCCATGCAGATTGTAGAATAAAAGAGAAAGAGGGAAAGAGAGAGAGAAAAAGTGGCATCGGAAATGAGAAATTGCAATATGCATATGCTTTGGCATAAAAAACAAGGGTGCAGCCGCCGATGAATATTCCAGCTGCAAAAAAATAGAATTTTGAAAACCTAAAGTAATTTCAGATTGTTTAAATTGAATGCAGATATTCAAAGCTTATTAATTTTTGTATACCAGTTATATATGAAGTGCTCTTCAATATGGCTCCATTGAGTGAAAGACTTGAGCTGATGGTCATTCGTCAAACCTTTCAAACCAAAAAGTACTTTACTATAATAATACTCATCTCTTTCTATACATATATATTTTTTAATATATATAAAAAAAAAAAAAGAGAAACGATCTTCCCATACCGGGAATTGAACCCGGGCCTCCCGGGTGAGAGCCGGGTATCCTAACCACTAGACAATATGGGATGGTTGACTTGAGAGAACAAAAAGTCATACACGAATCAAGTAATTTACACTCAGTAGCTATAAATAGACAGAGCATAGAAAACATTAGTGCAGCTCTGCTTCTTACGCATCGAAACGACAGCTAGCCAATCACAAAGCAAGGCAAATGAAATGCAATGGCTATAAATAGACGCCACACACACAACAAGAGCTTTGCTGTGCTCGCAGTCTACGCATTGAATAATTAAAAGCAAAAACAATAGCAGCAACAAATTCGCCGCTGGCCACAGAGCGACAACAAAAACGTAAAAGCTTGACAAAGAGCCGAAAGCTATAGCAACAGAAAGGAAGGGGAAGGGGAAGGGGAAGCAGGCATTTATATGTTGCATTGCTTAAACGAAGGATTCTCACACACATGTGCACACATGTATGTATTACTCTGTGTGTTTTTGTGTATGCATGTATGTATATGCTTTTTATATGTAAATAAAATATTGAAATTTAGCCCACGGGCTTATACGAATAAATATGAAACAATAAAAACGGAGGCGCCGCCTCAAACAAACCCCGGCATTTGCTCTGAATAATCAAGCTTGAATGTGAAGCCCAGCAAGGCGTACGGGCTGTGGGTGTGGCGCAGGCTATGGAGCAGGCTTGACTGTGCTGCATAAAGTAAAGTAAAGTGCCGCACTCGACATATTGAAGCATATTAATTAAAAACATTTTCATTTATTAAAAGAGCAAGAGCCTGAATCCCAAACAGGGGATGATAAGGGTAGCACCAAAACAAAAAAAGAAGAGGAAACGAAGAAGCCAACAGGCGCGCAGAAAAGCTTTAAACTTCAATCAACTTTATAGTGATAGTTTACGGATACTGAAAAAGGCCTTTCAAACTGTTTCAGGGAAAGAGAAATACTTAAAAAAAATAAAATAAATAGGGAGAGGGAGACTATTCTATTCAAATATTGTTATTAGAAGCACTTGCTATAAGCATGTGCTTAAGTGCTCTCATGAGATAGCCAAAGAGAGTTCTATAAAAGTAGAATACGTAATTTAGCTCAAATATGATCATTAGACGCACTTGCTATAAAACTTATAAAAGAGAATGGCCTTCCAAGAGGCATCCACAAATAATCTCAATCCTGCAATTTGGCCAGCAAACAAGAGCTCCCAGCTAACTGTTGGCCCGAGGAGCAGCAGCCGTTAAGCGTGCAATGCCATCAGCCAGTTGGCTACCGATCGAGCGTCGAGCCACGATCGACAATTTGTCCCTAGTTAATTTTCATTGAATGCTCGCCCAACCAGCCGAGCAGAGCTGGCTGCATTTTCTTTCTTTTTTTTTATGTTTTATCTGGCAGACCGCATCGCCAGCGCCTAACAAATTGCCCAATGCTGGCCATAATCGTAAGGTATGCCAGGTGAATGGGAGAGGAGTGCCCCGATCGAGAGTGGGACGTAACAAATATATGTAGTACCATAACATAAATTTAAATGATAATAGCGAAAACACACATTGCCAGATACTTTGTTGCTAATTGCAGCTGAGGACGACTTTTGCTCTAATTGAAATACAACACATACTCAAACCAGGTAGCGAAAATGGAGTTATACAAACACTGATCGACGGTAGGATACTCTATATGCATATTAAATGCGATGAAATATGACTTTAATCAAGAGTTGTTTGCAAATAGAAAATATATTTTCGATAGAAAATGGTATTAACATGGAAAAAAAATAAAATACCCTATTGGAAAACTAAAATCGTTAGAGTTTCTATTACTTTAAAAAAGAAAAAACTCTCTAGAAAGTACCATGAACACTTATTTGCATGCATATGAAGAAGCTCTAGTGACTATCAAACAACTTCGTAACATACAGGGTATTAAAAAGTATCAACAGAGAGTTGCACGATCAGATTATAGAAAGAGAGAGATGAGAGTGAGGAAGAGAGATGGGTGCATAAAAGCAGGGGTTCTGCACAACACAGCAGCCAGTGAACTTGTTTCTCTTTTGGCGCTACGCTAACTAGACCCCATTTATCATTCCGAACTGGGAAAACTAGATTTCACGGCTGGGCTGCCTGCCTGCCAGCCAGCCAGCCAGCCTGACCGACTTGAATGCAGTTGAATCGTCTTTTCGTATAGTAAACTTTTTTTTTCTGTGAAAAATTAATTTTAATTACCAAATGTCGATGTCACCAAATGCTGAAAGCCTGTCTTGTCAGTGCTCGGGAGACAATCAATAACATCTATTTGGCATTTCCGTTTCTTAATGAGAAGATAAGTTGTTAAGAATAAGAATAGATTAGTTAGAAGTAGATTAATCAGATGTCTTATAAGGTTATGTAGAGTCTATGAGAGACTGCAAAATCAATCATAAAGTTAATACAGCAGCGAATTCTTTTAAGTTTTTGAACCCTCTAGCTATTCTCTTCTTGTCAATTTCTAGCGTACCTATTTAACATAGTAGTCTAAACTATTTTCTTAAATTATAAGCATAGTCTAAATTTCAAGTGTACAAAATTCCATAAAAATATATTTTCTTTTTATTAATTTATTGGGTGTTTTTATAATTGCTACATCAGATCATGAAGGAGCAATTTATAACAGATCACAGAGTCCTCGAGACGAAAGTCGAGGAGAGAGTAGATGTAAGACCCAAAACTCCGAAACGAAAGTTCACTAGAGACGATGCACTCGCATGGAAGTATATAATATCCCGGGCTCTACGAATGAACCGTAGATTGACTGAGATGGCGAATAAGAAAGTTTACTTTTAAATTGGCGGTTTTCAAACGGATCAAACTGAGTACAGAAACCCGAGCTAAGATGCATATTTGAGTCATTTTATATTATTTATTAATTGCTGTACTTCAGTTAGTTCCCAGATTTGAATTGGGCGTGAATTTAATGAGAATAGAGTTATAAATTGGTTACGAATTAAATATTAAATAATAGATATGCCTTAATATATGAGGAAGTGTGCGCTCTCTTTCTTTCACTCGCGCGCGCTATTCCTAACGGCGCTACTCACACGCCCCTCGCTCTGGCAAAGCGATTTCAATTGCCCTTGACCGTGGCACAAAGATGCGACTGCTGCGCTTTGACATTGGGGCAGGGCAAGGCGAAACGGGGCGAAGCACAGGCACTGCAGAACGCATACAGGGCGAAGTCGAGGGCAGGGCGAAGTAGAGCGAAGGCAAGGCGAAGTCAAGGCGAAGTCAGGGCAAAGGCGACTGTATATGGTAGAAAATGGCAAACAGGAATGTGCGCAACAAAACAGAAATGCCAAGAAATAAGAACAACATCTATACAAACACACACACGGGCACACACACACACAGGCACACACACACACACAGACTCTGAAACGAGATGCAAATGTCGATGACGATGCCAACTCGTTGACTTTGTCGACGATGACGACCCATATCCACATATTAGAGACCTTGTCGGATGTGCCGGGCTCCCGGCCAAGCAATAAAAGCAACGTCTCTGTCTGAGAAGTGTGTAAGTGTGTGTGCGTGTGTGTGTGTGTGTGTGTGCGGGTGGTGGTAGAGGGTGTGCACAGTTCTCGCAGCTACTTAGCATGCAACAATGTGAACAACTTGCGGCTCACAATTATCAAGTAGTTGTTGCCTATAGACACACACTCACACACACACGGACTCCCTCTTGATGCCCTTTGCCTACACTTGGAAATCACTTGCGCTTTTTTATGCCAACTCGAAGCGTCGCATTCATCAAAATGAAAACAATACGAGCGCAAAATCATAAAAAGAGTTTGAATACGTAAAGCGGACTGAAGAAGGGAAGGGAGTAAGCTAGAAGATACCCTATATTTTGATACACCAAGAAGTTTTGAGTTAACTATTTAAGATTAAGACAACATAATTACAATTACAATAAATTAGATTATTACTTGAAATATTAGAATGATACATATGTACATATATTTATATTATTTTCAATTATATCAATTTTATTAGTAGTTACACATAGTTAGCGCTATCATAATTAATTCAAATTTATTATTAATTTTCCACTTCTTAACATTATCGTAGTTTATATGATAATTCTCATTACCATTATCATTATTTTTAATATCATGATAATCATCATAATTATGCCTATTACAAGTAACATAATATAAACAATGTTAATTATTTTTATAACCCATCACATGCACTTGCATAATTTCCAGCTACCCCTCCCCATCAAATCAATGGGCAACTGAACATAAAAACTCCGTACGCTCTACGTTCGTCTGGGGCTCTTCGTTCTGTTTCTCTTTGTCTGCAGTTGAACGCAGCCAGGCAAAAGGCAAAAGGCAAAACCGCAAAACTAAACACGAACTGAATGCAAAATTCGCAGTCATGCGTCATTAAGCCGCAGCGCGAGTATTGTGGAAGTGTGAGGAGCTTGCGGGGGCAGAGGTGGAGCTAAGGCAATAACAGGAGTAACTGCTGCCGTTTCGGGGCACGCTTCGCCGCTCAGTCATTAAGTGAGTCAGTCAGTTGGCAGTTGAAGCTCGGAACTGCTGGCTGACCAGTTGCCAAATGGACGGAGAAGAGATGGCAGAGGGAGCGAGAGAGAGGAAGAGAGAAGTGCACAGAAAAAGAGGGCGGGGTAGTAGTTCAGTAGAAGCGTTTACGCCTACGCAGACAAAGTTTTGAACTGTGCTGCTGTGGCACCTCATCCACAAAGCCAAAGAGCGAAGAGAGGAGGGAATAGAGGAGATGCGAGCATGGGAGTGTTAGTAGGCCTAACGTCTGCGCTCGTTAAAAACAATCAGCTAAAAACAGGGAGGGGAAGGGGCTGTGGTAGCCACAGACGGCCGTTGGTCGTTAAGCAGTAGCTGTAAAGGCGACGCTTAGTCATTAAAATCTAAGTGTGAGAGTGTGTCGTGTATGTGATGCGTGTGTGTGTGTGTGTAGTTTGGGTCTGTAGAGTGGGTGCTCCACACTCCACTTGATGCCTAGCAGCAACAGCAGCTTCAAGGCGTGGCAGTTACAGATTGTTGAGACTATAATATTAGCAGGGAGTTGCCATGGCATTAACTAAAGTTGCTTCATATCTCAATTTTGGTAACTAGTAGCCTTAAGCCTAAAAATCTTTCAGCCAGCAGATCAACTTAATGGCAAAGTTATAAAAAATTTAAAATATGACAACAACAAAATTGAAATGAACACAAAGTTCATTGAGAGCAGCTCAGCCTGTCTTACTGGGTATCAGCTATTCGAGCACTCTCGCTTCTTGCTTTTTTTGTTGCTTTTCATTTGCTGGCAGCGCAAAGCTTAAGCATAGCATAGAGCGAAATATCCTTGAACAGTAACATTAATCTTCTTGAATTGCGCTTTTTTGCTGCTGTGCTTTTGTATACCCTGCACGCAGTTAATGGCAAGCAAAGTATACACTGCCTTAATTACTGATAAACTCACGCTTGAATAGCTACAATTATTATTTATACACATATGAACAGTGAACATTTCAAGCGATTTATTTTGCCATATACATATGTACATAAATAATTAATAATTTTTAATTTTGCTTAGCTATTACTACACACTCCTAAAACATTTCGGTTTGCAGGGTAAATCCGCGTCATGCACTTCACGCTTCATAATTCTTACTTGTTTTGTGTGTCATTCGCCGAACACATAGTTTTTTTTTGTGCACGATTTTTTTTTATCGCTTTTTCTTCTTTTGTGCCAAATGGCAGTCGCCGCGTCGCTAACTCCTCCGCAGGCTGCGCAGCAACAACTACAACAATCAAAGCTCTGCAAACTGCAGTTGGCCGCTGTAACTGTTGTTGTTGTTGTTGCTGTTGCTGTTGCTATAGCTGGATGCCGTGGTCGTTTTTTGTGGATTTCACTTTTTTAGTCATTTCCATTTACTTTATTTGCAATTTTGACTGGAACTTTTTCAGCTCTCCCCCCGTTTCCCATGAGGCACGAGAGCGTTACGAGGGGGACTCGATTCATTTGTTGTTTTATTTATTTGTGTGTGTTTTAGTGTGTGTGTGCAATGCAATGACCTCGAACTTCGTTTGGTGTGCATCTTTAGAGTTTTTTGCATTCCATTTTTGCATTTGCCCGCTGGGCTATTCATTGGCTTTTGGCTGCGGGTCGCTCGACGCTGCGCCAAGTTTAGTTGGTCAGCTAACAGCCACAGAGCGCTGGAACGTGGTGGGATTTGTGGGCCAAAAGGTTGTCAGTGTGTAGAGTAAACCTTTTTTATCCCCGCTCAATTGGCATGGCTTAAGGTGCGAATTGATGGCGCTTATAAATGTAGCTAAGTTTTTCTGCTATTCCGAAAGCTTTAATAAAAGTTTATCTTGCGAACATTGCAAAAACTCCGAACAGTAGTTCTAAAAGAGAGCGCCAAAGAAGAAGAAACAGATAGAGAGCGAGAGAAGAGAGTGAGAGCTACCTGCATTACAGTTATCTGCAGGGCTGCTCTAAAAAAATATTTCGGTTGCACTTTTGCCTGCCGTTCGCCAATGAGTGTGAGTGCGACAGAGAGAGCA
This sequence comes from Drosophila navojoa, assembly GCF_054131105.1. Lineage (NCBI taxonomy): Eukaryota > Metazoa > Arthropoda > Insecta > Diptera > Drosophilidae > Drosophila > Drosophila navojoa. The sequence goes on from NC_142892.1 coordinate 15,128,048, forward strand.
GGCGTGCTGCCGAAATAGGGTAAAGCAACTGTCAAATTATGCGGGCAGTATTTGCATGTAATAAACTTTATACAAATAAACTTTGCGCCCATAAATTATTTAACATTAGTTGATTCTAGCAGTAACATTAAATGTTCCGCCACGAATCTACTCGTTCCACTTCGTTCTACCCCACATTTTATCGTTGCCAAAAAACTAAATCGCATGCAAACTTTTTTGTCCGCACAAAAATCAATAAAATGCTCCTGCCTCACACACACACACACACACAAACACACACGGACATAGAGACACATGAGCATGGCGCTGCAACTACTACCAATGCAGCGCAGCTCAGACACACAGACAGCGCAGCGCAACTCAACCCTTTACACTCACACACAGAAGCACGCACACAGCCATTAACAATGCCAATAAAAACTGCAATCATATTTGACTGTGTGTGTGTGTATGTTTTGTGCTTTTGTGTGCATAAAAGAAACTCCACGGACACAGCAGCCTCAGCTCCAACGAGTTGGCTCTCAGTCTCTCGCTCTCGTTCTTCCTCTCTCTCTCTGTCTCTCTGCTTGGCTCACCAATACATGCCAAAACGCCCCCAAGCTGCAGTTATATGTGCGCTCTCAACTCGTTCGCTCGCGTGCAGTCGTTGCGCTGCGCTACATGGCAACTGCGTCGCGACAGCGACGCCTCGCAGCCGACTCCGACGTCAGCGCCGCTGTCGCTGTCGCTGTCAGCGTTCTGGCAACATTTTGCGGTTGCTCTCGAAATCTAAATTTCAAGTTCGTCTCCTGCAATTTATCAGAGAGTTTTGCTGCCTTTTGCACTTTTTGGCCAACTTCGTTTGGTTAGCCCTCTTCATAACAGCACTTCAAAACAACCCCCGTGCCGCTCCCCTCGGCACGGCACACGAGCAGTCGGTGAATCTTTCTGCATGCTGGCTGTGCCCCGTTTTATGGGCAAGCGCAGAGTTACGAGCAAAACGAGCAGCGCGTCGCAACCTTTCAAACTCCCAACTCTCGTTCTGGTTGAAAACGAAACCGGATTTCTTATTGGATTTTTTTTGTTCGTCTTTTTTTTTCTCATTTTTTAGAAGTTTGTCTTGCCTTTTTCATTATTTTGTATTTTGTTTTTGGCTCTTTTTTTGCACATTTGACTGAGTTTTTGGAATGCAGTTTTATTGTGTTTCGCCTTATTTTGGTTTATTTGGTTCCGACTGCAATTCGGTCTTAATTTCTACTCTTTGTTTTCATTTAGTTCGTTACCTGATTCACAGTTTCCGTGTAGTATTTTGTGTACTTACGTAGTAGATGTGCTCTCTTCTTTTATTTTTTGGTTTTTTGGTCTTTTGGTTTTATTTTTATTTTGTAGCAGAGCATCAGAAATAAGAGAGAAAAGAACTTGGAAATAACTTTGTTTTGGTTTTGACATAAAACTGGTTTCGCTCTGGTCTCTGGAATTTCTTGAATGAGCCAAGGGCTGAATGCAATGCTATTTTGATTACCTAATGCAAAGATTTTTAAGGGACAACACAGACTCATTGGCTCCTCTTAACTCCTAACTCGAGCAGCTTTGCAGCCCCAAGGAATGCCATGAATGAGTGGAGTGCAAGAAAAACCTGAATGCCTGCAGATAACAACACTTGCTTCCTGCTCGACGATAAGCTCTTTGAACTTTCAAGCAATCCAAAGGGTTATCCTCTCTCTGTGGACTGAGACTCTGAAAGAAGTTGAAATGCAGCCTTTGATTAGTTGGCGGTTGGCTTTGAGGCAAGAGTTTCTCAAGTCAAAGCCAACAGAAGGCAGCTTAGGTCTTCCTTGTGAAAAAGAAAGACAGTTTTTCATTAGATAGGTAAACTATAGATTATCTCATATAATCATAGCAGTTGAGAAGGTATATAATAGCTGAGTGGCAGAGTAATTAAAAGAGATGAGAAGAGATGGCTAGACAGAAAAATATAAGTAAATTGGGGAGAAGACGAGCAGGGTGAGATAGAAGGAAGAGATATTTGACATTCCCTTACATAATTGCTGTTTCTATATCTTCCTGAAATACTTATAGACTCTATAGAACTATGCATATCATTTATGGATTTAAGAATTATATAATTAACTCTATTATCACCATTTCTCTTGCTGATTGGAAATAAGTAAAGTAAAATGCCTTCGTCTCATTTTGCATTATTTCGTCTTTATTTTACTTACTTAGATAATAATTTCTAAATGCTAGAGCGAATCCCTAGTTCATTGCTCGATTTGCCTGTACGCTAAAAATTTGAAAATCTATACCAAGCTGTCTTATGTTGAGGGTAATCACCATGCAGTAGGCGAGGAGCAGGAGCTGCTTGCTGCGCAGCACATAGGAGGCGCCCATGTTGTCGGGAAATAGAGGCTTGTCCCAGGCACTGCAGTCGTAGAGAAAGTAGCCGCCATCCCGGCAGGAGGAGTAGCCAAACGCGAAGTGCTGCCCCAGGCATTTGACCAGGCCGTGCTGATAGCGCGTGAAGAAGTAGTTGAGTGCCTCGTAGAGCCCCATAACCTTGCCAGCTGGGGCACTGTAGAGCTGGCCATAGGCCACCAGCTGCAGCTGGACGAGGAAGTCAATGCCATGGAAGTCGCACTCGAGCGACAGGTCGTACGGGCCCCGGCTAGTCAGCATGCTCGCCCGATAGTATTTATCGCCACTGATGACAATGGCGTCGAGGAACTTGGGCGTCCACTCCTTGAGGCTGCGGTAGATGCTCGCCGCACAGCAGGCAACCACACAGCAGGCCAGGGTCTGGCGTCCCCTCACCTGGCTGTCGAAGCAGCTGGAGCGCGGATGCACTCCGCCCCACAGGGTCCACAGATGCTCGGGCACCTCCACATCGAATGCGTGCCACTTTTTAGGCAATTCCCGCCGAGGTAGTCGCCGACTCCACAGGGGCAGACTCTTCTTGGCGGGCAACCACGTCATTGTTTCGCTCTTGCCCGTAAGTGTAGAGCTCAGACTCATCTCCCTTATGATACCGTCGATAGTCATTAAGGCCCAATCTTTGTGGCACGACATTTTTCTCGGGCAGCGCCGGTCGCAGCGGCTGGAACTTGTGGCGCTGTATATATCGACGGTTCAGCGCTACCAAGCCCGAGTACAAGTCCGTTGCGAGGATTTCACAGACGAAATTCTGCATGCCGAAACAAATGAATCGATGTCCCAATTCTGTTGAGAAACGACATTAAAATCTAATAAAGACGAAATAATTTTGAAAAAATGCTACGTGCGATAAATAAATAAGAAAATTTGTATTATGTATATATGAAAAGCCAACTTCGTCGGTTTAAGAATTTTGTATGAATACTAAATGTTCCTAATGTAAATTAAATGCTAAACTCCTATCAAGAGTAGAGCAATACTTTCTTCTACTGCTACTACTCCCACAGCCTGATAACGTTATCAAATATGAATCAGATCAAGACCTGAAAGAAATCCAAATATGTATATACAGCGAGATCAAGTACGATTATATTGAGTCACAGTAATTAAAAGAACTCTGATAGTACACCAGGGGAAGTTTCTTCTTAATAGAGCCACAACTACAACTACCTTCTCTAAACAAGCCTAAGCCCCCTTGAGCTACAGCAAAATGTAGCTGCTAAATACCCAAGAGTTGGAGCTGGAAGTTATTTGACTAACGCCTCAGTGCCTGCCTCAAATAATTAATAGACCCATAATAACACCCCCCCCTCCACAATAGTTGACGACTTTTTAGCACATAATTCATAAACATTTCGATATTTATTGCTTAATGTGAATTGGTGAAGACATACACAGAATTTGAGTGCCCACATGAAACGAGACTTTGGTTTGTCAGATCAGTTATAACGACATACGCAAAGTGCAACAACAAGGTCCATAATCAGAGTAATTGCATTTGGAATGGGGGCTCATAAGTGTAATTGCTGGATGCTGATGGAAGAGCTACTGATTTCCTCACTTTACCGAGGTAAACAGGGAGAGAGCGAGAGAGAGCCGCGGAGAGAGAGAGAGACCTTTTCGATGCTTTTCAGAGGGCGGCATACCTACAATTTCACTAACGAGCCTCATTTCCTTGATTTTTTATTGTTTTTTAATTCTTCTGCTCACGCCCCTGGAGTAATAGAGTTTTGGATGTATGAATTTCCGTTTCGATTTTTGTCAACCTCTCGCCGATTCGTTCACGCAATCTCTGCAGCGCCAGCATCTCTTCGAAGGATTGCTCCCTTTTCTGTAGATTTTCATTATATCTGATGTAGAAACTGTCCACTTTGAGATCCAATCGACTGATCTTATTCTCAATGGATTCAATGCTACTAGTTAGCTGCTGTGATCGTTGGATGAGCTCATTCAATGGCTGCATCATCTTCACAATATCCAACTCGACTCGCGTTAGATCTTTTTTCAGATCCAGTCCGTTATTATGAGTCTGCTCATCCGCATTTTCTTCCGCATTTTCTTCAACATTTTCATGTTCCGATTTTTTATTCAGGTGATAGTCATAAACCTCACGTATACAACTACGAAACTTGTCCCAATCCTTGACATCTGATTTGGTACCCAAGCCCTCCGTAAACTCATTGATGTAGATCATCATATCTTCTATACTGGTAGGCATATCCACCGGACGCTTTGTCGTTGTTCGACAATACTCCTCTAGTTCCTTTTCCAAAGAACCCAGATCTGAGCTAGTTTCCACATAGCGGTCTTGATCTGCATCTGGGTCACTGCTGTCTTCGAGTATTCCCTTCTATTAAATAAAACTATATTACAATTTTAGTAGATAATATCATAGATAATACCTCTATAAGTACGCCCTTGACGTGTGCGTACTTGGGATCCGAGCACAATTGCTCAACAAATTCATCTCGTGTCTGATGCACCATTTCCTCCGCATTTTCTGTGGTTCCACAATCTCCGATTAGCTCATAACCATCTGTGTATTCCATAATTCCCTTCTGCAAGTAAGACTTTGTATTAGTAATATCTTTACATATATTTTTAGTGTATATCTACCTCTACAAGTATGCCCTTATGCTGCACTGGCTCAGATCCTGAGCTCTGCTCAACGAGCAGCTCTTCTCGGCTCTGCTTCACGAGTTGGCCGTATTTGCTGATCGATATCTGTTGAAGCAGCATATGCTTAACGGGCATATTACTTGTACCTTGTTCCGGATTATCCGTTTCACTTGTCATTGCACCGTCCGAGTTCTCAGATTCAATGTCAATAGGCATTTCGTTTTCCATGTTATCAAAAAAATTTGGATTTTTTTTTAATTTTTGGTTTGTTATTTTAGTTATTCTTAATCAAACTGCGCTTGACACATTCACACAATCGAACAGCAAGGCACTTCCATTGACATAGGTGTCAAGGCCTACTTGGATGAATGGATACGTGCATATGTATAAATAGTAAATAGATCAAAATAAATATTCTTACGTCATGTTATTTGAAAAACTTTAAAAATTCTGAAAAGTTACAAATGAGTATTGCTAATTTTATTATTTTATTATTTTTTACTTATATATCATATTATATATTATTATTGATTAATTTTTTTATTAACATGTAAGTAATTAATTATTAAAAATTATTGAAAGATAGCAATTATATTTAACAAAAAAAAATCCCGTATTAAAAACTGCTCAAAATTCAAAATTCGTAAAGCCATCGTTGCACATCTCTAAACAAGCGCCTATTATTAAAATTTCGCTTTCTTGACTACGTCAACAAATGAGTTTAAAGATAGATAAGCAGACTTAATAATATATATGTATGTATTTATATCTCCCACAGATCACAAAAAAGAAAAACTGTTTCCATTTGGATGATAGGGACTGTCATTTGATGTGGATCGATGGCTTTGCCCACCACTGCAAGAAGAAGAAGAAGTGCTGAGGTAAGGTAAATGAAGTTCGCGTTGCTGCCACGCATTAGGGTAACCAATAATTTAAGACATCGTAAACACATCGTAAATTTTGCACTGGCATATTTAGGCTTTAATTTTCTATAAAAGACAGCGGACAGGCCGCATCGAGACTGGAGACACGAAGACTCAAAGACTCGCAGCGTCGAAGAGTGGAAGACTCAAAGACGTTGTCTCGTCTCGGTTAGGGGCATTCCTTTTTCCAGTTGCTTGCTGCTTCATGCAACTGCAGCACGTAATTACAGCCCATTACGTCGGTTTTTTTTTTTGGTGTATACGTGTCCCTCTCTCTCTCCCTGTGTGCGTGTGCGTGTGTGTGTGTGGCTGCTTCTTTCACTTGGCGCATGCATGATAAGTGCCACTTGCCCAGCCCACAGACTCCGGCAGCGCCGTGTCGCCTCCCCTCGCTGCGCCCGCTGCGTATTTGCTTTGATGAAAATGTTTCCCATTACTTGGTTAGCGTTGCCTGGCCCCACCAAACACCTGCCCGACTCCTGCTGCCGCTGATATTGCTGCTGCTGCTGCTGCTGTAGCTGCTCCTCCTCCTCCTCCTGCTGCTGCCTTTTGCTGCCTGCTCGCCATGCAACGGTCTTTGTCGAGGTGTAACCTATATTTTTCTGTTATTTTTAATTAGAGGCTTCTCTCTCTCACTCTCTATGTGTGTGCGTGTGTCTGTCTGCCTACCATCGTTGATTATTGTGCAGCATGTGGCAGCTTTTGCCATTTCGCCTCGGACAGTTGCCACTTGAGCAACGCGTGAAGTCAAATTGAACACCAGCAGCAGCAGCAGTAGAGAATTCAGCTTGTAATTACATAACTCGCAGCTGGAAGTGAGACTTGGCTAGCTGCTTCTGCTCCCTGCCTCACCTCCCTCCCTCCCTCTCTCTCTTTATTTGATGGGTTAATCAATTTATTTAAAAGGCAAATACTAATGAGCCCAATTATAGATTAACCACAGATTGTTATCCAGCTCCAGCTTGAATGGCAGCGTAAATAGCTTTGGAATGGCGTGTGGTACGTGTTGCAAGAATGAAGCGATTGGAATATCGCATTAGCCGCAACTGAGGAGCTGCAACATATCAGAGAATTATACGCCAACTTGTTAAATCATATAATTACACACATTAACTTAACAACTACAGGAATACTACTGATAGTTCAGGTCAAAATTTCCCTCACATTCTTTTTCATTATTTGCGAGTAAATTAACTACAGGTCTAAGCAAAGATTACAGGAATGCAAATGACTTTATAAGCGAGAAATTTATTTAACTATGATACAATGAAGGTTAAATTTGTTTGCTCTTTAGATTTAAGGCAATAAAATAAAATATAATTTATATGAAAGAGACAGGGATACAGGGATCGCAAACTATAGTCAATACTAGTGAATAATAAATAATTTTAATTATGGACAGCTAAGGGCAATACTTCGATTAGTTTTTGTGATATATGTTAGAAGATCTAAACTAAGTTAATTCTGTGAATTATATGATTATGTTTTCTATTCCGATGGCAACGAGAATCAATATTTACACAGGCTTCAAATTAATTAGTCTTGTACATTGTATCCCTTCCGCCGAGTTTCATAGCATTCAGCTTTTGTCATGCATCGGCCTTAACTCAAATTTTATATTTCGTCACATTCACGAGAAGAGTTTTGCACAGTTTATGTATATATATTTATAAAACGTAAAACAAGGCCTGTCTGAATCTTATTAGAGTGACAGAGTTCAATAAATAGTTATCGAAATCGATAAACAGTTATTGAAATCGATGAATAATTATCGAAATCGATAAATAGTTATCGATCTCGATTAGCTTCTGTGATAAATGCTAGAAGACCTAAACTAAGTTAATTCTGTAAATAATATAATTATGTTTTCTATTTTGTGGGCAATGAGGATCAATATTTACATAAGCTTCATATTTATAAGTCATTTACGTTGATGTACCTTCCGCCGAGTTTCGTAGCATTCAGCTTTTGTCATGCATCGGCCTTAACTCAAGTTTTAAGTTTCCTTTGCAACCCTCACTAGAAGAGTTAGCCTACTGTTTTATAATAATTTCTGTGGCTATGTGGCTTTACAATTATGTTATGTCGCAAGCAATTATGATCAATACTACCACAAATTTCAGAAGCTTACCTTCCATCGAGTGCCATATCATTCAGCTTCTGTCACAGAGCATATAGCTCCTGCCATAGATTCCATAGAAACCCTAAACCATACATTTATGTGAATTAGATTCTGTTTACTATTTAGGGAGCAGTGTGATCAATATTTTCACAACATTCAATATTCAGTCTTTGAGATTAAAGAGGTTTCCATCGAGTTTCGTAGCATTCAGCTTTTGTCAGGCAACTGCTTTAACACAAGTTTTAAGTTTAAGTTTGTTACATTCACTAAAAGAGTTTTGCACAGTTTATGCATGTATATTTATATAACGTAAGTCAGGGATTCTCCGAGTGTAAATAAATATATATAAATAAAAGAACAATACTTTTAGTAAATACGAATAGGCGTTTATAAATACAATAAAAATAATTTTTTAAAAATATAAAAAAGAATCTCTTCCATTCGCAGCCGGTAGGATTCGAACCTACGCTCCCAGAGGGAATCTGATTTCTAGTCAGACGCCTTAACCGCTCGGCCACGACTGCTTGCTGAATTCTGCTGTCGCTTTAGCCCATACGAATGCCGCAAGCGAATAACAGCAACAACAGGGTGACTCATAAGCAAACTGTAGTTATCAAGTGGGTCAATTGAGTAAATTAACAAACAAGAAAAGATAAAAATAGAAACGAAATACATATATAAAAGTAAATTAAAAATAGTTTTTAAAGCGAACTTGATTAAATTTATGCCAGAAGAAATAGTAAGCACATATTAATGAAGCCAGCAAGAGAGATAGTCTGTGAAGGGAACGTTGGGGAGGGGGACTTCAAAATGAACTGCAACGAATTGACTGCAAATCAAGGCGTCAATTAAGAGGAGAAAACGCTGCCGGCTTGCCACAGCAACAAAAAGGTGGAGCCACCAAACGCCGATCCACTATCGCACCGCAGAGCCACGCTCCGGCTCTGATCTCGCCGAGGCGCGTCGAGCTGAGGACGAAAAGAGCCAAGGAGTGCAAAACGGAATTGTGTAGATCGAATACCTGCGGCTACTCGACTACTGCTTACCTGGGACTTTTCATTGGCACCTGCATTTTTTTGTTTCTTTTGTATTTTTTCTCTTCTTTTTTTCGTATTATCTCTGCTGTCGGTGGTTCACTTTGATGCCGTTCAGTCAAGCAAACCGCCTTCTAAGTCAATCGCCTGTGCTGCCTCTCCACAGATATTGATAAAGTGTTAACAGTCGCAATTGATCGCCTAACAACTGGCCGCAGCAACAGCAACAGCAACAGCAACAGCATTTGTCTCCCCATTGATGGAGCTGCATTTCAGCAGTTGTCACTCGACTGCAACTGCAACTGCGACTGCGACTGCGAAGATGCCAGGACTTTTGATAAATCGCTGCAGCCACAGATAATCAGCAGCCGACGTCTACCGACAAATAGCAAAGAAATGCTTCGACTCTTTGTAGACTTCGATTGCTATCGACGTGAATTTGAATACTTATTTTTAGAATATAATTAACTATGCTGCAAAACAAAATAATTACCTATTAATAAATATATAAATATAAAAAACTCAAAGTGACAAATAAAGAAAATACTGACAAATATATTTATAAATAAATATAATAAATAAAAAAATACTAAAAAAATACATTTTTTAAAATTATATATGATATCTATTTTCAACTGCAAAATAAATAAATGTATTTATTGAATAATATAAAATTTATAAAAATTTATTAAATCTATTTTCTACTGAAAAATTAAACTATGCATGTTAAATTAATTTATTAAATTATATATATGATCTATTTTCTAATGCATAATAAATAAATTTACTCAAAATTTATACAATCATTTAGTAAATCTATTTTTACTGCAAAATAAAACCATGCATGTTAAATTAATTTATTAAATTATTAAAATTTTAAAGTAAACATTAAATACAATTAATTTATTTAAAATTTATAAAATCACGTATTAAATCTATTTTTACTGCAAAATAAAACTATGCATGTTAAATTAATTTATTAAAGTTTTCATTTTATTATTAATATATTTTCTACTATATAAAAGTACACATTAAATTAAATTAATTTATTGAAAATTTATAAAATTATTTATCAAATCTATTTTTTACTGCACGATAAAATTACATATGTTAAATGAATCTATTAGCCATTTAATTTCAATTAATTTCCCTTAACGCAGTTCTCAAAACTCTCTTAAGTCTTGCAGCTCCTGCTCCTCCTCCTCCTGCTCAACTAATCTCTGTAGCTAATAATTTAAATAATCCATAATTCCAACAATTTCTAAACACCTTAATGCCTTAGCATATCTCTCTGTAAGTAGTCAAGTTCCTCGAACATAATCTTCATCAATCAACTTAATGTGTCGATTTTTTACGCTTTCACAGTTTCTTCTCATCTCCTAATTGGTCTTGGATTTTCCGCCTTGGCTAAGTGCATAGATCTTTACCGTTAGTTCCATTAGGTTAGCTGGAATGCAAGTGGGGAGCCGCTAACCCAAATACCAACGCATTGTTGTGGCTAATGAGCTAAGCACTTAATCGCTAGAATACCACCGAGGCACCTAGGCAATGCCAAGCTCGACATTCCTGCAATTCATTGTGCGCACAGGTTTAATTTAGCTGCGAGCTATAAATCAAATTCGCAAAGCCAGATGAAGTAGTTACCCATGCCCGATGCCCAATGCCCGTGTCGCAGGAGTCGCGGCAGCGGGGAATTCAATTCACGCCTGCCCGGAATGCCTTTGACACACGTGGACCCGGCTAGATCTGCAATTGCCTGGCCAGCCATGAGGCGTTAATTAGCGCTCAATTGTCGATCGTCATCTCTGGGCTCTGCTCTAGGCTTTCCACTCCATTCTCCGACTCGGTCGGCCTTTTGTTATTGTTGTGTGTGTGTGTGTGTGTGCTCGTCCGGCTGTACGTGACGTGCAATGCAATTGCAGTCCATCAATGACGCAGCTCGAATGCAACAACTGCTTTTGCTGCTGATCACCTGCGCTCACCTGGGCCACCTTAGCTTCTGCTAGGCCTCCTGCTCCTTCCCATTTGCTTCTTTAGACAATCGTTGGCTGATTATGGGCGCGCCCAATTGTGATTATTCGCATATTTAATGGGTTCTATTTGCACCACAAAACCCACTTTATGCAGTATTTACTGTCGCAGCCTGAGAGCAGTCGATATTCTTTTAATATATACATAAATATAATATATTTTAAGCACGCCACTCAAGTCGTCTACATGTTTTTAGCTACATTTAATATTCAATATAAAATACTGTTTATGCTATGAGAACTTCTTGAAGGCCTTCCTTTAGATTACTAAACATTGATCTTTGACTGAGTTTTATTTTGAGTACGGGCATCTTATCTGAGAGTACGGTGCTAAAAGTTTTCAACTAGAATTTTGATTAGTCCTTGGACATATTTATTAGACTGCCCTACATTAGTTACGCACCAAAAATCATAAGAGAGGGTAATTAATATTATTAGATTATTTAAAAATTAATATTAGTAGTTCAATAGGTTTCCCTCCAACTGAATCTCCAGCCAGCTTGTCCGACAGTTATCTGCATAATACCTACGTAAATAGCTTTGATCATATGCAACTTCAATTCCACATATATATTAACTTAATGACTAATCAAACGATTCTTATCAAAGTTTAGTTTGAGCTGTGCTATAATCTTTAATCAGCCGCCAATCAGGCTTTGGAGAGCCGGGTCCAGCACTGGGAAATCGGTGACAAATGTTGTCAAGGCGCGTTTCGCGCTGTTGCATCAACAGTCTGACAGGAGGCACGATAAGCTGGGGCAGGGGTTGGGGCTGGTGCTGGTGCTGGAGATTGGGGATTTGGCAGTGCTCTTAGCTGCAACATAAATGGCCTGGTGTTAGGTGTCAGTTATAGCCACTGACAACTGTCAGTGATAAGACCACACACACACACACACACCAACACACACATAGACTCAGGCATAGATACATCTGGTTTATTGTAGAGGGGCACGCAGAGCAGGCACGCAGTTTTTCAATTAGCCAGCCGTAACGAGGGGGGCTCGATGCAGTTGCGTGCTTGCTAACAATTTCTCGAGAGGGTTTCCTTAACAACTTGCTGGAATTTGCTCATTTCTGTATACAAAACATGCGATAATTGTGAAATTGTCTGGAATTCTGTTTTACATAATTGCTATCAATAGTTGTGGATTAGCAAGCTGGGCCACCAACAACTCGACTGCTGCTTTGGCTGTTGAGCTGTCAGCTTGATTTACTTGCAGCTGATGTTTCTATATATTGTATATACGAATATACATATATAAATATATCTGTATGTCGTCTCACTTCTGTGCGGTCTAATCACGTTGAACCCCCTTGCGAACCCTAATTAGCCACTTGGCAGGCCCATTTGCCATGACACGTGTCCCTCGTGTTAACTCAAGTGCGTCGGCTTTTTGGTTTGTCATTCGCTCTTTGTATTTTATTTTTATTTTTTGCCCCGCCAGCCAGCTTTGTTATTTAAAACCGACCAAGAGACCCGAGATCCGAGTTCCGAGACCAGAGACCAGAGAGCAAGCAGTCAACCATTGTAGCTCGTGCCTCGCACCGGGTTCCTGCTGACATTTAGCTTGTTTCCGGTTTACTGCATTTCGTCATCGTCCTCATCTTCAGCGTTCTGTTGCACTCTTCTTAATTAAAAGCCACATTCGAGTTTTGTATTTGGTGTTGGGCTGTTGGGCTGTCGGTCTCTGTTCTGCACCACCTGCGCTGCACCACTTGCCCACAATTTTGTCGCCACATCGACATCGCCCATCGAGTGGTTCTCAACTTGAAACACGCCGCAGGCGCAAAGCTGGGCATAATAGCTAATTTTATAATGAGAATCATATAGAAGATACATATATAGATATATATATATATAAAGGACAGTTCGTAATACTTTGATTTTATTAATATATGTATGTATGTATATCCTATAAAGTCACAGGAAAGTTAAGGCACACATTTACTCTAGGAAACTCTAGTCTAGTCTACCCATAAAAACTCTCAATTGAAGAATTTCAATTATTTTTTTGTATATGACCTTATTTAGCAATAGATCAAATAAATAAAAAAAGGAAACACAATTCCTGCTGAATGCTGCTGTGTGAGATTCTCAGCAATTTTCAAGAGTCGTGAGAAAAACGTGCCACGACTTTCCACAAGAAAATTTCACCCGAACTTTATAAAATGGCTCGTTGAGTTTTCACCGAATTGGATTGGCGGGTTCATGACACCACGTGGGCAACAAACAACAGCATTTGGCGACAAACAACAAGTTGTTGCAGCTGCCTGCTGTTGTTGTAGTTGTTAGCTGTTGATTGCCAGCAAGCAACATGCAACAAATCAGGCAACAGGTTGCCTGCCGCAGCTCTTGTTCCGCCAGGTATCAAATTTCAACAAACTCCTCACATCGAATACGACTTTCGGCCAAATAAACTCCATTCCGAATGTATCAGTGTGCGTGTGTGTGTGTGTGTTTGTATACTCGTTTTGGCTAATAAAAAATTATAAAGAAAAAAAATATATATACAAAATAAAATTGAATTGAAAAATGATTTCAAGGTTAGTTAAATGCCAACTCGTAATTCACATGACGCGCCAGCAATTGGTGGTATTTCCCCCATCTCCTGTCTCCTATCCCCTATCTCCTATTTTCTTTTATAAGGCAAACCACAAGCTCAAAAGCGAAACTCATTTGAGCAAATAAATGGTAAATGCGGTTTCAACCTGAAGCACGCAAACATTTTTTGAAGCTCTCTACTCTTTGCAGAAGGTGCATGATATAATTCTATAATCATTTTAATATATTTTAACTACAATTCATATACAGAAGTGAATAGATAAGAATTGCCAAAAAGTTTTATAAAGAATTCGCCTATATAAATAAATGTTTTAATTCTATAGAAAGTATAGAGTGAATAAAATAAAATTTAATTAAAAAATAAAAGACTACAATAATGAAAATCTAGAAAATTATTGCTTATATTTTTTGCTTATTTTATTATATGATAATATATATAAATATCAATTTTCATTGATTATATTTCCATCTCTTTTATATACGTACATGCATATATGCCACTGGCTAGTTTCATGTTTAAACATATAAAATATTAGTTCATATATTTTTTAAAACGTTTTAGAATAATCAAAATGAATGAACTTTCTGCATTATTTAATAAAAATAACAAATTATTAAGCCAAAATTTAAGCTAATAATTCTTTATATAAAAAAAAATAGTTGAAATAATTGTAATCACTATTTTGAATAAATTAAAAATAAATAATAAAAGAATAAGATTATTTCGTTTTTAATTTATTGAAAATAATAATTAACATGATTTTAATTATTATTATTATAAAGAATTATAATTATATATTTTATTAATATAAAGAATAATATTATTTCTTTTTTAATTTATTCAATATAATAATTAAAATTATTATAACGAATAATATTATTTCTTTTTTAAGTTATTCAATATGATTATTAAAATTTTTTAAATTATTATTATTATAAGGAATTATAATTATATATATTATTAATATAAAGAATAATGATATTTCTTTTTTAATTTATTCAATATAATAAATTATTATAAAGAATAAAATTATTTCTTTTTTAATTTATTCAATATAATTATTAAAATTATTATTATTATATTTTTTCGATTTTATTAATTTCAGCATATAAAGAATTCGTTTTAATTTAATTTTCATTGCTTTTTCAAGTTGATTTTCTGGCTGGCAGCATAAACCAGATGCTGTGGCTCTCTCATTACAAATTTGATTTGATTAGCTGAGCAGCAGGTTAAAGCGAAGACATCCTGACAGGTTACCCCACTCTGAGTGCCGAGGCAAGTGACATACATTAGTATACATATGTATGTATGTATATACGTAAATCTATATAAACAATCATCCGGCATTCATAGTCGAATCGCAACACTCAAGCATTGATTCTGGCGGACACGCGGACTGACTGACTGAGTCCCTGACCCCATGGTTCGGCAAAAGAAATGCCAATCGAGCGATAAGAAAAATTCAAAACTTAATTGAGTCTGGACTCTGCCATGGGGTCTTCTTCTCTTAGCATCATTCGTCGCTTGTTTTCTAACATTAACTACATGACAAAGTATTTTGCATAAAAAAGAGTCATTTAATAACAATTTCATTATTAATTGTTGGGCCAAACGATGACGCGTGGAATGCGTCGAACGTAAGCAAAAACATTATCTCATTAAAAACTACGATTTTTTTTTTTATCAGTTTCATTTTATATATCTCTTTAGCTCCATACATAGGTGATATCTATTGCAAATCATGCAAGGTGTAGAACCCTAGCTAGAGAAAGCCTATGATAGAGCCAATTGTTTAACTGAGTTATTACAATGGAATTTATTACAAATCAAACGCAGAATAAAAGTGATATAATATAATCTATTATTTATTTTTATATTTTACGCTTAAATCTAAGACTTCTAATATATAAAATGTATGTTATATTTTATTTATATTTTATTTTTTATATTATATAAATTTTTTATATTTTATATTATATATTCAAAGCCTAAAATATATAAGACTGCATCATCTGCCTGGTCGAGTATTTGCCAGCGTGCTCTTGTTTATTTATTGTTTTTAATATAATTAAGCCCTTTGGCAATTAATTTATTAATATGATGCCTCTGTGTTTGTATACAACTGTTATGCAATTATGCTATTAATTATTATTGATAAATTTATGCAAACTTTGCGTATTTACATTTTGTTGTAATTACAAATATCAACTTTGTTGCTCGCAATCCCTTTACAATTAATTATATATATGTATGTGTATGCTATATACATATATGTATGTATGTATTTATGTAAATAAGTGATGTTTTTATTTGGCGTGCAAAGCCGTAAAAATTGACGCGCAAACAAACATTAAAAATGTATTCAGCCCAACGATAATTTTTGCTGTTGCATTCAATTACAGCCGAATGAATAAATAAATAAATAAAATATATATATGTATATGTGTATTCATAATTAATTTATAATGTGACAGACCACGTCTAGCCATGAAGAGAAATAATGTAGCGAAAAAGTGGGTATAAATGGTAATTAAAAAATGTCCTCAGTTCAATTATTCAAGGTGTGGTTTATGGTAGTCATAATGCGGTCTATGCTGGGACAGAGGCGACGGAAACAATTCACGAGTGCAAAGAGCGCTAGTAATTAAAATATATATATACAAAGAAACAAACTTTAATTAAAATGTGTATAATGTGTATATACATATATATTTGTAATATTAAAAAAATAAAAATATTTATAATGTAATTAGAATGTAAAAATGTTAAAGGAATGACAAAAAAAGCAAAAATAGTAAATAAAAAAATTAACAAAAAATTACTGTTAAATAAAATATAACAGGAAACCCTTAGCTAGCAAAACAATAAATATCTCAATTAAAAATACATTTTTATGTCCTTTCCATAGACCTCCCATTGTAGTCGGTAGCCCGATAAACTAGCCCAGGTAGCTGCATCGTATATCTTGCCAACGAAATCTGTCACATGTCGAACATATTTATTGGTCGATCGCCCCGCGGGGTCCAGTTAGCCAGTTAGCCAGGTTAGGCAGTTTGGCTTGCTCCAAATCATGTACAAATAAATGCGCCAATAAATTTCATCATTAAAATCACTTAATTTTGATCTACGATGAAAATGGTGAAAAATCGCCAATGCCAATGCCAATGCCAAAGCCAAAGTCAAGAAAATACGCAGAACCGGACCAAGCAGACGCTGTTGCAGCTCGTATAAATCATAAAATAAAAGACACTAAAAGCAAAAATAAATCAAAAAAAATACAAAAAAAACAAAAGGAAAAAAAAAATAAATATATGTGTATATGTATATGCAACACATGCAAAACCGGGCGAACATTAGAGAAACTCTTTTTCGCCCATGCCAACGATCCGGTCTGGTTTTCTTCAGCTTCTTCCTCTTTAGCTACCAAGTCCAGCAGAGCTGGTCGAAAATTAATTGTAAACGCGCCGCAAACACGCTCCACGCTCCACGATCCATGCTCCACACTCGCGTCCAGGCTGAAATCTACATAATTCCCGCAGCGAGCCCACCCCGATCCGTGGCCCGGTACTAGGAAACTCCCGAGAAACTTTCGATACGCACGCGTGGCCATTGGCCGCGACTGTCTTTTGAAATATGACGCCCAGTTCTTGGCAATAGATACGAATGTCTCGCCCATTTCAAATGGACGTCTGCTCCATGCACTTCCCAGAAATGTGTGCGCCTTCCGCTCGCCTTTCCCATTTTCTTCTTTGCATTTCCTTTTTTCAATTGGCTGCTAGAGAATCTGGCATTTGGTTAAATTAGAAAAACTTGGCTACCCAATTTGGTATCTTGGCTCAGTTCTGTGGAACTAGGAAACTGTAAAGTTACGAGCTGAAATTAATTCAACTGACAGTTCCTCTAACTCTGACTAAATACTAGGCTAAGCGCAGCTTAATAGGTTTACGTGTAAAACTTTTATCTAATATTTTTGTATAATACTTATTTACGGCTCTTATCTATAAGATCTAGTTATAAATGCAATGTATTACAAAACTTGATTCAAATAAATATCAAATAATTAAGCTATATAGATAAGAAAATCTCTTATAGGATATTTTAGCTACTGCCAATAACAGTAAATATTCAAAAGTAATGGCAACTATTTACGTACATCACTGTGCTACATTCTAATGATCATTAAAAGCAGAGCGTTCATTAATTGAAAGTACAGTTACTACCAAAATTTGTTAGCTGTGCTCGCTAAGCAGCGCCATTAGAGGCACATGACTCTACATTATTACAGCTTAAATGTGCAGCAAATGCAGTTGCTTTTATGGCCCATAAACTGTCAGACAGCCACTGTCGCCAGCAGCCACACTCGTCCAGTTGTCCCGTTGTCCCGTTGTCCCGCTGTCCACTTGTCCAAGTGACTACTGTGAATGCGCATAGCCTCCCGTTGCGCCAGCGGCCATTCGCCGGCGTCTATTGGCCTCAGCTGGCTGCGGCTAGTGTCGAATGCAATTTAATAAATTAATTGCAACAATTAGTTGGTGTGCGTCTACTTCTTCTTCTTCTTTGTTGTTTATTGAAATCCCTGCACATCTCCATGGCAATTGTCCGCCATTTCCATTGAATTTATTGCGCATCTCTCAGTCCCCAAAGGCGGGCCCCACATCACTGATGGCAAATTTATGCAGGTGCTATGAAATATACAATAATTGATTATTCGACTTGGATTTATATGGGGGGTGTTGCCAAAACGCGTTAAATTGGATTCAAAACGATTTGTATTCATTAGATTTCAATTAAAATTAAATAATTGCTAAACTAGATAAACGACTCGCAAGCAATGCAAAATGAACTGAGATACAAGACTTTGCCATAATAGTAGGGCATATAACTATACAACATATACATACATATGTTCGATAAGACTTTCTAATATCACATCATTTCTATCTTTCAACTACGTTTGTCTTAAGGGGGAGTTCGACTTTCGTATAAATGCAAAATACCTAGTTAGTTCGCTAATCGGCAATTTATATGTTTTGCTTTGCATTCCACAGTTTTGTCACCTGCATTTGTCGCCCAGCACTCGGGACTGGCCGTGTAACCCAGCTCCAAATCGTCGCCACTACATGCGCCCCATGCCAGATGGACTAATTTATAGTGTTACATTGGACGTGACTAAACTGCATGACCATTCCAATCTATTGATTGTCCAAAACACCAAATATTGCTGCTGCCTGCTGCTGCTGTTGTTGACCGAGCAACACGTGGGCAACGGGCCAAAAAAGCCCAATAAAATGTTAGAACATCAGCTGCATATTGATGACAGGCCAGGCAGACGCTGCGGCCAGTGATGACGAGCGCTGCGAGCGTGTGATATATGCACTGTGATACCCTGTAATGAAACAAATTTAGCAAGCAATGGGAAATGTTGTGCGGATAAGGCTAAAGGTAGTTAATTACCAACTATTATTAAATGATATATTATTTATATAGAGATTCCCTTTATTGACTGCCAGCTCCTATGTTGCAACAAATTTAGCGAGCAATGGGAAATGTTATGCGGATAAGACTAGAGGTACTTATTCACCAACTCGATTTATAGCTATTATATAATGATATATTACCTAAATAGAGATACCTTTTATTGGCTGCCCGCTCCTATGCTGCGCTGCTCTTCAATCTATAACGAATAACAACTTTGTGTAATAGACAAACATAATCATAGTTAACCAAATATTCAGCAATATATATGCAGTTATTCCTTTGGCCATATACAGGGCATTATGTAGTCCATCATTGCGCTTTTACCTGCACTGTTTTCGCTATTGGATTTGGGTTATGCGCAGCCCAAGCATCGCTCAACTGCAAAACGCGAATGCAACAATTCAGCTTTGGGGTTTGTTTTTGGGGTCAATGTCAATTTTGTTTTGTTGGCCGGGAGGTCGTGTGCCGCCTCCCCCAAGGCACGCGCTCGGCATCTTAAGCAGCAGCCGCTGCAACATATAAAATACCATATGACGCCACCCAATCCAGTCAGTTGGTCAGCCACAGTCATAACAATGAAACTTAGCCCAGTTGTCATCGTATCGCTCGCTTGCCTGTTGAGCCTGGCTCAGGCGGATGTGCAGCAGCGTCGCCGTTATCAACAGCAGCTGCAGCAGCAGGCCGGCTACAATTATCAGCCAGCGACGCAGAGTCAGCAGCAGAGCGCACAGCCAGCGATCAGCTATGCAGCACCACAGCAGCTGTACAGAGTACCAGCACAAGCGCCTGCTCCTGCTGAGCTCAACTTGGCCGCGCAGCAGCCACAGCAGCTGTACAGAGCGCCAGCATCGGCGTCAGCGTCTGCGCCTGCTCCGGCAGCACAGCAGCCCCAACAGCTGTACAGGGCACCAGCGTCGCCAGAGGCAGCTCCAGCACGCCTGCAGGCCAAGCCGGCGCGCCTTACCGCAAACAGTGAGGCCCAGGAGGATATCGACGATGCCGCCGAGGAAGTGGAGGTGCCCAAGGCAGCGGCCGCCACCCCGGCTGTTGGTGTTCCGCAGCCCGTCGCACCCGTTGCGCCCGTTGCGCCGCCAACCGTTGTGTATTATCCTGCAGGCGCCGTTGGATTTGTGCAGCCCACAGCCTATGCCAAATTCATAGCCGCCGCTCCTCAGGCAGCACCTGCAGCTGCTGCCTATGTGGCCGCGCCTCAATATTATGCCGCCTACTACGGTTAGGGATATGCTAATTTATCAACAATATGAAATCTAAGAACTGCAGCTCTTATTTTCCCAATAAATTACGTACTCACTCATCAAATCAAGTTGTTATCGTCATTCACAACACTGTAATCAATCAGCGAGCTTTGCAGCACTGCACAGTGTTTATCAATGTCTTGCATGAATGTAAATATGTGTGTGTATGTATGCATATGTATGCATACATATGTATATCAGCTTTGCGTATAATAATAATAATCATTTGTCTTAAGCTTTTATAATTCATTTGCTTAGTTAACAGTTTAATTTTACTGCGTTTCTCGTTACTCTTAATAGTTTTAATCATATTTCCGCCGCATTGCCCTACTGCAAAGCCTAGCCTAGACTTGAGTGATTAAGCAGCAGCAACAGAAACCACCTTGTATACCATCAAGGTAGATTTGTGTAACCCTCCTGCCCGCGCAGCAGACAGGAAAACTCAAAACGGTAGGCAGGCAATTCCAGGCGAGCCTAACGAGCATTTGTCGAAAGAAGATGCGAAACGCGACTCGAAGGCTCGGCTCAACAGCTCTGACAATGAGTGAGCAAAGATAATCTATTATGACCGTAACAAGAAATAAATCCCAACTCGGTAATCCATCATTTTACGACTTGGCAATCAAAATAAGGAGTTTAGCTAAGTCAGTTAAGGAGTCAGACGGACACGCAGCCGGACAGCTGGACAATGAGCAACCAATCAACGGCCAACAAAGTTGGCGAGCTACCTGATCAAGTGAATCGCGCCTAGAGATGAGCGCGAAATGAGCGATGATTCCTTATTGTTGTAAATTTTGATTGGAATCGATGCAATCGGCTAAGACTGTCAAATATATAAAATATATAACAAGCTAAAAAAAAATGGTGTTTTTAATTAGTAATAGTAAAACTAATGTTAAGCTAACTTAAGATAATAATTTTTTTTTTATTTCTGCAGTTTATTAAAGCCGCATTATTATAATTATCGTATATTATTAAGTTCACGGCTATCATATGCAGCCGTGTCACGCGCTCATCACTAGCAATGTCTAACGAACAAGTCGAAAATCATGTTAACGTTAAGTCCGAACTAGAAGCGGACCCACAGATTGAGCGAAGAGTTACGATCAGGAAACATGCATTTTCGACATGCTGCACACACATTCAGGCCAATCCAGCAGTTGCACCGAGGCGGGGCGGGGCGGGGCGGGGCGGTGGCCCAAAGACGAACTCAAAGCTCAATTTACGGCAGCCTGACGACTTGGACAAGTGGCAGGCAGCTAGGGGCCATTTTAGCCAGCTAGAGCCTAGCCAGGCCTGCCTGCCTGCCCGCCCCTCTGTCTGTCCGGCTAAATAGTTGCCAATAATCCGTGTCCAAATTGATCGGGTTGCCGTTTATGGTAATGGACGAACTTTGGTTTGGCCAAAATGTTGGCCGTTGGCCGTTGGTCACTGGCGACTGGCGACTGGCGAATGCTTCATTACCGATGCACAAACTTGGGCGTGCGTCTCAGAATGATTTGCAACGGTTTTCAGACGGCATTTTGCATTATTATTGCTTCATTTTCAACTCCATGAAGAATGCTGTCAATTAGCGTAAGCAAGGAGCAACAGTAGATGCTGTTTACTTCCCATAGATTGATATAGCCGTACGAAATGTGGTCTACAACTTAGCGTGCAGGAAACCCAAGCAGTGACAGTTGCCATGCCCAGCTGCCCCATTGCGCCCCACACGAGTCGACTGTAAGCCCATTTGGAACTGCTCATACATTTTCAAAATCGCATTTAAAGGTGAAGGTGCAACAGTTTTAGTTGGCGGGTATATCTGGTTCGCTGACTCTTGGAGCCATGCCAGCCCGCCGGTCAGCACAGCTTAACAAAATGCTCGCAAATTAAAAATGGAAAAAAAAAACGTAGAGATATATGGGCTAGAAGAATAACAGCCAAGGCAAAATCAACATGTGGACGAGAATGCTTTAAAGCAGAGCAACGGGCCAAAGCAACTTTAATATCACCGAACACTGCGCCGTATCAGTTACAAAAATCAGACCTTTGTGTGTGCGTGTGCACGCTTGTTATTGTATAGGAGAAACTGTATTTTCAACGACAGCACGGCAGAAAATGTAAAAAGGAAGTATGAGGGCTGCGTTAAATTGAAAAATAACAAATGCTTGCTGTGTAAAGTATACCAATGCTTACAATATAGAATGTACTTGAAATATACATAAAATGTAATTAAGTAAAAAAAAAAATAAAATGTAATTAAATATCAGTAAGTATACTCATATTACATACAACATTAACTTAAATGCATTTAATATGATTTTACTTTAAAATTGTTTTTATTAAGAGTACATTATTCTATTTGAAATGCGCGCTCAACATTTGTATCTTTACAGCACTAAATTTATCTTACGATGTGGCAGCACTGTTCATTTACTCGTTCAATCGGTGGCACTCGCTGGTAGAAACTAAAAAATTGTGACGTGTTTCTGATTGTATTTGACAATGTTGACCAGCAGACTTTATTTCAATGCATAGATAAAAGAAATTATATGTTGCGGCCATTGGCGCGCTGTGCTTATCATTTGATTAATATGCTAAAAGTAGGGCAGCTTCACTTTCTGCACATCTCTACCACGCAATGCGGCTTGCAACCTTCTCAGCTTCGGTTCACTAAGCACAGCTGTGGCAACTGTTTGTACCGCAACAACAACCACCTGCAAAACTTTCTTTAGTGCGTTTCGACGAGAGCAGCAAAGTCGAAGATATGTATTGAAATCCAAACCAGAAACAACTTGTTGACAAAGCCTATCGGCAGCTACCTGTGCGCTAATACCGCCCTGTTCTCGCTCTGTTTACATATTCTAAGTAATCATAAAACTACACGTCAGCAGTCCAATTAGTGCAAACGGTAATTTATACTATTTAAATAGTAAACAATGTTATTAATTAGTTTCACGTCTGCATTTAGAATATGCGTCAACTAAAGGGCAAGGTAAAGGAGACGCGTAAGCAAAAAAAGGAGCGCAAATTGGAAAACGCACAAATGCAAAGCAAAATTGGAACTGTTGTATTGCCGGCATTAGGTGCTATAGCCATGATGGTAAGTAGTTATGAGAAATGTTACCCTTTAACAAATAAAATATGTACATTTATTCATTATAGATAGTGGCCTTTGTTTACCTGAAGACGAGACCTGCAGTTCTGGCCTAGAAGGTGGCGGAAAAAGGATAACTTGACGTAGTTTAAGCTAAAATAGACAACGATTTTAATTACAAATTACTCATATTCGATTATTCATATTTGATGCCCTGTTAAATGTGCAATTTGTTTTTAGATATTGTATGTACTACAAAATATAGTTAAGAATCAACATGTCAATGACTTTTTTACAGATTTACTAAATGCACTAGTGCTGTATAACGTAGTTATTGCGGTGTTGCAACTGTTACCCGCGCATTTGAATTTGAATAAATTGAAAGAGTCGCAAAAAAACTAATCATATAGCATTATTAGCATATGTATTTCGATTTATAGTGTTAACACACATACATGCGTCGAAACACAAAGGTACAACCCAAAAAAACAAGTTTCTTATTTTTGGCTACTTTTTGCTTTTTTACTATTTAGTGCTTCGACGTTGCTCGTTCGTTGCGTTGGCAAAAAGCGACTTCCTGCATTTTAAACCTTTAAAAAATTTTATAAATAAAGTTTGCTAGAAAAAAATACTCGCAAAAAATTAACAATTTTTGCAAACTGTCACACAACATTAAACAGTTAATCAACTTTTATAGTACTGCAGTTATTATTTATGCCTGTGATTAGATAACAGAAAACGAAAAAATAACAACAACACCGAACAGCACAGAGAAAACGTAGTGTGCCAGCTGTTTATAGGCTCGCTCTTTATTCTCATTTCAAGACACTCACACACACAAATACACAGGCACACCAGCGCGCTCTCCCGCGGTGGTCGTTCCGTACATACAGATTTGACAGTTTCTTCAACTTGGTTGTTGTTTTAGTTCTCACTCTGGCGCGTGCGGGCGAAAAAGGTGATTTTAATTATTGGACAATGTTGAAGTTTTTGGTGAGTAGTGCACGTAATAAAAGTGAAAGTGTGTGAAATTAGCGATTGCACGACTGCAACAAGTCGAGAGTGTTCTTTTGTCATGTGTTTTTTAAGTGAGCCGTACGAATTGTGCTATTCTTTTTATGGCGATGATTTAATCCCGCTGCTGTGTTATTGTTGTCACTGTGTATCATGGGACAAAGACATAACAACAATTTAGCCAGTAATATGCAAAACCACCAGCAAACGAAATGTCGTTTATTTATAATGATTTTAAATACCTTAATTCGTCAAGTTGGGTGCTCCTGTTGTCATATGTCAAAATCCATAAACCGCAGTCCCTCGCTTTAAGTCAGATGCACTGAATCCTTGTTTAAAGCACTGACCTTAGGTATGGCTAGTGTCCAAGTTTAATGCGCATATGAAATAACTTAGTATGGCAACTCCACAAAAATATTCCGAGCTATCGATATCTATATGGATCTCAATATACGATGCAGCCCGCCTCTTGGTTAGATACAATTGTATCTTTTATTTGGCCATATTCTCATGTTTCCATATAATACATAAATCATCCTTGAATATATTTATCCATCACAGTAGTCAGATTTCAATTCAAGTAACACTTCAATTTTTTTTTACAAATTCAATGTAATTATTTGGAAATTTTTAAAATCGTAAAACTAGAAAATGAAATTGCTTGGATTAGGAAGGCAAATATTGGCGAAACGGTGGCAATCTTCATGCCAATCCTGTGACGAGATACCTCCATGCCGGGCCAAGCGACGCCGGGGTCGAATGTTTTTCTGTTTGGTCTGCACCTTTAAAAAGCTTGAAACTTATATACATGAACAATTTATTAATAAAACTCTTATATTTTTATTGCAGCTCACTTTTGGGGCCGGAGTTTACACAGGTGTCTACGTATCGCAGAATTACGAAGTATGCTCTCTTAAGAGAACTGCAAATTTGTTTATTTAATCCACATCCTTCCACAGGTGCCTCGCGTAGATGATCCCCCTAAGCTGGTTGAAAAAATGAACAAAAAACTCCGCGAACTCATTGAGGGCAAAAAGTAAAAACTCAGCTCCGGATATGTAGCCTTTTAAAACTAAGCAGTTTTATTAACAATCAAAATATAGCTTTGTTCCGCGAACGCAAATACAAATTTCCAATACAGCAGTGTATCTGACTTTCAAATGTCGAGCAATTAACGGACACATTTTGGATTTCTCAAAACAAAATGTGGGAACAAAATAATACTCAAAAAACTGCAATTGAGTGCCGGTTCCGAAATAACTAAATTAACCATTTAATTGTTAAATATAAGTTCTGAATAAATTGACCGCAATTTTAAATACATATTCTGTCAAATTCCGTTTTTTGCTTACTCTTTGCAGATCTCCAACCGAACAGATAGTACATGATATCAAAAAGGAGGCCAAAAAAATTTTGGATGATTGAGACGGACGAGACGAATGACAATATATATATTTAGTTACATTTTTGTTATGTGTTAAACAAATTTATCTATGACTCAAATAAAGGATACGTTTAAAGTTACAATCTAAATAAATGAAACACCTCCTCCATAATACTCTAAGCGCGTTTGGGGCTGCACAAATGCCAGCCAGTCGGAGGCGTGGGTGGGCAGCAGGCCCATGCTATGACATTTATACAGAGCGAGCGCTACGTTCGCCAGATTTCCCAGTATATAGATTATACGCTGACCGGTGCCCTGTGCACCGTCGGCCATTTTGGAAGTCACTTGTGTGGTAAACATTGCCTTAATAGGACGTATCAACATCATGCCCACCATCATGATCGGGAAAATGGATATCGAGTTGCCGGACATATACATAATGAACAGGTTCATGGGTATCTGGAGAGAGTATATCAAATTCAAAGGTTACAATTAAGGGGTCATCTCCAATCGTATTCATTTCATACCTGCTTCAGTGGTCCCAGTGCCAAATCCCATGATTTTTTAATTACCAAACGTTGATCCCGTACGACTTCTGTTTGATTTACTAGGGCCGTGGGATTATACCCAGGTGGCGAGGGCATATCTGCATTTTTGCTGCATCACAGGAGCAAGAAAGTTAGCCTGACGTGTTTTATGCAATAGTTGCTATATTTACCTAACATTGAAGTCCAGCGCCCACTTAGATTTCTTCGAGTTTTGCTTGGCCGACATTTTAACAATGTTTTTGTCAGTTTTTCTGTTAATTTAATTGAAAAATTACTTATAAATTGGCACCAGCAGCAAAGACTATGTGTTATCGTTATTGACAAAAGCAACCCTGCACGTGCCGGGACAGTGTTGAGTAAAATTTGTCGGCGATTGCATGCTTTCATTTTAGATTATCGATAACATTAGTAAACATTAATAAATTGAAATAGTTATTTTCATGTGTATCAAAAATGGTTCAGCATGTTTTGTTTATTTTAAATTTTATTTAGAATTACCTTTATAAATAGTACTTGCCGTTTTTTTATTTAAATATAGTTTATGTGTTTATTGTTGTTGATTTGCTGCCAAGCGACGGACACAAACAAAAGAATATTAAATTTTGTTTCTTGTATTTTTTTAAGAGCAATTACAATTACAGTTTTGTTTTTCTCATTATTACTTTTATATTTATAAAATTAAAAAGAAATATATATTGATGAGGGGTAGGGCAAAAATAACTTAAAAAAGATAATTTTATACCATATACTTTTCTTGTTGCTTTAGTTTGTGGTGGTTGGGTTCTCATTTTACTCATTGCATTTAAACATCCAATAATTATATATATATATAATTTTAAATTAAATCATAGCGTTTTTAATATGCTGATGCTGCTTTGAAAAGTTTTGTGTTATGTTGTGTGTGTGTGTGTGTGTGTGTGTAGTTTTGTTTGCGATTCTTAAACAAGTTTAAATTATGCGAGCATCGGCTTTGCGTGTTTATTCTTTTACTTTTGTATGTTTTTGTTGGAAAATATGGAAATGCGCAGAACCCGAACATCGCTCTTCTTTGTCTTCTTGTTTTTTAAATTTTTATTCCCACATGTAAGATGCCGTTGTCTCTTGTTGTTGTTGTGGCTATTCTTGTTGTTGAAGATTTCAAAGTTTAGTGTATAATTATGTTTGTTGTTGTTTTCTTGCGGTTGTTGTTGTTGTTGTTTCTGCTGCTATTATTGTTGTTTATTTAGCGATTAGCATTCTTGAGCTGGTTAGACAACCAGTCAAGTCCCTCATAGAGACCGTCGCCGCTGGTTGCACACGTCGCCTGTATATACCAATTGCGATTTCTGAGTGAATGCAAACCTAACTTATCGGTAATTTCAGCCGCATTCATTGCATTTGGCAGATCCTGGAGAGGAAGAAAGATAGAGAGAGAGAGAGAAGATGGACATTTAGTATTGATTAAGGAAATGGAAATACATTTCTCTATTAATTAGTGGGAGTGCACTTTCAAGACCCTGGTTATCTCGCGCTACAGTTTTTCTTTCTTATCAACGCCAATCAACATTTGTTTAACACGTGCGTTAGTCTAGTTTGCGCAATATGCTATTTCAAAAATGCTGTCGTCATGGAAATAGTTTATTTTAAACAAAAACTATGCTTGAGGAAACCAGCCACTAATTAATTGTCTACTACTAACTAAATAATTACCTGTTTGTTGGCGAATATTAGTAAGACTGCATCTCTAAGCTCGTCCTCGGCCAGCATACGCATCAATTCCTCTCTCGCCTCGCCGATACGCTCTCTATCGTTGCTATCAACGACGAAGATAAGACCCTGTATAAAAAGTATATATAAAGAAAACACATAGAACAATGTTAATCGGGTGCGAAGATAACGATTGGAAATAAGGTATGCAGCCTATAATAGTAGAGATATCAGTCCCGTCTTGAAACAAAAATTAACTTTGAATAATCATAAGTAATCATTACAAGTTGTTAACATCATCTAGATTGAATTAAAGGTAATTAGTGATAAAGGTGGCATTGAACGTACTTGTGTATTCTGGAAGTAATGCCTCCATAATGGACGAATTTTGTCTTGGCCGCCCACATCCCACACTGTAAAGCTAATATTCTTGTATTCTACAGTCTCCACATTGAAACCTGCGAGTGAACGGAATAGGGAACAGATTAGTATTTACTTATTTATTATAGATGTGTTACTTACCAATAGTAGGTATCGTTGTAACAATTTCGCCTAATTTGAGTTTGTACAGAATTGTGGTTTTACCAGCGGCATCCAAACCGACCATCAATATTCTCATTTCCTTTTTGCCGAAAAGGCCTTTGAATAGATTCGCAAATACATTTCCCATGTTGATGCTGCTTGTTGCTTCGCTCCTTCTCCTTTTTGTCTTTCAATGTGGATGGGATGTTTATTATATTAATTAATTACACTACACAGCTGACTGTTCTTCTTCTTCGTATTTAGTATTTTAGTATTTTATGGAGTAACTTTTATAAACAAGTTCAAATCCGAGTTGCCAGAACTGCTGTCGACTGCTGCTGCAACTCCTTTGGTGGATGTGTGCGGTGCTATTGCAACTTGAAGAAGAAACTGCAATAAATTGAAGAGACCAAAAGACCGAGCGCAAAAGTTAGTTTCACTTAGCTTAATTCGATTAACTGAAAAATAAATATATGATAAAATAACAACAAGGGGAGCGCAATTAAACTGAATTGAATGTGAGTAGTGAAGTTTTAGTCAAATGTTGTTCAGGTTTCGCTGCTTAATTGCAAACTGTTTTAATTATTTAGCTTCGATTGTGAAGCTGACGTGTTTGAGGCGAGCAATGATGAGTAAACCGGAAAACGAAATGAAATTATGAAATCTACCATTAAAAAATGAAAATGCGAGCTAACAAATCTGCCTCATCCAAGCGAGCCACTTAGCCAGCGAGAAAGTGTAGAAATTGCCAAGGAAAAGCTTTTACCAAAAAAGTTCATTGACAACCGCAGCAAGTTCAAGAAGTCTCGCATTCAGAAAAATAGAATCAACAAAGAAAAGAGCCTGTCAAAAATAAAGAAAAGACAACATTGATTTGACTGTTAGGTTCACAGCCGGTGCTCAGTCGACGCTGACGCTGACGTCGCAGCAACTGATAAGGTATTGATTTTTTTGTTCGTCTGCGTCGCACGTCTTTTTAAAGGAAAAACGTGTAGTGGCAGAGCGCGTAAATGATTGGAGGTGGGAAATATGCTAGATTTATCAGTGCAAATGCTTAGCGCTCCCGCTCGATGACTCGACCGCTGTCCAAGTCGAAATCTGTGGTGAGTCAGCAACAGTAGCGGATTTAACTATTGTTAGTGCGTATGTGTGTGTGTGTGCATTTTTGTGAGTAAAGTACAGACACTCACACATCAATTTACTCCAATTTACAATTGAATTGAAATTTTAATTGATTTCGAACAGAAAACAACAACAATGTGGCACACACAGAGCCGACTTGAGTTGTTACCTTTAAAAAGGGAATGCGCAAATAACAAGTGATGAGCACTCTATTAGAAAAACTTGCATAAATACTGTCTAAGTGTCGTGCCTTTGCAAAGAGAAAAATCAAAACTAAACGATACGGACGCAATTTCGCAAAAAATATGTGTAAGAAAATTAAAACTACACGTAGCAACTTTTATGTGCCGCGGCCAGCAGCACAGCAGCAGCAACACCCTGCAACGCACACACAGACACGGTACATAAACACATATACGCACATGAGAGTTTAGGGTTGCCTAAAGTCTTGTGTGCGTGTTACATTCTCGTTGTTTAAGTCGAGTTTGGCAAAACGAAAATCACATAGACACCTATTGATGGAGTTGAAAGCTCATCAAACGTGTAGAATTGTTTATTTTCCATTGTTTGCGTAGCAAATTAATACACTGGGTAAACCACGCACACATTAGACAGCCCTATGCAATTTTTTAAGTGTATGTGTGTGTGTGTGTGAGTGGATGCCTTTGTGTGAGTACTAAGAAATGATGACGGCGACGTATGCTTTTTTTCATTTGCTTTCGTTGAACAGCGGTAGCCTTGTTTTATTAATTTTTAGTCGAAATATTTGATTGATTTGCACTTTGGACATTGCTTTCGTATTCCGTTTTCATTATTTGCACTTTGCACTCATTATTTACCGTTTTCTTTATAGTTTTTTTGTAAATTTCCCTTTGACCAAATTTTCTGCCTCAAAACCGACAGCAAAGAAGAATGTACAAGTTGGCGATGACACAGAGTTGGTTGCGATACCGTTAATCGATTTCCCCTGTATGGGACAATCGATTGTTCTCACTTTTAAAAGAAATTCAATAAAAAATGCATTATATAATAGAGAAATACTATCACAATGCAAAATTAAATTTGAATAAATGTGCAGTAGCTTAAAAAGTTGAGCGATGAGGCTTTTATTCTTTTTATTGTGAACGATAATTTGAATTTCGTGCATTCGATTGCAATACCACTCCCATCGCAAGTTGCTCACGTCAGATGCATGTGTGCGTATGTTAAAATTTCTACACTAATACACCAACATCACCCACATTGCTGCGGCAGCACTTTTAATACAAAAAGATAAAAATGCTACCAGCTTTTTACAATAAGGCGCCGTTTTATAATAGTAGCATCTAAAACTTGATTTATAAACAATACGCACCAAATAATTGAATCAAACGCACACCAATTTGAGCAGAAATTTTAGAAATTTCTGCTTGGAAATGTCTAAAAATCACAGAGCGAAATAAAACTTGACCGAGAATACACTTGCCTTTGAAAAAACTGCGAATTCACCAACGCTGAAAATGAACGCAATGCTGAGCGTGCCCGTATGCTAGAGCAGCAGCACTATAATATGCTATGGTGGGTTTTTATACGGCATTCATATGCTGCCACGTCTTGTCCACAAGCGAGGCCGGTGTGTTGAATTTAGAGATGATAACAAGCGTGACATGCTAGATATTCCAATCGATTTATAGAATGTTTTATCCAAAAACTCCATTTTATGGCAAAGCATTTCTACTGGAAAATCAAATTCTTAAAGTCAACGTGAGTCAATATTACAACAGTGTTTCGAGATAGGGGAAACAGTTAAGCGGCACTTCTGTCAATATGTGGTCTAATGAGGCTGCCGGTCAAGAATGATATATCGATAATTCTGTTGTCTACTAGGGCAACATTGCTCTAATTACTCAACACTGATGTTTAGTTTGTGATTTTGTTTTAAAGCCAGTAAATTTTCATCAATTATTACGCAGTCCGACGAATTGAACCAATTATTACCATGGCTCTGCAAGACGCCCCGCACTACAACATATCGCATCAACACACTACGCACCAGTGTGGTGGACTACAAACTGAAATTGGAAACCAAATTAAGCGCGCTTTATGGTTCGTCAGCTCCTCGAGTTTATGAGTTGAAAGAAATACCTGAAATGCTGTGTATTTCACCTTTGGACACAACAGCGGAAAATACATATGATGACTGCCGCAAAGAGATTATCGTTGACACCAGTTGCGGCGCTGCGGTATTGCGTGGTGCACACATTTATGCTCCTGGCGTGTTGGCTATGGAATCAGGCACTCAGCTTCATGAAATTGTCAATGTGTTTGCCGATTTGCCAGGAAAATGCAAACGGGGCACAGCAACTCGCTACGACTGCAATGAGAAGATCTACGTAGGTGTGGGTGAGGTGCTCATGCAACGCCATCAGCTGTACAACAACAAGGAACAGCCAGCTTCGGGAATTGCAGTGCGCATGCAAACGAATGTGAGTGGAGTTCCCACATTGGGAGATCTAAGTGATGAGGATGCACTGCTCCAGAACTTGCCCTCAATGGTATGCGTAAGGGTGCTAGATCCACAGCCGGGTGAACGCATTCTTGACATGTGCGCGGCACCAGGCAACAAGACAACACACATGGCCGAACTGATGGGCAACAGAGGCACCATAATTGCCCTGGATAACTCAGCGAATCGTGTGCGATCCATGAAAGAGAAGCTTGCCAATTACACTTGCATTACGGCGCATCAATTTGATGCTACAAAAGCATGGGATGACAGCAGTGTTACAGATTCAATAGCTCCGCCATTTGCATCTGGTAGCTTTGATCGCATACTGTTGGATGCACCCTGCAGTGGATTGGGCAATCGTCCGCAGCTCTGTTGCAACATTAAGCAGCCCAAGGTGCTTCAATCCTACCCACATATACAGCGCAATCTACTCTCTCAGGCTGTGCCCTTGCTTCGTCCTGGTGGCATCCTTGTCTACAGCACCTGCACCGTTACCGAGGCTGAATGTGAGGAGATCGTGTCCTGGGCTTTACGCAAATACACTCAACTGCAGCTGGTGGATGCAACACCGAAACTGGGCGCACCTGGTCTACCATTGCCAGATCTAGATGCTGCCCAGCGCGACCTTCTGCAGCGTTTTGGGCCAAGTCATGAGAATCGTATGCAAAACTTGGATACTGTCGGCTTCTTTATAGCCAAATTTCAGAAGGTTTTGGATTAGGCGTTGTTATGATATGAACTAAACTACTTATAACTATGATTGAAAGCTATATAAAAGAAGAATATATAAATCAAAATATCGGAACTATATTTTATTTAGTCGTTTTCTCCATTCAAGATGAGTTATTCGGATTCATCCAGAGTCAAATACTTATTTTTTTTTTTTAAGTTGACTTGAAATTGCTATTTCTAAGTTAACTAATTTACACCGAACTCGTTTTCCCAATTATCAATTCATCAATTTGTATCCAAAGTCCTTTTGAAATCGCCTGAATTTCATCTTGTTTTATTATTTTAATTTAAATTGCAGTTAATATATATATTTGTTTATATTTTACATCTATGCATTTTGTTAAGTGTTTGTGGCAATTCTTCTGTTTTCTCTTTTGTTTTTTTAATAACGAAATTAGCATATTGTTGTTTGCTTTAGTTCATTCGATTTTAAAAATTACTTAAATAATGTACAATACATATTAATAATTATAATATTACAATTACATGATCTATCGCTAAATTGTTGTTGCTGAGTGTGTGTATCTGTATGCTTTTGTGTGTGTCAGTGTGTGCCTCTGCACGTCTGTGTGTGTGTGTTCTAAATGTTTTGCTGAGTTATCTAAATAGTATATTTAACTGTTCTTCAAAATGCAACAGCTGCATTTAGTTGTTGCTTAGAACAAAGAATTGCATTGTGATTTATTTAAAGTTATTTAAATTAGATAGTTTTTGTTTGCTTGTTTTTTTTTGTTTATAATTTGTTGCTTTAATTAATACAAGTACAAGTTGATTTGTATGTAAGTTATCTAATGTATATTTGTTGCCGCTGTTCATGATTGAAGATTACGCTTGGAATCGACTTTACCATTAGATTAAAAAAACTCTGCAATCTTCAAACCTTGCATAGCTTTTTACTCATATATGCATTTATAAAACAGATCTCAACCCCATCAAGTCAAAGTACAGTTACTTTACTGAAGAAAACTTCAATTACTGCATAGCTAGCTATTTTTTTTTCTTTTTGTTTGGTTGGACTTTCTGAATAGGTCGAATTGAATTATTTAAAAAAATAGAAGGTTTTAGAGCAAAAGGATGGGGAATGCGTATGCTCAATGTGCGATATGGTTGGCAAAATGGGAACAGCTACGGCTACAGCTACAGCTACAGGATGCCGATGCTTAAATTTTAATCGGATTTCTTTCTCTCTTGTGTGTATGTGTGTTTTGTGTATCCTTACAACAACGGCCCGTGCTTCATCCTTATGTGTCGTTATTTAGCTTACGAGCTACATACATGCTACATATCTTTTGTTTTTAATTATTTACGTCGGGATATTTAGCGTCTTGAACTGATCTTCTTGCATCTCAGTCATCATGAAGGTGCCATCCTGCAGCAGCAAAACTACGCGACGGGTTCCGCCTGTAATTTGAATAAATTATTATAAATTGATTAAAAATTATTTTAGAATAATAGCAATCGCTTACCTGGGGAAGGTAAATCCGCTTGCACCACCTCGGCAGGTATTTGTGCCTCGGTGCCATCGCTATCCGATGTTGTGATGTGAATCTGCGCCGTGTGCGGTGTGCTGCCCGCTGATGCCGCTTCCTGTTGCTGTTGCTGCTGCTGCAACACCGCAGCCTGGTGCTGGGCCAGTTCCTCCTCAGTCATGGTCACAAGTATATGCTCGCCATCAGCGGTGGCTTCGCCTTGTTGGCCCACAGCAGCGACGGCTTCAGCCACAGCATTGTCCAGCGTTAGCACATCCTGATCATCGCCCTCGGCGGCAGCCACATAGGCGAACTGTTGCTCCCCATCGGGTCCCTGGGTCACGAGTATTGTCTGGCCCTCGGCATTCTTGCCGGCCACCTGATAGACTGTGCCATCTTCGCCACGCACCAACAGTGCGGAGCCATCCTCGTTGGTGAGCACCTGCTGATCACCTCCAAGCAGGGCTTGAGCGGCAGCCTCTAGCTGTTCGCGCTGCTGTTCCTGTTGTTGCTCCTGTTCCATTTGAAGCTGCGTCTCCTCTTGGCCAATTAGCTTGCCAGTAATGGGACACAGCTGTGCCTGATGCTGTTGCAGATCGTCCTGCTCCACCTCCATCTCGATTTGCATGGGTTGTGCTTTAGCGACTGTTGCATTTGCCGTGCGTTGTCTCAGTGGGTTCAACTGTTGGACCTTCTGGATCTGCACCTGCTGCTGTTGCTGTTGCAATGCTTGAGCTTGCTGCTGACGCTGTTGGCGCACCTGCGCAACACGCTGGGCCTGTAGATCCTCTCGGGTCATCACCTTCCGCGTCACCTTGAGATCCCCAGACTTTGATAATTGCAATATCTTTTGCTCGGGCGTTACCGCCTTGGATCCAGCCACTTGTCGCTGCTGTGGCGTATTGGCGCGCGTGACCAGCATGCGTGCTCCAGCTCCAGTGGTAGCTCCGCCTCCAGCTCGGGCGGCCATTGGCGTCTGTCGCAGCGGATTGGGCGTGCTGCTGCTGCCCACAGGCCGACGTTGCATAGGAGGCACCTGGCCAGGAGTGCGCAACACATGCGTGCGCTGACCAACGGTAACCGGTGAATTGTTGCCAGATGATCGACCAACAGTCATACGCTTGGCCACCGTGGATGTGGTTGTTTGGCTAGGTTTTGGAACTGGTGATGGTGCGCTACTTTCCGATTGCTCTACCCGAAAAATACCGCTGTTGTTGTTGACCATTTCAGAGCGAGATAAATAACGCACTGGACAC
Organism: Drosophila navojoa; assembly: GCF_054131105.1. Lineage (NCBI taxonomy): Eukaryota > Metazoa > Arthropoda > Insecta > Diptera > Drosophilidae > Drosophila > Drosophila navojoa. The sequence goes on from NC_142892.1 coordinate 15,163,783, forward strand.
TCAAGCTTATTTCGTTTCTTAAAAAGGAAAGAGTTGAGGTTAATATATTTATTTTATATATTATAAATAAATATAAATATTTTTATAGACCATCCGAACTTACTGCGTGTATAGTATTGGGCATTTCGGGCTTTCGGAACATGCCCGTGCTTGTGCTATCCTCCGTGTAGATGACCTCACCCATTTTTTGCTCCTTATCCCCAAAATTAGAGCTGGACGACGAATTGCCATTGATGCGAGGCGCGGTTGGCATTTTGGGCTTATTCAGCTGCACGGAACTGCCGCCGTTTTTTAAACGCTTCACTGTGTGTGAAGGTATTAGATCCTCCTCAAGATCTTCCAGTTCCATCGAGTCATTGGAAACATTTAGTCCAGCAGCATCCGAACTGGAATCTGTATGATTTAATTTCCGCTTAAGACCTGCTGCCGTCGAACCAGTTGTCGACCATTCCTGTTCCGTTGCGGACTCATCCTCATTAGCCGAGGAGGGCGACGTCGAACCTTCGCCGGCACCACCTTCGTTAACCCATTGCTTAAATTGATCCATAGCTTTGGTCTTGGAAGTGCGCGATGGACGCGATGCGCCAGTGGTTGAATTGGGTGATATTGCAGAGGATTGTGGGCTATGCGGCGCTGCGTCCAATTTGCCTCCAGTGTGAGACTGTTGTTTGTCTTGCTGTGGTTTTTCCTGCTGCATACGCTTCAAAGCATCTAGGCTCTTCTCTCGCTTAAGCTTTTGCCGCGCCAGCTGCTTTTCAAACATTTGAAGAAAGTAGGGCACTCGCTCCAGATTGGCCATTACCTCCCATGTGTTTTCATTGTGCGACCGATCAACCCATTTAACCAGATATTCATGGGTTTTCCGGCGTGGATTAAAACGTTTCGCCACAATACTGTCCACAGCCTCCTCAGTACGCTGCTCAGTTTTGGGATCGACTCGCGTGGCAATGCGATTGTTATTCTTGACAACGCCCGATAATGTCGATTGTGCTGAGGCTCCAGGTGGAGTGGGCGTACCAGGCTTAGATTTGGGCCGTTCATTTTCTGTATCCTTAAGTTGTGAAGCAACAGTTGGCAATTTGCCACCGGGCGATTCTTTAAGTGGACGAATATTGTGTTATATAGTATATATGTATAACAAAAAAACTTTTAACTCTTACTTCTTGTGGGCGAAACACTTGAAGTGTTGTTACTGTTTGCAGTGCTGTTGTTATTATTATTGTTGTTGGGATTCACTACAGTTTTGGTGATGCGCACAGGCATATCCTGCAGTTGGCCATGCCCGATCTTGCCAAAGGACTGTATTGTCCGACCGGCAACAATCCAAGGTTCACGCACGCTCTCTTCCAGCTTTACCCAGTGCTGGTAAAGTGCCCAGGAATTTGAAATGTTACTCTCCTTGCGTGTGTGCAACTGTGTGGCCTTCCAAAGCGTGAATGCCCAAATTGTAGGCTTGGTGTCAAGAGATTCCTTCAAACTTGAATTTTCCTTCTCACAGGCATCATCTTCCTTGTGCGACTGAAACTCTTCAACAAAGTTAAAGGCGCGCAAGCACCGTCCACAAACGAGCACATCCATGTTGGCTAATTCCTCTTGGGCAACTAAATAATGAAGGCTTTCTGTTAAAAATTTCTTTTTTTTTTTTTTTTTTTGCTTCGACTTTCAACCACTTGCCTCTTATTATATTTGCGTGTTTGCCTATTTCCGTCGGTGCAATCTCCTGTGCCAACATTATACAACAAACCACCGTAGTAACTGTAAAATATACAATTTGAATTTTTTTCTGTCACAATTTAAAAACAAATAAAAACCGAAGGAAATACGCGCACAAACATACACACGCACATGAGAGCAAAAAAAAAAATAAAGTACAGTGCCGTGGTGTGTTTTGTGAAACGAAGTGGCAACATTCACAACTGGCAGCAAAGCGTGGTGAATTTTTAGCTGTATGTAATGGCTGCAGAGAATACAGAGCCTCAGCAGAAAGGCGAGCACAAAGCGTAATGGCCAAAAAATGCAACGAACGCCCGCACAGAAGTAGACGCACAAAACAGCAAACCGGGCGCGAAAAATGCAACATCAAAACATGAGCTCTTCTACACAATATTTAATTTATTCAAATTTATATACATAATTTTCTTTGCTTGTTCTTATCTTTCAACTAGCCGCCATTTTTGGGTTAAAAGCCGCACATTGCATTTACATCTGCATTGACTGTATTAATTAAATATAGACACACATTCGCACACGAAACTTAGCTCAAGGTTTTATAATTGTTATACGGATCATTGATACAATACAGCCCCTTATCAAGCGATATTTTAGACAAAATTTGCCATGTATGACCGCTTTTTTCCACGAGATTTATGTATGCACTTTGCGTTTTCGTTTTTTAGCTTAGTTTTTTTTTTTTTTTTTTTGTTAAACACACCTTCATATACAAAAGTATATTGAGCAAATGTAGAGAACAACCAGTTTGTATTTTAACAACTAATTTTAATTTGACTGTTTTTATTCTCCAACTCGCGCAACGCTGTTCACAATTGCACGCGCGCCAACTCTGAATGCCAAAAAAGTTTGTACAACTGAACGAAGTGGCCAGTTCTGTTTTCAGGGCACGGCTTGGGTGACACTTGAGTGCGCTACTTTATATACATGAATTTTCTAACTTCAATAAAAACTGGACTGCTAGTGTATATTTATTGTTAAGTTAAATTAATTACTTACAGTTTTATTTTTTCAACCTTGTAAATTATGAAATACGTACAATTTAGGCGACTTTAATATTTGAAACGTGTCGTATATGCACAATCAATTGTGTAGCGCCGTTTTCCGTTCGTCCGCGTTTTGTAGCACTTTGTTAGCCAATCACGTGGCGTGGTGTATTACCGCTTTCAGTATGGCAGCACTGTTCGTTTTACATTAATTGAGATAAATCAAATTAAATGCGATTTAATAATGCACGGAGATATTTTTTGAAATATTTGTAATTTTTTATTTCTGTCCTATATCAATGCTTGCTTTCCGACAACTGACTTACGCTTTTGCTATGAATATTGGCAACTCTATACTTCAGCTGCCAAATTATTTCAGACTGTGTTGTGGGCACACTGTTTGTTTGCCGGTCTGATGTGCATGCCGAGAAAAATAGTATTGCTTTTCTAATTAAGCAACAAAAATGGCCGACGATGAACAAGACGACCAAAAGGAGTACCGTTGGGAGACTGGCTATGAAAAGACTTGGTATATTCAGAGGACACTATTTCATAAGGTTTTGTTGTGTATATGTATATCGAATTGTATTGTGCTACAGGGAAGCCATCAAGGAGGATGATGATGGCCTGCTGGACGGTGCCATCGCCGATATTATACAAAAGGCAAAACGCAAACGACAGGCGGACAAGACTAAACAGAATCGCCTGGGAATGATGCGGCATATGTTCATCGTCTTAGATTGCTCTGAGTCGATGAGCGTGCCTGATCTGAAGCCCACGCGTTTGTTATGCACCCTTAAGTTGCTGGAGATCTTTATTGAAGAGTTTTTCGACCAGAATCCCATAAGCCAGCTGGGTATTATCGCACTAAAGGCAAAGAGAGCGGAGAAAATTACCGAGCTGACCGGTACCTCGCGAGTGCATCTCAAGGCTTTAGCAAAGTTAGTAGATCCAATATTTTTGAGCATGTGTAAGAGATACCTTGATTATCCTACTCTTTCGCAGCCTGGCGAATGTCCCTCTAACCAGTGAGCCCTCACTGCAAAATGGCTTGGATTTGGCGTTGAAGACCCTTAAAGTGGTGCCGTCGCATGCATCGCGAGAAATCGTTATCATCATGGGCTCACTGACTACCTGCGATCCAGTGGATATTAATATAACTATAGATGAGCTGAAGAGGGAACGAATACGCTGTTCGGTTATTTCGTTATCAGCAGAAATTCACATCTGCCGCTATTTAACGCAACAGACTATGGGCACCTTTGGTGCTGTATTGGACGATGCACATTATCGAGATCAGTTGTTGTCTCAGGTGGATCCACCACCCGCTGCAAAGACACAGGATAACTCACTGATACGCATGGGCTTTCCGCACAGCAAGGACGAGGTGGAGGGTAAGGATGCACCGCTATCCATGTGCATGTGCCACATCGAAAATCTTGAAGAGCCCAGCGAATTGTCCACCACCGGTCATCATTGTCCACAATGCAACAGCAAATATTGTGAGCTGCCAGTCGAGTGCCAATGTTGTGGGCTGACGCTGGTGTCAGCGCCCCATTTGGCCCGCTCCTATCATCATTTGTTCCCAGTGCCCAACTTCGAGGAATTGTCTTATGACATGGTGCCACCGGCATCGCCTGACTGCGATAGCTTGCGCAAATGCTTTGCCTGCATAAGGGTGCTGAATCCCGTGACAGACAAAAGTGTTTTCAAGTGTGGCTACTGCAATCAGTTCTTCTGCATAGATTGTGATATATTTATTCATGAGACACTGCATGCTTGCGTCGGCTGCAATACAATACCAGGAGTTGCTGGCTTGGTCTACCAGAAGCAAGGTGGCAGAGCGACTAACAACATGCCGCAGCACCAGCAACAACAACAACAACAACAGCAGCAACCACCGCAGCAACAACAACAACAGCAGCTACAGCAACCTCAAACGATGCTGCCTTCCACCTCCAAGCAACGGCCTCAGTTTAATATGTAAGACTTGATCAGTTGAGTTGTTCACTAAAAACATGCATTACTATTTAGATTAAGACATATATTTAGGAATAAAAGTTGTATTTTACAATGCATTGTAGTTTATATATAATATAAAATTTTTTATTTGTTTAAAAATGTTTTACATTTTAAATGAAACAGGAAAATTAATGGAAAGCCCCTAAATTAGTAATAATTATAAGGTCAATCGGAAGTAGGCTGTTTTGCAAAAACCATTCAAGTAGTATGATACATATTTGTGGAGTAAAGACAGTTTACTTAAATATATATACAGTTGAAATATGGATGATATTGAAACCCTTTTGAAAAAAATTGTAAATAGTTTAATATATTGTATTATTCATAAATCATTTAAAGAGACATGTGTTTTGAACAACTAAATAACTTCTTTCACGTAGATCCCAGTTCCAATATTTAATTTTATTTAACTACAACTACTTAATTATAAAATGTATGTTTTTGTTTTTGCTATTATTTTGTTTTCTCATTTGTGAATGATCGTTGTGTTGATCATTGCTGTAGCTATAATTGTTGTTGTTGCTATTGTCGTTCACAGTTAATTCTTGTCATTTGGTTCTATGTATTCAGCTTTTGAACTTGGCGTATCTTTTGTTTGCGGCTCGAGCGAGTTCAACGCCAACGTTCGCCGCACACGGTCGCGTTTTGGATACAATTTGTTGATGTATATACATATATATATATTCTTTATAAATACCATTTTCTGTCTAGTTTGGCAGGTGTTTTTCTAAAGTACTTTATTAACAGTAATAACAGTAATTCTTGCGCAATTTTCAGGTACGTAAAGTGAAATTTTAAAGTGGGCTACGGGCAAATTAAGTTAACGCCTTTTAAATTATGGTGCGAGTCATGCCTCCACTGAAGTTCTTTACAAAAAATAATATTAATAATTATACAATTATTATTAGAACTGGGAAGCTACGTGAAAAATAAATAAAATACAAAATATATGTCTAATCTGCTCACCAGTTCACTTATTAAATATTTTCTATTTTGTTTATATACTACGAAGTCATAAAGCTTTATGGCCTAAAACAGAACGTCAATGACACTGGCTTAAACGGGTTGTGAACTGGTTTTCGCCAAGTTAAACTGCAACAGAAAATATCATTTATATTTGTCTAATTAATGGGAACGATCAAACAGAAAAAAATAATATACTTAAGAATAGAAATTTACACGTCATTCAATTAGATATATGATAGGGTTGTAAGACAAAAATCTATTATCTATAAATCATTGAACACATATATTAAAATCAGAGTAAATTCAATAGTGACTTGAATATATATTTAAAAGATAAATTTAAATTTTATTGTTGATTTATTAGATAATAGTCAGAAAATAATGATAAAGGTGTACATTAATCGTAAGTCACAAGTTATTTCTCTAAGTGTATATAAAATGTAATCAAGAAGATAATACGTTTTTTAAGTTGTACACAAAATTAATTGATTCTCCGTGTATTCGCAGTGAACAACCTTATAAGAGCACGTTCACATAAAGCCACAGCTCTTAGCCCGCTCAATTAAACTCTGCCTCAAGCTTTGATGTTTGATATAAACATTTTATACTATATATAGCTGAGCTGTCTCTGATTAGAAGGTGGTTAAATATGTGTATGTTAATAGATCCTGTTTATGAATCTAGATATGCACCCCAGCTACCGTAATATGTATATATGTATATGTATATATGTATTTCCCCTGACACTTGCCATGGCGAACCTTGCACCACTTGCGATTGAAGGCATTTCATTGCCAGTGAGAGATCAGCATTTTAGTCACTGCATAAATAGAGGCAATTCACACAGTTAACTGGCAGCCAGACAGGTCGCCCACCCAGATCTATTCTAACTAATTACTGGACCAGCCGCGGCACACAATGTGTGCTAGTTCTATACTTAGCCGATGCTCTTCCGCTACCTGCCTACAGAAAGGCAGCTGTAAATTAGCTAATAAATAATACTTGGAACACGTGTGCACTGAAAAAAATAATGTGATTAAAATGATTGATTTAAGAGCTAAAGAGTAATATGTAGGTGTTATATAAAATATGTTACTTGCAATGGAAACTTAAAGCTTTGTAAGCATCAACAGCAATTCGGCAATAGAAATTTAATTACAAAGCAGCGATTTCTTAGAGGCTTCCATATGAAATTTAGGTTTTTTAGGGGTTAAAAGAAATGGGTTTGACAATCCCAAACACTTCGTAAATCATAGAATTATCTGCTAGTATATAAAAGTCAATTAGAAACGTAAACTGAAAGTTTGCTTCTAATAGAATTCTCTTTTCATCTTAAACATATTTTTTATATAACTTTCTTTGAGTGTACCCTATAATAGCAACTCGATAGATGCAGTTTAAAGTAGTTCAACAATTGCCAGCAATTAGTCTGACGATATTTATAGCTAGGTCTTATAATCCATCGCGGTTGCTTAAAGTTTTTATCCATAATTAGGCTAAATTGCATAGATGGAAAATATTCACATTTGAATATGAATATGCAGATAGTGGGTGTAACCCATTAGCTTGGCCTGGGGTTTCGAAAACTAACCTTAGATAATAATTTATGCTGTAAATGCGCCTAAAAGTGTGCTACACAAATTTACCAGCCAGGCAGCCGAAGGAACTTTTTGATGCTGAGGCAAAACTTTGAGCTCGACTAATCACTTGTTAAGTTATTTGTTAAGGCATCTACGGTTTGTGCACCAGTATACAGCGAGAGAGACAGGGAGACGACAGAGGAGAGGGGCAGGCGGGTATGCTGGGTGGGCTTGGCTTTTGGGGCCAACCAAAGCATGTTTGGCATGCTAGCTATGAGTTATCCCAGTAGCCTCTGCATCAGCTCGCTTCCTCACTCTAATTGATTTCTGCTACAGATATTTCAAAGAAATTCTCTGCAAATTGGGTATGCATAATTTTGGAACTTAAAGCAGCTGATTAGTAAAGGGCCGTGGATGGGCACAGTTGAAACTGAGTGTATGTATGTGTATGTGTATGAGATTAGATATTTCTATTATGTCTAATGATGCACAAGTAAATTAAAGTATGTTAGATATAACAGTTAAAAATAATTTAATAATTATTGCTGAAAAAACATAAGTTCAATTGTAACAGTTCATAAGCTGTCAATGTTCTATCCATCATTCAAATGGGAATTCAAGATAAAAATCTAGTTTAATTTAGCTTCTTGGTAAAGTTTTCAACTAGTTCGGAGACAGATAAATATATTTCACATGTTTTTAATGAAACACGCAAAGAACAGATTAAAAAGCACAGAGCAAAGAGAAATAATAAAGGGCGCTCTGCAACTAGGGGATACCCAGCTAGTAGATACCCTGCTCTAGCATGTGTTTGAAAACTAATTAAAAAATAAATAAAAAAAAGAAAAGCAATTGCCAATGACTTATTATTAAGGGGAAATATTATAAACTGTTTTCCTCTATTTAAATAAGCAGACATACATTCATATATTCTCTTATTTATATATATGCCTTTTATATTACATTTATATAAATTAAATTTTCATATATCCTCTAGTATATTTTTGATTGGGGCTTATAAATACACGTCTGCGGCATGCTCGACTCATTAGCATTCAGTTTTTGGGGTTGGGCGCAGATTAAACTTAATGCCGCTAAACAAACTGATTAGTGGGGTGTGAGAAAAAGGCGTCGCAGCCAATAAAAATCAATAAATAATATCAATTTGCATTTGCGGAATAATTTTTATGCTATAGGAACTGAGTTTTTGCTATTGGACTTAGAGAAAATTGAGGTAGCCAAGGTTTAGGTGGATCTTGCAATTTATGAATGGGCTGGAACTGAATGAATAAAGCCAAGGCTAATAAAATAACAAAATCATATGATGAAAAGGTTTGATATTTATGATATATATGCTGTATGGACAGGGTATACAAACAGCTAGTTGTTATATCATTTTTTGTTTAAATTTAATTTATTATAATTTTACTGCTTAAATTAAATTAATTACACGCATTTGCATGGGCAACATCTATCAATTTTAGTTCTCCTTTGTATGTTTGCGTTTTTTTGCCAATTCTATTTTCTGTTTTTGTTATGCATGACATGTTATTAATAAACATTATTGTTGTTTTTTACGGCTTGTTTTGACAAAAGAAATACCACAAATATGGCCAAAGAATTGAGTGTTTTTCTTTTTTTTTTTTGGTTTGTTTTTTTATATATCATTTATCAAAGCAAAGCAGCAAAACAGATGGCAAATAATTTCCGGTAGAATTTCAGTTGGTAAATCCAGAGATCCAGTTTTTTCCTTCTGTTTTAGGCCCCTTTATTAATGTCACAAATTAATTTCTCTTTTTATACCCTGAACCCATTGAAAATGGGAAATCAGGGTATAATGGTTTTGTTAAAATGTATGTAACAGGCAGAAGGAGGCGTGGCAGACCCCACAAAGTATATATATTCTTGATCAGGGCGACGAGCTGAGTCGATTTAGCCCTGTCCGTCTGTCTGTCCGTCCGTCCGTCCGTCCGTCCGTCTGTCCGTATGTTTGAACGCGTCGATTTCAGAAGATATAAGAGCTAGAGACTTCAACTTTTTTTTAAAATGTCCGTATATATCACGCGGATATCGAGTTTATCACTAAAAAACGATAACTCATTCCGATACATTTTTATCGACAAAAAACCTTATCGAAGATCAGTTTAAAAATTATATCTCCTACATCTTTCAAGCTACAGTCTCCAAATTTAAAATGTATATTAAGACGCATGTCATACAATTTCGGTTTTTGTTAAAATTTACCCCCCACCCCTAAATCCACCCCCTCACCCTCATCTTTGTAAAAGTCGTATATCAAATACTAGAGACTTGTGATTCGGTATACACATACATTTTAACATTATGATTACGTTCTGAAAGTTTCATTACGATCGTACGTCTAGAAATTAAATTATTCAACAAATAAGTTCTCCTAATATTGCCAACACTGCAGCGCAACCCAAGCGAAATCGCCTGTATATGTGAGTGTGTGTGTGTGCGTGTATTTGTTTGCATGAGTGCGTGTGTGGGTGCTAATTATTATTGAAATATCAGTTGCTTGAAGGGTTCAGGGGATCTCGTAGTCAAGCAGTCTCGACTAGAGCTTTCTTACTTGTTTTACAAATATTTGTTTAGTTCAAATGAATGCAATTATTTAATACATGTATATACATATTTTTTTTTAAGATAAGCTCAATTGTATGCAATTGCCGATTTGGTTAATTGCAAATTATGAAACCTGTGAGGGATAAAAGTGATAAAAAGTTAATTATGTTAGTTTTGAGATCGCCTGTTATTGTTGTTTTGCTTAATTGCAAATTATGATAGGTATGGACAGTAAATTGTGTTAAAATAAATAAGAGTAGACTGACACAGAGATACCCTATACGCATTTGTAATTGTTATGGTCATGATTAAAGCACCATAAATGATTTATAGACGTCTGCTAAAATGCCTCTCCATTTGCATTATATTATATTACTAAATGTATAATAAAAAATCATCGCAAATTTGTTAAAGCTCTTCTGTGTCTATAGTACTTTGTGTAAGTGCAGTTAGTTAGTAATTAAATTGAGTCAGTTTTATGTTTTTTTCGCCAGCTTTTCGCACACGTGAAAACCTTTACACGTTTACCTTGAAGCGTGGCTACCTCCAGTCTCTATTGAAAACAGAGAGATATTCCAACGAATTCCCCCGCCATCAATTGAATTACAAATTGCCAACTCCAACAACTAAATGCAATTTATTTTTAATTACAATTAATCTCAATGCAGCATTATTATAATAATATTCAAGCTTTAGACATTTGTATGCGTGCAAAAATATTTGTTGTGGCACGATTCAGTTTTATGTGAGCTGTTTATATAAAATTCTGGGAATTCCTTTATCTAATCCACATACTCTGTGCAGCAATCGATGAATCACATTTTGTGATATTTACTGGAATATATTCTTAGCATTTAATCACGTGGCAGCAGTGAGTTCATTGTCATACATAGGGTATGCATTTAAGCAATTTATAATATAAATATTACGTTTAACACATTTTTTAATGTTTTTTTTTTTTTTTTTTTTATAGTAAACTTTACGTAATTAAGACATTTTTGAGTATACGTATATACATATCTATATACTCTGCGTTTTGTTTAGAGAACAACAGATGTTACTCCCCATTCAACAAGAAATACTTGACTTGTAGTTCGTCTATTCAATTTAAGCCTTTTAAGCATTCTCTACGTATTAAAGGAATACTCTAGCAAATATTAAGCTAGAGTCTTAATATTAAAATCTCGGCTAGGGGTGAATTGCGATATGAATATGTAATATTCTATTAATATAAAATAGCGTATAAATATTTACTAGTTTTTAATTATTGAAAACTGCGGCAAATAGAACTTTTACTTTTTATGTCTCTCTCTCCATAGCCAAATATACCTTGTCTATGCAGACTACAGAGTATTTTCCATAATAAACAGTTAACTGTTTTGTCATTTTGAGCTTTATTTTCGATTCTCTTTTGGCACTGATTCGTTATTCACTCCTTGGCTCTGTCATTTTAGTCGACCTTATTCTTCCGTTTCGTACGCACTTTAGCAACTTATTTTCGTATATTTCAGTTGAAGAAAATAACTTAAATTTTATTTGTGTTTTACTCTTGTTTGTTGTGTATTTTATTTTTGTTTCTTTTAACGAGCACGAGAGAAACGTATGTACAAATATGCAAAAATTATATAAAATAAAGTGAAAAAAAAAACGTGAATGTTGAATAAATTAAGTAAATGAATGCTACATACATATGTATGTATATTAATTTCTTTTTTTGTGTATTTTTGTCATTTCTTTTTATTTCCAGTTTGTCACTTCACAAGTCTTTAGAGTTTATTTTTGTTTATCTTTTGTAATGTATAAAATAAAAGTGCACCAGGAATTGTGAAAATATTTAATTCAGAGTATTCGCGGAGAGCATTTCGGAGCGAGCTGCGTGTGTGTGACATACAAAACAAATTGTGAATACATCAAAGTACATAATATACATAAAGGTAAAAAAATACATAATTATTTATTTAGTTTAAACTAAACAATTTCTTTTAAAAACGTAAAATTGCATTTTAATACAGTTTTAATTTTTAATAAATCAATTTAGGCTATAACATTTTTTAAAATATTAATTAAACATAATAAATATTAAATGAGTATGAAACTATATATAAATAATTACTCATAAAAAATATTTTTAAAATATTAATAAACAAAATATAAATATTAATAAGATCTTTAAGGAAGATCAAATTATTTAAAAACATTTTAAAATTGTTTAAAATACATTTAAATGGTTTACATACATACATTGTTGTTATATACATTCTCAGTTCATTTTGCAACTTGTTTCATTGCTCTGCTCTGCGATCTCTTTGGCTACGTTTCTTTTCTGTTTCATGCTTTACCGGCACTTTCTGTCTCTCCTCTTTTTTGTACTATCTACATACATGACATCATTTCAGCTTATTTTGTTTTTATTTTACAAATCATGTTTGCTCAATCTTCCTTTTACATATGGGTCCATTAGAGAACGTAGTTTTGCTGTGGGTTGCTTCTTTGTATAGATCTGATGATTAATTATCTAGTTAAGATTAGAGAACATCATTGTGTTCTTTTCTATTCAATCTGTGTGCCAAATAGAGAGGTTGTTAAGATCTGAGAGGCATACACAAATGCAAACATTAAATGAATTGTCCAAGTGCTGTAGATTGTCAAGAGTCTTATACTCTATACAAAGTAAATTATGAGACAAGGTCTTTGGGTTTTTTGCCACACTTTTGCTTGATAGCTTTACAAGTCATAAACTCTTTGATTTCCCTTCACCTGGCAACAGGCCTCTTGATAATTCTCTATATCACCTGAAATAAGTAATCGAATAAATTATCATCGATTGATTAAATATGATTTTTATACCTTAATCTTACGGTTGTTCAAAGCTACTTTGATTCTTATCAACGTACTTTTCATAGTTGTAGGAATTTTATCTCGAATTAGTAACTCGCAATAATTGATATGTATATACATTAAAAGTATGAGTATTTGTTATTATTCTATCAATTTTATAAGAGTGCAGAATAGGCTATGAGATAAATGAGCACGAGTAGTTCTAATAGACAGATATCAATAAGTTTTAGCCAATTGCAGAGAGTATAAGAGTTGTAGTAGAATGAAGAAAGTATTCCATATACACATACCCAATATTATTATTTTATTAGTAGCTTAAAAGGAGTTAATCACCATAGCTAAGCATTAAAGCTAACTCTTACATAATCATTACAGAGATTTAAATAGATTTATTTTGGGTTGGTTGGCTTATTTTTTCCAGCTGATGAGCATTCGCTCGTAATTAGCTCGCTTGAGTAACCCTTGCAACTGGCTTTGACTTTTTCGCAGCCGGCATGCAAATGTCAAGAATCTTTCCCTGCCCCCAGCCGGGCCATAGGCAACGTCAACTTCGTACGGCTCCCCATTCAAGAATACACCCCGCCCCCACTCCCTCTTCCCATTCTGCTGTTCGTGCATACGAAATGCACGGCATACGGTGCTTCAAAGTCACAAACAATTTTCAAGCCACACTGAGCACTCAACAAGCCGCATTAAAATACAAGCTATTGTAATTGTTATAAATGCCTCGCCGCCTCCTCCTCCTCCTCCTCCTCCTCCACCTACTCCATTCTCAGCCTCCCAAATAGATGAACAACGAATCTTCCATCCAGTTTTGTTTTCAATGTTTTTATTATATTTTTTTTCTCTTCAAATTCGTCATTTTGTAATGAGAAATGTTCCATGAACAAACAGTTGTTACCTGCCTCTTCAACTAAATTCAAACTTTCAAAAAATATAACAAACATTATATTATATTGTTTGTTATGCTGCTTGTATAGTGGAGCGAGTTCAGTGACTTTGTTGGCTTTTAACTGTAGCAAATGATATAGTGGGTCTCGAATTTCACAATTTGCAATTACTAGCTGACAGCGGAGATGATAATTGTGACGATAACAAAAGTTATATTTCCTATTGTAATGAGGTTGCATTATATTCATAATTTCGCAGTAGTCATTTAAGATAACTAATTCCCTTTAGAAGAGGGAATTATGAGTAACATGCAACCGCAGCTTAGGTAATATCATGTGCTCTAACTGTTTATTAGACTACAAGTATACCTGAGAGACTACTATGTATAAGAGAGAAGTTTGATTAAAAAAGATATACATAAGAAAACATTGTAATAGATGTATTCGGGTGCAGTATCTCCAAATTATTAGAGTGTAGTAGTTGGCAGTTTTAATTGTAGTTGCAGTAGTATTATACAAAATTAGTAGCAAATAAGAGTATAAGAGCCTTTGTATAGTAGTGTTATGCTAAAACTGTAGTAACACTACACAAAGTAATACCAAATACAACATAACTAATGGAGAAAGGCAATTTAAGAAATATAGTAAGTTATAGGAGCATAAGAGTATATACTTAGTTTATTGGAAGATGTATTAAAAGTAGTAAGAAATTTGTTAAATGGCATAGAATTTACAAAAGCAGTTCAGCTACGACCACTCTTATACTCGTTTCCACTTCCAATCTTCTACTTATCTGTGCTTCTACTCGCACTGTAGAGTGTGGGAAAGAGAAGAAGTCTAAATGAGGTATAGGTGTAAACGAGAATAAGTGTATAAGTATATACGGGTATAAAAGCATTGCAGAATTAGAGGATTATATCAATAGAGCATAAGAGCTTATGAGTACTCGAGTAGATGATAAATGGAATAGAATTAGTTAAGAGTAAAGATATAATAATTAAATATAAGCTGAGTATATAATGAGCATAGAAGAATAATCAAAAATAATACCAAAAAGACTTTAATTTCATATAAACTTTAACACCTAATAAGTATTTAAATAAAACATAAAAAATCTTCCTCTAGGTATATAGGCTGTGTATATCAGTTGAGCTGGATATACTTTGTTCCTATCTACCAAATTGCTTGCTATATTCTATATTTGTTTTTATAAGCTAGTCAAATAGAGCTATAGCTACTGTTATGCCAATTTGATTAAATCTGTTTTCGAGTGCGAAATATCTCTAATTTGATGGACAAGTCTATCCGAATTCTCCGCCACCTACGGTAAACAATATGGGATTAATAACGCCGTAAGCTACAGCCGCGATTAAACACATTACATATATAATTTAGCGAGTATAATAATAGGATAGAACGGTCTATATTGTGTGTGGGTTGTTTGTGTGTCACCTTTCTGTAGTCTTATCATAAGGCAACCTTAAATAACATTTAATAATAATGGCTCACATTAAAACCCCCCGCAATAACTGTAATCAAGTGAACTATATGCGATACGCCAGTTAACGATTGTGAATTCTCGTCACGAGTCGCTCGTGCCTAAAGTCTGTAAATATTTGCTCAAGAACGCATACATGGAATAGATCATAAATTATATATGCCGCAGTGCAGTAGACCAAAGGGAGATACCAAATGGAAAGCTGAAATAATTGTGGATGACAAAAACTAAACTCTTACACGACTGCTGCAAGTTTTCTAGTTTCATGAAACCCCTCTAAAATAATTTTAAGACGCCTCTGCATTTCAGTGGAAAGAAAGTACTTCACTTTTTATCTAAAAAAAAAAAAAACATTGCAAATACTTTTACATTCCAATTATCAAGGCAGACATAAACAAGCTTCAGATAATGCCAAGAGTTCAAGATAAAAACCGAATGAGAGCGAGAGAGTTTGTGGGAATGAGAGAGCGAGAGAAAGAGAGAGATGTAGAGAGAAGCAATAGCCAATCTACAACTGCCAAATAGACTCTGTGTTATCAAGTCGTCGACACAACATGGAAATTATGTTCGCCCCGGCTAAAATCGTCATAATGTGCAATTATCTCTTATCTGCAAGTCTAGCAGAATGCTTCATAGATGAATGGTGCCTACTTTAATTGCGATCGCCATAAAGGGAATCAACTTTTATGGCACACAGGCCGACTTTGCACTTGCCAAACGCGTGTTTCCCCCAGACTTTTGGGTTCTGAGTGTCGACTATACTTCAGATGTCTGGCCAGATGAAACACCATTTGCGCATTTGGGAAGTCATATACTTTGATATTTTCTACAATATATTTATGGCAAATTATATGACGAAAGCTGAACATTATATTAGGAGGCGGATCATAAAAGCGAAAACTAGAATTTATAATTTTATGATTCAAATCAAATAAACGAGCCTTAAGGTTATCAAGGGAAACAAGAGTAGGCAATTGAGATGAAAATCGAAATGTAAATATATATGATTATTGTTAGCAGCTCAACATTTGAACAACGCGTGTTTATTTAGGCCAAGACTTTGAGACTACTGGCCAGATGATATATAAATTTTGGTATTTTCCATGTTTATGGCACTTCAGATGCAATAACCAGAAATATCTGCAATTGTCTTTTATTGGTGGGGAGTTATAAAAAGACTAAAGAGTCTGGAAATTTGGAACTTTATGATCGATTTTTTTTGGCTTAGAGATTATGAGAACGAATCGAAGGTATTAATAATTAGTCGTTTATATATAAATATATATATATAAACAGCTGTATATAGATAGTTAGTTTAATTATTATCTATCCATCAAGAATATCCTTGAAATCTTAGCTGAAGACCTCTTCAGCGTGTTTTCGAGATCAACAATTAAAAAGTTTATGGCCAGTTGTTAAGTATCTAAGTAAACAATAAATTCAGCTGACGTCAAAGACCAAAATGCAATCGAAAATAACTGTACAAATAGATATTTTATTTGTTGCAGACAAATAGAAATCTCAAATTTATGATGTTTTATAATAAATCATGAGAGTGCAGAAAAGTATAGAACTCTACTCTAACTTGTTACTGTGCAGACATATATATGTATGTATGTAAAGCTACTCATAAATTAGATAAATATTATTACGATATGATATCACAAGCTATCAAACACCATATATGAATGGTAGTCTAGCTAGTTGTACTGGAGATATTTGATATAGAAATATACACATATATGTCTATAGGTATATACAACAAATAAGCCTCAACACATTGTCAAGGTGTCAAAATATTTACGGAAAGCCAAAGCAAATAATTGTCCAATATAAAACGGTGCAAATAAATGGCGCAAATATTTGCAAATAATTGAAAAATGATTAATTGGGCCCAATTCAATTAGCAGTTAAAACTTCGTTATGGCTTGTAGCGGACTTGTGACGTCCCTGGCTTACTTAGTGACGTCACAAGCCGTTGCGATCGAACTGCGAATTGAATCCGTAAGACAGCTCTAATAAAACCACAAACAGTGATTGCGCTATAAATGTGGTGCGATTCGAGTTGGACTCGAGTTGGACTACCTAGGAAGTCGATCGGTTAAGGTTCTCAAATTTCATTCGATATTGTTGTTGTTGTTGCTGTTGTTGCTGTTGCTGCTTGTTGCATATCAATGTGTCTTTAGGCCAAGCCACTTACTTTGGCAATGTGTTATTTTTGTATTTCTTTTACCAGTTTATCTGGTGTTTCTATCCATTTACAGCTCTAGATAAAAACAGATTTAAATTTAGAAAAAATGCGTCGAGTCATTGATCGAGTTCGAGGCTGAACTTTGCAGTCTTTTTGGCGTCTTCTGTTGGTCAAGTTGAATTTGACTGGTTGTTGTTGTTGTTTGTGTGTGTTGTTGTTGCTGTTATCGACTGGCAAGTTCGCCATAGAGTCTAATGGAAAATTACTGGAAATCTAGTTATACGGTTACGAAATGCAACGAGAGACGACCCAATGACTTTCCGCTGGTAATGTAAGCTATGTGGGTTTATCTCCAGTCTCAACTGCAGTTGCTCATGCAAGCTGAGTGCTAGTAATCCAGATATCTTTATCCTAAGGTCCACTTGGAAATTCAAGGGTTCACATTGAGTGCTTCAGATCAAGCACCTGTTGATATGCGTAAGGTTATAGGTTTTACTTTACGATTTTTCATATAATATTATCAGCTATATAATAATATCCGATGTATAATTATGAGATATATCAACGCCAACTACGATAATCAACATTTGCCGCATACAACATATTTCCGATAAGGCCTCTCTCTCTATCTCTTTCTCTTTCTCCCCCCTTCATAGCTGAAACCTTAGCTAATATGTGTTTTTCCAGCTATTTCTTGAATGAACCCACACTATCTACCCACTGTGTCTATCTATCCAAACGATGCGTAAGTGTGTCAAGGTTAATTAATGGCTAGCATACTCTATAAGTCATCAGCATTACAAGCCAGCTCGCTTACAATGGAGCACATTCTCCAAAGCTGTTACGTGTTTTGGGTTGACATTTTTAACGACGTTTTATAACTAATAAAATGTGCTGGACTGATTGTGGAGTCAAGGGTTTTTGGACTAAGTTCGATGGACGTGTCTGAATACTTTTGGCTTCTCTTATCAAGCGTAAGGCCCACACGCCCGTCTGCAATGGAACGACAAGTGGTCAGTAAATGTAGCTAACAAGCTGTCAACGGTTATACATACACGTAGTTCCCCCTACTTTGCCCGATATGCGTTCCAAAACCGTGCGACTAATCTGGCACGAGCGCCATATGACGCGAAGTGCAGTAATGGAAGCAGCTAGAAGATACCCTAGCTTCTAGAAACTGCAAGAGAGAGAGAGAGAGGGAGAGAGAGGGAGAGAGAGCGAGAGAGAGAGAGAGAGAGAGAGAGAAAGAGAGAGAGAGAAAGAGATAGAGAATGAGAGACAGAGAGAGAGAGAGAGAGAGAGAGAGAGAGGGAATAGCTATAATAATATATATATATATTATTTATTATTATTATTTATAGTTCTTCTTCTCAGTTCTTATTTACAGTTCTTCATCTTCTTAGTTATTCTTAACTATTCTTAGACTTAAAGCTGAACTTACCTTTCGATATTTAAGGCCTATATGATCTGCTCTCAGTTTAGTATTAGTTAAGATTAGTTAAAAGTGTTTGTTGACGAGCATGAGCATGATCAGAAAACTTCAATCTGACAAACATATTCGATTTACATTTTGAAATCTTCCGCTCTGACATAAGCTGGATGTTCAAGCTAATTTAAAAAGTAAATTTATTTATTTAAGTATTCACATTTAAACATCTATAGGCATAACATATATTTGCAAATCGACTCAATGTCGCAAGGCGTGGAAATAGCTCAAAATATTTATATAGCTACTTAAAATTTCATAAATTATTTATGAAACACTAGCGAGAACTATAAAAGTCCCTCTTTATTTGCAGTTTTGTTTATTTTTATTTATTTATGCAAACAAAACTCTTTCAATATTCTGCTTTAATTTATGCATTATTTCTTCTCATGTCTATCATACCTGGCTATCTTCGTTTTATTGCAATATGTCTCGCATACCCTGTAAAGCTTATCGCCTGTGACGTCAAAGGTCGTTCTGTATAACTTATCTACAGCTGACAGGGTTCAAGCCAACACCAACAACAACATTGAAAAAATGGTTATATTAACAACAACAAGAGCAAGAGAATTATATATTAGCCAAATTCGCAGCAGGCGAATCGGTTTGAACCGGAAATCCAACGCTGGATGAACATGCTCAGCCGCTGTCGCCGTCGACGTCGCTGTCGCGCCGCGAACGTTGTCGGCTGTTCGCTTTCGTTAAGAAAAAGTTGTTAACAAATTGTTGTTGTTAATGCTGGCCGGCAGCCAGGGCAAGGCTTGAAGCGTACAAACGCCAACGCCGCACGATCAGAATAACTTTGAAGCGCGTCGCGCGCGGTCGTTCATATTGGCTGAAACTGAAACAAAGTTAAATTCATTTTATTGGTTCGTAAGAGCATTACCAACTATTGCTATCAAATGTCAATTTGTGCCTAAAGTGGAACCGTGTTAACCAATTATTCGGGCCTTAGAAAAAAGTATTAAAAGCGAAAGCACAAACAATAGCAAAAGCATAAGCAAAACCAAGAGCTACTACAAGTATGTGAAAATTTTAAATAAGAGTCAACATAACAAAATATAACAAATATATAATAAAAAGAAATAAATAAAAATAAATAATTAAAATAAAAAAATCAAATAAAATATATAATTGTTAGGACTAGCTTATTAAACTGTGTGCGTGTGTTTATTGGTGAAAAAAAAAAATAATAATAATAATACGTACTAATTTTTACATAACAAAATAAATCTAGAAATTAAAAAAAAAATAGCTACGAAAATTTAAAAAAAAAAAAAAAAAAAAAAATATATCTATATATATATATATATATATATATATATATATATATATATATATATATATATATATATATATATATATATATATATATATATATATATATATATATATATATATAGTTATAAATAAATATGTGCTTGTAAATTTAAAAACTAAAGCAATATAAAAAATGCTTTAAATTATATAATTTAAAAATACTAAAATTACAAGCTAATTAGAAACTAAATATGTAATAATTAAAAAATTACTAAAAAGCTTTATGGCTTATAAAAAAATTGTGCAACGTACAAGCCGCAAATGTTTAAGTTGAATAAAAGCTTTTATCACAAAAAAAAAAAACAAAAAACAAAAAACAATTAAACTATGTAAAAAAGAGAAATAAACGTATTTATCTTACAAATGAACATGCAAGGGTAGCATGACTGTATACACAAATACATATGCATATATTTGCCATGTGTGTAACAGCTCTATAAATCACTTGCAAGACAAAACTCGTTTCGCTTAGTTTTTGACCTATTAGAAGTGGATTAATGGAGCGATGAGATCATAGTTAATTACTTAACTCTGTTATCAACAACACACTTCAAAGCGCAACAGAATGAGCAGAGTTTCAAGTGAAAGTACACAAAGTCCATATATGGTACACATATATACATATATCATTATTAGTAGATAATACCTGGTACGTTCTTTGGGTTTCATTTTCCATGCCGAACGATTCGCATTGCTATGCTTTCAAGTTTTTACTTCCTGGCAGCTGATGTACTATATGTGGCCAGCCGAGCAAGGCAAAAGGTGTGCAACGTGCTCGGCATTAATTCAACTGCCTTATAGACAAGTTATCAAAACAAATTGAGCTGTCCTTAAGTTGAGCTCAAAATGAAATATTTGACCCATAAAATGTTAAGTCTACGCCTACAATTTTGCGTGGGAAAATTTGATACAGTACGAAATCATCAAAATCTATTATAATGCAATTAACATGCGGAAACACGCCTTATTTAGACTCCATAGCTCCATTTGGCATTACGCATTGATGATTAATTTTGCCTATGGTTCATTTGACCATGAACACAAAAACGAAATCCATAACTAAGATTAAATGCAATAAATTCGAAAATTCCAAATTCATGGACATTTTTATAGCCGTGCTCTATTCGCATAAATCCAAAACTCATTTGTAATTGCATCAAATTCAAGTGCTAAAACCAAATTGCTATGGACTAATCCACATACAAGAAAAGAAACAATAAAATTGATATAAAAAACGAGATTAGATACGCCTAGGCTGGGCGCGTGCTTCAATTCTAGGAAACATTTTCATTTTTTTCATTCGATTTTTTTTTTCGGCGTTGTTGTTGATACTGGATTATTGGGCGTTATCAAAGTGTCGCCCATGTTGTAGGCGGCGTTGACCCATTGTAAATTGTAGCTATATCTTCATTGTTGATTACTAATTTATGATAGTTCTGGACAGCAAATATTTCGCTGATAAATTTCACTTGTAGTGCCCATACAAGGAATTTAAAATGTCAATTATTGAAATTGATTGAGTTGTAAAAGAAGGAATTTTTGATTAACAAAGTAAATCTTTAAAAATTTGTAAAAATTAAGCAGGTTTTTTTCGACGTGAGAAAAATAAAAAAGAAATTTATGAATGAAAAATTATAAAAAGAAAAATAAGAAATAAATATACAAAATATTTGAAAAAAAAAAAAAAATTAAGTTCTGTTTATTTTTTTGTTTATATTCTTTGATTCAGTTTAAAGCAAAAATATGAATATTTATTAATTTTTTTTTTTTTTAGCATATGTCTCTTTAGTATAAATAAACTGTGCTTCTGTCTTCTAATCAGCTGAAGGTGCAAAAAAATTTATTTGTTAATAACAACAAAATAACAATGAAACCATATTGTATATAAATTGTTTGAGCATGAAACGCGATGGAACGAGTCGATTTATGAAAGCTGAAACTTATTTGAAATTTGCAATTTATCTAATCACGTTTAATGCCTTGTTCTGTGTATTATATTCACACTTGTGTGAGTGTGTATGTGTGTGCGTGTGTACTTGTGTGTGGGTATTGTTGCAGCCGTGTTCGGCATGACAAATCGCTTTGAGTTGAGCCATTAAAAGAACTTGTTGCGATATGGAAAAGCTTGAGCTCGAGCGTCATAACATGTTTGCCTTATCGTCAGATGCATTGAGAGCTGTATGCGATAAGATAATCATGACCTGGACAATTTCCAAGTGCTTCAATTGTTTCTAAATCGTAGCACAAGTAATACTTGCCATAAGTAATGAGGTTGTGGATTTTTCTCTATCTGAGATTCGATCGTCTTGCAATATTGACATAAATTAACTAAAAATAAATATAGATTAAATATATAAAATTTTACACAAATTTGAGCAGTGATTTACTTATATTAAAAAACACAATACGAAAAATATTTAATAACAAATTTAATTCAATAAAAATAATAAAATAAATGAGTAAATTAATTTAATAAATATGTATAGAATTATTAAAAAATTATTTAATTATTAATACGATATATTATATATTAAAAATTATTTAATTATTGTATTACCTAAAATTATTTATATCACAATTTAATATACATATATTGAAATTATTTAATATTGATATTAATCAATGAATTTCATTTGAATTTGCAGTCATGTTGAAACTGTGGAATGCCCTGACTCGCCGTAAAACGGACGATGTCCATGAGAGCGAATCGATGTTGGCCCGTGTGCTGAATCTCTTTGATCTGACGGCGCTCGGAGTGGGCAGCACATTGGGCCTGGGCGTCTATGTGCTGGCTGGCCAGGTGGCGTACAATATCGCGGGTCCGGCTGTGACCATCTCCTTCCTGATAGCGGCCCTCGCGTCGGCATTTGCGGGCATTTGCTATGCGGAGTTTGCGGCTCGTGTGCCCAAGGCGGGCAGCGCCTACGTCTACAGCTATGTGACCATTGGCGAGTTTGTGGCCTTCACGATTGGCTGGAATCTAATATTGGAGTACGTGATTGGCACGGCGTCAGTGGCACGTGGCCTGAGCGGCTACTTTGACTCGCTGATCGATAACAACATGTCGAAGGCGCTCTTCGAGGCGATGCCCATCAATGTGAGCTTCCTGGGCGACTATCCGGACTTTTTGTCCTTTGGCATGGTTCTGCTGCTCGCTGCTCTGTTGGCTTTTGGTGCCAAGGAGTCCAGTTTCTTGAATAACATCTTTACCACGGTCAATTTGGTAACAATTGGAATCGTTCTCGTGGCTGGCGGCATGAATGGTAAGAAGACTTATATGAGAATTGCAAAGAGAGGCGACTAACAATTAATTTTCTTTCCTCTATCTATAGCCAATCCGGACAACTGGCGCATTCCAGCCAGCGAAGTGCCTTCCTGGGCCGGTACTGGCGGCTTTATGCCCTATGGCATAGCCGGTGTTATGGCTGGCGCTGCCAAGTGCTTTTATGGCTTTGTGGGCTTCGATTGCATCGCCACCACCGGCGAGGAGGCCATCAATCCCAAGCGCAACATTCCCTTGGCCATTGTGGTATCGCTGATCATCATCTTTCTGGCCTACTTTGGCGTCTCCACGGTGCTGACCATGATGCTGCCCTACTATCTGCAGGATCCGGATGCACCATTCCCAAAGGCCTTCGATTCCGTCGAATGGTATACGATCAAATGGATTGTGACGATCGGAGCCGTGTTTGCGCTCTGCACCAGCCTGCTGGGCGCCATGTTCCCACTGCCCCGCATTCTGTATGCCATGGGCAACGATGGCATTCTCTTCAAGCGTCTGTCCAAGGTGCATCCATATACGAAGACGCCGCTGCTGGCCACAATCATCTCTGGCATATTTGCAGCCGTGATGGCCATGTTATTCAACCTGGATCAGTTGGTTGACATGATGTCCATCGGCACACTGCTCGCCTATACGATTGTGGCCATTTGTGTGCTGGTGCTGCGCTACCAGGATGAGCAGATGACCAAAGTGGTCTCCATACGCGCTCCGAACGTAATCCGGCAGTTCTTCTGCAACAGCTACAAGGTGCCCAATACGATGACCTCGGCCATAACCAAATTCGCCATCGTGATCTTTGCCATCTTCTGCATCATCTGGTGCATCTTCATGCAGGTCTTCGACACAGCCGCAACTGGTGGCATTGTCGGGCTCAGTGTTGTCGGCTTACTGCTCATTATCATTTGCATTGTGATCGCCCTGCAGCCGGTGTCGACGATTGAGCTTACGTTCAAGGTGCCGCTGGTGCCGTTTGTGCCCTGCCTGAGCGTCTTTGTCAATTTGTATTTGATGTTCCAGCTGGACCTGTTTACGTGGATACGTTTCCTCATCTGGATAGCCATTGGCTATTGCATCTACTTTGCCTACGGCATTCGCAACTCAACGCAAATCTCGAGAAATCGCAATCACGCCGAGGTGGCTGCCAATGCCATGCAAAACTCGGACTCCCATCACCAGGAGCACGAGAATCGCGCCTTCGAGCCGGACTGGAAGCTGGAGAACGGCATTAAGCCGCAGTACGAGTATTCAGAAAAGCTGTAAAACGATCTAGGAAACTCGAACGTGTATAGCAGAGCAAGTATTATAAGTTGCCTTATAGCTTAAGGCTGTGCCCCATGGCTGAATAACAAATGAGCTGATATTATCATATAATATTATATTCACTAACCATTTTAAATCAGGGAACAAAGAACAAAAAACATTTTGTTTTTATTACAAAGTATTAGGTAGATTTTTTTTATATTTTATATTTTAAATATATATAAAGTTTTATAAAATATGATTGCAGTGAAGTATATCAAAACATAAATTATTTTAAATATTTTATTTAAAACCCAGTAAAAAATACTAATAATTCATTTATTTTTAAACAAATTTTAATTGTGCACTTTCTGTTAACTAAACCGAAAAGACTCTGTATTAAATATTTTCATTCATAAATAATTTTTTTTTTGGCAATAATAGCTACATTATTGAACAAAAAAAACTTATTATTTATAATAATGATAATTACGACTTGTGAAATTTATATACATAATATTCATATATATATATATTTATATATTATTATCTGCTCATTTGTTAGTCAGCTGTGAAAACAGGTTTTTAAAATTTTCTTAGTTTATACAATGTTCGAGCCCGTAGTAAACCCCACTTATCTTGCTTGTAACTTCAATTATACTCTGAGTTTAGCTTGCATGTGTTTGTGAGAGAGATGAATAGATTGCGCATAAAAATTAAATGAATTACCCATTAGACAGTAGAAGTCTCGTCTTCCAGAGTCTTTAGAGAGTTCTCTTGGGTTTTTTGTTATTTCTATGCGCCAGAAATTTAGACACACACGACTTCCTAAAGGCCGCTCAATGCAGATTTTTTAAATATTATTTTATTATTTTTTCATGTTCTTTATTTGTTTTATTTTATATAAATTTTGCCGCCTTTTGATTTCTGTACATAATGCCCCCGAAATGTTGTGATATTTCTAAATATATATATGTATATAGAGTTTTAAAATGTTCGCATATATCGATATATATTTGTGTCACAATTATTGTTGTCGTTATGTAAATGCAGTTTGTAATGTAATTTAAAATATTTTCATAGATTTGTATGCAATCTTACAATCCTAAGCTAGTACTGTATTTATGTTATTTAGCCAATAAGTCAATGCTCCCGCCCTACCCCCTACCGAAACCAACCATGTACTAAGTTCAAAGAACGAGAAACGAATTTGCCCCCGCATTAAAATGTTGATTAAATAAAACAAAATGTTGAATGAATAATGCAAAAAGTGTTTGCGTCTTGGTTCTGAATATAAAACAAAATTAATGGAAGCTTTAATCTGATCAAGTTGTATTTTATTTCTTATTCGATTTTTGAGTTTATTGAAGGTTAAATCTAATCAAGTTGTATTATATAAATAACTGTAGCAGGTGTTTTTTTTACCCCCCATGGATTGCACTCTTGATTAAGTTTACCCTTTAAACATACGCTAAGAAAGCACCTATGATCACATGAATTACTTGTCGTAGTCAATAGTCAATATAGCCTAGGTTTTCTGGTTTAATTTACATTAAAATAAATAACAATATATTAAAAAATTTTGACAAAGCTAGTTTTAAGATATATAAATAAATTTTACATAGATTTGACTATTTTTAAATTATTATAAATGATGACCTCTGACAAGTTGATTCAACGCTAAAGAAAAAGAACCAAAGAAAATAATTAATTAAAAGGGATTTCGAAACGTGAGCATATTGCTTGCAGAGTATCTGCTATTTAGTGAAGTATCTGGTTCTTTTCTTAGCTTATCTAATCCCTTAGATTCAATATAGCATCAGTCGAAACCTTAGTAGCAACAAGATAAAGAACTGATTTCTATAGCTTGATCAAATATTTTACTTTGCTAAACGTAAACGTCTAAATTTCTATATATAGATTAGATTTGTTGATATATATTTAAATATATTTAAATAAATATTCACATTGCAGAAGCTGAGTTAACCTTAGGTTGATTGCCAAATTTGCGGTTAAGGAAATTTACAATGTCGATATGTGATCGTATGAGGAAGGGACCTAAGGCACCTGCCGATGATATCGATGACTCCAAGCGTTACTTGGATATCTATAAACTGATTGCATTGGGCTTGGGCGGCACTCTGGGTCAGGGCATTTATGTGCTGACCGGACATGTGGCTCACGTGCTAGCTGGGCCGGCAGTGACCCTGTGCGTTTTCATTGCGGCATTGGTGTCGATCCTTGGGGGCATCTGTTATGCGGATCTATCCTCGCGAGTGCCGCGTCCTGGCAGTGCGTACATCTACAGCTATATGATCATGGGTGAGTTTGTCGCCTTCAACGTCGGCTGGAGCATGATGCTTGAGTATGTGACGAGCACGACGTCGGCGGCACACAGCCTCTCTGCCTATCTGGATGCCCTATTCGATCAAAGGCTATCGCTATCCAAAGTGCATTCCCTATGAATACCAGCTACACATCAGGCTATCCGGATTTTCTGGCCTTGGCTCTGATCCTGTTGTCCGCATGT
The DNA here is from genome assembly GCF_054131105.1 of Drosophila navojoa. Classification (NCBI taxonomy): domain Eukaryota; kingdom Metazoa; phylum Arthropoda; class Insecta; order Diptera; family Drosophilidae; genus Drosophila; species Drosophila navojoa. The sequence goes on from NC_142892.1 coordinate 15,190,926, forward strand.
GTGATTGCCTTCGGCATCAAAAAGTCGTTCTGGCTGAATCTGAGCTTCATTGTCATCAATGTGATAACCATTACCCTTGTCATTATCACTGGCACCACAAAATGTATATATACACATACATATATATATAGTTTTAGCTAAACATTCAACTCAGTCGACTTCCTTCATTAGCCACAACTGAAAACTGGTATCTCAAAACCAAGGAAGTGCAAGAGGACATAGGTGACGGCGGCTATTTTCCATATCCCGTTGGGAAAATGTTGAGGGGCGTGGCGATTTGCTTCTTCGGGTTCGTTGGATTCGATTGCATCACCTCGACGGCCGGCGAGGCCATCAATCCCACTCATAACATACCCATGGCCATTTTTGCCACGATGCTCATCGTATTCTGTACCTACTTTCTGATGAGCACCATACTGACTCTAATGGTGCCCTATTATCTCATCAACCCGATTACCCCATTGACGTCCGCCTTTCAATACCATAAAATGTACCATGTGCAAACGTGCGTCACAGTTGGCTCGGTGCTGGCATTGAGTGCATCCCTGCTGAACTCCATGTTTCCGCTGCAGCGCATCCTTCGGGCCATGGCCCAAAACGGCTTCATGCTCAAGGGCTATGCCAGTGTAAAGGGCTGGACAAAGTCAACGATGTTGGCCACCTTTCTCTTCACCATCATTGCGGGTAAGTTGATTGGAGTTCCTACAATCATATTTAAATATAAACAATCATTCATTTCTATTTCTGATGCCTTAGCTGGTACGCTGGTCCTCCATTTCGAATTCTTGATACAGCTCTCCGTTATGGGCGTCTTGCTGGACTATACCATCGTAGCCTTTGGCGTTGTTCTGCTGCATTACAAGAAAGATCGCAAATTTGTGGATGGGCCCGTGGAGGAAATCAGCTTTAAAGCGGTGATGCGTCAGATTTGCAGTGGACGACACAGCAAGAAAGCGAACATCGTGTCCGATTATATAGCACGTTTATTTCTAATCATTTTTGTCGTCTTCTCTGGGCTCTTCTGCTTGGCCTTCAAGTGCTTTACCATCATTAACCAGCTGTGGGCCATTGTGCTGGCCAGCTGTTCCGCCGTGTTGAGCATCGTCTGCATTATCATAATTGGCATACAGCCAAAGTCAAGTGTCTTGTCGCCATTCGAAACGCCTCTTGTGCCGCTCATACCCTGCATCAGCATTTGGGTGAATATTTTTCTGGTGTCCACATTGTCGTGGCTGTGCCTTGCGGTTTACTTGACCTGGATGATTGTCGGCTATGCCGTATACTTCGGTGTAATTACCGCAGATTTTTTAGGCAAAAGACTCATCAGGAACATGGCTAAACAGATGATTGACAGCTTCAAATTTCTGGTGTGAAATATATGTATTTTCTTATTATTATCAAAAATAACGCTATTGACTTGATGTCTTGCATGGCGGCTGAAAACTACTGCTGCAGTCGACTCCAAATAGTTGGCTAACCAGCTTAGTAAAATGGCAAATAAGCTGGCTTTGTGCACCCACGGCTTCCGACTCACGGCTCACGGCCCTCAGCCTTTGCCTTTATAACGCAGTTGGGTAAATAATACAGAGGCAAGTCAAAAACACAAACTCGAGCTGAAAAGCCAGATGAAAGTTGCTGGGATAATGCCAACACCAACACCAACACCAACACCAACACACACAAGCAAACTTGCTCATGTGAGCCAAAGGAGTACGGTCAACAAAGCCTCACTGAGAAAATAAAATCGTTTTTGTGTATCTTTCTTTAGACACGCTTTCCACTGGCCATTTGTTTTTGCTCTTTTGGGCGTCGGACTCATTTATACATTTTTCACATGCTGCGCCCTTAAAGTAACCGCTGGCAAGCGCTACATTTCTTGCAGTGTATTCTCTTTTGACTTTCTGTAGCATTTATTGTGCTCACATCTGCGTATGAATGCTATTTTTCACACGCTGTCATTTAGCGAAGCTGCCTTTTATTTCTGGCAAGATTAACACTCTTCGGTCTGAGCAGCTTAGTTTCAACGGGAGAAAGAGTTTGGCAAAAGGCATATAATTTTCAATTAACCGAAATTGCTTTTGTGCTGGCGATTTATCCAAAACTAAGTATATGATAGCTAAAAAAATTGTACATATATATTGATTAAAAAAAAAAATCCAATAGTCAGTCCAATAATAATTTTAAATTGTTTGCCTTTCGGCCAGCATGACGTATGTGCAATGCCATTGCGGCTGCCTCAAATTACAACAAGCGCTCAAAAGTATGCAATGCAGTTCGCTTCACGCAAGCGATCAAATAATAAAATTTGCAGCCTAAAAGCAGGCAATACAAAATCAACAATTCGACAGCCAATTGCTGCACGATGCTCTAACTGGGAAGAGAATATCAAAAAATGCATGTAAAACGAGAATATATAGCAACTAACAAAAATTATTAAAAGAACAAAAATACAGCTCATATTGTATAAGACTTTTGTGTATCAGAGCTGTTAAATAGTAGTTTACTAAGTTTTTTATTTTTGAGCGGGTGTTAAGTAAAAAAGGTGAGAGTATTTGCTGGGTTCAAGTGTTAGCTAAGCCGTGCCAAACAAAACGCTTTAGAAGACCACACTCACACACGTACACAGGCACACTCGCACACCACAAACAAGCACACACACACACATGCGCACACAGTGGGCGAAAGAGATAGGCGAATGCAAATGCAAATACAAATACTTATACGCGTGACTGTAGCTGTAAATAAATAAACAATAATTTGAGCCACGTTTATGTGTACATGAGTGTACATGTGTGTGTGTTTGTGTGCCAGCATAAAATGTAATGCAAACGGTATTGGTAGAGAGGCAAGAGGCTCAACATGAGAAGCGGCTTGGAGCGCTTGGCGCGTTGCGGTTTCATTTGTGAGTTTTAATTAAATACGTTTAAATATTTGTTATTTCCGACAGGCAGACAAACCAAACGACCATCAACAACAACAACAATAATAGCAGCAACAGCAACGGTGAGCTTCAGCAACAGCCACCTGGCAAATATTAGCGAAAAATTAGCAAAGTATTTTAAGCGCGACATGTTCGTTCTGTGGTTTTTCAGCGTCAAATCCTCTCTGGCCGTGCATCCATCCTCCTGTGGCACTCAACTCCCATCATGCACATCATTTTGTGTGCTCGTTGCGTGTGCATTTCATTTATTTATAAATAACGCATAATTAATTTAAAATGCGTGCCTGAAATTGTCGTTAAGTGCTTAATCCTGTAACATGCGACGGCCACGGCCACGGCTATGGCTACGGCTACGGCTACAGCTACGCCACTATCGTGTCCAATAAAGAGCAGCAGCAGCAACAACAACAAAAAATAAAACAATATTGACGATTTACTGCAACTATTTTGAAATTCAATTCTAAAACAATCCAGCTGCATTAGCATTTCTAATACACCAATTATACGGACATTGCAAACATTCGTAACTGAAACGAATATTTGACATATTGCAGGAGCTTTGTTTAGAACTGTAAAAGATTTGGCTTGAATCATAGGATAAACTGAGAAATTTGTGTGCATTATTATTAGCATTCGAGTCTTTGATCTGAAAGAGAAATTAAATATTTAATTGAAGTGTTAAAATATTAAATAAAAATATTATTATAAATTTTACAGTTCATTTATAATATATGCAGAATTTAATAATAATATTACTCTCAATTAAATAAATTAAACAAAATTTTCATAATACATTTTACAGTTTATTTATAATATATACAGAATTTAATAATAATATTACTAACAATTAAATAAAGTGCGGCAATCAAGAATCAGATTATTTTATCCTTATGTAGATAAAAGTTCATGACTTAAAAATATTGCTTTACTTCTAAAATAATTTTGTATTTTTCTATATTTTACAGCTGATCAAGTAGTAGTAGTATTTAATATAATATAATTATTTCATTAATTATTTAATATAATATAATTATTTCTTTAAATTAGGTAATCTGTATAACTATCGTATATTTCAGATAAATATCACAGATGACTTTGGACTGCATCTATATTATATTTTTACAAGAAATAAATAATTTATATCTCTATATTTCTTTTACATTTTATACTATCTTTCACTTCCTTTTCAGTTTCTATTTCTGCTTATGTCAATTTACTCATTTGACAAGCTGTCAATAAATTATAAAATTGAAGCATTTCCTTAAATCCAATACCTCCATCAACTCATAGCACCCCTAACTCGGAACTCATCTTTAGGCCACAATAATGTTTAAAACAACTTCTGAGACCTGCGAAAAATTTGCTAACGATTATCGCCTGACTATTTCGGGCCACGCCCGCAGAGCCAACGCCGCTCTCGCTCTCTCCCTCTTTCTAACTGTTTAGTGTCCGTGCTCAAAGTCAAAAAGTTTGCAAATTTAACATGCGGTCAACAAAATGAAATTAACTTTTGGCGCGAATGAAATGATGCTGACCGCAGCCCGAAATAGGTTTTCCATTTTTTTTTTTTTCAAAATTTAATTGGAAAAATATGTGAAACTGAGTTGGAAAGCGAACGCCTGGGGGCTGGACTCTATAAATACCCGAATAATAGGTCGATCTGCATCAATTAAGAACATAATCCGCGCATTATTCGGATAGTATATAAATATTATTTGACAGCGACCCGAACAGCAAAAACTGTCGTCGAGTGGTTAGCTGCTGCAGCTGAGAGGGGGCGCAGTGATGCAGGGGGCGTGGCATGGCGTGGCTTGTGCAGCAATCCAGGCTGGGGATTAAGGGACCATTATGTGAACATTTTCAACATATGCTAAACGAGTGGAATAAAAAAAGACAACAACTTTTGAACCATGTCATGTGGCGGGTCTTAATGATGTCGCTGATGAGGACAGCGAATGCGGATCCGGATGCAGATGCGGATGCGGATGTGAATGAGGATGTTTTTCCGCTGGGAATGGGCAGCAGCTGATGATAATGTTGATGACAGGTGCTGCATGACATTTATGAACTGCAAGGACACACAAGCCAAAACCCAGCTTGAATAGCCGTGATTAAAATGTGGAGAAATTGATTTTACTTGTGAGTACACAGACTAGGAAGTGGAAGCAATAAAAACTATGCATCTTTGGAAATTTATAGAAATATATCATATTTTTATTTTATTTTTGTGAAAATTCAAATTGTCGTTAGATTTTTTAAAATCTGCATATCTATTACTAGTAATAGTAGTATATTCTACTACTATCTACTACTAATATCTATTATTAATATCTATTACTGCTATCTACTACTACAATTTACTACTAATATCTATTATTACTATCTACTACTACTATCTATAACTAATATCTACTACCAATATCTATCACTAATATTTACTAATATTTTCTACTACTAATTTTCTACTACTTATATCCACAAATACTATGTACTAAAGCAATCTTTTACTTTTATTAATGACTGTAGTCTACTGTGTCTATCTTAATTATTATCTACTACTCTTTCATTGAACTAGCAACTGTCCTCTACTTCCCACCTTTATCTACATCTACTATTTATTACTACTATTTACTACACTTCTATGCATATTATGCTACTTTCTATTGTTATTACTACTACTATTATTTGTAAACTCTCATACCTTTGTATTTTTCCTAAACTTTCTATCTATTGTCATGCAAATATATATCGTATATTACACACTCCTACCTAGGCCAATTGTTTTGCATTTGTTTTTGATTAGCCATGCACAACTTCCATTGCATGCATTGTCCATGAAAAACCAGTTGATGTCCTTTTGATCTTTTCATTACGGTCAACAGAATATACATACTATAATCATAGTTGGCCCAGTCCGCCGTTGCCTATTTTTGTTGTCATTGCTGAAAGGTGCCAGCTGTGCAACAGTGCGTATGATGAATTTGGTTAAATGCCTCAATGCGCGACTCTGCCTCCACAAAACCGAAAAAGCATTTCAGCTATGTGCAGGCCACACACACACACACCCACACCCGCACACATTCCTATTTACCCTTGTTAAATATTATTTAGCTTGTTTATTTTGTCAGCCGCCTGCTGTGCATAAATAAATATAAATTGCAAACCATTTTTATGCGTTTATATATTTAGTCACATCAAATGCAATTAACGCGCGTTCAACTGGCCCAAAAGTTGGCAGCTTAATTGCCAGTCAGCATAATAGATTCGAAAATATTTGTTACAGCATTAAAAGGGATTCACTGACAGGAATATTTAACAGTTAGTCTTTCGCCTTTCACTATGCTATCTGTGCCTATACATATATATATAATTTTGGGCTCCCATCTAATTGGATATGTTGGCCGCGTGAAGACTCAATTTACTTGTAGCCTGGCTGGACAAATTTGGGTTTCAGCCACGTCAAATGCCATCAATTTGGCCAACAATATTCACGGCAATTAACAAATTAATTGCCTACTTTGAGGTTGCACTTGAAGCCAAAACACACACACACACACATACACGCACAGGCCGCACACATACTTGGGCAGGGCAGGCTTTGCTGGTTAAGCTAATTCCCAATGGCATCTTAGTTTTATGGCCAACACACAAACACATCAGCAGCAGCAACAGCAACAACAACAACAACAATGTAACCAGAACGCAAATGCTGAAACGCTAATGAAATTTCCAAGCTGAGCTGCATAGCTGCCCAGGGAGTACAACTTCTGCCCGGTAGGTGGCGTATTTGCAAAGCTTTTAATATAATGACACATTATCATGGCAGCGAGTCAAAGACACACGAGACGACACACAAACACACACAAGCACACACACACACACACACACACATATGCACAGATAGACAGGCAGACAGCATACTCACACACAGTGACAATTGAGGGCACGCATAAGCGGATAAGTTTGGCCTTTCGTGCGAGCGAGATAGCGTATCGGAGCTATGAGCGGAGGGAGAGAGTCAGCAGATCTGGTTACTGCAATTGTGTTTGCTGTTGCCCTAGCCTTTACACAGGTTGTGTAAGCTGATGCATTGATAACGGCAACTGCTAGAGGTACACAGATTGAAAGTAGTTTCTCATTTGCTTGAAATATATCGCATGTCCGTGTGACCCATGCAAACGCATTGCAAACGACAACAGCTGAGAGAGAGAGAGAGTAGTTCATATTGGTTCAGAATATATATCGTAAGTCGTGTTTCAGATGGAGACTGGATAGACTGGATGCTTGGCATTTGTTGAAATTATTTTAGAATAGAATTATTGTAGAATATTATATGCCGAATAAAACATGTAGAATATTTTATATCAAATATCGTATGTAGAATATCGTATGTAGCATATCGTATGTAGCAAATTATCAACTTATTAAATATAACTCTATCATTTACTTAAAATATATAGAATATCGTATTTTTATTGAAATGATTTCAGTTGAAATCGACTTTCATATGATAAATATTTAATTATTTTTATTCGTGTATTTTCATAAAATTTTTATTTATATTCAAATATAATATTTCCATAATAGTAAATCCCACAGTTTTTTTTTATTTATTTAATTAACGTAATTTATTTATGCATAAATTCTATTAGACGAATATCAAAAGCCGAACTAATTATATTAAAATGTTATTGAGTAAATAATTAATTATTATGGAAAAAAAAAACGTAATATTTTGAGCATTAATGTCTGGCAATCGTGATAAATATATCGAGATTAGTGTGCAATGCTTTTTTCAATATATCAAAAACTCGTTTTTTGCTGCATATTTACATTGATGTCTGCATCGCTCAGCCATATAGTCAGAATATAGCCGTCGGTCTATTTGAAATGGATTTACTGTCGATTTATTACTGCCGTTGTATTTGTTATTGTTCATGTTGCTGTTGCTGTTGCTGCTGTTGCTGATATTACGCATACGTCCTGTGTGACGGCCTATTTGGCTGCAACAACTTCCACGTTGGCAAAATGCGATTTAAATGCTTTCCTCCACACCTCTCGCCACGCCCCCCTCCAAAAAAAAAAAGATGGGACTGCAAACAAACAAGTAAACGTTGCTTGGGCCCCTCTATCACACGATGCATTTCATAAAATATGCAACAGCAGCAACGCTTGTTGCAACAATGACAGTATCAGCAGCAGCAACAGCTACAACAGCAACAACAGCAACAGCAACAACAGCAACAGAAATTGCCAGCGCATCCATTTAATTTCATTTTAATGCACAGCATATCCTGGCAAAGGTGTAGTACCTCCGCGACGTCTCTCTACTCCAGCATCACCCCGCCTCTCTCTCCGCCCTCGTTGCCTTTTAGCCATTGTCCTTATGCAGCGTGTAAACAATTTTGCCTTATCAAACAATCGAAACACTGCTCTCTGCAGTGGGCGTGGCCAATTAAATGACTCTGGCACTGTTTAATGCATAACTCTTGGCCAGCTGCATATTATTGCATTTACTGCAATTGTGTCTGTTGTTTTTGTTGCTGCTGCTGCTGCTGTTGTTGTTGCTTTTTATTATTTTTTATAATTACTGTCATTTGTATTTGCGCGCTGTCTGTGTTTGCCAAGTGTTGATCGCATTTTTATATGCACTTGAAATGAATTAATGCCGGACAGTGTAGCACACTGTGTAACATAAATTGGGTCCAGAGTTAAGTGAGCAGAGTGAGAGCAGCATCAAAAAAAAAAAAAAAAGGGTTTGTAAATTATTAATGAGAAAACAGGTGAACAAATGTAATGAAATGAGCGTGAGTCGATGAAAGGGACAAATGGGTGTTAAAGAAAATCTTTCTGTTACAATGCGATATATCGATAAGTACCATATGTTAATGAACATTACTCTGTTATAAGCTTCAGTCACAAATAAACCACACATCAAGTCACAACAATGGGAAGTAGAGGGCAGCATATACTGTAATATTTGATTGGAAACGTATTTTTTTGGCTGTTTTTTTGGATTATGATTCTAGTAAAGAGTGGGAATTCTGAGCGAGTTTTTATGCTTTACAGGCAACATATAATTTATCTTTAATGGGAAATATATGAATATATTTATATATTTTAGCATATTCAAATATGTTAAGAATATATCGAGATCTCCAACATAAGAAACTAACATTAAATATAAATATTAAGATATTTACATATTTTTTTTATATATTTTATAAATTTTATATTTATACAAATTTTTAATCTTTTGCATCTTCAACTGGAGATGCTGAAATAAAATAGAAATATATATCATTTATATAGGAATTAATTTAATTTTAATATTTATTTTTATGATTCCATTCACTTTTTAATTTTCTAGAGCAGTCAAAATGGTATGATCTATTGATATAAATAAAATTTTTTCTTAACAAATTTCTAATAGGATGCGAAAACCTCTGCTACCTTCGATGTTAAGCTTCTACTCCACTTGAGACCAAATATAATTGCGAATAATAGCTCTATAAATAAATCGCCATTTGGCCAAAAATAGCCAAAGGAGACTTCAGTGTTTAATTTTGGCAAATGCTTCAGAACAGACTTCCAGCAATAAAACGCAATAAAAACAAGTGTAATAAGTAATTTAAGAGCTATTTAAATTACAACTAAACGATAATAGCTCAATAATAATTACATAATAATGCGCAGCATCAAATGATATAATAATACGCATAATAATGCTCTGTTAAAAGCTTCAACTGCTGCGCACAAAGCAGGAAACGAAATCGATGAAAAGCCAGCAGAAAAAATATAAAGAAAACGAATTAAAATTCAAATATGAAATCTGTAGCAATCTCCAAGGTCAGAGAACGTTTCAAGCGTTCTATCGAGGTACTCGAGCGAAGAGGTTCTTGAGTGCGTGTGCTAAAAAGCTGTTGAGAATTGTGGATAAAAATTAACTATGAAAATAGATCAGCATGTTATTAACAAATCAACGAATTTATGAAACGTAATCTGGCCATTGTAAGCGGAACTCTAAACGGTAGCCCATCTATATTGCCAGCAATTGTAATGAAAAAACGTTTCATTTGAAGAGACGAACAAAAATCGTTCCACTTCACATGCAAAAACCTGATCCAAAAATAATTGTGCTCAAGTGCGTAGCCAACTAAGAGTTGAAGGCGGACGTTCGTTCGGTCGAACGAGAGGCGATGCTTGCTGGTTGTTGGTGGTTCGTCATAGCCACATTATCAAGTGGTTAATAGAGCCAAAGACGGGCTGTCGTCATCTCTAGCTCTTTGGCTCTTGTTTTATTTATTTTTTTGTTGCTGTTTTTTTTTTATTTTTTACATTTCATTTGTTTAATTGATTTTTTTATTTCAATTATTATTTTTGAGACTGTTAATGAAAACCAGATTTGAGCCACGGATGTTCCAAATCCGAACATTTTCGCTATAAATACGCTTTGCAAATTGGACCAAGGCATCATTGGGTTCAATACCTACGACACAGTAACATCTTCAGTCCAGTTCGCCTAGTTCGCTTTGTGCTAAAGAACTAAACTTACAGCATGGTGAGTGTACTAAGGAGTGTGAAGGAAACGATTTAGTACAAGTGTATTAAATATTGAGCAATTAAAATACGTTCAGCGCACGTGTACTAATTTGTACTAAAATTATACTAAATTTTTAGAACATGTAAACAAAATGTCTTGCAATTTACTAGTACATGTGCGCTGGCAAAAGTTCTAAATATTTTTTAGAACATTTGTTATCAGCTCTTAGTACATTATTTTATATTAAATAAAATTTATTATTATATTTACTCTCTGCTCCCATAGAAACTCTTTGTCGCCGCTCTCACCCTCTGCCTGGTGGCCTTTGCCGCTGCTCAATCCGCCGATCCCGCAGTGCTGGATCCCTCGGTTGAGTATCTGCCACCCGTTGGCGATGCTGAGGCCGCTGCCCTGTCGGAGGATGGCTATCGGTATAAGACGGTGCGTCGCCTGAGGCTGCGCCATCGCCGCGAAGTGCCCAGCCAGGAGTATCTGCCACCCACTCAGGAGTATCTGCCACCTGTGGAGGGCGAGGCTGTTGACACCAAGGTCGCCGATGATGGCTACCGCTACAAGACCGTGCGCAAGCTCAAGTTCCGTGCCCGCCATCGTCGCGATGTCTCCGAGATCGCCGAGCCCTCCAGCGAGTATCTGCCCCCTGTCGATGTGGAGCTGGCCCCCGAGCTGAAGACCGTCCTGGGCGCTGATGGCTACCGTTACAAGACCGTGCGCAAGCTCAAGTTCCGTCGCCATCGTCGTGAGGCTGAGGCCGAGGAAGCTGCCGCCGTTGAGGCCAACAACGAGTACCTGCCCCCCGCCGAGACACCAGCTGCCGATGCTGCTGAGGTCAAGGCTGCCGATGTGCCCGCCGAGGGTACCGAGGTTGGCCAGGATGGCTACCGCTACAAGACCGTCCGTCGCATCCGTTACCGTTATCGCCATTAAGCTGCCGCTGCTGAATTCCCGAACTTAGGCATATTGAACCAAATTGATCCTGATAGTACACAGAGTGTGCCAGCCAAGCAATCGAGAAGTTTCCCTCTCAGTTAGCCTCCAATTGCTTGGCCAACATTCGATACGAACTTTTGCTTTTTATTAATTAATCGCCTTTTAGATTTTTTTGTCCACTTAAATCCCTCAAAAGCATATCGAATAATAAAGTTTATTCACGAAAAATGAAAATTTGTCTAGTTATTGGAGATTGATATATGAATACTATTCATAATACCCATCAGAAATAAAAAATAGGTTGAGTAATATATATAAATATATTCATTCATTTAAACATGAGTACTATTCATACATACTCATTATACATAGATATACTATTCATGGCCATATTTTGGTGGAAGATCGCTGCAATTTTCACTGAAAAATAAGAGAAAAAAATTATATTAGTTGAAAATGTATAAAAAACAAAAAGACGGTAAAAAAATGTATACGTATATATATATTTATATATATATTTGTATATATATATATATATATATTTGTATTTATATATATATTTATTGAGGCATTTATTTATTTATACATTTTTTTACTGTATTTACTAATATATTCGATCATGCATAAAACATACTATATTTCTTCAATGATTCATTCAGTCAGTCATTCAAATATCTATTTAATTATTTATTTTATTATTCATACATTTATTAAATTGTTAATTTATTTCTTCCATAATTAATAATTTAAATAGATTTTTTTATCAATTCAATATAGTATATTTAAGTGCATTCGTTATTTACTATTCGTCCATCTATTCTTCTATTTATTCCAAATTCAATTCAACCAACATTTCTACATCCGTAAATTTCCATATATAGTAAACATATTCAATAAATTTGCATGGCATTGGAACTAGATCCAATTTGTCGGCCCTTAGAGATTCTTTTATTGGCGGTCTATCATCCATTAATATAATCATCATCAACAATATGAACCTTATTGCCGCTGAGTTGTCTCTATTTGTGGTACCAAAAAATCAAATCAAACTAAAGTTCTTTGGCCAATTGCGCATTAAAATGGCAGCCAAAGAGGCCAAGAAATAAATACGGCTAAAAGGGGAGAGCGAAAATACGTGCATACAAAGGAAGCCAATAAGCAAAACTAAGCAGAAGAAGAAATTGGTATTGAAATCAATGGACAAGTGAGGGCCAACGAGCAGCGAGCAGCAAAAGCGAGAAGCGAAACTCTCGCTCGAAAAAACTTTTTGCAAATTGCAAAATTCTATTTAGAAATGAAGTGTTTGCTTTTAGGCGCAGCAGCAGCAGCAGCAGTGGCAGCAGCAGCGGCAGCAGCAGCAGCAGCAGCAGCAGCAGCAGCAGCAGCAGCGGCAGCAGCAGCATCAGCGGCAGCTGAGTTGAGCTGCCAAAGTGCAACGACTCAACGAGGACCTTCGCTTTCCGGTGCGCCCTTTCCCCCCAATTCCCAGACCCGCTGAAGCGTCTTTCGTTGGTTTTCGGTCAACTTTTCGTAATATTATTTTGCATTTATTTGCACAGCGTTCGCATTTCTTTGTTTTCTTTCATTGCTTTTGCTCCAAAAAAAAAAATAGAAAAAAATAGAAAAATACGTCGAATTACAAGATGGCAGACGGTCCACAGCATACCTCTGTCTGCCGTCTCTTTCACTCTCTCTCTCTCTCCCTTTCCCTCTGCTAGCCAAGTACGTAATTGGGCGCTTGACTTTATGAAGCAGCGGCTTGCAAAGGTTGAGCGGCAAAAAAAACCTTAAATATTTCTGTGAATCAGAGTTTTACAAATGGTTTTGCATAGTTTTTGATTCATAATCTGATTAGCTGTTTAGAGTATAAAGCTTTGCTAATTTCTCTAAGAAAACTAGTTCTTTTTTTTGTTAAGTTTGAGGTGAAAAAGTATTTAAATAATGTTCATATTTTATATTAATTTTTAATACTAATATATTATATATTAATATTAATATTTTGAAAAGCTCTTGGTTTGATTTATGGTACTATGATTGAATACAAACAATTAAATTAATGTTTAATTAAATAATTAAAATAAATTAAAATTAAAGTATATTTCATACAAACATTGTATTTTTCCAATTCAAAAAATTAATTAATTCAGTTTTTTTTTTATAATATTAACTAAGCATAACAGTTAAAGAAATGATTATTAAATTATAAATTAATATTATATTATATTTAACATTGTTTTTTTTAGAGAAAAATATGATAAGGTTCAATCAACATTGTTTAGTTTTTTTTTTTTACAATTTTAAATTTAAAAATCTTTTATAATTAAATAAAATTTTGAATAAAGAAAGTATTCAGTTTATTTTCTTAAATAAAAATGTATAACTATTCAATGCATGTTCAAAAACTTAAATACCATGGCAACATCTTATAACTTCAACTTTATATAATATTTCAGCAGCTTAAAGTTCCAATCAGATTCGATTATGACTGACAACAATTGCGTTAGTCTAGGCTCGAGCAATGCAAACAATTTAGATGCGAGGGCATTTGATCAATATGGCCAAAAGGTATTTGAGATTCGCCAAATCCAATTAAAATCAAAAGACAAAATCATGGCGCCCCAGCGTGTGGCGTAAACAATTATGACGCTTGACTGCGACTGTGGCATGTGGCAAAAGGCAAATGGCAAACGCCAAATGGCAGGTTCAACAATTTATTGAAACTGAATTTGAGTTAGAATTTGCCTGCGCACTTCACAACTAATTTCATTTGTGGCGACTCCTGATTGCAGCGTGCCACGTGCCACAATGGATGCAACGGCCACTGAAGCAGCTTAAGTAAATTATCATATTTGTTTTGAGACTTCAAATTAATTACTTAAATAGCTGAAATATAATTATGTGCGGAGCTTATTGAAAGCCTTTGGCGCTTATCTTTGCTCATTTGGCTAAATGTCAAACGGAAGCGAAACGTTGCATGTGCCACAAGATAATATTTAAATGGATTCTTAATGGAAGCACAAACAGCTGCGACGACGATGATGACGACGACGACGACGACTGAACAGATAAGTCTGGCAATCAAAAATTGCGTCTCTCAGACAGAGACTCGCCCGATTTATGAGTCCAAGCCCCAAGACGGCTTTGCCTTTAAATACTTCACCTCAATTTGCAAGCAAATGTCAGAGACATATAAATTGAAAAAATACCCAAGTACTTTACTACTCTACTCACTCATTGAGCGCTACTTCGCTAGGCGAAACTAGAGACGGAAAAATTGAAAATTAAAAAAAAAAAAAAGAAAGCAAATGTATTGAAAGCAAGAAAAGTTGCCTATGTACCAAGCGTAATATTAAATAATTCATTCACAAGTCTCCAACTTGCCAAACTTTTGCCCCTGGGTGAAGTTTTTCTGTATTTGACTTTTGACTACTTTTTTTTTTTTTTTTTTTTTTGCTGCCTTGATGATGTTGTTCTCGTTGCCAATCGCTGCTAATTGGACCAAGCTAGGCCAGAGATTGCAATAAATGGCAAGTAAATGGTCAAGAAATGGCTAAAAATCAAGCAGCTATTAAAATTCTCGAGTCCCAAAGTTAAATGGTTCATAAAGAACGAAAAAGTAGTTGAAATCAAAAGCAGTTAGTAGTAGAAAAATTGGTTGAAAGCAATATTTTAATTAGTTCCAAATTGTTAATTAAATGTTTGAGTGTTGAGTGAGACTTGAACTGGTACATGAGCAAAAATGTGGTAAAGAGCGTAGTAGAAAAAGTTGAATTAGTAGTAAACGAAAAACAGCTAAAGTAGGTAACTGCTATTCAATGTTCTGTGAGAATCAAAGTGAAGTAAATTGGCTTAGCAAGGAAATAGTAGTAGACAAATAAGAACCAACTTATCAAACAAAACAAACAGGAGAAGGAAATGAAGACGACTGATTAAATGTTTGAGGCTAATAAAAAAGCCTAATAAGAGAATAGTAGTAGAAAAATTGCAGTTTGCAGCAGATAAAAGGTTAAAGCTACATTTTAAACAGTTTTCAAATATTAATATAATGCTTAAATATTGAACACACTCAAAATAAATCCAACTTGTTCATAAAGACAAGAATAGCAAAACAACAAGGCAATTAGTAGCAGTAGAAATAGTAGTAGAAACAGTAGTGGATGGAGAGATGAGTAAATATGCCATAAATCAAACAGTTCTACACTAACATATTTTCTAACAACCTAAACTAACAATAGTAAAAGTTTTTGATTTTCTAACTACTACGGCTTGGATCATCAATCAATCAATCAGCCCGGCAGTCAATCAGTGCAAATAAACAAGTTTATGTGCATAACAAGTAAGCATATTTATTCTGGCAAGTGTATGTATATATGTATGTACGTACATACATATGTAAATAGTTGGGCCGCTTGTAAGATTTGCATTGTTGTTAATTAATCTCATTCAAAATATTGGACCGTGTGTCGAGCACTGTACGCTTCATCAGCATCCACTGGCACACACACACACCCGCACATACACACAGATATGCATGTTGATAAGTCTAACAATGCGAATGGAGGGTATGAAATGATGGGCATATGACTGCAATGGCCCACAGAACGAACGATTGATAAATACGAATGCCGACGCCGGCGTTGATGCTGGCGTCGGCGCTGCCACAATAACGTATGTAGCTTATTTTTCAGATGACCAAACGAGACGACGACGACGACGTCGATGACGGCGACGACACAAGCAAAAAGCAAATAACAACAGCGACAGCAGCAGCAGCGGCGGCGGCGGCGGCGGCAGCAGAAGCGAGTAATAAAGTTGATTGCAGGCAGTACCAAGCAGCAAATTGAATATTTCTGTATGTGTGTGAATGTGTGTGCGTGTGTGTGTATGTGTGACGGTGCCTTTGTATTTGTTCGCATTGTTAGATGTCAGCAGCAGAGACACAACCAAACGCAAGAGAGCAGCTTTGAGCTCGCGCTCTCCCACGCCAAATGCGAACAAGCCATTGTTAACGGTAGTCTCAGTGTGAGGCCTCTGCCAATGGCAGACTCTCAGCGCCTGCTACCAATACACAGATTTAATGAATTTGGTTCTATCCATCCCAGCAGCAGCAGCAGCAGCAGCAGCCAAGGGCAAACGCAACCCTCGGCTCTCGCTCAATTTGTGCTGCTCTCTGTGGCTGCGCTGCGCTGTGCTCTTCAGCTGTTTGCTGCTTGTTGCTTTGTTTTTGTTTTTGTTTTATGCAGTGCGTTTTGTTGCTGCTTCTGCTGATGCTTCTGCTGCGTCTTTTGCTGCTCTTGCCAATCTTGGGCTTTATCGATTTTCTTTTGTTTATAATGCGTGCTCGCACACACACACACACACACACACACACACACGCGCACATTTGTTTGTTCCCGTTGTTATTCTACGGTCGGTGCGAGCGCCCCTTTCGCTTTGTCTTCGGTTTTCGGTTTCTTGTTTATTTGCCTTTACTGAGCGAGCCCGCTGATAAGCAAAGAGGCGCGGGCGTTCTATGCATATCTCATGCAGATATGAAGAGGATTTATGGCTGGCAAAAATTATGAGTCGCCGGTATTATATACATATTTATTTGCTTAACGATCGGCTAGCTGCCTGAAAAGTGCAGTTGATTGACTAAGGGAAATTCCATGCAGCTGATAAATAATATTGATAATTATTACTCTATAATATTATTGATATATAATAATATTATAAATTATTTTCTAAATTACATTAAATACAACTTTAAATAACTTTTTAATTAGTATTAAGTTAAAATACATATTTTTATACATATATTTTTGTATTAACTTTATAACACAATTTAAATTTAATTTATATTACAAATTTAATATATTAGTTTTCAACAGATTTCCATACAACTTCTGCGTACAATTCAAACTTATATTTATTTGCTTAACTAGTTGAATAGAGCAGCTCAACAGTATCCTGTTTCACATATCAGTATTAAGTTAAAATAAATATTTCTATATATTTTATATACATTTTTGTGTTAATTTTATTAAACAATTCACATTTAATGTATATTAGAAATTTAAATTTAATAAATATATTTGTTTTCAACAGATTTCCACACAACTTCTACGTTCAATTCAAACTTATATTTATTTGCTTAACTAGTTGAATAGAGCAGCTCAACAGTATCCTGTTTCACATATCAGTCTCTCCCTCGTCGCACCTCTCTCCCTCTCTCGCTCACTCACTTTAGTGGATAGCACACGTTGCTAGGTTTATTGGCAACAGCACACAGCAAAAGTTCACCCAATTGTTTACATCAGCAGAATGCTGAGCAAATGGCATCCTCTCAGCATTAGCAACAGCCGCAGCAGCAACAGCAGCAGCCGAAGCAGTAGCAACAACAACAGAAGAGAGAGAGAGAACGCAGCCCCCAAAAACAACGTGTGGGTCTCTCGTGCTCTCTTCGCTTGTTGCTCTCGCTCACTCCGCCTCTGTTTGTCGGTCGCACGCTCTCTCGCTCTCGCTCTCGCCGTTTGTTTCATACTGCATACACAAACAAAAACATTAGCAGAGCGCAGCGGGCAGAATGTCGCTCTCAATGTGGCTTACGTGCGCTCAGCAGCGGCTGCTGCGCCGCCAATTTGCAAGAAAATTTAAGTTCGTTTACAGTTGGTTTTGTGGGGCAAGTTGTGAAAAACAGCGACGCACAGCAGCTGCTGCTGCCAAGAAGCGTTGGCAACAAAGCGTTGGGCTGTCGAACAGACAGAGCGACACACACACGCACACACAACACAGCCAGATACAAATGTACAAATATAATAAACAATTTAAATTAATAATATACGAATATCAATTGAGCTTGCAATTGTGCTGCCGTGCGTGTGAGTGTGTGTGAGTGCGTGTGAGTGTAACTGTTGTTATTGTTGTTGCTGTTGCTGTTATAGCAGTTGTTGCTCTCGCTGCGTCCGCCCGCTTATTTGTGTATACACACACACACACTCACACACACACACATACACACGCGCTTAGTGCCGCTGTGTGTGTTTGTGAATTTTGTGGTACATTTTGCGCTCGCATCGTTTACAGATTTTTGTGGTGGCAAATAGTTGTTGCATAGCCTTCATACAACACACAGCAACAATTACTAACACTGCGACAAGTGGCAGCAAACGAGCTAACGACCGAGCACAGCCACAGCAACAACAGCAACAACAGCAACAACAAGCAACGTTTTGTTAATTGAAATAAATTGAAATAAATTCTCAACGTGCTGCTCAAATTGTTAATAAACACAAGAGCAACAACAGCAATAAGAACAACAAACAAATAAACAACATAGAAAATTGTGAACTAAGAAAAAGTTGTTTTTAGTCGCTTACGAGGCGCCAAATGTTTTAGTATAAAATTGATACACATGTATATGTATATAAATAAAAAATAAACAAAAATACAATAAACCACAAAGAAAAATCATAAGAGATTCAACAAATTAAACTCGTGCAAGTGCGTACACAAATTGTTTTAATTATATCAATTATAATTTATACTCTTTTCGTTGTTGTTGTTGTTGGTATCAGCAAGTCGGCAAATTTTTTGCGTATTTTTAGCCTCTCTGCATGTGTGAGAGTGCGTAGATATACATGTGTGCGTGTGTGTGTAATTGAAAATTAGTTGAGACGAGAAATTGGCAGAAAATAAAAGCTAAAAGAAAACGCATCACAAATTCAAAGCTAAAGAGGCGACAACACTTCTTACGTAAGCTGAAAAGAGACAACGCAATTAGCAGAGCAGGCAGCAAATCGGTGGAAAGGGAGCGAGAGAGAGACAGAAAGTGTGTGGGAGACAGTAGCAAATCTGATTTAAGGATTGGTAAGACGTAGTTTTTCTCATAATTTTCTACGAATGTTTTTGTTTGTCCCTGTAATTTCGTCTGTATATATTTTATAAAAAATATATGTGTATATAAACAAAGTTTTCAATAGCCAAAAGTATCTGATTATTCAATCAGTCAATTACCCACCTATTTTCACTTATCTTCCATAGCCATAATAATATGATCAAGCAGGATTGCCTAAACTACTAAACTTTTTTGATTGAGTGTAATAAAAACATATGTAAATACTATTACGTTTATATGTATAAAATATGTGTGTATGTATCAATCACACTTAACATTTTGTCTGCCGTTCATAATTCATCCAAAAACCTCAATCGATCCATTAGCCCAGTCAATCAAAATTATCTTTTCAGGTTCTCTTCACTTATGATTTTTCATGAAAATTTTACTTTTAACGCATAACAAATACTCATTCGATCTGCAAACGATACACAAATTGCTATATAGATATGTAGCGCATGTATATATATATATATAGTATACATGTACAAATGTACCTGCACACTCTCGACCACAACGCTTCGATTCTGGGAATGCGAAGCCAGAACGTTTCAAATGTTTATTTTATGCGATTTTTTGTTTGGTTAACTTTTAATTGTACTTTATTTGAGGGAAATACTTAGATAGCTATAAAATATACATATATATTTATATATATCTATATGCATGCATATGTTTAGAAAATCATATGGATACGTGCTCATCATTTTCAAATGAATTCAAAAATCACTTGCCTTTCCCATTAACTTTACAAATTGGCAAATCGGAATTATTATTGCAGTTCACCTAGTTATTATTTGTTGCTTTATATACCTGCTTAAGATCTTTTTGACACTAAATTTGGTTCATGTCTTTTAAGTATTTTTAGTAAATTTTTGTACATTTTAATATTTACATAAAAGTTACTCATAGAACATTTTGTATCGTTCTATTTATCATGATTATTAATATATATATTTAAAATTATTTTTATCTAATATCTAATACTTTTAGCTAAGTAAACAAAACTCTATGCCTAATGTGAAACTTCAATCGTATTCTGCAGTTATAAATTATTATAGTTCATTTTTCTCCCCTTTCCCTATATTAATTTGATATTGATTTTTAAACTGTTTTGCATAGTTACTGCAGTTGATTAGCCTCGCTTTGCTTCCCCTCCCAACTTTTAGCCTTTTCAATTGCATTTGCATATCTCGCATGTCTCAAAAACAAATAACTCCCTGACAAAAAGCCCAAACCATCTATTCAGCTCCATACACATGCAGTTCATTGAACTTGGAGCTCAGAAGCAGTGTTCAAATCGCAAGTCAAACTCAAACCCTCAATTATAAAGTGTCCGAAACGTTGCATACTTTTCGGCCAGTTGGCCAACAAGGCAATAAACAGGCAACAAATTATATTAACGATTTTCTCACTTCACGCAGCTTGCGCAGCATCTCGAAGCGGGCAAAGGACGCACACGCACACACACACACACACATACAGAAGGAAACACGTGTGTGTGAGTGTCATGCGCAGTGGACACTTTGGTAATGCCAGCAAAAGAGGCCGCAGCAACAACATAAAGCTAAGAGACTCTTAAGAGAACAACAGAGTGAGCGTGTGTGTGAGAGAGAGAGAGAGGGAGAAAGACAGTGAGACAGCTACTGAGATGGCATTCTCGCGTCACAACATCGAAAAGCGCCGACTCATCGAGCTAGTTCGGCTCAATCCCATCCTGTGGGACTGCCGTCTGCCGCACTACAAGCGCTCCGACAAGAAGAAGGCCGTCAAATGGAACGAGCTGGGCCGCATGTTCAACGTGAATGGCGAGCGAGTGCAGCGCACCTTCACCTCGCTCAGGGAGATCTTTCGACGCGAGCTCAATCACGAGAAGATGCTGGGCACAACGCGCTTCAAGTCCAAGTGGGAGTACTACGATGCCATGGCCTTTCTCAAAGAGGTCATCAGAGAGCGAAAGTGAGTACTAAA
The DNA here is from genome assembly GCF_054131105.1 of Drosophila navojoa. Taxonomy (NCBI): domain Eukaryota; kingdom Metazoa; phylum Arthropoda; class Insecta; order Diptera; family Drosophilidae; genus Drosophila; species Drosophila navojoa. The sequence continues at coordinate 15,212,205 of NC_142892.1, forward strand.
AAATGGGGGAGAGGATGGTGTAAAGAGGAGATATATGTAAATACATATGACGAGATATTAAATGGGAATAAACACTTAAAATATTTGTTGTAGGCTAGTTTAAAATATAGTTCTTTATTTATAATAATAAGAATAATAATAACAATGCGAATATTCTTTATTTATTTGCAATAAACTATATATAAAAATTTTACTTCAAATTAAAATAGAATAAATATTTTAAGTTAATTGCTTTATTTGTTGATTCACCTATAAATATTTCAAAATATGTATTTTTTAACTTATTTATTTCAAATAATTTTTAAAATTCAATATAATATTTTTATATATATTTTTTTACATTTATTATTAATTATTATTAATATTATTAATTATTAATATATATATATTATTAATTATTAATATATATTTTTATTTATTTATATTTAATATTAAAATTTAAAATATATTTATATGAAAATTTACAAAAATGTCCAATATTCATTTTGAAAACTTTATTTAATTAACTAAAATAATTTCATTAATATTTACATACATTTTTTGCTTCTCAGATCTCGTGAACGCATCAAGCATCCCGTTGCAGAGGCTACTACCCACAACAACAACAACAACAACAGCACAAATAGCAACAACAACAACACAAATATCAGCAGCAACAACAACAGCAACAACAACAGCAACAGCAATAGCAACAGCAACAACAACAGCAACAACACAAACAACAACAACAACAGCGTAGCCCACGATGAATATCAATACTTTGCGCCCAGCGATCCAAATAATCCCAACAATCAGCCACTCAAATCACCTGCAATCCAGCCCAGCATCAGCCAGCTCCCTGTGGCGCTGCAGCAACAGGCGCAGCATTTGCAGGCGCTGCAGCTGCAGCCGGACGTGACCCTCACCTCGCTGCAGAAGGCGCCCTCAGCTGTTGTGCTGCCCCTGGCTGTGGCAGCCCCGGCCTGCCCCACGTCCACGACCACGTCCACGCCCATACCCACGACCACGCCCACAGCGGCTGCACCTGTGCAACTGTGCGGCAGCTCGCGCTCCTGCAGCAGCTCACCTTCGATTTACATCAAGGACGAGCCGGAGTCGCCGGACTTGCGCGAGCAGCCCGACGAACTGGTGGCCAGTCGATCGGGCCAGAAGGCGAAATTGGCCACAATTCGACCGCAGACGAAGCAGCAGCTCAAAGCTCGCCTGCAGGTGGCCAAAAGTGGGCTGTATGCCACGCCTCCGCCGCATTTGATCATCAATACGAATAACGAGCTGATCGATGTGGATGCTGGTGACCTGGACGATGATGACGATGACCTGGAGTACGATGATGACGATGACGATGATGACCTAGATGGTAATCATCGCGGCGATTGTCCGCCCAACGCAAATATGAATGTGCTCGGTGCAGGGGGTCGTCTCTCACCCGGCAGCAGCTACACAGGTGCCGGCGCTGCCAGCACACGTCATCAGCCCACGCACCGCGAGCTGCTCTACATCAAATTTGGCGACTTTCTTGCCGCACGACTGAATACCCTGCACGAAACTGTGGCCAACGAGCTGATGAACAAGATCCTACTGCTAATTGCCGAGAAGTGAATGGGAAGACTGCATCAAGAGGGCCAGCAACTGGTCAAGTGGAAGGAGAAATCATAGCCGTGCTAAATAGGTAAGTGAACCAAAGTTGAGATGCTGAGAATAATCTAGAGAAAAATTGTCAATAGACAGACAGGCTAACAAGAATGAAAAGTGGATTGAAGTTCGCCTTTTGCCTTGGTAACTTCAAATGCTTTATCAAAGTTCTTACAGAGAAACTTTTGAAAGGCTTTGTCTTATGGTCTCAATGAAATAATATATATAATATAAATAGAGATTTATTTAAATACTACTAAATTCTTATTTAAATACTTTAATACTTTAAATATGTGTTTGAGGGCATTGAAAATATGTTCAGCTATGCTTAGCTAATCTCAATCTAGGCTTGACAGAATTATAAAGATATATCAGAATACTTGGCAGCTCCTAGCTAGCTTCTATGCTTCAAAGCTGTCCGGTTGAAGTGCTTTAAATTATATTTATTTATTATTTTATTTTTTTTTTATAATTTTATAAAATATACTGATGCCGAAAACATTTATTTGCAAATTATAATATTTTCATTTTATTTATATAGTATTTTTTATAATATTTTTAAAGAATATATTTTTAAAATTATTTAAAAATTCATTTTTATAATATAAGAACATTTCATATTTAAATATTAATAAATTAAAAACAATTTAGTATTTAATAATTTATAAATATATTCTACACTCAAGTTGTAATAGCGCAAAGTTTTAACAGCTCTAAAAGTTCATTTGATAAATGTCTTTTTGCATTGTTTGAGCTGTATAATGCTTTTTTCTCGCTTAATCATTTAACGCTCAAATCCTGGTTTTTTTCTGGGATTACTTTCCACTTACATTTGTTGGCCCAAACTGAAAAAAAAAATTCGCTGTAAAAACTAGTTAAGTTCTACAAAATTTATTAGTTTGAGCAATTTGTGTGGTCGCCACTTGACTTCGCTGCAACTTGCAACAATATATTTAAATTTATATATAAACTATTCTTTTTTTTTTTTGTGCTTCTCTCTTGTACACACAACATGCCAAGACCATAAAAAAGTTTTAATTTCCGAATGCTGAAGTGGCCCAGAAAGAGAGAGAGAGAGAGAGAGAGGGAGAGAGTGTGTGTAAGAGGAGCTCCTTATGCCACATATTCGCGTTGCGAGTTGTCCGAAAATGTAAAAGCTTTCACGCATAAATAAATAAAAAAAAACTGCCCCTGGCTATGCAGCATGCCAAGAGAATGAAAGCCAATAGCTACCAAGTCGTACAATGACCGAGGCAATATAGCTATGTATGTGAGTATATATGTATAATAGGTCTTCAGTCGGGAGTGCCAGACTGATAAATAGTCTTCACGCTGTTAGCAGCTGCAATATGTTAAGGAGGGAAAAATCTGCATTTATAATAAACAACAATTAATACTGGAATTGTATTGAAATTAATTATTTAATTATTAATTATTATGATTCCCATGAAAGTTAATCTAATAACAAACAAAGAGAAGAGTTAAATTATTATATAAATAATATATTAATATTATATATTAACGTGACCTAAAATAGAATCTTAATGATCATTTACATTATGATTATTATATTAATGACAGTTCATTTCATAATTCTAATAAACATTAATACATTGATAAATATTTTACAGACTACGTATATAGTTATTTATATTTAGTACAATGATCATAAACATAACGATCATTATCTTATAAAAATAATTATTAAAATAATTATTTAATAATCAATAATCTTTAAATTATAAATATAATATAAATATAATAACAAGGCAGCTTATTTTATACTTAATATTATTAACACAATCCAAAGATGAAGAAGAAGATGACGCAGCGGAAGAGGAAGAGGAAAAACACTTCCCTGCACTGAATATGCAGGCACGATTACGACTGAAGCTGAGCTGCTGCAGGCTCGCCTTTTTATAGGGCCGACCCTTTTCCAAACAACTTCGACCCCAACTGCTCTCTGCTCGATCATGAAACGACAAGTTGCAGTTCAATAATGCTCTTTGAAGCATTCTCTTTTACTTTTCTCTCTCACTCTCTCTCTCTCTCTCTCTCTCTCTCTCTCTCTTTATATATAGATATACATATTTATGTGTATAAATCACCTTTCTATATATTAATTATTATTATTATATATTTATGTATACAAAAACTCCCTCTATACACCGATCTCTCTCCTCACCGCCCCTCTCCATCTCTCACTTTTTCTCTGTCCACATTTTATACGCTCGTTAGCATAATAAACTTTTTTTTTTGCGCAGTTTTTTTGAATCAAAGTTCCGCTACTGTTTGCCCTATCAGCGACTCGCTGCATTTCATATAACGATAATTTATGGCAAATTTATAATGTTGTAAGTGCCAACAAACTTGCTGAAACTATCTATAAAAGGCCACACACACACACACACACACACACACACGCACTTAAGCCACCCACTGTGCCGCTGCCCAGAATTAAGGCTGAGCTCGTAAAGCTGTTGCCATAGATACCAGATAGCAATGACTGCGCCAGTGGATGGGGTAGCTAAAGGGAAGCTGCTGAGAGTTGACGGAAAAGCCACATCCACACAGACACGCACACATACACACACACACACACACACACATGTGCAGAGACAGCAGAAGCGTCACAGCATAAATATTACAAAATCGTAAATACACACGCCCAAAACTTGTGAGACTACAGTGTGTCTGTGTGTGTGTGTGTGCGTGAATAGTGTGCGTGTATATGTAAACTATGTGTGTGTGCGTTGTGTGTTGTGTGAAGTCATTCGCACAGCAGCAGCTACACTTGACTCATAGATCTTGCGGCTCTCACAGCTTTCAGGCCTGCCAAACTGAGGTTTCTTGGGGAAATATAGCTGCTATAGTTTATAAGCTAAGGCTGGAAATAATATATTATATATATAATATATATATTCAAAATGTGCAAGAGGAAGACTGATAAAATATTGTATATATTAAAAGAAATATATATTAGGACTGTCCGTTTTTATCATACGATAAAAATATAATCAAAGAAAATTTTGCTTGGCTGACCAAATGTGCCCATAGATTATATGCATGCAACTCTCTCATATTATATATTATTCTATATCTTGCCTGACTGACCTAATATGTCCATAGATTATATATACTTTCTTATATTAAATATTATTTTATATCTCCCATTCTATCCCTTTATTTTAGCTCATATAAATTTTGGCCATATATTTCGAATCTCTCCCATTCAGTTTCTTCGGAACTGCCCGTACTTTAGAGTAGTTGCAACACTTCCTGTTGCTCCTAAGATATTTTCAACGTTTTCCTGTGTTTAGTGGCAGTCCGAAAAGAAATGAAATCACAGTTGGCTACAATGTCTAAGGCGTTAGATAAACGCGTCCGTCCCGCTTAGCTCTGAGGCTCTGAGGCTGTGAAGCTGCGAATGGAGCGCGCTTAAGTTAGGAAATTTTGTTGCATTGCCCGCGGCGTTTAGCCCTTTGCACATAAAATTGCATATGCAACTTAATGTTTACACTGGTCGTAAAAGTTTAATGGATTTTCTAGCTGCTGCGAGTAGGGCGTAGCAGTCAAACAATGTGCCCCCCCTGCCACTGGTTTGCCCCACTGCGCAGCCTAAACTTTTGTAGCCATCATAAAAATGCAAAAAATAAATATGACTAAAGCATTGTCAAATATTTGAGAAAATCAGAAATGAATTATGTATGCATTTCACTTTTTATTTATTTAATAATTTTACTCCGAGTTTAGAGAGCTTTGCCTGCATTTCCGACTAATCAGACCAAGCTCAATTCCTACTTCAATGAGATATGTATGAATTGGAAATGTTTGTGGCAAACAGATATTAATTCGAATTTATTACATAGAAAATATCTAAGTAGCCGGCTCGGCTCTTGCCTTTGGCTAATCAAATGCAAATTTGTATACATTCATTATTGAATGGGAATGCAACGAGCTAGTGAATTGCATGCATGAGCATTAGCATAATTATAATTGTGGGCGGGGCAACAAAAACCTGGCCAATGCCATTATCAAAGACGTTCAGCATGAGCCGCATGCAACATGATGCGGATAGATAATTGAATGCCGACAAGCGATTGGATTTTGGGCCAGCACAAAAGGCTGCAGTATCAATATTGACAGCCATTAATATGGCCAAGTTATACAATAAGCAGTCAATGTCAGCTCTTGGGTTATTCATGACACACACACACACACATACACACACAGAGAGAGAGAACTCTAAGGACGATTGCATTTTTAATGAGCAGGAGGCGCCTTCGATACGCTTCCGCTGCTGGCTGATGACTGGGAAATGCTTCCGCCTGCGTTTGGGAAATTTGACAGCATACGTAAAGCAGCGGCTGGTATCAGGTTAATTTGAGACGCAGCCACAGGGAAAAGCCAACGGAAAGGCAGCGGAAACTTACACACACACACACACACATATACTCTCTCTGCATTGAAATGTCTTTGGCTACGTTGTCGTCGTCAGCTCCTTCAGCTTCTTAATGGCCGCAGGACATGTCAAAAGAATTGATGACGTGCAACGTCTTCGACGTGCGCTGCAATCATAAAACTGGCTACAGTCGCTCCTCCCATCACACTCCCCACCCGCCCCGCGTTCTCCCATCCCATGGGCCACCTAACCTGAATTCGCTTTTTGTGAAGAAATATCTACTGCCAATAAAATCGTTTTAGAAATGGATTTGTCAGCTTCTCTGGCAACGATTAATTTAAGTTACCAATTCTAGATGACACGGGCTGAAAGTGAGATTTGACATAAAAAAAGCAGTGTTGTATAGCGTTGTAAAATAAGCTATATATCACTTTTACTGCACCTCTACTTTGTGGCTGCACGGATTGACAGAGATCTCTCTAGTATAGCAGTGTTGAATGTTTTTTAAAGCCAGCACCAGTGTTGATTAAATTACTTTGTTGTATTAGCTTGAACTAGCGCTACAAAGCTTTTAACTTGAAAAGCACGTTATTTTACGTTATTTATTGAAGTACATTCTACAATTGTTGGCTTTACCAATCGAACTATTTATTAACTAATCTTTCAGTTTTGTTTTTTTTATACTCATTTTTTTTAATTATTGTGGTTTCTTAGATTTCGATAAGTTGTATTTTCTGCTCGGACTTCAACTATTTTTTGATTATTTTTTATTTATTTTGTATTATTTATTATTTGATATTTATTATTTTTTTATTATTATTTATTTTTTGATATTTATTATTTTTTTTATTATTTATTTAGTTATTTTTTATTATTTATTATTTGTTATTTATTATTTATTATTTAATATTTAATATTTAATATTTAATATTTAATATTTAATATTTAATATTTAATATTTAATATTTAATATTTAATATTTAATATTTTTAATCTTTAAAATTTAATCTTTAATCTTTCCTTTCCTATTTAATCTTTCCTATTTCCTCTTTAATATTTATTCTTTCTCTTTATTATTTCTTCTTTCTTCTTTCTTATTTTATTTACTCTTTATTATTTATAATTTTTTTTCTTTCTTATTTATTCTTCTTATTTATTTCTTTATTCTTTCTTCTTTCTTATTTATAATATATAATTTATTATTTATTATTTATAATATGTAATTTATTATTTATATTTTTTTTTTATTTATTACTTATTATTTATTTATTTATTATTTATTATTAAGGTTTGTCTTTTCCAACGTCTTCTCTCACCTCACTCTTTTGGCTTATCATCATCAAGGCTCTACTACCCATCTGAACTCAGGTTCGCCTCCTCGCTACCTTGATTGAGTCTCTGGAACTGCTTTCAGCTGCTGTCATTGTCATTTGGCTGCAATGCGCTCTGAATATATTGCACATCAATCGGGCATAAAAGTGACGCCAGTTGGCGCCATTTTGTTAGGAAATGGCCGGCACTAAAAGATGGCGCCTTAGCCAGCTAACCGAGGCCCGCCCTGCTATGCTTCTCTCGCTATCTCTCACTCAGATAATTGCAAAATTTATTGCTGTAGATTTTATGCAAGTTTACCTTTTGGATGTGCTCACAACTTTGCAAGCGGATGCTAAAGTCAACAGAAGCGCTTGAAAATTTTTGTAAATTTTCATGAATTAATAATTTTGATTGCCGAATGAGGGTAAAACACAGAGAAACTGAGAAAGAGAGAGAGAGAGAGAGAGGTAGGTAGTTAGGGTGGCAGCCAGAGCTGAGAAAACTTGTTTAAGTATTTCATTAAAAATCATCATCATTAGCTTGGCCCAAAAGAGTTTTAACTTTTTACGCTTTTGACAATCAGTGCTGCAAGTTGTTAAATTTTTCCCACTCTTTCCCTTTTTTTGCAAGTGTTGTGTAAATATTTTGTGACGTTTAGCTGGCAGTTGAGAGGAATTGCAGCTACTTGTTCAAGTTTAGTTCAAGTTTTGCTTAAGCTCTATCAAGTTGTATGCAGCTGAAACAAGGCTTAAGAATATTTCATAATTAATACAAAATTTATTTTATATTCTTTTTAATGTTTTTATATGCAATATCTAAATTCTGTGTATATACATATTTTTTCATATTTAAAAATATTTTATCATATAAATCAATGCAGCTTCACTTCCTGCGTTTTTGGTTCAACCTTTTGAGGTCAAAATGCAATATTTACAAAATGCATTTCAGTCCAAGTGTGTCTGTGTGTGTGTTTGTGTATTTGTGTGTTAACAAACTATGCACACACACACTCACACATGCACACACATATGCATACACTAAAAATAATTGAGTATGCGCTGCTAATATCGAAGGGTATTGGCTACCATTAGTGGTCTTTCGCATGGAGCCACAAAAATTGATTGCCGTAAAAGCCGAAAAGCAAGTGAAATAATATTTGTTGCTATTTTGTGGCTTTTACGGAGCGAATCGAAAACCAAATCAATTGAAATGAGAGTACACAACATTTATAAATTGGCAAATGCGTTTTCAATTTCAGCTGAAACAACCAAGCGACAATCGACACAGCGACACAGCGACACAACGACAGAGCGACAGACGAACTAACTGAGAGCCGTAACTGTCAAGTCGTACACAGAATATGGCCTTTTTGATATATTTTTGGCAATTTGTTTGGCATTTCGTTTTTGTTGATATACAATTAATTACGACTAACAAGGCTTGATGATGACTTAAAGTGGGCCTATATAACGAAAAGATGCTCTGTAAATAAATTTGATGGGATATGAAAGAGGGACGTCTGCAATAATAGATATACCTATAAGAGAAACTTCATTTTTATCAAAATATATACATACATATACTCCTATAATAATGTTTTAGTAAATATTTGTATATATTATTATTTTAGTACATATTTTTATATATGTCTTAAGCTCTTTAAGAATATATAAATATTATTATGATTACTGAAAATGTACATAAGCTTCAATGATTCATTTGCGAGTGCTCATTAAGCAAATGCTCTGTATAAAGCTTTGATTCACTGCTTAGGGTTCATTTTATAATTTCAAGACTAAAATCTGATTTGGTTGTATAAAGAAATGTATAAATTATATTAAACTGAATAACAGAATTCTGTTTAAGCAATTAGTAAATACTCTGTAATTTGTACAAGTGAGCTGTGATGGTCAAAGACTTTAGAGAAAGAAGCTGCAACTAATTATATAATATTTGTTAGTAAAAATATGTGAAGGCATTCCCTGTTGTAAAATAAATTCTGATATGGATCAAATATTTGTACGCTCTTATCTCTGCATTTTCCAATTCATTTCCCCACTCCAAACTAACTCAATTGACAAAAATACCCTACACTTGTCACATTTCACAGGGCATTCAGAGTGCAGGCAATTGGCAAACAAAATGTCAGACTAATTAAATTAACTGTCAGAGTAAGTTCTTCTTTGACTCAATCAAATCCAGACAACACTCGACTTTCAAGTTGCCACCACGCCTACCACGCCCACCACTTCTGTTTTGCCTGAAATGTAGAACGGAATATGGAACAGGTGCGCCAGGATGCCATGGCCTGCAACAGTTCTTGAGATGTTCAAATTGGCTCAAAAAAGGGCTATGCAGTGGCAGAGGCAGAGGCAGAGGCAGAAGCAGAAGCAGAGGTAGAAGCAGAGGTAGAGGCAGAGGCAGCAGCTGAATCTGAACTGTTTATGCATTTCCCTAATGAAATGCAAAGAAAGACCAAAAATGAGGCTTATGAATTCCCAAATGCCGTTAACAGAATATGAGAGTCTGCCACGCCCCCCTTGTCTAACGCTGCTGTAAACGAAAACATTTGCAAAAGCCCTTGTTGAGCGGTAATTAAATATTTATTTTCTCTTGAGCTATTTGTTTTGATTAATAGTCAAATAGCAGAGACTGGTTACAAAAGATTTTTGCGCTTTGTTTACTTTAAATATTTCGGAATTTTTCAATTCGTCTGCCTTTCTGTTTAGAAAGGATGTTTAGATTATAGCACAATATTTTTCATAGAATAAATATAGCGAAGTATTTTAATTTCAATAAAATAAAAAGTATAAAAAATATTTTTATATACCAACAAGTCGTTTATAAAATTAAATTTTAAAAAAATCCATTAAATAAAATAATTAAATAAATAAAATATTAAATAGAAACAATAATAATAAGTAATAAAATATATAAATAAATAAAATATATTTTTACGTACCTAGAAGTGCTTTAAAAATGTAATATCAAAAATTCCAATTAGATAATTTCAATTAAATAAAAATAAATACGAATTATTATTATTTTATTTTATTTTATTTTTTTGTAAATTAAATATTCAAAAAAATAAAACAAAAATAAATTATTATTTAGAGTAAAAATTTACAAAATATTTCTTAAAATAATTAAAATATATTTTTATATACCAAAAAGTTGCTCAGAAATAAATTATTTACAATAACTTTTTTCTGATAGATTGTAAAAATAATTTACAATTTTCTAAAGGGTATTGCTCATTCGTTTAGCTGCTAGAAATTCGTTTCTTATCCTGTTGTATTTGAGTTTTGTGTGTAAATTTTAAGGCTGGGGCTTTAATTTAGTTAATGCACTTGACGCTGGCTGCAGCAGCAACGGGAATTGTTTTGTAATTTATTTGATTTCTTTCAATGTGAATCTGCATTTATAATGAAGAAGAGCGAAAATACTTCAGATGATTTTGATTTGCGTTGGATTTGCATAAAGTTCTGGTTGTGGGAGATGAGATCACAAACTCTTCTTTAAGTAGAATATCCATTTGGAAAAGTGTTTGGTAATAAGTTGTTCAAAGCTCGAAGGCGCCAACAGGCCATAAAACATGTCTGCCAAATGCATGGCAACAGTTCGCACATGCAAAGCAGGCAAAGTACGAGTCGGCCACATCATTATGGGACCACGGGGAGCAACTGACTCCGACCGATGGACACCACCAATTGGGTGCGTGGCAAATGTCGCCACAGCTGGTGGGGGTGGGGGGGCGCTGTGCAGTCGAGGGTCGAGGAGTCGTTGCACCGAAGCATCATTAAGTCAATTTTACGAGGGAGGGGTGGGGGCAGAGTGGGGTCAGAAACGCAACTCTTAATGTGCAGCCAGGGAGTCGAAATGGCAGTCCGGGCAGACAGAACAGAGCAGACTTTGCTCCAATGGCCAACATGGACACACCAATTATCCAAAATGCCAACACACGCAACAAGCAAGCGTGTGTGGGAGGGAGGCTGAGTGGGGAGGGGGGCTAAAAAATAAGAGTGGAAACAAAAACCTATTGGACGTCTGCATTGTGGCCGCCCGTAGTAAAGGAGATTGCGCTTTTGCGGTTGTGTTAAGTTGATTTCCGGCACGTCTGTTGCTTCAGTTGAAAACCATGGCACCGGCTCCGCATGACTTCAAGATGCACAGCGCCAATTATGCGTGCTGTCATCGTCATCATCGTCATCGCCATTGCCATCGTCAGTTCGGCCCTACTCCACGCTGGTCAGCGCTACATTCATAAACAGACGCCGGCCCATTATCATCGGTGTAGGTGTTTAGACACGCCCCCATCGCTGCCGCTGTCAAATGCATCAAAGTGCTGACTCCCCATTGATGCACAGTGGGGCAAATTATGTCCTATAATCGATGAAATGCTCGTTAGGCTCTACTATGCTCTATCTGTTTGATACTGAATATAACTTGTATAAATAAATTCATTAATTTACTGAATTTTTAGTTAATGCGCCGTTATGTGAATTTATATTAAATTATATTTATATGTATTATTGTCTATTATATTTGTATTATATTTTTTATAAATTATTTATTATTATATTTTTTTTAAATTTATTTTTTTTAGACATTATTTTATTATTTTTCGCTTAACAATTTTTATTAATTTATTATAAAATTGATTTAATATTTTATTTTTACTTTTCTCTATATATTCCTCATACTTATTATTTTCTTCAATTTCATTCGTTAACTCTTGCTTTTGTCCCACTGTCCGCTATCGCCGCCCGGCTGTCTGGCCTACGCCCCCGCGCTCTGCCCATTGAGGTGTGCTGTAAATTATACGGCTTTGCGTTTAGCCTCCGTAACCTCGAAGTTGCCCAGACTCCCGCAGTAGATGTCCTTTCTGCTGGTGGTCTTCCTCTTACTGTGCTCTTGCCCCCCGCAGTTGCCGCTCCACTCTCCCGTTGCTAACTGCTGCTGCAACGCAGTTTGATGTTTTGCGGTTGTGTTGATGCTGTTGACGTTGTCAACGTTGTCGACGTTGGCATAGGCCCATCCAAACTACTCTGGCCCACCCAGCTGGGAGCCCGACTTTAAATATTCAGAGTGTGCTTTTAGGCTTCTATTAGGAAGTTTAGCCTTATGAGTCGAAGAAAACTTGGCCTCTGTTGCGGTTGCCCTGAGAGTTTTTCAGAGCGAATATGCATAAGGTAGAGTGAGTTCTTAAGAATCAAAGTTCAGTTTAAGAGATGGGAACTGAATTTGGAAGCACTTCCCTTGAGCAACTAGCTAATCCAATCAGCCTACTAATTATGAGGTTTTCTCTTGTATTATATTGTAACCAACATATCTATTCTTGATTGCATTGGCAACACTTAGTCGACTTAAAGCTGTGCCACGATTCGCACTCCCTTGCGACTGTTAAGCTCTTTGGTCAAGTGTCTCAATTGCTGACACCTGCAAATTTCCATTCAAGCTGAGCTGCTTCGTTGTTCATTTTTTCATCCGTTTTTCCTTTGTGGCTGCGAGTGGCCAAGGGCAAACGCTTTGGCATTTGAATAAACCACTTTTGGCCCACTGCTTAGGATGGGCAACCCAATCAAACCAAAATATTTTGCAGCCACACGGGGTTGACAAGAAAAACTTTCACACTCGCCCCGTGTGCTCAGTGTGCTCAGTGTGTGTGTGTGTGTGTGTGTGTGTGTGTGTGTGTGTGCGGCGTTTGCTACGTGCCCCACGTTGTGGCATGGCTGCACATTTGCTTGCCTTAACCTTTATTTTCATTAGCCATCCAAATGCTGCTATTGCTTGAGCTTTCAGATGCAGTTGCAGCTGCCATCTTCCATCCCAGCCAGAGCGAAACGAATTCTAGCTAAGCCAAGCCAAGGCAAGACCCAGCCCAACCCAACCCAACCCAGCTCAGCTCAGCTCAGCCAACAGCCAGTTATCCAGTCAGCTAACCGCAACGCTGTTGGAGCCACTGTCATTTGTTATGTTATTGGTTTGGACATTTTGCAAATTGCTTATTTAGCAGTGCGTAAAATCCACAGCACACACACATACACAGAGACGCATTCGATTCTGCAATATCTAGTAGTGTATACTGTCTCCATCTCTGCTCACTGCCTGTGGTTCTACTTCGTCTCATCTTTTTTTTTCACTCTCTGCAGCCCCGGGGAGACCAACACATATGTCAAGTGTGCGGCGTCTGTTATTCTTTGCTCTTCGCTTTTGTCTCTTTTTTTCACATACCCTGTAAGAGCTGCATGTGAACAGGTGGTGCAGCAGAAGCAAGTGAACTGAATAGGCAACTGACGAAATTCTTATGGCAGCTGAAAATGAATATTTTGATTGGATAAATTATCATTTTTTGAGTAGAGCAAATAATTCAACAAAATGACTGAACAATAGTATAAATTTATTTAATTAAATTTATTTATTAAATTTATTTATTAAAATTTATTTATTATTATTATTATTTATTATTAAATTTATTTTATTAAACAATATATAAATATTTATGTATGTATTATAAATATTTGTATTTGACTTTGTAATTTTTTATATTTTTTATTTAATTTTAATTCCCTATATTTTTAATTAATTTTAATTTTCTAATATATTTTCAATAGCTATACATATATTTATATTTATCTAAATTTTGTTTTTATTATTTATAATTTGATTTAATATTGCCCTTTTTTTAATATTTTATAAAAAGAGTTATATTTAATTTTTTTTATTTATTTTATTTATTTAATTTTTTTTTTTTGATTGAGAAACAAGTAAAATAAAATAATAATAAAAAAATAAATCTTAAGGTATACTTGCTTTTATATTTTATTTATTGGCATTAAAATTTCAATTATTATATAAATACTATTTTTTTTTTTTTTTTATAAAATATGTAAACATATATATTTTAATTATTATTTTTTTTCTTGTTTTATGTCAAGTACATATACATAAAAAAAGGATTTCTTCATTATAGTTTAATATCTAATTACCTGTACAGGATATCTTTCTATTTATCAGTGCTAAAATAGGTTTTCTCTTGTCTTTTACTGCTGCTGCTGCTACTGCTGCTGCTGCTACTGCTGCTGCATGGCCGTAACTTTCATTAGCCGAAAAACCTCAAGTTAACAGCGTGTCATGCAAGTGGTTAGTTGTTTCCATCTATTACCGTTTCAATGTCAAAAAAATGAGTGAGGGGCACATGCAGACAGAGAAAGATAGAGAGAGAAGGAGAGAAAGAGATAGACAGGCATAGGCAAGAGCGAGGCCCGCTAGTTATTTGGGCAAGTGTTCAAACGGAGCTCGGTACATTTTTGCCACTTGTCATCCGAAAGGGCATTTTGCCATCCATAATAATATTTGCTTTTCATTCGGGAGCCTCTCTCTCTCTCTCTCTCTCTCTCTTTACAGCCTGCTTCTTGATTTTCCATGCTGCCTAATTGCCTGAATAGGTTTTACAGCGTCTCCTTTGAGTCGTAAAAGTTTTTACGACTAATATTCGGTGTGTGTGAGAGAGAGAGAGAGTGAGAGAAAAATCTTTAATTAGACGAACGACCATTAAAACTGATCTATGTCATATTAATTGGATTTTTTTTTGTTTTTAGTGGACGTAAAATTAATTAAAGCTTTAATGGCAGCGATTCGATTGAAATTGATATTAGCATGTATTTTTTTTTAAATATTAATAAAACATTTTTAATATAACTGTATTTCTTTCTTATCTCATTGCAGTTGAACTGAATGTAAAATGCGAGGCGTCAAGGCTATATATAAACAAAAACAAAATTGAGTCTGTGAATGTGCCATAGAAGACATTTGATTAATGTATTAATAAAATTATGATCTAGGCTAAAGAATGAAAAATTTAATACAAATGAGTTTATTCAATGGACTGGGAAACATAATTAATATGAGCTTACATAGTATATGTCTAAAACGCGATAATAGAAAACATTGTCAACAAATATAATTAAAATTTGTAATTTTTTTTAATGTATATTTGGAAGAGCAATTAATACGTATACGCATAGATAATAATTAAGTACTAAAATAACAATTGAAAACAATGAAAGATAGGGAAGATAAATATGTAATATATGTAGCTGACTTTACTCAATCCCAACAGATTTTCACTTTATTATACATCACTCTAGAGTACTTCCTCTCTAAATATCCCAAATTTGGTCTACCTTTATTGTATTACATATATGTATGTACAGTGAGCCTCTGGCCATGCACACATAAGGCTGAGCTGCAATTTGTTGCCGAGAAAGCAAATCAATTTATATCGAATGGAAGTAAACTACAAGAGTTAACGTAGTTCCCTGCCCGGGCACCCACTCGAGCAGGCAGCTACAAGTTTTGTCGCCAGCACACAAATAACAACAAAATGTCACAATTTAACTTTTTTTACTGTTCTTTTTGGTAACTGGAAACCCAGCAAGAAGAAACATTTTTGCGCTCGCCTGAAAACTGCAAAACGATAAACGGAAAACTGAAAAGCCTTTAGGCCTTTGCTCTCTGGCAAAAGTCGAGTGGAGCAAATAGAAAAAGTTGCTGAGACTTTTTTAAATTGAAAATGAGCTAGCTGCCAGGTAGCAGAGATTAAGCAGCGAATTTAAGAGCATTAAAATGGAAAGGAGCAGCAGGATGAACACGACTAGGAAATACCCTGTAAGGCAAACATAGAGTTGTATGTGAAAAAGTCGATTTTATGTAGAGAAACTGTGTATAAAATGTAAGCTGCGCTACTCTTAATTAGGTTTAAAATTACCGTTAATTAATAGAGTAATAAAATGCCCTGTTTAGCACTTCTTTTGCTTGCTTACGGCGTGCAGCAGAAATACAAAGAAAAAAATTCCTGAGCACTTGCGCCTTAATAATCGCTTTAATTACAATTAAAATGAAACCCTAAATGACTTGGCTATTGTTGTTGTTGTTGTTGCTGCTGCTGCTGCGACTGCTGCTGCTCTCCTGGCGCTGCTGCTGATGCTGTGAAGATGAATGACTGGCCATTCATTAGCTGGAGGCCAGCGGAGGGCAAAGGTGTAATGCCAGCTGGGGCTACGCGTTCACGTCCACGTTCACGTTCAAAGTCAAAGTCGCGATGCTATTATAATGCTAATGACGTTTAATCGTTTTTAGTTAGGGATTTTCTCAGTTCAGCAGCGGCGAGCGTGGCGCTTAGTTAATTAGCATAAAGTTAAAACGTTTTGCGGCCCGGCAGTTGCACAACTTTTGACGCAGCTATTAAAAAGAGTTCAGCTTCTTGGGGCCAGCAGCGAAAGAGAGAGAGAGAGAGAGAGAGGGAGAGGGAGAGGAAGAGAGACGCCAACTGCCAGCGAGTCGACTTACGGCGAGTTGCGCTCAAAAGGATTAAAAGCGATAACATTTCACTGCTGCCAATAGACAGTTGAATGAGAACGATAATATTATCATAGATTATTCATTTAATGAGTAATTACATTAAACGTATCAGAGATGTCGATGCAATTGATACCCTAAGCACTTAGAAGGGAGCAGCTGCATAGAGTGCATTAAGTTAAATATAGCAGCTGCAGGTTCTTTAGTACCGTTTGCATATATTATTTATTTTATATAAAATTAATTTATAAATGTTTTAATATTATTTATTTAATATTATAAATTATTTATTAAAATTTATTTAAATTAATAATAATAAATTATTAAATATTATTTAATATTATATAATTATATAAATTATATTTCTAAAATTATATTCTAAAATTACCATATCATAATAATCAAAGAGATTATTTATTGTTTAGTAAAAGCTAAAAATTAGTGCAAAAATAATATTATTATTATCTTCATTATCGTCAGTATTATCATTATTATTATCATTACAGAGATGATCATTATGATCCTTACCACTTTCTTCATTATTAATTATAATCATGATCAGCAGCAGTTTAACATATAATATAGAAAGCAACGATAGCAATCAGATCTCTGAGCAGTCTTATGGCAAAGAGAGAAAAGACTGGAGAGAATGGAAACAGCAAATGAAATCCACTCACTATAAGGTCAGACGTAATATAAAGCCCAGTGCCATCGATCCAAAAGTCTTAAGCTGAGCTTCGGCATAATACGAAGTCTAGAACAGCTGTGGCCATAATAGAAGAGAGAGAGAGAGAGAGAGAGAGAGAGAGAGAGAGAGAGAGAGAAAGAGAGAGAGAGAGAGAGAGAGAGCATAAGCAGATTTGTGGATCTCTAACAGAGTGGTAAGTGTTCAATGCCGACAGCAAAGTACAATGAAAAGGAAATGCTGGAACGTATGGAATGTGGACTGCAACGACTTGCAGAGCACGACTAAATCAACAGCAGATTTCAAGTATATATTTATATATAATATATATATATATGGTATACCTACCATTTAAAGTATATATTTATATAATCCATAAGTCTTCACTGCAGTTTAATTTCACAAATGATTGATTAACTTTCTTGCACCTTCGATTACCTTGAGCTGCGCCCTGCAATTTTCCCGTTTATTGAATATTTTTACGCAACTTGCCATGAAAAACAAATGGAAAAAAAAAGAGAGTCACAATCATAGCGAAAATGAATATATATATAGAGGTGGGCACATATGTATATCGCTCAGGGGACATGCATAAAAATCCATAATGAAATTGTGCAGAAACGAAACGAGCGCGTGCTGCCTAGAGCCACGCCCACCAAAAACAGCCCACACCTAGGAGTAGAGGCAAATGGCCAGAGGCGGCGAGCAAGGAAACATGTCACGCACACAGAGAGAGAGAGAGAGAGAGAGAGAGGGAGAGAGGGAGACTGAGAGTGAGAGAGGGTAAACAGTCACAGAGCGCATTCAATGAAGGCCGCAACGGTGGCATCGAAGCACCTCTTCCACAAGCTTCATCGAGCTCCGGTCTTGGTCTGTGGTCCCTGGTCCATCGTCCGTTGTCCGTGCACTCCCTGGCTCGACGCTGTTTGCATTTTTCGCATGAAATTGACGTTTCATTTGTTATAATATGCATTGAGGCAACATTTCGATGCTCATAAATATTTAACAGACATTCATCTGTTGGGAGAAACGTTAAAGGCTACGGAGCCAGGGGCTGGCGCACATGTCCAGTTGAGCCTGTTGCAGCAGGATATGCGGATATCGTCCGGCTATTGCGATACAGATACAAACAGTCGTCGATATTCCTCGATATCCATGTGCATACACATTATGACCATGAAACGGGGCGAATACAGACAGCGGCAGCAACTCAAGGTTCACTCCCAGTGCTCGGCGAGCTGGCTGAGCGTGGGCGTTGAAACAGGCAACAGAAATCAAAAACAAAGGAAAAGAAAACTCAACAACATGCACAAACACACACACACATACACAGGGGAGACAGCCACGCTTCGCTTTGCAACTCAAAGGATCAGACGGCCGACGGCTGTAAGCCGCATTAATTATTGATTGAAGTCGTTGGCCAATTCCGCGAGAACTTTTCTGCCTGCTTTATGGGTGTGCAGGTATGTCGACAGGTGTGTGTGCAGCTGAGTGCAGGTGTGTGTATATATATTAAATACATTTTAATTACGGGGTATATATTTATTATAATAAATGGTCTAACTTCCATGCAACAAATATAATTATTATGTAATAATTAATTGAATAAATAATATATAATTGAAAATATAAATAAAGTATGGGCATATTTATTTAAAAAATAATAAAGCAATTATAATTAAAAAATAAATGTATGTATAAATATTTATTATATATTATGGGTGTATATTTATTATAATAAATAAATTATAATAAATAACTGAAAAAAATAAACGAATTTCAGTGTTGAAAATATAATATTATAAATATATATTATAAAGAAAATATATAAAACTATTTATTTAAATAAAAATATATAAAAATAAATATATAAAAAAAATGGCAATGGAATTAAAAAATAAAAATTCAAAGAAATATATGTTACATAATTTCATATTAAATGCTGGCGTAAATATTTAATATATATAAATATTTAATATATATGTATATAAGAACTAGCAAATATCAATGAATATATATATATATATATATTAATATATTTATAAATATATGACTGTCAATTTCAATACCATTTTATTTTCTTATATATAAATATACATGTCGCTAAAATCGTAAATAAAAATGTATATGAAAATAAAATGATATTAAAATTGACTTTTATGTACATATGTACATGTAATATAATAAATTAGTACATATTGCGCGCAGAGTAATTATTTATGTGTATATTAAATATAACTGAAAGTATAACAATATATATATAAGTTGGCAATACATTAACATTAAATACGTATACTGTATGGTCTCTTTAGAAACCAGCATAAAGCGACTTCGCATAATGTATCATAACTCTTCTCTTCAGCTTTCAGTATCCCTCAGCCCTGGTAAAGTATTCAGAGCAAGAACATGCTGATCTCAAACAACTGAGCTGTAGATCATGGAACACTGCAACTCATACATCGCACTGCAACATAGCAGCACTCAGAGAGCCCAATTTGCTTTAGCTCGTCTACGTATTTGATATACATAAATGTCATTTGATAGTGGATCTACAATTACCTTAGACTTTCTCTAACAAAATTATGAATTTTGACTCTTATTTGTAAAATATTTTATATACATATGAGTTAATTTCGAAAGTAATAAACAAACTCTTGCTTTTACTTATAGTCTATCGATAATATGCCACCTAAGCGTCCCACAATAAGCAACAAATGCTTCTACCTATATGTCATTTAATATTTTCTCCACTTTCCCGGCAGTTTGCCAACTTGGGGCTGTCAAACGCTGAAGAACTTTGGGCCAAGTGGAATTGAGAAACATTTGAATGCGACATGCATATGTGACTCTACGCTGCAAACAGAAAGTGTTGCAACGCGCTCTCACCTGTAGTGTAATACATCCATCTTGCTACACGCCTGTTTGTTTGTTTTTGACTTTTTTTTCCTTCTCTTTCATTTTTAAGTTAAATCGCAACAATCAGCGCTAATTGGAAATTTAACAGTTCATAAAAAGTTTTTGGCGCGCCAAAGAGTCCTCCGTCACCCGTCACTCGTCGCCTGTTATACCGGCATGCCAGCACGCCCACTTACCTTGTTCAGGCACGCCTCCTGCCGCCGCCCCCCGTGGCTGTAGTCGCAGTTGAGTTGTTGACCCAAATAGCGCGCTTTATGAAGCCAGCGACTCGCTGCTCGGGCATTTTGCTAAGCTTCTGCCTCACTGGCATCGGCATGGGGCATGCAGGAGGGGGGAGGGGCATGACATGGTCTCTGCAGTGATGGAAAGTGCCTTGAAAGCAGTTGGGCACCCGCTGGTATGGCTTACACCTGTTTCTATTCATACATCACCCACACACACACATTAAAAAACTATCAGCGTGTGTTTCATTTCACTTGCTGCTCGAGCTTCGGGCTGCCAGAATAGATTGAGAGGGGGCCTGTGTATGTGTGTCTCTGTGTGTGTTGGACTTTTTCCAATGTTTTTGCGCTCTAGGATAACACTAATTTCGCACCACTAATTACAGTTCTTTTTTATGCCTCCCCACGCACTCTCCCTCTCCCTCTCTCTCTTTCTCTATCCCCTTTTCTTTCCATCGCTCACTTTGCGTAATTATGCGATATGTGCGGAGGTTCATCGGGGAGTCCCTGCTACTTAACTCAGTTGGGAAATAACGTTATAAAAATGTTGCAGCAATAGCATATAGCAGCAGCAGCAGCAGCAGCAGCAACATCAAGTAGCACATGCCAAACGTTGCAGTTCCGCTGAGCTCGAATGCATTTTAAATGCTCAAGCTTATCAGAAGCATGCACATACCATATAGAGGTATAAATATTCCTTTCATTTGCTTCTTTTTATGCCATTTAATAATGAACTCTAATTGACATTTCGAGTGTGTGCGGAGAAACTTGGCTTGGAAATTTAGCTGGGCTAAGCAAGTTGGCTAAGAGTAATGCAAAAGAGCTTAGTAAATTAAGAAATAAGTGTGAAATGAAGCGAAAATAAAAGAAAAAATTTAAGTTGATAATGAAATAAAATTAATAGACATTAAAATGATTCATATATGGAAACTGAGAACAAATTTAGCGTAAAGAAACTTGTCATCCAAAGCTAATCCCAGCTAATTTGATGAGTACTCACTGAATCAATCAAACAACTTTCACCTGGCGCAGTTGAAAACACAATTTAAATTTAATTAAAAATTTCTTCAATAAATTTGCGCCTTTCATTTAGAAAAGTTGCACTCTAATTTCAAACTGTTGCATTTATAAAAAAAATCCGAACTACAATCATTTTTTTCCCCTTAAAAGATAATACCAGTTTTAAAAGGCAAAAAATTGAAATATTATAACAAGTGCATAGCCCGCGGCTGCCGCAAGTGGGCGTAACCCGCGCGCATTGCAATAAAAATTGTTTATTGAGATGTAAAGAGAAAGCGCGAGAAAAAAAACCGAAAGAAGTAATGAAAAGGGGCAGAAGAAGAGAGTGGCAGAGCTTTCAATTGCCCGAAGAATTTGAAAACAAGTATTTGTGCAGTTGGCACTCAGAATTTAATTAAAAAATATATATATGTATATGTAGCGGCATCTCGCTCTGGCCCTCGTATATCTATCTCTCTCTCTCAGCTGACTGTGCTTTGCACTTGAACTGCCAAAGCAATGCAGGCGCAATAATTTGCAGGTTGTTGGAGCGCTTTAACAAAAGACTGGGCGACTACAATGGGCCACAGCCGGAACTCGTTGTACAAATGCCAATAGACAAAACAACAACAACAACAACAACAGCAACCAAAACATGGCACATCTTTACCCCAAACTTGAAAACTTTAAACAAAAGTCAAAAGATTTTTGCCAGGCACACACAGCTAACAGACAATGGCACCAGAGGGTTACTGGAAGCCGGGCGATTGCCAAGCTTAAGGTGTTGCACATACAAAGAGAGAGAGAAAAGAGAGAGAGAGACAGCGTAGGAGTCTTTTACTTAGAGAGAGAGAGAGAGAGAGAGAGAGAGAGAGAGAGAGAGAGAGAGCGAGAGTTAGAGAACACACAACAGCAATTTATAAATAATAATTTTCTTGTTGTCTGCTCAGAGGCGCCGGTGTCGTCTGCAGGCAACTGGCACGCGCCTTTGTCTAGTCTACAGCAGCCAGTGCAGCAGAAGAGTTGACCATTGTTAGACTTAAGAGATACCCTATGAATGGCGCATGGGTGCAGCGAGTTGCCTATAAAAGTTTGTAAAGCGAGAGTATGCTAGAAAAGGCTATAGACTAGGCTATCTCAACTGTAAGAGGCCTTTAAGCACTCACTCAAACTGTACAAAATAATATCATAATGAATCAGAATATCGTATCTAATATGTAAGCTTCGCTGTAAAATATCCCAATATATCATAAGAAATTTATAAAATCATATTAAACCTAATAGAGTTCAGGAATTGCACTGTTATATGCTTCTAGCTGAAAAGCAAATGTGAATTTTTATTGATATATTGCAGTTTTATATAAAGTCATCATTAAACTTTTATTTCTTAAATATTCAATAAGCCTTGCACTTTTATTTTATATTATTTACAGCTGTCCTTTAATAACTGACAGCTGTAAATAAAATATTAAATTATAGTAAATAATTTATAATTAATTTTTTTTTAAATAAAAAAAAAAAATCTATATTACTAGATTTTAAATTGAGCTTCTAATCCCAAAATATATAAACAACTTCTGTTAAATAAAATAAATATAAAACATATTTTAAAATATAAATAAAATAACAGCTATTATTTTATTCTAATTTTTTTAAATATTTTTCAAAATAAATATTAAAAAAAAAGTATGCATATTTCGATTTGGTTTTAAGTATTTATATTTCAATTATTATATTATTCTTTATATTTTTGTATATATTAAAAACTACAACATAACTGCAACTTTCCGCTCTTCGTTTCATATTTTTGCTATCCTTTGGCTAACAAAATAAAGCCCGAAATTCACTTAAGAGACTTTCATTTCAAAAACACATTCCCAGATTCACATTCTCGCTTTTCAGCAGCCTTGCAGAGCATCTGGAAAAAGCGCAATCATGCCGAGATTGAGCCAGAGTAAATGGCTTGAGCAATGCCAACGGCAGTTGGCTCTCGATGATGAAGTGCCGACAGGGCCGTAACTAGGCAAAAGTACTCCTGGTCACACCTGTTCTGTTTGGCATCCCGGCCGTTTGACTGTCCACTTTTCATTGTTTAATTGTTTTGCCTTTGCTTGCGCAAATTTACGACAAGAATTTAGGCTTTTGTTGGGAGCGCTAGCTGGAAATTTTATAGGCCAGCGCCATAGTCGCAGTGTCACTGCGCCGCCTTCGTCGTCAATCTTGTGAGGCAGTTAATTTACTGGAGCATATTTATAAGCCAAACTTGTCCGTATCTCGTCCCTTTGTTATTAATGTCCAGCATTTAGATAGACATCAACTGGTCTAAAATATGCTCAGGTAAAGCAGGCTGAGAAAGGCTGAGACAGACAATTGAGAAGCTCTCAGTGCTCAAGGCGTGCTGCATAAATTCTCACATCGTTCGGCATTAAGTAGATAAGCAACATAATCATAAAGCTCTGATACATTATGAAGTTCAAACTGAGTTGCTAATTATAATGCAGATAATGTATGAATCTTGAGTTATGCGAAAATGAATACACAAATACATACATACATATAGATTGCTAAGAATACATTTTAGCATAATTATTTTGTCAACTAATATTAGCAGATTATATGTAGGAGACATAAACATTTAGACTAATGTTCATTTAATATTAATATGCAAGCAGAAGCAGTAGAAATCGGGCAAAAAATATATAAAAGCTGAGACAACGACTATAGATGCTTCACTCAGTAAAGTTATTTAAGTTAATGAAATATTAAATAAATAAATAACCAAATGCAAAACATCAGCTTTCACACCTTCACACCTTCATAAACTTCCCATCTAAACTTTTCTAATCTGTCTAAAACACTTTATTAACTAATGCGAGTTTGCTGAAAATCACTTCAATTAATGATGCTTGAATAAATTTATGTGAATTTCGCTGCACTTCACATTCATTTGGAGTTTCATTTCAAACACATTCTGGCCCTCTCTCAGCTTCAGTTTTTATCACATTTCAAACACTCGATTCGCTACTTATGCCAATCAAATACAATTATATCAAAGCTAAACATTTGCACTCAATAAATACATACATATATGTATTTATTCATTTTTTCTTTCTGCTATTATTTTCAAGCGGAAATGTAATATTTTATAATATTTATTAAAGTGCGCCGCATAATCCAATTAGGCGCATAAATTATTAATTACAATGCACTCATACACGAATTTATTTTGAATGCTATTAAAATACATATACGTAGATACTCTATAGCTAAAAAAACAATTTTTTAAATTTACTATAATATTCAGTAGGAATATGTAGCAAAATAAATTTTGTAATAGTTTTTCATTCATGTGTTTTATTTTTTATTAATTTATTTTTTGTAATCAATTGATTTTATAAAAAATTCTGTAAGTCTTATTTATTGCATACCCATAACATTTCACTCAACTCAACTCCAACTCCAACAGAGTTCATAATCCATGCAAAATTGATGTCAATCCCCAGGTCCTCAATCCCTGATTCGTGTGCATTACAATTCAATTCGTAGCTGGTTTCATATTTTCTGTTAATTTCAGAGTACGAATCGTCCCATAAGTAAACAAAGAATGCAAATAAAATAGAAACACAAATGCAATGCAAAATAATAATAGATACAACAATTTATTTTATTGATGACAATTCCTACATGGCACTCAATGTTTTTTGTGCATACCAAATCAGAATCACCAGCAACAACAACGGGATCATCATCCTCATCATCATCGTCATTTCGATGGACATCCACAGCGAAAAGTACCCCAAACAATGGAAGAACATATTGTCCGAGCACTTCAATTGCATTACAAATCAAATTCAAGAGCAACAAAAATAATAAATGATATGATATGAGTTGACAAATGAATATAGACTAATAGTTACCCTTACTATAAATATACACATGTATTTATATATATATATATATATATATATATTTTATTTTGATTTGGCATTTATTTTACATTAAATTATTTTTCAAAAATACTTTTTAATTGATTTATTTAATTTATACATTTTGTTCAGTGTACAGCACAGTCTTATTTTTTTCTCTTTGCTGAAAAATTTGCAATTGCGATTCATCAAAAATAGATTAGATATTTCATGGTACTGAATGACAGCCATTGGCATATCTTAATCTCTGCATACATACCAAAACGCTGCTGCATGAACTCATTCCAGCTCTGAGCTCTCTGTCCCTGTCTGCATTTCCGTCCATGTCCATGTCCATGTCTGTGTCCATTCCCCCCTCTTGACGCCACTGTCCTTTATGCTCATTTCCGTTGCACGTATTTGTCATAACCAGGATTCGAGCAGTAATCAAACAATACTAAGTTTTTTTATGTATCTATTCTATTGCAGCTTTTCATTCTTTTTTGCTCCTCTATTTGGCAAAGCCAAGGCTCGGTGTGCGCCAATCAATATGCAAATCAAATAGATCAACTGCAATAGCATATATTAAAATAATATAGTGCAATAATGTGAGCCATCAGCTTTCTGCTTAGCTTGTGGACATTCAATCAATACAGTTATGAAATAGCTTAACAGACACATAAGACTCATATAATTTTGTGTAGCTGAGAGAAGGAGAAAATATTTGCAGAGTTATTATAAAAGCTAAGTTTGAAATGAAATTTATTATGCAAATAAATAATAGTTAGATGTGAATTATGCGATAAATAGCATTCTTAAACATTTATAATCTTTTCACTTAAATCTGCATTAGAGTTTTATTATGATGCAAGCAAAATATAAATAAATTAATGGGAAATTAATGTTGAAAAAAAAAAACTCATTAAATAAATATGTAAAAATACAAAATTAATTATAATATTAATTAAATATGTAAAAAAAAAAGGGAATAAATAAAATAAATATATACATATGTAAACAAAAATTAGAATAAATAATTAAATAATTAAATCCCTATTTATGGTTAGGGGGTAGGGGGTATAAAAAGAATAACATATAATGACTAAAATATATATGTATAACGGAAAGAAAATTTAAATAAACAAAAATAAATAAATAAAAAAAAAACAAACAATATTTATTATAAGAATAATAATAATGATATAAGAATAAATTATAAGAATAATATTATATAAAAATAACAAACAGAGAACTCAGATGAAACCTTTTTTATATTAATAAATGCCATTCATAAAACATATATTAATACTTAGGTGATGCAATCGACATACAGAATAATATATACCTATATATTTACATATATTGTACATACATATATTTGAGGGCAGCCTCAAGCTGTAGCCATAATTTATGTAAGTGCCAGCAAATGTGGCCATATGAGAAATATATTTTACTTGTACGCTCATTAGAAGCATTTGAAGCAACATCAGCGTCGATCTCGCTCCTGCACTCACTTATGCACGTAATATCCTGTCGTTGGACACGTCTGAGCTGCTCAGGGCAAGTCGATTCGGAGTACTTGTAAATACTCTGGCGCTCCTCTGGCCAAGTTTTTGGGCCAAAGTTGTGCAGCGCGTTGGCAGCAAGTGCTGGAGGAGCACATGGCATGCACGCCGAGCACTTGACCAAAACAAACAGCGGTCGCAGCCAGGACACGCACAGTTAGGCAAGTCTTGGGCTGAGATTTCCTATTTTTCTTATACATTTTATTTTACTTTAATACAAATTTAAGCAGAGATCCTTAAAACTTGTTGGGCCAGTCGCTTAAATTATGCGACATTCATAATGCAACAGAGTCGAGAGGTTGCATTGCTGTTCGTGTGCTCCTCTTTGACATATCCTTGCGCTCGAGTCTTCCAAATTCAGGCACAGGCATTAAATTTTATGCCCGCCCATATCCTTGAGCAGAGCACACATCCTGTTCCTGGCTGGCCGGCTGGTTGGCTCGTTGGCTCGTTGGCTGGCTGACTCATTCGCTGCTTGGCTTGCTGCTCCCACAGCTTCCTTTTGGTTAAACTCGAGTCGCAACTTAATGCCAAGGCTTTTGGGCCCATTATTTCAGCGCGTTTGCTGCATACCCCGCTTCAATACTCACCCATCCGCCATTTGGTTGTACATGAGTAGCCCAGCTAGAGTTACGCTTCATCAGCTCGCACTCTGAATACCCTGTAAGCAAGCTGGAAATGTTAAGACTCGTTTACACACAGTACTTACATATTATTTATTCATTTTTTGTTTATTTTCTTTCTAAATAGAATAAAATTTTTATACAAAAACATATATACAATATTTACTTAGTTTTTTTTTTTTTTAATTCTTTGCTTATATATATATTTTATATTTATTTTTAAGCTTTGCTTCATTTAATTTTTATATTTTTCTTATTTATATTTTATATTTATATTACTATTAAATTATTATTATTAATTAATATACTTTTTTATTTATTAGTATTCTATTTTTTTTAAATAATTATATTTCATATTTATTATTATTTTATTTATTAGTATTATATTTTTTTTTTAATAATTATATTTCATATTTATTATTATCAAAATTATTTTTTTTTTATTTTTCCATTTAACAGGTATTTGCACAGTCTACCTTCGCTTATTTATTTTTTATTTTATTTAAGAACTTTGTTGCTATAGTTTTTTCTTTACTACTATTTTTTTTTTACTACACTTGACTGCTAAAGTCAAAAAAATTTATTTAAAGTTCAAAGTTTGTTTTTGCTTTGCCTTTATTTTTGAGTTTCTCTTTTTTCTACATTTTGATTTTATTTTACGACACTTTTGTGCTTGGTTTTTGTGGAAAACTAGAGCTCGTTTCTTTTGCCCCAACAATTTGCCCAGCTCAGCTATTAGAACTATATACCAAAGTATTTGAATAGATAAAATTATCAAATTTGTAGCATAGTTAAGGAATAAAAAAACGTAAGAAAACTTTCCGCTACACTGAGAACAATGCAACAGAAGGCTTGAGCTGAACAAGTAAGAAAGCTCTAGTCGAGACTGCTCGACTACGAGATCCCCTGAACCCTACAAGCAACTGATATTTCAATAATAATTAGCACCCACACACGCACTCATGCAAACAAATACACGCACACACACACACTCACATATACAGGCGATTGCGCTTGGGTTGCGCTGCAGTGTTGGCAATATTAGGAGAACTTATTTGTTGAATAATTTAATTTCTAGACGTACGATCGTAATGAAACTTTCAGAACGTATTCATATTGTTTAAATGTATGTGTATACCAAAGCACAAGTCTCTAGTATTTGATATACGACTTTTACAAAGATTAGGGTGAGGGGGTGGATTTGGAGGTGGGGGGTAAATTTTAACAAAAACCGAAATTGTATGACATGCGTCTTAATATACATTTTAAATTTGGAGACTCTAGCTTGAAAGATGTAGGAGATACAATTTTTTTAGTGATCTTCGATTAGGTTTGTTATCGATAAAAAAGTATCGGAATGAGTTATCGTTTTTTAGTGATAAACTCGATATCCGCGTGATATATACGGACATTTTAAAAAAAAGTTGAAGTCTCTAGCTCTTGTATCTTCTGAAATCGACGCGTTCAAACATACGGACAGACGGACGGACGGACGGACGGACGGACGGACGGACGGACGGACGGACGGACAGACAGACGGACAGGGCTAAATCGACTCAGCTCGTCGCCCTGATCAAGAATATATACACCTTGTGGGGTCTGCCACGCCTCCTTCTGCCTGTTACATACATTTTAACAAAACCATTATACCCTGATTTCCCATTTTCAATGGGTTCAGGGTATAAAAATATGTGTCTGGCTGGACTTCAATATAAATAATATAGATAGAAGAAGAAAAGAGGAAGGGGAATCATCGAGAGACATTTACTACTTTAATATTAATATTTAGGTTATTTTGGCCAGCTTCGCCTCTTTATGATCGTTTTCTAAGATGGCTTTAACTCGCTGCGATTGCTAAATGAATCCGTTGGCCCCGTTAGCTGTTGTGTTGGCCTTGCAACTGCTGCAGTGCTCCACATTACGATGCAGGGCCAATCAACGATGCGCTTCGATGCTGCTGTGCTGCTGCTCGGCTCTGCTCTTAGCAGTCCCATCGGTGGACGCACTTACGCAGCTGTGCAGATTGTAGATTGCGGATTGCATGTTGACAATGCGGGACCGTAACTCAAAGTTGGGGCACGGGCAGCTGGCTTAAAGTGCACCTGGTTACGCCCCATCGCCCACAGCAAGAGCTGACAGTTTTTCTTTACTTTTACGCGCGGCTGAAAGTCGTGAAACAAAAGCGGGCGACACAGCGAGCGAGTGGGAGCATGAAAGAGAAACAGAGAGAGAGAGAGAGGGAGAGGGAGAGGTATAGAGACTGAGGCACGTGTGGCTGGCAAAGTCTACAGCTCCATCTGCATCTAAGAGTTTTGCATGCCACGGCTGGGCAATGTTTGCCGCACGTGCCACACGTAAAACTTAAAAATGCGCCACCAACAGCTGCCGCCAGCTGCTTCCGGCTGCTGCCAAACTGTAAACTGCCAACTGCATGCAGCAAGGCAAGCTGCAACTGTTGCTATCGATACTAGTTGCCGTGCCACCCAGCCCTCTTCGCCCCTTCTCCCCGCTATCCGTTCGACCCGTTCATGCCACATTTAATATGCCATTTTTATATGTGCTTGCATAGAGTATTATGACTCCGTTATGAGTCTATGTAAGCTTAGCATCGTGATCGCTGAAATTGAACCAGATAAAAGCAGGCCCAACGAGTAGCTCCACTCTTCCTCATCTAGTTTTAGTTTCCCCAGCTACCGAATGGAATTATTGGTGCTAAATATTCCCTGCTGATGCTGGGCTCGTATTCTTTAAGGGGCGCTTCGATCATCTAATTTTGGGTTTACAGAAATACATTATAGATAAACTCTTGACTCTGGTTTAACCAAAATCAAACCAGTATACTCAGAAAATGTATTACTATTTTATCTGCTTTAAGCTTTTTATATATTTATATATGACTAATTTAAAATGTTTTAGCTTGCTGCTCATAGCTAAGATTTAATTTAATATTATTTTATTTTATATATATATTTAAAATATGTAAAAAATATATATATATAAATTTTTTTTTGCTATTAAAAATTCTCTATTTTATTATAAATTCATATTAAATACATGTATTGGCTAAATAATAATTATATTCTTACATACAAATTGAAATCACAATTTTAATATCATCTAGCCAATTTTTTTTCTCAAATAAATAGAATAAAATATGAAATAAATAAATAAAAAATCTATGAACTATGTATATTATATTAAAATAAATAAAATTAGATAAAGCTCCATTATTTATTATAAATAAAACTCTTTCGAATTTATCCCTATTCTTCTTCTAGTGCAGAGTATTCGCACTTCGTTGTGCTGTAGCCCAGCTTTTAGCCGGTGTCTTATTTTCGCAACATACTTTTAGATACTTTTCTCTAGTGCGTTGGCACTTTGCATTTTTTTGCATAGCTGTCGCTGTTGCTTGTCTCCCTCGCTACCTTTCTGCCACCCTCTTACTCGATCTCTCTCTCTGTCTCTCTCTATCTCCATCTCTTGCGCTGCTCTTTTTCTGGCATGCTGCGAGTCGCAGGTTGTGCCGTAATTTACCAACTATATCCGCTTTGTTACCTCGTCTGGTGCTAGGCTTGCTCGGCCGGATACGGATGCGTCCCATAAAAGAGTGGCATATTTGCCGCATCCTGTTGACAATAACTGGGCCATGGCGCCTGTTTCTGCTGCACAAGCATACACACACACATGCATGGCAATGATTTTTGATATTGCAGCCTCACTTTTAGCGCTGCCTTCATTCAAGTAGATTGTTTGATTCAATTTGTGGGCTTAACTTTAATAAAGGCTCGAATGGAGCATATTTGATATATAAATATAGTAGATTGTCTAGTTGGATAATAGATTTTTAGATAGAGATGAGTGAGAGTATAAATTGATAGAATATAGAGACTACTAAGCAGACTACATATATAGATTGAATATTTATACGATATATTTACGATCTATAATGATCAATACTTAATCCAAAGTAAGAGTTTCAGAGAAGCCTACGTCTAGCATCTCTTTGATAATCCACACATACTCCGCACTTCCTCTATCATATATTTTAACTATCATATCTTTTTATACTATGTTCTGATTTTTAAGCTCACTTCGAATCCAACTAAGTTCTTAATTTAAATCTCATTGTATTTATTTGTTCCATAACAGCACCACCTAGCCCACATTTAAATGTTGCCCCCACTTAAATTTCAACAGTGTTCCAAAACTTTTGCTCGAGCTCCTCATTGTGACTTTGTGGTCCAGTGACCCAGCCAATAAATAACTTCAATTGCTGGACTAAACTAGACTAAACTGGATACAAGCGCTATAATTCGTACAACTTTATGAGCGAGCTATTTAATACGTTTTTATTTTGCGCTCCATAAATTGGAGCAGGAGACAAGAATTCGATACAAGAACCATGAAGAAGAAGAAGAAGAAGCAGTGCAAGTGGAGAAGGAAGTAACCCCAATAATTGACACATAAATAATTTTAAATAACTTACTTTCGAGCCGGCAGCCAGAATTATATAGAGATATCCGTGGGACACGCCCACACAATCTTATTAAAAATGTCCCCGGATAATATAGAGGATGCCGCAGCCTGAGTGGGCGCCGGGAGTCGGAGCCGGACAACGAGTCGCAGTCATAGTTGGCCACATGTTTGTGCAACTTTGAGCAGGGCACCGCTGGGATAAATCATAAAAGGATATTTTTTGTGGCCAGACAGGCAGCCGGCCCCGCTGGCACTGGAGGCGGTGGGCGGGGCTGTCCAGGACATTACTTGGCAGCAAAATATTTTTACAAGCTCTGTTTTAATGCGAACAATTGGCGTAGCTGCGGCATTGTAGCTACACCAACCGCTCTCTCTCTCTCTCTCTGTCTCTCTCCCACCATCCCATTTGCTTTTGGTATATCTTTATTGACATTTCTTTGGCACTTTGCGTAAAAACTACTTTGAGCGCCTTTTGAGATTGCGATTTACCTTTGATGGCGCATAATTGATTAATAGCATTGAACTTTGCTATTGTTTGAGTGCTGCATAATGCCACAGGTGCCACTGCAAGCACTTTAAACAGGCCAACTATACTAAAAATAATTGAGCTGCAAGTGATTGAGGATGAATCATGCAAAAAGTTCAACTGTCGCGCATGCAAAACAATTTCTACGACAAAGGCCTAGAGTAAAAGCTAAAAGTATTTCACAGACAGAATTAAGATATTCATCAAACTTTTGCCGATAATTTGTGGCCCAAAGACAGAAAATAAGATATGAAAATAAAATATTTTTTTATTAGTTTCATTATTTATTTGTTTGTTATTTATTGATTACTTGTTTATTATTTCTTAATATTTACTTTTTTTATATATTTATATATTTATATTTTTCTTTTTATTTTTTATTTTACTTTTTGATATATTTTACTTTGGCAAACACTTTTTAAGCTATTTATAATTGATCTATTTTATGTAATTTTATTTTTATAATTTATTTTCTTTTTAAGATTTTTTTTTTTATTTAATAACTATTTGTCTACAGTTTTGTATTTTTTTATATATTTGTATTTTCATTTATTTATTTTTTTGTTTTTAATTTTTTTAGTTCGAAAAGCAATTGTTGAGCTAATTATTAAATTTCTTATAAGCATATTTTTTACATTACTAGATTTTTTTGAAACTTATTATTAGAAAAAAAAATTTTATTTAGATTTTTATGTATATTCTAAAGATATTTATTTTTTCATGGTACATATATTTATTTTGTTTATTTTCTTTTTAATTTCCGATTTTTTACTTTTAATTTACATAACTATAAAGTTAAGTTTTGCACTGAAATCCCACTTTGGCTACGACTGTACTTTAGACGGCAGATTTTTGTGCGTCTCTTGGTCTAAAATGTGTTGCATATGCAAAAGGCGCATTGCTGAGGATGTGAGCGCACCAAATAAAAAACTCCGAAATGAGAAACAAATAGCGAGGATAGTCAGAGAGTGGTCGTAGAGAGAGAAAGAGAGGGAGAGAGTGAGAGAGACGGCTAAGCGCGACAACAGAAGCCTAAAGATGTTGATGGAAAAGCTGATACAAGCGACAACACAGGCGTCTCGAGTTTGATTGAAAATTTGCATTTACAAAAGCGCCAAACGACAAAGTTATAAAGCGCGCTCTCTCTCTCTCTCTCACTCACTCACTTACTCTATCTCTCTTTCTCAATGTCTTTCATTTGGTTGGCGGTAAGAAAAGTTGTCCGCCACTGACAGCTGTCAAATAGATGTTGCACGCGAACCGAAGACAATTTTGTAGCATTTTGAATTGTAAATTCTTCGCTTTCAACTACTCGCAGGCAGAAATATCTGAATGAAATGCTGACTGCCTGGTTAGATGGATGGCTTGGCTAAATGGATGGTTGGTTGGTTGGCTGCTTGGCTGGCTTGGTTGTCTGTCAAGTGCGGCAAACTACTTGGCGTCGTCACATATGGCACTCGGGTGCCACCTGCGACAACACGAGCTCAAACCCAACAGACACACACAAACATACACGCATACATACAGTCAAAAAAGTGTTTTGTATCCATTCATTCCACTCAAAATGCAAAATCCACCAAAAATTGCCACCCTTTGCCGCAGCTGCAATGCAATTTACACTTGAATACAAAGTGGGCGACTTCATAAACCGCCCAACTGTAGAAAAAACCAGCAGCAGCATGGCATAGAAAAAAAGACCAATGCCAAAAGCATAAACGTAACTGCAGCTAGGGATTGCAGTCTCCTATGCTAAGCAAAAAAAAAAAAAAACAAGTAAGAAAGCTCTAGTCGAGACTGCTCGACTACGAGATCCCCTGAACCCTACAAGCAACTTATATTTCAATAATAATTAGCAAACACACACGCACACACACACACACGCATACATACAAACTCACGCGCACACACACACTCACATATATAGGCGATTGCGCTTGGGTTGCGCTGCAGTGTGGCAATATTTTGAGAACTTATTTGTTGAATAATTTAATTTCTAGACGTACGATCGTAATGAAACTTTCAGAACGTAATCATAATATTAAAATGTATGTGTATACCGAAGCACAAGTC
The DNA here is from genome assembly GCF_054131105.1 of Drosophila navojoa. Classification (NCBI taxonomy): domain Eukaryota; kingdom Metazoa; phylum Arthropoda; class Insecta; order Diptera; family Drosophilidae; genus Drosophila; species Drosophila navojoa. The sequence continues at coordinate 15,246,899 of NC_142892.1, forward strand.
TCTAGTATTTGATATACGACTTTTACAAAGATGAGGGTGAGGGGGTGGATTTAGGGGTGGGGGGTAAATTTTAACAAAAACTGAAATTGTATAAAATACATCTTTATATACATTTTAAATTTGGAGACTCTAGCTTAAAAGATATAGGAGATATAATTTTTTAAGTGATCTTCGATAAGGTTTTTTATCGATAAAAAAGTATCGGAATGAGTTATCGTTTTTTAGTGATAAACTCGATCTGCGCGTGATATATACGGACATTTTAAAAAAAAAGTTGAAGTCTCTAGCTCTTATATCTTCTGAAATCGACGCGTTCATACATACGGACGGACGGACGGACGGACGGACGGACGGACGGACGGACAGACAGACGGACATGGCCAAATCGACTCAGCTTGTCGCCCTGATCAAGAATATATATACTTTGTGGGGTCTGCCACGCCTCCTTCTGCCTGTTACATACTTTTAACAAAACCATTATACCCTGATTTCCCATTTTCAATGGGTTCAGGGTATAAAAAAAAAAAAAAAAAACAGCAAAGAAATCTGAAGGATTTGAGTGAGGTAAAAGCGTGTGACTATGTGTTACCCTATATAAATATCAAACTATAAATTATTAATATTCATTGATTATTATTTGTATTTTATATTATTATTTTTATTTAATTATTAATTTAATTAATATTAAGAAAATTATTTTTAATCTAAGAAATTAAGTTTTAGTTATTTTAGATTCATTTTGATTTTATATTATTTTTATTTATTTATTAATTTAATTAATATTATTTTTAATCTACGAAATTAATTTTTAGTTATTTTAGATGAATTTTCATTTATAATGGATAAATATAATTTACATAAATATAATGTAATATAAGTGCAAAATATAATATTAAAAATTAAATTAAATTAATGTATCAAAAATAAAAGACAAAATCTTAATTGATTTAGTAGAGATTTTTTGAATATATTTATATATTCTCTAAAAATTCTATAAAATGTAAAGCTATTAAAAACAATGAAAATATTGTAAAAATAAATAAAACTAAACTAGCTTCAATGTAAGAAATAATATCTATATATTAGACAAGTTTCCTAGGAACTCAAACGGCAATCGCAGTTTCGCATCATATTACCCCTTAAAACCGAACGACCCATATCGAGGGTATTGCAAAAATTCTATGGAAAATATGCTAAAAACTCTGGCACTCGATTGCAATTGCGCATATTAATTGAAAATTTCTCACGCAAAATGAATCCAGAGCAATTGTTCAATGCGAATTTGTCCCAAAAACTGCATACATAAAAATTGCAATAGACGAAGGTGGCAGAGCGCTCCGATGGCATGCGATTTGCAGCTACAAAGCGTTATTACTTTGGCCCAGCAAATGGAAATGCTAATCGAAAAAAGTGCAATTGTTGATCGATTTATGCATCGATGTACTACTATTTTTGCTCTTCCGTTCAAATTGATGCATTTGCTGAGAAAAAAAAAAAAACTAATCAAAGCTCAGTAAGGTCAAAATAATTTGCGCAACCAAAAACAATTTCGGAATTTATATTTACGTTTCAGTTATACAATTTTAGAGCTTTAATTTAAAAGAAAATAAATTGAAAATGAGCAAAAGGCTGAGTAGAAGCAATATATGAATTATTCTAGATCAAATGAAAATAGATATTGCAGCTTAAATTGATTTTTGATGGGATGCGGTTGGGCGGTTGTTAAAGACTACATTTTACTTACTTTATTACAAAGTATACATTTATATATGTAAAGAAATATATTCCAGTTATACTCTAAAAAATAAAACGGAGTATAATACAAATATAATCCTTTTAAAAGACAAACTATTATAACTGTTAAAAAAATATTCTTAATCAGAGAGTATTTCATTCAAAGAGTATTTTTATTATAACAGTTATAACAGTTGTATAACAGCATTTTATTTTACTAAATTCGCACTCTAATTTCAATTTGTAACTACATTCCATACTAAAAAGAATTACGTTATATAAGAGTAATCTATTCTAATTGACTATAAAACTCAACTGTTATAAAACTGTTCTACAAATGTAGCACAAATTGCTTCTAGCTATACTTTGATTAGCTTAATTCACTTGAACTTCAAATGAACATTTTTGAAATGTACTAAAAATGAGTTTCATTTTAGCAATTTCAGCTGGCTTTTATTTTAGTTTTAATGCCAGGTCTATGCCCAGTTGGCCAAAACTTTTAAATGCAGCGCAATCTAGCCAAATATATATATACATATATCTAGAGCGAGCTACATCCAACGTTTTGTGCACCCTTTAATCATTTTAACAGCTGCCAATCATCATTAGCGCCCGTCGCAAATGCGGGTGGTGCGAATGCCAATTCGTTTGGTGGTGCTGTGGATCATGGTGGCAGCGCGGTTTGACTGCTGGCTGCCACACGTTTTCGATAGGTAGCGCACACAGAGTTGGGCGGGTCGTGAGGGGGTTCGCATGGAGCATTGGGGCCATTGGCGAAATTTCAAAGCCATTACAAGCTAAAACTATAAAACCGCCAATTAGCAACGCGTTGGCAATAAACTAAACAACGTTCGCTGTGCTCCCTTCGGTTCTGTTCTGTTCTGTTCTGTTTCGGGATCTGTCCTTTGGCAGCAGGCTGAAAAATCTGAATGGTATTTTACCTTGAATACCCTGTTAACAGGGAGTGGAAGCGAAAAGTTGGGCTATTATGTAAGGCATCTAGGTATGAATGGTATTTTTATTTAACTTTTACAGGGTATCATAAAGCTACATATGCTTAACAAGATGGGTTGAATATAAAAAATGGGGTATTATGTATTGTATAAGCTTTTGTAAAGTATTTACTGCCATAAGTACAGGGTATTTTATAATGGAAAGTATGGAAGAAGGAAGATTTTTGTAGTGGAACAGCATCTACCATATGTACAGGGTATCTTCTAAACAGAAGTATGTGAAATATATGGTATTTTGTATGGCATCTACTTCAGCAAGTTATGTATGTACAATATATTAAAGCTCAATTATAAGTACAGGGTATCTTATAGCTGAACACGTTAAGAAAATTTGTATTTAATAATAAGAAAATTGACAATCTATCCACTCACTCCACATCTAAACTTACAGGGTATTTGAAGCCATGGAAATCCTTGACAGCAGACCTAAGAATAATCTAGACAATAATATTATATCATTTTACATTTATTTTATATCATTTTAGTTACAAACTGCCTTTAATTTTGAGTCTTTGCCTTTCGACTTTTCCATTACAGGGTATCTGCCGGTAAAGTACTTTCAATCAGCGCCAATAATTTCTTCTTTTTTTTTTTGGCTCTTTAGACTTTGGTCTTCTATCTGACAGCAGCTGTTTACCGTTGACTCTCAGCGCTGCTGTGTAGACACGTGTGTGTGTTGGTGTTGGTGTCTGTGTGTGTGTGTGTGTTAACCGCGCGTTTTTAAGCCAATTTACCCCGACTAATCAGTATAAACCACTTCAAAGCAGTAGCTACATCGACACAGCGGAAGTAGCAACATTTTCTTCTTTGTAATGTGCGCAAATTCCAATGTGTCTGGAGCATTAAAGGGCAACAGCTTCAGTCAGTGCTCAATCCAAAAAGCGCAAACTTGGCGCTGCTTTTACTCCTTTGCCATCAAATAAATTGACTTTACTCAATGTGGGGTGCATGCGAGATGCGAGGGAATACGTAACAGGGCAGAGATAGAGAGTGGGAGAGTGAGAGAGGGAGAGGGAAGACAAGTACATCAGAGAGTATGCCATGATATAGCTCTACAGACTATACTCTATATACTCTACTCATATAGTTTTCACTGCTCTCATTGGCAGAGTATGTGCCAGTCGTGCATAGCCGCTCTTGAGACTGTTTATGGCGAGCAGCGCGAACTGCTCCAAGTGTTAAGTGATCCGTGGCAAACGTGTTAAAATGTGTAATTTAATTTTGAGAGCGCTTTAAATGCGACTCTCGCTCGCTGGATCTCTTTAGAGATTTTTACGGCCCCGCCATGTTGAGATTTAAGCAGCAGGCAAACATCAAACGAACTTGCCCTTTGGCGAGAACTTTAAGACGTCGATAAAGCTGCAGAAAGTTGGTCAGAAAGTTGCTGTCGGCCCTGGCAATAAGCAAAATAGACAAGCGCTAAAAATTGGCATTGACAAGACAAGCTGGAAGTTGGCTCAAGTTTTGGGAAGCCAGGAAGCAAGGCAGCAAGGCAGCAGACAGCAAAGCACCAAAGACTAAGACTCTCAACTCTAAACTCTCAACTTGAACGCAATATGTCAATTTGGTGTAACAACTCGTTCAGTGGGACGCCGGATCCCTGGCGCTGAGGGGACACGCAGCGCACGCAGCCCGAGAGCTGAGACGAGAGTCCCCACTCAATTTGGGCCAGCCACGACGCCGGAGCGTGGCAAGGAAATAAAAATACATGAAATAAAATCAAGTGAAAAAAGAAATATAGAAAGGCAAAAGTTTTAACAACTTGGTCAGCCGTTGAAGTTTTCTAATCTGTTTCTTGTAGGTGGGCGCAGTCGTAGTAGTCCAGGGTTCGATTTTTAAACGGGTCTGGCCATTGATCTGTTGTTCGGCTTGTGCTGCTGGCCAAGTGTTTATTTTCCCACTGCTGTGCCTGGGGGTTTGTTTATTTGTCCACTCCAAATGTGCGGGGCAGGGGTAGCACCGCAGCTCAGCTCAGCTCAGCTTAGTTCGACTCGGCTCAGCTCCGTTCCGTTCCGTTCCGAAGTCAACTTCTATAGAAAGTCAATAAAACTGTTTGACAACTCACTGACTAACTGAATGGACTGTGTGTGTATTTATGTGTGTGTGTGTTTGGAGCCTTTTGGGCACATTAAATTTACAATTTATGGCTGACAATCGAAAGCAAGTTTTATATCCATCTGTAAATGGTGAAACTGCTCGAACCTTGAGTTATCTATGTGAAGGTAAAGTGAAGACGAGCTCTCAGCATATTGAATTTTTGGATTAGAAGACGATGCAGTTTCTGATACTTAATTTGTTTAATTATTATTATTATTTCTTGGTTTTTATTTTTATTTATTTATTTATTTATTTATTTATTATTAATATTTTTTGTTTTTTGACTAATTTTGAGTTGAAAATAAACATTATGTATTCCTATCAACAAGTTTTGTTAAGCCAAAGAAAAATAACAAATAATTTCTGTGCCTTCCTCTTCAACTCTGTAAGACTCCATTGATTGACTGATTGACCCACTGACTGTTAGACACTAAGTGATAAAATTGAAAGCTGAAAACAATGAACTACCTGATTAATTGTTACTGCCTGACGGATTAACTGATTTCTTCATTAACCAAGCCAATGACTCTTTGACTGACGAAATTATTGATTGTCAATCAAAAACCTTTTTGATTGACTGACTGTAGAAGCTCTTTAATAAATGATTAATTAATTGTTTGATGTATTGAGTTAATGACTGAGATTGGTGCATTGTCTGACTGATTGATCCAATAACAGATTGTTTAACTAGCTGATTGACAGTTCGCTATACTGACTGATTGCCTGACATCGTAATTGATTGATGAGTGATTGATTGATTGTCTGACAAACTCACAGAATGACTGACAAATGCTTTAACTCTCCTAAAAATTACGCTCCCTCTCCCACTCTCTCTCTCTCTTTCTCCCCCTCTCTCTCTCCCTTTCTTACACTCCAACTAGCTAACTGATTGACCAACTTCATATCTGTGAATAAGGCTCAACTATATTACATTACCTTATATCAGCAATGTTCCACAATTGCATCATAATGCAGAATTCATGTTCGAACACGAAATTAACGCGTTCTCATGCAGCCAAGCAAATGCAAATCATTAAAGTTATTCGCCCAACATAATTATGGTATTGGAATAATGATGAATATATGGATGCCAATGGCACACAAAAGGAGCAATGCCACAGTGCACAAAATGCTGTTAAAAATGGCAATTATGTGCATGCAGATACATATATACATATATATAGATCTGTGTGTGTGTGTGTCTTTTGCTCACGCAGAGAGCCATGCTGCCACATTTACGTAATTTATCATATTTTTACACGCAGTTTTATTTCCATTTTCCGCTTGGCATCCTTTTTTTTCTTTTGGCATTATATTTTTCGTTTTTTTTTTTTACTTCTTCGATTTTTAATCGATTCGATTTATAACAATTTGCGGTAAATAAACTCACGTTATAAATTGCTGCATATTCTTTTTTTATGCACTCTGAATTCATTCAGAGAGCTAGAGAGCGGGGTATATTGTTTCTGTGCATGCTTTTGTGACAGCAGCTTGAAATTCATATTTTAATACAACTTCAAAGTTGTGCAAGCTGGAAATATTTTTACCGTTTTTCCTAAATCTATATGTTTGATTAGGCGACAAACTTTAAACTAAAAATTTATTAAATATTTTATAAATATATAATTAAAAATTGTTTAATTAATTTCAATAATAAATTAATTTAAGAATTTTTATAAATATATAATTTTAAAATTGTTTCAATAATTATATATATATAACTTAACAATTATTTAATTAATTTCAATAATAAATTAATTTAAGGATTTTATTAAATGTTTTTAAATTCAGCGTTATTTATATAAAATAAAATTGGTAGACATAATAAAAATAAAGAAATTAAAAAATAATTAATAATTTTACGTATATACATTTAAATATAAATTATTTTGTTTTATTTGATACAATTTTTTCTTTTTTAATTTTGAATTAAAAATAAGTTTATATATAAATTATTTTGTTTTATTTGATACAATTTTTTCTTTTTTAATTTTGAATTAAAAATAAGTTTTTTAAAAATCCCTAATAATGCATTCTATTAAATATTTACATATAAGGTATCTACTAGTCAGTCTCACATATCAACATCACACTTACGAGTGTTTTTTAAGTGCTGCCCGCGTGTCAGCTGCAAATATCTTTACAAGTCATTTTTATAATCGTTACATTTAAAGTGCATTGCTCCCAACTTATTGTTGTTTTTATTTTTTATATTGTTTATTAAGGATCGCTGTTGTTGTTGCTGTCGTTGCCGTTGTTATTGTCCGGCACGCTTGCCTATAATTAATGCATAAATTATGCACACAAAGCGATTGCAAAATTACAACAACAACAACAACAAGTGGCAAAGGCAAAGGGTAAAGGACAAAGGACTTGACTGTTTGTGTCTGTGTGTTTTCTTATAGCTTGTAAATACGCGTAAAACTCGTAAAACTTTGCATGCCCATTTAACCGTAGGCGCTTTTAATACGATAATGACAATATTTCACAAGAAAGGACTCGCACAAAGGACACAAATAAGGTAGCCGAGCAGCACTCGGAGCTATGATATCCTTTTTTACTTTTGTATTTTTGCAGCTGTTCTTAAAGCTGCGGTCAGCTGCAAAGACATGTTACGTATACGCAAGGATATGTTAAGCATACGCAGGACATGCTGGAGATTTGAACTGATAAATTACGTATACGCAATGACTCAATCGGCTGCTATATGAGTATCTTTTTCTCAGAGTGTTGGTAAAAATCAATTAATTCCAAACGGAGAGAAACTTTCAATAGTTTTTATTATGGTTATCAAGTCAAGTTAGCTTTTAATTGGCTATATTCAGGCTTAAACTATTTCATAATGCCCTACGTTTGTATTCATTTAAAAAAAAAAAAACTCCCTAAAAATATTTTAGTCAAGCATTAGCTATTTTAATTCTATTGGAACTGCTCAGGCTTTTAGTTAAACGGAATTGAAATCAATTGAATGGCTTTACCTTAGTCTGCCTAATATCTATATATACCGAAATATGTCTATAATCATACATCTCAATAGAAAACATTAACATTTAAGCTCAATTCAAAAGCGCAGCTATTGAAAAATTTATAAACTGTAAACTATTGCGGCATAATAAAAACTAATCTCAACAGCAAGCAACCACAGATAAACTACAGGATAATAAGAGGAAGAATACGAACATTGTACATTTGCTATTTCCCAGAGGGAGAAATCCCATTGGCTCGAATGGTGGGCGAAGGTTTGGGCAATGGAAAACCATTTAGCCAATTTAAATGTTGTTCGAACAAGCCAAAGAAAGCAACACGAGCTGCGCTGCGTAATAGACAAACCAAAAAATCAACAAGACGTGGTGGGGCAAGGGGCAAGGGGCAAGGGCAGCAGCAACTAGATAAACTTGCGTCACATGCAGCACCAGAAGAAAGCAGCAAATTGCATGCAGCAGCACGGCAAAGACGACAGGAGTTGGAGGCTGAGGCTGGGGCTGGAGCTGGGGCTGAGGCTGGGGCTGCCCTTGCGTGTGCTGCTAAGGATGCACACACACACACACACACATATGCGAGTGCTCCTGCTCATCGTTTTGAGTCCATCAGTAACTACTGCCAGCCGCTGCCCTCGCCCATCCGCCACCCCCGCAGCCCGCCTCCGCCCACAACCTACAGCTATGCAGTCTACACTGCACTTAATTAGATTGCGCTTCGGGCACATGTTTACTCTAGCAGCAGTTGCACAAAAAAAAAAAAATAGAATAGAAAAGAAGAAGCAGAAAAGAAGTAGAAAAACAACGAAAAGAAAAGAAAAACTTGCAGCTGGGGTGAAAAATCGTCGACACAAATGAGAGAACAAGCGAAATGCAAGGAACTCCGAACAGGAATCAACCAAAAAGGAGCAGGAGGAGACGAGGTACAAGCGGAGGAAGACAAGTAAAGAAAAACTAAACGAAAAACCACTAATAAAACACATTTCGCCAGTGAAAGTGAAGACACAACGAGAATTGTGCCACATTTAAAAGTAGTTCGAGTATTCCCCAGATATCCAATACAACAGCAGCAGCAACAACAACAACAACAACAAGAGTGGAAGAGAAAAAAAAACAAAAGCTCTCTAATAACATCATAATAACAGAGCTGAAATTATTTCCCCAATGTCTGAGCCCTACTCAGGGGGCAAGGAAAACGCTTTTCATTTTTCTTTGAATTTGAGTTTCTAATTTTAGCGGAAAAAAAATCTAACGAAGTTTTTATACGCTGACTGGGAATATAAATATAATATAATATAATATAATATACATATGTATATACATATATTGACAAGAAATATCTGTAAAAATTATTTAGAAATCATAAAATATCCTATATAAATAATTTAAAGATTGGTATTAGCATAAAAAATATTATGTATGTAAAGAAAAAATAAATAAATAGATAAGACAGAAAATGAAACTTAATGTATAATTAATTGTATTTTTAATATGCATTTTATATTTTTTTATTATTTATATTATTTTTTTTAAATTATATTATTTTTAAAGCAATTTTTTATTTTAATTTTTTTAAATATTATATTAATATTATATTTCTATTTTTTTCAATATTTTTACATGTTTGTATTTTATTTAATTGTGATCTTTTTAATTTTTAATATATATATATTCTTTTTATATATATAAAATACATTTTTGGTTTGTTTCAGTATTAAAATCATTTTTATTTATATGTTATATTTATATTTATTTATATATATTTATTTATATATATTTATTTATATTTATTTATTTCTATTATATTTTTAAATTTTCAATTCCTTTTCATTTTAATATTTAAATAAATTTAATTCTTTTCCATAAAGAATAAGTAAACTCAAGTTTTTATTGTTTTTGCCTCAAAGTCAATCCTTTGTTTTATTATAAATATCATCAGCTTAAGCTACCCCAATTTGCCGCTCTACTTGGGTAGCGCAAAATGGACTCGAAATCTCTTTTGCTAGTTGTGTGGGATTTCTCTAATATATATGTATATACATACATACAGTTACATATACATATATCAATTTGTGTTGTAGTTGGAGCTGCGGCAGCAGTGATAGCACATGTTGCCACAGTTTTCCCTCTACATTGGACTTCCCGCGGGAAACTTGCCTTGATTATGACAGTTGGTTTACATGTGACAACAAACATAACAACAACAACAACAACAAATACAACAACCACGACTACTACTAGCTGACTAACAACTAACCCATTGTAAGGTTTATTTTTTGCTTGGTCAATGTCATAATTTGCCACATGTCTCTTTGGCTTTTGACAAGGACATTTCTTGGGGATTTGTCGTTGAAGGAATCTGAGCGCTGCTTCGTTTGGCTTAAGCCCACAATTTGGTTGGCCATTTAAATGCGAGGATACTACCTACCCAGCGACCCAACGAGCAGACCCTTCAAGCCTTTCTTGGCATGTTCTCATGTAATTACTTCGCTTTGCCCGAAATGCGGGTGGGCGTGAGGCGGGGGTCAGGGGTTGCTGCTGTCTCTATATGGCGCTAACTGGCCTCGATTGTTGAGTGATAAGTGCTGCTGCCTCTGCAGTTGCATTTGTCAGTTTTTGGCTTGGCTGCCTGGCCGTTTGTGGGGCACTGAATGAGACATGGCCAACACATGCCAGCATTAACTAACTCGCGTACAAGGTTCGCTGGCGTTGGCGGTTTCCTACGCCCTGTATAAGTGAGGTAAAGGGGTTGCTAGTGACTTGATGTAGCGTTTGACAAGGCTATATATAAATATAGTATATTTTTTTTAAACTTATTATTAATTGTAATCTGTCTTATACAAAATAATAAGAACATTTATTATTAATTGATATGTATTAAGTGTTACTCTTGTTTGAACAATTTTAGTTTAATTGTGAGACAAATATTCTATATTAATGATTCTCGCTCCTTTCGACTTGTATAGCAACATGTATGAAAGCTCCGCTTCAGAGTGCACAATTTTTGTTCTCCAGTTTGTCATTTCATATCTCACTTTCAAATGGAGAGGAAAATATTATTTAATTTTATTTTTCTACATTTTATATATTCATAAAAATATGTTTGTTATATTCATAGTTAATTTTTAATAAATTAATTTTTATTATTATAAATTATATATTTTATTTTGCATTTATTTCTATTTTTATACCCTGAACCCATTGAAAATGGGAAATCAGGGTATAATGGTTTTGTTAAAAGTATGTAACAGGCAGAAGGAGGCGTGGCAGACCCCACAAAGTATATATATTCTTGATCAGGGCGACAAGCTGAGTCGATTTAGCCCTGTCCGTCTGTCTGTCCGTCCGTCCGTCCGTCCGTCCGTCCGTCCCTCCGTCCGTCCGTCCGTCCGTCCGTCCGTCCGTCCGTCCGTCCGTATGTATGAACGCGTCGATCTCAGAAGATATAAGAGCTAGAGACTTAAACTTTTTTTTAAAATGTCCGTACATATCACGCGCTTATCGAGTTTATCACTAAAAAACGATAACTCATTCCGATACTTTTTTATCGATAAAAAACCTTATCGAAGATCACTTAAAAAATTATATCTCCTACATCTTTCAAGCTAGAGTCTCCAAATTTAAAATGCATATAAAGATGTATTTTATACAATTTCGGTTTTTGTTAAAATTTACCCCCCACCCCTAAATCCACCCCCTCACCCTCATCTTTGTAAAAGTCGTATATCAAATACTAGAGACTTGTGCTTCGGTATACACCTACATTTTAACATTATGATTACGTTCTGAAAGTTTCATTACGATCGTACGTCTAGAAATTAAATTATTCCACAAATAAGTTTTCATAATATTGCCACACTGCAGCGCAACCCAAGCGCAATCGCCTGTATATGTGAGTGTGTGTATATGCGTGTGTTTGTTTGTATGCGTGTGTGTGCGTGTGTGTGCGTGTGTTTGTTTGTATGCGTGTGTGTGTTTGCTAATTATTATTGAAATATCAGTTGCTTGTAGGGTTCAGGGGATCTCGTAGTCGAGCAGTCTCGACTAGAGCTTTCTTACTTGTTATTATTACTTTTTATTTTATTTTTATTTATATTTCTTATTAAAGTTTTATACTTCTTTAATATTTTCTTTATTTATTTTTATCTTATTATAGTTATTTATTATTTTTATTATTATTAGTAAAATTGTTGTCTTTATATATCAGAAATTGACTTTTCGTTTTTTTATGAATTCGTTCAGCCCTATTCATTAAATACAGGGTATGTTAAAGCCTAATATTCTAACGCTTGTCACTCTAAATTTTTTGTATGCTTTCCAAATGTTGCTGTAAATTGTTAATTAAATTTTTCTGTTCTCATTTTCTAACGGACGTGTGGGAAAATGTAGCCCAAAAACTAAAAAAAAAAAGAAGTAGAAGAAGAGGAAGAAAACGGGAGAAAAACAAACAATACGCCAGCCAAGGGGTTAAAGTTAAGCAAAGCTTTTTGCCATATTATTGTAGTTCTGTTGTAGGTAAGCTGAGCTGAGTAATTAACAGCAAATGTAAGTTGTAGCTGTCAGAGGGAGAGTGGGAGAGAGTGGGGGAGAGTGTGAGAGTGAGAGAGAGAGAGAGAGAGAGAGCGGCTTTAGAGATAAGCAACATATGGTATAGATACTTGATAGCTCATTGTGGAAAATTCGTGGCAGGCCTTGGAAGAGAGCAAGCGAGTAGCCAGAAGCCAGAGCCCATTGCCCAGAGCCCAGAGCCTTATACTATTATCAGCAGACACGGCCAATGGCCAGCAGCAACAGCCGCAGTAACAACAACAAACAGCAACTTAAAGCAATTACAACAATCAACGTTCGCCGCACGATAAGCGATAGCTGCAACAACAATCCAAGCGTGTGTGTGTGTGTGTGTGTGTGTGTGTGTGGCTTACCCAAGTGCTGGCCCACAATGAACCGCGATTACAAACACAAAACCGAGGGCCCAGCTAACAACAACAACAACAACAATGGGCAATAAACGGATCTGAGAGCGAGGCAGCAACGTTTCTGATTGGTGACTGCCGCTGGGGTAAGCTAATGAATACAAGTATCTCATAGACACACACACACACACGCACACGCACTCTCGTAAATACTTGCGTGTGTTTGTATGCATATGTAATGCTACTTAAGTGCCGGCTGCCAACAGCCTCGACTCATTTTGTTTATTAATTTAAAAATGCAACAGCCAGCAAAAGCCATTGGCAACATATGCGAACGAACAGCAACAACGTGAATAAGCAGATCAAGAAGAGGAGCAACAAATACAACAACAACAACAACAACAACAACAACAGCAAGAACAAGAACAACGGCCACAGCAGCAACAACTGTTGGCAACATTTGCTGTTCAAAAGAATTAGTTGAGTTCTAGGCTTAGCTGGCGGTTTGTGTCTTCGCTAAGTTATTTTAAGGGCATTTACTTTGGATTTGATTAATGTGTTAGTTAAGCGACTTATATTTGCTCTAACCCGCACGCTTGGCTCTTATAATTCACACTTAACTTTATAAGTAAGCTGTGTTCCTTCAAGAGTCTTATACTAGAGTTTTATTGTTGTATAGCTGATATTTTGAGTTTAAATTAAAGCGAAAGAGAGGATAATAATTGTGTGCAAATACATCTTACATACATGTATGTAAATATGTATAAGATAGAATGCAATTAAGAGTAAACAAGAAACAAATTTAAGTTGGAGCTAGAGCAGGATCAAGTATAAGAGTTACAATTAGAGTAAGAATATCTTAAAGCGGACCATATGTAGTACTATATTATTTATTAATGCATATTCTATGTACGTATATGCATACATACATACATATGTATATGAATAGAATGAAATCTATTGAAAGCCATGTACATCATAGAAAATAAAAATACATATATAATATAATTTGTATATTCCTTCAAAAAATCATTTGTTTTTAATTATATGCTGAACCTATTGCACAAGTTTTTGTTCTATGTACATATGTATGTACGTACTATGTATATACATACATACATAGTAATACAATTAATGTATTATAAATATTATAAATGAGAGGTTTTTATTTTCAACTAAGTTTGAAATATGACTGATTTCCTCTATTCTTTTTGAACAAAATTAATTTTATTACTATTAATAAGTAGTTAATAATATTAGAAAATATACATGCAGATGTACATATGTATGTATGTTTGTATGTAAAATAACATATGTACATATATTTACATATGTATGTACATTTACATATTTCTGTATAAATTTTTATAAAATTAAGATTTCCTAGGTACAAATTTTAACTTATTCAAGTAAAAGCAAAAATGGGCAGTTGTCAAGCCCCAAAGGCCAAATTCCAATCAGTACGCACATACATACGCACGTACGTATACACAAATACATTAATATGTAAACATACAAACATACATTTAAATTTACATATATGCATACATATGTACATACATGTTTACATACATACATTTACATCTGCGTTATGTATGTACATCTCTGTGTTCGTCATGTCCCTCTATCGTGTTATTCGAATACGCCGTTACGAATCGTCAGGCACATGGCCAATTTCGAAACTGCGACGTTTCTGCGTTCGCTTTTTGGGTTCTTAACGATATGCGACAATTTCTGACCCCAAGAGACCAAAATGCGAGCACAGCGCGAGCAAAAGAGAAGGCAAGAGGCACGAGAGCATGAGAAGCGACGAAGCCGAAGGCAACGCTCGAAAACGAAACTGAAAACCAAGCGCGATCGAACGAACGGTTGAGTTTGTGGAAGAGAGCGGGGTGGGGGAGAAGGAGAGGGAGAGTGTAAGAGCGGGAGAGAGGCGTCGCACACACAGCTGCACGCATTACGCCACAAATTTATTTGGATTGGGGTTGGGTCAAAATTTAAATATTTCAGCGCCAACAACAAAAACAACGTCAACTGATTTTTCGCGTTTCGGGCTCGTTTTACTTGATTGCTCGAACGAACGAAGAAACGAACAAACGGTTCTTCTTCGATCGATCGATCGAACGCTGCCCCAATCTATGATTTTGCCTGCATATTTGTTGCCTGTTCTGTTGCTTCTTCTTCTTCCGCTGTTGCTTCATCAGAAATAAATAAAAATGTTGGTTGGAAATTGTTTTCAACTTGGTCTTGAATTGTCACCCCCTCCCCCACATTACACCTCTCGCTCGAACACTCTTGACAAACACATTCCCCATTTATAAATTTTTATTGCCTGATTGAGTTGACTTGGGTTGGGCTTGGCTTCAATGAGGGTTCGTTTTTTGGGCTTATCGAGTCGATAGAACTGGGCAAAAACGGCAACAGTTACGATCGTTATGAACGGGCTCCCCTTCCACACTGTCTAACTGCTTGGGCGCCCCTCCCCGCTGCCCCTTTACCCGTCCACGACCTGCTGACTGTTCGTCTTGCGCTCGACTCGATTTCTGACCTGTGTCAATATTTATTGGCTTTATTTACAGCCAGAGCCGCTTTTGGTATTTGCATTGAATTCGTGATTAATTTGCCTGATAAGCAGCAAGCCGAACGAGAGCCATGGGGATAGGTCTGGTATTTCCGACATTACCTAATTGAACATTTAAAAGAAATCATTATCTAATGCAATTAATTCATTTTTCATTTATTCATTTTGATCGCTTCCAGGAAGAGTTAATTCTCACATTTTTGTCACTCCATCCAAAAAAATAGATGAGATTTTTACACGAAATTATTCCTTCCAATCATTGATTTCAATCTTTCTTTTGTTAGCTACATCCATCATTCTCTGACTCATTCCTGCTTTCGTAACATAGCTAATCTACATGCTCTTCATTTCCATACCAAATTCATTATTCTAACTGTTGCCTCCCCTCCCATGCTCAACCCTGTACACCTATCTCTTACACACATTCGTATAGTAAGCGCATGGAGAACTTTAACAAACCGTTTTATTGCCGCTCAATTAACGGCGCAAAGAGCACAAATACCAAAGAAATAATAATAAAATATAAGAGTCAAAATAATAATAAAAAAAAAAAAGCTCATCTCGCACATTCGAAAATTTAATCAGCAGTAGAGAACAAATTCCGCTTGCATGACTTTTAATTTGGCTTGAAAGCAAATGCAGGAGAGAAGAGGAAAGAGCAAGCATGCAAAGGCTGCAACGGAAACGCCGAGCGCTCCCCCTTACTGACATGCGTGTAAGTGAGAGGGAAAGCTTTGGGCTTACGGCTTTCTCTCTCTGTTCTCTTCTTTTATTTTTGCCAGAATTGATCATCGCAACATTTGTGCGGGCACGTTGTTGTTGCTGCTGCTGCCCCTTGTGCCCTATGTATGTGTGTGGGGCAAGCCGAGGGCCAGAATATATACAGAATACATTAATTGACACTTGGCCGGAAATAGTTCATTAGGCATAAATTACATACAGACAAAAGCCACTCTCTTCTCTCCCTCCCACACTCAATAGATTATTCTGTTTTTTTTTTTGCTAGATTTCAGCGGCTTAAATGACTGCACGGGAATTCTGTCGTTATCGCCGTTTCCAATGGGCAGCGTACAAAACGTTGCAAGACACAAATGTTGGGCATTAACATTAAACAAGACTCGAGATATACTGACACACACACACTCACACAAAAACACACAGAGCCACATACACATGCATACGCATGCGTATACAGTAAATCTGCCTCTCTTTTGGTCTTTATCTATGCTCGCTCACTCGTCCTTTCTCTGTCGCACTATCGTCGTTTTGGTTAGACTCAACATGTGTGCTCCAAATGTTTTTTGTAAGTTTTTACAAGAGCCTGGAAGAGACTGCGAGACTGCGCGACAGCGGCTGCAAAACAAGGCAACAAAGCGCAGACGTAAAGTAAAGCAGAAGCAGAATGTAAAACACACAAAACAAAAACACAAAGTGGGCATATTAATAAATTCAACTAAAACGCAATTGAACGCGACCTCAGACATACAGGCACAGACGCAGACGCCAACGTTGTCGCCGTCGCCGTGGCCGTCGCCGTCACCACCAGCGAACCAAACTAAAGAGAACCATCATTAAGCGGGCTCAAATCGGCCGCGCTCCCCAACAGTTCCCTCCTCCTACACTCACTCACACACACATGCGCATAATGTTTTACTCATTCCCCTTCTTAGAAACTGCAGACAGTTGAAAGCCGTGCAGCAACGAAATGGAAAATGGAATAAGTGCAACAATTGTAGTGGAGGGAGCGGAAAAGTGGGAGAGAGGAGCAGCGGATCGAGCTATGTACAAAGTAGCCGATTAATGAATGCAGCCTGAAAAGGGAGGCATGAGTATACAAGCTAAATGCCCTACACCCAATAATATTTAACTAAAATTCATTTGCATACTTGCATATATGTATCAAATCTAATTAGCTAAAAGTCATATACTCACCTACTATTAATAACATATGATGTCTTACACATTTATGGAATATACATATGTGTATATACATACATTCATATGTACATATGTTCTGTATAGTTTAATACAATATATTTATTTATTTATTTATATAAAACCACAAGTTGCAAAGCATTCCTAAAAACCTTGACTATTAATTCCACAATGCCTCATCGCTTAAGTGTAGGGCATAGCATATAGAACAGTTTACCCATCTCCAACAATAACAGCGCAAAGTAGAATCGACGGCAGCTACTGAAAAACGTCAGCGATGCAAACGCGTCAACGGATTTTTGTGTTACACATAATTTGAATGCTTGATTTGTTTGAGTGTGTGCGTGTATGAATGTGTGAGTGACGTTGTCGTCTCCGTCGCTCTTCTTTTTTTGCGCTCATTCTTTTGCTCGCTTTTACTTTCTGTTGTTGCAATTAAACGGCGTTTTTCCGTCTGAACGCCAGTAAGACGAAAGAGAGAGAGCGAGAGCCGACGCGAGCCGAGCTCAGCCAACGGCCTGGACAGCTCTTTGAGCGCATCGTACGCGGCGGCGACGCCGGCGCAGGCGTCGATAACGGTAATGCCGCCGCGCACACACGTTGTGTATTGGCCCAGGCAGCGACGCCGAGCACAATTGTCCGAGAGAGAAAGACAGAGAGAGCGAGAGGTAGAGTGCGCGCATGTTGAGCGCGCGTGATTTTGTGGCTCTTTCGCCTGCGCCTGGGTCTTTATTTGTGGCTCGCGTATGTGTGATTGTGTGCGTGTGTGTGAGTCGTGTTTGTGTTTTTATACCCTTGCGCTGAGCATTCGAATTCTATGACGAAGTTTAACAATTGCTCCGGCCTCACTCAAACGCCGTTTGCATGGCAAAATCGCTCAGAGTATTTAGAGTGCTACATGCGAATGTGTGCGCTTCTTGTATGTTTTGGCTTCGCATCGAGAAATGCGGGCTGGCTGCTAGCAGCGCTGCAGACGTCGTTGCCGTCGACGTTGTCGTTGTCGTTGTTGTCGCGGCCGTCACAGCTCGCGGTGGTTGTTATTTTTTTGGTTTTGGTTTTTAGTTGCTGTTTAAACTTGGTCGTGAGAGGGTAGCAGCCCCCGTCGTCATCCATTGCCACCCAAACGATCGCGCGCTGGCAAAAAGCAACACAGTAAAGTGAATGTGATAAGTGAACTTTGGGTCAAGTGAATAAAGTGAATCTGGCTGGCGCGCTGGCCAACAACAACAAATACAACATTAATCTACACATATTGCAACAAATTCTAATGGCGCCCGCTGCCGTTGTTGCCTCGTCGGGCTCCTCACCCACCACAACGAATTCGCTGCAGGACATGAGCGCAGCCGCCGCGGCCATAGCGCTGGACATGAAGCCCAAAGTCGAATTGGCCGTGGTGCCCGCTCAAAAGATTAAGAAATGTGCGTACAAATCCAATGAGACTCTGAGCTGATACCCTCTCTACAACAACAACTACTGCTACTACAATGAAACTGTTTACTTCCATTGTCTTTCCAGTGGTGCGCCGTAATGCCTCCGACAAGCTAAAGCTCATCAAAATGGTCCACGACAATCCCATTTTGTGGGACTCGCGTCTGCCCAATTTCAAGGGCGCCGAGGAGGAGAAGAATCGCGCCTGGGAGCACATTGGCCGGGAATTCAATGCGCCCGGAAGACGCGTTGCACGCGCCTTCAAATCCCTGCGCGAATCGTATCGCCGCGAATTGGCCCACGTGAAGTTGATGGGCAACGGATTCAAGCCAAAATGGAGCCTGTACGAGGCCATGGACTTCCTCAGAGATGTTATCAGAGAAAGAAAGTGAGTACGAATTGCAAGCGAACAACACAATCAAAACAAAAACGCGAACAACCCTTAACAAATATGAATAGCAAAAATTAGGCTGGACCTAACACACACATTTTGCATGCACTTGTTGAAGTACATATGAATATATGTAAATTAAATTATGAAATTAATTTGAATATTATAAAAAAAAAATAATAATAATATTGAATATTCCCTAATTAGTTAAGAATTATATACATATTTTTTTAGGTTCAGTCTAATATAATTAGGCTTGCCTCGTTCATATATATTTATTTGTTGAATACATAATTATTATGTTAATTATTGAAAAGTTATATACTAAAGCAAATAGCATTTATTATTTTATTATGTAATATGCATTGATTATTACTTTTTAGGCCCAGCCTAATATAATTTAGCTTGCACTTTTAAGGCTCAGCCTAATGGAATTTAGCTTTGTGCATATTAATAACCTAGAAACTGCTGGAAAACCTTGCTCGCAATATATTATTATGATCGGGCTGGGCTTATCGTAGTGGGCTCGGTTTACACCCACCTGAATTTGGTCACTTTCCATTTCCAATCATTGAATCCAATCGTGCCTTCCATTGTCTCTGCCCTTTGACTAATATTACAACTGAAGTCGGCAGCGATAAGCGATTGTTGTTGTGTTCACGCATTGCAGGCAGACTCAGACAGCAACAGCAGCAGGCGTAAGTAAGTGTGTGTGCGTGTGCGTGTGTGTGTGTGAGCTGTGGTGTGGGGCAAAGACCAGCCTCAGAGTATGAATAACGGTTCATACTTTTGGTTTTGCTAGCAATTTTATATGAAATGAATTGAAACCTCAACTTTAGATTAGCCACTGTCAGTGCATATGGGCTTGATTCACTGAGACTTGACTTGGACTACGGCCAAGCACACAGACACATGCATACACATGCATACATATTGCTGTCTTTTGCATTGCTGTTTACATTCGCCGCGCTGCTGCAGTGCAAAGAGCAAAAACTTCGATTCTAGCCAAAAGTCAGAAGCCAGATGAACGTTTCCTTTGCCACGTTTCACTGGATGACTCAATCGATCTTGTTTTGAAATTGAAATGATGGCGCATATAATATTCTTATTGTAGACGAACTCTATATACATACATACATACATATGTACATATATACATATATGGTATTTATTTGTTGTTCAGTGAAGTGAAACATGGCATAAGGCGATTCAGTTTGTGGGTTTAGCGGGGCGGCGAGCTCTTCATGGTGTTCATTCTTGGAAAGCTGACTTACACTGGATTAGTGGGCCAGTTGAATATAACGTTTAGTTAGCAAATGAAATGAATATTGAATTCTGATTCAGTTAAATATGTATTTTTAAAATACTATGTATGTACGTAATGAATTACTTCATTCTCCCAGCAGCTGGAATATTGGAAAGCTAAGCTTTAAGCTGGCAAACTGGAAACTTTGCGCACTGTCATATTGTCAATTCTTATCAGAATTTTCGAAATACACTTTCACTCTTATATTTATACGATGAGTCATAGTATAAGAACTGCTTGAACAAGCGATTCAATTATGAACAGATTTTGTTACATGTTTTTGGTATATTTTCTAGGTTTTATTGTAATTATATTCTCTAAATAAAATACTAAAGAAAGGATTTATTGTGATTTAAATATTCTAAAAAAAAAAAAACAAAAAATTAGGAAAAAATAAATTTGATATATTTATTTACATAATATTATGATCCTTACTTAAATCAAATATATTATTCTATATATGAATATATGTACATAGAATATATTCTATATTAGATATTATTAAATAATGTAATATATCATTGTTAAACATTTTATTTTACATTTTTATTTTATTTCACATTTTATTCTTATTATCTTTATCATGAGAGTCCTTTGCCTATCTTATGACGTTTGTAGACCCCCTCATTTGTTTTATCTCTGTTGCCATTTTCATGACACGAGCAAAGAGAGAAGCAGACAAATCTCCGCTAAGCCTCTGTAAAAACATCTGCCCAATGCACACACACACACACACACACACACACATGCACGCACACTTGCATATGCAAATATGCGAATATACGCGTATTTTGCTGCTGCGAAAAAAATCTCGAAAAACGTTGGACGGAAAAAACCAATTCGAACAAAGAAATGACCAGGCTCTGGGCTCTCGGCTCTCGGCTCTGGTCTTCTCTGATTCTGTGGCTCATGTGGAGCAAACAGCCAATTCGCCGTGCCCCTCGCCGCACTACGCTCTATGAGTGGATGTGTGTGTGTGTGAGTGTGTGTGAGTGTGTGGTGTACTTTATGTACATATATTTATATGAAATAAGGCCATTTCCTTTCAATTGACTGTACCCACATCGGCAGCAGCAACCAGAGCTGAGGCAACACAGTCGGCGGCCCCGGGTCCACACATGCCCGCACACACACACACACACACACACGCGGGCACACATAGACTCACACACACATGCATATTTAAATTTTTATTATTTTGAGCTGATAACAGACAACGGAACGGGCCGGGCTCGGTCCCGAGACCGTGGCTTGAGCCATAAAAACAGATCTTGTCCAGAGCGAAAATTATACAACGCTATTGTTGTTGTTGTTGTCGCTATTATTGCTGCTGTTGTTGTTTTTGTTGTTGTTGCTGTCGGCATCGCCACTTGAACCAAAAACAAAATCGAGGGAAGCTGCAAAAACCAACAAAACGCTTTAGCCTTAGCGGCTGCTGCCTCTGCTTCTGCTGCTGCTGGTGGTGGCAGAGCGAACGAGCGAGCGAGCGAGCGAACCAAAACGAACACGAGTGCAGCGCGAGCGGCGCGATGCGAGCGCGAATGAGCGCGCTAGAGAGAGTGATAAATTAACGCAATGAGCGGGCAGCGAATATGAAAATGACAATCAGCAGCAAACGGGGACAAAACGAAGGAAAGAGCGAGCGAACGAACGAACGGCGATGAGCGATTGCGGCGAGTGGACCAAGTTTAGAAAGAAGCGTAGATTAAAAATGTTTTTTTTTTTCCTTTCTTTTTTGCGAGAGTGAGTGAGAGAGGGAGAGAGCGTGATTATATGAGTGATTGCATGTGTGTGTTTGTGTGTGTGTCTGTGTGAGTGTATGAGTGCGTCTTTGGCTGAGCAATTGAGGCGACGCAGCCAAACGGACCAGGGTTAAAAATAAGTACATGAAGCAACCAGCCGCCAACGGGGTTGGTCGCTCGGTCGCCAACGGCCAGATGACCAGGGTCGGCGGCGCTCTCTTTTATGCTCACTCTCTCAGCCCACTCTACCCCCCTCGCTCGCTCGCTCTCTCCCTCTCTCGGTCGAGTCGTGCTCGGTTCTGTGTCACGCTTATGATTTAATAAGCAAATGAGCTGCAAAATTGATGAAATTATTGCCGTGCCAAGCGACCCGCTTACCCCGACCACGCCCCCGTCTACCCAGCAATTTACCACACCCCAACCTCTACGCTCGGGACCGAGCCAAGCCGAGCCGAGTGAGTGAGTGGCTTGACCAACCGCGCCCCATCAGCATTAAAACGAATCTCAGCTGGCATCCAGTGGGAAACTGATCACCCGAAATAAAAAATGCGTCACTTGAAGCCCCACAATATATAAATACTGGGCGTATACCCAATTTGCGCAAGAGAGCCACACGAATGTAACGCAAATGTTATTAAAATATTTACAGCGATTAAGCAATTGCCAGCCAAATATTTATATTTTGCAATCGGTGGACCGATTTATCAGTCCTCAGTATAAATACTAAACAACTGGATAACAAAATGCATATCAAAATTGAGAGATCTATCTGCTTTTTTAGCCTACCTCCATAAATATCCATTATTTGTATACTAACTTACCTAATAAATGTATAATATTATGTAGATATGTATATAATATAATAATATCTCGCTTCTAAATCTTTAGCCGAACTCTCAGCCAATCGATCTTTCTACCCTATTTATCTTTCTATTTATTTATCTATGATACAAATATTTGTATATTTATATTCATGTATATGATATACATGGTATATATCTTAAAGCAGATCCTTGCATGATCAGCTACAAGGATCGCCTTGGTCGTTAACACTAATTTTTATAGTCATGCCGAATAATATAATTTGTACTTAAAATAATTGTAATAATAATCATTTAATAATTTTTTTTTAATCCAAATGTTTTTAAGTAAGAATTTCGCGATTATATGATTCTTGGAAAGACATCATAATATTAACCACAAATAAAAAAGTAGATTTGACTTGACGTCTTGTCATTCGGTTTGGCTTATCAGAGCAGTTCAGTTCAGTTCGGTTCAGCTAGGCTGAGCTGAGCTGAGCTGAGCTCAGCTAAGAGCGGAAACTTGACCATTAGTCAGTCGTTAGCGCTGATAAACCGACGAAATGGGGGAGCACAAAAATTGGAATTCCTCATGGAGAGCAGCTACGCAGTTAAATAGAAATGCAAACTGTCCATCCATTGGGTTTTGGCTGGCTATATATGTGGACGTATGTTTGGGCTGGGTTCTGGGCCCTGGCGGAAGCAAACACTGATAAGGCTTGGGAAATAGACGAAAAATAAACACAAGAGAACCAAATGAAGGAGAACCGCAGAAACCACAAGCAAATAGCAAACAGCAAACGTTTCTTCGGCTCTGTGAGCATGTGAAAATCCATTTGGCCCTGATTATGTGGAAAATGTGAAAAATGTTAAATGGAAAATGAAAAATGGAAAGCTGGAAAATGTGAACGCATATCATTTTACAGTTCCAATTGTCAACTACCTGCCCCGGAGGCCCTAACAGCAAAGGGAGCTCCGTCCTGGCAACTGGGCCCAAGCCTTGGCCCAGCCACAATTTCCCTCTTACCCCGCCCCGCCTTGGCTTGGTCTAAAAATAGCCACGTCTCGCTGCATTCGAGGCATTCAGGCAGCTGTGGAAAATGCGCCTGAAATTTGAGTAGCACAAGAAACCAGCCCCGAAGACTAAAACCAAAACCGGAGCCCGGGCCACAGCCAGAACCAGAAGCAGAACCAGAGTTAATGCCAAAGCAAAAGAAAAAGCAAAAGCCGAATCCAGCGAAAAATATCACGAGTTTTTGGGTAGTTTCGAGTTTTGTTGCTTTCTTTTATATTCATTTTTGGGGGTTTGTTAGAGCACGTTCCAGTGATTGGGATTGTGTCTCTTTGGGGTTGCTTGGCTCCATTGTGGAGTTATTTTTAGAACAGTTTTACATGTAGGGAGAGAGAGAGGGAGCAATGAATATCTAAGACATGTTGTGTAGATCAACGAAACATTGAATAAGTATATGAAATTGTGTTCCTTATGCGGGTATAGTATGTTTCTTAAAGAACAATAGATAAGAGATGTGAATATATAGCGATCTATGATCATATAGAAGAGAGCTTGGTATAATTATGATAGTTATCTTATATAGGATATTGCTCCCTATTTTGAAACCATATATGTATATAGTAGTGAGCCTTGGCATTAGTAATATTTGAAATTATTCTATAGTAGGCGTCTAAATACGTACTATAGAAACATTTGTCATTTGAGATTTTTTTGAACTGTGCTACAAAAAGCACATATGTATATCATTATCGAAAGTTATATATCATTATCGAAAGTATTTATAATCTTGAGCTGCGATTGGACGTAATATGTTTAGACGTCAATTCAAGAAGTATAAGCTGTAAGATTAATAATATAATTTTTTTAAATAATCAAACTATAGTTTGTAGATCGTAGCGAAAGTTTAAGTGTGCAGACTAATTAATATATAATAAATGTATACGTGTACTATAAATCTACTTTTAATATAGATATATACGTCCTATCTATTCATTAGTATATGAATATATTCTTAAGAATAATTATCGCAATATATGCATATCGGCTGATTGATCGAACATGCATATCTATCGTTTATCGATAGTTCAAAACCAATATAATTACATAGATTGGTTGAAAATGAGCTCCATGAGCTCCATCAAGTAGTAGCAATGCCATTAAATCTGTTAAAAACTTCATTTTCTGTCTCTTTCTTTTGCATTTACTACTACATTATAACTCATAGTCTCTCTCTTTCTCTCTCTCTTTGCAGGGGCGCTTCACATACGGGCGATCTCAGTTTGAGCGCATTTGCTCATCATTTACACAATAACAACAACAACAACAACAACAATAACAACAACAATACAAGCAATAGCAACAACAACAACAACAGCAGCAGCAACAACAACAATCACAGCATTTTAAGTGGCAGCAAAGCAGCAGCCGCTGCCGCTGCGGCCGCCTTGAAGCCGCACTCGTCCTTCATGGATGCATCGGAGGCTGCACTGAATCTGTCCAAGTGCTCGGGACTGAACTTGAGCCACGATGATTACTTCTACGACTACAATGTGAAGTCGGAGCTGGATTTGTCGGCTGGCGGCGGTGGCGGCGGCGGCAGCGGCAGCGGCAGCGGCGCTCGTAAAGCGGGCAGCAGCAGCAGCAGCAGCAGCGGCGGCAGCGCCGGCTTGGGCTTGCGCTTGCCCATAGCGCTGCCGCTGCTGCCGATGCCCGCCCACCAGCAGCATGCGCTGGCCACGGCACAGGCCATACACAACGATAGCCGCGTGAGCTCCACACGCAACGACAGCGGCGCCACAGAGGCGAATCATCAGCGGAGCTACGATGATCTCGATGCCAGTTCGATGCGCAGTGGGGATGAGGATGCTGGCAATGCCTCCGATGAGGTGGAGGAACTGGAGGCCATCGATGCCGACTTTCCCTATCCCATCATACTCGACTCGAATTCGCCGGGCAGCGAGAACGGCGGCAGCGGCGACGCTTGCCAGACGCCCGTCAGTGGACGCAAGCGACGTCGCGCTGCCGAACCGGAGGATCTGGACGATGAGGGCGACATGGATGGCGATGATTACGAGGATCAAATGCTGCAGCAGCATCGCCACCTGCGCCAGCAACAGAATGTCGTACCCGGAGAACTGGATATGCCGCCGCCGCAGACGGTGCGCGAGGTGCTCAACTCCAAGTTCTGCGGCTTCATCTCGGCCAAGCTGAACAGCATGGAGGACTCGGAGGCCGACAATCTGATGAATCGCATACTCCTGCTGGTGGTGCAAATGCAACAGTGCGAGACACCCAAATAGTCGAGGAATATGAAGTGGAATTCGGGTTTGGGGCTCGGCTTGGGTTTCGGGTTGGGTTTGGGGTTTTTTTCACTAGTTTCTAAGTAGAGGAAGAGCTCATTATGGATTAATGCAGCTGCTCAAAGCAAAACGTTTTCTTGCCATTTACCAAAATGTTTCACAAATCTGTACTCTCAATATGCCATAAATCATGCCAAAATTGTGCCATGCCAAAAAAAAAAAAACGAAAGAAAATAAGAAAATATAAGAATCAATGGAAGACTTCTTTAAAGCTATATCCCAAAAAGAAAAGAACATAAAGAGAATGAAATATACAAATGTATGAACTCAATGAAAAGACACAACAACAAAGACAAAGATAGTTAGCCATATATGAGATTTAGTTTATTATAAACGTTAATTTAGTTCTAAGTGGATCGAACTATATATATGTACACATATATGTCTATGATATAGAACTGTTTCAGTTTGATTTCTAGCTCTCTTCAACATTTTTTTTTAGTTCTTCATATATATATATGTATATCTATATATTATCTTAGCCAACATCTCATCACATGTTATCTTATAGTTTCTCTTCCTTTTGAAGATAGTTCTTAACTCCAATCATGAAGAGTACAAAACAAGAAATTTGTATAAATACTTTGGAAGTTCTACATAAAGTGGCAAATACATATTAAATATATTATTTCATATACATTTATCTTAAACTCTATTCTTAGTTACTCAATAAATCGTATTTCATTTTAATATCATTTCTCCAATACGTTTGCAAAGCGATGTAAATATTTATAAATGAACAGTTAAATAAAATATACATATTAAAGTTATTATAAATTGTGGTGAATATTATGAACAAAACGAAACAAGGTTTGTTTGAAAAATTTATATATATTTGTAAATATATTTAAATTTATGTGAGCATAAATTGTTGAAGGATTTACTAAGCAAATTATATATGTATATTTTTAAAATATGCGAAATAATTAATATATATGAAATTAATAGCATATAAATAAAATAAAGCATAATAAAATAATTCAAAAATAAATAATTAAAAATAATGCATAAATAAATATAAATATTTTAAAAATAAATAAATAAAATATTATAAAAATAATTCATAAATAAAAATAAAAATAAATAAAATAAAAATAAGAAAAATTATTCATAAATAAATATATAATATTAATTCATAAATAAATTAATAAAAAATAATTCATAAATAAGTAAATAAAAATAATTTACATATAAATAAATAACAAATAAATTAAAGCAATTCATAATTAAATAAATAAAAATACTAATATATTTTTATTTATTTATTTAATAATAAATAATTAATAATAAATACTAATTGAATGCATTTTTATTTATTTATTTATGAATTGTTTTAATTTATTTGTTATTTATTTACTTATAAATTATAATGAAATAAAAAATAAGTATAATACAAATGCTGGAGAAAAATAAATCAATTAAAGATAAAACTTAAATATTATTTAATGAATAATAATTTACTAATTTCACTATGCAGTTAGTAACTATAATAATGTTGTTATGCTAAATTCGTAATTAAACTAAGTTAATTTCGTATATTTTATGGAGAGTATTAATTGATTTAGAAATCAGAAATTCTGACAGCTTTGATTTCCAAGAACTTTACCTACTCCAACTCCTCTAACTTATCTTTCTCTTGTCAAATCCATATCAGTATTTCCTTTGTCAATCATAGAGCCATCTATCTTATCTGCTTATGCTTCTTACCATATTCACACAGCAATTTGTGTTTATCTGAAAATATCATTAAACAAGCCTATTAGCATATCTCACACATATGGAGCGGCTCTTAAATGGTTTCTACCATGACAAACTCACACATTTGGCCAGATGTCAGGCGCACACAGATGATAGAGAGAGACAGAGAGAGTGAGAACGATGAAGACCCGCAGGACAGGACTTGGTACGGAAGGCGTCATAAAAACCAGTCGACAAATGAGACAAAAGATAAGCCCAGCAGCGCATGCGCCATGGGACAGGCGCGGTGAGGGGGGTAGCCAGATGTGGGTATGATATAGACCAACTTAGAAAGAGGCCCTCAAAGAGACACGGCTCACTCATGAATGAAGCGGATGGGAAAACGGCGAGAACAATACGGCTGCTGCTGCTGCTGCTGCCAAGATGAGAAAACAACCCTCGAAATGCCAGGTCGACACGATCTGGCCCTTTAGACGGGTCACGTCGCGGTACGGTATGGTACGGTACGGCATGCTCTGCTACCTAACAGACCGAATGCAAAAAGTACTTTGGATATGCGCGGAAAATTGCCAAAAACTGGTTTCATTCAGCATCAGCTTATTGTGTGTTAGCCTTGGTCGAGAGCGCCGCTTAGGGGATGCTGCTGTGCGGGTTCAATGACCATGGCCAGCAGCAAGCAGCCAGCATCTAAGGGTACGGCATTGGTACAGCTCACAGGCAGCCTTTGAGTCAATCAAATTTTTGGTGTTGTCAGAGATTTACTGTACTTGGCAATAATTGAACGAAAGTTGAGAGCTAAATGAAGTCCGTTAAGGTATGAATATTACAAAGGGGAAGGCTTGACGTTTTGTATGAGTTTGGTATATATATGAAGAATATCTTGGAGCTGGACAGCTTTGATGTTTGTATATTATATAGATTTCATATATATTAGACTCAGGCTTATTATAAACAGAAATGAGTCAGTCAGCTTAAGTCTTAATCCTATTTTTCTCTATCATGCCGCTATCATTTTTGGCTATACCCATAGATCGCTCTTTATCTAATGTTGATATAGATGTAAATGTAGATAAAAGGCCAAAAACTACCTGCTTCAGCTTGCACGAACTACGTAAGACTATAGAGCTTCTAATTTTTATATTATTTCAACTTATATTAAAGATAATCACCGTATAACTGAGTTCCATTGAAAGATTTGTAGTATGATCAAGGAGTGAATATTGCAAGAGTAGCATTGCAATATAAATAGTAGATATTATTAATATATCCTGGTAATAGAGAAGGTGAAAATCTATAAGACAGTCCCATATTTGTTAATTGGCTAACATAACCTTTGCAATGTCAAAAATAAAAGTTTTAGTTTTCCTAAGACAACTCACCCAAGTGGAACTTGCACTTCCCAAAAATATTTACCAGTACTCCCTCGCATATATTCCACCTTAAACATACAAATATAATTATTTTTATTTTTCCTAACAAATGTGCACATATTCATTACGCTTTACCTAACAGCCCTCTATAAAATATATATTATCGGGCCACATAAAAGTATGAAAGCAAGTCATCTAGTATAATCTCAAGCTATCCTAAAACATTGTCAAAATTCAGTGAAGAAGTTGCTGAGCTCTGAGAGTGTTTTAAAATAACTTAGGATCATAAATGGAATCGCTTTACTTGCTTCCAGAGCTACGTGCTCAGGCCGTTGTTTCCCTAGCATCGTTTTGAACATCATCATCGTCTTTGGGCTTACTAATTTGATTCTTCTCCTGTGCCCTAGATTTCCTTTGAGCATTTTGATCTTCCACTTGCGTGCGCAGCGTTGAGCAGATGAGCTTACAGAATCGTCGCCCGAACTTTGTGTTCTGCAGCGTGCCATGTTTACTGGAAGAGCTGGGATAAACTGGATAGCTAGTCCTATATTTCTCAACCGATTTGCTCGTGATAAGCTCTGTTGCTGGCTGGCTATAAAAGGAGCAGAGCTGAGCATAGGATTTGCACTTCATATTCATGCTGCTCTTTTTCTCAGTTAATTCGGTTTTCTTGCTCTCTCTTTTACCATTTGTTTTGCAGCCTGCTTCGCAATCGCTTTCTTCTTCTTCTATCTTTTCCGGTTTTTTAGGCTTTTCCGGCACTTTGGGCTTTTCAGACTGTTTGGGCTTTTCCGACTTTTTGCGCTTTTTAGGCTTTTCAGGCACCTCAGGGGCCTCAGGCTTCTCAGGCACTTCAGGCTTCTCAGGAACTTTAGACTTCTTGGGTACTTTAGGCTTCTCAGGTATTTCAGGCTTTACAGGTACGTTAGGCTCGTCCTCAGCTGGAGAGTTGCAGTGATAATAATTGTTGTCTGATCTCGTTGGATTGATGAAGCCTCCACAAATCGAGCTTACGCCCAGCAAGCAACAATTCGCCGTGGCTCGTAATTGTGCGATTTCGGTATCGTCGGAGTATTCGTAGCACAAGTTGGGCTCACTCTTGAACTTGTACTTCACTCTCTTCAAGCAGCCCACTTGGCTGCGCTGCGACTTGAGGCAGGATTTCCTTGTGCATTTAATGGGCTCAACCGAGATCTGTTGAGTGTCCTGGTAGGTGTGGCAGGACTTGCAGGCTCTCATACTGGAAGTGTTCTTGGCACAAGTCCTAGACATATTCTGAACTACGTTACGCTCATTGAAGGAATTGCTGGGGCACAGCAGTCTAGAGCTCTGAAGGTTGGTTTGACCAGCCGAATCCTGAGCTCTAGCTTGCTGGCCCGATGGGTCCTTGCCTCCATTGCAGCACATGCATTTCTTCCCAACTGGATCAGCTGGAAGATGGCACGAACTTTGAGTGGAACGATTCGAGTTAGTTCGACTTTGCCTGCTGCCAGTCTCACTCTTCGATGCCTGCAAAAGAGAGCCTCGCGGCGATTCCTTAACCCCATGTCGCGATCTCTTAGACTCCAGTTGACGGTACGAGTTCCGTTTCTCCTGGGCGGTAAATTGTGGCAAGGTCACATGCTTTGTGCTGCTGGTAAAGGGACTTTGCATTGCGGAGCTCAGCGGACCACGCCGACTGACGCTCTGAGTCCCGTTGTTGAGCTTGTTCGGCCTTTGAGCACTGGAGTCCTGGCGACGTCTCTCCTTTTCCTTAACCGCTGGCTGGGCTCTCGAGTTGTTTAGACTGTGTCGCGATGATGCAGCGGACTTCTTAGACTTCGTCGAATTCTTTTCCTGATGGGCAGAAGTGTTGCGCAGCGAGTTCGTTTTGGAGCTCCGTTTGCTGGTCCTTTGGGGGTCACTCTGCTGTGAATTGCTAAAGCTGGAGGATTTGGAGGCCTTAGCAGATGATTTGCTTTCCCTATTCTTCTTATCCTTATCCTTTTTCTCTCGCTTCTTGGTTCGCTTCTTTTTCTTCTTCTTCTTCATCTCCATTGTTTCCAGCTCGTCATCGTCGCTCTCATCTTCGCTGTTGGCGTCGGGATCCCAGACCTCCGAGAGATAGCCTCGCTGGCGGGCCAACGCAGTGGCTTTCTCCCGGCACACGATGCACTGGCAGTCCCTCTCGTGCGCGTCCTCGTTCGAGGAGCAGGAGATGTCGTCGTCCTCCTCGCGTTGCCAGTACCGGCGCGACTCGTAGCTGCTGTCGGTCTCGGCGCAGAAGCACACATCCGCCACCTGGGCCAGGTCCACGAGTCGACTGCGCAGATCCCCAATGATCTGACGCTGCTTGCGGCGCACGTTGCCCAATCGCCGTGAGTCGCATCGCAGGTTGGGCAGCTCGTTGTCCTGCTGATTGGCATCGATGCCCTGGCAGATGACGCGCTCCAGCTCCCGCAGCAGGCACAGACGCTCCTGCCCGGAGGACGTGGTAATCTGCCGCAAGCGAAACTGTATCCTGGCATAGTGCGAGGATATGGAGAAGAGCGAGTCCTGCAGGCTCTGCACATCGTCCTCCAGCTGGCACTCGTACTCCGTTAGCTGGCGACTCATCACCGCGCCTTGGTCATTGATCCAGGTGTAGCTGCGCGAGCATTCCGTCCGGGGCTCCGGCTCGCTCACATTGCAAACAGATCGGCTCGGCTTCTGCCAGCACCATTTCATTGTTTCTGTTTGAGTATTTCGGGGCTTTCAGTATTTTGGGGTTGTAGCTTTTTGGGCTGGGCTTGAATTTTATCTCCATTTAGCATCGAAATTTTGATAGGAGCCGAAAAATCATAAATGCCAGAATCTGAAAGCCCCTTCCTGTCCCACATGGAGTAAGCCTTGCCTTGTCACTTGAACGGAGCCTCGTAGCCCAGTCGCAAGAGGCATGGCTTATAGGAGGAATGCTAGGAACATAAAGCGGTGTTTGAGGTAATACCTTGTGGTATTTATTTTTTGAGGAAAGTTAAAAAGTTTTCTTTCCCAAGATAAGAAAAAAGCTAAGTTATAATATATAAAATATTAAAATAAAATATTAATATATACTATATAAAAATTAAGTTCTTAGCTACAAATAATATATACCTTCTCTCAAAATTATATACAGAACTCCTCAAACTCTGAGTATGCAAGTGGTGCTATTTTATTTTTCTCAGCTGTATGTTCAATAAATATCTGTACTTAGGCATTGATCTTCATTAGATTCTGATTATTTATCATATTTTTTCATTTTATTTGTAGTTGCTGGTATTTTTTATTATTTTTTTTTTCATAAAATATTTATTACAGCTATAGCCGAGCATTCAATAAACTTTATCTATATCTAATCTAAGGATATTTCTAGTCTAATCCAAATATAATTTAAATTTACTTAAAATTTTTGTATATATTTATTTAGTCGATACTTCTGTGCATCTTTAGTTGCATAAGTATCTCAAAGATCTCAGCTACCTGACCTTTTTATAGATATATCTGTATTGTCCCTTGAGATAATTTCGTATATTAACAATGAGTTGGCTTTCTAGCTTCTTAAGTAAATTAATTTGAATATAAAAATATCAACTATGCATAACAAAAGTTAATTAAGTATCTTAAAGATACTTTTCCTACTTTTGTATCTGCTAGATACCAAGTGCAGCCCTTAGTATATCTCTATTGCCTATTGTCGCCGTCTTTCTGTCGCATTACGTCTCTTTCCCTCCATAACTCAATCTTTATTCATATTGCTTCATTACACTAATTAGCTTTCCAGTTTGCTTCTTTATGCACGTCAATAATTAGTTTTTTTTTGTGCATTTCTTATTACCTGCCGCAGGTGTTTGTCCATTTACAGCTAGTGCAAGCTGTAAGCGCGACGGCAGCTCCAGTTTCTGCTGCTCTCCGTGCAACATGCAACACAATACGCCACAAAATGTGCAACAAGCTGAAAAATTGGCAGTTGTAATCAATGCCCGGTCCATCGGGCATATCCCGTGCCACGCCCACTGCCATGCTGGCCTAACGCCCCCGCTGGGCGCCAGTGCAGAGCACACTAAACAAATTTCATGTAGCCAAAAGATTTTAGTCATGTTGCGAGCAATTGATTTGGGGCCAGCTCCATGCGCGAGCGAGCGAGAGGGAGCGATGGAGATGAGGGAGGGGGAGGAATGGTTACGCTACGCATTGGAATGGAACAGCGGATGAACATGAAATTTTTCGCTTGTGCATGGTCAGGGCTGGGAGGGGGCATGGATTGGGTGAGGCGAAATGGAAAGCTGATTACCGTTAACAACAATAACAATGACAGCAGCAGCAGCAGCAGCAACAACAACAACTGTTATCAATGGCATTGCATAGTCTGCTTAAAGGCGCAGCCAAAGTACCGCTATAATATGAGCTCGCATATAACAGTTATGCTCTGCCGGCCGGCATGTTTTTTCTTTTTCTTTTGCTTTGCTTCTATCTTGAGGCAGGTTCATCATCAGGCAGCAGCAGCTGCCGTTGCCTTTGCCGTTGCTCTTGTTTTTGTTGTTGCGGCTGCCGACAGCGTTTGCCTTTTGGCTTTCGCGCTTCGTACGCAGCTCGTGCTCGTAAATCGCCGGGTGGCGCCTTCGAGTGGCCGACCGGGCGCGTGCAGTTAGGAATGACAACTCGAAAGTGTCAGCTGCCAGCAATTTGTGGCTTTCAAATGTGGAGCAAAGCAATTCCAGGAGCGCAACAGAGCGCTGTTACACAGACAGACAGCGCGAGAGAGAGACAGAGGTAGTTCGGGTGAGATAGTGTGAGTGTGAGCACGCCTATGTTAGGCGCTGCGAGCGTAGGCGCTGCTGGAAATTTTATGGCAACTTCGGCAGAACGTTTTGGCATTGCGAAACATGGGAAGAACGCTTCCAGGCATTTTATGGCAAGGCATTTAAGAGAGCGCTTTTGTTTACTTAAGAGAGCGGCGGCTGGAAGGCGGCTTTTGTTTAGATATTTGAAAATATATATGTATGTGTGGGAGCTTGAATAATAAAATTGTGAATGTAAAAATATACATATGAAAGCTATTTTAAATGAGTCGCATATAATGAAGGGAACAATAGCTATAATTAAAATATATATATATTATTATTTTTCTTTCCATCTAACTATAAATTATTATTTTTTATATTTATACGAAATGGCCAAAATATTAATTTAAATTTTAATAAATTGAATTAAAATCTGTTTATCGATATATCTGAAATTATAAAAAATAAATAAAATAAAATAAATTCAAATTTATGCATTAACATTTTTGTCAATATTATTTATATATTCTAATTTTATTTTAAAATTTTGTACATAGAAATCTATAAATAATTAATAATATAAACATTAAGTTTAGTCATATTTATTTTATTATTTTTAATGCAATAGTAATTTATTTAAATTTCCTTTTCCATATTTTAATCGGCATTTCGCTCTCCAGCCATTCCTCTGCCATCCTTCACAGCTGCTCGCTGTCAAGTGATTGCAAATTCGTATAAATTCCTGAACTGGCCGCACTTTCCAGGCGCTTCCAATGCCTTTCCCGAATGTGCAACAGCATTCAGAGCGCCATAAAATTACGAGAGAGAGGAGAGAGAGCGCCAAGAATGCACGCCGCCAAATGCATTACAAACGCCCGCTCTCTCACTTTCTCCCTCTCTCTTTCTCTGTTGAGCTCAAAAACATAACAAATCATTTATTAGACAAAAATAAATGCTAAATATGTGAAATGAATATTTGTTATTTTATATTTTATATATAATATTTTAAATATTTTATAATATTTATTTACAAATATCAATAACAATTATAAGTAAATTTGAACAACAGCATTCGCAGCGGAACACTTTGGCAATGGGTCGAGGCAGAGTTCACGAATGCGTCTAACGGCAGCCGGCGCTATGTCTCTGTTTTGTTGTTTGCTTTTGGGCTAACCATTCGCCTCAGCTTCGTATCGCATTGGAAGCCTTTGACTGTCGCTGCCGCTGCCGCTGCTGCTGCTGCTACGGCTGCTGCTGTCGCCTCTGCTGGCTGGCTGGCTGGCTGCTGGTCGTCGTCATCGTCGTCGCCAACGAGTGCAGCGAATTGGGCGAGCTGTGTGCAATAGTCGCTTCAGTTGCAAACGAACGATTTAAGCGAAAAGTTCGAAAAGTTCCAGCGCCGTGACGTGACTGAAATTTTGCAAGCGGCCGAGCGAATCTCTTCACACAGCCCAGAGCCCAAAAACTGCGTGTAAATCGAGCTAAACAAAAAACAGAGCGAA
Organism: Drosophila navojoa; assembly: GCF_054131105.1. NCBI lineage: Eukaryota > Metazoa > Arthropoda > Insecta > Diptera > Drosophilidae > Drosophila > Drosophila navojoa. The sequence goes on from NC_142892.1 coordinate 15,282,537, forward strand.
ACACAATTGACAAACAAAGAAGAGCCAAACGTTTTGGGCGGGCAACGGTAAATGCCAAAACCGAAGCGAATGCGCTTAGCGCCCAAGTGTCAAGTGCTAAACAAATCTCATTGGCTGTTGGCAGCTGTTTTTTTCACGTGTCTCGCACACGAAACAACTCGCAAAGCCGCATCAGCTGTGCCGCTTGATGCACTCGAGCTGCTTGTGGCAGCGCAGCCGAAAAGTGTGCTATGAAAATTTGTAAAAATTTTAACCAAATTTACAGGCAGCCTGAGAGGCAAATAGAGTCTGTACAACTTGGGAAATATATGTGTAGTTACTTAAAAAAGGATTTAGACTAGATTTATGCAAGGCAAAGGAAAACGAGGTTTCTTCTTAATTGCCAGTATTTTGTTTAATTAAGGGCACAGAGAGTTTATAATAGTAACTTGATTAGAAATATACTAGAAAATAGAGGTGTACTCAGCTGCGTTTTAAGAATTTAATATAAATTTTAAGAGTTGCTTAAATTAGATTTATTTAAGGACATTTTTATGTATTTTGTCTTGTATTTTTTTTAATGAAGGGAACAGAAAGAATATTAAAGAATAGCAGTTAATTGCAAAAATGGCAAAAATAGTTCTCTATAGCTAGACAAGTTTTGGAGGAATATAATCAGCTGACTTGAGTATTTTTGGAGTATATTCAGTAATATCAATGATATACTTATTATTAATATAGCATATATAAAAGTTAAAGTTTGTAATTCGTGATATAATGTAGATCTATCAAAACTAATTTAATCAGTAAATGTTTACTCTTGACATTTGATTTTGGAGGCTCTAAGATAGCTTATAACAGTTGTAATAGAATTTTATACAAAACTCTAGATAATCTGGAAGTTTATCTAGTAGTTTTTCTTAGCTAAACTCATCTTAGACAGCTGGATATCAGTTCTAGCTGCAGTCAAGTTGTATAATTTAGCTTTATTTTTAGCTGCATTAAAAGCTCTGAGTCAGCATTTGAAGCTGGCTGTAAATCCAGAAAAGATTTCTTTTTAGGGCAACATTCTGCAGACATTAAACTGCTCAACTTCTGCTCCTAGATATGTCTATAAAGAGATTATACTACTCACTAATGTTTTCTAAGCTTCTTTCCCTAAGCCAAAGTTTTGTTTATTTGGAAATCCTATTTCTATTTATAATTGCCAACAAGCAGCTGCCACATTTTCTTGCAACTCATAAATAAGTCAAAAGAATATATATATATATATATATATATATATGTGTATGTATTTATCAATATGTATGTAAAATGCGTGTGTGCAGTTGAAGAAATAAAATCAAGTCGTCAATAAAATCAAAAAGCATAAATCAATTAAAAACAAGTGCGGATTTATTTAAACAATAATAAAAGCAATTCAATTCAACTCAATTCCATTCAATTCGAGGACAACGAATTATTTGTTGAGCTGTTATTTATGGGTAAGTTGAAGCTGAATATAATATTACTAAAAATATTTATGTGCATATATTGGTAATACATATATTAAAATAGAACTTTCAAAATGTAAACACTAATGAATTTTTAAGCTTAAGACTTTTTAAAGAATTATCAAGGGAAATGTGTGATCATGTATATTAAAATTTTTATTTTGCTGGGGCAAAAAGTAAAATTAAAACTCAAATTCAATTAGGTATAAATATAAAAATTAAAATAATTAAAATATATATATTAATTATTAAAATTATTTGATAAATATATATAATATGTATATATTTTTTAATCGTGAAGTTATATATAAAAAAAATATATATTTATATTTGAAAATAAATAGAGCTTGGCAAAAGTTGTCAATTAAAATTAAATCATGACTAATGTCAAAAGTTTACTATATATAAATAGAAAATATATAAATAAATATAAAAATTTTATATAAATAATATATTAATAATATAATAAATATTAAATAATAATATAATAAATATAATATATTAATAATATAATAATATAAATAATATATTAATAGTATAATAAATTTAAAATATTCTAATATATGAGTTATATTTATTAGAAGTAGTGCTTCATGCAATGCAGAGAAGTTTATAGGAAACGGAAATAGAAAATTTATAGGAAAATCAAGTTAAATAAAAGTTCAAGGCAATTTGAACATTAAAAGAAAAAAAATGCAGTGTGCTCAGCATTACATTCAATAAAACTTTAGTTAAATATATATAAGGTACATTTAGATATATCATTTAATATAAATAAATATGAAACTAAATCAGAGTTAAAATCAGAGAGCAAAAGATATACTAGTAAAATCTCTATATGAAATGAAATTAAGTGAACTTGAATGAGCACTGTGCTGTATATATAAATATATATATATCTTACGTTTATACCCACACATGCATACATAGCAGCAACAGTAACTCCGAAAGCAAAGAGTCTGCTGAGCTTAATGAAAATACCTGCAGCAAGTGCAGCCCAATGTGAAGCGAGCTGCCCGAAAACTAAGTGAGAGAAAAAAAACTATATTAAAATACTTTCAGTTGGCAAAGAATGCGAATCATTTTTAGACGAGTTGCAAAATAAAATTTGAAAATAAAAAATAAATGAAAAGAGGAAGAGTATGAAGAGTATGAGGAAGAAGCAGAGGCAAAAGTTTCAGTCAGTCAATCAGCTAGAAGCAAACAGCAGCGAATGCAGCAATTGCAAATCAACAAAGCCAAAGTGCGAAAAGTATTTTAATTAAACACAAAAACACTTTAAAATGCCAAATGAAAAATAGGGCGGGCGGGGGGTAATATTGCTGGAAATGGAGATGGAAAATATGTGTAATTGTAGGTGCGTCTAGGGAAATTGTTTTGTTTTCTGTTTTCTGTTGTTTTTTTCTTCTCCTTTTGTTTTGCTGTAAGCTGCAGCCTTCGATTGTCATTTGTGGTGGGTGGCGGATGGGCGGGTGTGCGGGTGTTCTCTAACTCTTCAGGTGAAGTGCGAATTGAAGCGTCGCTCGAGTGCGACCAAAGAAAAGCTCGCTGCTCGAGTGGAAAAGCGCCTTCAAGTGCTGCACAAGATACAAAAGCAAAAGCAACAGCAGAAGAAAAAAAATGTTGATGTTGATGGAAATGATGCAACCGAACAGCACAATAAGCGACTACAACAACAACAACAACAACTACAATATTTACAGCAACTACTGTAAGCTGCAACAGCTTTTGTCTGTCCCTTGGCTGAAGAAGCGTACAAAATTCTTGCTGTGGAGTATTTTTTTTTTTCGCCCAGCATTATACGAACAAAGGCATAAATATGTCTATGAAAATGGAGAGCAAAATATTGATATGCAAAAGCGTAAAGCGTGCTTACCTTTAAGCAGGTGCCTCTGTCTGCCGTCTAGAAATGTTAGAAAATTTAAGCTTGAGCAAATACTGAATAAATATAAAGAAATTTTCTATTGATGGCTTTAAAAGAATATTAAAAATATAATAGAATGCTAAGCTTGGACTTTTCTTTTGATTGATTCTTTCTATTGTAGGCTCACAGCTGATAATAAAAGCTGTTTCTGTCGTACTTTTGAAAAATATATACTGTATATATTCACAAATCTAAATTATATATGTATATATTCATATAACTCACGTAAAGTAATATAATGTATATATATGACTTTATATTACTTTAAGTGAGCTATTTAAAATATTTATATATATTTAAAATATTTATTTAAAATATATACCATAAGAAATAATAAAATATATATAAGGATAATATTTAAATTAAAATGAAAACAAAAACAGATAAATAGAGAATTTATTCAATGCTTATAACATTGAAAAATTAAATAACTTAACTAATAATTAAATAACTTAATTTTCTATATTTTAAGCATTGCAACAAATAATGTTTTATATTAAAAAAAAAAATCATTTTATAAAGAAAGTAACAATTAGTTTATATAACAATTTAATTAGCTTATTAAATAAATCAAAATTCTAATAAAATCTGTCATAAAAGCAGTCATAGCATAGTTGAATAATTGCAATAGAGAAACAGCTGCTAGGCAGCTTAGTAGATAAAGAGAGCTGAACATAGTAAAAGATAGACAGATAGATAAATAGATAGATAGATAGAGAGAGCGAGAGAGAGAGAGAGAGAGTGAGAGTGAGCTAGGACAATTACCAATGCCTGGTTGGCGCTTTGTAGTTGAAGTTTATTGAATTTTAAATTGTATCCACTTAAACAATGCCAAACCAAATAAGCGATGCCAATAAATTTCGATAAATAAAGTGGAAAAACACATTTGGCCCAAAAATGCGCGACCAAAAACTAACGAAAAGCCATAAAAATGTCAGCGAGCATTTCAATTAAAAATTCATGCGAAATTTGTGTCTGGCGTAAAGAAGAAGAGATAAATTCAACGCCCACAAAATATGCTTTTCAAATTATTCACATAATTACAGCAGCTGACGGCAAATCAATTAACGATAATTCTAGGCTAGGTTCAAAGGCCGAGAAACTAAAAATAAATAAATGAAAATGATACGGCATATTGACTAAAGTTTAGTAGAGAACTTAATATGTTTTGGCATATTTATTAGTTGAGCTTTTTTTTCTTTGATTTAATTATTTATTTAAAACAAAAATTTGTATTTTGCTCTAAAGCGCTCAAATTATATATATTGAGATTTTTATTTGTTTTTTATTTTTTAAGATATTGCATTGATGAACTATACAAAATAATTATTATTATTTTTGTATGATTATTTACTGTAAATAATAAAACGGATAATATAAACGTTTTTTTTTTTTTTTTTTTAATTTTGTTTTTGTTTTAATATATTATTAGCAAATTTATAAATACTTTTTTTTTTAATAAATGTTTTCTATTAATAATAATTTATATATATATTAATAATAATTTATATATATTTTTAATTTTGTATTAATATATATATATATTATAAATAAAAAAATTTAATAAATATATTTATATATATAGATACAACCATTTATTTTTAGTAGTGGCATTGCCTCAATTTTTTCTATGTATATCCATCAAATATATATGTAGATTTTAACTGTCGTGCTTTTGACTTTTTTTTGTGAATAATATAAATTATATAAATATGTAAAACCATAATAAATATATGTTAGCAATTGAATATGAAATACATATATAATAATAAATATTCAATAAAATATTTTAAATATTTATAAATATATTAATAAATTCAATGGAGCTGACGGCAACAGCTGCAATAAAATATAAAAATAAATATAATCAAATAAAATGCAATACTCTTAGTGAGAGTACCTAAAAGTAAAATGAAAATTAAAAAAAAAAAACAAAAACAGATATTAACTAAAATTGGAGTTTTTGTTGTCGTTGCTGCCGTGTTATAAATATTCCCTGACATTTTGTGGCAATTTTGCATGTCAATAATATTTATTGTTATTATTTCAAAAGCATTAGCGTGGTTGACTTCAGCCAGGGGAGGTGAAGCTAGTGGCGGAGGCGTGGTCGGGTCCTGGGCCATGTAGGCGCATTCGTGCTCGCCGTCAGCCGCAAAGTATGCCACAAAAATGTGCAATAATTGCTCAAGGGGCGGGGGCAGAGGCAGCTATTGGATGTTGGGGCCACGACGGGAGCTGGTAACGGTAGATGGCTGGCTGGCTGGCTGGTGGTGTGCAAGGAAATTGGGCTGCTTGTTTTGCGCCTCGTAACGACCAATAATTGTTACAAATCGAAAAACAGCGCCTCAAAAATGTTCCTCATTTCCCTGTGTGTGTGTGAGTGTGTTTTTTTTTTCTCATTGCCTAACTGTTGTTCCTGTTTTTGTTGTTGTCATTTTTCTTTTTTTTTATGCTTTGTAATTTTTCACATTTCCCAAAGTTCGTTTGGTTTCTTTGCTCTCTTTTTTCTCCTATTTTTTTTATTTTTTGTTTTTGTTCTGCTGTCATGTAAATCGATTTGTGGCGTTTGGCACGCGAACTTTCGAAAATGGAGGCAAATTGAAGAGCAAATTGGTTGGATTGTGCCAGCATTTAGAAGGGTGCTTCACTCATGTTTGACTACCAATATCGAAGTATATATTTATGTAAATGTATGTATGTATGCAGAAGTGCTTCAAGTGCTGTGCCCTTAGCTGATCGGAATATAATTGCCATTGGTCAAATATATTTGGTGCTTAGTTTGTTTTATTGACAGGATGTGAAAAGAAATTATTTTTAGGCAACATTTTGCAAGTGCATGTACTTTGGACTATTGGTCAAAGTGTCGCACAAACTTCCGTTACTTAAGGATGATACATAAATCTATTAGAAAGTATTTGAGTAATTACTAGGGCAGATTATTAAGCTTGAATTTTGCTTTACTTTTCAGCAAGGCTTTATAAAATATTATTTATATTTATTTATCATTACTTTAAAAAGGGGTTTCTTTGTGGGAAGCTTCATTTATTTACTCAATCATAATATTTCCGCAGCACTGCTTCTAAATTTCTCTGCTTTCTACTTTAAAATCACGTTCTTGTTCTTCTTCCTCTGCCTAAGCTATTCACTTCAACTATCGACATTCTCATAGCCATCGATATAGTTGGGTAACGATAGTTGTCTATCTATTGTTGAATAACTAATTTCTCTAATCTCTCATTGGCCTATAATATCTTGTATATGTTTTTTCTTCTTCTTCCCTTTCGCTCTTTGCCATGCAAAATGTTTGCACTCTATTATTACAATTGAAAAATTAGTATTTTTTTCCTATATAAATAAATACAATTATTATAATTGAATAGTTACTTAGAGTACTTTTTAATATGCATGTATATAATTATATATATACTCCTAGGCAGAGAAGAGTTTCAGCTCTTCAAGTCGAGTTCTGCCATGCAATGATTCAATAATTCTTTAAATATATATAAATATATATACTATATATCACACATATAGCAAGCTATGTTACATTTCATGTATAGCGTGTGTGTGTGTTTGTGTGTGCTTATGCATGTATATAAACTGGTCGACTCGTTGTATGACAAGCCGCAAAAAACAGCCTCGGGCAAGGGGCTGCAGTGCTCCACTTTGAGCGCTACAAGCATACACAAGCACACAAACACACACACAACACACACACGCACACACATATAGACTTTGGTGCATTTATGCGGCTAGCGGCCATGAGCTATGGGGCATGTGGCATGAGGCATGGGCGCAGCAAAGTTTTGGCCACACAAAAGCGCGTAAGCGTATTATTAATGGCATGCATCTAGGGCAAGAGAGGGGCGGGCATGTGTGCGTGCGTGTGTGTGTGTGTTTCGATGTTTTCAATTGTGCGGCACAAAACCCAGCGGGTGCTACGTCCAGTTCATATTTAGTGCTGCGCCGATTTGGCCAACACTCTGGCCAAGAGGCCAGCGTGCGGACTGGGCCTATTTATCAGTCGGTCGCCACCAATATTGGTAGCTCGCTGTATACGTATGTGTGTGCGTGTGTGTGTGGCCCGCTTTCTAGTTGTTAATTTTCAATTTTTGGCCGTTTCACTTCGTCGCCGCCTCGCGTTAATTTTCGCGTTGATTTTTCATTAAAAATCACTCAAACAGAAAATATTTTCGAGCTTTATAATTAATCAATTCTTGTTTAATGTAAAGCAATTTATAACAAGCCGGGATATGGGATGTATTTTGCGATATTGATTAAAGCGATAGGACGATGGGAAATTTAATGAATTTCTGAATGAGAGGAAGAGACGGAGAGACAGCTGAAGAGATACAGAGAGTGGGAAGGAGTGTAAGAGAGGAAGACAGAGCGAGAGAGAGAGAGAGAGAGAGAGAGAGAGAGAGAGAGAGAGATAATATATAAAGAGTAAAAGGGGGAAAGGGAGAAATCGAGGGATATATATGGAACGAGGGAGAGAAAGAGAAAGAGCTGGAAATGAGTATTAGAGACTGTTTATATCACAGAAAGAGAGAGATATGGAGAACTCGAAGAGTTCTATATATATATTTTAAAGAAATGTATATAAATTACTGCCTCCAAATATTTCTTGTTATTATTTTTTATTTTTATATATTAAACATGACTTTAATTAAATTATTTATTTTTAATAAAATTATGTGTTTTTATATATTAAATATATTGGTGATTTGTTAAATTTATTTTATATTTTATGAAATATTAAATTATTTTTGGATATCATTTGTATATAGCATAAGTTTTAATATGTATTTAATTTATTTAAAAAAAAAAAAAATTATCTAAAAAAAATATATATATTGAAAAATATAATTATAAAAAAATATATATATAAATATAAAAATATATATGTATATATTTTAAAGCTTTGTCATTGAAATATATTTCCTTAAAATATAATTGTAGTTTTATTTATTAACTATTTATTCTGCTTAAAACATAATTTATTTATTAGCAAATATTATTTATTGATTTCCATATTTTTTATTTATTTATTCAACACATCTTCGACATATTATTTCCTGTTTCATCTTCTATCAGCCATATTCATCGTTTTTCAATTAAATGCCGCCGCCGAAAAGTATGCTACGAAAATATTTCGCTCCACGTCACAGTCCAGCGCACACAAACGAGAAAGTTGCACTCATTGTTGTTGTTGATTTGCTGTGTGCGTGTGTGTGTGTGTGTGTCAGTGCTGGGATTGCTTAGTCCATGCATGTATGTGTGGAAAGCGACTCCCCATAATTTCCGTTTTGATTAATGAATGTTGAAATGTCGAAAATTGTTTGTTTGACGTGGAGAGCACGCTCATAGCAGCTCCATACATACATATATAACCTCACTCTATGTGTGTGTGTGTGTTTCTGTTTGTGTGTGTGTGTGTAGGCGTGTAAACAATATGTGTAAATGGAAAGGAGCCTAACGAACGTGCCGCATAAATGTCAAATATCAATCAAATTCGCACTTTGGCCAAACAATGAACAAGACACGCCCATTTTTGAGTCAGGTTAATTGATTGGCCCGAAGTGTGCGCCAAAAAAGGGTTTTGTCAACCCAACAGCCCCGTGAGCATTTAAAGACATGTAGAGTATATGTATGCAGCTCCTTCCTTGTAAATTGCGGTTGAAACTAGTTAAGGGCTTAATGTCTATACATTTAAGTCTATATACATGTTCGTAAACTCTTTTTAGTCTTCAAACCTGTAATTTGATAAAAAAGCGCTTTTTATCAATAGCAACAACAACAACAACAGCAATAGTTATAGTTACAGTACAACATGTGCAGCAAATACACTGGCAGCCATAAGTATATGTCTATACAAATTACAGTGCCTGGCTTTCGCACACAATGTGCTGCCCACATCGCATGTCAATGCTGAATAGTCTGTAACATAAAAAGAAGAGGAAATCCACCAGCCAACAAACCAGCCAACGAACCACCTAACCAACCACCTAAACCACCCACAATTTGCGTGGGTGCATTGTCTAACAAACAGCAAAAAAAAAAAACTCTCTTGGCATGCCAAAGTTTAAACCATTTTACAAAGTTGCTTTTTTTCGCTGTTGTCTTCTATTGTTGTTGTTCTTGTTGTTTTTAGTGGTTTTTTGGCTAAAGTTAATTGAACTGCACACACCCACAAAATTTATATAGCCAGCAAAAATATCCATTCGAAATTCAGTTTACTTCAATAGAAGGGCCAAGTTTCCATCTATTTTTTTTTTTTGTTTTTTTTGTTTGTGTGTTGCGATTTTTTTCGGGGCCAATGTTGAGTAGATTGAGTGGATTATTTCTTTTGTGACACAGTTCTATATATATTTTTTTGTTTTTTTATTTTTTACTCAGCAAGTGAGCAGGAAAATAGAGCATGTAACAAAATTTGTTAATCTTTTAATGCAATTTTTGGCTTGAGGTCAAGAGAAAAAATATAGTTAAAAAATAAGTAAATATTATAGATAAATATTACAATGATGTATATAATATATTATTATTTTTCAAGTTATTTTTAATGGCATAACAAATTTCTTTTAACTTATTTAATCATTTTCATTTTATTTTTATGTTCTAATGCATTTAAAAATATAATAAAAATATGTATATGCGTTTATATATTAAATTATTATTGAATGCTATGTTTAAAATATTTAAAAAATATATATAATTAATCTTTATATATTAAAGCTTTATTCGATACTTCAGTAACCCTTTTGTTTTATTAAAAAATATATGGTTTTCATATATTTAAACAAATATTTGCATTTTTTTGTATTCGTATATTATAAAAATATTTATTAATTTACTTTTTACTGTTTGTTCTATGGCAATTTAAGATATATCAAAAATATGTATATATTTAAAGCTCGTAGAAAAATAATTTTATTTATATATTTATACAAATATTTTTAAAATTATTTTTATTCATATATTATTTTATATTTATAAATAAAAATATTTTTAATATTAAAAACTTAAATACTGATACGAAATAAGGTAAGGAGCTGCTCCCATTCAGAGTAGACCGTGGTCGGTCTCTATTGATAGGTGGACCTTATTCCTTTCCTTAGCTTATTAAACGATATTCCGCTGGCTGATAACAGCTATTGTCTGTCAAGTTGTACATAGATAAATATAGATATAAGTCATTGCCGGGAAGAGCTTGCAATGCAAATGTTCATCGAAATACCTTAAGAATGTTTTTATTTGCGCTCACAAGCCAGAAGCAGGGTGTGCAAGTGTGTGTGCGTGTGTGTGTGTGTGTTTGCATTGCAGTTGCATTTGCATTTGCACAACGGTTTGTCAAGGAAATTTCGCTCAGCGGGCGGGATGAATGGTTGGATGGTTGGAAACGGAAAGCGGGGGGCAGCGGGTTAGAAAAAACAAAACTTTATCTGTGGCTTTGCATTGTATGCATATTGTTGGCATTCATCTCTCGCACTCTGTCTCGCAGCCAGACTCTGCGGTTAGCCATGCGTCTGTCTTGCTGCCTGCACCTCACTCTTTCCCTTTCCCCCTCTCTCTCTCTTTTTTGTTTCTCTCTGGCTTTTCGTCTGCCTGGTGTGCTTAGTCATTGTCTTTGCGTACAACTTCCGTCTGCCATTCGCCGCATGTTGACGTTGACTTTGCCAAATGCCCTCCATGCGCGCTTTGCCACTCCCCCTTCGCCCGTCCGTCCGCCCCTGTCACCTGGCTTGGAGCAAACTCCGTCTTTCTCTTGCTACGCAAATGTCTAGCCAAAAAAATGTTACTCGTTGCATTCTTTTGCGTGGAATTTCAAACATTCCTCATGTTTCTCTGCGTTATATTTTTTTTGCTGGATATACACACACACAAATCTATTTATTTCTTTTTCTTTCTCTCTTTCTGTTTTTTTTTGTTGTTGTTTTTTGGCAGCAAAAACAAAAATATTTTTGGTATGTGCAGCAAAATGGGAAAAGAGAGCGCGTTGCAGCAAATTAGAAAATATGACCAAGGTGCGCAAAAGTTGTGGGCAAAAAAAAAAGTGGAGCGGGGGAGGGGGAATATGGATATGTTAGCTGAGCTTAAAATACCCAAATGAAAGGTGGCAAGCGTGGGTGTGCGAGGGAGTGTTGGTTAAAGGAGAGCAAGTTAAAGAAGTCGGGGCGTATATAAAAATTATTTGAAATATGTATATATTTTTTAATATGTATATGTAACATTTACGATAAATGAATCTGAATCTGTTGATTTTATATAGAATTAATGTTATTATAATTTAATAAAAATTATAAAAATTGTTTTTTTTTTTTTTTTTTTTTTATATAAAATTAGTCTTATAATAATTTAATAAAATTTAATAATAATCTGTTTATTTTATATACAATTAGTATTATAATAATTTAATAAAAATAATAATAGTCTGTTTATTTTATATAAAATTAGTATTATAAAAATTGAATAAAAACAATAAATTTATTGAAATGAAATTGTATATATATTTTAATCATCGCTCAGCTTAACTTGAATGCATTTGTTGATTTCATAAAAATAAAGCTGAAAACAATTAAACAGCTCCACAATTAAAAGGCAATAATTGTTGAGCAATGCAGCAGCAGCAGCAACAGATACTACAGATAATATATATGTATGTATATATATGCATATATTTGTATATACTATATACATTCTAGCTATAATTTAATGTTAATATGGCACACATTAACGTGCCGCATAATTCATTAATTATGTCTGTTCGTTGCGAGTTATTTTACTCATGTTTTATTTTTTATTTATTTATTTATTTTTTTAAATTTACCATACAAGTCTCGCCCAAGTAATTAAAAAACATAATTATGAAACAAAAAGAATTTCAATTGACTGCAATGCAATGAAAATTGATAGGCAAAACCTGTCAGCAGCTGACGGACTGACGGACTGACGGACTGACAGGCTATGCCTGGTAAATGTAAATCATTTGAAATACGTTTCAAATATTTTGCTGTCGTTTTGTCAATTGTTTTTTTGGCCTTAATTTTTATTGACACTTTATGAAGAAATATGCATGTGAAATGTATGTCTGTTGAAAGTTATGTCAGTAACATTTCTCTTTTTTATTTTTATTTTTGTTGATTAATAATATGAAATTAAATGAATTTATGCAGTGGCTGTAGATGTTTGTTATAAATAAGTTGAGTTGGCGTATTGATGGCATGGCAAATGGATTGGAGGTCAGCTTGACTATCAATGACATGTGCAGAATGAAAGGAAATAGATAGAGAAATTTCTAGAGGAATACATAATTGCTCAGCTGTCTTTATATGTCAATATTTATAAACTGAATGCGAGAATGCTTTGGGCTATATGGTATATATATATAGAAAGGCAGCTGCTGATTGGGTATATAAACTGACAATCAGGTATATGCATAGGCTGCACATAGATATATGTGTTTATCTATGCCTAGCTCGATTTGGCAGATTTCTATATTTATTAATCAAACACTCGCCGAAAACCTTCATGAAGTTGGCCCAATAAATTCACAAAAATTAGTTAGATCTGATGAAAGTTTTATAAGGAAAAGCCCTTGGGCTTTGATATACTAAATGGTCTACCAATCAGCTGTGGTTGATATACTAAATGGCCTTCCAATCAGCTAAAGTCCTTAACAGTCCATATCATATCTATAAGGATATACTCATATAACTTCATAAACCTTTATATTACGTTACTTCAGTAAAATTCTATGGCCCAGTAAACCAAGCAGAGTTTTGCTCATTCTTTATCAGCCACAAAAAGAATATTTAAAAGCCTTTGATTTATATAAGAGCTGATAACTAAAGCTCCTCCTGCGCTCAGGTCTTTTGCTATATGCAATCAAACTGTCATCGAGTTTCCCATATCATTCAAGTCTAGTCCACTGCCCTTAAATAAAACCCTTTCAGCTGCTTAGATGATGCGCAAGGGCAATCAATGTCCTTTGCTTGCAATTGTTTGGATTTTTTCGTATGAAATGCCACCGAAAATTGACGCCTATTTTTGGGCCGCACAAACCTAATCAAAGTTTTACACATCAATTGTTCTAGGCCCGCAATGAGCCCCAAATGGTGGTGGCAAACAAATACTCAGTCAAGGAAACACAGACTGCGGGCAGTGGGGGCAGAGACGGAAAGACATAAGTAAAGAAGCTGTGCGCCGAATGAATGAACAATAAGTAAAAGGAAAAGCTCGACTCTCTCTCTCTCTCTCTGTGTGTGTGTGTGTGTGTATGTGCGGCACAAGCAAATGAAAGGTATGAAAGTGGAAAATTGTGAAATCTGTCAACGGAAAATATTTGAATATCGATACGAGAATGAGGCGCGCCGCAACAACAGCCGAAAGGCAGCTCGGGCGACAGGACGTGACTGGCTGTAGCTGTAGCTGTAGCTGGCAAGGTCCTGGCGAGTCCTTTCCCCATGTGCATGTGAATGTGAATGTGAATGAATGTTGAATGAGCAGCAATTCAAGTGTGCAAGACATACAAACAAAGCTGCCTGCAAGGGACACCAAACTCAATGTTGTTGCAACCTGAGTGTTGTTGCCGCTGTCTGCGCTGCTCAACTCTCTGTCCATCACGCTGTCGGGCTGACTGTATGATTGTCTATTTGTATGTCTGTCTCTCTGGCTGTTTGTCTGTCTATTTTCGGTTTCGATTTCAGTCAGCTCTTGCATTCGCTTTTTCGCCTTTTATCAAAAATGTTTAAGCATATACGTGCATACATACGTCTTACTTTTTTTGTTGCTCTCTGTTTTGTTTACTTAGTTACGTAAATTGTATTCTTTTGTCTACTTCGATATTCATTTCCATTTCACATTTGCGACGACAGCTGATGCTTGTTAGAGCTGCATGAAGGTAAGAGATGTATGCTCTGGGAAATATTTTTTAAATTAATAAAATAATAGAAAGGAAATATATAATGGATTAAGTTAACGGTTGCTTGTGTTGCAGGCAGATAGATTAGAGAATTAGAGAACCTTTTGTTTTAGAAATCAGCGAACATTTGTTTAATGGATGCAAAAGGCAAATGATGCTAGGGATTTGGTAATTTTATAGAACGAACGAATTAAGCCAAGTATACTTCTTACATAGAGCAAGCTTCTAATAACTATCATACGCATGATATGGATCATATAACGAATTCCACAGCTGAGTCTTTATTTGAAATTACAAAACTATCGTTTATCGATTCACTGTCTATCGAAAGCCCAGTCAACTTCAACTCCACGGCGCCCTAAATATTTTGCCACGTAATGCTCTACATAATCAACATCTGTAATAGGAAAAGGCAATAACTGTTCGCGCTAATCGTTGCATTGTGCTTTATTGCAAGCTGCTACAAATGCCCAACAAAAGGCGAAAGAAGAAGCAGAAGAAGAAGAGGCAGCAGAATAAGAAAAGAAAAGGCATTTATAACAAATTTGCGGCTATTTAAGCTAACAATAATACAAAAGAAACCGCAACTAAACAACTTCTGTGGCTATTTAAACTAATAACCGCACAACAATTTACCCACTGGCTCTGGCCTGGCCCAAAGCGGCGAATATTTCTGTTGGCCATGGTCAAGCGGCTCGATGAAGGGAGCTTTGAACTAATGGCAAATTTATGGCTATACCAGAAATTGGCCAAAATTTACGCTAGTCACGATTTTGTAATTTGCAATTGTTGTTGTTGCTGCTGCTGTTGTTGTTCTTGTTAGGGCAAAGAGAATGAGCCAAAGAACTTGATGTAAAAGGTAATAAAAAGGCG
The DNA here is from genome assembly GCF_054131105.1 of Drosophila navojoa. Taxonomy (NCBI): domain Eukaryota; kingdom Metazoa; phylum Arthropoda; class Insecta; order Diptera; family Drosophilidae; genus Drosophila; species Drosophila navojoa. The sequence goes on from NC_142892.1 coordinate 15,297,727, forward strand.
CCGAAAAATGATTAAACATAAAAATGCTGCACATCTACACAAATATACAGACACACACACACACACACACACAGACAGGCAAGCTCGCACGCACACGCACAGTGGGCACTCATTAATGTGAATGCGTTGAAACATGCTGGCAATTACTCATTTTACGATGATCGCACAATGGCCAACGGGGCGTATACGCAACGTTCACGTGAATTGCCCAAAATGGCTTTAATAAGAACGCTGGAACGCAGCAACGATTGTCATTGGGAGAGCTGTCTCTGTTGTCTGTTGTCTGTTGTCTGCTGTCTACTGTCTTTTGTCCATTGTCCGTTGTCTGCTCTGAATAGCGCCAGCAACAACTACAACAACAATAGCAGCAGCAGCAGCAGCAGCAGCCGCAGCAGCAACAACAACCTAATGAATAATGTGGATTTAATGTCCTTAATATCCGCAGCAGCCACAAAGGGCAGCAAAAGGCGAACCAGAACCAAATCCAGCGACAGTTTTTGCCTTTGCCATTTGCTCTATTTGATACGCTTTATGCAGTGAGGGTATTGTGAATGTGTTGGCGGTGTTACTATCAACACATAGCCTAGCTTGAAAGTGGTTTTTATTTTTTATTTTTATTTTTTTATATCAACTGATAATTACAAAATTAATAAACAACAAATAAAAAAAAATTATAAAACTTATATAATAGTGAACTAATGAAAAATATATATTTGAATAAAATAAATAAAAATATATAAAATAAAATATAAAAATATAAATAAAATAAAAAATAAATAATTAAAATAAAATAAATAAATAAGTAAATATAAAATTAATAGATTTGAAAATAATAAATAAATAGTATTATTTATTTATTAAAAAAATATATATGAATAAAATAAATAAAAATATAAAAAATAATAGTAAAAAAAAAATAAAAATTAATAAAAAATATAATCCATTATGTAAATATAAAATTAATAAATTTGAAAATAATAAAAAAATGGTATTATTTATAAATATACAAAAGCTATAATAATTTAGAATATATTATAAATGATTGTATATAATAAATAATAATAATAATGTAAAAAAAAAAAAAGATAATAGCCCGATTACCCATTTTCAATTATAAATAAACATATATACATTGAATTTTGTTGCAAAATTAAACTTAGAGCCTTAACTTTTCTTCAGTGATTTGAAATAATATTAAATTTACTGAAGTAATCTAAGGTTATTATTATTAATATTATTATGCTTATATATATAATATAAATATTTACATTTTTAACATTTTCATATGGAGAGCAAGAATATTTTTCCATTATCTTATTTCTCATACAAAATCTCAGCTTCGATAGTGCATCCCCTGTTCACCTATGCTTTGGCTGCTTTGGCCTTTTTTGTTTGTTGTAGTAAATTAGGCAACACTTTAAGCAGCTGCAAGACAAAAGTCCTGCCACAGGACATATACACTTACGGACGACAACGCACACACACACACACGGGCAGGAAGTTTGAATTTAATGGCAAGAGCCCTTGTGTTGGCCACTTTTGGTGGGCGTGGCTCTGTCGCCGTTGCTGTCGCCGTCTCGGGCTGCGGAAGTGAGCGCTTAAGTGCTCATTATGTTTAGTTAATGCCGCTATTTATTAGAAAATCTAATGGGTTTTTATCTCGCACAAAACTTAGCGTCAAGTTGTGCCACTGCCTCTGTCTGGGCATAAAAATGATATTTGTGTCATTTATTTGGTTATTTGCTGATTTATGCCCCGATCATTTGTTAAGAATAAGGCTCCCAGCAATTTGTAGTCGCGGCTAACTTGCGGCTCTTCAGCGTAATTTAAATTTATGCACTTTATTAGGCAAATGGCGCGGACTCTGTAGACCTGTTCGACCCGCACTCTCTCTCTCGCTCTCTCTCTCTTTCTCTCTCTCTCTCTGTATTGTTCTTGAGGAGCTATTGGCAGCGCTTGTAAATGATTGGCGCATAAATATTTATTAATGAGGGCAGACGTGTAGCTGCACATTTTGGTCTATACATGTATGTATTTTAAGAGCCAGCTTAAGGGTTGAGCTTGTTGAGCATTTGCATAAAGAGTTAATGCTTTATTGGCTTAAAGCTAAAGGCGGCTGGGTAATGGCTAAGGGAAACTCGATATGAGTTATATTATTTAAGAGAAGATGCTCTTTTATAATGCTGTGCCATTTCAATTTAATTTAATGTCTTAAATTATACCTTTATATTATTATATTTATATATATTTATTTATTTACAAAATAAAAGCCAAAATAAATGAAAGTAAAAATTGTAAGAATATCTAGTAAGATTTACTTATTATTAATATTATTTATTATTTAAATATATTAAATAAAAATATATATTAAATATATTAAATAAAAATAAATATATATTATTATTTAAAATATATATCTATATATGTCGGTTGACTCACAGTGTTGAGTTTGACTTGTTGCTCAGAGTGTTAGTAAAAGACTATAAAAAAAGACAACAAAATAATAAATAAAAAATATATTAAATAAAATTAATTAACAATTAATATGCTAAGCAATTAGTTAATGATTTGCACACAACTGAATAGGGAATGCCCAGTTTCTATTTAGAAATGCCAAAATTAAATAACTTGATTAATATATATACAGAGCTCAGCTGCCAGAGCTGCTTAAAACTATAATCATAATTTCCAAAAATAGTCCATGCTTGAAATAACCAAAAAAATAAATCAAACTTGGAAAATCAAATAAAAAAAAGAAGCTAAAATAGTTAGCATACATTGTAAGCCAAGTTTATGGGCATATGTTTAGGCATTGGCCGCTGCAGATATCGAAAATCTGTATTTATAGGCAATATTATTCAATATTCAAAAGGCCAAAAATCACTAATTTATTTGGCCAACTCAGCTGGGATGACACTCAGCGTGCCAGCGAAACATAATTCAAATAAAGTTGGCTAGAAACACAAATTTGTGAATGACGCAGTCAAAGCGAAATATTTTTCAAATGTTTTAAATGTTTGGCTTAAATATATATATTTCAGTAAAATTAAAAATAAAATAAAACAAATGCCAACAATAATTGGCCAGACACCATTCGTAATTGTTTATGTGGAGCGAGAGTCCATGGCTAGGTCTCTGATAGCAAAGTGTCAAACGAGGACAGCGCAGAGCAGGGAAATAAAGCCAACTTTGATATACGCAGATAATTGGATAGTCAAAATTGATGCACAGCTTGACATGCTTTGGATTTGTTGGCAGCTAATGGCCCGAAGTGCCGCTGACCAGCCACACCGAGTGTCCATAAATCAAACCGCAGCACGACAGACATATTAGCCAGCCTAAGGAAGCCCCAATACATACATACATACATAGATAAAACCAAAGCGAACAAAAAAATACCACTGCATAGTAAAACTGTAAGCCAAATTGACTGACTGATTGCCTCGCCGCCTGTTTGACAGCAGCAACGGCATGAGCATCAGCATGAGCATCTGCGCTGCCCGCTGCCAGAGCTTGTCAAACCATTCTGCCTAATGTCCCATGCAGCACGCGTTGAATAATGCGATGGCATCGTCGATGGCGATGGCGATGGCAACTGAGTGTCCTTTGTAAGGACATTGACTGGCTAAGCTAAAAACGTTGTTCGTGGCAACTTCACAGACAGCAAAAGCTTAAAGACTTTCAGCCAGACATTTATTGAAATGAATAAGCATAAAACACATTTTTGAAGAGAAATGCTTAAAAACAAAATAATTATCAAGTGAGACTCGGAGCTTTTTCTTTGAAGGGAATCGATGTGAATATGAGAGAGAGAGAGAGAGAGAGAGAGAGAGAATATTGATAGGCCAATAAACATAATAGACACAACAAATATATTACAGTCTATAGAGGATTTAAAGAGGGTAAGTGTGTGAGGGCGAGAGAGACGGAGAGAGAGCAAAAGAAATATTTCTAAGAAAAAGCTCTAAAAAGAGCACTATTTTAATAAAAATAATAATAAGAAATGGAATATTGGTTTTGCTATTGATAATGAATATTCATGGTATATATATTTTTTTTATTTATATATTTTTATTTTTATAGATATATTTGATAAGCGGTTTTGTCTAAACACATGCTTAATTAATTATTTATTTTATTATTATTATTATTATAAATTATTATTTATTTGATATGTCTGTCTGCATTTCGGCTTATCCCTCTGTCTGTCTGTTCAGACAGAGTTTGAGCTCGAGAGTAAAAGAATGCCGAATGAGCATAGTTAAGGTGTGCATGTGTGTGTGTGTATGTAACGCTCTACTGCAGCAGAAGTAGGCTCAACTCGGGGCATGTTGGGAATAGGACCGGCCCTATATAAAGGCGCGCCTGCAGCGGCTCAGCTTCAGTTCTATTCCTTACCCCACGTTGAGTGCATTGTAGAGCTGCTTCTTCTTCTTCATCGCCTATTTATGGTAAATATTTTATAGTTTTTATTTATTTATTTGTTTATTTATTTCTTTATTTATTTATTTTTTTAGTTATTAACTTTTTTATTTATTTAATTGTTTATTTGTATCTTATTAATTTTTTTTATTTATTATTTATTTATTTAATGCCAATAATATCAAGTGCAGCCTGAACTGCTATGCTATTATGAAAAGTAAAATAATAAATAAACTTTCAGAAATTGTAATAAAAGCCTTTGTCTAAAATTACGTTTATTATCATTATTAATTACGTTTATGATCATTAAGTGAACTTAATGTAATTTTGTTGTATAAAATTCTATTTTTTATTTTATTTTTTTTTTTATATTAAGATTAGTATTTCGTTTTTACTAAATCTTCCATTTAATATATAATTTACTTGTTGTGCGCTTCAGATGCCAAGCATGTGAACTGCACTTTAAATATTTAGAGTACTATTTTCTGCATTCCAAACATTCTTAAGACTTGTTTTTCTAGTTCTCAGGCATATTTTATAAAAAAGAAAAAAATATATATATATAGATATACATATGAATATATTTATTTTCATGCCTTCTAACTTCCTTTTCCACATATTACTTTTATACACATGTGCATATATGCCCACAAATGCCTGGGCAGCTCTGCAAAGTTGAACCTACTCTCCGCTAGATGGCGTCACTTAATCTTTTTCGCCGCATGCAAAAGCACGAACTCCGAGTGCTGCACAGCAGCCGCGCCGCAGCAACCAAATCCACAACACGAAATAAATCTCATGTCTTGGAGGAAGTTGTGCAAAGACCGCAGTGCCACAGTCCAAGATGACGGAGGCAAATGTTTTTGTGGTATGTGTGTGTGTGCTTGTGTGTGTGGCAAGTAATACGTCGCACGCTTTTGTGTGCAGCTGTCAGGTGTCAAAGTGTTGCAGTCAATGAGCTGGCTTTCAACTTCTTTGTGCTCGAATTTTTCTCCCTTTTTATTTTTTGCTCTCCTTTAGTTTTGGGCTTTTGGCTGCCCAGGCTGATGATAAGGGCGATTGCATCTACGCCAAAAAGTAGCAGCAGCTGTCCTTTATCGCTCCTTTCTTTTTTTTTTCGGTTATTTTCTTCAGCTGCTTCTTCAGCTCTGCCCCGCTGCTGGCCAACAATCCATAAACGAACAAATTGCCTGAAAATCAATTTCGTTGGCCGCGCTACACTTCTGTATCAAGTTTTTGCTTTTCTTTAGTTTGGCTTTTCTTTAGCTTTTCTTTCGATGTGCGGCTTTGTTAAGGCGTTTTCCCTGGCATTGGGCATAAGTAGCTGATTTTATGTGTTCGTCGAACTGTTGAAATTTATGCACATGTTTTGTCTAGGTGTCTGACTGTGTGTGTGTGTGGCCGTCAATGGTGTCTGGCTGCTGCTTGGGCAATAAACTACAGTCAAAACTAACTTGATGGCCAACAGCTTTTGGGTGCGCCAAAGTCAAGTGGTGTCTGGCCATAAGAACGAAGCTGCTTATGCAGTAAATATGCTACAGCATTAGCCAAGTCTTCTTCTTCATCTTCTTTTGCTTCTAACTGACGCAGCTGCTCAGCTAAACCAAAATACAATAAATTGGGTAGAGTAATTGATAGATGAACTTAGAAATCTCTAATCAAATTTTAAAAGAATTTTAAATTTTAATTTTTTATAGATAAATTAGAAATTAGAGATTGTTTATAAAATATTTTCAGTAAGGTAATTATTGTTATTTAATTTTTTATAAAGCATTTCCAGTAAGGTATTATTTATTCAGAAAAGTGAGTTCAAGATACATTTTTATTTCTTTTTCTTTTTTTAATTTTTATTTTATTTGGTTTTTTTCTCATAAAAGATTTTTAAGTTCAATTTTATATTTACAGATAATGTAAAAATTGTTATTAATTTTTTTTTGCTAATTTATTGTAGTTGTTCTCGAGTTCATAAATGATTCACTTGATTGTATAAGATTATCTATTGTGAGATATGAGTAAAAAAGAGTTCATGTAGAACAGAACTAGTTAATTAAAGGAATGATTTATAAATATCTCTGAAGAAAATATTTCTTAAGGTAAATAAGCAAATAGGCAGGAAATATAAATCAATTACTTTAAATTCCGGAAGATTGAACTACACTGATTATGGAATCAGTTCACTGGCTCATTTATATGAAATACTTAATTGACTAAGCTTTTTCTCTATAGTTAGAAATCATGAGCAAGTGAACTAATTAAAAAAATGAATTATTTAACAACAGCTTAGATGAATAAATGAATCCTTTATTCCCTATAAAATTTCTAAGAAAGTTGTACGAATCGGGCGAAGAAGAACTTTGCTGACTGCTGAATCAGTTCACTGGTTCACATTTTTGTTCTAACCAGACCCAAGCTCGACTGCAGACAGCTAATCGTTGGCATCATTGCTAAATAGTTGCATATATGTACATGTATATATGCTCGGGAATGCCCTCATTGCCAGCTGCTCAATGATTATGCTTGATATGTCACTTAAATGTCATTCGATTAGACGTTAATGTTTCCATTTGAAGAGCTGGGAGTGTGGAAGGCGAGTGGAAGTGTTCGGCTGGCAGTTGATACGTGTGCATCTGCTGTTGAGGAGTAGGTGAGCGCAGGTGAGCAATTATCGGCACTTAAGCGTGGCAAACACTGTGGACCACTGTGGACCGCCAGACCGGAAGTTGGCTCAACTAGGGGCATACATTGAGCCAACATGTTGGCATAATTTAGCTGGCAGTCAACAGAGCGCAGCTTCATTTCCTGCAACTGCAAATGCAACTGAGCGTACATAATTAATTATTACTCTCAATATGCGAGTGTGTGAGTGTGTGAGTGTGTGTGTGTGGGTGAGTATTTGTGTTTGCCAATGCGATTTACTTTTCTCGCACAAAAACATACACAGCGAATACACCCAACTCTCTCGTTCCGCCCACCCATTCGCTTGCTCTGCGGTCAATTAACAAATGTTTGCGGTCAAAATTGCATACAAATTGAATGACTTGGCTCTGGCAGTGATTGACTGACTGATTGATTGATCAATCGATTAGCGTCTGAGTGCGTTTCCAAAAATTAATCACTTTACAATTAGCACCAAGTCGACGTTTCATTTAATCGCGCCAGCTCGAAGTTCATTTGATTTTTAATTACGTTGCAAATTGCACTTAACAAAATAAATTGATATATAATTTTAATTAATGGAATATTGAATACATAAATTGATGAACTGTTTATAAGTGGAATATATATGTATATAATGGAATGCATACATTTTTAAAATTAAACGTATATTAAAAACATTTAAAAAAATATAAATAAAAAACTATATATTAAAAGGAAAATAACGCATATATGTAAAAAATAATTAATAAATAAATATACAAATATTTTAAAAATTAAATGATAAATTATTATTAAAAATTATTAAAATAATTAAAATTTGTGCATGAATTATTACCAAAATATGGAATATATAAATTTTTTACATTAAACATATATTAAAAAATAAATGATAAATAAATAAATAAAAACTATATATTAAAAGGAAAATAACGCATATATGTAAAAATAATTAATAAATAAATATAAAAATATTTTAAAACATATATATAAATATATATATAATTATTAAAAAAATATATATTCTGTTAGACTTTCCATCTCACATATTTTCATATTTAAGCAGATTTCAGGCCAAGTCTAGTCTGTCGGTTGCGGCACTTAAAGGCAAAAGTTGTTTAACTTTCTTCGCTCCACACTCAGTCCAAGTTTTCCATCTATGCCAGGCATGCATAAAGCCCTAAGATTTACGTCCGCCTTCACAGCATGCAGCTGATGACAAATGCCCCAGTTATTTTATATCCCTTTGGCGATGCCAAAAAATTGTCGCCTATATAAAATACTCCCCCCTCATCACTCTCTCTCACTGTCTCTCTCTCTCTGTGCTTTACAAGCTGCAATTAATGTGTCTGTTGGTTGTGGATTGTGCTTCGTACATAAAATTTTGCGGCACATACGTGACCATAATTACAAAAAGACAAAACTGACCGTAAAACGCAAAGACACAAAAACACAAAACCATAAAAAAGTAGTCGAAGCTGAAGTGGCAAATGGCTGGCAAGAAACAGCAGCCGCAAGAAGCGAAATGTGTCGCACTGCAGAAGCAGCAGATGGAGCTGGAGCTGGAGCTGGAGCAGGAGATGGAATTGGAGTTGAGGCAAGAACAACGTTGCATAGTAAAACTGCAGGCAGTGGCTAAATAAAATGAGGGATAACAAGGATTTACATTAATTTCGGTGGCGACATCGTAAAAGCCAAGAGGACAGACAGCTCTGGCCACCCACACACCCACCCACACATACATACAAAGTTGTTGCCGCCTTTTGGGCGCCTGCAGTGGAGTAAAAGTTTTTTCTCGCCTCACTGGGTTTATTTTTTCTCGTTTTTAATTGAAAACTAGCAGCCAGCTGTCAGCGCGCATTTGAAGGAGGCGTTGCGGTGGGCGGGGTCATCGGCATGACCCGGGCAATTAATCAAATGTTGCTATGATAAACTTCAAACAGGCACACACACACACCTACACACACACACACACACACACACACACACACATAGAGTAACCGCATTCATTTATTAAACTGCTCAGCTGGCAGGACAGCCATCAATCAAGTCCTTTTTTTCGTGGGATATCCTTAAAGCGGGCAACCTGAAAGTATTTTCAATTTAATAAGTGCAAGCCTTCGACTCCGCCGATGATGGGCGCATCGATTTTTTTCGCCAGCCACGCCCCCTTGGTCGAGATTGTCCAACCAACACTCCAGCTCAAGTGTCACTTGGCATTCATAGCTCTGGCACGTCCATTGACTTTTTTTTCGCACTGTGCGTGCAAATCTCTTTTGGCTGTCTTTCTCGCCTATCTCGCAGCCATTGCTAAACAGGACGAGACACTTTAAAAGCGTGGAGCCATGCACTGCACGAAAATGCTGGCAGAGAAAACAATCTGTGAAATTTTAGCAATTCGCAAAATCCAAGTCTTAGCAAATTGAATTGAGAGAAATTCCAGCTGAGCTGCTACAATTGAGACAAATTTGGTATTAAGCATTGCCATTCACTTGGCTTTTTCTCGCAGTGTAGTGCTTTTAGGCACAAAACGAATCTGATTTGTTGTTGTCCGCGTGAAGACTTGACAAAATTGATGTTCCCAGATTCTGTTTACTTGTCGCCAGAAATTTTCTTTGCATTCCCTCACTGACCTTCCGTTGTTGTTGTTGTTGTTGTTGTTTTTCTTTTCTGTTTCGCCTTCTCTTTTTGGCCAAGAGCAAGACTTGTTCAATGGCATTGTAATTTTTACAGTTTGTTTAGATCTCTTTGGCCCGATAGAAATTCACATTTTATGTTTACAAATTGCGTGACTGATGATTATGTTGAAAGTCTTGCGGCAGGCGAAACATATTTGAAGTGTCGCCCGTGGAGGAGATTAGAAACTGTTGAGCTCAAATGTAGTTTGCCGTTAGCAGGGGAGTGTGGGTTAGATAAAGTAATTGAATATGCAAGGAATATAATATTAAATTTATTGCATCTGAAGTTTGTTTACTTAGGACTAACAAATGAAATGAAATGAAATAATTTCGCTGGACTGTGATTATTTATATAAATACATAAAATTGTATTTACTAAATTATAAAGTATTTATTGTTTATTTTTGAGCTTTAAGAATGCACAAATAAGAATAAAATAAATAAATAAATGTGAGCTCTCTGTTTAGCCCAAAAATCGTAGATTAAAATTCTGAATTGCATATATTTATTCAATACTTTTCAGGCACTTGCAACTTCACTCAATATAAATAGCTAAATAATATAGTTTGCACATTCCTGTGGCTTCGTTGCTCTATCGATTTGTTTACTCTGGGCTGGGGTATGTGGAATGTGTAGCTATAGCTCGTGGCTGGCAATTTAAGAAAAGCCACTTGAATTGCACCTTGTTGGTTCTTCACTTTGCCCATTTTAATTTCATTTTCCCTATTGCATTTTCTTGCTGTGCAAACTTTTGGGCTCTTCGCTGCCCCTCGCGCCGCCTGCCCGATAAAACACAAACGAGGCAAAAGTTTAATTTTCGTGGTTACTTTGGCTCGAAAACTTGCGGCGTATTTCATTTGTAAATAGCGCAAAATGGCAACAGGATATTGATGCAGCCTGCAACAGCAGCAGCAGGAGGAGGAGGAGCAGGAGCAGGAGTAGCTGTAGCTCTGGCTGTGGCAGCTGCTGCATCCTTTTGGACCATTGTCTGTCTATTGTACTCGACTGCTGCTGCTGCTCCTTCTCCTGCTACTCCTGCTACTCCTGCTGCCACGTCTAATGTGTCCGAGCAACTTTTCATTAAACACACCTTAAGGCAGCGCAAATGGCGCAAACTTTGTCCTGCCGAGCAGGACACATGTGTCCTTTTCTTTTCGATCCAATTTTGTGTGTTTGTTTGCCTTTTTTTCTTGTTTTTTTTTTCTCTCCTCATTTCTTTGCTTGCCCCACTAAAGTAACTCAAAAGAAATTCTTTTCTTTGGAGCTAGCTATGCGAGATATTCTCCATTCTCCACTCTCCCTCTCACAGTCCCTCTCCACTCTCGCTATTTGCCTTTGGCTCGCAGTGCAAATAGAAGCGGAAATGAAAATTGTATGCCTGCTAGTCTCGCTTTTCCCTTCGCTCCTCAAGGCGCTGAGTGCCTCAAAATAAGTTAAAGCTGCCAGCCCTTAGCCCTTAGCCCTCCCTCAGCGAACGTGTCGCCTTTGTTACTGATTTTCTTACTCTTGCATTGCATTTGTGTCGCGCTGTCGTCTGCTCCTTATGTATTTGTCTGCCCCTTTGACAGCTCGCAGCAGGTGGCAAAAGCGTGCAAAAAATTGCTCTAAATAGCTGCGAATATTATTACATTGCTGCCGCACTCAATGGATTGGCTCACGCCATTCAGGCCCGGCTCGCTCAAAGCATTCGAGCTTCTCTTCAATTGCCCTCAAGTGGGCATTGATGTGAGAGTATATGTAGAGCTACTTAGAGCCATATATATTTCATTCGGCGTCTGTTGTGAGTCTCTTTAGTCTAACTAAATTTAGCAACTGAAACTAATGAATATATATGTAAATTTATCTATTTATATATCTTCACTTGTTTAATATCTAAACACAAATTTCTTATATAAAAATATATATATATAGGTTTCATATACCATATTTTGGCCTTAAAATCGGGCTTGATTGATAACAGCTTGAAGTTTGATTGATGATTTTGAACGAATAACTCGAATTCCTGGCAGCTGTTGTCGAATCTTGAATGATTGATGAGCCGCCTTATATATAGATAAGTCTTTAAGCAATGCTTCAAAAATCATTCGAAGCGCGCCTTTTGACTTAGCATAGCATTTCCATTGACTGACTTTTATATTTATGTATATATATATAATTAGCAAATGATTGCCTCAGCTGTCAGAGCCTCAAAGTGCATGTCTAAGCAGCATGGACCCCCAGAGACAGGTGGTTGGACACCTTTGGGCTAATTGAACTCCACTGCCCTGCCAGCAGTTACTAACAAATTCCATTACAGGCCAAAATGATGTGGGCCAAAAAGCGAAAGCTTGGCCCCCACTCCTGCCATTGAATGAAGGGCACATTAATGGAGCATTAGCGCTAATAACTTCGATGACATGCAATGTCGGCCAGTGGTCCAGTTCGTGATCCAGTTCGCCATTCGCCAATTCGCTCTACTATGTCGGCCAATAACTATTCAAAGAGCAATTCATCTAGCTGTGTGCCTCATTGGGCATTGAAAAGGCGCTTACGAGTGTCCAGCTCAGCGGGCAGATACTCTCGAATGCTGCTCTCTGGCTACGCTGTGGAGTCTCGCTCGCCTCAGTTCTATGACACCCACACACATTGGGCCTGGCATAGGGTATCGGAGAAATCTGCTGATAATCGGCTTATAGTTTTCGGGTTGTCGGCCAATTTCTATAGCCTGCTCATAATTTGGGGCACACACACACAGAGAGAGAGAGAAAGAGAGAGGGAATAAGTAGAAAAGCAAAACGTAAGCGTGTAATCATTATTTTCAATGGCGCAAACAAAGCGAACTGCGAGTGGGCAGAGGAGTGGGGTGTGTGCGGCTGTTAGCGAAAGTAGCATAAGAAAACATAATGAACCCTAAATAAAAGTGCGCGCACATCGAAACTTTGGCCTGAACTTTTCCACGCTTAACACTTTTCCGCAACAATTTATCGTTCTTGTCGCTCGGCGGAAGTGTTTGGCATTGCCAAAAGATAATGCTCCATGGCTACCAAAGTAGCTGCAGCAGCAGCCCGACTAAGGACTAAGTTTTTTGCGAGAGACATGGCAAATCCTTGGCAGGCCGCCTCAGAGCCTGCCATACACACTGAATGGGAATGGCAGTGAGGGAGTGGGAGTGGGAGTGGTTGGGGGAGTGGCATAAGCTGCCACGCGGCTTGCATTTCAAACGAAAACTATCGCCAAGTTGTTGGCTGTGGGTGCCGGGGCCAGCCAGACTCCTTTTGGGAAATCAGTGGAAAATACGTAAGCGAAACCGCCATATTATTTCGACATTGATTGCAAATGGCGCGACAACTTCAAAACCGAAAGTAATACGAATTTAATATGACAATCGATTTCGTTTCACATTTATTTGCCAGATTATCTGCAGATACCTCTGAAAATTCTTCTGTTCGCTGCCTCAATCAGGCTTGATAATATTACGCATACGCCACGTGCAGCAGCGGGTAAAAATATTGAAGGCCCTCTCAGACTCTATGTACTAAAATTGGATTCAACTTTGCTAGCAGAGGTAAGCCCCTTGCCAGACGTCTGCCAATGGGGTGAAACAAAGCAGATTTGCGCTACATAAAAATTGACTTAAAGTCAACTGAAAGCGAACGTCTCGCAGCGCAATCAGAGCAAATCAAATATGTAATCGACATGCGAGTTCTTTCCAGCCAAATGGACAGTCACTCAGTTGCCATAGCACTACTAATCCACAATCTCAGAGCACTCTGCGTCCTGCATTCAGAGAGAGTATAAATAAGTAAGTGGTATGAAAGAGAGCTGTGGCCTCACTCGGACGAATAACTAATGCTCTAACGGAATGGTGGATGATATGTGCATGTGATATAAGAAGCTTAGATATACATAGGTAATAATATAATAATATGCCAATGCAGTAGAAAGATTCCATGGAGTATACAGAGTTTAGGGAGTTTATGGAGTCTATAGAGTGCATGGGATCTGGAAGGTAAATAGAGTCTATGGAGTATATGGAGTCTATAGTGTATAGAATATTGAAATATGTAGGGTATATGACTATATAGAGTAAAAATATACAGAGTATAGAGTGCATATATAATAAATCCCTCTTATAGACTCTATAGAATATATATGTAGAGATAGATAGAGAGAGAGAGAGAGGGAGAGTATTCTCATATTCATCACAGAAACTTTCCCTTCAAGCAGCTCTTCTAGAAATCCCTCGAGCTCTTCTAATAAAATTCATTCGCAATTGCACATGCCAAACACACACTCACAAAATCTTTAGGGCGGCCAATATGCTTTAGCCACGAGGGGGCGTGGCTAATGTGGGGGCAAGGGCCAGTCGCCATATCGAAGCGGCAACGCGTAAAAGCGTTTATTACTATAAATATTAAAATGGGATTATCAAACAAACGTACTTTAGGATTTTATTACATTCAAGCCAAGGATGCAGTCGGCACTTCAGACTCGCCCTCTCCAGAGATTAACTGGGCGGCGACTGCTGTGCAGGGGGCATGGTCGTGTCCCAGGGCATCTCATTTGCCGCGCTAACTGCAGGGTTGCAATTTCTTGTGTTGACTTTGCCGTCACTTTGACTTTTTGGCTGCACTGGCACGTAATGGCAAAGTTTTTTTTATATACACACAGAGAGAAAGGGAAAGATGGAGAGAGAGAGAGAGAGATGGAGTGAGGGATTTACTTATGAAAAATAAATTTGCGCTTGAGACTGCTCCGGCTGCTCCCAGTGTAAGCATTTCCTTTGTTAGCTGATGCCTGATGCTTGATCCGGGATCCCGGATCCCTGATGCCGGATGCTTGCCGCCTCTTCAATAGTTCTCGCTCGCTTGTTATTTATGCTCGCGCGCGCGTTAATCTTCAAATGGAGGCGACGACCAGTGTTGGATAGCGCTGCAAATTTATGTGCATGCCGCGGCGTGAGGTTAAAAATTATGTTGCATACCTTGAACAGGTAATGGGAAAATTCTCTATGCCACGCTGTTTGCCACTCAGCTGCAGTGCACAAAGTGTGATTAAGGTTTGTACATATTTGAAGTGGGGCGGCTATAGATAAATGGCTAGAGAGAGATAGATGGGAAGAAGAAGAAGAGGAAGAGAGAGAGAGGGAGAAAGTGCAGGAAGACGTATGCGCTTTAGTTGGCCCAAACGTCAGTCGAAGCCATTAATTTGAACAAACTTAAAGCTAATCAAGGCAAAAAGAAGTGAGGCTCAGAGCAAAGACTTAACGCAGACGCGCAAAAGTTTCCTCAATCAACATTTATTTGCCATAAATTTGGTAAAAATTTCCGAAAGGGAATCCACTTATTGAGTGACCGTTGGTGGAAGCAAAACAAATGTTTTTTTCAAGCTTACGTAATCAAAATTTAATTTGCTGTTAACCTTTATTTGGGGTTTATATTTTGTTTTGTTTTTTAATGATGTTCCGTTGTACAGTTCTTCTTTTTTTATGTGCACTGCAAACTCCCTGAGCAATTAGAGAGCTGGAAAAGCTCCCAACAAAATGCCAGTTTATGGCCTAAACAATAAACTCAATTTAAAAGTGAGCCACGTGACACGTAAAAGCTCGTTGGCGTTTGCCGTGTTGCTAACATATGCAAGCCTCAAAGGACACACACACACACACACATGTTCGGTGCACACGTGTCCAGTCGCACCCACCCACACACACGCACACACTGAGCTTGACTTAATAATTAAAACAACAGAAAAAGAATTTACTTAGCCACACAAAAGAGTCGTAGGTAGCAAGAACAAAAGTGTGTGAGTGGAAGAGGCGAACGAACACGTGCTCGTAAGAGTGTGCGTGTGCGTGTGCATGTGTGTGTGTGAGAGTGTGCTGACCAAACCGTAGATAAAAGATAAAAACACTCGCAGCAGTCAGTGAAGTGAGCGAAACAGAGAGAGAGAGTGAGCGGCAAAAAGGCCAAAGAAAAGTTTTTAATTTTAACACATGCGAAAAGTTACGGGACATGAAAGCGTTGAGCGCTAAGCGTCGACAACGACACACCAAATAAACGGAATAACTTATTTGCGTTGGGGAATTAAGGCAATTTGTAGCATACTTTTTGGGGCTTGTTGCTGCAACACCAACAGCAGCAGCCGGAGCTTTATGACCGCAGTCAAGCGGCAGCAGCGCCAGCGCCAGCACCAAAAACGGACATCACAAATTAATTTCACGTACTCACACACACACACAGCAACGAATACACACGCATGAGTGTGAAGCTCAGTTCTAGGCCATATAATAAAGCTAGCTAAGCTGTGAGCCAACCATTCGAGCGTTGGCTAAGCATGGCGAGTCTGCACTTGAATGTGGACGAAATTGGAAAAAAATTAAAATCGAAAATAAAATGGAAATATATTGGAAATATGCTGTATAAACCACAAAGTTTCATAGAAGTTTGGGCATGTTATTATTGATATTAACTAAGATAATATAGCATTAATATAACATTTATCAAATAATAAACAAAAATAAATCAGGTAAATTAATATAAAAATTATATATACATATTTTTTTTAAATTAATATTTTTATAATGCAAATATATATAAGTACTAAATAATATAAAACATTTTACACATAAATGATGAATTATGATTTGTATTAAATAAGTTATACTACACCTATAAATTATAATGTAGTTATACCACAATAATAATATATAATAATTAAAATATAATATTTTTATATATTATAATGAGATTATAAAATAATAAACAATAAATACAAATTGAACCATAGCCATTTAAAAATGAAAAAATAAAAGTTAATGATAATTAAATTTAAAATTAATTGAGATTTGAAAATTATAGAAACATATATATACATATAGAATTAAAAAAACAATACATTTTACTTGTTATTTTTATTTTTTATTTAATTTTTTTATTTTTTGGTTTTTATAGTGCAAAATATACAATCTTTATTGAACTAGAAAAATTTTGTTTGGCAGCTTATGCTAATAAATTAAAATAAATATATACTAACCAATAATGAATACATTTCTTTTGAAATTCCTTTTTATTTTTTCATCTATATAATTTATTTTCTTTATTTCTTTATTTATTACTAATATTATTTTAGTTTAGTGCCTAAGCAATAAACTCTGTATCATTTATTTATTTAATTATCTGTTTTTTATATTTTATTTTTATTTATTTATTTCCTATTAATATTATTTTATTTTTATTTTATAATTTGTTTTTTTTTTTATTTTTTTTTATTTTATTTTGCAGGGTATTTAGAAACGAGTGTGATTTGCTTTCGTGCTCTGCTGCTGTCATAGAGCTTGGCATTTTCGGCAATCCGTCAGGTTTGGCTTGGCTCTTCGCTTGACCGCAAACAATGTGACTATAATCAGAGTGCAGTATGTGGGTTTAGTGTGCTTGTGTGTGTGTGTGTGTGTGTGTGTGAACTTTATACTCTTTGGCTCATATTAAAAAGTTCATTTATATGAAATGTGTGCGTGTGTGCGTGCGACTGCCCCATTTTGCGGCATGTTTTTAATTTAAAGCATACTCTCAGGCGCACCTCTTTAACCCAACCCCGCAGAGCGAGCACCCTCTCTCGTGTGCTTGCAGAATATTCAATTTCAGCTGCCACTTGTATGTATATACTATGTATATTTGTATATATAATTTAGCTTAGTTCAACAATAAGCCTCAGGCATCGAGTTCGTGTTTGCTGACCATTTAAATTTAATCATTTTCTTGTGTAAAAATCGTTTTAATTGTTGTTCAACACATTAAAAATTTTGTTTTGAAATGTCGCTGCAGCGGCTTGTTTAATATTGTTGCACTTTTTTGCCATTTTTCTTGTTGCCCCGGCTCGATTGCATCGCAACGTGGCAGTATAATTTTTCCTGGTTCACTTTAATGTGTTTCATGATTGAAAGCATTTGATAAAACTGTTTTGATTAATGTGGCAAACGGATTTATACTGAACTTAAGGGCAATTTAATAGAAACATATTTTTTTATTTAGATTCAAAACGATAGAGGCTCGACTGAAAAGTGGGGGGAAAGTGTAGAACATGTGTTCATTAGGGCACATAAAGGTTATGCTGATAATATCTGGTTGAAGAGTCAGCTATAGGAGCTACATATACATATGCCTTAAAGGGTAGGTGTAGCTAGCTCTCAAGGTCTGCCAGGCCTTTGTAACCTTCAGAAGTTCGGCGCACAATAAACTTGCATAGGGGAAAAGACTTGAAGCGAAACGTAAAATTTGTTGAGTTTGATGAATTTAGGAATTGGGTGCGCTTCTGTTTTCAGTGTAGTATATATCGATAGGGATCAAAGGTGAGCGGGTAGTGGAGGTGAGCTACGGGAAAAGCCCTAAAAACGAGGCGCAAATGTGCAGCCAAAGCGGACGCTGGCTTACACAGGATATGACTTTGAGCCACATCCGGCAACACACACACACACACACATACACAGAGAGAGTTACACAGAGACAGAGGTACAAGAAACATGGCCAACGGCCACGCCCCGCGCGTGTTTTGGCCGCCCAGCAGAATTGACTGGCTGCTGCCTAACGCTCAAGGCTATTTAAGCGCTCGTTAGACAAATTCAAATAAAGTCGAAGCAGCTGCAATAACAACAACAACAATGGCAACAACAGCAACTACAACAACAACTTGACTGCTTTTTGGCCTAGGACACACGAAAAACGGGCGGAAATCCTTTTTTTGTTAAAGCCAACTACGATAGTTGTGCAACGAGGCAATAAACTTTATTGGATTCCCTTTTTTCTGCTTTACAAATGCTTTTCTTAGTGTATCTCCCATTTTTTTTTCTTTCTTGACTGTAGATTGGATCTTGATTAGCTGACATACTCTCTACATATCGACAGTGCGTGAGATAAGAAAGGCATAAGAAAGCTGTCAAAATATCTAGCAATAGGTGAAGTGATGTGGATTAGAGGGTGATGAGGTTGTGTTGAGATTTTAATAGAGATTTGAAGTTGAATATGTGAAAACTGTATTCTAATATATTTCATAAATGTAGTTGTTAAGCATTTAGTATTCATTTGAAGGCCTTGATATATATATTATTTGAATTGGAAGTTATATTATTATTGCTTTTATTTATTTATTTATTTTTTGATAGCGTCAAGCTTGGGATTGAAGCCACTGGAGCTATTCTAGAAAATATATAGAATTCAATTATTATACAATTATCTAATATTTGTTTTGCAATCGGAATTTACATTCTTCCTTTTTTTTAATTTTTGTTTTATTTAAATATTTTATTATTTAAATATTTTTTTTTTTTTTGCAGTATTTCTAGTTTATTAATATATACATATATTACTTTGATTTTTCAATTAATATAAATTATTATTGTTATAATTTTTTAATAATTAATGTACACACTCCAAACAGAATAGATATGAAGTCTGATTGGATTGTAGATATATTTTTTATATATATATATGTATATATTATTTTTTTAACTCTATCAGCTTAAAGTAAAGATTTTTCCCTCGAAGCGAGCTCTACTCTGCCTTGCTAGTACTTTAGTTCAGTTATTTATGTGCAAGTTCCTATGAAATTGAAGTCCTCAATTGGTAAAAGCCACACGCAAATGCTAGCTAACTTAGCTTTGGGCCAACTGCTGGCTGCTCACGTTTTAGTTTTTTCTTCCTCTCTTACCAATTGCTCAAAGTTTCATTTTTATTGCTTTTGAATGCTATCTAATTTGGCGCGCACATGCGAAAATTTGACTGGTAACGCCTAAAAGAACTATGCGAAGGTTTGGCAGTCGCCGTGCCGCCACCTGTCGGCCGGCTCCGGTACCATCAACTAACGCATCGAAGTTTTTGGCTATAACGAAATCGATTCATCGTACTTTTGGCCCATGGCATACGGCGAAACGCCCAGCGACAAGTAAAACAAAAGTCGATGTGGGCGTGGCTGTGCCAAAGGCGGCAAAAGTTTTCCGACTGTTTTCGCTGCACGCGTGTTTAAGCTTAGCAGCTGCTTTTGCCATGTGGCCGCAATGTGGGCGTGGCACATGGCCAATTTGCCAATTTAATCTGCTTAGCGAGCAAGGCAGAACCATATATATATATATATATGCTCTATATATATATGAGAAGAAGTAGAGCATGTAGAGATTTCTCTTAAACTTTATTAAACAAGTGGTCGGGCTAGGAGAATGAGGAAGGTGATTGTGGGTGGGTGGGGCCGTGGGGAGTGGCACAGCTGACAAAACTTTTATTCGGCATGCCATAAAGGTTTTCAATTATTGCTTTTTAAATTGTTGCCTTGTTTACACAAGTTTCGAGTGGCTGGCGACACTTGTGAGACGAGCCGAGAACAAGCAGCCGAACAGAAGCAGCAGAGCAAGCAAAAGAAACGAATTTTTGGCAAATGACAGCAGAAGCAGCAGCAGAAAAAGGAAAAAAATAATGAAAACTTGGACAAAAGCATTTAATTTTTCTTTTTTTTTCCTTTTGCCGCTGGCGCCGTCTAAGTCTAAAGTGGACAGGAAAAGAAAGAGGGAGAAGGAGAAAGAGAGAGAGAGAGCGAGAGAGGTAGACACTTGAAATAGCATTGTGAAGTGATTGACGAACTAGCTAAGGCAGCAACTTAACAGAAAAACTCACATAATGACGATCTAGATACATTTTTTGAACTATTTTAGACTGGACTAATTGAAGTTGGAGGACCATTTCAAGTAGAGTTTTTGTATATTCTTATATGATGTATCGTGATATTGCTATAAATTTAATTAGAAATATAAGTAAAATCTGAATGAAATTTGAGCATAGAAGATTTAATTGATTTACTTATCTTTAAAGCATTTATTTTTGCAGAAAATAGGAAATGATTTTTACATACTAACAGATTGAGAAAAATTATTATCATAATATATACATATATATATATCTATAT
Source organism: Drosophila navojoa (assembly GCF_054131105.1). Classification (NCBI taxonomy): domain Eukaryota; kingdom Metazoa; phylum Arthropoda; class Insecta; order Diptera; family Drosophilidae; genus Drosophila; species Drosophila navojoa. Next base: position 15,318,405 of record NC_142892.1, read on the forward strand.
ATATATATATATAGATAATAATTTTTCTTATTATATATATAATTATAAAATTTTTAAAATATTTTGTTCACATTTTTTATCAAATCTCTCTATTAAAACTTATTCAATACCTAATTTTTTGTATCCAAAATAGTTAATTGGAGCGAAACTATTGCTGGCAAGAATTTAGAAGAGTTAAAAATTGTTAAATTCATTTCATTATCATAAAAATAAAATCCTTATCAATTTAAGCTTAAATGTCCTCCTTAATATATGTATTTGCACTAAGGCTTTAAGCCAACTTGAAGAGCCTCTGCCAATGGGCCTATTTTAATCAGACCTTTATTTAGCCGAGCTTCACTTTCGACACTTCAAGCGCACAAATAATGGCACATAAAAGGCGCCAAAAATGTTGGCAGTCAAAATCAAAGTGGGAAATCTGTCAATGGCACACACACAAAACGGTTGCCCAGGCAATTGTTGTGGTTATCTTTGTATTGGTAGCGATAGAATTCTATGCGTGTGTGTCAAACACTTCTTGTTAGCTGTAAGTGTTATGTGTGCAAGTGTTCGCTTCTTTTCAATTTCTTACACCCATGGCACTTGTTCGAGTTTTGTTTTGTGCTTTGTTGGCGTTTTTCTCTATTTTATTTCGTTTTCCCTCTCTTTCTCTGTCAACTTTTGCTTAATTTTCAGCGGAATTCTCTTCTCTGGTCTGTTGATGTTTGTGTTTTAGCGCCTCACACAAGTTGAAGCACGGCCTGCTCAATAATCGAGCACTCGCACGTGTCTCGCGGTTTCGCACTTAACGCTCTGGCAGCCAGCACCATATCGCTCTTTGTGCCACACAGACAGTTTTTTCCCCTCCTCCCTCCTCCCTTTTCGCTCCTCTCCTGCCTTAATAGTCGCAATTGCAGCTGAGTGCTTGGGCGTCCACTTTTATAGTGCTCGCTTGGTCGAGCAATGGCTTAGCGCGCGTTTGACTCTTGCCCAGATTCCAACTGGGCCGCTTAGTGGTCAATTGTTATAGTCCTTGCACTTGCAAAGTGCTGGAAGAAGAGAAGGGAAGAGGGAGTAGAAAAAGTGCACAGGGCTGTAATGATATTAAATGCAAAGGGATAATGGAATTGGTGAGGTGGAAGGCGAAACGTGTGGGAATGACTGATAAATAATATAAATAATAATATAGAAATATAAAATGTATTGAATATGTGATATTTAAAATATCAAATACATATTTTATATAATAATAAAAAAGTATTCTGATAATTTAATAAATATTTATGTATTTCCTAGATTATTTATTAGTAAAATAATTGTATATATTGTGGAAGGTGTGGGAATTATTGATAAATATCCCGGGGAAATATTCAACAAAATATATATTAAATAAAAAATAATTATGGATAACTAAAATATGAAATATATAATATAAATAATACAATATAAAACATAAAATATGAATAATAAAATATAAAATATGATATATGAAACTTAAAATAAAAGATTAAAAATATGATATATAAAATACAAAATATAAAATATATATATTAATCAATCTAGATTTGTTTTATATGTTTAATAGAATATCCAAATTATATTGTTTTATGTATTAATATTGAAAAATGTTCTAATAAGATATTTAATAATATTTTTATTTTTGTTTATATTTATTCTTCATTTTCACATGCCTTACAATAAATATTATGTAACTAAAAACTTCGCTGGCAAAGTGTAGGTTCTCTCATGCCTCTACTCATTTCTTATCTATCTACATTAATTTGAACCCTACCCTGACCATTCCACTTTCGCCAACTTTCATCTAAGCACAGTCAATGTCGATTCAAACTTCATTTCAACGCTCAGCACGCTTCAAAGTGCACCCCTGGGACGCATCTGTGCCACAAATTTCCATTCACAATTGAATATTAATAGGCCATAAACACACCCACACACACAGATACACACATACATGTATAACCGCCGTCATTTATGGCTGGGCTCTAAACTATTTCATTTAGAGGGCACTAAAAACGAACTTTGCCGTCTCGGCTGCTGTACGAATCATTAACATACGCAAATTCACGTTGCGCATACGCCACGTGTGACAGCGGCAAACAATGGGGAAACGTGTCAATGAAGCGGCTGCCATTTTGTGCCGCACAACCGCTTAACCAAAGCACACACACACACACACACAATCACACACACACGTAGCCATCAATAAACATCAAATGCTGTGTAAATGTCAGAGGCAATAAAAATCTGTAGGCGCTAAAAACTGGCTGCCAAATGGAGCTCACTCCGAGCCGCCTGCAACTGAAATAGAAACCGAATCTGTGACTTGACGAGCCAACGTTAAGAGTTTTGTTGCCAACGACAATCTGTTAACTAACACACATACACACACACAGAGAGAGAGCTGGGTCCCCCCTCTCTCTCTCTCTCTCTCTTTATGGCTGCCATTTGAAATTGTCGCTCTTCGCATCTAATTGCGAAAATTTTTGGAAACTGTCAAATTCTGCAGCAATTGCTAAACCGCAGGCTTTGGTCTCGGTCTGGCACTGGTCTAGGTAAGAGCTCCTTTTATCGCTGTCACGCCCACACGTCCTTTGAGCGTTAACTTTATTATGTGTGCGGCTTGCACACAGTCAGCTACCAGTTGACTCCGCCACTCACACTCTTATCCCTCTCTCTCTCTCTCTCGCACTCTCATTTCCTCTCTAGTTTTTAGCTGCCATTTTGTATAGCTTTTATTGCCGCCTTTTTAATGACAGCATTTGAATGGCTGCGCGCATCGTTCGATCGAGCGCGAAATGCGAATAGTTTTTCGGCTTAGATTTATGTGTGGCAGAGCCCAGGCTGAGACTTGGGTTAGAAATTTGGGCAAATCATAAAACTTTGAACAATTGAGCAGCAAATGAATAATATGTTATAGATATGTATATATTTAATTTATTTTCGTTAAATATTAAAGGGCTCTGATTATTTTTGAAAAGCTTTAAATTCATTTCCTAATAAAAGACATTATGTTTTACAAAAAAATATAATCTTTGATTTTTGATGCATAGATCATTTTGATTTTCTTTATTTTTAAATAAAAGCAAGCATGAAATTGTCTTTTAATAAAACCAAAATTAAGATAACATATAATAAATTTTATAATTGTTTATATTTAAATAAATTAATTAACATATAAAATACAAGAGTTTGTATTAATTTATATTGCCTTATTTTATTAATTTATTATATAAATACAATTAATTATTTGTATTATATTTGTATTATTTTAAATTTCTTTTATTAAATTATTATATATTATTATTATTTGTATTATTATTATTATATTAATTATGATCACAATATTAAAATTAAAATAATAAATAAATACTAATAAAATTTATATATCATTTTAACATATATATAAATATTTTAATTTTTTCTTTTCGTCAATTATATGTCTTATATGTATTGTAATTTTCTTTTTAGTCAACTAACATCATTAATTAATAGATAAAAAAAAACTAAAATAGAAAATGTAAAAGTCTACCTTAAGCTTAGCTCTAAATTCTTTTTTTTAGCTTACCTTCAATTTGGCTGCAATTTGGGTCTCTTTTTCTTTGCTTTGAAACGTAATGCAAATGTCTCAATTTGGCAAGACTCGAGCGCTGAGCAAAAGGATTTGCATTTACCTAAGCTCTGGAGACGCGCGACGAGATTGTGAATGAGAGAAAGGCAGGCAGGGAAGAGACTGGGGACGTGGCAGCAGCTCGGTTGGCAACGTGGGCACTTGGCATTGGCTTTGGCTTTAAGTTTGCTGCGCGCGTGTCATGTCGTGTCATCTAAAGCGGAAATGGCAGCCATTACGCAGCAAGGACGAAACTTTCGACGTCAGATGCTGCCGCTGCTGCCGCTGTTGCGCTCTGGCTTACATTTCATCAGCGCTAATGATAAGAAAACAATTCGACGAGAGTGGGAGAGAGAGCGAAAGAGAGCGAAAAGTCAAATGACAGAAAGCGCGAAAGCGTTGGCCCACAGTCAAGTCAGGCAGGAATTGTCCCCAGCTGCTTAGCGCGCATAAATATTGTAATAAGCATGAAAATTACAATTTCAGCTGACGTGTCTGCTGCAATGACAATGCTACTTGCCACTTGCAACTTGCCACTTGCTGCTTGCTACTTGCCACTTGGCATTGAAACATTTTGTAATTTACATTTAATTAGAGAGGATTTTGTGCAGGCAAAGACGCAGTCGACTTCAGCTGCCACTGAGATTGCGATTGAGATTGAGTCCGGGCACAGGAAGCGAGAGTTGCCCGGATGTCTGGCCGACGTGTTGTTGCTTCTGAGTATTTGCATTGGCCACAGCAAAGGCTTAGAGTCACTGCCAGAGCTCGACTGTGGCTCGTACCACGCGCCGTATGCGCAATATTTAATTAAGTGACTTTCCATAGAGTTTTACTTTTTCATATTTACCTTTTAGTTTGTACCTTGCAACTGCCTGCTGTAGCAGGTGCATTGCGTGCGCCTCTGCGGCTGAATGGTCTATCCAGTGCCTGGTTATGACTGTAAACAGGAAATTGACTTCTAAACCGCCAGCCGCCAGCAGGCAGACGACAGCCGTCCGCAAAAGGCTTGAAGGGCTGACTGGGGCTGGGTGGTGCAGCCACAACATGATTAGTCATGTTCGTGCAAGCATAATTGAAGGCATTTGCCTGCAGCTTAACTGAATTTGCTGCAGCAAATGGAAATGGAACGAGGCTTACAAATCCGAGTTGAGCTGCATATGTTTGGATTAGGCAGCAAGAAATGAAGCATGTAAACTACTTGGATTTATTTAAATTAATGGCCAAGACTCTGACTGCAACTAAATGCTAAGCTAATAATCTGTGGCTTATACGCAATGTCCAAATGAGTTCCGCTCGTCGATTGGCCGAGATTGCGGCTCAGTGCATACCAGAAATATTTCAAATCGTTCAGCCAAGCAGCAGTAGGTGGCGTTATTTTTGGCAGCATATTATCAGGAAATTTTAGAGATTTTTAGCTGCAATAACTGCTCAATGAGCAGCAGCAGCTGTGTGTTGGCCAGCGTGGCTAACTTGGCTAAGATAAAGCAACTCAAAGATGCAAAAACATGAAAATAAAGTATGATAGAGAGAGAGAGAGAGAGAGAGGGAGAGGGAGTGTTGGGTGAGTAAGAGAGCGAGAGAGAGAGAGAGAGTTGTGTGACACGAGAGACTACTCAAAATATGCATAACAGTTGCCAAGCAATGTCTTTGAGGTGCGTGCATGTGTGCCTGTGTGTGTGTGTGTGTGGGTCGTGGAATGTTGTAGCTACCAAAAAAGACAAGAACATTGTTGCTAAAATTTCTCGTGTTTTGTGTGCGTCATGCAAAGTGGCTGCTCGGGGTTGAGGCATGAGCCAGCAAACCTTTACCGTTAGCTGGGTCTTGGAATACTTTTTTTTTTTTTTGGCCATAGCTGGCGACAGCTAAAACACACACACACACGCAAGCTTAAAGCTACACTTTGCTTCTTAAAGATATTTAATTTATGCTCCGTACACAAACAGCTCTGCACACACACACACACACACATACATACACACTCACAGTAAACATTTGCATGCCAAATTTAAGATGGGTTGCTTGAAAGTCTTTAGCATTATTTACACTCAATTCACCTGCCCTCAATGGCATTTTGGGCAGAAAGCAAAATATCCAGGTGAAATTCATTTCTTTTACAGCTCGTAAAGTTGCCTTTTTATTTGACCAGCTTTAGCATGTTCGCATCTTTGGCATTTGCCATTCAGAAGGTATTTGCTCGGTTAGACACAGGATTTGCCTCCAATCAAACGGAACTGTAGCTGTATTTAGCATTTACCTCAAATATGCAGGCGAAACAAAAAATTCAAATAATAATTTAAGCCATCAAATAAATTGTACTAAATCTGTGCATTTTATTACAATTTTATTTAGTTCATTCCTTGATTTGAGTTTGTTGTAGAAAAGTATTTTGCAATGTACATAAAATTTTTTATAGATTTGCTACATTGAATTTTGTGCTCATTTTTAAATAAATAAATATTTAAATATATATTTTGTTAAATATATTAAATTTATAATATTACAAAAATGTATGTATATATATTAAATATATTACATATTAGAAATTTAATTAACATTCGTGCATAGTTTTTAATGAATTTATTGTTTATTTTTATATAAATTATAAATCAGGGTATAATGGTTTTATAAACTGAAATGATGATATATGAATATTTTGTTATACATTTTTTATATAATATTTTCATTATAATATTTTATATTAATATTAATTTAAAATTTTTTTAGATTAAATTAAATTATTTTAATTATTTATGTGCCAATGCAATGCATTGTCTGGCATTTGTATTGCAAAATTAATGACAATTAGAATTCTCAGCTTCACATTTTAAGCATAATAATTTATAGCAATTTTATATGTATGCCATCAAAGCTCTGCAAACTATTATTGTGAATAGATATGAAATTAGGTTTCATATATTTTTTCACATTTTGCAGTTGCAACTTTTAAAATCTTTTTGAAAATCTGCTTTTATGTGCAACTAGAGCTAAAGTTTCCTTGAGAGGCAGAAAAATTATGAAGGACAAAGAATAATGGTAAGAAAATTTAAAATCAGATATGAAAAGCCTTTTAGTTCTGGCCAACAACTTCAACAAATTACGAATGGCTCGGCTAGGGGCGGCTAAGACCTAGTCATTCGTTTCTAATAACCCAATGGCTTGGTTATTATGAAAGTTTTTCCATTTTGCCAAACTTCTGAGAGAAAGAAAAAGTGAAAATCCCCAACGACATACGCACGAGGAAAACTGAAACGATCAAAAAATGTGCAAAAAACTGATGCAATTTACTAGAACACGTTCGGGCATTCTAAGAGCAAATGGTGGGCGTGGCAGGGCAGAGGTGCGAGCAGTTTCTGATGTTACTTAAGAAATTTCATGCAGCATATAATACATACATATGTATATATATGTATATATATAAACTTTTGCAGTGACTTTTGTTAAAGGCTGCTGCTCCCTCGCTGAAGTGCATGTGTCTTGATTACAAATGCTGCCATGCGCTGCTGCAGTGTCCTGCATGTCCTGGCTGTGTTTTGTATCCGAGTGCTGGATGCTGTGGGATGCTGGATACTGATGCTGGTTGCCAGGCGCAAACTTGCAAGGACAGCATTTGAATTTGAAATTGAAAACAAGTTTATAACGTGAATTGGCAAATATAGCGCTCAATGCTGGGATGGAATGGGCTGGGGCGTGGCAGGAATGTTGGGTAGCTAGTGTAAAAGATTTTCGTGCTGCCACCACGCACGACTGACATTGTCAAACACACGCACACACACACTCACACACACATACACACACACTGACTGTGCCATATTGACGCACTTGCAAGTTGAAGTAGCAGCAACTCTTAAAGGGACTTTGGACTTTGGATTCTCTCGTCTTTTTATGCGCTTGGGGGGCTTGGACTTGAACGACTTTTGGAGGCTGGCGGGCTCTTTGTTGTTGCATCTACGCTTTTGCAACTGTGTCGTTGTTATGGCTTACCACCTACCACACACACACGCACACATACTCGTGCCGTTTTCATTTGCGTAAGTCGTTTGCAACGTTTCAACGCCGTGGGGCAAATTGTTTGCTCGCCTCGTTTTCCATTCAAATTGATTTCTTTTTGCCTTCATAAGTATATATAAATATATGAATGATGTATGTATGTGCATACAGATGCAACTTATATTCATATGTATCACACACACACATACTCATATGTATATAGCTGTGGCTCGCTGACGCATTGTGTTCCATTTACCTAGAGAAATGCAAATATTGTTGACGCAGTTGCAACTGCACTCAAGTGCTCACAGAATACAGGTCAAGTTGCTTGTCGCTTAAGGTGCGGGGCAGCAGGAGGCGGCAGCAGGAGGCGAATTGGAACAAAGTCTTAAAAGATTCTGATACACAATGCATATATCGAATTTTTGTTTGTTTCCATTTATTTATAAAATGTTTTTGCAGAGTATTAAATATGCTCAACATGGGCATATTATTATTATTATTGTGTCTCAGTTTTAGCTATTTTATAGCCAGTTTTTAGCTATCTATGACGTGCTCGTCTTGCCTTATTTTCTCTTTCTCACTTTCTCTGGTTCGCTCACCTTTCTAGAGTATCAAATATTCCATTCTATACAATTCGTAATAATTGCAACTGATTTGGCCCTGGGCATGATAATTATTGCATTGTTTTCCTGACAATCTTAATTGAATATAAAATGGAGTCGCACATGCAACGGGCTTGAAGAAAACACAAATATTTGTGTAGCCCATAGAATTTCTAATATTGTTTAGTTTTTGGCAAATTCGTTTAGTCAGAATATGAAAAGTCAACAAAATGCATTTGCTTCACAGTGACTAACCGTGACTGTACCTGAGTGTGACTGTACCTGAGTGTTTTTCCACTGCAATCAGCTGACAAACAGCTGTGGAGCGCAGTGTCTACTCGTATATAAGCCCCTTCGGACGGTCGTTTCAGCAGTGCAGTTCAGTCAGCGCATTAGAGAGCTTCGAGCAGCAGCGAGGAAACCAAATAACATTTACCAACATGAAATCCTTCTGCCTGTTCGCCTACGTTGCTGTCATTGCTGTGGTGTTTGTTGACGCCGATCACAGCCACCAGGCGGGCAGCAAGAGCGGCGAGGTGGTGCACTGGACCACGGGCACCAACACCAAGGGAGCTGCCACGCTGAACCACACGGTCGCAGCCACCGTGAAGGCGGCGACCACTGCGGCGCCAACGACTGCGGCCCAGGCGGGCGAGGGGGCAAAGCCCGCAGATGCCGCTAAGGCAGCGGATGCCGCAGCTCCAGCTGCTCCAGCTGCTCCAGCAGCTCCGGCAGCTGAGGCTGCCAAGGATAGTGGCGAGGCCCACCACACTGGCGACACCACCAGCACCGCCACCACCGCCACCACCGCCACTGGCAACAGCACCACCACTGAGGCCGGCGTGACCCAAACAACAGCTGCAGGTGCTGCACCAGCTCCAGCTCCTGCCAGCGATGCCAAGGCCGCCAAGCCCACTGAGAAGAGCAAGAAGAAGAAGTGAAGCTATGCGAACGCATGAATATCTAAAGCGCATCTACTCGAAAATGCAACCAAACGAAAATGTATTTAAACTAAATTAATAAATTCATATGCAGACCAAAACGAATAGAGGACTTTTCCATTCATCAAAGAGAGCTCCTAAAGCATCTCCCGTGTAAGCGGATAGAGGCAGGGCTAACAAGCAGATCACGTATCCTTTTCACTGCAATAAACACCAATAGAGCGATAAGTCCAGGTGCTCGGCTCACCTGCAGCATCCTAGCTTTTTCTCTGTCTCCCTCTCTCTCTCGCTCTCTTCTAACAAAACCAATTATTTGATTTTAAAATTCCATTAAAAGATAAAAAAAAAAAAACGAACGTGAAGAAGTTCGAGCAAGGACAACTGCCTGGATTGTTGCCTGTTGTGGCCGCCTGTTGACATGCCCCGTCCGTCCGTGCGTCCTCTCCGGCTGTCCAGCCAAGTCAGGGAGCAATTGCTGTTGTCTTCAGAGATAAACTGGCAGAAGGAAAAAAAAAAAAACAGCAGCTAAAAGGGTTTAACACGTACAGCAGTTGGCGACGTCTGAAGCCATAATAAAAGTCGCACTTGGCGCCTGAGCAAAAAAAAAAATATATAAGAGTAAGAGAAAAAAACTCGGCAACTCGGGCCAAAAGACGTTGACAGAGGGCAGCATTAAGACAGCAAAGGGCGAAAGGCCGAACACTTTGATAATGATGACAGCCAGTTGTGGCTGCCAGATGTTAGCTCTGGCTTAGTTAGCAAAGAAGTTCAGAGATAACTGCATATCGATTGTCTTGGCTAACTATTAATTGCCTCGATTGATGGTTTGATTGAGAGTATGCAATAGCAATAGCTATATATAGTAAATAATGTTATATTTAACGATATTGAGAAGAGACTTTGATGTTGGTAAAGTTTGTTTAATGCTAGTTGAGCAGTTAATTAATGCAAAGATATTTGTATATGTTTATATATAAATGGTACTTTATACATTTAGAATAGCATAGGAATGCAATGCTGTTAGGGAATATTAGAGAATAAATATTTCACTCAACTGATAAGGTGTCAAGGCTTTTTATTGGCATGAGGTTTAGTGAGCTGAATCGCTGCTGGTCAGCTCTATAAACAAGCTTATAAATTAAAAGGCTCAATTAGTTGCTTGAAATGAATCAACATATTTAGAGGAATGTAGATATTCTTAATTATGAAGTTGTAAGTAAGTTGTCATCCATCCAATTCATGTCAATCTGCGTGACAAATTATTTGAAGTAATTTAAGCAAAATAATCACATGTTAATTTGCGAGACGTAATGAAAATTTTTTAACAATTTTTATTGTTGTACGTTTTGAATTGTAAATAAAATAAAAAACATACAAAAACTCCTTTTATTTTATTTCAAGAGGAATAAAATAGAGTCAAATAGTAAAACCAAAAAGGGTTTATGGCTGAAATAATAGAAAACATGTTTAGTATTTATGGATGACATGCAGGACAAGCTAATGAATATAAAAGCAAATTTTACAGAAAGCTGATGAATATATCTGCTGAAAAATAATAATAAAATAAGAAGAATAAACTGCATGGGAGAACAAGATTTTTATTCAGTTTCTATGCGCCTATATCTTTAATAAAGCCAATTCCTTTACTCCTAAAATCAACTTAACTTTCTTGATTAATTTTTTTTTAGTGAAACAGTCGGTGCAAGTGATCTTCATAATGTTTTTAAATTTGATCGCCTTGTCTACAATATTTGTAAATTAAACAAAGCTCTCTTTCTCTTTCACACTCACTCTCGCTCTGCCTCTCGCTCTCTCAGATAAATTGATTTATGGAGGTCTTAATAGAGAGTTCTTTATAAGTTCAGTCTTCAATTTATATTGATGTTACTAGTTGCACATTCTTTTCGTTTCCATCACTCTCCTCTTTTACTCTAGTTCTCCATTTTCTTCAGTTTCCCAAACACTATTTCCTTGCTTAAAGCATAACCTCGTTTGGCCAGGCAGCTTAAAGTTTACCTTAAGCAGAGTTTACTGTCATACCCATTAGTTGAGTCATTGACAAAGGCAGCCCGAGTGAGATGTATTTCATTCCAGCTGAGACATGACGAATGCCTCAGCAATCATCTCTTCTCCCTCTCTCTCTCTCTCTCTCTCCAGCTTACTCCTCTCTGCCTTTCTCTCACTCTTTTATTCTGTCTCTGCCATTAAGAGCATGCCGTGTAGCTGTTAGTAAGACGTCAAGCATTTACTATGTGCTGTATGCGGGCCTGTTTATTAGCAGCTGACTAAAAGGGATAAACGCTGCCAGCTGCGTACAACGTGGCGTATGAGTGCTCCGCATTCAGCTGGACCTCAATTAGAGCGCCATTGGCTCACCACTTCGGCGCAACAACAATGCATTCCCATTCAACAATGTGCAATGTAAACAGCGACGCCCTGGCATGCAGATACCCTAACCGTAGGGTATATCAGTTCGAAGTGAACTGAGAGAGAGTGAGCCAGAGTTTTTTCCATAATAACATATGAATATGCTGCTTCGCCTGGGCATTTCGTAATCTTTATATAGTTTTTATCTCTTATTTTGTTGGCACTTTGTTTGGGTCTTTGCCATGCGCTGCGCCAAAGTGTAATTGAAATGCACAGTGAAACTTTGAGCATAATGCTCTTACAAGTTTTTCTCTTCCCTTCTCTCGTCTTTCTTCATTTTTTTTTCTCTTTTGTAAAACTATAAAATACATTTTATATGGCAAACACTGAGTCGGCAGCAGCAGCAGGAGCAGCAGGAGCAGGAGCAGGAGCAAAGTACATAAGTAGAAATTATGTGTGCATGGGGGTGTAGCTGATGCAGACGGCATGAAAGTCAGACACAGAGCCGCACTCACAGTTGGCATATGAAGTCAACAGCAACAGCAATAGCAAGAACAACTACAGCAACTGGAATAGCAACAACAAATGCTGAAAATATGATTTAATAGTGGAAAGTGCTTCGCTCTCATGCTTCGAACAGCATTCGTAACTTTTGCGAAAGCCAACTCGACGAGCGTAATTTTGTTAGCAAAGTCGAGCGTCGAGGCGTGGTCGTAAACGTAGGCATGGTCCTGGGCGCCTCAGCTAAAGTTTCCTGCGGTGGCCGGCGCAGCGTCTGACAGCCAGCTGTCAAGTCCTCGTGGCTTGCACAAAATTTAAATAAATTGATGAACAAGTAGCAGCTCGAGCTAAAAGCCAACCGGCTCTATGCCAAATCCTGCAGTTGACTTGCTTAGCCCGCAGGCTCAAGGATGCGCGCAGCGTGGCAAGCAACAGCGCTGAAAACTTGCCACAAATTGCATTAGCGTCCCTCTCGCTCCCACTGGCAGAGTGTCCGACTGACAGACTGACTCTGAAACCAAATGCCAGTGCCTGCAGCAGGCAACAGCAACAGCAACTGCAACTGGAACTGGAACTGCAGCTCAATTGTATTATGCATAAGTAAAACGGCTAGGCCATAGAAACATGCTGTAGAGATGTGGTCACTGGCAGCTGCACAGCTGACAGCTGGCCAAAAGGTGCCTCTATTGTGGCTGCAAGTGTTTTGAATAATAAATAAATATATAGAAATGCCGTATCTAGAAATGCATTATCATTTGGTATTCCACTTGACAAAAATAAATAAAAATAATAAAAAAATAAAAATAACAATAATAAAAAAAAATTACATAAAATAAAAAATCATTAAATATTATTTTTATTTTCTAAAGAATAATATAAATAATAATAAAAAAAAAAAAAAAATTAAAATAATAAGAAAAAAAGTATTAAAAATTATTGCTTGGAATATTTTTAATCAATTTTTATGTTCTAAAGAATAAGACAAACAATAAAAAAAAAAATTAAAATAACAAGAATAAAAATCATTAAATATTATTGCTTGGAATATTTTTAATCAATTTTTATTTTCTATAAATTGTTTAGGCCTTCATGTCGGAAACATTGTACATTTTTATATATTATTTTATTTTATTTATTTTATTAATTTCTTGGACTAGAGCTGCATCTCTTTTTTCTCTTTTAATGTATCACTCAAATATTTTCACATATCAGCAGCCAAAATGAACATTACTAAGCAAATTCAATAGAAGTATTTAGTTTTTTTAATATATATTTTCATATTTATATAAACGAATGTATTAAAATATATAAAAATATTAATTCAAATTAAAATTAAAACTAAAATTAAAAGTTATTCCTATTATTTATTAATTAAAATTCCAAATTAAAAATATTTATTATTAATCTAATTTAGCATATTAATGATTTGGGTGTGTGAATTACACACAATTATATATAACAAACTTCAAGTTTCAATGAGCGGACCACCAGGCGTCCATTGCCGAAAACCAACATCAGCTCATTTGACTTTCGTGAATGAGTACTATAATATAGAGTCAAATTTGAAGCATCACAAGTTTTATAATCTAACTGAAAAACGCTCAAATATTCTCCATGAAGGTCTCTGCATTATTTTCTTTCTATTCCAAGTGAATATTGACAGGAGCGCAACATATACGGTGCGAACTGCAATATCTATATATAAATATACATATATGTATGTATGTGGTTGGCTGTGTGTTTTGGTGCCTTTGCAGCTTTTGGCGCAAAGTTAACGACGACAACGTCAAGAAGGAAAAAATTCCTTTGGCTGCTGCTGAGACTGTGGCAACTTTTGTTTTAGTTGTGCTGCTGCATGTGTGTGTGTGTGTATTGGGTTTTTTTGTGCCTTGTTTATGTCGCAGCGATGTCTGCACTTTTAATCGTCGTCTATGCTGTGCTTATTTGCTTCCGTTTTGCTTCCCGCCTCTTTGGGGCATTCAATTTTGCTCCATTTTTCCATGGTTTGTGTATTTGTTGTTGTCGTTCAGCTCTGGTGCAGACTGCAAGTGTCTGCTGTGCTGCTGACATGTCTAAGGAGCGCACTCTGCTCGGCTCGACCCAAAGTGGCAGTGGCAGTGGCAGTGGCAGCAGTTTCTTAGCGAGCAGCAGGGCAGCTGGGCTGGGGTTAAGGCGGAGGAGGGGAGGGAAGCAAGGGAAAAGAAAAGTTTACAAGTAAATGTGACAATGAACAGACATAAACACGTTTTGGCTGCACAAAACTGTTAAGCGGGGCTGACGGGAGCAACAAACAAGCCGATCTCTCTCTCTCTTCCTCTCTCTCTCTCTGCCTTTCTCTCTGTTTGTCTTACGATGCAAAAACAACACATGTACGGCTTAAATTGTTTATAAACGTGTGTGTGTGTGTGTCAGTGTGTGGGTGGCACAAAGTTTTATGTCCAAAAAGAACAAGACGAAGAAGCAGCAAAAAGCCAACATAAAACAAAAACTTGTCAACGACATTTTACGGTTTGTTCGTGTGCGTCACAAATTGATGAAAAGTTTAATGACACGTTCGATTAAAAGCCATTTGATTGGACGCCACGGCTAATGCGACTGATGAGCGTTGCCTGGCGACAGCGCAGAGTTAATGTTAACAGCGAGGCATGTGAGTGACGGAAGCTCAGCATGACACGCACAACTAGGCGTATGCGTAATACGAGAGAGTTGAGTAATTGAGTGGAGCAGAGAAATGGGTACTGGGAACTGGGAACTGAGGCTGAGAAGTGGGAGCTGGAACTTTAAAGACGATACTACAAGTAAAAGAGTTTAAATATATAAATTGAGGCAATGATGTAAAAATAATAGAAATGGGATTGAAATGAATTTAAAAGTAGAGCATTTATATATTTTATTTCAAGTATGAATCATAAATGAAATGAATGTGGTCAGCGTTCTATTATAGATACATCAGTAATAAATAAACATATATTTTAAAATTATTTGTATATTGTTCATTGAATGATAATTTGTATTAAAACAAATATATATTGACTATGCGTAGAGATAATAGAAAATATGCCTAAAAATAGGTTTATATATCAATATGAATTGAATAAGTAATTTACCTACTCAATATGTTCGCTTAACTAAGTAGATAATTGATTGAAAGAAGAGCCGATAACACAGAAGTGCAACTATAAGCAGATCAGCCAGCAGAACTCGAGCTACATATATGCTCTAATATATATTTACATATATTATTTTAATTGCCTTATGCATAACACTTTGAAGTATTACACATTATTCTTACTATCCAAATCTACATAATTCTAGCTCACATCTCGCTGGCTATAGAAACTGACATTTTTGAGCGCGATTTCAGTTGCCTTTGCTGTTGTTGTTGCTGCTGCACTTGTTGTTTTTGTTGTCAGTCAGGAAACGTCTGCTTAGCGGTTGCATTTCCGCATGGGCGTCCTGTTACACCTAAGACAAACACACGCACACAAGGGGAGCTGGATGCGAGGCAAAAGCATATATAAATATGCATACGTGCGCATAGGACAGGCAGCTCCCCATCTCTTCTACTCGCTCTGTCTCCCTCTCTTGCTCGCTCCCTCTGTCGTAGTCTTTGAGCTGGCTAGGCAGCCATTTCAAGCACTTCGCTCACTTGAGAAATAAGGATTACAATTTCATTTCAATTTCCTGCTTCTGCTTGTTATGCACACAAACAAAATGCAGCAGCAGCAGCAGCAGCCGAGAATGGCAGCTACTTGCCACGCCCAGCCAAAGTGGGCGCCAGCCACGAGTGTGTGTGTGTCTACGTGTTGTTTACTTGAGGCTTAAGGTTTAAAATGGATTTGTTTGACTGGCAGCCAGCCGGCTACACACACTGAGCAGATGCACCCCCCTCTCTCTGTCTCTCTCTCTGCCACGCCCACTTGCCTATTGCGAACACATGTCGTACACGCTCAACGCCATTTAAGCTATTTAACAGCTTCCTTGAGCTGCAGTTTTCCTCTCTGCTTTTCAATTTGCTTTAGCTGCTGCTTCTTCCTCTTCTTGCATTGCATTTTCTTTTTGCCGTTATTTTGTCTGTGTGCCATGGCTTAATTAGCTTTTGTTAGCCTGGCAAAAACTTTTGTTTCTCTCTGCTTTGCTTCTCCTCTTTTTTTTTGTTTTTTTTTGTGTACTTGTCTGCTTTTGGCCTTTATTATTATTTGCAAGCGTTTTTTAATTTGTAATTTTTATGCCGCTTTCTTCGTTTTTTCTTGTTTTTCTCTCTCCCTGTCTCTTATCAACATTATCTCGGTCTTCTTTACATTAAGCGGTTGCCGCTTTAACTGCAATTCAGTTTGGAGTGTAATGGGCAAAGTTTAATGAAAATTGGGTAGTTAGCTAGGAAATTTAAGTCGCTTACGAGTTGGCTAAGTGAAAACGTTTGTGTGGCTGGCAGTGCCTACAGAAATCGAGCGCGTGAGAGAAAAAGAGGGAGAGAGCGAGTGAGTGAGACAGGGCGATAGCTGCAGGTATTTCAAGCTGTGTTATTGCTTTCATAATTAGTGGAAATACAGCTGTTTTTCTTTGTCAGTGATTTTCATTGAATTTCATATTTATTACTATTAATTAATTTCATTTAAATATGTATATATTTTAATTATTTTATTATTCATTTAATTATGTATATATTTTATATATTTTTTAAAAATCTTAGATTTTATTAATTTATTTTTCTTTTATTTATTTTTTTATTTTATTTATAAACTTATATATAACGTAAAAATATATATAAATATTAAATTATTCATTTAATTTATTATTTATTTTATTTTATTCTTAATAAATGTTATATAGAAGTAAATCAATATTCATTTTATATATATATATATATATATATATATATATATATATTTTTTTTTTTTTAATGTTATATAGAAGTAAATAAATATTTCTTTAATATTAATTATTTTTATTTTTTATTTTCTAAGTATTAAATGAAATTTTTATTTTATTATTATTTAATATGTAATTTTATACAAGTTTGTTATACTACATTTATTATTATTTTAAATATTAATATACTGAAATCAATTCAGTATCACTTTATCACATTTATTACCTGGAAAGCATGTGTTTGCATATATTAAAAAGCTGTTTTGAGAATTAAAAAATCATATAAATTGCTTGCATTGGCTGAAGGTGCTTTAGTCTCGCATTCAAATGCAAAGAGTATTGATATTTATATTGGCCGTGTTGCCGGCGCTGCTTCTCGGCAGCAAGCAAGACTCAAGCACGGTGTCTCAACGTGTTATCCCTGTGGGCTCAAAGCCGCCCACTCAAGTCCCCATAAATGTGGCAAGTTCTGGTAAAGATTTGGTGCCGATTCCATTCTCAGCGTTGCCAGGAAATGGAACAGTTAGCTCCAGATCCATTGCCAAGCCGAAACGAAGGGCAGTAAACAATTGGAGACCGAGAAGGAAATGGAAAAAGCCAAATTCACGCCGACATAGAACTCAGCCCACAATTCAGACCACAACTGCAGCCAATAATGAGCCAGATATATACAGCATATGAATGAATTAGAGTTAATAAGTAACGATTGCTGCAGAGCTTATCTATAGCATAATTAAATAAAGTATGGTTACCAGTTCATAATATAGTAAAATGAATACAAAGCTTTGCACATGGCCAAAATGAAATGATTTAAGCCAAGCTTGATTTGTATTTACTAAGAAAGATATTTCAAGCATATTGTTATTTAATAATCTTGCTTAAATATATATTAAAGTAATGCAATATTCGTCAACAAGCTTATTACTATGAATAAATTAAATATATACAATTTTAAGAATCAATCATTAATATATAAAATTTATTTAATGTACCACAAATTTATTAACAGAATTATTAAAATATTAATTATATAAAAAAATAAATAAAAATAAAAATAAATATATTTATTTGAATCAAAATAAAAATGAATATATGTATTTTAATTATATATAATATATATATTTTTAAAATAATTTCGTTATTAATTTGTTTATTATTATATATTTTTAAAAACATATATTGTGCATAGTGTATACATTTTTATAAAAAATAAATGATTTATTATAAAAACTGAAAACTAAATAGTATATATAGCAGAATAGAACCTCGAATGTGTTTGCTCCAAAGCTCTAGTTTAGAACTATCAAAACTGATTCCTCCACAGTTTGATAAACTATCATATACAGAATATTTAGTCATTTCCAATTCTATTTGTTTTTCATTTCTATTTTCGTTTTTTTTTTCTCAGTGTAAAACACATGCAAAACAAAAGACAAACGACAGAGGGGAATATTGTAACTTTTCGTTGAGGCAACAAATTTTCTGGTCCTCCGGCAGTGTCGATGCTCGATGCTGCTTTTGTTTCGCATTGGCCGTAACGATGTGGCATGTTGCATGGGGGCAGCATGCATTGAAATGGAACACATTTTTATGCAACAAATATGAATTGTGGAAGAGAGCAGAGCCGACTGCCGCCATTGGGTGTTTGGGGCAGCCAGGCGATGCTTGTTGTGCCTTGCCACAGAGCATTTTGTGGCGCTGAAAATCGGGCATTAGCGTTTGTTTGATTTAGGTCAGTGCGACTTTGTATATGTTGCCCCTATGCCACGCCCACTCAGTGTCAATGCTCTATGCAAAAGAGAAAGAGAGAGACAGAGGGAGAGAGGGGCAGAGGACATTTCACTGTGGTCCAGCCAGTTTAGTGTCGTAGAATGTTCTCTCTGGCTTATCCTAACGAATGTGGCTGCTTTTCATTTAAATTTAAATGAACAACGTTGTGCATTGTGTTTTGAGGCACTGTTTGCTGCTGCCGTCGTATTGTTGTTGCTGCGCTTTTAATCTGTGTCAAAATATTTTCCATGTGTGCGACGCTCGTGTTGCCATTGCCTTTTGTATGCAACATTTTAACGCTTGGGGAAATGTTTTTCGACATGCCATATAAAATATACGAAATACGTTGTACTACTGCGTTCTACGTGGTACATACTATAAATTTGTTTTTCACATTTTCCACACTCTCTGCTGCTGTTGTTGTTGTTGTTGTTGTTGTTGTAGTACTCTTGCTTTTTGTTTTTCAATATTTGAGCAATTGCCGGCGCCTCTGTGATTTGTGCGCGTATTTGTGTGTGTGTGTGTGTGTGTGTGTGTGTGTGTGTGTGTGTGTGTGTGTGTGTGTGTGTGTGTGTGTGTGTCTATTTGTGTGGCCAGATACGTTTGTTGTTTGTTGTGCCAAGGGATTAGTTGCTGCAAGTGGCAAAATATGAATTGCTCGTATTTAATTGCAACAGCGCTTGCTGAGTGATCACGGGCTTTGCCACAGATTTTCGGATTGAGAAGACTGGGGAAATTCCAAATATTATGCTTAAATGCATGTGCAAAGCCTTGAAGAGAGCGGAATTTCCCTGTATTTAGTTTGTGGTTGCAGGAAAAATAATAATGCTGCTCGAATGAATTCTAAAAGTGGGATTTTAAATGATTTTCCATTTATTGAATGAAACTTGGGCCTTGCAAATAGCGGGATACATAGGGAATGTTTTGCGAATAAGTCATAGGATATGCAATTGATTTAAGCAGCAATTGCAGCTGCGTTAATTTATAAGGATGTTCACACATTGGAAAGCCAAGACATTTAGACAAATTTATTGCTAGAGGATAATTTTATATAATTTTTAAAACAAATTATTGAATGTATAATATGACATAAAATAAAAATAAAGAGACAAAACTTAACCTATTTTTTCAATACAAGCCGATTTAAATAATTTAATTAATTTTTAGAATAATTGTGCAAAGGAATGAATATGAATTTAAACTGAAATTTGATTTTATTAGTGTAGATTAATTGACTTAATTGACTTATAAACAGAAATTTGATTTTATTAGTGTAGATTAATTGACTTATACCAAGAAATTCAAATGTTTCTAAATTCAAGATAACAGTTTTATTATTTAGTCTGCTAATAGTATAAAATATTTATATGTTATATTTAATATAAATACAAAATCTGTAAAATATAAAATATATAAATATAAATAATAAATTTTATATGTAACAGAAGAGTAGAAGAGAGATATTGCTTTTACATAAATGGAATGCTAGGTCATAAACTGAGTCATTTTTACATAAGAGAAAACAGAAAGAAACTCTGAAAAGCTTAATATTGTTCAGTTATCAGTTAAATTTACATTTCGACAATATTTATATTTTATTTTATATATATATTTTTTTTATGTAAAATTCTAAACGTATTTTCATCCCCATTCCGCAGCTGTTTTGGCAACATCATATATTTCAAATAATATCGACAAATATTTGAATTCATCTCTCACCAGGTTTGTTTTCCACACAATTTATGTCGATAAAGCTCAAACCGTGACAATGGCTAAAAGCAATATTTCTCTCTGGCTGCTACAAAATACAAGTACATAAATATGTGTGTGTATATATATTTGTTTGCTTTATTTTCGGCTGTTGTAGCACAGTAATTTATGACTAAAACAGTTAATGAATTGAAAAAATGGCATGTGTCAGCAGAGTGCATGAAATGTTTTTCATACAAATGCCCAATGTGGTGACGCCTACATGCCACCACGCCCACTCCAGCTCATTGCACTGTCACTGCTGTGGCCGCCTCTGTGATTGGCAGTTGCATTGATAAGTGCTGCAGGACCATAAAAATGTGTGTGTGTGTTGCCCACATTTTGATTGTGTGAGTGTACAACTGTTGTTTATAAAATGTGAAACTTGGCAAATGCATTGCTCTAGCCTTTCACTATTTCGTATTGTTCTTTTGTGTTTGGCCAGCGGAATGCAAAACATGGCTAACAGTGAGAATGGAAAGTATGCAGCCAGCTGCTTCCACAAAGAGCTGTGACTAACTGTTGGCGGCGTTGCCATGATTAGGCAGCGAGCGATAAGCGCTTAGCTGGGCTATAAAAGATGCCATTCCTTAGAGATTTCCTCAGTGCACTTCAAGTATTTGCTTCAGAACCATGTATATCCAACAGCATCTGTATCTCGTCTGTCTGCTGCTGGTGGCTGGCTCAAGGGCCCAGGACTCCCAATTCGACGATCAGGACTCGCTGGAGGAGGGCACGATGTCGCCACTGGTCTATCAAAGTCGCGATGGAATGTCGAGCACATCGTATGGATTTATGACAACGGCAACGACCAAAAGCCCAACAACAAGTATTTTCGATAGGTTCAGAACCAAGTCACCGGCTACCACGACCACAACGCGCTCTGCGGTGGAGCTCTTCACGCTTCTGCGTAAGACTACAGTGAGCACAACTACCGAGAGAGTGAGAACAACAACAGAACAAGTAGCGGGCGCTGCAGGAATTGCAGGAGTTGTGACAATTTCAGCAGTTGTAAGAGCTACAGCAGCTACAGCAGCTACAGGAGCCACAACAACAACAGCGACAACAACAGCAACCAACGCAACACCAGCAAATGATGCACCATCAGCCACGGCAATTGTTGCAGCAGCCTCAACGTCATCATCGGGCGAGGCAACAACAACAACCATGGGCAATGACACAAAGCTGGCCAATGCAAACGCAACCTCAACCACCAAACAGTCACAAGTGAGCCCAACCAAGCCCAATGTGCTGCATGCGGGCCTCAATATGAAGACTCCATCGAAGCATTCCACAAGCACCAAGCAATTGCTATCCAGCGCCAGTCCGCAAGAGAAGCTGCACTCTGCTCTTCTGCTAATCGTGCTGCTCTTTAGTCTTATTTCGTTCGCTCGTCAAGCATAGCCAAAATAAGCGATATATACGTAGAAATATGTGTATGCAGTTGATGGGCGAAAGGATGAGGTGCCTGAGCTATGATAGCGATTCATAATCTTTATATATATATATATATATATATTTTTAATATATATTCGAATTCTTCTAATATTACATTTAAATACAATTTATATATATTTTACGAATTTTAATAAATATAATATTAAATTTACTTGGCAACTATGAATTTGACTAATATTTATAATTAATATTATGTTGCAATAAAAACTGATGTAATTTGAGATATGTGCAATCTATTAGACTTTATAACCAATATTTTATATTAAATATAAAATGATGAAATATTTTATATAAATGAGAGTTTATTTTGATATTTATATATTTAAATATTCTGTAATTAAATTTTAAATTCCTTGCATATCTGTATGCGTTAAATACCACTTAAACTCTAGCCTTAATTCAGCTCTAACTCTATTGCCCCAAATTTAAAATATTTATTGCCATATTTAACACGTTTATATCAGCAATACTGTATGCATGTCCTTTTTAGACTAAAACATGTTGAGTGCGGTTTTTGATAGCACTGTTTTAGTACCCTGGGCAAAGGTGAAAATGGGGTATACTGTTTAGAAAAAAGATAGAAAATTGGGGAAGTTTCCAATTTATATGTTTATATTTTTTCTTCAAGAGCAGCTATAGCTGAGTGGATGTAGCCCTCTGTTACTATTTCATATATGTATAAATGTATATGTAAATGTACAGTTCATTGCTAGCTGAAGACTTAGAGACTTCAAATAAAAAACCTTTAACTTAACTAGCCTAAAGTACAGCACTTTATCTTGATAGAGAGTATCTACAGTCGCGCACTCTCTACAATATATTTATATTACATATATACACATATATATATTCCTTGTTTTTTTTTTTATTACATTATTTTGTTTTCATTATGACTTTAATTGCATACGCTCAATTCTCGTTGCGATTTCAATATGAGCTTCGCTGCATTTTCATTTTCGTTTTCATTTTCATTATTATTTATGCACTGAAACAAAAACCCAGTATAAAAAGGATGCGATGGATTAAAGTAACGCAAAAAATTAGCTAAAAAAGTGCTTAAACGAGCTGCGGCACTTTATTTCATTTTTCTTTTTAAATATTTTTATTTATGGTCAACAGCTGCGTCTATATGGCTTATGTGTGTTTGCGTGTGTATGTGTGTAAGTGCCAGTGTGTGTGTAAAATATGTCACAAACTGTTCATAAATTCATTTAGCGCATAAAATTGGCGCCGGCCACTGGCGCAGCGCATGGAATTGCGAGTGAATTATTCAGCATTTAAAAGTGCATCTCGTATTTGTTTTAGCTATATTTTTATTTGTACACATATACATATATACATGTGTGTATATATATGTATTTTTTCTGCATTTTTGGAGGCGACAGCCCAAAAACGAGTAACCAATCTGTAAATTTGTGAATAAATATATGCATACGTCGCTGTATAAATATTTTATGCACGTTTCCCATTTGTAGGCGAGTGATGCCATCGATGAAAGTTTTTGGCCAACACCGACGCCTGCCGCTGTTGCCTGATGTCTGATGCCTGATGCCTGTTGAGTGTCAAGTTCAGGGTAAACTGCAAGTTTCCTGGCTAAGCGGCCATCAAACTGCCATTCGATACACGACACTTGACAGCTGCGTTACGTATACGCCATGCGATCCGGGCTGGGGTATAGAAAATAAATATATATAATAAAATCAGCTGACAAACGGCTTTGCTGCAGATTAAATGCCCTGTAAAGGTTTTGCTTATATTGTTAAAAAAAAAAAAAAAAAAACAAATAAATAAATAAATAAATAAAAAAATAAATAAATAAATTAATAAATAAATAAATAAATAAATAAAAAATAAATAAATAAATAAATAAATAAATAAATAAATAAATAAATAAATAAATAAATAAATAAATAAATACATAAATGAATAAATAAATAAATAAAATAAATAATATAAATAATAAATAAATAAATAAATAAAAATATAAATAAGAAATAATAAAATAAATAAATAATAATATAAATATATAAATAAATAAATAAATAAAATAATAAATACATAAATAAATAAATAAATAAATAAATCAATAAATAAATAAATAAATAAATAAATAAATAAATAAATAAATAAATAAAAAAATAAGTAAATAAAAAATAATATTAAATAATCACAAATATTTCTGATATTTTTACATATGCTATACAATATTTGTCCAGCTTATATATATATTTATATATTCCTAATATTCTTATATTAGGGTATCACCAATTGGGTGAGGTTTAGAAATCTCAATGGCAGCTGTTGCCATTTGCACCTTGCGAAAAGTTTGCATTTGCTTTGCCATTTCCAGACGTCAAGTTCACACACCTTGCATTTGGCCATGTTGAGGCAGCTGACGGGTGAGCAGAGAAAACTCAAAGTGGAAAAAAAATACAAGATGCGGCAACAACTTGAGACCAACAGCTGCAACATTTGCAACATGACTTGCCACAAAGGACGAAGAAGAAGAAGAAGAAGAAGAAGTTGAGACGCAACTTTACATCGCACACGGCGCCAAAAACTTCGACCAGACGAATTTCAGTAATCCATGACCTTAAAATGTTTCAATTAAGAGAGTTGTAGCAGGCAGGAAAAGTGGAGAGAAAAGGGAGAAATTGTAGCCAAATTTTATTTTATATAATCGCTGGCCAAATTAAATATATTTTGTCTATTATTTTTAAGTTTTATTTGAGCTAAATTATAACTTATTTTTATTTTATTTTTTTTTATTTATTTGCTTTATTTTATATTATAATTTATTTAAGAACTTTTCTGTTTATATTATTCAATATATATTATTTTGTTTATTTTTATTTTTGTTAAGGCGTTCCTTAGCAATTAAAAGACATTTTTTTGACATACGAAGTTTGGGCAACTTATTTGTTTATTTATTCAGAGAAATGTGACTTCAGCTAAGACATGTAACATTTTTAGTGCGTGCTGTGCAAGACCTGGCATGAAGCTTTCTTGGGTGCTATTGTGAGTGAGGGTTTTAGATAATCGAAATGAATTATAATAATCAATTACTTAGTTGTCTTAAATGATCTGTGCTTGCGTCCGTGTCGCTTCTTCTTGTTCTTGGACCTATCCTTGACAGTTGGCTTGGTTGTTGTAGCAATTGTTGTTGTTGCATTGGCCGCGGCAATTGTTGTTGTAGCAGTTGTGTCTGTTGCTGCTGCTTTTCCTGCTGCTGCTGCTGTTGTTGTTGTTGTTGTTGTAGTGGGCATTGCTGTGGTTGCATTTGAATTCGCTGATTTTGTTGCATTCGGTGCAGCCGTTGTTATGGTTGTAACGTTTGTAGTTGTGGCAGCCGTTGAAGTAGTTGTGCTCAGTGCATCGCTCTTGAGGCTCTGGAAGGTCTCGTCACTGAAGGCCACATAGGGCACATTCATCGTACGCGTATTCTCTCCAGACAACTGCAGGAAGAGCGACACGTCGCCGGGCGTGGCCAGAGACTGAGCAGCCAATGCGCTCAGAGCGAGAACCAGACAGAGCTTGCGAGTGTCCATAGTCTTTGTTCTTAGTGGGTTGAAGACGAACTGACTGTCTGCCGGCAGCGCCGTCTTTTTATATGTCCTATCGAACGTGTGTGGTCTGCGATGGGGCTGTAATATTTTCACATGCTGGACGCAAAGATCTGTTTTGGTGTGTGGTAAACTTTCAAGTGCTCAGTGAGTATAAGAAAACAGTTGCCCATTGCGGCTGGCAGACGTGAGTCAGCTGAACAGTAAGTGATTTCTGTATAAAAGCCGCTCTGATCGCAGCTGGAAATCAGTTCAGTTCGAACAGTACTTCCGACTAATTGTCAAAATGCATTTTCTAACAGTCCTGGCAATGCTTGTGCTCATCGCAGTGGTTTTGCAGCCGGCGCCCAGCAAGGCAGAGGCCGAGTCTCTAGCGGAGCCAGCTGCGACCGCGAAGCCCGATGTCAAGAAGCAGATGATCAGGACAACGACTCTCTCGCCAAGGGACCTCTTCCTGAAGCACGCCAAGAAAATCACCCTGGCAGCCAAGAAGACACCATCGACGGCGGCGACGACAGCGCCCGGAGCAACGACCACGCCCCATGCGGCCACGGACAAGCCCCAGGCCAAGGGCAGGCCAAAGTCGAAGGGCGGCAAGCCGGCCAAGGGCAGGCCCGGTCGCAAGAACCGCGCCCAGTGCGCCCAGTGCGCTAGCACTACGCCAGTAGTGACGCACATGGAGAAGAAGAAGGAGCCAGCTCCAGTCACTCCCGTTGCGGCCGCCCAACCCGCCGTCAACCAAACCGCGGCGCAAGCCACCCGCGTCGTCGTGAACCAGTTCTATGGCGACAAGATGCTGAAGGACTTGGCCATGGACGGCAGTGCCCCGGCGCCGGTGATTGCACGTGCAGCAGAGGCGGCCAACCTGATCAAAGCCAATCTCATTGGACTCGAGAGCGGCAACATGACCATTGAAGAAGCCAACGTCTAGGTCCCGGAAAAAGCTCAGCCCCGATCCCCCACTGGCAGCAATACATGAACTGTATTTCCATAAAAAAAAAACTAAAAAAAAAATGAGAGGAATTAGAATAATAAAGAGAGAGATATTCAAAACGAAAATGAATACGAAAGTGGCAAAAGTTCAAGCTCATTAGCATTAAAATGCAATTAGGGTCAATTAAAACACTCGAAAGGCCCGAATCGAGTCGAGTCGAGTCGAACGCAAAATCCAAATGATAATAAACATGCCATGTCCCTGACACGGCGAACGCAAATGGAAATTTGTAAAATGTGATATGTAAAATGTAAATTTGTGGAATGCGCTGCGAAAAGTCTGATAAAAAAAATGACCAATCGAAAACGCGAGGGGGGGAAAGAGATGGAAATGGGTCAAGCGAAATGTTAATAAACGCTGAAACGTGGCCATAATTTCCAGTTACTTTTCTAATCTGCTGATAATATTAGAGGCCATAAATTTTCGCTTGCTTTCATAAATTGTTCGTGCATAAATTCTTGCGCTCAAATCTCTGCTACGGCTACACCTGCCGCCCTTACCGCCCTTCTCCACCTCCACCTCCACCTCTCCTATTCGGAGCAATGAAAATGTTGTTGGATCCTGCAGCAGCTTTTCAAATATTCATTCATGCAAATTCATTAACGTATTTTTTTTTTGGTCCGCCGTCACGTTATGAATGCAAAGGCTGCACATCGGGCAGACAGCAAAAAGAATATTACGTACACGTATTGTATATTACGTATACGCCACCGCAACGAGTTGGCAGAAGCAAAAAAAAAAGAGAGAAAAACGAAATGCAAACAAAATATAGAGCCGGGCAATGTAAAGTGGTTTGTTTTTTATAGCCGCCGCTGCAGACGATTGAGTTTTCTTCATTTTGCATTAGTGTGTGTGTGTGTGTGCATTGGTCCACCGCCATTTTCCACGTAGGCAACTCTTAAGCATTGCTCACAAAATGTGTGTATGTGGTGAAAATAAATTTTGC
Organism: Drosophila navojoa; assembly: GCF_054131105.1. Classification (NCBI taxonomy): domain Eukaryota; kingdom Metazoa; phylum Arthropoda; class Insecta; order Diptera; family Drosophilidae; genus Drosophila; species Drosophila navojoa. The sequence continues at coordinate 15,345,765 of NC_142892.1, forward strand.
GGCTTGCAAAAAAAAAAGCAGCTGCCGCTGTGTTTGGCTGCTGTTATTAAAAATACAACGTAGTAAATTATAAAAGAAAAGGAAACTGCAAAAGTAAAGGCAACAGAAAAAGAAATGTAAAATAAAACAAAAATATTAGAAAAACGCAACAAAAGTTGAGCTGGAAAAACTTTTGTCTGGCCGCCGGCATCGGCGTCGGCGTCGCCATCTTGGCTGCGGTTTTTCCACAAGTCCTGCTGCCACAGCTGCTTCTTCTTCAACTTTATTCTATGCATTTGCCGCGTGCCGCGTTTTGCCTTTTCTCTTGTTTTGTTTTGTTCGCTGTTTTGCATTTCGCGCATTTGCCGCTTTTTTAATTTCTCAACAAGCTTTTTGACGTCAAAATAAGCGTAATATTTAGTTGTACTCGGCCAAAGAAAATAGAGGTAAGCAAAAAGGAAAAGCGAAAAGGAAAAACAACACAAGTAGAACAGCAGCAGCAGCAGCAGCAGCAACAGCAGCAGACGAAGAAAATTATGTTTAGCAATGCGGAAGTAAGCATATTATTTCGCTATTTTTCGCTAGAGTCTGAAGAGCGAGCACTTCTGTTACCCCTCCCCCCTGCTTCCCTTCCCCTTTCCTTTTCTTCATTTATACATTTTTTTTGTTGCTGCTGCTGCGCTGCAAACTGTACTGTTAATTATGCAAGTGAAAATGTAAATTTCCGTGAAGTGAAATAAGCATAGTTGAAATTTTCCGACTTTGTTTAATGAATTACTTTTGATTACATATTCAAAAGGAAGTGCAGAAAATTACCTAAATAACTGCCATATTGTTTCAAGTGTATTTATTTGAATTGTAATCAATTATTGTTGGAGCATTTTTAATGATAAATAAATATATATTAAGGATTTATATTAAGCTATGGGATATTAATTTATGATGTAAGGGATTATTGTTAATAGATTTATATATAAATATGAAGTAAAGGATAAATAGGATATAAGATAATAATGAAATGCATTTTGATATATTATTTACATATAATATTATTTTAGTTATATATTACGATTAGCTTATTTATAGATGGAATTTAAATAATGTGTATACAAAATATTATATTTATATTATCAGAGTAATTAAGAAGTCCTTAAACCTGAATTTCGTAGTGCATAATATATATATCAACTTTAATAAAAATTGAAGTCTCTTAATGTTCACCAATTATTTTTTAATTTACATAAATATCTATAATACATTTTTCCTTTTTTTTTCCAGGTAAGCGGCTGAAGAATATAATAAAAAATTAAGATATATCCGCAAGGAGCTTAGATAGAAACCAATTTAATGAGCAGCAGAAGTAAGTATTGCTCTATATATATACATATGTATATATCTGCCGATTATGTTAAATGCTTATATTAAATTAAATAATATAAAGATAAAGAGTATCAAAATGAGATCTCCATATTAAGGAAAATTCTCAATTTTGTTTTGTTAGATTTGCAATTTTAAATAAATTTAAATGAAAATAAATTTAAATAACAAAACCAGCTGATTATGAGTAAAGCTGTATTTAGTATAAATACCAAAATATATTATGAATATAAATTCTGTTTGCATTTTGCCTAACTTTAATATTAATGCCAATCTCAGTTTTATTTGGCAGCAAAAAAGAGAATCTCAGCTACAGCTTAACAATGGCTGTTGCTCTCAGCGCGGGTTTTACGAGTCAGCCACAAAAACAGCCATTATGAGGTTTTTTTTGAGTAGAGGCAAGACCATAAATAAGCGATTACCACAAGTTTTTGCTTTATATAAGCAAATAACTGTTAAGAGTGCTGCTGACTATCATTTGGTTTATAGTTCGATGTGCTTGTAAATTTGCGTAGATTTAACAGCATTTTATCATTTTGGAAAACCTTTTTCAATATATTAACTGTCAAGCGAACAATATGACCAAGTAGAGAGAGAGAGAGAGAGAGAGAGAGAGAGAGAGAGAGAGAGAGAGAATTGAGATAAATATCGTGCATAAATATCATAAAAGAATTCGCCATAAAAGCGCGCAGATTATCTGGAAATATGCGTAAGGGATAACTTCGAGGGAGAGTTTAGATATCAGCGACAGTTTATCTCTGGCAAGTCTCACTGACAAGGGATAAGGGATGGGGGGCGGTGTATGGGGCGTGGGCAATGTCAAAGCATTATGAAAAATGTAGCATGCCTAAAAATATGTTTGAAGCGCCAAATGCAAAGCAATTTAGCGTAAAAAGGCAGCCAACTAAAGGCACAAGGGCACGAGGCGGGGCAGAGGCAGCGACTGAGGCAGCGGCTGAGGCAGCGGCTGAGGCAAATTTCGATTCAGCCTGCTGGAAATATTGAAGGGGAGCGGGAGCTGTTGCCTCAACGGAATGCTTTTGTGGCTGGCGTGAAGGCTTTCAAATCAAATGAGTGGGCACATTGTGCGCCCATATGGGGAGTCTGGCTGGGCCTGGATTGTCGTGACGTTGAGCACGAAGAAGAGGAAGCAGCGACAACAGAAGAAAAAAAAAACTAATTTATTACTTTAATTCGCGTTCAAAGTGGCTGCCGTTTGTCTTTTCCTGTTTTACAATTTTTGTTGAGTGCCAAGTTATAAATGATGCGTCATTCAGGACTAATCCCCCCCACGGCCCACACGCCTGCCGCGCCGCCAGACCCACAGCTATATCATATTATGCGCAACCATGGTGTCGTAAATCGCTTTTCGAATGTTGCATCTATTGGCATTTGCCCTGCCTCGGCCTCTGCTTCTGTCCCTCTCTCAGCCTGTCTCCCTCTCCCTCTCCCTCTCTCTGTTTGTGTCTGTGGGGGCACTTCGATTTTTATCAGTTTTGCGGCATCATGTAACCCAGTTTCCATTCTGTTGAACTAACCTTGTAAGCGTACACAAATTTATGTGTACTATTCGGGGCTGCCTTCCTTCGACTTGCCATACAACTGTCTCTGGCTTTGTGCGCTGCGTTTTGTTGTGATTTATTGCATACTTCTTGGCGGATTTTCCTATTTTGTACAACAGTTTTCTTTATTTTGTTTTTTTTTGTTTTGTTATTCAGTTGGCTCCTCTTTTTTTTTGGAAGTTGATATTTGATTTCTTGTTTCCTACACACTGACTTGCCAAGCGCCAAGGCTTAAAGTGATTGCTAGCTGTATGTGTGTGTGTGTTGCTTTTGATTTAGTGTTTGTTGTGATTTAAAAGTTTTTGTACGTGGGAGCTGGCAAATCAAGTTGTCTTTTCATGGTCAGCCTTAGACGGAAACGAGCTCCGAAAATGCGACTTTGTCGTTCGGTTTTATACAAACTTGCTTTAATGTTTGAGTTCTTTTTGTAGATGTAACTCGATTTCGTTGATATATTTATAGAAATACATTTTTACAATGTTCACAAAATTTATTTCATTTACTTCAAGCTAATTTTATGGAAGTTATTTAATAAAATATATTTTTTAATGCAACTTAATGCTTTATAAATTGTTATTTAGTTAATATATTGAATAGTAAAATAGAAATGGGTTTCTTCAATTTTTTTTCTTCTTTTTTCTGCTTTCATTGTGTTAATTTAGTGCATTTACTTCTAAATATTATATTATTTATTCTAAACATGTATTTATTTTTATTTTTTATTTTTTTATTATTATCCGTACATCAATGATATATTTTGTTTGAATATCTTTTTAAAAATATTTTAATATATTTTTTTTTTCATTAAATTTTTAGATGTACACTATTATATATTTTTATTGAATTTACATATATAGAAATTCATTTACATTAGGAGAATATTATATATTTTTTTTAAAAAGAAATTTAATTTTTATCCCATTCACTTCAAGTTCTCATTATTGAAATTTTTTTTAAAGAGAACATTTCTGCAGACTTATGCCAGTGCTTAGATTAAGCTCACCCTTATTCCGACACGACATTTTTATCGTAATGTCACGCTCAAAGTGTTATGATTATGTACATGAACTGCTCGTATAGACCGCCATATATAATGCTATTATCCATTATATGAATTGCATGCCATGATAATTTAAGCGTTCGACATCCAAAGCTGCACTTAGTTTCGCTCGAGTCGCTCGTCTCGTATGCGCAATATCAGTATGGAGAAAATCTAATGCAAATATCACTTGAACTGCGCCACCTTGCTAACTTACCCTAGCGCACAGCGCGAGCTGCATTCGGAGCCAATCCGCAAGCAGGGCTAGACCAATAACCACTTAACACGTACACGACATCATCGTCTTTGAGTCCTTTCGTGTGCTCGCACTTCGTTCACGGCGTCATCAAAAGCGCAAAAAGCGTTCAGCAGCAGCGCGCCAATAACAATCATACGCCCCATTGTGCAGCTTTATAAGAACAACAACCACAACAAGCAGAAGAACAAGAATAACGGCAGCAGCAGCAGCAGCAGCAGCAGTAAGAGCACACACAAGAAGAAAAAAGCTGAAATCAAATTTTCAACCTTCATTAAGCGCTTTGTTGACACCGGGCCAGCAACTTTAAACAGTTTGCCCCGCTCTCTCTCTCCATCTCTCTCCCACTCTCTCTGCTGTGGCTGCCTGGCTTGGCTTGCCTCCTTGCAGCTGCCATCTGCTGCTGCTGCTGCTGCGGCTGCTGCTTAACACTTTTTTATCATTTAATCCTGCGGCCGCAACAGGGCAAAGCCAAGCCATAGCCAGGCCAGGCCAGCCCAGGCGCTTGGCCCGGTAATAAATTGTAAGGACATTAAATTCGTTAACAGCAATTTAACGATTAACGACAGGTAAAGCGCGCAGAAAAGCAGCAGAGAAGCAGCACAGGCTAGTAAATTGCTTAGCTGCAACTAATTTGAATAAATTGAAATTCCTAATAAATTATAATGTTAATATGCAATAATTTGAAGTACATGAACACGATTTCTCCGAGTGTATTGACTCATCCATTAACCGGGATTACCTGCGGCACGCTGTTTCTTTTGGGCCAGCTCAGCTGGCTTGCCGTTGCCTTTGACTTGGCCAAGAGACGCGCGCATCGTATGTGGAATTTTAATTCGATGCAAAAGGCGGAAGCAGTCAACCAGACCAGAAACAGCCTGGACGGAAGTGGGTTAAAAGCAACGCACACACACACAGGCACACAGGCACACAGGCACACAGACACTCATGCAGATGTTTGTTGACTGTCTGCTGCTCGCTTTCCCTACCTTCCCCCTCACTGGCCTTCTCCTGCTCCATCTCTTTTACACTTCCTGCTAGTCCGCTCATGTTCTTGTAAGCCATAATATCGATTAAGGATTATGATAATGATTGTGTGCTTATGTTGTAATTGCAAAACTCAAACAGCTACCGATGCAAACACACACACACAGACAGACAAGAGGTTAGACACGCACACACACACACACACATAGCGGGAGATAATGTGTGTGTGTGTGTGTGTGTGCGGTTTGTTGTCGCGCAGGTTTGTATGCATGAATAAGTCGTGAAGATTGATTAGGAATTTGTGTCATGGTATTAAAGCGCTTGTTCTTGTTGTTGTCCCTTATAATTGCTCAATGTCGCGCTGTCATTGTCAGGCTCACGAAAACAGAAGCCACACACAGGCACACACACACACGCACACACACACTTGTATAGGGGCACACATGCTTGCAGCAAAAGCCGCTTTTTGGTTAATTTGACAGCAGCTCAAATTTTGGTTGTGCTTACTATCGCCCTCTCTCTCTCCCTCTCTCTCTCTCTCTCTCACTCTATGTGAATCTTTTGCAGTCTTTCTCTCTGGCCATGTCTTTTGGCTTTCAATAAATTATAGTTAGCTGTTGTTACTTGGTGGAAAGTAAGCTAATGAGAAAACGATGAATGCTTACATAGCCAGTGACATCGGAACTTTAAGTAATATCTATAGCTCTTAGAGAATGAATAATTATTTATTACAAAAATGTAGTTTGCTAGTTAGATAAATCAGAGAAAGAGAATGCTAGATGAATTATACAAATTATTTTGCTTAAACAACTTCTAATTATATTCAAAATCTTTGATTTCTTCTACTGAATGAAAGAGTTATATTGCTTCCTTTCACGCTCAGATTCCTATAAATATTTTATAATATTATATATTAGATATTATTATATATTATTTTATATGTTATTAAATTATTATTGCTTCTATTATTATATTATTATTATTATTAATATATTTCCTATTCCTTTATTCCCTATTCAATAACATATTTTATATATGTAAATATTTCCTATTCTATTACTCTCCATTTACCCTAAGAGTTACTTCGCTTCAGCTTGCTTGTAAGTCAGCATACATAACATATGCATTACTCATACGCGCTGTATGCATATGCACTACTTACTACTTGCTGAAAAATCTTCTATTAATTTCAGCTGCTGTCGGCTTATTAAGGCTTCTTACCAGCATCCAATTAGAGCCATCAACAACTTGAAGTTTGTGTGGCTGCTGCTGAACCTTTCGCACAATTCTCAACACGCTTTTACCATTTATGCAACTTTTCCGTTGTTCTTCAAAGGCTTTTAGTGCTGTGTCATATTATCATTTGTATTTTTTTTCTGTAACCCCTTTTTTTTTGGCTTTTTTGTCGTCAGTTTTAGTTATAAACAAAAACAAAGCGAAGGCAGCGTTGGGGCAACCAACTGACAGCTTCTTTTGTCACTTTTTGCCGACTGCTGCGTGGCGGAGTGAGCCACGGGCCAAAGCCGCATAAAAACCGGAAACTTTGTTGCTAAACAGCCAAACAAATAGATATGAATATACGTGGCTCTGTCACTGTGTGGACCCCTATATATGTGTGCCAGTGTGTGTGTGCTGCAGTTTTTGTGCTCTATTTATCCCCTAGCTCTTTTTATACCAAACTACTTTTTCCTTTTCTTTTCTCTGTCCTGTTACGTCGCTGCATTGTTTTTCATTAGGCATTAAAAATTGTTTTCCCTGCGCTGCTGTCGACTTAACGCGGCGGCTACTTTGTTATGAAGCGAATTTTTCGCAGCATTTTCACTTTTTCCAATAAGCAGTAGACAGGGAGCGGGAGAGAGACAGAGAGAGGGGGGAGGTGAGTGCTCATGTGGGTATTCTAGGAGCATGTCAGACTAATGTATGCCAGGCGCTTGTTAAACTTTTTCCTATATTCAGCTTCGCCTACCTTATCCCCACTTCGGCTGCTGCTGCTGCCAGCGAAGCTCTTAACGGTAATTAGATGCAGGATAAGGCATGTAAATTTCTGTAAAAAGTCCGCTCGGCTACGCGCCTGAGAGCCATATGCCATAAGAGTCTAATGAGATTATGAATTATGAAGTTATTGAGCGATGCCGGCAATAGCATGAAAAATATGCTGCTTAAAGCGGCAGCTGGAAAAAATATTTGGTGAATATTCTATTTCATATACAACATACAATGCTCTTTGCCATTTAATAGAGCGACTCTGTGCTGCCTTGGAATATCATTTATTTTGCTTAACACATGTATTATTTAAGAGAGTGTCCCGAATGGCCGGCAAGCGAGAAGTTATTTAGAAAATGCTACAATGTCTGTGAATTGGGTGCAGTGGCACGCCCCTAAATGCCAACACGTGCCTCACATACGGCAAATTATATCGATTGCCACAATAGGAGCAGCCACGACAGAGATGGCATGCGTCTGTGTGCGACAGAGTGAGAGAGAGAGCTAGCACCTTGGAGCTTTAAATAAATAAAATTTCTTGCTGAGCTAAATCCGCCAGAAATCCCATTTTGTATGGCAAATGCTGGCTGAGAATTCAAAATGCGGCTTGAATTCTCAAAGAGCCGACATCGCATAGCTGAGATGATAAAATATCGCATAAAAAATGAATTTCTCTCCCCCATCTCCATCTCCATCTCGCTCGACTAAAATTTCCACTTGATGTGTCGCTTTTTCCTTTGGCTGGCGACGCGTCGCGAGCATTTAGCAGTTGCCATAAGGTGAGCTCCTGGTTTGCTCCTGGTTCGCTCCTCGTTCGCTCCTCGTTCGCTCAGTGCCTGTGAGTGTGCAAATATTATGCCATTTCCGGCCAAAGTGGTTTCTGATAGTCATCCAAGCTAACAACGCCCCATTTTCCAATGCCATTCCACAGTCTCTGCGACTGTTGTCCCGGTTATCCTACGTCGTCGTCGTCGTCTGTGCGCCCACTTCAAAATATCGATTTATGTCTTGCAGCCGCTTGGAGAAGTCGCTCGTTTTTGCTCGCTTTGTTTTTTGTTTGTTTGCATGCCGCAAAATTCAAATAGCTGGATTAAGTGCGAGTCACAGTTAGAGCCCGGCTCCATGGCCAATCGATTGATGAGCCACAGATTTTGGCCTTCCTCAAAATGTTTGTCCTGCCAATTTCGTCTGACTTCGTGGCACGTAATTTGAAAGCCTTTGCTAATTTGCTCAATATGCTGATGGCTCTCAGCCATTTAGTAACTGCCGAGTGCATCCCTTTGGCCCGCTTTATAAACTACATTTTAATACTGCATTAAGACTGCTCGGCACGTTTCAGCTTTCGTGCCATCGAAACTGATAATGAAAAAGGTGAAATCGAACTGGCAAATGGATATGCTCAATAGATGAGCGAATAGAGTATTGAGTGAAACAGAAATCTAGACAATTTTATTGTGGATATAGTGAATGAAAAATGTATAAAAATAATAATAATTTAAGGCCTGAGTCAGTTAGATTCTAATGTGAAATATGATATTTGAAAATACTTGCCTTCTCAAAAAGGTAAAATCGCCTAATGGCTAATGGCTCAGCTTAGCCCAAGTCTCACATCATCACGTCAACATTTTGATGACTTAAGCTGCTAGGTAACAGGATGCATCATTTATTTATGCTACCCCAATTAGAGCTTGGTATACTTCCAGCTATTTGCACATGTACCAGCAGGCAAAACTCTGGCAGCTGCTGGAGCTGCTGGAGCAGCCAATGCGTTGGTCAGGACATTGTGCAGCAGAATTTTTATCACGTATTTCTAATTAGCACACGAAATGCGCCAGGCAGCTGCTGCGAACGGGCAGAGCCAAAAGTCATGAGGGGGGCGACTGCATTAGGGGCGGGGCTGAGAGAATATTGCGCCAATTGCATGAGCGACGCTGCTCCAGGGAGTGAGAGTTAAGGCTGCAGCTGGAACGCAACTGCGGCACACGCCAAATAATATCAACGTCAATTCGAAATTTTTGACATTAAACTGCAGACAGTAGGGGAGAGAGAGAGAGAGAGAGTGAGCGAGAGGGATGCTATTGGGAGTTGAGGAAGTGCAGTGAATGAACCGTTGGCGATGCCCGGGACGTGCCTTAACGCCTGTCTTCCAGCTTTCAAGTTTGTTTAACCCATGCAGCCGGCGACTGTTTGCGGACACAGGATCAAGTTTGAGTTGGGCAAGCCCTGGCACGTGTCTGCTCGTCTAGAGGCTTGAGGCATCGTCTCTCTCTCTCTCTCTATCTCTTTCTCCTGAGAGCCGGCACATACTTTACTTGCCCAGCGACGCGAGTTGGGCGACTTTAAAGAGCAGCTTGCTTAATTGCCCGAAAAATTGACCCACAAATGCCCAGCGACTGTCATGTTTGCATCAACCGTGAGCCAATCAATTTTCATTGATTTTATTTAACAAATAAATAAACAAAAAATACAGACTGAAACGTGACATGGCCGAAAGAGCTGGCGATTAAGTGAGCCAACTCAAAGATACTCTGTAGGCTCGAATGAAATCAGAGCCGAAGAATTTTGAATGCGGGAATTTTTGTATTTCTATATTATGTTTATAGATAAAAAGGCATATCCTTAGAGTGTATATGAATCTTTACTATAGCATACCCAACACAGTTGTCAGTTTTCAGTTAATATAAATTTTGATAAAATATAAAAACAAGTTAAAAGTGTAGCAAACCCTTGCCATATATATATAATAATGCTGGGTATATAAGCGGCAAAGGGCTTAAGAAGAGTGTTTTAATTGGAGATACCCTGTAGGTTGTTACATAGTATGTAGTATTCAGAAGAGCTGGGTATTAAAGTTAGCTGGCTATCTTTTCTGACGTAATAGGTATTAGGTTATAAAATACAAAAATTTTACATACCCTGTAAGAAGTCTTTGTGAACTGCCTATTTATTTGGTTAGTAGCTTGCGAACTGAATAAATAATGGTTAATTATATTTTATATATATAGCTGATTATTCACTGAAAAACATTTAAAGTCTCATAAGCCTTTTGAAACATATTCTGTGTAATTTTCTGGCATTTTTTTGGACAGCAGTTGGTGTAGTAAATGTAGTAAATTAATATTTAATAATACAGAATTATTATTATTATTTTTGATTTAATATAAACTGCATAACAAATGCAATCCATTTTACCGCAGCCACATCATTCACACATTTACAGGGTATTCAAACAGCATTGGGTTGCTTAATTCGTTCAGGGTAGTACCGGCATCAGCCCAGCTCCCCCTCGTCCCCCCCATCGGCGTGTGTGTTGTATAAAAACAATTGGCTTTCTGCATAAATAAATAAATTTGCCTGAAAAAAATAAAACGAATGTGTGACTGTCTGTCACGTGTTGATGTTGCAGTTGCCGTTACTGTAACTGTAACTGTAACTCTGACAGATGATGTTATATATGTGCACGTTGCCCGTGCTCATGTCGACAGTTCCCGAAAATTTGCCCACAAAGCTTACATGAGCATGAATTTAATTAAGCCGCACCGAAAATATTCACAATATTTTTGTGAATCAAACAAAAATAATGGAAATGGCATACAATTTTAATAATAAAAAAGACTTTTTGTTTTTTTTTTTTTATTTTAAGAATTATTTTTCAAATAAATGAATTATGCTTTACATGTTTATAATTTTTTTTTTCCTATTGTTATCTTATTTCCTACTATTATTGATTATTCGATTTTTGCAATGTTTAGCTAAGCTTTCCTCTAACATTTGCGCATCCAATTATCGTTAATTAAGCTAAATGCAATAACAAATAAAAATCAAATATTCATTGCCATTGTCTATTAATATAATTTGCATTTTATTTGCCCAGTCGAAATATGATTCTAATGTCAATTAGCCCCGAAACCAAACACAATCAAATATATACAAAGTAAATAAACGAAAATTATGCTAATTGTAGAAAATTTAGATTGAGTTAATGATATGAGGGGTCTGAAATGTATATAATATTGGATTATTCATGGGGAAGGGAAAACCTCTTCAGCTGGGCCAAGTTAATTTGATAAAAAATAGTGCGAATTTCCGTTTAATTTTTTAGTTAAATTTTCCAATTGGCTGAATTGCCGGTGTTTCTGCTCCTGCTCCTGTTACTCCTGCTGCTGCTGCTGCTGCAGTTTTCCGCACCATCAATTCCAAATCAATCAATGTCATTCTTCTATAAATCATGCACATAAATAAAGGTGTATGAAAAGTTTTGTGAGCTCAACACACACACACACACGCACACACACACCTACAGTCGGAAAGGTGTTACGGCAACAGCTGCTGCATTATATATTATTAATAAAAATGTGTTATATGTGCATGAGTGCGTGTGTCGGTGTCTCTCGTCTATCTTGTATACCATTTCCATTTGAATAGCAGCAAAACTTTGTCTACCAAGATTTTCTTGAGTTTTTCATAGTTGCCTCTGTGTGTGCATGGGTGTGCGAGTGTGTGTGCGAGTGTGTGTGAGTGTGACGCATTTTCAATTAGTTTCAATGACACTCAGCACGTGGCATCGTCTCACGTTGCCTGCTGGCAAATGTATCAACGTCATTCACACGGCACATCGGGGGTTCGGGATCAGCCAGACGAGAGCTCGACTGGCTGATAGTCGGCAAATAGATTGGCAATAAATGCACCGTTAAATCAGCACTATTGTGGCCATAACTGTGGGTCTGGAGGCAGCCCAACCAGCTGCTGTAGCAGCACAGCTCTCCCTCTCTCCCCCTCACTCCCTCTCTATCCCACTCGCATCCAGGACTTGAAAACTTTTGCATGAGTAATGAGCGGCATGAGTGGGCGCTGGAAAATAACGCTTGAGTAAAGTTCATGTACGGCTTGCTTTGAGTTCAAGACTTGGCGGGGATAAGCAGCGCGCGCTGAAATTGAAAAGAGACTACAGAGAATATTAATGAAAATAAATAGTTCGCTTAATAGAGATAAGTATTATCAACTTGTACAGAGAGAAGCATGGAAATCTTTCTCAAGTTTTAGAAAAAGTTAAATGAGCTGATAGGCATATATTTAGCAATGCTAAGAGAGAATCTGCAAGAGTGAAAAGAGTGCCAGAGAGAGAGAAGTTAAAGTTAGAAGAAAGTTCTTATAGAGTGGAATATGAAACCAGAGGAAATTCAGCATTAGATGCAGAAAGAAGCATATATTCCAACGTGTTCCATTCTATGTATTTTTTCCCCCTTTTCGTTCCCTCATCATTGCGCTCTCCCTTTGTCAGTCACAGCAGCTTTATGATATATACGATTAAGTCAACTCGTTTATTTCATCCAATTATCTCACTTGCTCTTTTTTCCCGCCTCTCACGTTTGCTGCTCGTCTCCCTCGCTTTGCATTTTACACTGAGCGCTTTTTTGCAGCTTACTTAATTCATTAACCATTTAAGTGAGCCGCTTGTTTGTTTAAAATTCATTTTGTAATTTGGCCCACAAATTTATGTTGAATTTCATGCACTGAACACACACAGCTTTCGGTCTCTGTCTTTTTTTCTTTTCTTTACTGTAATTTGTGTGAAATGTGCTTTTAATTAAATTTTTGTTGAAGAGAGAACTATAAAAAAATAAGTGCAATATACACACATATATATTTAAATATATATATATAAAATAATGTGCACGTGTGTTTGTTTAAGGGCAGCTCATATCTAGCATATGCGGGCCGTGTACATAGACTTACACACGGAACTGTTTATAGATATTTTAAAAAAATATTTCGCTTCTTTTGCAACATTTATTTTTTTGTTTTTGCCCACATGAGTTTTACCTTTTTAATTAAGTGAATACACAAAAGTGGGATAGTTGTGTGAAAATAAATAAACATATCTTCATAGAAACTGATATCGGTGCACAAAATATGTATTTTTATATGAATTTTGATTTTTTTCTGTTTGGCTGAGATCAATTTTAAATGATTTATAAAATGCGCTTAATACCAACACATTGACCACGAAATATTTGCATAAGTCCGTCAGCTCGTTGCGATTTTATTTCATTTGCTGTTCCCGTTTCCTGGCAAAAACAATATGCATTTAAATGCCACACATGCATTTAATAGCCGTGCAGTTATTTAAAGCGAGCCACATCTCGACAAAGTCAACAGGCTGCGAAATGTTTGCATTTTTATGAAAATACTACGAGCACAATGCGGCATATGTGCGAGAAAAAACTGGAGTTATGTGTAGACGAATGGAGCGCATATGAAAAGGAACAGAGCTAATTGGCAGTCGAGCGAAAATCGATCGGATAATGGCAGCAGCAAAGGGTGCAGGAGAAGGGAGAGAGTAATATGCTGAGCAACAAAAAAAAAAAAGAGAAACCGCAAACTAGCACAAAGGAAGGAAAATATGCCGATAAATATGTTGAGCACTTACGTATTTAAACTACAAATATGAACATAAATATTTATATACATTACAAAAATATATATATTTTTTTTAGATAAATATATACCATGTAGCTATTATAAACGATAATCAAAATGAAAAAAATAAATAAAATAAATTTAATTCACTTTGAATATTTCTGAATGTAAAAACAATATTTAAGTATTGTTTTACTGCTACTGAAAAATTTGGTAATATTAATATTAGCTGATTTATTATTATATTAAACTTTATTATTATTTCTTCATTTATTTTACATTTTTTCAACTTCTATAAAAAGTTTATTAATTATATGTATATTCTAAAAATATATTATATATATTTTTGTATATTTTTATATTTTTTTTTTTTTTATAGTATTTATTAAATTTTAATATTTATTATATTTACTATGTTTATTTATTTAAGTATTTTTTTTTAAATATTTATGTTTATATTATTACTCTATGCATAATTAATTCTATGAAGGCTTGTTGAATATCAATGTTCACATTGCTTCTCATGCCTTCACTCAAAGACTTCACAGTTTTCCACCAAAACTTTACGCATTTATGACTGCAGTTCACTTACCTTAAGCAAGAATGCGACCCACCAAAAAAAGAAAAAGAATAAAATGCGGGCGAGCGCTTAATAAAATATGAGAGTTTTCCTGTTGCTTTGCTTCCGGCCCAACAAAACATGCGTCGTGTGGGAAAAATAAACCTTAAATACGGCACGCACTGACCTACACGGAAAGAGAAAGAGAAGGGACGTGGAGAGGCAGAGGGAGAGAAAAAGGAAAAACCATCAGCGGAACCCTAAAAGTATGCAATAAAATAATGAAAATCTAAGCAAAACTTTTTGCAATTAAGCGACATTTTTATTGCTTCCTCGATCCGACGAGAGACACAGCCCAAAACAGTGTACGAGCCAGAAGGAGAGAGATAGAGAGATAGAGAGAGAGAGAGAGGGAGGGAGTAGGAGAGAGTGAGTGAGCGAGAGAGGGCGCAAGTGGGCGGCCAAACGTTGATGGCGTTACAAATTTTTATTACATTTTCTTGCCGCTTCGCGCTTTTTTTTTTCAGTGACAAGGGAGACAAAGAGCGAGGGACACGGAGAAGGGATGAAGGGCAGAGAGAGCGAGTGGAAAGACCGTGGAAAACTTTTGTCCTTTTTGTCTTCCTGTGTCCATTTTTTTTCGGCTTGACACTTGTATTAGGGCTCGCTCCTCCGCTGGCTTTGGCTGTTGTTGCGCTTGTTTCTGCTCCACATCATCATGCCAACTAGTTGAGCCCTTTGACGGCGTGTGAAGCGAGTCGGGCAAAACCAATTTTTTCGTGCTACTCCTGCCCTTTGCGCCGGGGTATTTAATTTGTACTAAGTGCTCATTAAAAGCGCCGGGCACCAGGAACAAAAAGGCTTGCCTCTCCCTCTCGCTCCCTCCCCCTCTCTTTGGCCACCAAAATGCAGCTGGCTGTTTTTATTAATTAAATTAGTTCACAAATACTTTTTTTCCCGTTCGGCTGATTGATCCGTAAAATTGTTTAGTGGCAGGGCCGAGAGCTAGGCGATTAATATACATTTCATGACGGGTTCAGCATTTACTTAGCCCACGCAATCAAATAATAAACTTTTCTGCATTAACTTTAAAAAAGTATTTCAATATATTTTGTTCTACTTGAGAAAGGTTTTCTTTCAATATTCATTTCATCGTTGAATTTTCAATGAGATTTCCCATCAAAATTCAAATATGTTTCCAGCTGCTTAGGCCCTTTCTATTTACATCTGCATTGGGTCCAAATCAGGAAATTGTTTGCCAAACTCAAAACTCAATTAGATATTGAGTGCGTCGTTGTCCATTTTGTTTTAGCCTCAGCCCAGCTCTCAATACAAAGTTAAACTTAAAGCGTTTCCAGGAAAAATCAATAGATATGCAAGCAAAATCAAGTAAATAAACAAAGAGGGACAGGAGACGAGGAGGTGTGAGAGGGGAAGGTAGAAGTAAAACTGGTGAAGCACTAAACGTGGCTCCGGTACATAAATATAATTTCGTCGTTGTCGTCCGGGTCGTTACTGCGATGTAACAACACACAAAAACTGCGCTTTCACTTCCGTTTCCGGTGTTTAGCCACACTTTGGCGAACGCTGAACTTCACTTCGACGAACCAAAAACTGAACCAGAACCGAGAACTGAGCGCAGAGCACAGAGAACCGAAGTATTCGCTGACTTTGCCTAGTGAATGTGTCTGCAGAGGTCTAAACGATTATCAGCTGAATGAAATGAACGGCACACGAAATCCCGTTAGCTGCGAGCAGTGAAGTGCCGCTCACGCACAGTAACCAACGGGCAACGGGCAACGGCCAACAGCCAAGCGAGTTACCCAAAAAGGGTTACGAACACAATGGCTCAGACCCAAAACAAAAGGCATAAAAACGTCTGAAATAACTTCCGCTGCGCTGGCACGCACGTTTGTTGGCTGCCAGAGCTGGCCTATAGCTGCCGCCGGCCAGTTGAGGGTGTTGCATGGCTAATACAAAACACACACACACACACACACACACGCACATACAACAAACAACTGAATGCCAAACACTAAAGGCCATTAGGCGCTGCTGCCTTATCAGATGGACAAAGTGCAACAGCCTAAAACTATGCAGCACACGCGCTGCAGCCAGAGAGAGGTCGAGGCGTGGCACAGCCAAACGCGCCGCATTCCGCGGTCGGCTGCCACCTGTGCTGACTGCACTTGCCACATTTTAAAGTGGACTAACTCAAAATGCAACCAACGACAAACAAAGTGCCACAGGCAGAGGCAGAAGTAGGCAGAAGATGATTATTAATAAATAGATGATTAAAATAAATAAATAAATAATAATAATAAAAAAAAAAACAAATAAAATAAAAAGCTGAGCCAAAAACAAAATAAATAAATAATAAATAATAATAATAACAAAATGTAAAAAATAAAATAAAATAAAATATAAGTAAATAAATATAAAATAATATAAATCAATAATAAAATTAAATTAAAATAATAATAATTTAAAAATTCTGTAAATAAACAAATAAATAAAATGAATAAAATAAAATATGTTAAAAATGATTTGATCTTATCCATTAAAAACCTCAAATCATAAATATAAAAATTAAATAAATTTAATATAAACTTCTTTATAAAATTTATTTATTTTTAATAAATTTTATTTATATGTAAAATTAAACAATAAAATACATACATATATTATCGTTGTAATTAATTATTTATTTAATTATAAATTATTATTTATATTAGAAGTTTAACCTACAATGATTTCTAATTCATAAAAATATATAGCTTGTATTCCTTCAAGGCTATATATTTTATATTCTTAAGAAATGCATCTACATATGTTAATGTAATCAAAAAACTTTAACTTGCCTTTAAGCTACATTTTTTTGATACAATATTGTCATGTATATAAATGCTATTGTCTGGTGTCTCCACACTCTCGCATGATTTCTATCGAATGCTATAAAAAATATAATAATTGAATATCTGTCATGCGGTCTGGCAGAATAGTAGGCATACAATAAAACCAAAATTTTCCTGTTACTTTGTATTTGAAAATAGAAAGCCCACGCAGGAGCTTAAGCTGTTGTTAGGCAAGCTATTTAGGTAATTCCAATCGAATATAAATACCAAATATAATATAAAATCACACAAATCCCACATAAATTCACAAAGACATTTTCCTTTTAAATACCAAATATATATATTCTTGGAGGAAATGTAAATGTAAATAGAAATGTAAGCCCCCACAAATATTTGTGGTCTTACCATAATGGCAAGGGCTACACCTTTTTATGTTCTTCAACAATTTTTAACAACGTTTGCCTCTAATTAAATTTCTAATGCTTGTAAAATTGTCAAAAAAAATGGAATGGAAATGGAAATGGGAAACTTTTGTGTGTGAAATAATTAGAAAGCAAATGTTTGGGCCATCTAGCCGTATATATGTATATGAAAGGTTGTATCCAATTTTCGGCATACGCCCCACATTTCTCTTTTGTTTCGGCACTAATTATACAAATTGTCACTCATTTGGTGGTGCTCTCTCTTTCTCCCTCTCACTCTCTCTGGCTCTTTTTAATTTTCATAAATGCCTTGGACTGAAAACGTAATTGAATGTCGACCGGTGCAGGAGGAACAATGGACAGGCTACAAACGGGGGAAATTAATAAACACATCACGCACACACGCAAGCGACAAACATGAAAGCGGCCATAGAAGAGCAGCTGAAACACCAGAATAAAAAAAAAGAAGAGCTAGAAAAAATATAAAAGAAATGGGGTAAAATTACAAGGGTAAAAATATGTAACAGACCCGTCAAAGGTCAAAGCTAAACGACGTAATTCACGTCGGTCCTACGTGAAAAATGTCTAGCTGGCCGTATACGGTTCGACGGGGCGTATACATTTGGGCGTTTAGCATTTAGAGCAGTTCGACTGGGCGTGGCTAACGCCCCCATCAAAAGAACGTCCGATTATTATTTATTAATGCACTCGCAGGGGACGGGGCAGTCGCATAGAGCTGCCCAAAGTCTGCTCCGGGCTCATCAATCGACGACTGCGTTAATAAAGCCATTGAAGACGCCGCAATTGTGTGTTATCATAAAATAGTTAATAGTTAAAGCTATTTATAGAGCTACACAGTTATTCATAATAATTAATGGCTTCAGTTTTCATATTCCATATTGTAATATATCATAAAAATATATTCCATAATTATCCATAAGCCTTAGCTCGTTCCACTTTCGTCTTTGCTTGGCTTTGTTTGCTGCGAGTTTTTACCTTTTGTTCGCTTTTAATTGCAAATTTTCCAGCTGAATGCGGGCAGCGCGCATGGAGAGTGGTTTCGAAACCTTTTAGCATCGCATTTCAATTGAACTAGTTTCAAATTTTTAATCACTTTTATATTCATTTGTCTCTGGGCTTCCTTCTCTTCTTCTTCTTTGCGCAGCCTATTCAAGCTCATTGAAGTGCACGCATTGAAATTAATTGCTTAACTGTAAATAATGCGAGAATGCCAAATGAGAGCGTCATTAAATTTTAATTATAATTATAAATTAAATCAAGGTGGCAAATTATAGAAATTGAAGAGAAAAGATATGGGCAGGTTAGGTATTATATATTGAATAGGGATTATTTATATGATAAAGGCATTGGGTTTTAATAGAAAATAAAATAATTAAAGCTAAATGTAACTTATGGAGTTATTCATTTCGATAAGCATCCAAGACCATCCATCTAAATATTTAAAGGAAGTCGACTTTCAGTTATATACCAAATAGAAGTTTCCTTCTAGCCAGCTGTTGGATTAATTTGAATGAATTTTCTCTTTTCATTACTCTTGCTCAACATTTTACTCAAGTTAAGTCAAGAGTAAAAATAAATAAATTATATATAAATATTTATAAAATAAATAAATTCATATATGTAGAGGATATATTTATATATACTTAAATATATTTATATATATACCTAAATGTAATATTTATTTAATTACATATACAGAAATTCTCAATCATAGATGTTTCACTAAACAAATATACTCCACCTTCAATTCTCGAGCGGGCATACGTTTTTAAATCTCTGTATTATATCGCAATCATAATTATATTAAAATTTGCTGGCCCTTAGCTGTCTGAGCTTTATCAAACAACAACAACAACAACAACAAGCGTGGCCAGCACAAAGCCAAATTTATTAATAGGCACAACAAACGGCAAATCTCATGCGCTGGGCACGTGGCACACGTAGCCGGCACAAAAGTAGGCAACACAAATCAAAGAAATGTCAGACACACTGTTTTCATAGATGACGATAGAGAGAGCGAGAGAGAGAGAGAGAGAGAGAGAGATAGAGCGAGAGTGCGTTCCTCTTTGTTGCTCTAAACGTAACGAAATTCATGAGCTGCATACGAAATTATGTTGATGGCCAAAAGTGTGCCGTGAAATTAAAATGCCACAACATGAAAAGCTGGTCAAGAGTCACAGACAAAACCGAAGCGTGTGCTGTCTCTCTCCCACTCTCTCTCTTCCTCTTGCTTATATGCTTTTTGTGTGAGCAGTCACTTGAAATAAATTACGTTATATACATATATATATGTATGCGTTTATTTATTTTTTAGGTGACTAGCGCAAAGTTTTTGCCAAGTCGACGGCACTAGGCCAACGCCAGCTGCCACGCCTGCAACGCCTGCTACACCTGTCACACTTGCACATATGCACATGCATAATTCACTTAATTATGTGGACTCACACACAGTCACACACACACACACATGCATACTCCGCTAACGATTTGAAACATCGACTGCAGCTAAAACTCAAATTAAATTCAAGAGCAGCTGGGAAAAAAATCTAATTTTAATTTCAAAGCGGCGCTCATTTAGAAATACTTAATGATGTTAAAATAAAAAGCAAGCGCCATGAAGTGCGTGCTGCCACGCCTCTCTGCCTGCCTCATTTGAGGTAAGTTTCGCACGGATCTTGCAGTTTCATTTATTCGTTTTCTTTCTTTTTTTGGTATGAAAAGCACGTACACGAAATACCGCAAAGCGTCGCAATGGGAGAACTTGGCCAAATCGGCAATAACCGCCAAGACGCAAAAGATTTGCGCCAAGAAACTGCACTTTGGTGTGGGCGTGGCTGTGGCTGTGGACTGTGGGTGCTGCTGCCTAGGCACTTCACTTAGTAGGTCGGGTCATTGCTTTTAGCGCGGTGATTATTTCACTAGCCAAAAAAAGAAAAAAAGACGAGAGGAGCAAAAACTTCGATGCTCGCTGTCGTTAGCTGTCAGAGAAGTGACCAGGCGAAAAGACCAAGGAGAAAAGCAATTGTTGTTGCCCTTTGAAATTCTTCAAGTTTCCATTCGGTTCACTAATGGATTTGCGCGAGGAAAACTTAATTTGAGGTCAAGACGCCGGTTTATTCAGCTGCTAAGGCTTAGCCGAGCTTGAGAGTTGCTCTCGTATTTGAAGAGAAAAATAACGAAATCTTAAGGAGTTAAATAAGCAATTGAAACTGTATAATTATTAATGGCAATTGATAGATGAGGTTGTCTGCATATCATGACTTCCTTCATAGAAATAGAAACCCTTTTTCTTTTCTTTTACTTAACAGGTAATTTTGCTCTCCTATGTATATATAAGATAATAGCCTAAGGCATCTGTAGTTCGTATTTAATAGGGAGATCTCTCATCATTTCATATATTAATAGTTATTAAACAAAACATTCCTAATAAATTCTTCACAATTTTAAAAGTATTTTCCCTGGATTCATGCTGACTCACTCTCTGAAAAAAAGACAATATGAAAATTTCAATTATAACATAAAACCCTCTCTCACACACACACACACACACAGAGGTATAATTAACACGCCTCTGGGCATATCTGTTGAGCAGTTCAGCTACGTGCTTGGGCCTTGGCAGTGGGGATTAAGCCAAAAGTACAAAGATAAGCAGCAAAATTGAAAAATAATAATATGCCAGGCCAAAAGTAAAAAGTTAAATAGAAAATTGTTAAAATAATTATAGAAAATCAACAACAATTTCGCTTCATCATAAATATTAAAGCGAGTGGCGAAACTTCGTCTCTCTCTCTCTCTCTCTCTCTCTCGCCCTCTCTCTCTCTCTCTCACTCACTCTCTTCTATTTTTGTTATGAACAAATTTTGTCTGTCTAGACAGGCAACAATTTTGATGATGCACCGAGTTGTTGTCGTTGTTGTTGTTGCTGTTGTTGTTGCACATTCCGCAACAGTTTTTTTATTGCCAAAGTTTGAAGTGGCAGCTCGACTAAACTGTAGCTAAATGTATCTGACTCGCTCTCTATTTTTATTTATATATATTTATTTTCGGCTGGGCTATAATAAGCGATTTGAGCACTTTAATGCACTGCAGGCTCAATTTGCTCGTCTACTGGATTATTGATTATCGCTTGGGGCAGGCGGGCGGCGGCCACGCCTCTGCCACATTTGATTTATGCGCCACTTTCGCTGGCGCCCCACAAACTGTGCCGCGCTCGTTGCCCCAAAAACTAATTTTGACCGTAAAATCTATAAAAGCGAAGCGGAAAGCACTCGAAACGGTAGCTGAAAAAAAGCAAAAACAAAAATAAAGTTGAAGTGTTTGACCCGAAATATTTTATTATATTCTATGCACTTTTATTTAATTTTATGATTTTGAGCTTGTTTATTTATTTACCTTTTCAGCTCATGGCTGCTGGCCACAAATTGTAAAATTTGCCAGAGTTTTTTTTTGGTTTTGTTTTTTAGTTTTGTTTGCGGACTGCGCCTGACGTTTTCAAAGTTTTCCATTTAGTTTGAACGAGACGCCAAACCGAAGTTGGCCATTGAAAATGGCGTGTGAGAGAGTTGGAGAGAGAGGGAGCGAGAGAGAGAGGGAGAGAGTGCCCTGCTGCAGTTGAACAACTGTTTATATTAATTACGCTCTGCACTTGATGGCCCCCTCAATGAGGTTAATGGAACAAAAGTGTAATAACAGGTGAACGGACACGGACAGGAGCTGTCTCCTGGCCAGGAGCGTGGGCGTGGCATGCAGCATATCCGATGTGCCGACACTTGTCCAGGCGCAAAGAGATTAATTACGAAAGTCTTTAGCGAAATTTGCAAACATATTACACAATTAATTAACATAAATGCCGGCTAGGGTATCAAATGTGTGTGTATGTGTGTGTGTGTGTGTGTGTGTGTGTGCAGTTGCTGCGAAAGAGTTATCGAAACACTAACTATGTAATTGAGCTAATGAGCTCCGCTCAACTGAGCCGCAGCTAGCTGTCTATAATAGATGTTGTTGAGCCTCTGGAGTTTCGGTTGCTTTGAATGAAAAGTTTGGCTAGAATTCTTTGGTTGTGAAACCATTAATCACGTCACAAAGTGGAGCGAATGATTTATGGCCTGGCCAATGCGACAAACGCAAACAATTAACTATTAAATATGCCGCTTACACGCCAACTAAATGCACTGCCAGCCGCTAGATGGCGCTGCAGTGCCAGCCCAGCGGCAGACTCTGAGCAGACTATGTTAATTATGTTACACTCTGCGTTAATCGCTGCTCAAAAACCACCCAGCTGGCAGTTGGCACACCCACACAGAGAGAGTGTGGAGGCCACCCACCAAGCTCGACGCACAAAGTTGCGTGCTGCACGGCCATAAATTATCAACAAGCGTCTTCATTAGTTCTCAAGCGGGGCTGGCCGAACTCGCAGCGAGGCGACGTCTCACCATTTAAAAAGTTAAATGCCACAAACTGTAGCTCCTTGATGGCGCTTGATGATGGCTTAGCCGTCAGGTGAGCCCCAGCTGCCATTCCCTTCGTGTGCTCCGCCCCCGCCAAGCAATTGCGTGTCCTTTGTCCCGGGCCACATTCAAAGCGACCCAGCAACAGTTTTCCCTGGCCGTCCTCGTCGTCGTCGTCGTCTTAAGTGTGCCGCATAATTTTTGATAATTCAATTAAGATAAGTTTATGCTCTCTCTTTTCGCATGGACATTCTCATCGTCTGGCATTCCATTCAATTTTTGTGCCTCTGCTCCTAGAGCGCCGTCGACTTTAAATTGAGACATAAAATTTCATGTTTATTTCGCTTGCTTTGCATATTGGCCCACGCTTTATGATGCCAATTAATTTTTGTAGACTGCTCAGCCCCAATGCCACTCTTATTGGACATGCAGCTAGCCCAGCCGAAAATAATGAGCATTGAGATTACCCATAGAGCATTTCATTGGCAATCGATTGGCTTACTTTAAGTTCATCTCATGCGGATTTTTCTAATTGCTCAGCGAGGCATTGCGGAAAGTAATTAGCCTAATTGAATTATATGATTTCTATCGCCTGGCTGCACACTGGCCAAGGCGCTATGTGTTCGCCTCAATTTCAATTCACATTCAAATTCAAATTCCGGCCCGGTGTCTAATTACATATGCCAGGAGAAACCGCCCCTCGAATAGTTTTTCCAGCCTTTAAGCATTTTTGTTACAGATTTTTGTGGTTTCACCTCGCATATTTACCACAAAAATCACACACACTCTCGCACACACACATGCAGAGATTCGATCGAGTTACTCTGCAGCTGTAAGCCGGGTTAAGCCTTCCGTTGGAGTTAAGCTAATAAAGTGTTAATTAAGCGTGCCAAAGTGGGCCCCTGAATGCTTTTAACTAATGCGACGACTATGGGCCCGCCTCTCTCGGTGGTTCTCATAAAACTTTTGCTCGGGTTAGTAGGCATGTCTAAATATTTGCTGCATACTTTGCGGCTGACGCAATACCCCAACCCCCCACCACCCACCCTCAGTCAGCCCTCAAAGCTCAACTCCAACAACAGCACGCTCTGCTTACCTGTGCTGTGGCAGGTAAAGTTTTTGGCCTTCAGCTTCAGCTGTAGCTCCGGCTACCCAAACTTTGCTCCTCTAACA
This sequence comes from Drosophila navojoa, assembly GCF_054131105.1. Taxonomy (NCBI): domain Eukaryota; kingdom Metazoa; phylum Arthropoda; class Insecta; order Diptera; family Drosophilidae; genus Drosophila; species Drosophila navojoa. The sequence goes on from NC_142892.1 coordinate 15,369,845, forward strand.
CACACACACACACGCGCATACATACACAGAGACAAACACAAACTGCCCCCTGGCGGTAATTAATGGTAGGTAAACTATTTGATTTCCTTGTAGCCAACTTTTTTTTACAGCTCACCCACACATCCACACAGCTTTTGTGACTAATAGCATGTTAGATGAGCAAATGTGTTAATGCAGACATTTGCATACCTTCTGAGGGGCGTTTGGGGCTCTTTGAGCGAGTGGGGCAAAAATAACAAATTAAAAAACAGCCACAGGGCCACAAGGCCAAAGAATTGGATTTGGACCTTTGTAAGCCAAATTAAGAGCATAATTTCATTTGCACCGAGGGGCGCCGCTTGCTGGCCAACAGCTGGCCCATGCTACGGCCTCAAAATAGTTCACTGAACTAGAGGACCCTGCAAATACATATCTATCGTTGGGCACGTAACAACTGCAAGCTGCATTGGCATAAATTGAGCATGAAACAGCAAAAGAGTTTCCCTTTTGGGCCACTGCAACAATGCCGAGCCTTGCATTGTGTATGAAGAGGCGTGATGGGCATAGAAATATGATATTTGTAATTGGGTTTCTATGGATATGGGTTAGACTTGAATTATATATGTGGGCATTGAGGATAGTTTTTTAAATTATGTATTATATGTAATTCTATGTGTAGCTGAGAAATGCTCAAAATATTTTGGTATTGTTTTATATTGTAGTTGACTGAGGCTGAGCCTGAATTATAGAGATATTTCGGAATATAATTTACATGTTTATGCTCGCCTATATATCAGTAAGTAAACTCTTCAGTATGACTTTTACAAGACTCCACTTAACTTTCTTTTGTCACATAAACATATATCTACCTAGATCTTCACTCACTGCTTTAAGAGTCTTTGATTCATCCTATGCCAAGCTGAAACAAAGTCTTCCATTATCCCACTCAGTTTCAGTTGCATTACCAACACATTGAGCCAGCTCACATAATGCTTTTAGCAGCTGATTCAAAATATCATTAACACGCCTTTGTCAGAGTCCAATCAAAATCGTGTTTACCTCATCCAATACCTACCTCTGTTACTTATAAGCGATTAAATAGTTTTCTTTAAAGGGCTTTAACAAAGCTTTGTCAACAACTCGTCAGCGAGCCCAGAATGCATTTGCAGCACTTAAAGTTTGCTTTGTTAATTGTTTAGTTATTCATTTTCGCTGACTCCGATCACGCAGACATCGAGTCTATATATAGTTGGCAAAATGGTGTTAATTAGTAGACAAGAGTGAGGCAACGCCTTCTCTCTCTCTCTCTCTCTCTCTCTCTCTCTCTCTCACTCCCTCTAAATAAATGTATAGGAAAACTCTGGCAATCTCATCAGACTTGGGCGTCCCGCGTCCTTATCGCACACACATATCTAACACAAAAGTGCTTTTAAGTGCGCCCCACAACAATTTCGAGTTTAATTAACAGTAATTTGTTTGCGTTGCACTAAGTATGTACGAGTAATCCTTGCGGAGAGGCCAGGCCAGGCGCTATCTGGCCAGGACGATCATTAGAGCACCAACACACACACACGCACACACACATACATATACATATGCAACGGCGCACTAGTTTGGTTTATTTTTTATGACGAACTTAATGATGATATTTATATGTCTATAAAAAGTCGCTATAATAACGTTTAAAGCGAGGCACGAAGCCAACAGAAACACATGAAGTACGCCATTAAAAAATACCCAAAAGAGAGAAAAAAAAAAAACAACTGCCTCCGTGTAAAAGGGCAACGAAGATCGAATACCTTGCAGATGATATTTAAATTTAATTATAAATCATGAAAATTGAGGATTTATTGAAGCAGAATCTAGGAGTAAGATAGAGAGAGAGAGAGAAATAGAGAAAGCTGCCTATATACTTAAAAATAGTTTCAACTTTGAATATTGTATTATCAGCTTTGTTGATGTATGATAATATATACGATACGATATTGGCTTCTTAATAATATAAAAATATAGCGAATGCTATGCGCCAACAGTCTCTCGTCTCTGTCACAAAGTTAGATAGAAATATACGATACGATACTAGTTTCTTCACATCGTATCGATACGATATTGGCTTCTTCATTTTACGATATGATATATATTTGATACTAGCCTTATACGATATACCAGCGAATGTTACATTCCCAATAGTCTCTCGACTTTGTCACAGATAGCCCTTGCAGTAGCAGAGCTAGAGTATAGGCGATAGTCAAGGGAAGAAAAACCGCCAGAGCGGCGTGTAAACAAGCTGAGTGTAAGCCATAGAGTGTGAGCTGGCGAGTCAGGAAGTTTGCAGTCGACAGTCGGCAGTTAGACACTCGAGCACATGCACGCCACTCAACAGGACATTGACTTTTTAGGCAGTTCGCCGAGCGGGATCCCTAGAAAAGGTGCCTCTCAAAGTTTAGGTCTGCGTTTGAATAATGACAGCCTGTCGAAGCGTAGGGGCGTCGCGACGCCAGTATGAGTAGCAAAACTTTTTGACGGCTCTCGAGGTCCGCCCGTAGCTATGCAATGCCACATAATTTGCACAATTTAAATGCAGCCCGACGCGGCGCAACGACACAGAGAGAGAGAGAGAGAGAGAGAGAGAAGTTCAAGGACATGGCCAGCTGTTGGGCTCAAAAGATTTCATAATACATATACACACACTCTCTCTCTCTCTCGCTCTGTCTCTCTCTCGCTCTGTCTCTACCTCGCCTAGCATTAAATTATTTAATTTTATGACCTGCCTCAGCTGCTGCCGCACGCACATGGCAAGCAGCTTCTCTTTCAAAGAGCCGGCACAAAGTCAAACTCCCCAGTGCCCGGTACCTGATGCTCGGTGCCCAGACCAGTGGGGTGTCATGCGCCCCCAGTTGCTTAATTTCGCTTTGAGCATATAACTCATCATCATCATCAGCCACCATGCCCGAGGGGAACTGAGAGCGGGGGCACAATTCCAAAATAATAACCATGAAATTAAGTTCCTGAACAAATGCGAAATGAGATGCGTATGCTTAAAGTGCGCGTCGCATAAATATGGAATTCTAATTATATGAATCAGTCAATTTCCTGGTATTAATAATATCCGAAAAGTTAAAGCGCTTCTATAAATAACTTCAGTTTAATATTAATGGCAAATATTGCGCAATTTATTTAATAAGGAAATATTTGGCTTGCTAAAAATATAATTTTATTTTTATTTTAGTAATATATAAACTTAGTGCTCTATTTTATTTTAGAGGTATTATAGAGATATGCCTTCAGCTTAATTATTTACTCATAAATATTTAATAACAGTACTTTTAATTTACTTTAATTAAATAATTATAGTAATTATAGAAATTTAATTTAATTTTTATTTTAAATAATTAATATTTTTGTAAACATAGTATTTATATGTTTTAATTTTTTTACAGCTTATTGTTATCGTGGTTATATTTTCGAGTTATATTTGTCTGCTATATATTTTGTATTATTTTTATTATTTATATTTAAAATATTATTATTATTATTATTATTTAATTTTTTATTTTTGTATTTCTCTCACTGTCTTGCAAGTCCTCTGTCACATTCATGGCATTCTGTATGAAGCTATCGCATAACAATTGAACTAATGATCTGAGTTGTCATGCATTGGCAACAATGCATTGCCGTGCTGTGTGGGTCAATAGCTGGACACGCGCTAAAATGACAAAAGCCGCTGACACATGTCGCCCAATTAAAAGATAATAATTCCAGCGCTCATAATCCTGGAAGCACAAACACGACCTGCTATGGCTGCTTGAGGACTCGCTTCGTAGAGCAACAGCGTCTATTTCTATGGCAAGTTCATTGTTGAAAATTGTTGCTTCATTGGCCATGGCCATGCCCATGTCCTGAGTCCATGTCCGTGTCCGTGTCCGTGTTCTGTGTCCGTTGCTGTGGCGCATTGCCAAGTGTCCGATGTTATTGTTGGGCTCCTTCGAGTACGTGACCCGAGGCATAGCTGGGATCTGTTGTGGCCGAGCGAGTGAGCAGCGAGCGAGGGAAACATGTTAATTGAGTCAAAGTTTGCAGCTTCAAGTTGATGCGGAACGTGTGCTGATAGCTTAAAGTTGCCCTCGGCTTGTTAGTTTTAGCCATACGTGATTTCACGAGTCCCTTAATTGGACATGTGAGCCTTTTCACCCACAGCGCCGACCCTCAAGGTGCCTTTGCTGATGTCGGGATGGCTCATTAATAAACTCATAAAAACGTACGACACCTTCTTTCCGTTCTTCACTCGCTTCTTTTTCTTCTTTTTTCGCTCTTTTTCGAGTGTGCTCTCCCCGTTTGTATTTTTTTCTTTCGCTCTTTTGCTTATTACAAGCTTAATAAATATTAGCGCACGACATGTAATTACGTTGAGCTACATAAAAATTATAATAAACATTGTGTAACATTACATAATTGACAGTTTCGAGTGTTGTTGGCGCCCACAGGTGGCATCATCATCGTGACACTGCTGGGGGAATGGGTGAGTGAGTGAGTGAGGTGATACAACTTTGTTGCTTCAAGTTCTCTCTCTATCTCTCTCTCTCTCTGTGTGTGTGTGTTTATTTTTATGCATGTCTTCCTTTGAGTCGTGACGCCTTGCGCCTTGCATTATCCTTTTGGCTTTGGCCTGGCAACTTGCCATATCGCTGGCGTCATCATCCTTAACGCCTTCGCCCTCAACGTTGTCTTCGTTGTCGCTTTTAATGTCTGTTGATTTCTTTTTACTGATTTTTAATGCCCAACCGAAAGCTACCATAAGACACTGGCACGCAAACATATTTGCAAGTTGAAAAAATTAGAGAGAAAATTAGTTAGAAAATAAACTAGTGTTGGATAAATTGTTTATTAAATACATGAGAATTGTGTAAAATGAAATACAATGTTTTCTAATTTTATTTTATATTAAATAAAAATACATATATATAAAAAAAATCAATCGACCGACACCTTATAACTCCATGACTATTTTTGAATGCAAACTGATTCTACAGATAGATACGCGTCTAACAAGGCACTCCACTCGAAAATCGGATGAAAAGTCCATAAGATATGAACTACCAAGGTCAGAGGCTTGACTTTTAGTATTTTTTCGGTATTTTTTGGGTATACTTCGGTGTCTTGTGCGCCCGTCTGAAACCTTATACTTCCATGACTATTTTTGAATGCAAACTGATTCTACAGATAGATACGCGTCTAACAAGGCATTCTACTCGAAAATCGGATAAATAGTGCAAAAGATATGAGCTACCAAAGTCAGAGGCTCGACTTTTGGTATTTTTTTGGTATTTTTTGGGTATACTTCGGTGTCTTGTGCGCCCGTCTGAAACCTTATACTTCCATGACTATTTTTAAATGCAAACTGATTCTACAGATAGATACGCGTCTAACAAGGCATTCTACTCGAAAATCGGATAAATAGTCCAAAAGATATGAGCTACCAAAGTCAGAGGCTTGACTTTTAGTATTTTTTCGGTATTTTTTGGGTATACTTCGGTGTCTTGTGCGTTCGTCTGAAACCTTATAGTTCCATGACTATTTTTGAATGCAAACTGATTCTACGGAAAGATACGCGTCTAACAAGGCATTCTACTCGAAAATCGGATAAATAGTCCAAAAGATATGAGCTACCAAAGTCAGAGGCTTGACTTTTAGTATTTTTTCGGTATTTTTTGGGTATACTTCGGTGTCTTGTGCGTTCGTCTGAAACCTTATACTTCCATGACTATTTTTAAATGCAAACTGATTCTACAGATAGATACGCGTCTAACAAGGCATTCCAATTGAAAATCGGATAAATAGTCCACAAGATATGAGCTACCAAAGTCAGAGGCTTGACTTTTAGTATTTTTTCGGTATTTTTTGGGTATACTTCGGTGTCTTGTGCGTTCGTCTGAAACCTTATAGTTCCATGACTATTTTTGAATGCAAACTGATTCTACGGAAAGATACGCGTCTAACAAGGCATTCCAATTGAAAATCGGATAAATAGTCCAAAAGATATGAGCTACCAAAGTCAGAGGCTTGACTTTTAGTATTTTTTCGGTATTTTTTGGGTATACTTCGGTGTCTTGTGCGTTCGTCTGAAACCTTATAGTTCCATGACTATTTTTGAATGCAAACTGATTCTACGGATAGATACGCGTCTAACAAGGCATTCTACTCGAAAATCGGATAAATAGTGCAAAAGATATGAGCTACCAAAGTCAGAGGCCTGACTTTTAGTATTTTTTCGGTATTTTTTGGGTATACTTCGGTGTCTTGTGCGTTCGTCTGAAACCTTATACTTCCATGACTATTTTTGAATGCAAACTGATTCTACGGAAAGATACGCGTCTAACAAGGCATTCCAATTGAAAATCGGATAAATAGTCCAAAAGATATGAGCTACCAAAGTCAGAGGCCTGACTTTTGGTATTTTTTCGGTATTTTTGGGTATACTTCGGTGTCTTGTGCGCCCGTCTGAAACCTTATACTTCCATGACTATTTTTGAATGCAAACTGATTCTACAGATAGATACGCGTCTAACAAGGCATTCTACTCGAAAATCGGATGAAAAGTTCACAAGATATGAACTACCAAAGTCAGAGGCCTGACTTTTAGTATTTTTTCGGTATTTTTTGGGTATATTTCGGTGTCTTATGCGTTCTTCTGAAGCCTTATAGCTCCATGACTATTTTTGAATGCAAATTGATTCTACGGAAAGATACGCGTCTAACAAGGCATTCCAATTGAAAATCGGATAAATAGTCCACAAGATATGAGCTACCAAAGTCAGAGGCTCGACTTTTAGTATTTTTTTGGTATTTTTTGGGTATACTTCGGTGTCTTGTGCGCCCGTCTGAAACCTTATACTTCCATGACTATTTTTAAATGCAAACTGATTCTACAGATAGATACGCGTCTAACAAGGCATTCCAATTGAAAATCGGATAAATAGTCCACAAGATATGAGCTACCAAAGTCAGAGGCTTGACTTTTAGTATTTTTTCGGTATTTTTTGGGTATACTTCGGTGTCTTGTGCGTTCGTCTGAAACCTTATAGTTCCATGACTATTTTTGAATGCAAACTGATTCTACGGAAAGATACGCGTCTAACAAGGCATTCTACTCGAAAATCGGATAAATAGTCCAAAAGATATGAGCTACCAAAGTCAGAGGCTTGACTTTTAGTATTTTTTCGGTATTTTTTGGGTATACTTCGGTGTCTTGTGCGTTCGTCTGAAACCTTATACTCCCATGACTATTTTTAAATGCAAACTGATTCTACAGATAGATACGCGTCTAACAAGGCATTCCAATTGAAAATCGGATAAATAGTCCACAAGATATGAGCTACCAAAGTCAGAGGCTTGACTTTTAGTATTTTTTCGGTATTTTTTGGGTATACTTCGGTGTCTTGTGCGTTCGTCTGAAACCTTATAGTTCCATGACTATTTTTGAATGCAAACTGATTCTACGGATAGATACGCGTCTAACAAGGCATTCTACTCGAAAATCGGATAAATAGTGCAAAAGATATGAGCTACCAAAGTCAGAGGCCTGACTTTTAGTATTTTTTCGGTATTTTTTGGGTATACTTCGGTGTCTTGTGCGTTCGTCTGAAACCTTATACTTCCATGACTATTTTTGAATGCAAACTGATTCTACGGAAAGATACGCGTCTAACAAGGCATTCCAATTGAAAATCGGATAAATAGTCCACAAGATATGAGCTACCAAAGTCAGAGGCTTGACTTTTGGTATTTTTTCGGTATTTTTGGGTATACTTCGGTGTCTTGTGCGCCCGTCTGAAACCTTATACTTCCATGACTATTTTTGAATGCAAACTGATTCTACAGATAGATACGCGTCTAACAAGGCATTCTACTCGAAAATCGGATAAATAGTGCAAAAGATATGAGCTACCAAAGTCAGAGGCTTGACTTTTAGTATTTTTTCGGTATTTTTTGGGTATACTTCGTTGTCTTTTGCGCCCGTCTGAAACCTTATACTTCCATGACTATTTTTGAATGCAAATTGATTCTACGGAAAGATACGCGTCTAACAAGGCATTCCAATTGAAAATCGGATGAAAAGTTCACAAGATATGAACTACCAAGGTCAGAGGCTTGACTTTTAGTATTTTTTCGGTATTTTTTGGGTATACTTCGGTGTCTTGTGCGTTCGTCTGAAACCTTATACTTCCATGACTATTTTTGAATGCAAACTGATTCTACGGAAAGATACGCGTCTAACAAGGCATTCCAATTGAAAATCGGATAAATAGTCCACAAGATATGAGCTACCAAAGTCAGAGGCCTGACTTCTGGTATTTTTTCGGTATTTTTGGGTATACTTCGGTGTCTTGTGCGCCCGTCTGAAACCTTATACTTCCATGACTATTTTTGAATGCAAACTGATTCTACAGATAGATACGCGTCTAACAAGGCATTCTACTCGAAAATCGGATGAAAAGTTCACAAGATATGAACTACCAAAGTCAGAGGCCTGACTTTTAGTATTTTTTCGGTATTTTTTGGGTATATTTCGGTGTCTTATGCGTTCTTCTGAAGCCTTATAGCTCCATGACTATTTTTGAATGCAAATTGATTCTACGGAAAGATACGCGTCTAACAAGGCATTCCAATTGAAAATCGGATAAATAGTCCACAAGATATGAGCTACCAAAGTCAGAGGCTCGACTTTTAGTATTTTTTTGGTATTTTTTGGGTATACTTCGGTGTCTTGTGCGCCCGTCTGAAACCTTATACTTCCATGACTATTTTTAAATGCAAACTGATTCTACAGATAGATACGCGTCTAACAAGGCATTCCAATTGAAAATCGGATAAATAGTCCACAAGATATGAGCTACCAAAGTCAGAGGCTTGACTTTTAGTATTTTTTCGGTATTTTTTGGGTATACTTCGGTGTCTTGTGCGTTCGTCTGAAACCTTATAGTTCCATGACTATTTTTGAATGCAAACTGATTCTACGGAAAGATACGCGTCTAACAAGGCATTCTACTCGAAAATCGGATAAATAGTCCAAAAGATATGAGCTACCAAAGTCAGAGGCTTGACTTTTAGTATTTTTTCGGTATTTTTTGGGTATACTTCGGTGTCTTGTGCGCCCGTCTGAAACCTTATACTTCCATGACTATTTTTGAATGCAAACTGATTCTACAGATAGATACGCGTCTAACAAGGCATTCTACTCGAAAATCGGATAAATAGTGCAAAAGATATGAGCTACCAAAGTCAGAGGCTCGACTTTTGGTATTTTTTTGGTATTTTTTGGGTATACTTCGGTGTCTTGTGCGCCCGTCTGAAACCTTATACTTCCATGACTATTTTTAAATGCAAACTGATTCTACAGATAGATACGCGTCTAACAAGGCATTCTACTCGAAAATCGGATAAATAGTCCAAAAGATATGAGCTACCAAAGTCAGAGGCTTGACTTTTAGTATTTTTTCGGTATTTTTTGGGTATACTTCGGTGTCTTGTGCGTTCGTCTGAAACCTTATAGTTCCATGACTATTTTTGAATGCAAACTGATTCTACGGAAAGATACGCGTCTAACAAGGCATTCTACTCGAAAATCGGATAAATAGTGCAAAAGATATGAGCTACCAAAGTCAGAGGCTCGACTTTTGGTATTTTTTTGGTATTTTTTGGGTATACTTCGGTGTCTTGTGCGCCCGTCTGAAACCTTATACTTCCATGACTATTTTTAAATGCAAACTGATTCTACAGATAGATACGCGTCTAACAAGGCATTCCAATTGAAAATCGGATAAATAGTCCACAAGATATGAGCTACCAAAGTCAGAGGCTTGACTTTTAGTATTTTTTCGGTATTTTTTGGGTATACTTCGGTGTCTTGTGCGTTCGTCTGAAACCTTATAGTTCCATGACTATTTTTGAATGCAAACTGATTCTACGGAAAGATACGCGTCTAACAAGGCATTCCAATTGAAAATCGGATAAATAGTCCACAAGATATGAGCTACCAAAGTCAGAGGCTTGACTTTTAGTATTTTTTCGGTATTTTTTGGGTATACTTCGGTGTCTTGTGCGTTCGTCTGAAACCTTATAGTTCCATGACTATTTTTGAATGCAAACTGATTCTACGGATAGATACGCGTCTAACAAGGCATTCTACTCGAAAATCGGATAAATAGTGCAAAAGATATGAGCTACCAAAGTCAGAGGCCTGACTTTTAGTATTTTTTCGGTATTTTTTGGGTATACTTCGGTGTCTTGTGCGTTCGTCTGAAACCTTATACTTCCATGACTATTTTTGAATGCAAACTGATTCTACGGAAAGATACGCGTCTAACAAGGCATTCCAATTGAAAATCGGATAAATAGTCCACAAGATATGAGCTACCAAAGTCAGAGGCCTGACTTTTGGTATTTTTTCGGTATTTTTGGGTATACTTCGGTGTCTTGTGCGCCCGTCTGAAACCTTATACTTCCATGACTATTTTTGAATGCAAACTGATTCTACAGATAGATACGCGTCTAACAAGGCATTCTACTCGAAAATCGGATGAAAAGTTCACAAGATATGAACTACCAAAGTCAGAGGCCTGACTTTTAGTATTTTTTCGGTATTTTTTGGGTATATTTCGGTGTCTTATGCGTTCTTCTGAAGCCTTATAGCTCCATGACTATTTTTGAATGCAAATTGATTCTACGGAAAGATACGCGTCTAACAAGGCATTCCAATTGAAAATCGGATAAATAGTCCACAAGATATGAGCTACCAAAGTCAGAGGCTCGACTTTTAGTATTTTTTTGGTATTTTTTGGGTATACTTCGGTGTCTTGTGCGCCCGTCTGAAACCTTATACTTCCATGACTATTTTTAAATGCAAACTGATTCTACAGATAGATACGCGTCTAACAAGGCATTCCAATTGAAAATCGGATAAATAGTCCACAAGATATGAGCTACCAAAGTCAGAGGCTTGACTTTTAGTATTTTTTCGGTATTTTTTGGGTATACTTCGGTGTCTTGTGCGTTCGTCTGAAACCTTATAGTTCCATGACTATTTTTGAATGCAAACTGATTCTACGGAAAGATACGCGTCTAACAAGGCATTCTACTCGAAAATCGGATAAATAGTCCAAAAGATATGAGCTACCAAAGTCAGAGGCTTGACTTTTAGTATTTTTTCGGTATTTTTTGGGTATACTTCGGTGTCTTGTGCGTTCGTCTGAAACCTTATACTCCCATGACTATTTTTAAATGCAAACTGATTCTACAGATAGATACGCGTCTAACAAGGCATTCCAATTGAAAATCGGATAAATAGTCCACAAGATATGAGCTACCAAAGTCAGAGGCTTGACTTTTAGTATTTTTTCGGTATTTTTTGGGTATACTTCGGTGTCTTGTGCGTTCGTCTGAAACCTTATAGTTCCATGACTATTTTTGAATGCAAACTGATTCTACGGAAAGATACGCGTCTAACAAGGCATTCCAATTGAAAATCGGATAAATAGTCCACAAGATATGAGCTACCAAAGTCAGAGGCTTGACTTTTAGTATTTTTTCGGTATTTTTTGGGTATACTTCGGTGTCTTGTGCGTTCGTCTGAAACCTTATACTTCCATGACTATTTTTGAATGCAAACTGATTCTACGGAAAGATACGCGTCTAACAAGGCATTCCAATTGAAAATCGGATAAATAGTCCACAAGATATGAGCTACCAAAGTCAGAGGCTTGACTTTTGGTATTTTTTCGGTATTTTTGGGTATACTTCGGTGTCTTGTGCGCCCGTCTGAAACCTTATACTTCCATGACTATTTTTGAATGCAAACTGATTCTACAGATAGATACGCGTCTAACAAGGCATTCTACTCGAAAATCGGATAAATAGTGCAAAAGATATGAGCTACCAAAGTCAGAGGCTTGACTTTTAGTATTTTTTCGGTATTTTTTGGGTATACTTCGTTGTCTTTTGCGCCCGTCTGAAACCTTATACTTCCATGACTATTTTTGAATGCAAATTGATTCTACGGAAAGATACGCGTCTAACAAGGCATTCCAATTGAAAATCGGATGAAAAGTTCACAAGATATGAACTACCAAAGTCAGAGGCCTGACTTTTAGTATTTTTTCGGTATTTTTTGGGTATATTTCGGTGTCTTATGCGTTCTTCTGAAACCTTATAGCTCCATGACTATTTTTGAATGCAAATTGATTCTACGGAAAGATACGCGTCTAACAAGGCATTCCAATTGAAAATCGGATAAATAGTCCACAAGATATGAGCTACCAAAGTCAGAGGCTTGACTTTTGGTATTTTTTCGGTATTTTTGGGTATACTTCGGTGTCTTGTGCGCCCGTCTGAAACCTTATACTTCCATGACTATTTTTGAATGCAAACTGATTCTACAGATAGATACGCGTCTAACAAGGCATTCTACTCGAAAATCGGATGAAAAGTTCACAAGATATGAACTACCAAAGTCAGAGGCCTGACTTTTAGTATTTTTTCGGTATTTTTTGGGTATATTTCGGTGTCTTATGCGTTCTTCTGAAACCTTATAGCTCCATGACTATTTTTGAATGCAAACTGATTCTACAGATAGATACGCGTCTAACAAGGCATTCTACTCGAAAATCGGATGAAAAGTTCACAAGATATGAACTACCAAAGTCAGAGGCCTGACTTTTAGTATTTTTTCGGTATTTTTTGGGTATATTTCGGTGTCTTATGCGTTCTTCTGAAACCTTATAGCTCCATGACTATTTTTGAATGCAAATTGATTCTACGGAAAGATACGCGTCTAACAAGGCATTCCAATTGAAAATCGGATAAATAGTCCACAAGATATGAGCTACCAAAGTCAGAGGCTTGACTTTTAGTATTTTTTCGGTATTTTTTGGGTATACTTCGGTGTCTTGTGCGCCCGTCTGAAACCTTATACTTCCATGACTATTTTTAAATGCAAACTGATTCTACAGATAGATACGCGTCTAACAAGGCATTCTACTCGAAAATCGGATAAATAGTCCAAAAGATATGAGCTACCAAAGTCAGAGGCTTGACTTTTAGTATTTTTTCGGTATTTTTTGGGTATACTTCGGTGTCTTGTGCGTTCGTCTGAAACCTTATACTTCCATGACTATTTTTAAATGCAAACTGATTCTACAGATAGATACGCGTCTAACAAGGCATTCCAATTGAAAATCGGATAAATAGTCCACAAGATATGAGCTACCAAAGTCAGAGGCTTGACTTTTAGTATTTTTTCGGTATTTTTTGGGTATACTTCGGTGTCTTGTGCGTTCGTCTGAAACCTTATAGTTCCATGACTATTTTTGAATGCAAACTGATTCTACGGAAAGATACGCGTCTAACAAGGCATTCCAATTGAAAATCGGCTAAATAGTCCACAAGATATGAGCTACCAAAGTCAGAGGCTTGACTTTTAGTATTTTTTCGGTATTTTTTGGGTATACTTCGGTGTCTTGTGCGTTCGTCTGAAACCTTATACTCCCATGACTATTTTTAAATGCAAACTGATTCTACAGATAGATACGCGTCTAACAAGGCATTCCAATTGAAAATCGGATAAATAGTATTTGGATACTATAAATAGTATATTTTTTGGGTATACTTCGGTGTCTTGTGCGTTCGTCTGAAACCTTATACTTCCATGACTATTTTTAAATGCAAACTGATTCTACAGATAGATACGCGTCTAACAAGGCATTCCAATTGAAAATCGGATAAATAGTCCACAAGATATGAGCTACCAAAGTCAGAGGCTTGACTTTTAGTATTTTTTCGGTATTTTTTGGGTATACTTCGGTGTCTTGTGCGTTCGTCTGAAACCTTATACTTCCATGACTATTTTTGAATGCAAACTGATTCTACGGAAAGATACGCGTCTAACAAGGCATTCCAATTGAAAATCGGATAAATAGTCCACAAGATATGAGCTACCAAAGTCAGAGGCTTGACTTTTGGTATTTTTTCGGTATTTTTGGGTATACTTCGGTGTCTTGTGCGCCCGTCTGAAACCTTATACTTCCATGACTATTTTTGAATGCAAACTGATTCTACAGATAGATACGCGTCTAACAAGGCATTCTACTCGAAAATCGGATAAATAGTCCAAAAGATATGAGCTACCAAAGTCAGAGGCTTGACTTTTAGTATTTTTTCGGTATTTTTGGGTATACTTCGGTGTCTTGTGCGCCCGTCTGAAACCTTATACTTCCATGAATATTTTTGAATGCAAACTGATTCTACAGATAGATACGCGTCTAACAAGGCATTCTACTCGAAAATCGGATAAATAGTGCAAAAGATATGAGCTACCAAAGTCAGAGGCTTGACTTTTAGTATTTTTTCGGTATTTTTTGGGTATACTTCGTTGTCTTTTGCGCCCGTCTGAAACCTTATACTTCCATGACTATTTTTGAATGCAAATTGATTCTACGGAAAGATACGCGTCTAACAAGGCATTCCAATTGAAAATCGGATAAATAGTCCACAAGATATGAGCTAGCAAAGTCAGAGGCTTGACTTTTAGTATTTTTTCGGTATTTTTTGGGTATACTTCGGTGTCTTGTGCGTTCGTCTGAAATCTTATACTTCCATGACTATTTTTGAATGCAAACTGATTCTACGGAACGATACGCGTCTATCAAGGCATTCCAATTAAAAATCGGATAAGTAGTCCAAAAGATATGAGCTACCAAAGTCAGAGGCTTGACTTTTAGTATTTTTTGGGTATACTTCGGTGTCTTGTGCGTTCGTCTGAAACCTTATACTTCCATGACTATTTTTGAATGCAAACTGATTCTACAGATAGATACGCGTCTAACAAGGCATTCTACTCGAAAATCGGATAAGTAGTCCAAAAGATATGAGCTACCAAAGTCAGAGGCTTGACTTTTGGTATTTTTTCGGTATTTTTTGGGTATACTTCGGTGTCTTGTGCGTTCGTCTGAAACCTTATAACTCCATGACTATTTTTAAATGCAAATTGTTTCTACAGATAGATACGCGTCTAACAAGGCAATCCACTCGAAAATCGGATGAAAAGTCCATAAGATATGAACTACCAAGGGAGAGGCTTGACTTTTAGTATTTTTTCGGTATTTTTTGGGTATACTTCGGTATCTTGTGCGCCCGTCTGAAACCTTATACTTCCATGACTATTTTTGAATGCAAACTGATTCTACAGATAGATACGCGTCTAACAAGGCATTCTACTCGAAAATCGGATAAATAGTCCAAAAGATATGAGCTACCAAAGTCAGAGGCTTGACTTTTAGTATTTTTTCGGTATTTTTGGGTATACTTCGGTGTCTTGTGCGCCCGTCTGAAACCTTATACTTCCATGAATATTTTTGAATGCAAACTGATTCTACAGATAGATACGCGTCTAACAAGGCATTCTACTCGAAAATCGGATAAATAGTGCAAAAGATATGAGCTACCAAAGTCAGAGGCTTGACTTTTAGTATTTTTTCGGTATTTTTTGGGTATACTTCGTTGTCTTTTGCGCCCGTCTGAAACCTTATACTTCCATGACTATTTTGAATGCAAATTGATTCTACGGAAAGATACGCGTCTAACAAGGCATTCCAATTGAAAATCGGATAAATAGTCCACAAGATATGAGCTAGCAAAGTCAGAGGCTTGACTTTTAGTATTTTTTCGGTATTTTTTGGGTATACTTCGGTGTCTTGTGCGTTCGTGTGAAATTTTATACTTCCATGACTATTTTTGAATGCAAACTGATTCTACGGAACGATACGCGTCTATCAAGGCATTCCAATTAAAAATCGGATAAGTAGTCCAAAAGATATGAGCTACCAAAGTCAGAGGCTTGACTTTTAGTATTTTTTGGGTATACTTCGGTGTCTTGTGCGTTCGTCTGAAACCTTATACTTCCATGACTATTTTTGAATGCAAACTGATTCTACAGATAGATACGCGTCTAACAAGGCATTCTACTCGAAAATCGGATAAGTAGTCCAAAAGATATGAGCTACCAAAGTCAGAGGCTTGACTTTTGGTATTTTTTCGGTATTTTTTGGGTATACTTCGGTGTCTTGTGCGTTCGTCTGAAACCTTATAACTCCATGACTATTTTTAAATGCAAATTGTTTCTACAGATAGATACGCGTCTAACAAGGCAATCCACTCGAAAATCGGATGAAAAGTCCATAAGATATGAACTACCAAGGGAGAGGCTTGACTTTTAGTATTTTTTCGGTATTTTTTGGGTATACTTCGGTATCTTGTGCGCCCGTCTGAAACCTTATACTTCCATGACTATTTTTGAATGCAAACTGATTCTACGGAAAGATACGCGTCTAACAAGGCATTCCAATTGAAAATCGGATAAATAGTCCACAAGATATGAACTACCAAAGTCAGAGGCTTGACTTTTGGTATTTTTTCGGTATTTTTTGGGTATACTTCGGTGTCTTGTGCGTTCGTCTGAAACCTTATACTTCCATGACTATTTTTGAATGCAAACTGATTCTACAGATAGATACGCGTCTAACAAGGCATTCTACTCGAAAATCGGATAAATAGTGCAAAAGATATGAGCTACCAAAGTCAGAGGCTTGACTTTTAGTATTTTTTCGGTATTTTTTGTGTATACTTCGTTGTCTTTTGCGCCCGTCTGAAACCTTATACTTCCATGACTATTTTTGAATGCAAATTGATTCTACGGAAAGATACGCGTCTAACAAGGCATTCCAATTGAAAATCGGATAAATAGTCCACAAGATATGAGCTAGCAAAGTCAGAGGCTTGACTTTTAGTATTTTTTCGGTATTTTTTGGGTATACTTCGGTGTCTTGTGCGTTCGTCTGAAATCTTATACTTCCATGACTATTTTTGAATGCAAACTGATTCTACGGAACGATACGCGTCTATCAAGGCATTCCAATTAAAAATCGGATAAGTAGTCCAAAAGATATGAGCTACCAAAGTCAGAGGCTTGACTTTTAGTATTTTTTGGGTATACTTCGGTGTCTTGTGCGTTCGTCTGAAACCTTATACTTCCATGACTATTTTTGAATGCAAACTGATTCTACAGATAGATACGCGTCTAACAAGGCATTCTACTCGAAAATCGGATAAGTAGTCCAAAAGATATGAGCTACCAAAGTCAGAGGCTTGACTTTTGGTATTTTTTCGGTATTTTTTGGGTATACTTCGGTGTCTTGTGCGTTCGTCTGAAACCTTATAACTCCATGACTATTTTTAAATGCAAATTGTTTCTACAGATAGATACGCGTCTAACAAGGCAATCCACTCGAAAATCGGATGAAAAGTCCATAAGATATGAACTACCAAGGGAGAGGCTTGACTTTTAGTATTTTTTCGGTATTTTTTGGGTATACTTCGGTATCTTGTGCGCCCGTCTGAAACCTTATACTTCCATGACTATTTTTGAATGCAAACTGATTCTACGGAAAGATACGCGTCTAACAAGGCATTCCAATTGAAAATCGGATAAATAGTCCACAAGATATGAACTACCAAGGTCAGAGGCTTGACTTTTGGTATTTTTTCGGTATTTTTTGGGTATACTTCGGTGTCTTGTGCGTTCGTCTGAAACCTTATACTTCCAGGACTATTTTTGAATGCAAACTGATTCTACAGATAGATACGCGTCTAACAAGGCATTCCAATTGAAAATCGGATAAATAGTCCACAAGATATGAGCTACCAAAGTCAGAGGCTTGACTTTTAGTATTTTTTCGGTATTTTTTGGGTATACTTCGGTGTCTTGTGCGTTCGTCTGAAACCTTATACTTCCATGACTATTTTTGAATGCAAACTGATTCTACAGATAGATACGCGTCTAACAAGGCATTCTACTCGAAAATCGGATAAGTAGTCCAAAAGATATGAGCTACCAAAGTCAGAGGCTTGACTTTTGGTATTTTTTCGGTATTTTTTGGGTATACTTCGGTGTCTTGTGCGTTCGTCTGAAACCTTATAACTCCATGACTATTTTTAAATGCAAATTGTTTCTACAGATAGATACGCGTCTAACAAGGCAATCCACTCGAAAATCGGATGAAAAGTCCATAAGATATGAACTACCAAGGGAGAGGCTTGACTTTTAGTATTTTTTCGGTATTTTTTGGGTATACTTCGGTATCTTGTGCGCCCGTCTGAAACCTTATACTTCCATGACTATTTTTGAATGCAAACTGATTCTACGGAAAGATACGCGTCTAACAAGGCATTCCAATTGAAAATCGGATAAATAGTCCACAAGATATGAACTACCAAAGTCAGAGGCTTGACTTTTGGTATTTTTTCGGTATTTTTTGGGTATACTTCGGTGTCTTGTGCGTTCGTCTGAAACCTTATACTTCCATGACTATTTTTGAATGCAAACTGATTCTACAGATAGATACGCGTCTAACAAGGCATTCTACTCGAAAATCGGATAAATAGTGCAAAAGATTTGAGCTACCAAAGTCAGAGGCCTGACTTTTAGTATTTTTTCGGTATTTTTTGGGTATACTTCGGTGTCTTGTGCGTTCGTCTGAAACCTTATAGTTCCATGACTATTTTTGAATGCAAACTGATTCTACAGATAGATACGCGTCTAACAAGGCATTCTACTCGAAAATCGGATGAAAAGTTCACAAGATATGAACTACCAAAGTCAGAGGCCTGACTTTTAGTATTTTTTCGGTATTTTTTGGGTATATTTCGGTGTCTTGTGCGTTCTTCTGAAACCTTATAGCTCCATGACTATTTTTGAATGCAAATTGATTCTACGGAAAGATACGCGTCTAACAAGGCATTCCAATTGAAAATCGGATAAATAGTCCAAAAGATATGAGCTACCAAAGTCAGAGGCTCGACTTTTAGTATTTTTTTGGTATTTTTTGGGTATACTTCGGTGTCTTGTGCGCCCGTCTGAAACCTTATACTTCCATGACTATTTTTAAATGCAAACTGATTCTACAGATAGATACGCGTCTAACAAGGCATTCTACTCGAAAATCGGATAAATAGTCCAAAAGATATGAGCTACCAAAGTCAGAGGCCTGACTTTTAGTATTTTTTCGGTATTTTTTGGGTATACTTCGGTGTCTTGTGCGTTCGTCTGAAACCTTATACTTCCATGACTATTTTTGAATGCAAACTGATTCTACAGATAGATACGCGTCTAACAAGGCATTCTACTCGAAAATCGGATAAATAGTCCAAAAGATATGAGCTACCAAAGTCAGAGGCTCGACTTTTAGTATTTTTTTGGTATTTTTTGGGTATACTTCGGTGTCTTGTGCGCCCGTCTGAAACCTTATAGTTCCATGACTATTTTTGAATGCAAACTGATTCTACGGAAAGATACGCGTCTAACAAGGCATTCTACTCGAAAATCGGATAAATAGTGCAAAAGATATGAGCTACCAAAGTCAGAGGCTTGACTTTTGGTATTTTTTCGGTATTTTTTGGGTATACTTCGGTGTCTTGTGCGCCCGTCTGAAACCTTATACTTCCATGACTATTTTTGAATGCAAACTGATTCTACGGAAAGATACGCGTCTAACAAGGCATTCCAATTGAAAATCGGATAAATAGTCCAAAAATATGAGCTACCAAAGTCAGAGGCTTGACTTTTAGTATTTTTTCGGTATTTTTTGGGTACACTTCGGTGTCTTGCGCGTTCGTCTGAAACCTTATACTTCCATGACTATTTTTGAATGCAAACTGATTCTACGGAAAGATACGCGTCTAACAAGGCATTCTACTCGAAAATCGGATGAAAAGTCCTTTAGATATGAGATACCAAAGTCATAGGCTTGACTTTTAGTATTTTTTCGGTATTTTTTGGGTATACTTCGGTGTCTTGTGCGTTCGTCTGAAACCTTATACTTCCATGACTATTTTTGAATGCAAACTGATTCTACGGAAAGATACGCGTCTAACAAGGCATTCCAATTGAAAATCGGATGAAAAGTCCATAAGATGTAAGCTACTAAGGTCAGAGGCTTTACTTTTAGTATTTTTCCGGTATTTTTGGCACTGCTCCCTAGTTTCTCAGCTTCTTCTTGACTATCTTATAATTAAGTCCCCAAGGATCTTGATTTATATCTTTGCAGAGCTCTTTCCCTTTATCATGCATACTGCGTGTGATAGCAATCGACAAATTTTTCTCAAAATTTTTATTATCATATATATAATTTGACTTCCCTGACTCATTCAACGCCTTTCCTTTCTCATATGTTTGGCACCACTGTGCCTGTGTTGCTGCCGCTGCCATTGGCATGTCTGTAATTCCCCACTAGAAGCCGTTGCTCGTTATTGCGCGTTTGCACACACGCTATATGTTTACCGTTATCTTTGGCAAGTTGTAAGTGCGCCATAATTTGTTCAAGTGTTTATGTTGGGTATCGAGCTTTTATTATATGTTCTTATTGCTCGTATTGCTCTTACAAGTTTAATTATGCGCATAGCCCAGAGTCGTTGCTGTGGTTTAGTCCGAAACTTCGGATTGTCGAGCTATATAATAAAATCCAATCAAGCGATTGCCCATGGAATGAATCCGTTTTTCGGGTATCGATTGCGCCTTCCTCCGAGCTTGTCCAAATTAAATTCAAGTTATTTTTTCGTTTTCGGGCACGAGATTGAAGATAATTGGACGGAGAGAGGTATGGAAAATCGATGTGCCTGAATACCTTGGACTGCTGGGATTATCTTGGTTAGCTTTTGGCATGTGAAGAGGAGTGTATAAGCTGTTTCCTTTACTCCTTAGACATATTTCATATTAGTTATGCTTTATTTATAGAGACTTCCCCACTTCGCTCAGCAATTTGAGATTCAACTATTCCCAAAGATATTCCGGCTATGAATAGAAAATGTCAGCAACTAGCACGTTAATTGTCTGCTTAACGCATTTTTAAAGTTGATCTAGCGGATTCCTCATCCACTTCCGCTCTGGCGTTGGCTCGGGCGTGGCCTAGCCGAGTCCATGGTCTCTCGAAATTAATTATGACAAACAACAAGAATGTTTGCGCGAATGCTGGCACTGCCGTTGTTAGCTTGCTGCCGTTGCTGTCCAAAACCAAAAAAAAAAAAAAAATGGTAAAAACCAAACATTTTGCGTGTAATTAGCAAAGTTTTCCGCTCAAAAGTTTTGCAGTCAAAATTTTTCGCTGTTGTCGCAGCCGTTTGCAGAAATATTTTTATAGTTTTATTTTCGCAATTTCGCTTTATTTTGTGCTGCTCGCCAAATAATACCAAAAATATGAGAAACAACATGGAAATATGGCCTGTAGAAAAGTCGGCTAGAACTCAGCGGGAATTCAGCTACTCCAGTGGCTGTTGCCCTGGCGATGTCATCGTTGTCGCTGCTGCTCTTGTCTCCTGTCGCGTGTTAATATTGTTGCAGCATTGTTGTAGTAGTAGTAGTAGTGTTGTTGTTGTTGTTGCTGTTGGTGCTTCTATTGTTGCTGCCGTTGCTGTTGGCATCGCCCACAGCTCAGCGTTTTCTGCGGTCCGAAAGAGTTTCCGCTCTGCGGCGTTCGCAGCGTCGTGTCGCATCGCCTGGTCATGCTTTTCCTGCTCCCTGTTCCCAACTCCAGCTCCAAAGCCAGCTCCACCTACTGGTCAAAGCATCTCTAGCTTCAACTGGTACTTTGTCATTTGCAGTGTCTGCCTCTGTGGCTGTCTCCGGCTCCTGCTGCTGCTCCTGCTCCTGCACCTACTCCTGCTGCGGCTATGTCAAGTTCATTCCAACGCGTTGTGAATGCGGGGTTCAATGCGCTTTCTAGTCGCGTTTCTTGTTTCCATGGATTTCATGTTTTATTCAATTTAAAGATATTTTCAAATATTTTTACAGAATTTTCTTCACTCAACTCTGCAATTTTTTGCATATATTTTCTGCATAGATATATTGGGTTTTACTTTTGGCTTACTTTCAGTTTTCTTGCCAGCATTTGCAGCTAAATTTGTTCTTTTGGCCATTTGTGTTAACACGAAAACGAACTTAATACGAAAATGCGTTTTTCCTGCTGCAGCAAATGTGAATGTGGAGCAAAGGCAACAGCTGCGTTTTCTGGGCCACTCACATTTAATAAATGAGCAGGTGCTCGGACACACACGCACACGCATAAACACACACACATACACACATGCAAAGGGGCTGACCGCAAAAATTATGATATGTGCTGCAGCAGAAAGGAATTGGCAAAATATTTCCAGAGTCAGCAGAAGCAAAAATGAAAGTAAAACCCGAAATGAAAAACGAAATGCATACTGTGGGAGGTGTGTGTGAGAGTGTGAGTGTATGTGTAGTACAAAATGCAGTAAGCAAAAATGTTTGTCAGAGAGCGAGAGAGAGAGTTGGGAGAGTGAGAGAGTGAAGCTAGAAGCCTTTGGCAGTTCGGTAGAGCATTTGGCTGTATTTGCAAATAAGTTTATAGACTTTTCCTGTTGCCATAAAGTGCAAACAAAAGATATGTGTGTGTATGCATGAAAAATAGGAAATATTATAAAGAAAACGCTGAAATGGGATCGAAGTTTTGAATGATAAAACATTTTTTATTCAGCTTTAACTTCTAATCACTTTTTATGTATAAGAAAACACCCTTTTTTTTGCATTTTTAATTAATCTATAACTCGCATGTAATCAAGTGAATAATTCAGCATTAAGTAGCAATGACAATGCTTGGAATTTAATTGGCTTAATTATTAATGATGGCAATGGAAATGTTTGCGCATTGCTGAGCAGCAACTCAACTAATTCTGGCGCGAAATAGGAATATTATTTATTTAAGCCCGGCGACAGGATCTAATAAGCATTGCTCAAATCCTTAATGCATACATTTGAATTGTGAGCTTTCGCTTTAATCCTACGCAATTTTCGTATGTCTGTGTGCATTAAATTCCTTGATGCAAACGACAAAATGCAAACACAAAACAGAGAGAGTGACAGAGAGAGAGAGAGAGAGAGAGAGGGGAGAGTGGGAGAGTGTGAGTGTGAGTGAGTGGGCTACTGGAAAGCTCAGCTGTAAAATTATGCTTGTAAGCTTTCGAAATTACCATAAAATGCGTTGACCTTTCGAACTTGCAAAGCAAGACAAAGTTAACGGGCGAGTCAACTGCCAGGAAGCACAAAGACAGGCAGCAAGAGCGAGATAGAGAGAGGGAGAGGGGGAGAGTGAGAGTGAGAGGGAGTACGTGCTTGGCTAAGTTTTGTCTGCAGCTTTGTTTTGATTTGCTTGCAGCTGCAGCAGTTTCTGCTGTTGCACTGCTGTGTTGCATCCGCTCATTCGCCCTAATCCTAACTTGTTACTCAGCTGTCCCAGTGTGCGTGAGTGCGTGTGTATCTGTGTCTGTGTGCAGTTGGCCAAGTCTTTGCCCTGTAATGAATATAATGGGTCAACGCAGCAGCCAGAGGAGCTAGCTGGAGCAGCCCATGCATTTATTCAAATGCCAAACACAAACAGACACACACACAAGCACACACTCACCTACACACACACACACACACACCGTTGTAAGTAGCTTGACTTTAGAATATGGGCACAAACAGCAGGTAGTCCTGGGCTGCTTTGTCTATAATTTGGCATTGCCAAAGCCTTCAAGGCGCCAGCAGCAGCAGCAGCAGCAGCTTTCACTTCTCAGCGCTGTTTGTTTGCTCATTTAACATAACTGTTAATTTGCATGCGAGTGCGTGTGCATGTGTGTGACAACAAAAGAGAAACTTTTACAGCTTTGCTCATTATTTTTGGACTGCTATAAATTTAAATTTATGATCATCACGACGATATTTTGTATGCCCGGCCATAAACTGAAAAATGTTTACAGTTTTCAGTCGCATAACTTTATGGCTTGCCACTAGAAAGCCCTCCGGAAAAGTCCCGCTCGCTCTCCCGCCCACTGCCCCTCTCTCTCTCTTGTGTAGATGACCCAAATTTCTCGCATATGGTTATTGTTATTTATATAAACAAATAAATGTGAAAACTTAAACTGCAAAACAGGCATATAAAACTATGCAATGGATATTTGCTTTCAGAAGAGGGAGAGAGAAAGAGGGAGAGGGAGAGAGAGTGCATGTGTGTGTGTGGCAAGTATTGTGCCATTTTCTAGAACATATAAATGTTTCTATTTTATTTTTTTTTTTTTTGTTTCTGCAGATGCAGTTGCATTTGCCATCAAATTTATTCTGTTTGCCTGCAGATTTTGTGGCGCAGTTTTCATTGAAATATTTGCGGTTGAGGCATTTGTGTGGGCTTTGTTTATCTCTTTGAGTGCAGTGCTGCCGGTGTGGCAAGTCCTGCAGGCAAGGGACACGTTCTCTCCTGCCACAACAACAACAACAACAACAGAAACAACAATTTTTCATTTGTTTAAGTTCTGGCATAACTTTTAATTAAACTTTTATCGGTAATGCAAAGAGCATGAAGAACTTAAATATTGAGAAATTATAATGGAATATGAAAAGGAAAAGGCGAGCGAGATAGATTGCTAGAATAACAGAGAAGGAGAGTTTGAGAGAGCGAGGTAGAGATATATAGAGAGATGCAGATAGAGACAGAGAGTGCGAGGTATATAGAGAGATAGAGACAGAGACAGGGAGAAGTGGAGAGTAACACAGAAAGAGGAAAGGGCAGTGGAGCTGTGCAAAAGGGAGAGAGAGGGAGAGAAAGGGATACGGGGATAACAGATAAAGACAGTATGCGGAATAAAGTGTAAGCGATCAAGAGCTAGAGAAATGTATCACAATGCGATGGGCATAATCTAATATACGCTTTATACATATATGTCACTAATATGCATCGAAGAACCATTGCAATCTTCATACAAAATAAAAGTTCCCAGCCTTAGATCATGATTTACATCATTATCTTTATTTAAATAATTATTTCAGCCTGAATCAACATACGACAAGTCATTAACAAGACTTCCTACTTTCGAATAGACGTACTCCGCGCTGTCTGCCAAGTGCGGCTCATTGAACTGCCCCAGTCCCACTTAGCGCTTGCCCCGGTAGTTCGTGCTGTGCCACGCCTTCCGTGCTGCCCAGACGCCCATTTTCAAGTGGCACACTGAGACACGCGGCGACGACCTACAAAAAATATTTATGGTTCCCATAGCCACAAATATTTGCCACACTCGCACACTCCACTGACTGTGTGTGTGTATGAGTGTGTGTATGATATGTGTGTGTGTGTGTGTGTTTTGTGCCTCCATGCGAGCCATTATTTATACGCTGCTAATCTTCCACCATGTGACTACTGTGGTGGCTGGTTGCCTTTTTGGCTGCTGGCTGCCACTCTCTCCTGCTCCCTCCTCTATATCCTCTCTTTCTATCTCTCTCTCACTCTCGCTAGTTCCCTTCAGGCACTTTCACACTCGCTGCGCGCCTTGCTCTATGCAACACTTTATTGTTTATTGCGGTTGGCTAACAGTTCAGTCCCAGGCTGCCTGTTTGTCTCTCTCTCTCACTCTCTGCCTCTCTCCCTGTCTCTCTCCCTGTCTCTCCGTCTGGCTGGCTGCTTGGCTGCCTGCTGCCCTGTCGTAGCATTGTTGTTGGCCTCAACTGCAGTTTGCTGCATTGCGCCGGCTACAGCAGAATGACCGCAAAATGCTAAGCGTCTTTTCAGTTACAGTTTAAGTTTGCCGCATTTCAGCCAAAGTGCATGCCCCACCTCCCGCCCCCTCACACCAGACTCGCTCGCAGCCCCTGCTCCAGCAACTGTGTCAATTATGGCAATTGCTTTGTACACTTGGCCACAAAATGTTGCCATTTGTGTACCTCTACCTAAGATATGTTTACTAAACCGTAGAGAGAGAGGGAGAGGGAGAGAGGGAGAGCGCGCGTTGGGCTTTGTTTGTTTATATTCAAGTGCAACTTCTCTAGCTGGCGCCCAAAATACTGGGCGTGACCCTACACAATTTATGTGCAGCCAACAATTTGAGCTGGCAAAGCGTTGATAATTTGTTGTTTTACATTGTCAAGCCACATTAGAAATAATATCAAATGACTAAAGCTATTACATGGCAGAGCTAAGCAAAGTATTTAAAAGCCTTTTAATTGCTTTATTGGTGTGGGTTAATATATAAATAGACAAATATTTCATTAATATGCATTAATAGAGTTGCTAGAGCAGCCAAAAGTTTTAGCTATAATTCTAATTATTTTATTTATGCATTTATTCAGACCTATCGAAGCGCTGCAATAACAAATAATTCATTGAAATATCAAATTGAAATAATTTATTTATAAATATTAATTAGAAATATTAACATATATCTATAATAATATTTATTGCATGTCAAGTTAAAA
This sequence comes from Drosophila navojoa, assembly GCF_054131105.1. Classification (NCBI taxonomy): domain Eukaryota; kingdom Metazoa; phylum Arthropoda; class Insecta; order Diptera; family Drosophilidae; genus Drosophila; species Drosophila navojoa. Next base: position 15,396,165 of record NC_142892.1, read on the forward strand.
TTCTGTATATATTTTTTAAATATATCCCCGATTTCATATTGGATTTCCATATAACATTTTTTCCTTTTGCATCAAGTTTTGTAGCTTTTCGGCAACAAAAGCCCATTACAGCTTCCACTCTCGACAACTCGTAGCAAAATTTGCTTATTTGTAAATCTCGTCACACTTGAGGCCCACTTTTCAAATATAATTTGCCATCATCTGCCAACACTCGACGTCATTTAGAGACCCGCCGCTGCTCGCTGCTCGCATAAAAAATGGTCTACAAATTTCAGCACCTGCTGACTGGCTGCCAAATATAAAGAGAGAAAAGGTTCTAAATTGTTGTTGTAATGGGCAAAGCGAAAATTGAAATATATATAAACATGCACACATATATAAATTCGTATATATGTATATTCAATTGTTACAAATTGCGGTAGGAAATGTTGTGAAAATGTATTTTAGAGAGCAGAAAAAAACAGCGCTGATTTGTTGGCATGCAACGCATTGGCAGGTGAGACACACACACACACGCACACTCGCACACAGATATATATGAATATGAATGCCAAAAGGTCAACAAACAATTCAAGCAGAGAGAAAAGCCATAGCAGGCGAGTATAAGGAAAGGCAGGCACAGGCCACACAGCAAGTGAAACACAGGTTGACAAACAGGAAAAGGCTGCGCCTGGCTGGCAACTGATGACAGACAGACAAACAGACGTCGAGTCGGACAGCATTGGTTGAAGTGCTGCCAGCAACAGGAGCAGCAGGAGAGGCACCTACTGCTGGACTCCGGCCCAAGCGAGCGCCCTTTCGCTGCCTGTGCACTGCACTTGACTGAAATGAATTGCTCTCGCCCCCTGCTGCACCCAAGGCTCCTGCTGCCCGGGCTACTCCTGCTACTCTTGCTGCTCGTCTCTGGCGCAGGCCTGTTAACGATTACGTGATGAATTTGCATTGCAATAACAGAGCACACCTAGCAGCTCCCACCCCTGCTACTCCTGCTGCTGCTCTCCTTTGGAGCAACAATATGCCAGACTTTCGACTTGCATCAATTGGAGCAGCAGCGAGGGTAGCAAACGTCAACGTCAGCGAAGCTGTTGATGCTGCTGTTGCTGCTCCTGCTCCTGCTCCTGCTCCTGCTGCTGCGTGCAAAGTAATTTAACGCCAATTTTATGGCCAACGTCTAGGAGAGTGCGCCAAGTGCAAGGACTTCAATTGTTGGAATATTGTTTCTTAATGATACCCTGTAGTTTGGCAAGAGAAGATCTGATATGGATGAGCCTATGATAGAGACAAATATAAAGAAGTTAATTTAAATTTAAATATATTAAAATTATTTTTTTTTAATTACTTTGTGAACTTAATAACTTACTTGGCAAATAAATTCATAGAAAATAATAATAATAATAAATAAATAGAAAATAATTGCCAAATCATATAATCAGAATTAAATGTATTTTGAGCACATACAAATTGTAAATATATTTTCTTTTTCTCATTAAGAATACCCAAAATATTCATTTATAGGGTATCTATTGGGCATTCATTTTATTCAAAAATACTTGCAATTTTTGCCATTTGATTTATTTATGCCCGGGCTGCGGGGCTGTGTGGGAGACTGTGCGGCGCAAGTGTTGGCAGGCAGCGTCGGCGTGAAAAATGATTTTATAATACAAATCAACGAGTCGAAACGAGCGGGCGAGGGAAACGCTACTGGAATAGTTCTCGCCCATGCTGGCAATCAAACTGCCAGCAATTACAACTGGCAAATTGCAATAAGGAAGGAGCTGAACTCAAATAAAACGTAGCGTAAGAGGCGAGTGCGTGCCAAGGAAAAGGCAAAGGCAAAGGCGAAGGCAAAGGGCAAAGCCTTGCAGGCCTGTTTGCCTATCTAAAGGGGTAAACAGCCTGTTGTTGGGCGTATCGTAAAAAATTCTAATTGCAAGGTGTTAAAGTGAGACGAGGTAGAGTCTCAAGCAACAGCAACATGTATTATAACATGTAATGAAGTGCGAGCTGTTCGCTTTTATGCGAGCAATGAAAATGTTAACTAGCAAATTGCAACTTGCAGCCATAAACAGAACAAGCTGTTTAAGACCCCATTTTGTACCTGACAAGTTCATAAAAAATGGGGCATACAATCCGAGGAGTTCATTGTTTGCTAGACATTTCTCAACATGAACTCGGCAAATATTAGCAGACAGAGTCGAGCTAAAAGTGAGAGAAAAAGAGGAATACTCAGCTCTATAAATATCTATATAACAAATGAGAATTGCAAAGAGAGGCAGTATATACTTTCTAAGCTGTACACATACTGCATCTCTTTATCTCTCCTTCTGTATAATCAACACACCCAAATTGGAATCTCTTCAGCTCTTCAGAGTTCAATATTCGTGTCTGACTCATTAAGCGTTCAATTAGAATTTGATTAATGTTGATTGAATTCGCACAGCGTTTGGCTATTAAGGTGCGCTTTAACCTTTTATTATCTCTCGATGCTAAGTGGATAAGGCGAGAGACATTGCTGCATTGATTTGCAAGCCCTTTGGCCTAATCGCCCACTAAACGTAGCTCAGCTTAAAATCCCCACTCAACGGTGCAAAAAAGCAGGAAGTGCTTCATTATCATTTGTGTGTGTGTGTGAGGGGGAAAAGCAAATAAAATCTCGTTGAACAGTCAAAAGAAATCAGCGTTCAATTAATGCTAATCATGTCAACGAAGTTGTCCAACTGCGAGTGTGGAGCTGAATCGAGGGAATCGCCTGTTAAATCAAGTAAATAACAAACTAAAAGCGGCCAAAACAATTAGTTGATGAAACGGGCAACAGAAGACGATGCCAAAAGCAAAACAAAACATGAACCAAATCCATTTAGTGAGAGAGACAGAGCGAGAGAGAGATAGAGAACAGATAGACGGCGAGGGAAATGGAAATGAAGTGGGCAGAGATCGAGCGAAGCGGTCCCTGATTGCACTGACTATAAAACAATGGGCAATGCAATGTAGCACAGTGTACACTGTGCATTTCAACGCTAATTCAATTATCGCTTATTGACATCAATTTGCAACAGCGGCGACAGAGAGACAGAGCGACATGGCCAGGCAACTGGACAGCATTGAGCTCTGGCTCTAAAAATATGCGCCATAAAAATGGGAGCCCTACCCGAACCCGAACCCGAACCCAATCCAATCCAACCTCGCTGGAGCTGAAGTGCAATTGACACTTTTTGTGATTTAGTGGAGAACATTTGAGATTACCCAACAAGAACAACGCAGCAGCTACCCTCGCATTGACAATTGCTAATGCGCAATGCGCAATGCGAAATGTGAAATGGAAAACAGTTGGCAGCAGGTGCAACGCTTCCGTTTTGTGTACTCGCATCGCATCCAGTTACTCTGGGGGCACCAATCGCACCCCAAAGTTGTCGTAAATAATGCAAAAGTGTGCGAGAGAAGTCGCCGAGTGGCTCCTGCAGTTGAACTAGATTCCAGGGGCTGTCCATTTGGTCAGGGGATTGACAAGTGCTTAGCTTTAATTACATTAGCTTTGATTTATTCGCCTCTGCCGCACACACACGCGAGCCAGCTGCGAATGCGAACTGCGCGTGTTTAGATCGATAAATCAAATAAAAATTTTTAAGACATGCTGTAAAAACCAAAGCACTTTTGTGGCGAGCGATAAAGCTTAAACAAAATCAATCAGACCTGAGATCCATAAACTGCCGGAAGCTCAGCTCAGCTTAAATTTTATTGTTGTTCATTTTGGAAGACATGCAATCTGGAATTTGACTAAGACTTATGGGCAATAGCAAAGGCTATCATAATATATTTATGCTGTGGTATTATTTTATTAAATTTATAAAAAATGTATAGTCATTTATAAAATGTTTTAAGCATATAATTTATACTAGTTTCATTAATTACATAGTTCAAACAAATAATTCAAATTTTAATATAAATATTTATTTATTTTTATATTAATTCATTGGCTCCCGTTAATTAATATTTGAATTAAATTTGATATTGCTTTAAATGTTTATTTTGTAATAAATAAAATTATTATTTGTAGACAAATATTAGAAGTCATAATATACCAAGGACTGTATGTTAGTCAATCAATATATCATTTGAATAAAATATTTAAACTAAAGCAACTCAAGCTTTAGCTTCAATAGTATTAGAATCTGAATTTCACTAGAGCTATAATAATAATAATAATAATATTAAATATTAAATAAAATTAAAAATTCGAAAACACTTACAGTTCAATTACATACGTCAATCAAGAGCAATATTTTTAATATTTAATATTTATATTTATTTATTATTAATTTTGCGCTAAAGCAGTCAAGCTCAGCTTCCACTCCCACTCCCTCTCCCACTTCCACTCTCAGTGGCCTGATTAGCGTGGCAAGCGAATTGGCAACTGTTGAGCAAGCAATCACACATCACGCTCAATCAAAATGTATGCAAGCATATGAGTTTACCGCGTCTCATAGCCTCAATTCAATTTTCGTGAGCAGCTGACAAGCCGCACTCGGCACATAGCTTGCAGCCCTCACGGTGGCGCTGCTGAGCTCAGCTGCCAAGTTCACAGGCGGCACAAGGTCGTTGAGCTAACCAACCAGCTCGTCAATCAGTCCCTCCATCCGGCCATCCGGCAGTCGCTTCGTCAGTCAGTCCATCCGTCAGTCAGTTGCTCAGGTAGTCAGTCATTCATTCGTTCGGCTGTTGGCATGGAGGTCCTTCGCGTGTAACGCCGCACTCATCCATCGAGTGCCAAGCCAGCGAGGCTCGTGAATGGGTAACGAGTCATTTTGGCATGCCTTCACCTTGACGGCTCTGGGCCAACACAAACAAAGCTGACGTGCAACAGCAGCTGCGCCCCGGCAAAAGGGTAAGGGGGCCAAAGGGGCTAAAGGGCTGAGGGACTACTGGCTAACCGCTGCCTGGGTAACGCGAGGAGGAGCAACAGAAACGAATCCTGATTGCGATACATGTGCGCGGTTTTTCAAACTGACAGATTTTTATATGTCTTTCGGTTGGCGTTGCAATTTTTTCGTTGCCATCCTTTGGCGCAACTGTCGAAATTTCTGTGGAGCTCAGTTACACAGAGCTGTGCGAAATGCCCGGAGTACACGGCGCAAAAACATGTGCAGCGCCGCTTGATTGAAGTCATCTGTTGTGTCGAGTTGAGTCGGAGGCCAGCTAGCTGATTATAGATATGGATTGAGCTATTAAACATAAATGCAATTTACGGCTGAGAATTGAGCTGTATGCCCAGAAGCATGCGAGTTGAAGCTGCCATCAGTCAAATGCTATATTTATTATTCAATTAGTGTGAAGCGATCAGTCATTGAAAAATCTACTCCATTTGCGCCAATACAAAACTTAAAATATAATAATAAGAGTGGGCTTTATATTTCTATAAATATTTTTCTCCACTTGTAGATCAAGCATAATAAAAAGATTTCTTCAATCACAATCAATCGTTTTCTGTGTAAATTGTTATTTTCTAGACAGTTAATTATATGAGTTTCTTTTGCTATTGCTGATCACCCAAACATGTCATTTGATTGATTGTAATGCAGTTTACATATAGAAAATTCAATTATCATCAATCAACATTAACCAATAGTCAGAAATAATTAACTAATAATTGTTATATAAATTTATATTTACATTGATTTTTTATTTTTAATTTTTAAAACAATTAAAACGTGCAATCATCAATCACAATCAATCAATTGCCAATATCTTTATCGGACACTCGACATTTCTCATGATATACTACAAAATTGATTGATCTGTAATGAAAATTCCAATTCAGCAATTATCATACTCATCAATCACAGTCAATCAGGCACTCTTTTCTGCAAGTGCAGCTGATGCTGTTTTTTTCTTTCAGAGTTCAGTGCAAAGTCTCGCCCTGCCTTTTTCGGGTGATTTTGTGGGTTACGCCTCGCTTGGCTACGTTACGGCAATTGCAGCGTTTTATACCCCTCCGCAGACCGATAGACCGAGAGACGGACAGAGCGACTGAGCGTCGTTCCTTTGGCTTGTTTGTTTGCTTGTTGCTACAAAATTTGAATGCAAATATGCTTTGAGTGTGTTAGTGTTTCACTCTCTCACTCTCTCTCCCTCCCTCTCACTCTCTGTGACTCTCTTTCACTCTTCATATGCGTTGGGCAATGCGTTTATCCTTTGGCAGCAGACACAAAACGTTCGGAGCTCAGTGGAATTTGTGTCGATTTTACTTTGTTTATGTCTGGGGCGAGGAGTATAAATGAAATTCATTTATTTGACTTTTTACGAACTTGTTTTACTCGTTCGTTACCTACCTCCAGCAGGGGGAGGGGAAGCAGCAGCTTTCCTTAGAGACGAATTAACGTCATTCGAGCGGCAAATAAGAAAATTTCACTGCCATTGCAATGGATCCACAGTCAGAGTCAGAGCGACAGTCAAAGCCGCAGCCAGAGTCAGAGCCACGCCCACTTGACCCCATTACAAATGCATCGAATGTCAAATGCAGGCAGCAGCCACTTAAAGACGTTCAGCTTTATCGAAGCTCAACTTCCTTCTGGTTGGATTAATTACGTATATAACCCAAGCCGAAAGTTGAGCATTCATTGAGATCAGCTCAAGGAACAGGAAGTCATTAAACTGCTGATTGGCAAATAAGTCATAAAGTTGGCCAGACGGAGAGATTTAAATGCGAAAATAATGAGCAAGGCGAGCACGAAGACGGAATACCCTTAATGTGAAATCGACAGAAGAAATATCAAATAAAGGAGAGTTTCATCGGGATACAAAATGTCTCTCTTTTCATATTCTTCATATATCTTTTAAGTTTGCATTTCATATTCATCTTGCATATTATAGCAGGCTCTTAAAAGCGAGGCGAAAGTCCCTGGAGATCTGATCCCGGTGGGACCCTGACAGAGTGTTCATGTCAACTGTGGTTCAATGACAATTCGGTCGCTTGACTGGCAGCTCCACATGTCACTGAGTAATGTCAGTTATGTAAGAGATATGTTGCTGATTTATCAGCTACCCACACTCACACACACACACACACTTGCACAGAGGAACCACATGCAAAAAATTACGCATTCGCCGCGTAGTTCAATTGAAATATGAGACAAAAATTTAAATTGAATTTGTTGCTGAAAAAGAAGAAGAAGAAGAAGAAATTATCAGCAGCATCCGATTCCCAGCATTTCGAGTAACTGAGAAAGTTTTTACGCTTGCCCCTCTTCATGCTTCTTCTTCTTCTTCTGTTTGTTATATTTAATCAGATGCAAATGAGCGCAAGTTGAAGTGCCCTCTCTCTCTCTCTCACACCCTCCTCTCTCGCTCTCCCTCTCGCCTAATGATTGTTATTTTTGTTTGGTTTTCCAAAAAGTTGTGCTAAAAATTATTGAAAATTGAGTTTCGTGTAATGCGTTTTGTTGTTCGTACTTTGACATAGATAAAAGATGTGTCGCAGCTAATGCAAATGAACAAGGCAGTCAGTCAGGTGAGACAGGTGAGGTCAGGTGAGTGTGAGAATATGCAGGTGTATTAGAATACTTGATCAAAGCAGCTACAAAACTTTGGATAAGTATTGATTGTTGGCTGAGTGAATGAGTTTCGTTTGAGTTGAGCTGAAGTTGAAGTATGAATGCAGAGCTAACTTAATGGAGTTCTCTCGAGCTCCGACTCTCCCACTTTCATATTCATATATATAATTTTGCTGCAGCTTTTTCTATTGACAATCTTTCCGTCCAATTAACTTTGATAAAACCGACTCAGCTGGCTGTTAGATTGAGTAAGCCTCATTCAGACTGCACTGGCCATTCGCTGTTAATTAGCCGACTCCGATTTCAGCCACATTTTTAGCTGGCCCAGAGCTGGCTTTGGGCCGCAGCTGGTCGAGTGCGATGGCCGAGTGCAGCGCGCCAAAGCAGATTCTCAGCTATTGCCATTGTCAATTAATTTGACAGTTTAATGCAAATAAACCTTTCGCTGCAAATGGGGGCAGCAGGAGCAGGAGCAGGAGCAGCAGCAGCAGGAGCAGGAGCAGACGGCCAAATGAACTCGTGGACTCAGCGCCAATTTCAACGCGTCGCGACGTGAGTGCGCATTAATTGGGCTAATTAAATGGGCCGAGCTGTTGGCCAACTGAACTGAACTGAACTGAGCTGAGCTGAGCTGAGCTGCGCTGGGCTGGGCTGCGTTGGGCTGCTGCTTGTGACTTGTTGGCTTTAAGTTTAAAGTGGCCCGCAGCAGCTGCCGCCTTTGCTCAATTAAGAGCTCGCAACTTTTGGGCGCTGACAAAGTGAAAGTCCTGAGCTGAAGTCAACACGAAAATGCCATCAGCTCGACATTGAAATATCTCAAGGCAGCCAGCTGTGCTATACCCTGTACACAAATCGTGCAGCGTCGTATGAACATTTAAGGGGAAAAACTATTGAAATATGAGTTAATTTACTATAGTAAAATTTAATAAATTTGAATTAAATATAATAGTGTAAATTATTTTGAATAGCATATATGAGAATGTAAATTATTTTAAATAGCAATTTGTTTATATATTAAAGCGAAATTAAATTTTTTTAAAGATTATTTAATTGAAAAATTTAATAATATTAAATTGCAATTGTCTTTCTTTACAAAAAAAAAAAAAAAAAAAAAAAAAAAAAATTAATAAATAAAAAAAAAACAACATGAAACTTAAATAAAAAAATAAAAATTAAAAATAAAAATGAAATGAAAATAAAAAAAAATTAAAAAATTAAATAAAATAATAATATATTCCAAATTAAAATTATATTGTTTAATTTATATTGTTTAATTTATTTTAATGTGGAATATATTATTATTATTTCATTGAATTTTTTATTTTATTTTATTTTATTTATTTTAATCAACAAAATAGTTCTATAAAAGCTTTTCTACTTTTCAATCGAACTTTCAGCAATTCCAGAGGGTATTTCATAGTCTATCACTCGCTCTATGGCAATGTCCTGCTTGTTTGCATTGTCCACATTGCAAGAGATGAAAAATGTATATAGATATTAATGCGCAGCGCAAAGGAGCTGCATTTCGGACAGGGCCTTTAAGAAATTGCAAGGCTTGGCCCTTGGCTCGGACAGCGATTTATTGAAACAGCTCTCGGTATTCTTCGTCTCCTTCTCATTCTGCTCTCTTCATCATCTTTTCCTTCTTCCTCTTCTTATTATTATTCTTTCAAGTGAAATTAATATTTGCTGCAGCTGCTGCTGCTTTTGTGACCAAAAATTGTGTGTGCTGGGCTGAGTTTATTGAATTGAAAATGCATTTGCCACAGAAATGGAGCAAGCAATTGAATTGAAATGTGTAGAAAATGGAATCAGGTAAGGCTGCCATCAATACGACAGCCAACAGCTGTTCGGCTCAACGGAACTTAAGCACTTGTTCGTTCATTCCATATATGAATATTAATTAATTTATATATTTATTTATTTATTATTACATTTGCAATCTCGCTTTTGTCTGTCTAATTAAATTCCTTCGCTCATTTAATTTGATCAATTAATTTTAATAACATTTCGTCTCGTAAAGCTCGAGCTCTGTGTGTGTGTGTGTTTTCCAATTAAATTTTTAAAATAAACTAAGTCGATTTTTTTATTTGGTATTTGTATGATAATCTTTATTTAATTTTTTATTTGAAGCGCTGTCCTTTCAAATGCTACACTACACAGGTAATGTGGCGCAGACAGGACAGTGCGTCCAGGCAGGACATCATGCAGGACATGCTCGGGCTCTGGCCATATCATTTGAGTGCTTTTCAATTATATGTCGCACTAATTACACGCTTTAAGCCGCCGCCGGGCTGAGGTCGTAATTAAATTCAAACGCCAGCCAGAGGATATCAAGGACGCTCAACATGGCCAGGACAACATTGTAAATTTTCTATTAAGCGAAAATTCCCTAAGCTGATTTTGATGTCTGGCTGTCAGTCAAGCGTTGAGCAGAGAACAACAACAACAGCAGCAGCAACAACAACAACAATAAGAAGGAAAGCACAAAAAAGAAGGAAACCGCAGGCATGGCAACCAAAAATAATACAGCTAGACCGTAGAACGGATAAATGAGTTGTACTAGACGTGGGTTGGGTCGAGGGGGCGGCTGGCGGGTTTACTCATAAGAGAAAGACACGCATAAAATTTGTATAATGCTTTACAGAGAAATCCAATGCGACGAGGTCTACGAGCAATTTTTTGGGGCCAAGCTTTTAATGCGCGCAAAAAGGATTAAGAGACAGACTCAGCGAGACAGAGCGGGAGGGGTAGAGAGAGCGGGCGAGCTCGAGAGAGTGTGAGGCAATGTGTTTCCGGGCGGACTTTAACACATGTAGAGCTCTTGTATGCAAATGGAGCGCCAGAGACGTAGGCGTTGCGCGAAGCATACGATTTACATACATTTAAATTTGCATGCCAGGACATGCCGAGCAGCCTGGGTGGAAAGAGCGAGAGAGAGGGAGAGCGGGAGAGTGGGAGAGTGGGAGTGGGCTAGAGCTGGGGTGCGGGTGTGTGGGTAGCACGTATTCCAATTTACGCGCGCGTTCGACAGCCGACAAACATCATTAAGCGGTAAACAGTCGACGCCCAGCAGCAGCAGCATCAGCAGGAGTCGGAGCAGCAGCAACAGCACGACCTGCTGCCAGCTAGTATAAAAAAAAAAAAAAAAACAACAAATATTCAGCTTGTCCTGCCAACGGGATATTTCTCGATTTGTTGGCCAAAGCAAAAAGTAAGAAGAAAATATCACAGAAATCGCGCACAAATTGATTTGCGTACGGCTGCCGATCGAAAGGTGCGAGGGCAGGGCGTCAATTGTGGGCGTGGGCATGTTAGGCACGGCTCGAACAACTGCAATTGACAGGCAGCGTAACGCACGTACTCATTCAGATTCGCTCCGAGTTTCGCTTAAACAAGCAAACACACTTGACTGCCTTTTGCCCTGCCTGCCCGGCTCCTGCTCGCCTCCTGCTTGCCTCCTGCTCGCCTCTGTTTTACTCCCCTTTCAGCTACTCTGCGCTGCGATATGTGGCTTAAGTGGCTGCCACTTGCCATTTCATTTCTTTTTGCAAATTGATGTGATGTGCACATGATATGACAGCAGAGCGAGCGTGGATGTGTGTGTGTGTGTGAAAGAGAGAGAGAGAGCGCTGAGTGCAGGCCCTGCTAAATATGCTATGCTTTTTTCTTTCTGTGCTGATGCGATTGTAATTGCGTGTGTGTGTGTGTGAGGAAGAGACGACTCCTGTTGTGATAGCTACTAATTAGATTTTATGTAAATGACAACAATGCTTATTTAAATTAGATAGAATGGATGGGCTGTACTTTCTCAAGAGCTCGTCTTACCGCTAAAAATAGCCGGGGCTCACCGCTAAAACACGTCGAAATTGCTTTACATCAGTTAAATGTAATTTCAGAAAAACAGAAATGAGGAGATATATTATTGTAAATATATTTTATTTTTTCCCTACCTTTCTCACACTTTCTGCTCCTGCTCCTGCTCGCCTGAGGAACCCTTTTGTGCATCCACAACACCTTTGGCAGCCCTTCGATACGTATATAATTAGCCCATTAGTTGGCCTAAAACAAAAGCCGGCTCATTATAACGCTTTGCGCTGACCGTTGCTGCCACGCCCATCAAAATGGGGCGAACGTGCCAAAATTTGTACCTCCCCCCGACAACAGCTTGAACTTTTACCTTTTGTTTGTGTCGTGCTCCCTCGGCTGACGTCTTCCAACTTCAAAAACAATACAATAACATTTGCATCATGTTTTCCTTTTCGTATTCCTTTTCGTTTTCTCAAGCGCCCCCAAAGAAACACCTGACCTCCATCTCCCCCTCATGCCCTTCGGGCCTGCTGGCCCCGCTGCCTGGCTAGCCGCCCTCCGCATTCTGACAGTTCGGTTTTCTTTTGTCTGTATTTTTAGCGGCCGGCGGGCATTCGGATCCCTTTTCACCAAAAACTTTCCTTTTGCTTGTCAGCGGAAGGTGCACGAGGCAAAAGGGAAGCCCCGGCTCGAGCCCACGAGCGAACGGGCCGCGTCCCGGCGCGTCGTCTGCGTCCGGAATTTCTGCGACTACATCAAACAGGAGTCGACGTTGACTGATGCCGAGGACATGTTGTCAACCATTCAAGCAACCAATTTGGCTTAGCCTGCGGCACTTTCGCTCCCCCTTCTCGCCCTCCCCATCTATCGGCCTTCTCTCTGGCATTCTCTGGCTGTCAAGCTACGCCCGTTACATCCATTGTCCAGCTCGCAGACTGACGTCGTCTGCAATTACGTTTATTATATATTAAGCTTTAAATTAATGTGCATGTTTCCTATGCTCCACTTCAAATTTCAAATGAGAATCATACGCTTCAACAAAATCTCAACAGGCATACATTACAGGTTTTCAAAAAGGCTCGCATTGCTGGCTAAGAGCATACCCTGTAGTAATTGAGTTTTGATTGTGTTCTATGAATGCACTGATTCAAGATATTGTTAGCATAACAATAGCTCTCATCATTTCTTCATATCTCTCTCTCTCTCTCTCTCTCTCTCTCTCTCTCTCTCTCTCTCTCTCTCTCTCTCTGTTGTCTTTGCATATTTATATTTTCTGACTCTTGATTTATCTGTTTTCTTATTTCTTCTTCAGTCTCGATTTTATGTTTCTCTGTCTGTTTTACTCTCTCATCTTGTCTCCTTTCTCTGCCACTCTCTCTCTGTTTCTCGTTCTCATTATGAATCTCTCTCTCTCTCTCTCTCTCTCTCTCTCTCTCTCTCTCTTTACCCACTTTGCTTTCCCTTACTCTACAAATTACGCTCATAAGCAACATACATTTTTCCCTGTACACAATACTAATATAGAGGGTATCTTATTAGTCACTCAACAAATTTCCTTAATATTATTGAATGTTTTTCTTTTGTTTCGGCATTTTGTTTTGTGTTTGTGTTTCTTTTTTTTTTTTTGTGAATTTCTTTGTTCGCTACCTTTCGAGTTGCTTTTGTTTTGTGGAAAGTTTATAACGTTTTTGCACTACATAAAACTTTATTTGCCGTACAGTGAGGCAGCAGCAACACGGACCAACAACAGCAACAACAACAAGTTTTGATTAACTTTCGTGCTCGTCGCAGCAGCTTTTGCTCATTTCCTGGCTCATCCACAGACGCGCAGCTCCCCATTCCCGAGCATCCACACAAATATCCCTCGAGTTATGATGCTTAATTATATCAGACTCAGCCGTTAGTCCCCACATTGAGTTTATCTCCCGCTACACTTCATACTCCGTCCACTTCCTTGCGGCGCACGTGCTTTTTAAGTTCACAGACGCGCGCAGTTTTGATTTATGTTCGTAGAGAAACCTTCAGCTCCCGCCCCCCTTGCACGTCGCCCGCCCAGTAACGCAAGTACGCCCGGTTCGTGGGTGCATTTAATGAGCTCTGTCCTGCGTGAAGTTTTATTTCTTTTACGAATTTTTAATGTATTCAACTGAAAACTAGCCCGCGGCTCGAATTCGGTCAGCTTATGGTCAGGACTCGCGTTGCCCAGAGAGAGCCCCCACTCGAAAGAGCACGAGATCCACGAAATGAAATGAAATAAAATAAAAAGCAATGAAGCCCATTGGCATCGGCTTTGAGAGCATTAAAGTTGCTCATAGAGAGAGAGAGATACCCTCACAAATAGTAGCTGGTACTAGGGACTCATGCCCTAGTCCATTGCTCTTTTCTCAGCAGCATCACATAAATCTTTCATGTGCCTCGCTTTGATTGCGCCTGATGTACCTTCGGGGCAGACATCTATTTGTGGAGCGCTATGAAGGAGAGATGTAGAGTCTCAAGTCTATTTATGCTACTTCTCTTGACCTTCAGTGGCTAAAGCAAAAGGTCAGCGCGGCTCTAGTTTGCAAAATGAAAGCGAAATATTATGTATAGAATTTTTTAATTATTTTTGTAATAAATAAATTTAACTAATAAATAGTTTTTATTCTTTAATTTCAGGTAAGCTGACGTGCTCTGATGTCAAAGGTATTTTGTTGTTTTAATTAAAAGCTAGATTTAATATACTTATCGAAGAAGCGATGGCTCTTGCATAGCATTTAGCTTTTGAGTGTTGCAGCAAGCAGCTTTGCTCAGTGAGCTATTATAGCAGGCAGCTGCTGGACAGTCTTCTATTTCAGGTGTTGATTAAACCCTTTGCCTCATATTAAATGCATATTTTGTATATCTCTCGTCTATATATATATATTTATTTTTATTTATTTTGCCTGCTGCTTCATCAAAATGAAACAAACTTTTTTGGCTGGCTTAAAACTGAGAAAGAAAAGAAGGAGCAGAAACTTAAAACCAACAATGCTGCTTATTGCCAGCGCTTCAAGTGCCACGCCCCCACTTGGCATGCCGCCCACTTGCGTGAAAACTCATAAAAACAACAAGCGCACGTTGGTCGTTTCCACCAGGCGGGCAGGCAGGCAGGCGGGCGGGTGGGCAGTCGGGCAAGGGGTGCTCCCCTATTTTCGTAAAACTTTTCGGTCCACCCTCTTCGTTTTAGGCCTCTGCATAATTTCAACAATTAAAACACACAAATGTGCAATTCCAACAATTACTTCAACTTCCGAATGGCATAAGGAGCGTACTTCAGCCACAGCCACGCCCACGCCCGGCACGCCCCCGTCCCGACCGCAATAAACTTTAATCCTTTTTACATTTAAATGAGGTAGCCCAGCAATAGCGAGTAAGAGGGAGAAAAGTAGAGAGAGAAAGAGAGAGAGAGAGAGAAATAGAAGAGAGAGTCTCACGAATTTGCATACAAAATTACGAAAAATAAAAAATTGCATTTTAAAAACATATTAACGACAAATTTTAAGAGAAATACTAATATACATATAGCACATATGCATTTACAGTTATTTGCCAAGCTAGTAGAGGTGGATTGCATTGTTTTTTGGTTTTTAATTAAATAAAAATAGTGAAAATAAAAAGCGAACACAACAGGGGAATTTGTTGTTGCTGTTGCCATTGCCGTTGCTATTATTCCGGTTACAAGCGCCGGACAGTGGCGCATCCGTTGCAATGTGTAGACCCAGGATAAAAGGAGAAAAAATTGAAAATAATATGAAAAGGTCGCCAAAGAGTTGGCCAAAGAAATGGCACAGCGTAGCGACCACAAAATAACAACAACATAAATGGGAGGAGATGCAGGAGACAGAGGCAGGAGACAGAGGCAGGAGGAGTAGCTCAAGCTCGACTCCATTGAACGTGAACTGACATTAGGGATTAAAGAGTGCAGTATTTTTTCCGGTTCTGTTGTCTGGTAACTCCATTCATTATACCCTGCACAGCAAAAGCTGAGGGTATAGGCATTCGAATAAGAATCTGAGCTGGAAAAATCAAAGGAAATCTATATTTATATTATTAATTATGTGTTTTTGCTATTCCGAACTGCGTTGCCCTTATACAATTTAAGCATACCCACTGCCCTATACATTTTCAATTGTTTTCTATAAAAGTCTTTATGATTTAAAATATTTATTAATAAAGTAAAGTCAAGATACCTTTTATATTATATTTATACAGCTTCTATCTAAGCAAACTCTAGCAGCATGACGACTATATACATATATCTATGCCGAAACGAAAAGATTTTCCAATATCTTTGCATTTACTATATCATCATAAAGATAAAGATATCCCATCATCCTATACCAAAGGGCATTAGTTCAGTTCATCAACTGCATGGACTTTCTCCTTTTTGCTTTCTGTTTTTACAACTGGGAACTGGCAACAATTTCATTTTCCATTCATTCCGCATGCAACTGCAACGTGGAGTTGCAAGCTAAAAACATTTGCCGGATTCATTAGTGATTTTTCCCTGCTTCTTGTTGTTATTTCGTTGCTGCAGGATATGTCAGACGGGCATTGTTATTGTAGCAGCTATTTGTTTTATTATTTATTTGTATTTGCGCTTTTTGTTGTCGTTGTCGTTGTTGTTGTTGTTGCTATTGTTGTTGCTTTATTCTACTTTTTTCTCTCTAGCTGCATCGCGCGTATTTGTTTGCTCATTACACACGTCATCATGTCAACCGCCAGTGGCCATGTCCTTCTTTAGCCCAGTCCCCCTTCCGCTCGCTCCTTCTCCTTTGGCCAGTGTCCCTGTCTGACATCTGTTCTGGTTAGAGCCGAACAATTGCTAGCCATGGAACAATTGGCTTAGATTGAAGAGCAACCAATTGTGTGTGGGGAGGCAGCCAAGGGAGGAGGAGGAGGAGGAGGAGGAGGAGGAGGAGGAGGAGGAGGCGAACTGGAACGAATGGGGCATATGCAACAAAAGGATAGGATTCCATGACATGGCCGTCGCAGTTGCTGTTATTTGCATTGAACAACTAAGGGAAATATCTGGCACGACTTTGATTAGACGTTATTTAACTGAAGCACAAATATACACATTCTGCTGGACTTGAAAAAAAAAAAGGAAAACAGTAAATAGCCTGAACAAACAATAAGTGAGAATCAGCAAGGGAATATCCCGAAAATAAGGTATAGAGTAGAAGAGTAGGAGTTAGAGTAAATTATAGAGCATATGAGAACTGAAACAATATCGGAATATATGAGTATGTGTAAAAATATATTTGATTGTGAGCATAGAAACATATAAAATGATGCGTGGAAACGAGTTTTAGAGTAATAGAGTGTGTGAGTAATTGGCTGGTGTATTACTTCATAAGTACAGTTCCACTACTCTTCTAATCTGATATTATAATACTATAATAGTTTCATGATCAACCACTCTCGATGTCTCAGTCATTAATGTTAGTCCTCCTATACACTTATACGCTCTCATATTTATTTTTAAGTACATCCTTATACTCTAGAATGAATATGAGTGTATTAGAAGAAGAGTTGCAGAACTATTCAAGTGGTATTCAAGTAGAAACCTTAAATGTTAGAGTATTAGAGTCTATTGCTGGACACTCTCGATAGTTAGTATACACACATATATATATATATAATATGATCCATCTTTCTTAATTTTTGTTTCTCTTTACAACTTCCTGCTGCAGCTCATCAGTGCCTTACATCAATTTACGAATCAAGAACAGAAGCTGTTTACCTTTCAAGCTGCAGCATTATTTGATTTATACAAGTTCTTATGCTCGACGATGACTCGATTAGGTTCGTATTACGTACGTACATATTTCTTCATCCACTTCTCTGGACTCGCTCTGTCTGCAGCCATCATTAGCAACAAAACGAAAGCAGATACTCCTTTTATTTTTATTTTTGGCTCCGCTAGGCAGCCCGTGCGCTGAGATTCCTCAGTTTTGCACAATTTCTCAAACAACATTTGGTAAGCCTTCAGTCGGAGTTGCTCGAGCAATACATGCGAACCTAAACTCGTTAAGAATCTCATATATACACGCACACAATCACACACACACACACACACACGCGCGCGCGCGCAGGAAGAGGAAGACATGGAAACGGAAATCCAGCTTTTTAGCAAATTCGTACACTTCATTACGGAGGGGGGCGAGGCGAGTGCAGAAAAGGAAACAAAACGCGAAATGAAAAGCTTTCAAATGAAACGAATGAAAATCGCATTGGAATTCAGCCCAAAACAGTAAAAGAGAGAGGGAGATATGTATATAGGAGTGCGAGGGAGAGAGAAGGGGGAGAGTTTAAGGAGCCCACTAGACGTCTTCTTGTGCAGCTCATGGAAAATGTAAATAAAATTCCATTGCAAAACATTTTGCAATTACAGCGCACGGCTCCGTTCGCTCCCGAAACTCCCAACTTCCACTTCAACTCGCTGCGAATTCGGAATTTAACTGCGACTTCGTCTCGACTCCATTGGTCATTAAATATTTAGCAAGAGGTGTGCAGCGCAGGTGGGCATTGTGCGGCATTATTGGCAGGACGAGTGAGGGATTGTGAGGGGGGAGTGGGGAGCGAGGGTAGCCGCCTGCTCAAGAAACGTCTCAGTTTACCTTGGCGAGAGCGAAAGTTTTCCCAGTTGCCTTGTGGGTGACGTCCTTTTGGGTGCCATCTACCCTGTAGCCAGAGAGGCAAAGAGTCCTCTAGAATTGAGAAGAAACATGTAACAGACTAAGAAAACAGAAAAACATCTAAAATAAAGCAACAAATATAATAATAAAACTATTTGTTACGTACATATATTTCTATATAACATTAATAAGGTATATGAATTCTTATAGTTCCCTTCCATATTGATATAGGAATAAATATAATAATATTTCCTTCATTCCTCTCATGAAAAGAATAAAAACTCTCTTCAGCAATAATTCCTGGGTATCTTCGTGCACAATCCAAGTCTCAATATAAAGCCTTGATTTTCTTTTGCTTTACGTTTCTGCTGTGCGTCTTGATTCGTGAAAATGTCGCGACGTTTTTTGCTACACTTTTGTTTTAACGTCGTCTGGCCGCCTTTTGGGCCAAATCGTCGCTGCAAATTACTGAAATTAAAGCTAACGAAGCGCGAACATTGCCAACAGTTCGCTCGACAACCTCCGACAACTCGGCAGACATATCGCAAACACACACACACAGCAATTCACATTGGGGCACCAGGACCCTATACAGTGCTAGTGCTAACCCTACCCCAGGCTTACGCTTTGCCATCAATTCGCACTCTCTTGGCATTTCTTCGTGGCAGGTGGGCAGATGGGTGCGAGGGCGGGTGGTTGGACTGCCTCAAGGTTTCAGTTCTCCTTAATTTTCACGGCATTTTCGTTGGCTCTTGGCAAGTTCTTCTCGCCCAACAAAATAAAAGCAAAAAAGAAAGGTAAAACAAAAAGATTAAAAGTTAAATTCCCACTTTTGTGGCAATTGAATTAGCTGCCTAAAAGGCTAAGTACGTTAAGTAACTGGAATGGCCCCAGTTGAGAAACTATTTCCATTTCGAGTTTCATTTTTGGCGTGGTTTTACTTTACTGTTGGATTGCGGGAATTCTTCTCTTATCTGGTTTAATAGAATAATAATATATTCATTTTCTATTTAAAATATGTGGATTTTATTAAAGAAATGCCTTCCATATTACAAACGCATTTCTCCTATGCTTATAATATAATATTTTAATTTTCTATTTCAAATAAGTGGATTTTATTAAAGAAATGCCTTCCATATTCCAAGCGTATTTCTCTTATGCTTAAACCATTCAACGGGATCACAGGTTCCACAAACAATAGCTGCAGGCTGCAGCATTAATTACTTTATTGCTCTCCCTCTCTCTCTCCCACACTCACGAGTGGCCTAACGGGATCATCAGAGCTGCTGCAGCCAATCGCATTAGCGCTCACAAGCATTGACAATGCTCTCTCTCGCTCTCGCACTCGCTCTGGCTCTGGCTCTGCAGCAGCGCTCAAAGCACAGATTCCACAACTTTACGTTCCACAGCAATTGAATCCACTCTGGGACAGTTCTGTCTGCGCGCAGAATTTATGATGAAATTATAATACACCATGCAGGAGGGGGATAAAAACAAAGCGAAGACAGCTGTGCTCACATTGGCAGCATATTGAACTCAGAGTCGCCCAGCATCTGCTTTGCATGGACGGCTGCCAAACTAAGGCGCTGGGGGATTATCACGAGAGCAGGCCAACGAAGAGGCAAACGAAAACAATAAGGCAAAGCACACACACACACACACTTCAGTAATATAAGAGCCAGCCACACACTCAATTAGCCAACGAGGGGCTGCTGCAGATCGCAGTGCTGCCGATACCTGAGAGCAGAAACCTTTTGTTATTGTAGCTACCTGGTAAACACCTGCGTGCAACTGCGTAAGAGCGCGCGTGGCAGCAGCAACAGCAGTAGCAGCAGCAGCAGCAGCAGCAGCGGCCGTATGTCTCATTAATAAACGAGTCGATAAGCAAGGGCAGCGTGGCAGGTGAAGGGGCTAGCACACACGCACAGGTGTCAGACGCCGCTGCCGCCTTTTCGGCTCTTTCTTGTTTTTGTTGCCAGAGCATTTGTAATATAAGAAGACGCCGAGTCGTGCTGCTGCCGTTTGCTGGCTTTTTGTTTTGCTACGCTCATTCGCCTGCTGCTGCTGACGCTAGCAGCTCGCTCTCTCTCTCGCTCGCCCTTCCTCACAGCTGTGTAGAGTTTTATGGAGAGTATCTACTTGTATCTACGTGCGCACGTTTGCTTTGGCTGCCGGCCAGCCAGACTTCTTTATTGTTGTTGTTATTTCTGTGCTCTTTGCTGTTCTCTTGTCTCTTGTTGTCCTTTGTCAAGCGCCAAAAATAAATGCCACACGATTTACGCTCTTCCTCTTGCCTCGCTTGCTCGGTCTCTCTCACTCTCTCTCCGTGCTGTATTTGAACTGTAAGATCTTTGAATATTATTTAGTTTTGCTTTTTGGTTGCCTTCCAGACATTTTAGCTAATTAATGTTTGTTTGTTCTGTTCTCTGACCCACATATATATTCCGCACTGCTTTTAATACACTGCTCAGATACACATATTTTGGTTGAACTTGAAATTCGTATTCCATTCCCTCTATATCTTTGGGTGGTCGTAAATTTCGACCACATGTAGATCCCATCTGTAAATCGTGTACATACAAGGGGACGATCCAATTCGTTTTATCTTTTCATTGAGTAAATTTTGTTTGTTTTGTGTGTAAATAAATTGTTGAAGCTGAACGAAAAATTACTAAACCTAAGATGTAGATATAATAGTAATATATATTTAATATATATGAATATAATATATAAATATATATGTATATATATATAAATATTAGCAGTACTAATATTCAAACTTATATAGAGCTCTTCAGTCCCTACATTTTTGATCTAACAGTAATCAGTCCCCAGCATAACTCAGCATTTACTTCTACATTACTCTATTAGACATTAGTCAACCTGGAAATATCTATTTAAATTGCAAACAAATACAACATATACAAATGTTCTCGTTAAATTTCGAAAATTTTTATTTTGGCTCAATGTATGAAGACAAATACGTAATATCGTAGATGACTTCAAATTCAGCTAAAAATATATAGAGACAGTACAAAGCGTATATGATATATGAGTATATTCCAATCGAACGACGCGTGAAGAAGTTGTAAATCAAGCCCCAGGCCAGGTACGAAAATACGGCAATCATATAGAAAGACGTGTGTTATATATCCATGCATGCCGACCATCCAGTTGGCCGAGCCCTTCACACGAACATGACCATTCAGTAAGAAGATCACACCCATACCCACTGTCAACTCTAAAATGATATGCGGGGATAGAAACATAAACATGTGTATAAACATATTACTTTGAACTCATACCTAAAATGGGATGAGCGAAAGTTGCAGCAAATGCCATTCGCTCGTAGCCCTGTTTGGCGAGCGATGTATTCACAATTACATCGCCCACGGTCGTGGCAAGCACACGAATGCTGATCGCTACAAAGTCCTCCGACAGGTTAAAGGACAGGCCAATGATTGCGAACAGCACCCCCAGCTCACTAACACAGAGCATCATTAAGATGAGTGTAGTGCTGAAGCCAATTACAGCAAAGATCTAAAATCAATTAGAAAATGAATCAAAATAGAGGCATCACAAGTTATGGGTCTTACGAAATGATAAGGGGGCGGCTTATCTGTGCGAGAGTGCAGAAACACAGCAATTGCCAAAGGTACAGTAATCGCAAACGAATATAAGGCATAGGTAAAGTCAAATTTCATAGAGTAATCATCATAGGACTTTAGAACAAGAGCTATATGAATCGAGAAAGGTAAATATAAAGTTCAGTGAGAAAACGAGAGAAGGATGGATACATAACTTACCATTAATAAGCAACGTACAAATAAATGGACTGATTATTAATTGAATGCAGTTGAGTAACTTGCTCCAACCGTGCTTATCGGCCGTATAGTCTGGATTTGGAATTATGATAACGCTGAGGAGATATAAAGGGGAGAGTATTAACATTATGCCACGCCCGCACCAGCCTTTCAGGCGCCATTGCTCTCTATCGACGGGCCACAGTGCCTCACGGAATTCACTGAATATGAACATGTTCTTGGGATTGTCCGGATTATGGAGTATGTCGCGTGTGCTAGCCTTATCAATGCCTTTTTCTTGCGGAATCACCCTGGAGACACGTCCGAATCCAAGCGTAGAACGACGCATCGTGGACCTGCGCAAAGAGCTCTTGCGAATCATATTATCGTAGTAATAGGTATGCCGGTAGTTGTGCAGCCCCATCATTGTGTCTATCTCTAGGGCAGACAATTTTAGCTCAAGGTCACTCAGTTCCTCATGATCACTGATTGTCAGATCTCTGGTTTTCATTTCGGCAATCTTTTCTTTCACTTCTGTGAAAGAATTTCAGAAATAAACATCAATCATCCATTGTGCAGTTCTTTTCGGTGACTTACTCTGCATGTAAAGACGCGCCAGTTTTAGATCGATTACATTAATGATCACATATATGAAAAACATTGATACAAGAACTGCAAGGTTAATTATTAAATAAGACATCAAAGAATATGCAAACATATAGATTACTGCAAGCTTCCGTTAATGACGCGAATTCATCTGAAACTATACAGTAAATCAGTAACTCGCTGCACAAGATTAGAAAGAGAATATCGCGTATCGCGCACGCCTTGTTAATCTGAAATGATCTAAGATAGCAAATGGTACCGCCGGACAACAAAAGGATGGATAGGCCGCTGCTCATGTTTGTAGAATAGACCGGTGACAGGCTGCGCATGGGCATGAGATTTGTCAACATCTCGGGCGCTGCGTTGCAGAAGGCAACCAAGACGATGCCAGCTAAATATTCGTTAAAATTCAACTTGATGGTAATGATCTTGACTATATGAGTGAAGCTTAGAGAGAAAAGAGCCATTCATTATAGGAGTAAAATCGATAAGTACTTTTGAGTTAGCGCACTCACTACTTCTCCAGTATAAGGATCCACAGTATGAGGAAGAATACTATTGTAGCGTAAATGACAATTACAAGCATCTCCGAGCTTCTGTCATCGACATTCATTGCGCAGTACATGATCCTGTAGTATCTTATGAGATTCATGGCCTGTTTGCAGTCCGCTGCGGCAGTTACATATTTGCAACGATCCACATGCTTCACAGTCATCGCGCTGAAACAGCTTACCTGAATAGTAGGTATGATTGAATTAAGTGCGTTTATGATAGTCTGAGCCTCCATAATTATCTACTCACCTTGCTGTAGACTTCTGCTAAAGAAAAAGTTCGGTTCATTGTGCTATTTTCCCTCTTTTTGTAATTTTTTCTGTATTAATAAATGTCTCTCCAATAAGCAACTGATTTGAAATACTAACCTCATTCGACTGAAGTAGTTTTCAGGAAAAAGCAAGGCCTGGTTTGGGAACATAAATTAAATTGACGTAGAAGGGACATACATTCGGAGTAGGCTAGGGTGGGATTTGTTTACTGACGGCCTCTAAACATCTCGAGTTGTGGTAATCTAAGTTAAACAAGGAAAAATGATCAATATTGACATGCATCTCTGCCTAAACCTCTGTCAACAGCTCAGTGCCAATACTAACACTGCACTGGCAGTATTTATACATATATATATATATATTGAATAAAGCAAGAGTATGCCATCTAGGAATTTATGATTAAGTCTTTGGAAATAGAAATTAAATTTCGAATAAATACATACATAAGTACGTTTAAAATCTGCATTGGTATTTTTTATTGTGGCTCAATGTATGGCGATAGAAATGTTATATCGTAAATAATTTGTAATTCAGCTAGAATAATATAGAGGCTGAACAAAGCGTATATGATAAACGAGTATATTCCTATCGACCGACGAGTGAAGAAGTTGTAGATCAAGCCCCAGCCCAGGTACGAAAATACTGAAATCATATAGAAGACAAGAGCTATATAACCGTGTGTGCCGACCAGCCAGTTGACAGCGCCCTCTTCCTGAGTATGAGCATTCACTAAACAGACCAAGCCCATGCCCAATGACAATTCTGAAACAATATAGATGGGCACAATAAACATAACATACTTATTATTAATATTCTGGACACCTACCTAAGATGGGATGTGCTATAGTTGCAGCAAATGCCATTCTCTCGTAGCCCTGTTTGGCGAGTGACGTATTCACAACTACATCGCTCAGAGATGCTGCAAGAACGCGCATACTGATCGATACATAGTCCTCCGACAGGTCAAAGGATAGGCCAATTATTGCAAATAGCACCTCCATCTCGGTGAAGCAGATGGTCAAAATAAGAACTGTCATGGTGAAGCCAAGTATAGCAAAGATCTGCAAAAAATAAGCAAGTTAAAAAGTGAAAAAAATCAGTATTTTTAAGTCTTACGATATGATAAGCGGGCGGCTTATCGGTACGAGAGTGAATGAGAACAGCTATTGCTAACGGTATAGTAATCCCAAGCGAATATAGGGCATAGATAAACTCAAATTTCATTGAGTACTCATCATAGTCCTTTAGGTGAAGAGCTGTAATAAGAGAAAAGAGAAAGAAATAAAGAATATAGAAATATAGATTTACGTAGATATAGAGAACATAAATTATAACAGAAGCAGGAAAGGCGAGTTCAGTGAGAAAGACAGATGAGCAAAGAGGATAAAATATAAGTGGATTCTAAATTTGGCATCTTCTATAAAACTTACCATTAATAAGTAACGTACAAATAAATGGACTGATTATTAATTGAATGCAGTTGAGTAACTTGCTCCAACCGTGCTTATCGGCCGTATAGTCTGGATTTGGTATTATGATAACGCTGAGGAGATATAAAGGGGCGAGTATTAACAGAATGCCACGCCCGCACCAGCCTTTCAGGCGCCATTGCTCTCTATCGACGGGCCACAGTGCCTCACGGAATTCACTGAATATGAACATGTTCTTGGGGTTCTCCGGATTATGGAGTATATTCCTTGTGCTGTTCAAGTCAATGCCTTTTTCTTGTGGAATTGGCTTGGAGACACGTCCAGGTCCAAGCGTAGAACGCCGAATGGTGGACCTGCGCAAAGAGCTCTTCCGAATCATATTATCGTAGTAATAGGTGTGCCGATAGTTGTGCAGCCCCATCATATTGTCTATCTCTAAGGTAGAGAATTCTAGCTCGAGGATGCTTAGTTCCTCATGATCACTGATCGTCAAGTCTCTGGTTTTCATTTCGGCAATCTTTCTTTTCACTCCTGTGGAATAATTTTAGAAATTAACGCCAGTAGTTTACTGTCTAGTTCTATTCGGCAACTTACCCTCCATGTAAATACGTGATAGTTTTAGATCGATTACATTAACGATCACATATATTAAAAACAATGCTAAAAGAGCTGTAAGATAAATGATTAAGTACGGTATGAAAATAACTTGCAAGGAGGTTTAATAGACGCATTGACATATATATGTAGATTACCGATAGCTTCTGATATCGTAGTACGTCCTTCTGTTAATATAAAGTAGAGAACCAGCTCGCTGCACAAGATTAGAAAGAGAATATCGCGTAGTGCACACGCTTTGTTAATCTGAAACGATCTCAGATAGCAAATAATACCGCCGGACAAGGAGACGACGGTTATGCCGCTACTCAAGGTTATCGCATAGACCGGTGAAAGGCTGCGTATTGGCATTAGATTCGTCAAGAAATCAGGTGTTGCGTTGCAGAACGCAACCAAGGTGATTCCAGCTAAATATTCATTCAAATTCAACTTAATGGTAAGGATCTTGATTATCTGACAGAAGCTTAGATAGTAGAGATAACTAAACATTAGGACTCGATCAGATCTTTTAAGCTGGAATACTTACAACTTCTCCATCAGCACCAATGTCCACAGAAACAGGACGAAAACAATCACAGCGTAGAGGACAATAATAACCAGCTCCGAGCTTCTGTCATTAACATTCAGAGCGCAATACATGATTTTGTAGTATCTGAATAGATTCATGATATGTTTGCAATTATCCGCCGCGCTTACGAATTTGCAACGATCCTCGTGCTTGACAGTCATCACGCGGAAACAGCTCACCTGAAAAGTGAGTGTGCGTGAGTTGGGCTCTTTCATCTCTAATTATCCACTCACCTTGCTGTAGACTTCTGCTAAAGTAAAAGTTCGATTCATTGTGATAAAATGCTTGCTTGGGTAATATTTTCTGTACTATTAAATGTCTGTCCAATAAGCAACTGATTTGAAATACTAAGTTTATTCGACTAAAACTATTTTATGGAAATAGCAAAGCCAGAATCAGAATCAGAATGAGCGATGTTTTCACGATTTGGGGTAAAAAGAGAAAAGAGAGGTGATCGAAGAAGAAATGTGGCTAAAAATTAATAATGTACATCTGTAGTGGTTAATATATAGTTCTTTTATTTTGGTTCGATGTATGTCGATATAAATGTTATATCGTAAATAATTTGTAATTCAGCTAGAATAATATAGAGGCAGAACAAAGCGTATATGATAAACGAGTATATTCCTATCGACCGACGAGTGAAGAAGTTGTAGATCAAGCCCCAGCCCAGGTACGAAAATACTGAAATCATATAGAAGACAAGAGCTATATAACCGTGTGTGCCGACCAGCCAGTTGACAGCGCCCTCTTCCTGAGCATGAGCATTTACTAAACAGACCAAGCCCATGCCCAATGTCAGTTCTGAAACAACATAGATGTGTACAAAGTATATTAAGTGAATATTATTAATTTGGACTGCTACCTAAGATGGGATGAGCAAAAGTCGCAGCAAATGCCATTCTTTCGTAGCCCTGTTTGGCGAGCGATGAATTCATAATTATATCGCTTAGGGATGCGGCAAGCACGTGAATGCTGATCGATACATAGTCCTCCGACAGGTCAAAGGATAGGCCAATGATTGAGAATAGTACCTGCATCTCGGTGAAACAGATGGACAAAATAAGAACTGTTGTAGTGAAGCCAAGTATAGCAAAGATCTGCAATAAATCAGCATTTAAAAAAGAACAAAGGATCACTATTTATAAGTCTTACGATATGATAAGCGGGCGGCTTGTCGGTGCGAGAGTGAATGAGAACAGCTATTGCTAACGGTATAGTAATCCCAAGCGAATATAGGGCATAGATAAACTCAAATTTCATTGAGTACTCATCATAGTCCTTTAGATGAAGAGCTGTAATAAGAGAAAAGAGAAAGAAATAAAGAATATAGAAATATAGATTTACGTAGATATAGAGAACATAAATGTTATAGAAGAGAAAGAGAGAAAGGAAAAAGGGATAAAAGATAAGCGGATCCTAGATTTGGCATCTTCTATAAAACTTACCATTAATAAGCAACGTACAAATAAATGGACTGATTATTAATTGAATGCAGTTGAGTAACTTGCTCCAACCGTGCTTATCGGCCGTATAGTCTGGATTTGGTATTATGATAACGCTGAGGAGATATAAAGGGGCGAGTATTAACAGAATGCCACGCCCGCACCAGCCTTTCAGGCGCCATTGCTCTCTATCGACGGGCCACAGTGCCTCACGGAATTCACTGAAGATGAACATGTTCTTGGGGTTCTCCGGATTATGGAGTATATTCCTTGTGCTGTTCAAATCAATGCCTTTTTCTTGTGGAATTGGTTTGGAGATACGTCCAGGTCCAAGCGTAGAATGCCGAATGGTGGACCTGCGCAAAGAACTCTTCCGAATCATATTATCGTAGTAATAGGTGTGCCGATAGTTGTGCAGCCCCATCATATTGTCTATCTCTAGGGCAGACAATTTTAGCTCAAGGTCGCTTAATTCCTCATGATCACTGATCGTCAAGTCTCTGGTTTTCATTTCGGCAATCTTTCTTTTCACTCCTGTGGAATAATTTTAGAAATTAACGCCAGTAGTTTACTGCCTAGTTCTATTCGGCAACTTACCCTCCATGTAAATACGTGATAGTTTTAGATCGATTACATTAACGATCACATATATTAAAAACAATGCTAAAAGAGCTGTAAGATAAATGATTAAGTACGGTATGAAAATAACTTGCAAGGAGGTTTAATAGACGCATTGACATATATATGTAGATTACCGGTAGCTTCTGATATCGTAGTACGTCCTTCTGTTAATATAAAGTAGAGCACCAGCTCGCTGCACAAGATTAGAAAAAGAATATCGCGTAGTGCACACGCTTTGTTAATCTGAAACGATCTCAGATAGCAAATAATACCGCCGGACAAGGAGAGGACGGTTATGCAGCTACTCAAGGTTATCGAATAGACCGGTGAAAAGCTGCGAACGGGCATCAGATGCGTCAGTAGCTCCGGCGATGAGTTGCACATGGCGATCAAAGTGATGCCAGCTAAATATTCATTCAAATTCAGCTTGATGGTAAGAATCTTGATTACCTGACAGAAGCTTAGAAAGAAAAGGGAAAGATGCATTAGAATTGATCAGAGCTTTTGAGAGGGGATGCTTACAATTTCTCCATCAGCACCAAGGTCCACAGAATCAAGAAGAACACGATCGCGGCGTAGAGGACAATAATAATCAGCTCCGAGCTTCTGTCATTGACATGCAGAGCGCAATACATGATTTTGTAGTATCTAAATAGATTCATGATATGTTTGCAATTATCCGCCGCGCTTACGAATTTGCAACGATCATCATGCTTCACAGTCATTACGCTGAAACAGCTCACCTGAAAAGTGAGTGTGCGTGAGTTGGGCTCTTTCATCTCTAATTATCTACTAACCTTGCTGTAGACTTCTGCTAAAGAAAAAGTTCGATTCATTGTGATAAAATGCTTGCTTGGGTAATATTTTCTGTACTATTAAATGTCTTTCCAATAAGCAACTGATTTGAAATACTAAGTTTATTTGACAAAAACTGTAGAAAACAGCAAGGTCACATATATATTTATAAACTAATAATCAAATAGAGCGAAGTTTTCATGATTTAGCATATAAAGAAACGAAAGGTGATCCCTATTTTTTATGCATTGGAGTTTCATAGCAAAAAGAGACTATAATTTGTAATAAAGAAAAAAATGCGCCTTATAGAGCTTTAGTCAATAAATCCCTCTTATAGAAACTCAATCAATTGCTTGGTCTTCTACGTCGTTCAGCCTGAAAACCTTTCAAAGAGGTGGCCAACCGACATAGCGAACAGCTTGACTAAATTTATCTAGGTCTAATATACATATATGTATATTTATATAAGCAACACGTATTTCCATAATAAAAGCGAAAGATCAAGTAATCAAATTATGCGCAAATGAAAACCGCGCAAAGATAAAGCAACAGAGCTAACAAGAAAAACAAATGGAAAATTCGGCCAAAAGGAAATGCTCGGCCGCAGATGCCAAAGTCAAAATTTATTTGCAGCAACAACAAGAGCAGCAGCTAGAGCAACACGAATGTGCAACAACGGGAGAAAAAAGTCTACACAAGACGGGAAACATGTGGCCCGGCGTTGCGTCTCTCGCTCGGGCACTTGACCAACACGCGAGACGCCGGCAGCGCTGCTGGCGTAAGCGTTAACGTTAACGCTAACGCTAACGTCAATGTCAGCTGTAAGACGCCAACGCAGCCGGCAACATTTCGCGCGTTGGCCATGTTAGGGGTGGCTTTTCGTTGTTGCTGCTGCTGTTGCTGCCAGCGTCGCTGTTGCTGCTGCTGCTGCCACGACGCGTCGCTGCTTCGGCTCGTTGGCTTTGGCTTTAGCTGCCCGTGCAGCCATCAAGTGGATTTCAGTTTCATTTTGAACGTCGTGCGTCGAGTACGTGGACGGATTGCCCTTAGCATACGCGCGCGTTCTTCGTCTTACGAACCGAGAAACCAACTCGAATCGAATCGAATTGAATTGAATTGAATTGCAGCTGACGTTGTTGTCATTTTGGCCTGGCCAACACCAAACAGCAGAACAACAACAATTGCCAGTAATCAGCGCGCGTGTGAAAATATATTTGAGAAATAATACAAAATAAATAAATCTTAAGAAAGAAAAATTCCATCTGAGTTATGCACAGAGAGCCATGTGAAAGTAAGCTTAAAGAAAATGCTCAAAGAATATATATCAAGTAATAAAAAAACAAAATTAATAATACCCCAGAAGAAATAATAAATAAACGAAACGATATAAATGAAGTTGAAATTATATAAAAATCAAATAAAAGAAATAAATATAAATTAACAAAATAAATAAAATGTAATTTTAACATATAAAATAAATTTTAAAAAATTGTATATTGTCCAGAATAATTTAATAAATAAATATTTATTTAATATGAAATGAAAAAATTAAATAAAAAAATAATTAAGTTACCTAAACACTATAAATATATGAAAGTAAATAGTGAACGCATCTGAATAACAATAAAATTGAAATAAAATTCGAAATATATACAAATAAATATTTATTTAATATTCCAATAATTAATATTTTAAAATATAAAGTCTGCTTTAATATATATATAAAAAATAATAAAATATATAATTTTAAAAATTTATATATAAAATATATATTTAGCAACATATAGTTATTCAGGGACTCGACTAAGTATGCGTGTTGACCTTATGTGTTTCTGTAATAACTCACAATAAATTGAAAAGTTTTTAGAAAAGATTTCAACATAAAAATTTATGTCACAGCCAAAAGTAAATCAAACACATAAAAAAAAGAAAATAAAATAAAAATGAGCAAATGTTGAAAATATTTTTTGTACGCGAAAAACGAAAATGAAAATAAAATGTTTATAGGTATATACATATGTATGTATATATTATGTACAACAGATACATGTGTATATATATGTATGTTTTAAATATATACACAAACATATATATAAATCGCCGGCTAAGCAAATCGGCAAAAATTATATCATAGCCGAGACCAATTTTAAAAATAGCGCGCAACGATATTTAGCTTTTTTTCTTTGCTTATAATTCATGCAAAAAATGTGTCATGCCTGGCAATATACATATATATATATATATTTAAATTTTCCTATATATATATATACACATCTATCGCAAAAGTAAAATCAAATCGAGTAGAAGATATAGCTTGTTATACACAACTGAACTGAAAAGTTGAGCTGTGCTGCATGCGTTGTCACAAATGATGAGCATATGTTGTCTCTGAATCTGTTTATTAGCACTATTCCGCCATAAGTCAAGGCACACAGTCTACATGCGACTGGAAGCACAACAAATCGAATCTGATGAGTGATTTAGCCTATAGAATTATAAATACTTTTGACAAATGGTAAAGGGCAAACAGTTTTAATTACTTATTTAGTAGCCCAACATGAGACAAAACTCGCTCAAGGTAATATCTATTAGTTTTAGAGAAGAAATGCTCTACATCTTCTTCTCAGTGGGCAAGTCTTTAAGACTAAAAATGAATTTGTATAAATAAGATAAGAGACAGACATTTACTTAACATTACTTCAACTATTCCGTATGTTCAGCCAGCTGCTCCATGAGCTCTATCTGCATATTTAATGTATCCTCTATTCCTTACTTTCTACGTAACATATTTAAAATATATTTTACCGCTGCTCTAGCCACCCTTAAAGACAACAAAAGTGATATCAAATGCCACCTGTTTTCCACTCGGCACTCGCTCGATTGACGTGCCTCAGCCTGTGAGCCAAACAATTTTTTCAATTGCTGTGGCACATCCTCCAGCAGAGAGAGAGAGAGGCAGAGAGAGGGAGAGAGGGAGGGATCGAGGTTGGGTAACATTTTGTGTGCACATTTTAATTCATGGTTCGATGACCACAGCGGAAATTCCTTTAATGAGCGCTGCTGAAGCAGAGCGAGTGACCAAATGCACGTGTCCCAACCGCTCGTAACCTGAACCCGGCTCGTTGACCAGCCAGACAGACAGACAGTTGACCAACCGGACAGTTGGACAGGCCTAAGGGGCTGACCCTCGTTTTCTGTCTCGCTCTGCATTGCATTTCAATTGTTCAATGCTTTCATATCATTTTAAAGGTTTTCGTTTGGATTTTTTTTGGAAATGTGTTCTACGTTTTGTTTTTTTACAAAATTAAAAATTTGCCTATAAAATAAAGCTGAACATGTAAATTGCAAATTATATGCGCGGCTGCACATGGCTAAGGCTATGGGGCAGAGGCGTGGCAGGTGTAGGCGCTGTGAGGTGCGTGTAATGTGTGCTACGTGCAAGGGAAGCCAAATGGATGGGACTCACAGCTAGCCCAGACCAAAACTGAAGCAAAATTCAGTTGTAGTTGTAGCGAATCGGAGTTGGGCTGAAATTGAGAAAATAAATTGGATTGAAAAGTGAGGAAAGTCATATTCATCAAAATAAATTACAAAACATTTTAAAAATATAAATATACAAGTAAACAAAATGAGAAGAGATTAAATAAAAAAATAAAAATTTATGAAATATGTAGATACAAAAAAAGGAAAATAGAACGTTTATATAAATATAATATATAATTTATGCAAATAATAAAATAAAACCTATAATAAAATAATATAATAATATATACATAAATTGAGATAAAGTAATTAAGATGATTTTAAAATAAATTTTTTTATCACTTGATACAAAATATATGTATCTACAAAAAGTTTGACATACCAAATCAATATATGACATCAAAAAGTATTAAATTGCATCAAATAATATTTTAATATACAATAGAAAATAAATAAACAAAAATTGTACATTTAAG
Source organism: Drosophila navojoa (assembly GCF_054131105.1). Classification (NCBI taxonomy): domain Eukaryota; kingdom Metazoa; phylum Arthropoda; class Insecta; order Diptera; family Drosophilidae; genus Drosophila; species Drosophila navojoa. The sequence continues at coordinate 15,428,847 of NC_142892.1, forward strand.
CCAATTAAAAAGTTGAATAATACATATTTTTTATTAATAATCGCTTTCATATAAATTTACCCAATTAGCTCAACAAATAATATTGATTTAGATAAAAAATATAAATCACACAACAAGTTAACGAACTAAACAACCAAATAGCTAAATAAAAGGCAAAAAATTAATAAAAGCCAAACAAATAATGCACATTTGGCTAAAAAAAAATGAAAAGCACTAAAGGAGAAAATATTGTGGCTACAATTATTAATAATTAATAATTAATACACATTGATGAAGCGACAAAAAAGGAGAGAAAAAACAAATGCATTATTTATTGGGAATAAACAAATATACTAAATACATATATACATACATATATCAATATATGTATATATAGAAAGCAAACAAATCGCAATAATAAATAATGTAATTTATGCCGCATTAAAATTTCCCAAAATTATAAATCATATGCAAAATGATATTTGGCAAACGCAATCAAAATGTTTTGGATTTATGCAAATGCCAAATGAGATTCATGAACGAAACGTAAGTAAATTGCAATTAAATTGTAAATATTCCACACAGTAATATGGCTGGCACTCGACGGCCCAGTCAAGCGCATTGAATCGGCCGACAGACAACTTGAGAACGCCAAGCCACAGCAGAGAGGGAGTACCCATATTGTAAAAATAACTGCCCAGGCACTTGGTTCATTTGTTACAATTACAAACTAACTCAAAAATAAAAAAAGAAAGAAAGAAGCAGAGCAGAGCAAACTTGACTTTGAGTTGAAGTCGAGTTGATCTCTGATTGGAAATTTTCGTTGGCAACTAAATTTGTAGCATACCTTCTGGTGCAGGTACACCCACTCACCCACCCACCCGCTCACCCGCTCACCTGCTCAGCTCTCAGGTATTTCGTTTCGTTTGTGCAATCAATCAAGCGCATGACTAAGGTCAGGGAGCATGGAGCATGGGGTCAAGTGTATCTTCAAAGTGCTTAGACTTTAGGCCTGACTGCACAGCATTTAGTTCGCTTCGAGTACTTGTTAAGGCATGCCCCTAGACTCACCCAGACTCAATTTCTTTTTAGTTTATTGTGTTATTTTAATGCCCGTCTGCTCGGCTACTTACAAAAATGTAAAGCAAACAAAAGCCAAGGTAAACACAATTTTAGCTGTTGGTTCGTCTTCACCTTTTTCGCAACTTCACGAAACGAAAACATTCCCAAATAAGAGAGACAGAGAGGGAGAGAAAAAGAAAACAATTGAACAACACAATTTCTTATGCAAAGGCTAAACAACAAACAAAACACTTTTCCCAAGCTCAGTCAGCCCCCTTTCACTCCCCCTCGAGAATTAACATTAAAAGCCCGCGCTTCGCACATTTCTGATTTCTCTTCGCGTCTTTTTTCGTGGGTTCTTAAGCTTTGCACCGTCCCATAGAAGGCTTCGTCTCGCTTTTGTTTGCCCTTTGATTGTTGGGAATATTTTCTTTATCAAAGTGGTTTTTGTCTGCCTCCGCCCCCACCGCCCCTTTTTTTCTGTAAATGGCAGCGGCTCAGCAAAAGTGGCATAATAATTGCCAAATTATGGTAAAAGCTCTCCGCCCTGGCTGATAGGTTAACAAATTTTTGGAGCGACGAGCAGCAGAGTTGAACAAATGTTGTTTGAGAATAAAATTTGAAATCAAAAAATTAATATATATATTTTATATAAATCCTCAAAGAAAATGAAATTTTTTATACATAACCTGTTTACCTAAATCATGAAATGATTTTCGATATTTTGATTATCGACTTTCATTCATTATTTATACAAAGCGCCCTTTCGATTAATCGATTTCCAGTGCCTTTTGCACAATAAAAATATTGTTCGATCAAAGATAAATAAGCAAATAATAAAAAGCAATTAATGCGCTTGTCATAGTCAACATGTGTGTATGTATGAGTGAGAGCGTGCATGTGTTGTGTGTGTGTGTGTGTCTATTTGTGCTGTAACTAATTAAACAAAAACAAGTACGAAGCGTTTGGAAATTGTTGAACCTAATAAAAATATTAACAGTCCACACAAGCAGTGCAAGACAGAGATGGATAGTGATTCAGAGAGAGAGAGAGAGGGGAGAGCGAGAGGTGGGCAGCCGCATAAATATTTGCTTGGCGTATTATGGGGGTCGTTCATGTTTGCCCATTGTCCTTGTCATGTGTTTGCTTCTGCTTTGCATGTCATAAATTGCTGCATAAACAAAGGAGCAGCACAGCACAGGCCACGCCCACAGGCACCCAAAACACACACACACTCACAAAAAAAAAACCAAATATCCAAATGATATTTCGCAGTTTTGTATGTTCTGAGACATGTGTCATAAATTCAGTGGCTCGGCTTTATAATGATGATGTTTTGGCTCTGCTCCTTTGACGAAAAGGGAAATAGTTTTTCCTTTTGCTTGCCATGTTTTACCATTTCTATTTGCCAACTGTCTGGAAGCTGTTGGAGTCGGATTGCTGTTTGCCAACTAAACAAAGCGAAAAGCTTCGTGGCTGCAATGTCTGGCTACCGAATTCATTCTTAGCTACAAATTTGGAGTTTGTAAGAGTCTAGAGATATCATATAACGAATTGATATATTTTTTAATATTAAAAAGAAATATATTTAACAAGCTGTGATACATAAATATAAACAAAAATTCCATTTGGAAAATATATAAAAATTATTTAGCATCTCTAGAGAATCTGCTAGAGTATTTTCAAGTCTGGCAGACTTCTTCTGTGGGACTTTCCTAGCATATCTCTGCATTCACTTACTGCTCCTTTTTTCACACTTGAAGCTAAAGAAAAGAGAGTGTGTAATTGAAATTATTTTAAGCAGGATATCCAAAGTCAGTCTGATGGAATGCAGTCCAAATACGGCGGGACTGTCACACCACCTGTTTGTGTGGAAAAGTGTAGGAAGAAGAGATGGGGGGAAATATGGGATAAGTAAGAAAAACACGCAAATTGTTAACCGCACACACGAAACATTTTTCATGGTTGGTTTATTTATTTGTTTCTGGCTTTTATTTCCCTTTTCTCACATTTCCCTTTATGTTGCGCTGATGGTGTGCGTTGATATTTGGTGATGAATTTACGACAGGCATGCATTCAAATCCTGCACACATGGGCACATACACTCGCCTGCCCATATGGGGGCATTGCCTTTATTTCTAATCTAAATTTATGTGCAGCTGACCAAGCGTCCCAACGCGTTGCCATTATAATTTTTTAATACCCTGTGCAAGGGGTATAACAGATTTGGTGAGGATGTTGTGGCGTGCAGAAAGTTGAATATAAATAATGTAAATAAAATATATATTATAGAGCTATATGTTTAGTAGAAATCTATAAGTTAATGAGCCTTTTGCTACATAGTATATAAAATATATATTATTTTTAGTTTAGGTTAACTTAGAAAATATATATAAACAAAATATATAATAATAAATATAAATAAAAAATAAATATATAAATATACAGTTGGTATATAAATATACAAAAAATTAAAAAGGATTAAAATGATCCCATATTAAATAAATATTTTGTTGATTCGCTCATTAATAAATAAAAAAATAAATAATAAAATTAACTTTTATGTCAAATCATACTTAAGCCTCCACTCCACATTCTAATAAACATTTTCAGTCCATCAGCTGGCAGTTAGCGCATGAATTATTCGTTGGGGTAACTCTTTCAGTTTCCTAACAATTTATTTTATTTTATATGCTTTTTTTTATTCTCACACCTCTGGGGACTTATCTGAGCCGCCCTGCTCGCAGCTCTCAGGCTTCCTATTTTTATATACTTTTTCTTTTCCTTGGCACTTGCGGCACGCAAAGTTGTGTTAAGCACCCGTTGGAGACTTGAGCGGACGGTGTGCGAATGAAATTGGCAAATTAATTAATGAAATACTTGGAAAGTGGTGTATATCTGTCTCTGCTTTATAGTTGACCATGTGTCTAATTAGTAAACGGAGCCAGTCAATTGCCCAATTGCTCAATTCCCAGTCAAGTGAAATTTAAGATCCTTGCCTCAAATCCAACTGGGAGAAATTACATTAAAATCCGAAATAATGAAATTGCCAGCGCAATAAAATCATTTTATGATTATGGCGTGTGTGTGTGTGTGAATGTGTGTGTGTATGTCCTGTGCACACACTCACACATACACCCACGCACCGCCTACTCGGTCTGCTGACAAACTTGCCGATAAATGTCGCCCGGGACAAGGGAAAATGCGTGTGGCATACTTTGCGGTGGGGCGAAGAATGGGGCGTGGGGGTGGGTGGCTGGCTGGGTGTATGCAGGGTATCTTTGGGGTATGACATTCCCTCGCTTGCTACGCGCTGTAAATTAATAATATCAACTTTGGCAGCAAATGTCAGAAAAGGGCAAGCAAATAGCTGACGTCCCCCTCTCTCTTGCGTCGGCTGACATGAGTTCCCTCTCCCACTCCAACACTTCCCCACTCTCCTGAACTTCTGACAACTTTTTGATGCGTGTGTTCGTGTGCGTGACTTACTGACTGTTTGGTGTTTACAGCCTGCCGAATCAAACTTCAATGTATGTGACATCTGACTTTGCGGGCAGGCCACATGAATGCCGCCCTTATATACTATGCCACGTGAGAGGCTCTAAGTGCGTTCAACATTCAAATCAACCAACTACAAAAAACAACAACACCAAGAAAATTATGATAAATATTTTTTTTTTTTGTGTATTATGATATGTTCGCCTGTTGATTGAACTATTTCGGGCAAGCTCTGCTGCCTTGGCTGCCATTAATATAATTAACAGCATTGTTCTGTATGTATATCAGATGTAAACTAAATGTGATATTAGATAAGTGATATAATATATATTTTATACAATTTTCTCTTATATGATTTATTTAGCAAGTCTGCCTTTACTTTGATGACTGAATTGTAAAAACTCGTTTGCTTAGTTAAATTATTTTTATTTTATTTTCTTTTTTTTTCGATTACATGCTCAATTTTATTTTACTTGTTATCATCATTTATTTTTTATTTATTTCTATGGTATTTTTGGCTGCAAGTGAAAGACAAATAAATTGTTAACATGCTGCATTTCAATTTACACGAAAGTTTTGCCAAATGCCAAGGGTCAGGGAACAATGGGCACTTGTTAAGTGTTTTCTGTTGATTTTTTCGTTAAAAAACAATTTTGCATTGTTGGGTTGAAAGAATAGAACATGAAATATGTGTATAGGAATAGGGTAGTACGAGATATGTAAAATAGTATAACAAGGTAGAAAAATTTAAAGATGGGTATATAGAATATACAAAAAAATATAAAATAAAAAAAAAAAAATATATATATATATATATATGTAAAATAAATAAATAATAATAAAAATATTAAAACAGACAAAACAAAAAATTAAAAAATTAAAATAGAAAATAATTTTTAAAAAATAATAATTATAGTTTAATACTTTTTTGGGCAGAGAAAATTAATTTAAAAATAAATATTTTGCTAACAATAATTTATTAAATATATACATCAATATATAGCGAATATATATAATATTGCAGATAATGAAAAGAAATTTATAATTGTCTAGCATAAATAAATAGTATATAATAACAATAAATATGTCTGTATATAAAGGCTAAATCTGTCATATATCTATGTTACTAAATTCCCCATCTTTAGTCTCTTTGGTTTATTAAAGTTTCCTTATGAAACAAGCTGAAATTGAATTTAAGCCACCTTTACGTTAGTTGGCACAGCGAGTATGTGTGAGTGTATGTGTGTGTGTGTGTGTGTGGTTAAACATTTGCCTGCTGGACAGTGAGGCAGCATTTTTATAAAATGTATATAAAAAAGAGAGAAAGAGCAAGAGAGAGAGAGAGAGAGAGAGAGAGAGAGAGAGAGAGAGAGCCCGTGCTCAGAGCAAGACAAGCACAGCAATCAGCCGATTTTATCAGTGCAAAAGGAGAAAAAGGGAAAAATTATATATAAAAGAAATTGCGAGCTGAAAAAATTCAAACAACATGCAACAAAGTCGTGCGGACGCGAGTAGATTGACTGGAAGCGCCCAAAAAGCGACTCCAGTGCTGCCCCACTCTCTCTCTCGCTCTTTCCCTCACTCTCTCGCTCTGTTTCGTTCACTCTGCTACTCCACAGAGATGAGGCAAAAAGTGTTGTGAGTGTAAAGTGTTGCACATCAGGCCACAATGGCGCTAAGCCAATAAATTAAATCAAACAAGCGCGATAACCATTTCACTTTTGCCATGTCTATCCACACACACACACACACATACAGCTGCAACATTGTTGTTCAACAACAACAACAATAAAGTTAAAATGGCGTAAACAGTATAAAAAACTGAAATGCATGAGCTTTTCACAGTAGCAGCCGCAGCGACAAAACAAAAACACTGCAAACAAAAAATTCTAGAAAAAAACTGAAAAAGGCGTTTTAAATGCATTTTAATAAAAGGCAGAAGCGAGAGAGCAAGCGAGACAGAGAGACTCAATGCGAGAGGGAGGGGGAGGAGAGCGGCTGAGTGTAGTCAAGTTTGAAAAAGTGTGTGGTAAAAATTTTGTAAAAGCTTTTCTGACACTTGGCTGCGTATATGCCATAAAATATGCTGCATATTGTTGTTGTTGCTGTTGTCGTTGTTGTTGTTATGACTCGCTCATCAATATATAGAAATATTTGCGTGTGTTTGTGTGCCGGCTTATGGAAATACTGTTAATTTTGGCCAACACAAGAGGACGCCATTTTGTTGTCGCTGGGAAATTGTTTAAGGCTGTTGCCATGATCGCCAATTTGGTTTTATAGCTGAGGAAGTCTACTTCAATAGTCATGGATTTATGATATGTGCCACGCCTCGTAGTAGATGCAAATGAAATATATTATTAAGTTATTAGCGAGCTTCAGTACAAGAGAGTTACGATTGACGACCGTACAGTGAGAGCTCGTGGGTAATAAAGATTTCTGTCTGATGGTTCGGCTCGTCATGCCGATCCATTGGGTTTTCTGAGTTTTTTCTCAGAGTGTCAATTATATAGCTCAGCTACTTTATGCTATCTAAACTATATTTATTTACAGCAAAGAAATATATGAAAACCCAAACAAATTATTAATTAATCACGCAGCAAGACTCGTAGACTAGTAAAGTAGAAGAATGTGCTTATCGGTTGACATCTACTGAGCCTGCAATGAGTCATATATAAACGATAGAATGTAGAAGAAACATATATGAATATTTCAGAAAGAGAGTAAGAGAGAGAGAGAGAGGGAGAGAGGGAGAGTAATATAATGAGATGAATTAAAATCTACAATTAGTTATCCAGAGGACTAGCAAAGTAAATGGAAAGACTTTATACAACCTCGTAGAGTTTTCCATTTGTTAAATATTAAATATTCTACAAATATATAAATATTAACGTTGTTCAATACTGTTTTCCGCTCTCAATATGCACCCATTTAAATAAATCAATTTGTCAAACAAAGCAAGTTTCGCTTTGTCTGTTTGTTCAGTTTCCCCTCAATTTCCTTCCACTTGTGTGTCAAAGTAAACAATTTTTCTTTAAATTTCCGTGCGCTGTTTATTGTTGTTAGTTAAATCACTATTCAAACACAAAACATACATATTCCGATAAATATTTGTATTACTTAAGGCAAGAATCTTTCGGTTAAAACATGAAGTTGGTTCCAGCCACACTTCTCATCGGACTGGCTGCATTGGTAAGCGCATTGCGATAGTCATCGTCCTTCTCCAAGTTAGCCTTATTCGTGTATCGACTGCAGATCCTAGTGCCCTGTGGCCAGTGCCGCAATCTGGCCAGCAGCTCGATCGTAGTGGATGGCGCTGCCCAGACGAATGCGACCGCAATCGCCGCCAAGCGAAGCAACGAGACTGAGGAGGCGAAAGCCTCGTCCGCATCGCAGCCGGTGTCCAGCACCGTGATTAGACATATTGTACGCAGGAAACGCGCAGAGAAGGAGCCCACGTTGCCCTTTGAGTTCCCCACAACGCACATGCCATGCGACCTGGACCAGAACGGCCGGGCACAAGTTGTTGATGCGTTTCCCAACCACTGCATCTGGGTGTGGAACCACAAGTATGCGTCCGAGGACTTCTTTCGGGTGTTCAAGACCTATCAGCTGGAGGCCTTCTTCTTTGGCCAGTACTATGAGCGCTTGAAGCGCTTCGAAATCGACCCGCACTCCTGGGACTACAGCAACGCTGGCGCCTAGTGATAGCATCAATGTTAGCAATGCAAAAAGCGATTACAAAATTCACTGTGCTCTTCTCTGGGTAATTCATGAAAAAAATAGAATAAACGTGTTGGTTTCACTATTCAGAGTAAATGAGCTGCGATTTTCATTCGAGGAGCGCGGAGCGAGAGGAAAGGAGTATTCAAAATTTATAATGTTTATATATCGGGAATATCGTAAATGTCGTCAGAGGAACAAAGTCCAGAAATTCCCATTCCAGAGAGCTGAGCGGCAGAGGACTACCCTGAATGTCAAATGTGTGTGGGAATACCGTTATTATCGAAGTTGAGGAACCTGGAGCGGATGAAAGTTTAGCGGGTGTATGGAATGAGAGGACTGCCATCAATGTAAAGTGCTTATGGGAATATCGCTACTCTGAATGTCGAATGTGTGCGGGAATATCGTTAATGTCAACTAAAGTGTTACTAAAAAGATCATAAATGCATGGGAATATCAAAAAATAAGAGGAATATCAGCAATGGGTAATGTTTATCGAAAGATAAGAGAGGACTTCCAACTTATCACGAATTTCCGCAAGTTTCCAAGGTCAAGCAAGACAGAGTAGGCGTTGGGATCTGAAGAATCGGTCTATATATGTGTGCACATGGCTTATGCCAGTTATAAAGTTTCATTCAAGTAGTACACACACAGGAATTCCTGTTCACAGATTTTTCAGATTTTCAGATTTTGTATTTGATTTTGTATGCGAAATTTGTAAAGTATTTATTAGACATGCCGGAGCTTTCGGACGCGGATTGGGAAGTGCTGAGGGATGCGTACTCTTTGCTGGACCGCGATGGAGAAGGTTTGGTTCAGACGCGCGAATTGGCTCTGTTTTTCTATTCTCTAGGAATCGAGCCGCCAACAGAAAGTGAACTCACAGATATGATAAATCAACTGGATATGAGTGGCAACGGCGTCATTGAGTTTGAAGAATTCGCCCACGCGATGGTCTTACGACTGACGCACCCGCAGAATGAGGACGATATACGCGAAGCCTTCCGCATCTATGACAAGGAGAACACCGGCTACATTCGCCCGGATCAGGTGGGCAACGTCATGAGCCAATTGTCCTGGAAGCCAACGGAGGAGGAGCTCGAAAATTACATACGCTTGGGCGACGAGGATAAGGATGGCCTGCTCAGCTATGAGGAATTCACGAAAATGATGACCCCCCACTAAGAACGAGTCGACAGCTCGACTGCCGCCCAGCCCAGATCTACAAGCAGGCACAGAGTACAGAGTACAGAATTTTCTAGAGCGTACACTATATAGAGTAGTTGAGCTACATGCTGTGTGTGTGTAGGTAGCATTCAAATGACTTCAGGAATCGATCAAATTATTCGTATGGAAATTCACGTGTCACTTATGAAGAACACTGATTAAAATATAGACCGTATTATTAAGCGATGTGCTGCTCTTTGACTTTTGACTTCAACAGATCGAACTAAGCATTAAATGCAAATTGAATGTCTTTTGTATTTTAAAATCTATATCTTTTGTCTCGCTCTAATTGAATATTCATGAATGGAGACAGCGATTCGTGTGACTCGTATTTGAAAGTTTGCCTAAGCCTTTAATACATCCAGGCTCCACTTGAGGCTGGAAGTGTGCATTGGCATGCCATAAATTTAAATTAGCCCCAGCTGAAAGGGCTTTCGCTTCATAATTGTCTAATGTGCTCAAATTGAGTTCTAGCTTAGTCCGTTTTCTGTTTTCTATAGCTCACATTAGGCAGTTGCCAAAAAAAAAAAAAAGCCGCTGAGGTCACGCTAAAAGCGTTCAAATTCGGTAGCCAAAAAAGAGGGAAGAAAGGGGAAAAAAGAAAGGTAATATATAAACAAAAAGTCAGCTCCCTTTGGACGTTATAAAATACGAAACTACTTAGCCGCGTTGATGAATTGTGACATTTTTATGGGTTTGTCTTTGCGTCCAGGCAAACAAAAAAAAAAGGCAGTCAGTGAAAGCCAAAGGCAAATGGCACAAGCTCTTGGCTTAGCCATGGCCATAAACAATATGGTCAGCCAGTTGGAGATTCTAGATTCTGGCCAGCATGCATCTACCATTCGCTTAAAATATTGGGCAAATTATGGAAGTGCCAGCAGCACAGTGCAAAAACAAATGCGCAAAAAAATACCAAAGAAATATACTAAAATATATATACATGTGTGTGTTTGTGTGCTTGTGTATAAATACTTTTAATGCGCGATTCACGTGTCGCCAACGCGTTCGACGCTTGGCTTAGCCATAAACATAACTCAGGCATATTTATAGTTCTGCCCTCGCATGATTTATGCGCCGCCCGACTCCTCTTTAATTAAAGTTTGCCATTTTGGCATTTGTAAAACGCCAAGTTTTTAGGCATAAAAGTCATATTTCCATGGCACTTCATAACACTTAATTGGCCATTTCTCAGCCCGTTGGCCGTTAACGATGCTAAGCCACAGGTGAAAGCGAACTCAGGCGAACTGGCTCCGACTGACACTCGGTGACACAATGGAGGCCCTAATGGCATGGCCTAGCATAGCTGGCCAGGAAAATATTTCAATTGCCGAGTCTTTATCGCCAGTTTATCGCACCTAGACCCGATCCGTGCAATCCACAGGTAGCAGCGTTTAGCCGTGAGAAAGCTCCCACTACCTGCTGCGATTTCATATCCGTTTCATGCGCTTTCTCATTCGTTTTTATGCATTGCATCATTTTTTTTGCCTTCACTCGACTCTATCAAGGTCTTCTCTTCTCTCCTCTCGGGCTTATTGTTCCCTAATGTCTAATAAAAATACACAAACTGAACTATCTCTGTGCTCTTTCTTTACATTTTTCTTTTCTTCTTACAAATATTTATATGCGTGCCATTGCGAGTGCCTCAGTTGTCGACTATCAATGGCAATTTAACAGCGTTCTCGTGCGTATACGCAATATCGTATACTTAATATGCAGACATTCTGATATGCAGCGCCCCGCTGAGCACCAGATGTTGCTGCGTGTCTGTGTGTGTGTGTGTGTGTGTGGGTGGATGGATGGATGGCAAAAAGTTTGTGTGACTTGCTGACTGTTCATTAGAGGCCGAAGAGAACGTGCAAAGATAAACAGCAAACCATTAAACGATATCTCATCAAGAAAATCGCCTTAAATATGTTTCTGCCTAATTTCCCACGATTGTGTATAGGTGTGTGTGTGAGTGTGTGTGTTGGGGAATGGCCGTCCAGTCAACCATCCATCCAACCATCCGGCATATGCATACAAAAGCAATTTAGTCCATCTCTGTCGCTCTTCCTCCCTGAGAAGCGTTGTACATAAGCAAAAAATCGCTAGAAAATAGAAAAGAAAAGCAAAAAGCAGAAAAACAAAACAGAAATAAGAGAAATCTAATAATTTTTTATGTATTTTTCTCTTTCAGCTCTTGGCTCTCTCACAGTTGAATGACCACAAGGCCAAAGCGGGAGGCTGCCATGAGGCCAGAAGAACGCTGAAAAGGTAGAGAGAAAAGGCAAAAACCGAAATGAGAAATGTCGCAAAAGAAATAAGAAATTAAATGAAGCAACAGACATGTATGTGCTCGTGTGTGTGTGTCTGTGTGTGTGTGTGACGCACAACACATAACGGGAAATTATGTGGCACATCCCATGAAAAAGATGCAAACACACAGAAAAGGATCAGAGCAACGTGGCAAAACCAGATTAACAAGCCAATGTTATGCGACCGCAGATAAATTACAAACTGAAGCAACAAATATACGAAGGAATATAAAATACCAAAAATACAACAAAAACAACATAATATCAATATTGTATTATTTCAATTTAATGGATAAACAAATATAATACGAATATATAAATTATATAAAAAAAATAATTTTATCTGAGAATAAAATCATATGAATATTATATTTTCTCAAAATTATAAACAAATAAAATACCAGAAAAGGTACAAAAATCATAACATTAATCACATTTTATAAGCCAAACATAAACATACCAAAACTCATATTAAATGATACAAGAACTATAATACCAAAAATCATATTAAATAAAACTAAGAACTAAAATACCAAAAAAAATTCCATTAAATGACACAATTATTACTGATGCGATATAAGGAAATAATAACTGCGCTTCTCAATGGCTTTTTGAAGTATTTTCGTAGCATCATTAAAAAATACCCATAAAGAGCAGATAAACATGAAAATATCAAAGAATTGAAGAAGGAAATAGCCAATTACAAACTCAACCAGTATGTTTCTCTTGAGAGAGCTACAAATGGTTTCCAGCATCTTTCCATTTGCTATTTCATCTCTTGGCTGTTTTTTGCTGTTGCTTCGTGCAACTTGATGCCACTTCATTTGGCTGCTTCAGTTACTTCGCAGCAAATATTTTAATTTTGCACGCGCCAGCTGTTTAAGCTGATTAATGACAGCCAACAGAGAAAGCGGCTGTCAATCAAGGACGCTCAGGACGAGACACACAGCCAGCTACTAAAGGGAAGGCGATAGAGACAGGCAGACAGACCGAGAGAGAGAGAGAGACAGGGAGAGTATGGGTGGAGCCGGGTCAGCGTGAATAGACAGCTAGTTAGTTGGCTGGCAGCTGACTTGACGGCCATTTAAAACAAATTACTTTAAGCTATCCGACAAATTGCAATAGCAAAGAGTAAGAAAAATTATGATCACAAGGCAATTTAACAAGCAGGTAAAGAAGCAATTCAAGACGATATTAAGATTGATGAAAAGGCATTACAAATAGAGGAAATCGAGGAGTGCAGAGTTTAGAGAAAGAAACGAGATGAATGAATAAAATGTTGCAATTTTTAAAAATTATATAAAAAGAATTAAAATAGAATAAAATTCTAATATTTCGTATTCGAATTGCATATATTTATTATTTCAAGTTTTTATTCAACTATATTTCGATTTTTATATATATGATAATTATTTGCTCAAAATATATCATGAAATGATTATTCTTAATTTTTTAAATATTTATATTTTATATTTTAAATTATTAATAACTATTTGTTCAAAATATATTATGAAAAGAGTATTCATAATTTTTTATAAATATTTTCTTATATATATGAAATAAATTTTATCAACTATCTGGCAAACACCTTGAGAGCAGTCGATATAAAAGCAATCTGCTTTAAAATTACAAATGACGCAAAAGATGTGAAAGAAACTTTTCGGCAAAACGTCAAAAGGCAACAAAAACTTGAGCAAACTAATGAAATGAGAAATCAAATGTATATACACTAGATACATATACATATAGTTGTATGTATGTATGTATGTGCATATATGTGTATATCTGGTCTATAGCTGCGCTGCCAGTTGACTTTTGGTGGCCACTGTGTGCTAGAAACTGACCAAGCGCTATATACAGATATATGTGTGCGTGTGTGTGTGTATCAACGCGTATATACATATACATATATATTTGTATTTCTGATTGCATTTGGTATTTGTATTTGTATTTGTATTCGGACCACTCAATGTGTCCAGTCACGTTTTCATCAACAACATTTCGGCTAAGTTTTTGGTTAATATTATTTGTTTGTTGTTATTCTTGCTGTTGTTGTTGTTGTTGCTGTTGTTGCTGTTGCTGCTGTGGCTCTGTGCGCATTCCACGCTATTTATTTATTTTGCTTGGTTCGTTCGTTTTCGTTTGGCAAGTGCCAAAAGGCAAATATTGCGCATACGCCGCGTGTGTGCGGCCTTCGACGAAATCAATAAGCGGCTGCCTCTAAACTATACACAAATCGCCTCCATAGTCCAGTTGCTGCTGGACAAACAAACAGCAGCAGCAGCAGCAGCAGCAGCAGCAGCAGCAGCAAGAAATCGCAAAAATATTTCCAAGCATACTTTTAGGAAATAGCAATTGACCACGCCTCCACTGCCCCTCAGCCCGTCTGCCCTTCAGCCTGTGGCGGCGCCAATCGCCTTTCCTATTCAATAAAACCAATTTTGTTTCTGTTTGCCTTCGACCCAAAGCAACAAAAATTAGAAGTTTAATCTTGAAATTCCTGAAAACTTTTATTCATTATGCTTAAGTTGCCAAGCGTCTGGCTTGAAATGTATTTAATTTAGTTTTCGCTTTCGTGTCTTCGATGGCAGGGCATTAATTTCATTTGACATATTTAAATGACGGCATTTGTGTAATCAAATCCAACTGAGCTCAGACAAAAGCAAAAACTCAATAAATAATTCATGGAAATCTGAAATAATTTCAAAGCAAATTGAATGCGTATCAATTGCAATTGAAGCACGTGTGAAATTCGATTTTCACAGCAAATAAACTTGAGAAAACTTGAAAGAGCAAATTTGCATGAGTTATAATCACAGGCTCGAAAACAACAGATAATCGCCAGGTGGGCACACTCAAGTCACGTATCAATGGCAATTGTAAGCGAAGCCGTATCGAATCAAATACAAATTCATCGAAAGCAAGTTGCCAAGGGAAGCTGGAGCTACTACATATGACAAAATTTCAAAGTAAAGCATATGGAGTTTACACACAAAATAAATAGATTTTATTAATTACGAAACACGTTGAAATATACATTGGATAGAGAATAAAATAAATTTGATAAAATACAATAATTAATTTAAATATAATAATTATTAAAAATATTAATGATAAATATATATGTACATATGTTAAAAAATATATTAAATCGAATTAAAATATTCCTAAAGATTTTTAATAATAAATATTAATAAAATAAAATATACATATAAGTAAAAGTAAAAGTAATATACAAATAAATAAAACAAAATTAAAAAGTTCCAAAAAATGTTTAATAGAAAATTATAATAAAATATAAAAAATATAAGTAAAAATAAATAAAATCAATAAAACGAAAATAAATAAATAAATAAAATAAATAAAAAAAATTAAACTAAATTAAATAAAAAATAAATACACTTAACTTAAATGGCTTATTACAGTGAATAAATAATATTAAAAAATAAAATAAGATTCAATCAATAATAATAAAACATAAATAATAATATAATGCAACTTTAATAATATAGTTTAAAAAATATAAATTTCAACTTGAATAATAAAATGCAGTTTAGCTGAATATAACTAATTTAATTTTGCTCTACGCCCTCGCATTTCCATGCTAATCTGCTTTGTTCTCTTTTTTTCTTTCCATTTTTTCCCAATTCTCTTTGCAGCCGCTTTCCATAATGTTCAATGATTGTAACTTATCGGCAGAATTGTGAGAAATAAGTGTAAATCAGTGTAGAGGAAATGTAATTGTAAGCAAGGGAGACACAGAGGAAACGCCAAAAGAAATAAGAATATATCAAACAAACCATCAAAATCAACTAAATGCCAAAGCGACGCAGCAACAGCAGCAGCAGCAACAGAACTAAAATCTGACAACGAGAACTGACAAACGAACAAGCGAACCGAAAGGACCCCAACCAATACACTCGCCCCTGCTCCTGCTAGTCCTGCTTCTCCTTGAATGTGCGTGAGTGCGGCAAAGGCAAACGCAAAGGCAAAGAGACCAAAGACAAAAACCAATAAATAGAAACCGAGCAACAACAACCACCTTGGCAACATTACGTACGACGAGCTGGCAACATTTACAACACTGGCAACATGTTGCTGAGGCGCTTAACACACAGCGGCAGCAACAGCAACAGCCCAGCCAGAGCGCCCTCGCCCCCAAACCCAAAGCTAATCGGATTTACAAGGCGACCTACAACAACAGCAACAGCAACAACAACAACAACAACAACATTTGGCACATGGCTCTGGCCACTGCTCTGCCTGACAGTTGTTGCTCATGTCAGCGCCCAAATAGGTAAGTGCCACCCACCGTCTCCTAGCTCTATGATATAATTACAGACAAAAATAGGAATTATATATAGAATTAAAAATGAACAAAATAATAGGCATGGCCAGAGCATTGGCATGTCCGTAGCCAGCTGGGCTGGGCACGAGCAGGAGCAGGTGGATAACGATTCTATCAGACGGTCGAAACCCATTAAAAAGTGAAATATCATTAGCATAATTATGCAGAGGGCCATAGAAATACCAACCCCAATGCACAGATATATATACATACATGTATGTACATATGTATGTGTGTCTATCGTGTACGTAAATGCAATTGAATTTGTGGTCTTTGAAAACTATCGAGCAATCAAATTTAATTACGCATTTTACAAATTATCGTTTCAGTTTGAAATTGAAATCATTTGAAATGGGCTGCGACAGGAGCGGGCAGGCAGGCAGCCCATTATGGGTTCCTATTATTAGCTTATATTGTAGTTAGATAAATACAACTAAATATGTTTGCCCATTAAGCCTCAAATATTGCCGATTTATTTATTACTCAAATATGCAATAAATATATATATATAAATATTATTAGTTGTGGCTACAGCTATGGGCAGCATTATAGGCATATATTTATAAGAGAATGGGAATAGACTTGATGTTCAATAATTTAAAGACTACTTCAACTGCAGAAGCAGAGGAATTTCTGGCGAGATTATTTGTTTATTGAACATACAAGACTTGTTAAGCAAAAACTAAATCCAGTCAGTCTGAAGAGTGCCTGGCACGTAATAGCTTGCAAATGTGATTGAGTGTGAGTCTATCAGTGCATTTCTCGTTTAGTAAGACAACAGATCTAGCTTACAACGCACTCACGCATACCATTTACTTCTGTTTCCTTTTTTGTGGCTCTTAAAGTCCGATGGTAAGCCACGCCCCATAGTCATTGACTATTTGGCTTACAGCACAAAGAAAAAATTGCGAAGCGAACAACAAGCTCATCAAGAACAAGTAACAAGAGCAACAACAGCAAAAAAGAAATGTTGTTAGAGCCAAGAGAATGAAGCACAAATAGAGGCGAATAGAAGGAAAAAAAATGAAAAAATAAGAAGAAGAGCATGCAAAAAACTATGCAATTTTTTCGCCTGCAGAGGCAAGAGAATAGTGAATGGTGAATAGTGGACAGGAGAGAAACCCATCATAAGCTGATGTCCTACAAATGCTAATGAACAGCGGCCGAGCAGAAGAGCAAAAAGAGGTGCAGAAATGAATGCGAAAGCGCTAGACAACACTGATTCTCTCCTTTTGCCACACTAAATGCAGCTGCAGCAGCAGCAACGAACGCTAAATTAATAATAATAATGAAAAAAAAGTAGTATGATGAGCGCGAGTTCATAATTAATTAATTAATAAGCTAGACTAGAAAAAAAGGAGGAAAAACGACAAAGAAGAGTAGAAAAAATCTAGCAATAGACGTCAAGCACCTTAAAAGTTACAAGCTGTGAGAGACTGAGTGTAAATATATATATATATATTATTATAGCTCTTTTATATATGATCCATATAGCCACCTCTATATGTATATGTATATGTGTATTAAATGCAAGTCTCTAGTACATTCCCCATGGGCGAGTACTTTTGACTGTATTGCCTGCTTTTTATGGACTTTTCCATGGATATTTCAAACATTTTGAATGCGCCTCGTTACGTTTTCATAGCTGCATAAATTTTTAGAGCCTCAGACAAAGGCGCCTCATTTATGTTAGCCTAAAACAACCGTTGAATATTTGTAACTTTGTTGCCCCATCTACTGCCCTTCCCCCTGTCCCTGTCTCTGTCTCTGTCTCTCCTCACCTACCCCAGCCGTAGCAACATAATTAAAACAGCGGCAGCAGCTGCAGGCCAACAAAACAAAGGCAACAAACTGCACTAACTGCATTTTGTTCATTAGCGATCCACACACACACACACACACACCCACACACACACATTCATTTAATGCTCCGAGTGCATAATATTGAATTTCTATTCGCAAATGCAACATGTAAATGCATAATTAATGCAACGACAGCGTGGGCGTGGCACAATAGAGCAATGAATATGTCATAGGGCAACAAGCGACAAATGTTGCCATTAAATGCTTATGCAATCGCCACAGAATTTGGCAATTTAAGTGCATTCCAGCACTTATAGAGATCATTAGTAGAATTGCAGAAAATTCATGAATAAAGCAAAAGTAAATGCCTTGCAGTGTAGCTAGACCAAAAGCTGACTGCTGTGAAGTAGTTCGCTTTGGCGGATGTGAATGCATTTTAATGTGGAATGACACAAAGCTGACTGCTATGACAGAGCAGCAGAAATGTATTGAGATCGTGGTCGTATAATATATATTGAAATACAATTTAAATTAAAAATAAATAAATTATAATATATGCAATATTTGTATAAAGAATATATTATAAATATATATTTATGTTCAGCTAAAATTTATTTGGCTCCGATTCTAACTCTAAACCACAAATAATTATCAAATGACATATCTTCAACTTTGTGATATTTATAAGTCTTCAACTTTTGAGACATACTTCTTTCAAACTATTAAGCCACAACAAAAATAACAACAACAAAATCACGCTGAAAGGCCATAAGAAAAATGTATTTCCTACACGAAATTCACACGCCAAAATTCAATTGAATAGACGCCAAAGACAGAAAAATGTGGCGAAAGAAAACAAACGAGAAAATCACTGACCCTTGAAAATAAATAATAATTACCCCAGCAGAGCGGGCCGGTGGGCGTGGCCACGGTGGGGGGCGAACATGTAAAATAAAACGAAAAGTGCCCGGCGAAGAGTTAACCAAAGAGGAAAGAGGAAAAAATCACACCAATAATTATAATAAAACAAAACAAAAGTTGTTAAGCGTTAATGTGGCCAAAAGAGAAGAGCGCGCAAGTGAAGAAAGAGAGACAAAAAGGGAGAGAGAGAGAGAGATGGGGAGGCAGACAGCGTGTAGCAGCTGTGGCTGAGCAATGTGGAACAAACTTATTAAAAATATTGAAGAATGAGGTAAGCGAGACACTTGGAGCAGAGGGAAGCAGCGGGGGCAGAGGGAGAGAGCTGAGGAGGCGCAATTGAAATGAAATGTGACACGCAAGCCAACAATAAAAAGCCCACAGCATACGTCAGGTGTGTGCGTGTGTGTGTGAGAAAGTGAAGGTGGCAGCTATAAACTAAGAAGTCGTTCATTCTCTCTCTCTCACTCTCTCGTTTTTTTTTCTATTTCTGCTGTTGATTTAATTAAATTGAAATTACGAGCTGAGCTCGTAGTTAATTTTGTTGTTGTTGGCGCGGCCATTTGCCGCTTCTTTGGCTTAAATATGCATTTCCGCGGCGCGCTTTTGTTTTGAGCTTGCTGGCAAGAAAATGTGCATGGGAAATGCATTTGCGGAATGTTTTCCTGCTGCAACGCGCCGTACGAAGTTTTTCCCAGCTTTGTTCTGACAATGCCAGCCCCTCCCCCCCCCCCTCCCCCAACGTCCCCTGCACTCTGTCTTCTGTCTTCTGCCACCCACAAGGCGACGCAATGCTTGGCTGCATGTGAAACCAAATGACGATCAACGGCGGCAGCAACAAGAATTTCTCAAACTTGGCTTATTCGCCAGCCTCGTGAGTCAGACAGAGCTGAAGTGCCCCGCCCCCCTGCAGCATGGCAGTGCACATGCTTTATGCTTTATGGCCCAAACTTTTCATTAAACATTTTTATAGCAAAGCACACAGAAAAATAAAAAAAAAAAAAAGCGAGAAGTAAATAAAAAGGAAAATGCTGAAAAAATTAAACAAAGAACATATAAACGTATTCTAAGCGCATAAACTGGGCGCAGGCTCTGCCCAGAGAATGTGGATGGGAGGATTGGCATTGGGTAGGCTGAGAAAGCTGTGAGAGAGCAGCAGCGTGAGGCCAGGAAGTCGCAAATTCTTCACACGTTTAGCGCAAAGGAAAATTTTATGTGCGAACTTTTCGCGTCGCATTTAATAAACAATTTTTTCACTCTGTGCGCTGACTTTATTTTATTTAATATTAAAAAAATAAGCGAAAAAAGCAACGTATATACATATGATTCATGGCAACATAGCTCTCTTAAAAGAAATTCCGTGTATTTCAACTTCGATTGCATCCAGACGCTGCCTCGGAGTTCGCCTTTTGTTCATTCCATTTAATTTTCAGTTTTTATGCCATTTTTCATCTTTATTCTCACTGTTTTATGGCTTTCATTAGAGTTTTGCATTTTTCATAGTTTTACGCGCTATTTAACTTTAGAGTTTCGCAAAATTTATGACATCTGTTTCATGTGCGACGGACGGTTAATGCATTTTCAGTTCGCGTTTCGCTGCGACACTTGGGGCTTTCTCTATTTTTTATCACTCTGCTCGATTGGCACCATCGATGGCAAAACACATGAAGTATTTTGTTGTTTTCGCAACACGCTCTCTATAAATAATCCACTTGCAGCATTGCAAAAATAAATGTGAGCAAAGCACGAACGAAAAAAAAATAAAAACAAAGAAAAACTTGCCGAAATTGTTTTTCATGCGGTTCTGTGTGTCGTTTTGCATTATATCATTACGCTATTTTTATAGACATCGCTCGGACTAAAACGTGATGCGAGCCGCAGTCGTTGTCAGTTCTTAAAAGCTTTTTGAATTAGCCCCAGCATTTTACTTTTACTATTTGTTTTTGCCCATTTGCTTTTAAAATTAAGATGTGGATTTTATTTCTGTTAATTTTGTTTGCCACACCAATAGCTACAAAAAGTATGTTTCCAGCTGGAAAATGAATTGCTTCATTAATGTTGTTTAATATTTTCTGTACAATGCTTTCCAATTGAATAGAGAAAACATAAATTTGGAAATTAATCTTAGTGGTTGCTGAGTCATAATTATATAACATTTTTTCACAGATTTTTTGTTATAGATTTTTTAAAAGAATTATATATTATTTGTAATTATAATATTTTTAAAATATTAAATAGTAAATTAAATTGAAATATTTCAAGTACAATTTTGACAGAAACAACTGAAAGCTTTTGGAAATATTTATTAAATATATTAAAACTAAACTAAAAGCATAATATAAATTCTGCAGGGCTTCTTAAAATTGATATAAAAATTTAAATTAATTAATATTAAATATTATTTCGTATATTATATAATATAGATTGGTTTAATATACAATATTATTTTGTTTAAAAAAAATTAAAATTAAATTAAAATTTTTTTAATTACAATTAATTTATTTGAATATAAAAAAATTAAATTATAGTGTTTGAATTCATTTAAAATAGCTTAATAATATAAAAAACTAATTTGGGATTAAAAAAAAATATAAATAAATATATTTCATTAAAATATGGCTGATATATATTATATTTGTACAGCATTTAATTCATTCTTGCCTCTCATTCTTCTCAATGCTCCCACATCAAACGAACAAAGCCCACGCTCATTGCGCAGATGGCGGCAGTCAAAAATCGACAGTCAGCTCCACATGTCTGGCTGACTAATTTCAAACACCTGTTTCGCGTGCAATTTTGCAGACTCTTAAAATCCGTATCGGGCATACGAGATGCGCGACACAATGTCAAAAGTATCTATAAAATCGAGCGGTAGCTGTATTTGTTTTCCGTCTGTTTTTATTTTCGTATTTTTGTGGAGGGTGGGGGGGCATGAGAGGCGTGTGCTTTGCATGTGTTGCCGATAATGTTTATGCTGTCAGTTACTGCTGCACATGACATTCAATTGCCACAAATCAAGATAGGACAACTAGCAGGAGAGAAGTAGCTGCCAGCCAAGAATAAGCAAAAAAGCAGAGTAAACCCTACCCAGAGGCAAGCCACAGTTTGTCTCCAGAGTCTGTGTCGAGGTATATTATAAAATGGATGCCAAGGCGGAAGCACACATACATACACATACATTTATATATGTGTTTGTGTGTGCTTTTTTGCTGTTGTTCATTTTGCTAAGGGAACACGTGCCAATTGTTGTGCGTGTGTGTGTGTGTATCTCTTGAGGGGTAAGAAAAGATGTCGCACAGTCGCTTTGTTCCCTTTAACAAATCACATGCTCAGTTTATGCCACGCACACACGCAAGTGTGCGTATGTGTGTGTGATGTGTGACAACATCACATGCAGCATTTTGTTGTTGTTGTTGTCATGTTGTTATCATAAAATAAAAATTTACTTCTGTGCGTACGTGTGAAGGCGTCAGCAGAGACAGCAGCAGCGGCAGCGGCAGGAGCCGCAGCAGGAGCAGGAGCAGGCAGCACGCATTTCTGCTGCTTGACTTCTAAAATGCTTTTTATTTAAAATTTCAACTGGATTCAAATATGCCAGTCAACGGAGAGCTGTAAAGGCAGCTCAGGCCCTGAGCACGATGTCATTTGTCTGATGAAACAGTTGATGAAGCAGATAAATTTAAAGACTTTTGCTTGACAACAGCAGAGTCACATTTATTATTTGTTTTAATGCTTTAATTGAGTCTAAAACAGATACTTAAAAGAAATGCTGTTTATCTTCTTTAATGTCGTAAAAATTTGAGAGATTATTGGAAGTAAATAAGGAAATTATGGAGTAGCTTAATTAGATTTTAATGAGTTTTTTTCAGAGATATTGACTGTTGGGATTTGCTTTTACCTAAACGAATTTCATTAAAAATATTTATTTATATGTAGAAAAAATCTTTTAATTAATATTTATAAAGATGCTCTATAAATTGGATTAATTTAGATTTACTTTAAGTTTCTTTTGCTACTCGAACAAGAACTTTGTGTTTTTCTTTTCGAGTCTTCTTCTGTGGCATCCTCTTCACTCGCGCATCAATCAATTGTTTAGTTACGCCAACATGTTGGATTACTTAGCTATGCACTTTGACAAAGGCACTCGACGTGGAGAGAAGCTTTTATGGTCAGAGGGCTGAATGCAGCCATTAAGTGGAGAGATTGAGTGAGTGTGTGTGTGTATGTGTGTGTGTGTGTGTGGCCTGGCTTGGGTATTTGAAGACAAATACCGAAACGCAAATCAATTAAAGCGCTAATTGAATTGTTGCTGGCGAACGAGGCTGATTAGGGCCTAAAACAAAATTCGATTGGGCCAAAGTCAAAGCCGAGGCGTAGTGGGGAGCGGGCTCAGATTAGCTGGCAGCTCAGGGCAAATATTGGCGGAATGAGTGACAGTGAGGCCGCAATTAAATTTCCACAGTTCAAAATGAAATTAACGACCATTAAAAGCGAACTGAGAACTAGACGCAGCCAGAGCAGAAAGTCGCGGCAAAGCAATTTACGAGCAGGTCACTCGGTCAAGTGTGTATCTGTGTGAGTGTGTGTGTGTGGTAGTGTGTTCTATGTGTAAACACGTTAATTAAACGCAGGGATAATTATAATGTGCACAAGGAAATGGCTTAGCAAGGCATGTGGAAACAGTAGCTGCGGCTGCAACGGCGGCGAAATGTGATTGAATTGCTAAGTGGCAAGCGCATCGCTCAACTGGCTGCCACATGCGCCACGTGGGCGTGGCAGGAAGCGCAATCGCTCGCTAGCTCTCTGCATAATTATGCAACAGCAGCGTCCGACAAACAGCCTGGCGGCAGGCCAACCCAAGGCAAATCCAACACAACTCAAGCCAAGCCAAGCCAACCACCAACAAACAACAAGTTGACTTGAGCACGAAGACACTTTGAAGTGTCTGTGGTGTCGCAGTGCGAACGGAGCCGAGGCACCACATATGCCCAGGCACGTAAATGAGGCCAATATGGCAAAGACTTCAACAGGTCCTCCAGCTGGAATATGTGTGTCTACAAAGGGTAGAAGAGCTGCTTAGATTAAATTTAAATTAAATTATTAGCTGTATTAAAGTGGAAAGAAAACATGGAGATTATGTGAGCCAAGCAAAGAGTATAGTTATATGATCTATAAACAAATCAGATCAGACCCAAGCCAATCCGAATTGCCCAGTTTGAATCTGCGTTCACTCTGATCTTGGATTATGGACGATAAAACAGTTCTATGATGCGTTTGATGCTTCTCTCTTCCCTCATTCCCTTTCTCTTTCTTCTCTATCATCTTTCCTATCTTCTTTCTACTTTTCTCTATTTTAATATTCCTTCCTCCTTCTCCTTTCCACTTAATTCTTATTTCTTGGCTTTCATCTCTCTGAACTCATCTCTCCGCTTTTTCTCTCATCTCCCTTGGGTATTCTCCCCTCATTCGTTCTTTCTCTCTCTCTCGTCACTAATAGATTCTCTAAGTTTAAATATTTGAAAGCCACTCAGCTAGCATTGATGGGATTGTAAAAGTTTTTGCTTCGAGTTCATTCCTAATGCAATTTGAGCGTAATCAAAATACGTTAAGTATGTAACAATGTTCGCTGGGGAAATTGAAATTAGTTTGAAGCCGTGCGGGCAACAACTTCACTCGACACACGCACTCGATAACAGACAGACAGGGCAGGGATGAGTGAGTGCGAGAGAGAGAGACAGATAGATTAGTTGCAACAGACAGCAGACAGCAGCAGCCACTTGATTCTAATCAACTCAGTTGTCTGTGGACTGTCGGCTAACTGACTCGACTCGCAGCCAGACAATTATGCCAAATAGAGAGATAGAGACGGAGATTTCAGCCAGGCCAAGCAGCCCTACAGCTCTGCTGTGCGGCCTGTCACTGCGGCAATTGAATATGCAAATTGGTAACAGCGGCGTAGTCAATCCAGCTCGACTCGTTCTCTTGGCCAATGCTTCGCTCGCAGCGCAAGAAAAAATTAATACAATTGTTATGAATATATTTTGAGAGGATGGGAGAGAGAGAGAGAGAGTGGATGTGGGAGTGGGAGTGGCTGGGTGTGCAAGTGTGGCAGTGGCATATGGAGGGGCCTGCACATGTGCCTTCAATTCTCTTATTTGCATTTTAAATTCACATTTTCTATGCTCTTCATTTTGATTTGTGCAAATGTTTGACAAGAGATTTTTAGGTTTTGTGTAATTATGGCAAATGCCGAGGAGTTGCCCCGCCCACCCGAATGGAGTCTCATTGCCGCTGCCACAGTGTGCATGCGTTGCATTAGGGTGGCTCGCATGCAGACTTGAGCCCTTCAGTTCCCCCCAGATGTTGACTTTATGATGAGCTCGAAATGTAGTCTGCAATTGGATTAGCATTGTGCCCAGATTGACAATCAACAAAGAACTTCATTAATGAAGCCCAAATGTTTTTGATAACTTGATAACTTGTACGAATTATTATGTAACGGAGATGACGAGGCATTCACAGGGTATTGTTATTTAGATTGTGTTGGGTGAGCTTTCAGCTAGAAATTTGCTTGGGATAACAATATACTCTTTCAGAGGTATTTTTATATAATTTTTGCAAGCATAAAAGAGATTTTTCTATATTGTAAAATATAAATAATAAGGGAAGACTTTTTTGGGAATTTAAAAATAATTTTATTGAGTTTTTAAATGGTTCAGAAAATTATTCTATCCGCTGAGATATTGTTTATTTAATTAAATAATATTTAATTAAAGAGCTTTAATAAGCAAAAATGGCATCGACTTTATTTTAAGCAGCAACAAATATAAAAAAATGAATTAAAATAAATTCTATGTAGCCTTTTAATAATAAATTAAAGTAAATTCTATGTAGCCTTTGTTTAGCTGTCAGTTAATAACAATATCAAACGGCTCCCCGCTTAAATGAGCTTTCAATTGTCGGAATTTTACACAGTCGAGAAACAGTCGCTGAGCTTTAATGAACTTTCGCTCATAAACGGCTGAACAAAGCTGAATTGAAGCACAATTTCCCTTGTAAAGATTCTCCTCTCCGTTTTAATGAGGCTGCAATTTGAGTTCGACTCGCTAAGCCTGTGCTTGGAGAACTTTCAGTTGTGGTATAAAACACTTTCTTTATGCACAGCTCGCAGCACTTTCTTTTGAAGCCAAATCCTCCATCTTATGGCACTATTGGTTGAAATCTGAAGCATTCGCTTAAGTCTCTCGGCCAGGCGCTCTCTGGTTCATTTGGTTAGCTGCGCCCTCCGCCGACTTCATTGCCAGCTAAGCCTGTTGAGACTGCAGCTTAGCATAACACAAATATTTATTTAAACCAACAGCAATTTCTCGAGAGAGAGGGGGAGAGGCCGAGGAGCAGCCCTTGGGGCCTTTGGGAGGTTTTTCTTTCTGGCAGTTGTGGTTTATTTTATACCACATTTGCGCTGGGCTGCGGCGGCGGGCTGTGCGTGAGTTGTCTGATAAATTCCAGTTTTGACAGTCGAATTAACCTGTCATGCTCGTCGCTGCCACGAGTGGGCCCTGTTAAGATCAGAGCAGACAACAGCTGAACGGCTAACGGCGAATGGCAAATGGCAAATGGCGTAGGGCTAACGGCGAATGGCGAAATGTTGCATGTTTTGTGGCGCTCCAACATGAACAATAAACCAGCTCGTATGACGCTGCATATGCAAAATAGAAGAATAGAAAATAGAAAAAGGCAAAAATCAAGTTGCAAGTGACAGAGAAAGGGACAGACAGACAGAGAGAGCGAGAGCGAGAGAGAGAGAGAGAGGGGAGAGCTGTTGCCCAAAGCGCATTTTCAAGAATTTCGCGCTAAGCTAGCTTCAGTTTTTTGTTTCAGTTCTTTTGACTTGTTGACTTGGGCCTGGGCTTGACAGGGCGTCTGGTGATATAGGGGTTCTTGACATTGCATAAACTGTCATTTAGTTTGTACGACTTGACAGCCAACCATTCATTTTCGGCAACTGCAGAGCCAGTCGAACGACGAAAAAAAAAAGCAAAGGAAACTGTCCTTAGCATTGTCTGAGAGTCGAGTGCTCCTGCTGCTCCTGCTGCTACTCCTGCTGCAGCTCAGCTGCCAGAGTCTGAGGCAGCTCTCAAGAGGTGTCACACACAAATTAAATGGTTGCCTGTCAAACCTCACTAGAGCAGCAAAAAATGGAAATGGAAAGTTGCTTGCAGCTGCAGGTAAAAATGAGATTCTCGCATGACTCACGCACCTGTGATTTCTCGCCCCGCCGCCGCGTCCTGCACGTAAATGGCTGCATTTTTCAGCCAAAGTGCAGCGCAAATATTTGCTAATGCTCCGACGCGTCGGTAGTGTTGCAGGTCGTGCATAATGCCACGCCATGCCACGCCCCCCATTGCCGCCCCTGCACTGACTATGATTAAATGCAGCGCGTTAAACAAATTCTTGAGGCGTTCGCCCTCCCCCCAGCTCTCGGCGTCTCTCCGATTTGTTATGCCCAGCTGTGTGTCCCTCTTCACATCCTCGGGATCTGAATTTGCAACTTGTTATGGCTGCCCCGACTGTTTCTATGCATAAATTAGAGCAGCTTAAATGTGCTGCGTATATATGTATGTGTAAAAAATGTGCAATATTTAAGTATTTTTTTGGTGAATTTAAAAAATGTCATTTGAGCTGCTGTTGGCATAAATGCGACTAAACGGAAGCAAATTATGCATTCAAAATTTAATTTCCGTTGTAATTCAAAACTTTGTAAATCTAAAAAAAAAAAAAAAATGAGAAATTAATAAAAGCAGAAGCGAATTACATTATTTGAGAGTGCGAAAAAAATCAGTAAATGCAAATTAGCCCAGTTTAATTTCCATATATGCATAGCTGCCATCAGAAGTTGTCTTCCTTTTCTTTTTTTTGTTTTTGCTTTTTTTTTGCAACCAGTTTCTCACTTCCCCTAAACAAGAAACTTGTTTGAGTAGCAATGCATGCTGTGTGAGGTAAAGCGAGTATATTAGGTGGGCTACGCTGAGGGCAGTTCGCTTTGAGTCTTTGAGGTATTTACAGCGAGAGAGAGAGAGAGAGAGAGAGAGAGAGAAGAATTGAAGGATTTTTTCATCGTATAGAGAACTATTTCTGATGTCGCTTAGACAAATATGATTTTATCTCACATTGTAGTTTCGCATTATGAGAGCTTTTATTGAATTTAGAGACATGAAACCTATACAAATCTATCTAGGTTATATAAGATTTGCCTACAAAGACGGCTAGTTTTCGTAGTTTTCGAAGATTAAAACTAAAGAAAATCCAAAATTTCAATAAATAAAATATTGTATAACAAGCATGAAAGAGTATTATGCAGTTGATAAAGCTCTACGGCTAGATTCCTACATGTTTTGATTTGCTTGGCTTTTGCTGCTGCTGGTGTTGCTTTTGTTGTTGTTGTTGTTGTTGTTCTTTCTGGTGCTGCTGTTGTTGTGGGTCAACTTGTTTCACAGCGTCGAGAGGAAGCAATAAAGGAAGCCCTAAAAGGGTGTACAGTCCAGCTCAGAAGTTGCAACCGCAGTGCAAGCAGGCAGCAACAGCAGCTGCCACAAGCCTCTACTCTGGTGTGTGTGCGTGTGTGTGTGTGTGTGTGTGTGTTGTGGCAGGTACGCTAGTATTAAATTTCACTTTCAAAATTTTGCCAACTGTTCAAAACTGTCGACAGTTGGCTTGGCTGCTACTCATTGATTTTGTGGCATGTTGCAAGTAGCTGGAGCTAGAGCAGTTGCAATCATGTCCAGCTGGAGCAGTTGCAAACAACTGTGTGGCCAATTGTCGGTTTGGCTTGCGTGGCATGTGCGTAGCTGACATCAAGTGCCACGGATTGAGTTCTGTCGAGCCATGGGTATTTTCGTATTGGATTACTAGAGGAGGACGGGTGGGTGGGTGGTTGGGTGGTTGTATGGGCCTTATTACTGTCAACGTCTGGGGCACGAATCGAGGCAAACGCAGCTGATTTATGACAGGTAAATGAAAGCGGCTTGACCAAAGCTGGAGTTCTGCTTGGAATAGATTGAAGGCATCGGCTTACACAGCACCGACTGCAATGACTAATGATGAAACTGAAACCCAGCCAACCAGCGACAGATTAGTCAAAGAGTTGTGCGAACTTAAATCGAGAGACGAATACGGAAAGCAAAAAATTGCTTAAGAATTATTTAAAATGGGGCTAGAAATGGTAGCTAAAGGAAAGTTTATATAATTTCTATTTTTTATTTATATTTTCATTATATTATTTGATTTATTAAATTTTTTAATTCTGTTATTTTTATTTTATATTTATTATTGTTATTTTTATTTATAAATTTGCATTTTACATATGTAAATCTATTTTATATATTAATACTTTATTTATTTATATATTATATATTTATATTTATTTATTATATTTTTCGTTTCATTTTTCTAAAAGAAATTGTTTCATTCATTTAATTTTGAAATATTATTTTTAATTATTAATTTTATATTATATATTTATATTTTATTTATTTAAATTTATTTATTATATTTATTTATTATATTTTTTTCATTTATTTCAAAAACAAATTATTTCATTCATTTAGTTTTTAAAAAATTGTTTTTAATTATTAGTAATTTAATTATTAATAAGTATATTATTAATAATTATTACTAATTTATATTTAAATTGGTCTCAGTTCATTTTCTGTAACTTCTACAATTATTAATTGTAGCTCTTTGGCTTTGTGCGCCAAATGGAAATGCACTTTGCTTCGCACAAATGCTTTGTCCATGACTCACGCGGCGTATGCGTAATTTGCTCTAGTTCTGTCTATTTATAGGGCAGACGCACTCAGAATGCAATTAGCGCTCTACATTGTTGCCTCTGTTTGTTGTTGCAGTCAGTTTGGCTACTTTATGTGCCGAATTGGCCCAATATCGAAATACAAATGGGCCAGCTGCACACACATACACACACACACACATGCATACAAAGATATTTGAAAGCAACTTAATTATAGCCACACTTGACTCGTCTCTGCCAAGCCAACTAATCCCTTGCACAAGTCAGCTTCACAACTCGGGAGTTCACAGTTCCCACACTGCAAATAAATCATTTCTACGGGCTGGCATTATTTGCCACTTCAGTCATAAGCTTCGGATCTTAAGATTCCAAACAAAAACCACATTTGTTGCGGTCAGTCTAGCTGACCCGCCCTCATCCCGCCCCCCGCTGGAAGTCCACCCAGCCTCACCACGCAGCTGCAGGTGATATGTGTACTTAAGAACTTAAAAACTTGAGAGCGAGTTTCGGTTTGCCTTCCGAGTTTGGAAGTTGTCGCTGTGGCTGCATTCAAGTTCTAAGTTGAGGTCAAGTTCAGCGTCCGTCCAAAGTGTTGACACAGCTCTCAATTTGTAATTTGTTCGCTCAGGCGGGTGGGGGGCGTGGCCAGATTATATTTGCATTAATGCGACACACACATCAAAGTAAGCAAGTAAAAAATGCGTATATATGTATGTATATTTGGGTATTGTATATGTATATGTAAATAACTTTTTTGTGTTTGAGCAAAAGTTTTGTCGCATTGAAACTTAAAGCTGTGCCAACATTTGGCAGCCAGTGGCAAAAGAAAACACATTTCCTTATTTAACAAATTGGAAACGAGTCCAACTGACTGCATGATACCCGTCATTTATTGGTTTTGGATATACGCGATAGTAGGTGTCTAATGGTAGTAGGAGTAGTAGATATATAATAATGGGAATTTAATTGTTGAACTGTGTAATAGTAGTAAATGTTTAATAGGAGTAGATCTTTAATAGTAGTTGAGGTTAGGTAGTAGATAGTAAAAGATTGGAGTAGATAGTAGTATATAGGAGTAGATAGTAATAAATAGTGGGAGATAGTAAAGTATAATAGTAGATAGTAGTAGACAGTTGTAGATAATAGTAGATAATATTAGATATTAGTAGATAGTATCAGATAGGATGGTGGTAGAGAAGATAGTAGCAGATAGTGATAGATTGCAGTAGATAGCAGATAGTAGGAAAAAGGAAAAAGGAGTAGATAGAAGTAGATAGGAGTAGATGGTAGTAGATAGTAGTAGATAGTAGTAAATAGTAGTGGATAGTATTAAATAGTAGCAGTTAGTAGCAAATAGTGGTAGATAGTAGTAGATATGTATATGTCTGCTGCTATTTGAATTAGTTCACATTTAGTAGGTGTCTCATAGTAGCTAATATGGAATGGGTGTCAAATAGTAGTAGATGTCTAAAAATAAAGTAGTCTCTAATAACAGTCGGCTCAACTCAGACTTCTAATAGTCATGCAGTCTCCAATCTCAGCGAGTTTTCTCTTTTTGTATGCCGATCTTCATGGGAGGCTCCTCTGGTTCAGGCTCTGCACTCGGTCTACACACCGTCTCTCTCGCTCTCACAGCTCAAATGCAGCTTCCATTTCAAGCAAATGGTCAGCCTGACAATTGCTGCAAGCCAATATGCTCTCTTATCACTACTTAGGCGCGCATAAAAAGAAGGCAAAAGTTTCCGCGTCGCGTTTCCCCCTTTTCGTGTATGTATGTAAATATTATTAGAATGGGACGCAGCAGCAGCAGGAGCAGAAGAAGCAGGAGCAGGAGCTGTAGCAGAAGTTCAAACACATTTAAATTAGGCCTGAGCGCATTTTGATGATGCTTAAAAACTTTTCAACAAATCTCGCGCGCTCTCTCTTTCTGCAGCTTTCTCTCTCTATCTCTCTCTCTCTCTCTTCTTCGCTTTTACTTCTTACAGGGAACAAAGTTTTTGTTGACAACATTTTTTGCTTGTTAGTTTTGTTGTTGTTGTTGCTGCTGTTGTTGCTGCAGTTACATGTTCCCATCATTATAATGTGTAATGCTTTATTACAGTAACTTTTTTACGCAACATTTTGTCGTAATTTTGTTTCATTTTTTGTCTTTTTTGTGCTCCATAAGAAAAACAAGAAACTTCTTTAAATAAAGTTGTCAAGTCAGCAAATTTCTCTGTGCTTTGTAGGTGTGAAGAAGTGAGGGGAAGAGTCGTCGTCTTCATCTGCTTCGCGTTTTGTTCTTAAAGAAATGCATAATGGAAATGTATTAAATTAGGCCAAAAATGTGATTTGCATATCAACTGCCTCGGAAATGAGATCAGAGTCCGGTTCTATCTCTCTCTTGACCTACTGCAAGGGAGAGAAACTGAAACTTTATGCCATGAATACATCCGTCTCGCTCTGTTGCTCATGCTGAATTCAAAGAGAAGTTAAGCGCCTTTTGCAACTGCAAGCGATATGTTAAGCTGATTAACTGCTTTAACTATGTGGACTATGTGGAACTATACATATATATATATATTTATATATATGTATGCTGCACGCCCTTAGATTTACTTCTTGGCTCATAAATCCTCAGCTGAATTGTAAATCGCTTATAGTTTTTGCTCTTCAGCTGTAAACCGCATCCACAATATACATATATATATGTATATGTATGTGTATATAAATATATGTGAAAGACAATTGCCACAGCAACATTTAATACTGTCAAACAGAAATTGGCAGCCTCGTGCGGCCATGCTGACATTTTGCTGTCCCAAGTTGAGTGTAAGCGGCTTTTACTTATCGTTTGACATTTTTTGTGACTTGTGCAGCAGCACCCACACACACACACACACCCACTGGCTACCCTTAGTTTGCAGCATTGTCAAGTCTGTCTCCCCCCTCTCTCCCGTCTGACCTATGTGGCTGCTGTGCCCTGCACTTGTTCGCCTGCAATGTTTATGTGCCGAAAGGCAGCTGCAAAAAATCGGAACCACAACAAAAGGCTGTCGAGTTAAGCACCGATACAGCAAAATAACGGAGGGAATGACACTCCATATGTAAAGTCTGCGCCGAGTCAAGCAAATGAACTACAATCAAAGACTTAACGAGCAGGCGAACCGACATGAACTCAAATTTAATGCGTGCTTATGAATCTAAGATAAATAGATGAAGAGTTACGTTAAAATCCCAAATGAGTTCAGGAATGGAAATAAATTACAATATATTTATAAAAAAAATATACAATTAAATAGTGGTTAACATACATTGAGGTTATGTTGACCAGAAATAAAAATATTTATTAAACAGACAAATATTATTTTATATACTATTCTCTATAATGTATATTATATAACAACTCATTCTGCTTAAACAACGTATATTTACATATACAATATATCATATAATAATTTATGAATAATAATATGTGCATATTTTTTTATTCTCGGTGCAACATAACCTCAAAGCCTTTAGTAAACTGTATTTCGAAGCACTCATAAGGAAATTACAGTATTTTCTAGTTTACCACTTACAAAACTTTACTTTCCTTTGCATTTTTAAGCGTTTTACTCTAAAAAGCCTCAGCTCTTCCTCTTCAATCCATTATTCCGTATTCTATCCGCTCTTCGGCTAGATAAAACACGCATTTCCTTTGAAGTTGGAAAGCCTCTGAGCACAAAGTGTGACTGCATTTGTGACTAGGAATCATTTTAGCACTTCCTTTGCATTTAATGCAGCTCTGCCTGCCTCTGTCTCTCTCTCTCTCTCTATCTCTTTGTCGCTCTGGCTCTGTCTCGCTAGCTCTCATTCGGTCGCTTAATCAGCGCTTAAGTAGGAACTCGGAAAAGCCGCCAACCGTCAACCTTTCCGCACTTGCGCTCACTTGAACTTAATTTGGTGAGTGGTTCGAGCGCTGGCATTCGTCCCTCCGCCAGCCCTGCACTCACCCGGTGGCAGGCAGCGAGCGAACGCGTCATAAACGTCTGGTAAAACAGTGCAAAACACAACGGAGATGTGTGCGGGTGGGTGGGGGAAAAATAATATAAGAACAACAACACTGAGCGAATTGTGGGACTAGGCTAGGCTGCGGCCAGGCTAGGCTGGCAATAAAAACGCACTTGGAGCCGAGCCCCACTCGAGGCACAGCTCGTTGGCTTCAACAGTCTGTCGACTGGTTACCACTTCCGGCGGCAGCAGCTGTTCCTGCCACAGGTAACCAACGGCAACCCCAAAATGTCTGGCCCGAGTGCCAAGTCGAGTCGAGTCGAGTTCAGTTGAGCGTCTGGGAGCAACATATGCAAATTTAATATTTTTATTAAAAAAGTTTTTTGGACCACACAAAGAAGCAGCAGCAGACACGGAGACACAGCACACTTCACAAAGCGAAAGCTGAGGGAGAGACAGAGCATGAGAGGGTGACTGAGAGAGAGAGAGAGAGAGATGTAGTGCTCTGTGGCACTGTCTCTGTTTTAATAGGGAAGCGAATTAAGTGCCGCGGTTCGAGCCAGTTCCTTTCTCTTTTTTCGCAGCTACCAACACTTTCCCCTTTTCACATCTACCCCTCTGCCCACCCGCACTCTCACTCGCTGTCCTTTCCATAAAAATACACAAGTTTTTTATCCGCCTGCCGTGAACCCTTTGCCACACCTCCTTTCAGCTGCTTCAGCAGCATTTTGTTTGCTCTGTTGCTCGCTTCGCTTTTGTTATTGTTGGCGCTGCGCTTGCTTGTATTGTTAGTCAGTTTTCAGCTCCTTTTCTTGTGGATCAACTAATATTGCTTCTTCTTCTGCTGCTGCTGCTGCTGCTGTTGGGCAACAAAAAAATGAAAATTCAAATGCAAAAATTGTTAGCAAAAAGCTTTTGGCCCGCCCCGCCGTTGGCCAAAGTTTATTATGTGCTCGCTGTTTGCCTAATGCCTCGATACAGCGCAAGCGAAACGAAAATGAATATAAAATATTGAACCAGCATATATGGCGAGTGCTTCACATAGTTAGGGAGTCTTTTTGTGTTTGTTTTTTTCTCTCTCAATTATATTTAGTCTTTCTATATGGATTAGAGAGATGTGACTAGGCTGTAAGATAGCTGCTTTTTGTTAGTATTGCTGAAACTATGGAGATTATTATAGACACATGTTTGCAATGTGAGCTTAGTATACAGCTAATTTATTTATTATTATTTACTTTATTTTACTAGAAAATTTTATTTTATTTTTTTTTTTAATATATTTGTTTTGTTTATTATAAAAATCTTAACAAGCTAACATAAAAGTTGTTTGCATAGAGAGCAGAGCTGTTCAGGCGATCGATTGGAACACAACTGAGAGAAAACACCGTATCATTGTTTTTGCAGCTGTACCCTGACTATATCAAGGCCTTAGCTATCTTAGGACTGTTCTTATGCTGCCCAACTCCCTCCTCACTCATAGTTTCCTTGCTCGAGCGCTCGCTCATCTCACTTCACTCTACCTAAAATTGTTTTTAAACTGTATCTTCAATGTTTACTCGCCCCACCACTCTCTCTTCACCATATTTAACTTATCTAATAGCTTCTGTCCACAAAAAAAAGAAGAAGAATGAAATGCTTTACCGGCCTAACCCTAGTTTAAAATTAATTTCAAATTGAATTTGCATTGCATTTTCAATTTGGCAACCGCAAGCCTGATTGAAAATATATACATACATGGAGCCATAGTTGGGGCGGCAGCAGGACCTAAAGGACCTTCGTCAACATTTAAGGTAATGACAACAGCAATGGCCCATAACAATAATGAGAATTTCTTAACCCGAGTGTGTGCGCTCGTCTATGGGGCCATAAATAAAACAAACGAGGCAAACGATAACCACAAATTCCATTAAAAATCTCATAGCCACATTTGCTACATTGCTTCATTATGATGTGCTAGGTGGAGTCACAACTATCTCTCTCTCTCTCTCTCTCTCTCATTGTCTCTGTTGTCCTGCCCTGCGGACTAGAACTAACCAGTTAGCAAATGTGTCCACAGATAACCCAAAAACCCAAAACGGAGCAGTTGAAAATTATGTCACAGCTCTTTGGTTCACCTGTCTGACCTCAGCTAGCGCCACTCAACACACAGACAGAACCACCCAGCCACCCAGCCACCCACTCGACACGGCGGGTGGTGGGAATTCGTTTGACCTTTGCTTTTGAATAAAGTGCTGTGACAATAAAAGCCAAATAAAATGAAACAAAAATGCGCACAAAAACAGTCAACACGAACGGAGTTGGGTTCGGGTTCAGGTTGGGGCTCGAGTTTGTGTTCCCCTGTTCCCCATTCCCAGTTCCCCTTTTCCCCCTTTTTCTCGGTGCTCACTCTATGTTCTATTCTCTCTGGTTCCATCCTCGCATAAAAATTTGCTTTTCTATGC
Source organism: Drosophila navojoa (assembly GCF_054131105.1). NCBI lineage: Eukaryota > Metazoa > Arthropoda > Insecta > Diptera > Drosophilidae > Drosophila > Drosophila navojoa. The sequence continues at coordinate 15,464,916 of NC_142892.1, forward strand.
CAGGTTGACATTAGCCCAAAGTTGTTTAGTCTCTCTCTCTCTCTCTCTCTCTTTTCTTTTGTCGTCGTATTGTTGCTCCAGAGAGAACCTTGTGCCTTGTGCATAAATAAATTTTCGCATGTTGCCAGCACATTTGGCTGGCTGACTTCACGTCTCATTGTGCCACACTATTTCCCTTTTCTTTTCTCTACCTCTCCTCGCTCTCCCTCACTCTCTCTCTCTCTTTTTGTTAATAATGCTTTTCGGACGTAATTAGAGCTTAGCTGTGAGCATGTTTAGGTTTTAAACTGTGTCGCCGTCTGCTCGTTAGCTCGATTTTCCGTTTCCTGCTCTGCCCCGGCTCCCGAACTCTGCAGTGTCTAGCGTTGATTGATTGAGGCAGCTGTAAAATAATTTGAGCTGGGCCAAAGCATCTATTGAATTTTGCATTGTAAAACTAATAAGAGTAATGGAAAATCTTAGCATATTCTAATACCCTCTCTCTCTCTCTCTCTCTCTCTCTCTCTCTTTGCAGGTAAGACTCTATAACTGAAACTAGAGCGTGAGTATATTCGAGAATGAAATTTTGATACTTTGTCAAACTTGCCGAAAATTGTCGCATAGCAAAACTTAAAGTTGACAAAATTGGTTTTGTATTTTCTCTTTTATTATTATTTTTTATTATAAATTGGTATAGTTAAAGTTTGCGATTGCCATGGAGAAGCACCTTTATTTATTTTCGCAAACAAACGTGCGAAATGTGGCTGAACATTTGCCTCTCTTTCTGCGCTCAGGTCAAGTCGGCTGTGCGGTACAGTCTAGCAGCTGCTTGGCAGGAGACGACGGCGAGCCGCAGTGGTTGCTCAAGCGTAAACAACAGCAGCAGCAACAACAACAACAACAACAACAGTAGAATTGTCTTCTATTCTTGCAATTGGCGCGTTACGCTTGAAGTGTGGCCAACTGTGTTTTCGGTTAGGGCTAACTGACCTACAAGGGGCACATGAACTTGCAACTTTTGGCAAATGATTCCCCCTTTTTGATGCAGTTTGATGGCACTCGACTGCTGGTGGTTGGCGGTGGTGGCAGTGGTGGGTGCAGCCAAGCGTCACGGCCAAACGAGTTCACAAATGTAATTATTGAGCGTGGCAACAACAACTTGCAATGAGCTGGTAACAAGTGTCGCGCTGCTGCTGCTTCTGCTCCTACTACCTCTGCTTCTGCCTCTGCCTCTGCTGCTGCTTCTTCTAGTTCTAGTTGCCATAAAAATAGGCATTGTGGGGTTAATAAAGGCAGAGCAGAGCAAACAAACAACTGTTGCTGCTGCAGGAACTCATAAATTTGAACACTTGTTCGACTCGCCGAAGAAAACTAAATAAGTTGTTTGGCAACATATTAATGCGGGTGGTGATAAAGAGAGAGAGAGAGGGAGAGTGAGAGAGAATCTGAGAGTGTGGCTGGCATAAATTCTAGTTTTATTTTGGGCCTGGAGTTGGCCTAATGTAATAATAACGTAGATTTTATAGACACCAAAATAGGCAGCACAGCTGCCTCTGCTAGTGTGTGTGTGTGCCTGTGTGTGTGTGTGTCTGTGCATTAATTTCACACATTTACACAGCACTTTTGTGTCTCATTTTTCTTTGTGCTGGCAAAACTTGCCTACTACGCACAAAACGAAGAAAATAAGCTGGCCGAATGGGAGTCGAGGGTGTGAGAGCTGAGCATAAAGTATACGACGCGTAGGCCAAACGAAAACAACTTTTGCACGTACGCTGACTTGTTGCCCACATGTGTGTGTGTGTGTTTGTTTTGATAAGAGTCATTTAGGGTGTGCGCGTGTGTGAGCGTAGCAAATTGATATAAATCTTGACAAGTGCGCTGCGTACATTGCCTGGCAGCTTACAGCTAAACGAATTCCTCGGCCAAAAACAAGACGAGGAAGCAAATTAATAACTAGGCTGCGAGACGTCATGGCCATACACTACCCCACTTAGATTAATTATGCTGTGCAAGGGTGTTCCACGCACTCCCCCACCCTCGCTCCCACTCACACTCTCTGCCTCTCTCTCTCTGATATATTTGAGCACGTAAATTGCCTGCGTCGAGCAAAGTGAGTTAATAATTTAAAAACAAATGAAGCAGACTCGAATAGAAGAGTAGCAAAAAAAAAAAAAGAAAAGAGAGAAACAATTGTCTACTTATTTGCCTAAAGAGACCTCAAGCGCCTTCCGTTGCGCTTCGCTGTTTGCTCCAGATAAGCTAAAAAAAAGATGAAGAAAAGTTTATTATTTATTGCATTGCAAATTCCAGCGTGAGTGTGTGTGTGCGTGTGGGCAGACCAACTGGCCTTTCTCTCTCTATATACATATATATTTAGATATTTTTATACAAGTCACATGCGAGTGGGCGTCACAATTTACAGTTTTGCATGCTAGAAAAGGTTTTCCCTTTTGGCCCACGCGGCTGCCACTGAATCAACATTTCTGATACTTTTCTCGATTCCCGTATACATTTGTTTATAAATATTTAATATTTACCTGCCTCACGGTTATATCTATTTTTAGCTGTGCATAATAAATATGCTAAACTCTTAAAGTTAAGCATATTCGTTTTCTGAAATGATATCATAGGTATCTAGCATGGATAGATGGAGAGAGGAAGAGATAGGAGATAGATTTCTGCCGAATTCAGTGAGATGGAGGTGAATGGAAACTCATAGAAGGCAAATAGAACCATGTGTTGACCATAGATGGGAGCAAAGAGATGTAAAGAGAGACAGAGATAGACATATTTGTCTCATATGGCATTAGGTAGAAGAAGATTATTACAGGATAGGCTAATATAGAAGCAGACTGAGGCATCATATCTTTACCAAATGAAGTAGTTCGAGGTAAAATAATATTTACTACAGTCTTAGAGCTATACTTATACTGTTGAACCTTAAGGCATACTAAATGTTAAATAATATATGTATTTACATCTATAATTTGTATGCAAAAGAGCATTTCGCTTATCGATCAAGCTCCTGCCAAAGTATAACTAAAGCAGTTCCAGCTCTGCCCACTAGCTATCTGGCTCCATATCCTTCTGCTCTCATTATTCAATTTCATTTATCTACTTTTGTTGCTCACATATCTCTGCTTCATTTCATTCTATATAAAATTATAATTTTTTACTTCTGTCAGCTAATCAAAATGAAATCTTCAAATTTACCAGCCAAAAAAAACACGCAATTGCCACGCCCCTTTTGAAATTAGCATACACACAATTAAAATTCAAGGTCCTCAAATAAAGTGGACCACAGGGCGAGGCGCAAAGCACAAAAAGACAAAGGCGAAGTGCTCATATAATCATTTTAAGGATTTGTATTTGCTGCAGGACGTGAGGTCATGTTCGCAATAAATCTAAGCAAGAAGCAGAGCGGAGAGCGGAGAGAGTGAGAGAGCGGAGAGTGAGAGAACTGAGCTTGATGATTGCCCACTGGCAGGTCGCAAATCAACGCAGCAGCTGCCGCCGTCTCCTGCGACACCCACTCCCCTCACTCCCCTCGCTCCACTCGCCCCACTCGCTCCCAGGTGGGTGGCTAATTAAATGACAGCAGCGAATGCGGGATACGAAATTAACCTTTAATTTTTGATAAACAAGCTCGAGAAACACACTCTAAAAATATGCAAACCGAATGAATGAATGCAAATGAAGTGGACTCCAGCTGAGAGAGAAAGAGATAGGCAGACAGAAAGAGAAAGGGAGTGAGAGTGAGAGGGGAGACTCAGCAGGTGGCAGCGACTGGGAATAACAAAAAAAAAAAAAAAACAAAAAGTAAACCAAGAAAAAAAATGATTGTAAATAACGTTGCTTGTGGGCGGAACTGGGCTGGGCGGGGTGGTGCGCGGCGGCTGGGGTGGCGCCACACAGCTTCCGGTGCTCTCGACAGCCGTTTACATAATTTCAATATGGCGGCTTTTGTAGGCGCGCGCGTGGCCAGCAGACGAAACAGCCACTTAAAGGACATGCCAGGACCAGCACCAGCACCAGCCAGGGCTCACAACAACAACTACAACAACAACGGCAACGGCAACAGAAGGCTGTTGTTATGCTAGGTGGTTGGGCATTTTTTCATTGTGCCCGAGATGAAAATGTAACAAAATAAAAATTTGTGTTTATGTTTTTCTTGATTTCTGCTCTGCAATGAGCGCAGCAACAACGAATTCTAATAGAGAATGCGACACGCCGGAGATAATAGAGAAATCTCTCTTCACCCTTATTTATACATGTCCCCACTTGAGTGTCCCCAGTGGCGAGATTGCTTCGAGCTAAGCAAATCACAATCATTCATTATGGATGAGTGGGCGCCGGAATGTGTCCACGTGTTCCTTGGACTCCCTCACTTGCATTTACTAATGCTAATTGGCTCGGCTGACTACTTTATTGAGCCCATGCCGGGCAATGGCTGCGGCTGTAATTAAAGTAAATTATGTTGAGGCAAAGGCAGCCCAGACTCAAGTCAGGCATTGGCTGCAGCTAAGTCGGCGGAGTCAAGAGGTAACTTAGAAGAGAATCGCTTCACTATAGCAGCTGCTGCCACTAGAGAAGGGAGTCGGAGTAAGCCCCTACATATAACTCGCTCTCTCTCTCTCTCTCTCTCTCTCTCTCTCTCTCTCTCTCTCTCTCTCTCTCTCTCTCTCTCTCTTTCTCTCGCAACAAGTGTGTCGTTTAATTATTATATTTTATTCGGCTTTATTTCTGTGTGGTATTTGCTGAAAGGAAGCTTACCTACATTTAATATAATTAACAATTAATTAATAATATTTTTAATATGAATTTTTATATTATATATATATTTTATATATAATCCTAAACTTATCTTCAACATGGTTCTAATGTAAATAATTTTTTTTTTTAAATGTATTATATTATTTTTATAAAAATTACTAATTATGATATTTCTGAAAAAAATATAAATTAAATTTTTTATTTTAATTTTATATTTCAAATTAAATAAAAATATGAAATAAAGATTTCCATAATTGAAATATGATAGCTTGAGACAAACATGACATTTTTTTTTTTTAAATTTACATAAAAATTTTTAATATTTAATTTGACTTTATATCTATTTAAAATCTCATATATTCAAATTACAAATTTAAGAGAAATTCTTAGCAAATTCACATAATTTAAACCAAAAAAATGTGATTTCTTTCTGTAGAAACTTACATCAAAACCTCTCTCAGCCATTTAAGACTCCCTCATCGAAGCCAAAGCAAATTTTGCAGAGTATTTGCAGCTTCGGCTTTTTGTTGCTTCTTCAGTTTGCTTTTGTTATTTGACGTTTTTGCTTTGTTTCATTTATTTATTTTTTTTTTTATTTCATTTTTATGATTTCGTTGTTATTTGTTCTCATCCTTCAGGGCAGCTGCCCACTTTTGACACTTATTTTTGACAGCTTAAGGACATTTGAGGGTCATGCACTTAACATGAGTGCGGGATTCTGAGCCGGGCCTGGGCGGGGCTGGGGCTGGTCGTCTCGTTGAATTTCAAAATTGTTTGCATGTCTGAGATTTGTGGCAGTTTATTATGAATATACATAAATATGGCTAGGTACATTTATATATAGAGAGAGAAAGAGAGGGAGAAATGTGTGTAAGTCAGCTCGTGTTGTTTGGGGGGGCGGGAGGCGTGGCTGCCTGGAGAGCTAGGCAAACCGCATTCATTATGAATGAACGGGCGCCTGGCTGTGCGCCCACATTTTTTGGCTCCCTCCGACATGCATTTGGTGTGTGTGTGCGTGTGTGTGTGTGTGTGTGTGTGGACAACTATTTACTAATGGTAGTCGGGTTGGCTGACGACTTTATTGAACCTATGCACAGGCAACGGCTGCTGCTGTAATTAAATTAAATTATGCTCTATGCTGTTGGCAAGGCAGCCGTTGCTCTAGCTGCTCCTGCTTCTGCTCCTGCTCCTGCTCCGGCTCCTGCTTTCCCCGTCTGGCAGTTTTCAATGCTTTGCCGCATTAAAATTTAGTGTTGCTTTTAAGTGCCGGTAATAAGATATTTTGTATGCTTCTGGGCATTGGACAACACATCAGGCGCAGAGCCATGTGCTTTACGCCCCCCACTCTCTGTCTCTCTCACTCTCACTCTCCTGCTCTGCCCCTCTGTGTGTGACAAAAGCAGTTTGCATAATTTAAAAGGCCTAAAAAGCAACTATAAGTTTCGCCTGGCATTAGATATTTTTGGCAAAGATGTTGCACACACACACACTCAAACACACACACACACACATTTGACTAGGGCTTTAGATGGCTTGGGTTACTGAGCTCCCTCTAAGTCTTTGCCCATTCGTGTTCACAGTTCGGTTTACAAGACCACAGAAAAGGGTTGCGACAATTTGAGCATTATATGACAACAGCTGCCTAATGCCAAACCCGAAACACAGATGCCCATCATAAGCATGAAATAAATTCCTAAACTGTTCTAATTAAGTGGACAAAAAGGCAATCGTCAAGGGTCTGCACTCAGCTGTACTCGAAGTAAGCAGCAAAGCTTTGCTCCATCAATATGGAAATGCGGAAGCATGTCATGTTGAGGAGTCTGTGCATCAGATGAACTCAAGAAGTGTTTGGCTTAATGACAGATTATATGAAATGGAAGAGCTCTCAGAAAGGGATTGGGAGTTGGAGTAATTTGTAATGAATTTAAAGGGGAAATAGAATAGAATCGTAGAGTAAATTGGAATTAAATTTCATATTTTATATAAAAGAAAGAATAATTATAATTATATATAAACAGAATAAAGGCTCGCACTTGTTATACTTAATAAATGTAATGATCTAACCTAATTTAAAATATGAAACTTCATTCCCATTTACTATAAGAAATAATAATCTTAATTAAAAAAGTTTGATCTTTCTTTCATAGACTTTCGAATAAAACCTCATTCAGTTTCATCTCTTATATTTTCATTTGAAATGTTTAGCATCTTTGAAACCTATCAAAAGTGTTCAATCACCTCAACTTCTCAAGCTGCTCAAAATATCAAAGTTCTGCTGCAATCAATACTTCTATTCCAAGTTCAACTAAATCACAACAGTTTCAGGAGTTTTCGTAAGAGAAGCAAACTTTAAATAGATCGATTTTCCGAAGTTCTCTACCCCGCTACCTGTCTCTCTTTCTCCCAGTTATTTGTTTTGTAATCAGCGCTATCAAGAGCAAAGCACGTTTGAGCTTGCAGAAGACAACGGTGACAACAAAAACTATGGGGAAGGGAGGCGGTGGTATGGGGGCAAGGGGCAGTTACAAAGAAATGCTGGCAGACGTGTTAAGCGCCTTAAAGTATGCAACGACAACACTGCAGACACAGGGCCAAGACACGTGTGTCATTAGCACCGAAACGGGAGCTGGCTAAGCAACAAGCACACACGCACAGCTCTCAGACTGAGCTTGATGGACAATTGTAGCAGTGGGCGTGGCACACACACACACGCACACACTGTGTGACTCTAGCTGCTAGCTGGCTGGCTGTCCGGCATGGCAGTCATAATCGTAGCGCTTATCGTTAGTTCTGCTCTGTTCTATTTGCACCGAACTTCATAAAGGTGTCTCCCCAGAGAGGTGTGCTTCAGGTTGAGTTGTGAGTGCTATACACACACACTCCCTCATCCTCTTCTGCTCTCTCTCTCTCTCTCTCTCTCTCTCCCTTTCTATCTCAATCTGGTCTCCGTTTCTCTGCTAGCTTAATTGTGCTATGGGGAACGCTTAGCAGCAGCCACATTGACATTGTTTTTGTCCAGCAGCTGCCACGCCCTCAACTTCATTTGCATTGCTTGACTTTTGAGCCAAGAAATTTGCTTTCATAAAATCTATTTTTTATGCTGGTCACTACAGTCTAGTCGAAAAGTTTCGCTCCAAACCTAATTGCTTACCGAAGTTGCACAAGAAAATCCACAAAAGTTTTATTTTTTATAAAGCAGCAAATTGAAATTGTAAAACACTTGAGCAACAAGCAAATTATTTAGCTAATATAATTATGAATTTACATATTTAATAGTACTACAGGAGAAATATACTGGGGCATACGTATATAAAGTGCTTCTGCTCAAAGATATTTCTTGATATTAAATTGCATGACTTTTGCTTTTGCGCACATCATTTGTCAATATGTACGTATACCCTGTAAAGGTGTTTTTGTTGTTATTCTTATTTTCCTTTTTATTTTTATAAATATTACAACGCCTTGCACTCTCAAACGCTGTGGCTCATCTCCGTTTCCGCTTTGGTATTGGCAGTTGGCGCTCTCGCGTATCGATTAATTGATTGATGAACATGCTATGAATAGCAGATGAAGGTGATGTTATTACACATAACATATGAAGCGATAAGCAATACACACCAATACATACACTAACACATGCACACATACATGTGTGCAGCCTCAGCATTGCATGAATGGTTTTTTTTTTTTCTTTTTCTGCGCGCGCTCTATAAAAATTTGAAGCAAGCTATGGAAATGGCACAAAGGCATATACATACATGCATATATGTATGTGTATGTTTGTCTGAATAAACGTGCTAGGTGCCAGGCACGTGAGTGCTGAGAAGCAAAGCAGAAAAAAAAATCCTGCTCTTGGGGTAGCGGCATGAAAAATTGTTTGTATTGCATATTTTTAGGGGCTGACGGCAGGGAAGCGGCCAAGCGTGAAACATGTTATCGAAGCGCTTTTAATGGAATTAATGCAGGGAAAGAGACCAAGCAGACACCCATACAGACATACACGCACACACACACGCACTCACACAGTAAAGGCAGCCTAAGGAATGCAAAATGAATTAAATTTAAGGCTCAAACGAAAAATCCTTTGATTTGCTTTAAGGCTCTTGCCTTGTTGGAGCTTCTCTGTCTTTATTAAGCCAGCTTACAGCAGGTGCTGAATCCATTGGGCGGCACACGGCTTAAATTTCATTAATTTCTTGTAATTCGGCTATTAATTAAAAATCAACAGTTACTTTGTGTTTGAGCAGCTGCTGTCGAATGCTCGACGAGCCGAGCAGGAGTTGGGCTCAGTTGGGTGCGAATTGGGCTAGCAGCGAAAGGGTAGCACAGGCGTCAAGTTGACTAATTGACCAGGTGGGGGTTGGCAATTATGAGAGGCGAGATTGGATGCTGTGGTTATCTACTTTTATGGGAGCGTGGCTAAAGGATTCGTTTTTTAATAATAAATAATTAATATATGCTAGAAAAAAAAAGTTTGATTATTTATTTACTTTATTTTATTTTATTTATTATTATTTTTAATTTTTTAAGGTATTTTTTGAACACTAAAAAATATTTTAAAAATATTTATATTTGTTAAAGGCAATTCTAAGTAAATTAAAAATAATATAAACTCAAATTAAGAATCTGAATTGAAGATTGCAACAACTCTTTCTTGGATATTAGATATTCTTTAATCATACAAGAAGTTCCTTCTATAGTATTATAGAGCATTTAATATTCGACCTCATAAGCTGATAACATTTCCATTTTTGCAACACCTCATGTCACAAAGGACAGCCAAAAAGCCAACGGCGCTCGTTAGATATGCAAAAAAATAAAGCAAAAAAAAAAAAAGTAGAATAAAAACAGTATACACTGCACTACATGGAGCGCCGGCAATTGAGTTATGAACAAGTGTGTAGGTGTGGGTGCGTTTGTGTGTGTGTGTGTGTGTGTGTGATGCGTAATTAGGCAAAAACATATTACTTTAATGACTGGGACATGCAGCTAGCCAAGATTTAATTATGAGGCAACAGCAAGCGGCCAAGCGGGCAAATTGAATTCGGGCTGCCGAGCGCAAAGGGACACAGGATACAACTACAGCAGGAGTAGCAGCAGCAGTAGCAGCAGCAGCAGCAGCTGCCTTCGTTGCCACGCCCACAGCGGCTAACGCCCACTGTATAGTAAACTCTACCAAAATTGAACATTAAAATCGTTTATGCATTTTGTGTGCTGCTTGCTGCTCTAATTGGTTTCACTGCTGCTCCTGCTGCTCCTGCTGGTGCTGTTTGTGTTGGTGCTGCTGCTGCATGAGAGGCCATAATAAAATATTATTATTAGAAATTAAATTTTTATGCGTGTTGCTAGCGCGCCTTTTATTGCACACTTTTAGGTGATTGGCTGCAGTCGAGGAAGTCGTCAATGTTAATGCCCGAACTTTGAATGGCAAATGAAGTCGAATCGCTGCTCGACACTCCGCAATTTACACTAGCCAACAGGAGCAGAGTGTGCGTGTGTGAGTGGCTAGAGTTCAGCTCGAAATCTATTTAAATTCAAGTTAATTTGATGGGCTGTCCTTAGTTTAATGCGAGATGAGTTACGAGTCATAGGCAAACACAGAGCTCAAGACCACAAAATGCAAGCCACACACGTACACAAACACAAGCACACACACACACACACAGACACACACTGAAGCTGAGAATGTGTCTCTGTCAGGCAGTTATCGCTGAATTATGCGGGCTGTTGACAGAGGAGTATGTCTATGGCTGAGTGTGGGGGCTAAACCAAGTGCTGAGTACGCTTAGCTTAGGCCACAAGTACACACACACACACGCACACACACACACACAAGCGAATGCTAAATGACACAGAGAAATTCAATGTCAAAGCGTTGGCGCACAAAAGAATACGATATGTAGAAGAAGAAGAAGACGAAGCAGCAGCAAGACAGGGCAAAGGGATGAGTGTAAACGGACATGGACATGGACATGGACACGGACAGTAGCTAGTTGCGTCAATGGCGATGATGACAATGATGATGGTACACACACAGAGAGAGAGGGAGAGAGAGAGAGAGAGCGAGAGAGAGAGAGAGGTAGAGAGAGAGAGTCACTCGTTCACACAACTAAATGTGAAAAAGTTTGATTTGCAGCCGGAGAAAGGACGCAGGAAATGGTCTACATGGAAAAAAGATGTTGAAATATATGAGGAAAGCAAGCTGAAAGTTCTTCTTCTTCTTCTTCTTCTTCTTTTTTTGCCCCGTTGCTGCGGAAACGGAAATAGAATTATAAAAGCCAAGCTAAAGACGTTTACACACCATACAAAAAGCAAATGCCAACTCAAGGGGTGAACCAGACAGAGAGGGCGAGAGGAAGAGAGAGAGGGAGAAAGAGGGAGACGGAGAAAGAGAGAGAGACACAACACACACACACACACATGGCGAGCAGATAAGAAAACTGTTTGCCAAAGGCTTAATGCTCTGTCTGTGTGTGTGTGTGCGAGTGTGTGTGTGCGTCTGAGCGGGGAAAACTTTTTGCCAAGTTCGCTGGGGCACAAAATTTATGAACAGACAACCACAAAACTGTGCGGGGGAGGGGTAGGGGGAGGCTGGTAGGTCGACTGAGGGTCGGGCTGATGGTATGCTTGAATCAAAAATGAAGTGCGATTTATGGTCATACAAATCAAAGTTTGGTGCTTGAGTTGATTGCTAACAATCTTTTGTATGCCAATGCCAGTGTTGCTCGAAATGCGACAAGAAGGAAGAAGCAGACCGAGCAGGAAGCGGGGTGGGAGAGTGAGAGCGAAAGAGAGATAGGGAGAGTGGGCACACTTTAGGCCTGACTATGAATGGAAATTCTGTAATATTTGACACTCGCTTGGCCGACTTCAGGTGTAGCCAAAGAGATTTGTGGTACAAATTAGTTGAAAACGCTCTGAAAAATGAGGTGATAAATTTTCGCAAAAACTTTTCAATTGAATGGGCCGGACCGGGCTGGGCTGGGCCGAGTCGAGCTGCGCTGAGCTCTGCTTGCTTTATGAACAATTATCAAAGCTGTGGTGAAATTTTCCTAACATTTTGCCACAGCTCAGCTGATTTCTGTGTGTGTGTGTGTGGCACAGAAACTTTTGCAAGCCAGCTGCCGAATACGCACACACACACACACATACAGCCAAGGGGCGTTAATGTGAATGGCCATTGCTCAAGTTTCCAGCGGTTTAGTTTATGAGTTTCAATTTGGGAAGCGAACGAAGCACTTTGGCCACGTTTCGGGTTTTTTGGGCCTGAGCCTGAGCCTGTGGCCGTGCCTGTGCTGTCATGCATTTATTGAGTCACTAATTTGGCTATTGTTCGCCCCAGGCCCCCAAACGGGGCAGGGAATGCGATTGATTTGAAGTGTTTGCAGAGCTGGGCAGGTGAAAGGATTGAAGCGATTCAAATGATTATGAACTTGAAATGGGAGTGTAAGGGGAAATCAACGTAATCAAATTACATTCGAAAGGTTGAACTGAATGGGTGCCGAAAATAGAAGGGATTCAATTTAATGACAAAGATATTTAAAGCACATATTTCAATGGAATTATTAGTAGAAATTATAGCTCAACTTGCTGTAAAAAGGCTAGATATATATTTCTTAAATTTCAATATATAAATCACAATAAAAATGGCATTTGATTATGTTCATAATTAGATTAAATGAGCGCCTCAAATATGATGTAATTGTATACCATTTTATATAATAAATCAAAATCAGTTTAAGCAAAATATAAACATTTTTAATTACAATCAAATAAGTGCTTAAAGCACTTAGCAGCTTGCCATATAACTGCTGCTGTGACTCGAAAAGACTGGAAAAGAGTTCAGCTGCTCTTAACCCTTGGCAGCCATTTAAGTTCAATCTTTGGCTAACCCTGCCACCAGGCACCAGCAGGAGTGGCAGCCAAACAAAGGTTACGTGTAGCCCTAACGATAGCCCGCATCACCTTGGGCCAGAGCCCCGACCCAACGCGGCAGCGAACCCAAACCCAAGCCCAAGCCCAAGCCCGAGAGCAAACCCAAGCAAAGCCAGGCAAGTCGGCGACGCATTTGGCACGGCTAATTCAGCACAACATACGACGCATTACAGTTATAGTGGCAGGACAATCAGGACGAGCAGCTCGAGCTCGGGCGCTGCAGAGGATTTGCTACTTGAGAAATTGAATATTTCACATGTCTGTTTGAATTTTATACAGACACAGAGGAAGGCAACAACAACAGCACACAGCGGAAAAGGAAGTCTAACAGAGAAATAGAAGATAAAAAAATAAATAAAAGAAACGAAACGAAACGAAACGAAAAAAAATGTGCGAAAACCTAACCAGCAAACCAAATAGGAAAATTGAAAAATACAAAAAAGAAAATAAAATTGAGAAAGGAAAAAATAAATCGAGAGAAGCTGCTGCAGCAGCTAGAGAAACGTGAAACGGCTGGGCGCCTAATTTAATATTCCACAGAGCAGGAAATTTGTGGACAGAGGCGGAAGGCGGGCGGGCAGTAGACACAGAGAAAGAGAGAGAGAGAGAGAGAGAGAGAGGGAGAAGAGCGGTAGAAAGAACGAGCAGACAGGCAAACAGACAGTTCAGACACAACTGATTGTCGTTTATAAGAGAGAGAGAGAGAGAGCTTGAGCTGATGATCCATGTTGGAGCAGCTGTAATAGTTTTCTCTAAATGATAAATTTTGTTATCATATGCAAATATTCTCAGATGAAGCGTGAATTTCAAATTATGTTAAAGGCTTTTCCTTTTGCATCAAGTAATTTTTGAAACTAGGTCAACAGGAAATGGCTAACAAATTCTTGGAAATAAAACTTTGAACAAAATTTGAATGTCGAATCAATCAAGAAGCTAAATTATCAAATTAGTGTTGACATTTAATCAGAGAGTATAGTTCCATAGAGATATGTATGTATAAATGTATGTAACAGGCTAAGGTAGGGTATATATTATTCAGATTAAAACAGTCTAGTCAACTGATCCGATTTAACTGTGAGACTGTCGTTTGATCTTCTATCAATAATCAAGTATAAATCACACAACTTAACCAAAAACTAACTCTTACAGAAGAGAAACTGAAGGAGAGCAGAAGCAGCGCACATTGAGCTGTGTCTGTGTGTGTGTGTGTGTAGCAATATTCTTCAATACACGCATACATAAATAGGTACTTTAGACAGCAGCAGGTACTTCACTCACTTCAAAGAGAGCTAGCTCTCTATGAGCTTCACACTTGAGTGGAATAACGTAGATCCTATAAAAAGGCGAGCATGCTGTAGCGCCAGCTCAGTCTTGAAACCCACCCTATGGTGGTTAGTGGTGTCAGCGATCTGCTTCTTCTTCTGCTGCGGCTGCTGTTAGGTGAATATGACTAGAAGATGACTTGATAATATTAAGCAAAGGCTAAGCTTATTTATAATAGTTATATTATATATTTAATACCAAATATTTTTACATTAAAAAAAATTATAATAAATTGTTACCATTTATATATCATAAAAATATTTGTCAGTGATATGAATTATTATTATTAATATTTATCTTATATATGTATGAATAATAATTCATATATAGCAATTAATTGCAGAGTATTGCTGCCCAAATTATTTTAAATTAAATATGATGTTTAATATAATAATCCTTATCAATTCTGTAATGAAGTTTAGTTTGGCTAATGATCAATACAATTAAATATATTACATTTGGGCATAATTGACAACTTTAATGAAGAAAACATTTTCCCATATTAGAGAACTGGATTATTGATATGTATACAAAATGGAAAAATACTTTATAAATGTATTATTGATTCGCTCATGTTTGCCAATGAGCCGCTGGGGGCTTTGCATGACCCTCTGGAGCTAACCACTAAGCCCACTATAGTCAGGCTAAGAACTTAACTTGCTTTAGCATATGCGAGGTCCTACAACGGCTAAGGACAACAAATCAAAAGCCCATATTTGCTTTGCATAATTTGTGGGCACGAGCTAGGCAAACGAAACGCCAAACTGGCCAAAATCGAAACAGAGAGGCCCATAAATAAATCAATGCAAGACGGAGGCAGACAAAAAAGTCAGAGGAAGAGAATATGTTTGGCCATAATGTAAACATTTAAATTTACATGCCAGTCGACTTTCGAGGCGAAAGGAAATGTGAAAGAAAACTGAAAGAAATAATATTTATGGCCTACTTAAAGGCTTACTTAGGCGCCTCAGCCGCCTCAGCCGCTCTTAGGGCCACTTTAATTTCAATTTTCGAAAATTTGCATTGCTCTTTGGCGCTCTGGCTCTGTGTGAGCCACTGTCTAGCAAACTGGTTGGCATGCAAATTGAATCATTTTTGTTCATTTCAACAGCAACTCAATTTCGCCATGGAGACCCATGCAGAAAAAAAGAAAAAGAGCTTTCTTTATGCATGTGTGTGTGTGGGTGTATGTGTCTTGAAGGTGTTTCCAGCTTGAAAGCAACGGAATACAAGCAACGGAATAAAAAAAAGTGTCGTTTCTTTTGAATTTATGATACTAAACACACAACACGCGCCGTGCCAAAGGTTGAATGGGGACTTTATTCATATGGCTGCGCTCCATTTGAATGGCCCAGCGATTGTATGGGGCTCTGGAGCTCACTTTGTGCACTTTGCACTTTTGCAGCCTCGCTTTGTGTGTGTGTAATAATCATAATAATAATATTTGACTTTCTCTGCTCACCTCTTGCAGATCGCACCATCAGCGAGCATGAGAACAAGAATGTGGTGCTGCCCTGTCCAGTGAACGAGCAGAAATGCGGGAAGCTGCACTCCCTCAACTGGTTCAAAGGCGACGATCGCATCGCGGCGATGCTGCTGGGCGACAGCAATGTGACGAGTGTGAATGATGAATTTAAAAATAGGTAAGTCAAACAAAAGAATACACATATCTCTAAATATATCTATATCTACATCTACATCTGTTTGCCTACTGCAGAGTTACTGTTGAGCAAAACCCATACAGATTAGTTATTAAGGACTTGAGAATATCTGATGAGGATATATATCTATGTGATACAACATTTTTTATACCAGAAGAAACGTGTGATAACTTCAATGGCTATCGTGTCGAACTGAGAGTCTTAGGTAAGTTACAAACCGAGTCACCCTCGCCCTTCCACCTCTCACCTCTCACCTGTTGCATGTTTCCATCTCCATCTCGCTTTCTGACTCTTTTGATTTGCGCCTATGTTTCGAGTATAACTTGTGCCCAATGCTTTCGTCTTGAGTTCGCTTACAATATCAACTTAAACTAACTGCTAAACTAACCTATAAACAACTGAAATCGTATCATAAATAATACATGTTTGTGCATGGCATTCGTATGGAGCAGCAGAGTCATCTGCAAGGCAGATTCTTCTTGCATGTGCAGCGAGCGTCAGATCTGAACGCGTTTTATGCTTACTGTGTTTGTCTCCGCCCAACAGAAACTATATATAAAACAATCAAATATTATGCTTAATTAATGTGTAATTCAAAATGAAAATGCAATCAAGTGAAGGTTTTTGCTTAATATAAAATTAAATAAATTTTCTAGTGTAATTAAAACATGATGTAAATATTATTATTGACTAGAAATAACCTTTGAATATTTTTATTAAATTTTATATCATTTTATATATTTTTATCTGCTTGTAGAAAATTGAAAAAAAAAAATATAAATAAAATAAAATGTATATAAAAATATATAAAATTTATTTTTAATGCCAATTTCAACACAAATATTCAACGACTTTTTCTACTCATAAATAATATAAATATTTTAGTTACAATTCGTAACATTCAACTTCTAAATATAAAATTTATGACTAAATGTCAACTGGCATTTAGCTGTCAATTTTTCCATATTTTTATTAAGCTGTCATAAAATGAAATTGGAATTTCCACATGTAAATAAAAAATAAAATAAAAGTTCAATTATTCATTCAATTTGTATTAGAACTTTGAACAGTTCCATAACAATTTACAATTCAAACTAACTTCAAATTGCCAAATCGATTGCATTTTCACTTTGACTTTATTTCAATGCAAGTGAATATACAAATAAATATACGTATAACCCAGTTTTTGTAACCTTTCGCTGCCTGCCTTTGCACGCCTAAAACATTCTAGAATATGAATACCAAAAATAACTTTTATGCATTAGCCAACATCTATATCTATATCTATATATATCTATGTATGTGTATATGAAAATGTTCAAAAATCCCTTGCAGAGTGCAAATCGCAAAACTTTACTTTTAACCGCTCTACTCTTTTACCATAACATTTGAACGTGTCAAAACTCATGCAAATATTTTCTCTTAACTGATTGTCCCACAAAAACATAAAAAAAAATAAATCTGAAAAAATCGCATACAAACGCTCGTCCACATCGACATGGAATTTCAATATATATATATATACATTACACAACTATCTATATATATCTATATATATATATATATCCCTATATATATATATATGCATTGCTATCAAAAACTCAAACAAATTCGCTCCACCAAAAACTAAAAACTAACAACAAAAAAATCAATACATGAAAAAAAACACAAAAAATAACATCAAATAAAACCAACAACAAAAATCAAATTCAAATTCCACGCCACGCCCCCACTTCTGTTCATCAACAACACCGCCTCCTTTCGTTTCATACGTGTGCACCCACCAAAAAAATTGATTTCCCTTCCCATAAAAAACTGTATTGAACTGTGTGCTCCCCCCACTCACTCCCCCACAACCCAAAAAAACTTTAAACTGATGTGAAACTCAACCTAAAACAAAAAACAATTTAAATTCCTAAAAACAAAACCAAATGCTTTAAATTAAATTTGATTTCTTCAAATAAAACCAAAAAAAAAAAAATATAAAAATCCAAAACCAAACAACCAAACGTTTTTGGCTATGCATTTACAAAAAATATAAAAACTAAAAATTAAAAAAAAAAATACAACTACGCAAAACTAAACGTAGAAAACCTTGGTAAATTTAACTTATAATTAACATCATATTTAATTCAATTCTCTTATCATTTTATCAATTTAGTTGGCTGCCAATTTAAGCAAAAGATATATCATTTTCTTAAGTTTCTTAACTGAATGAGAATGTTTTAATTAAATTGAATTTCATTTAGAACTTAGTTTAAATTAAATATTTATTTTTTATTATACTTAGCTCATTCAAAGCTTTTCATTTGAATTTCTAATTTTCTTCAATTAATTTCTACTCATTTTCATTTACTCCTAATTTCTTATAATTTATGCTAATAATATTTTTTATATACAATGCAAATCAAATATGATTTATTAAAAACACAAATTCAACATTTTTACCTCCCAAAAAAAATTGAAAAAAAATAATGTAAAAAATATGCAAAAATGCAAAAAAAAAAACAAAAATTGATTTGAACTACGCACGAACAAACACACACCCATACAAACACACACACACACACACATACACATACAAACACACACACTCACACATACACTCACACACGAATGTGGTTGGACGTTGGACATGCAGTGCCACCCACTGAGGTCGTGATTTTGGACGCAAAGGGCGACCGCATCGAGAACGGCAGCATCGTGGGACCCATGCAGGAGCGCCAGAGCCTGAAGGCAACCTGCACGGTGAAGAACACACGACCCCAGCCAGATGTGGGCTGGTGGCGGGGCAGCAAGCGGCTGGCCACATGTGAGTATTGCCCTTAGCCGAAGCCAGCGAAGGTAGCAAATCGCATAAAGGTTTTGCTCTCTCGTGCTGCGTCATAAAAACTGCTGAAGCGCGTTTATTGATTCCCCAAATGCTTTAGAGGGGCGTGGGGCGGGGCTAAGCAGCCAATTTGATGCATAAGCTGGGGAATGGAGGTAGAGCTGGTTTACGATGCGCCACAAAGTTTATGCAGTGGCTCACGAGCATGAGAAGGGGGTTGGGGAGGGGGTCATAAAGCCAGGTCCAGGCCACGGAAGGATTTGGCTGCTTATCAATGTCAGTTTTCTTCTATTTTCTGTGTTTTTTTTCTTTTCTTTTCTTGGCATAGGCAAATGTGCTCGGCCGCGCCCATAAAATGGCAAGCCCCCTTTTATTGTAAGGCATAAAAATAAACTTTGAGGCGATTTTCATTAAATTTTTAAGAGCCTGCGCTGCGGCTCCCGTGGAAATTAATTGATTTCTATTTTAAAAGCCCAACATCCATTACATTAGCTAAAGCAGAATTTAAAGCCGCCGCCACTCGAAATGCTTGTGGCATCTCGTCGGTTTACCGTGCGCCGGCCTTGAAAGGCTCTTAAAGTAATTTTTATGCCCCGAAAATCCCGGCCAGCAATTTACAAAGGCGGCAACAACATTTTCATTTTCGTTTTCTCTTTTTAATTTTCCTGTATATATATACATTTTTTTCTGGCTTACTTTGTGCTTTTGGCCCTCTAATTGGCCTTCGGTCTGTGGTTTGCAACCCTTTTTTGGGGCTGGCGGGCCGGCGGTTCGACACACCCGATCTTTGATTTCAGGCAAAATTGTATTTATTTTTGGTTGTAAAAGCCTCTGCTTCATCATAATTGCTTGTAATTAGAAAAAATAGCGCACCTGGAAAAACAGGAAACGTAAGAGTTGGTAAATACATTAGGAGTCTGCGGGATCAGCTAGAAAACACTCTTATAAATTCTAAATAAATTAAAATGTCTCTCTCTCTCTCTCTGCTGCACAGATTCGCCTACTCATGACTTGCACGATGGCCTCTATACCTCCACACTCGAGCTGGAGTGGGCTCTGTCTCGCGAGGATCTGGCACAGGACATTGAATGCCGCGTCGAGTCGGCGGCTATTAAAAATGCAATTGTTACCAAATTCGGCGTCGATTTGCAAGGTGAGTCATCATTGCGACAGCGATAGACGATAAAGAATAAACAATAAACGATAAACATAAGCCGCAACAACTTCTCCCTCCCTCTCTCCAACTCTGTCTCTGTCTATCATAAAAGCCAGCTATGAGTCAGAAATTGGCTATATATTTATGTAGGTGTGCTTAGAGTGCTTAGTTATATGAGTTGCTTAGCGGAAAAAGGGTTCGTTTTACGACTTTGTTTTCCAGTTTACAGTGCATAAAATACAATGTTCCGCCCGGAAAGGTTGCTCATAAAATTTCGCTAGTCGAAAGTCCTAAAACTCACTAATGAAACCTGGGATATATATTAAATGAGAATAGCCAGAATTACTTTTAATGAAAATTTATTTCATTTTTATTTGCATTCTAAAATGTAAATACCTTGAATATATATATGAAATTTAATTTATATTAAAGCTTATTGAATTTTTATATTTTTTAAAATATTTTTAACGCACACAAAAATATAAAAAAAATATCTGAAAATAAAAATAAATTTTAAAATATTTTGTTGCGACACAATAAATTATTTATACATAAATACCAAAAAAAAAAAAAAATTAAAATAAATAAAGAATATATTATAATAAAAATATATTATATGAGTATTAAAATATTATAAATTATAGGTGCCATAATAAATTATTCAACAATTGAGATTTCTTTAAATTAAGCCTCCATGAGACCTCGTTTAATGGCAACAATATTTTATATCGATTTAACTTGAATTGACAAATTACAGCTTAAAGCTGTTTACATTTTGTTTAATTATTTTTTTTATTGTATGTATAAAAAACGCATTCGATTGTGTTGCTTTAATTAGCATTAATTAAAAAGCGTAATAAATTCGCAAAAGGCTAAAGCAACAACAGCGACAACATTCACGCGACACTTTGACATGTTTGGGGTTCATTAACCCAACAAGCGCAGGAACCCAAACTGAGTTTTCGGGGCAACCCTTTTAATTGCAACAACAACAACAGCAACACGAACAGAATCCCTTAGGCATCGGAGAGCGTTTTGAAAGTCATGCAAATAAATTTTTTTCTAATTAAATGCTGACAATATCGAGTGACATTTACTCTCTCTCCCTCCTCTCAATTCTCCGAGGGCCTTTCTGTTTTTTTTTTCCCATATTGACGAATGATTTGACATTTTTTGTTGCAGCAATTAATGAATGTCATTAAGGGCAACATAAAACTAAGCCAACTAAGCCAAGTTTTTCATTTGCAAAGTGGACGGACGCAGTCGATTGATTGATTGAGCCCAGCCATACCCCAAGCCTCAAAGCATTTACCAATCAATTGAAAATGTAGGTAATGGCACTCGATATACGCCTTAGGCGGGCCAGCCCGCATGCAAATTGCCATTATTAATGTTTTATATTATGAACGAAAAGAGGTGAGGAGTGGAGTGGAGAGAAGAAGAGAAGAGGAGAGCCGAGCATAGCATGCATAGCCTAGAGCCCAGACAAAACCCAATTACAAGTCGAGCATTTTCGAGCAATTTTCGAACAGACACCCCCAACTACTTTTCGCCTCTCACCACGTTTTTTTGTATTTTCCTGCTTGCAGTGCGACCGACGAGCATCGCCATCAATGGAGTGGAGCACCACACGGTGCAGGGCAGCAAAGTGGTGCTAACATGTGACGTAAGTATTGGCTGAACTTTAAATTAAACGTAAACTTGATTTACATGCGGATCAGGCGGGGACACTGCGCTCAGGCCTAGCAGTTGCCTTACGCCTGGGCATATGGGAAAGGATTTGAGGGAATATCAAATTATATGGAATATTTAATATGGCTGGGATCTGCTGCAGAAATTTGAATATAAATATTGAAAGCATAAAGTGCAGGGGCAAATTATATATATCTCAATATATATATATATATATATCAGTTTGAGTATACTTCTCGATATATAGTTGTCTAGCACAATGAATAGATTTTCATATATTTTCTTTAAATCTCTCTTGATATATATTCGTAGAACTTTTCGATGTATTTTACTATAATTTTTATAAATTAATGTTGAATATTTATATATATTACTTGAATAGCATAATATTCATAGTTTTTTTTTTTTTTTTTTTATTAAAAAAAATATGGATTTATTTAAAGAAAATTATATAAAAATGCATAAAGTAGTTATGAAAATACAATTGCATAAAAATATAATATTTCAATTCGATTGTGATTACAATTTAAATATAATTTATATTTATTATGTATATACATATGTAAATATATCCTATTCTCTCTGAAACTATACAGTTTTACATAAAATTTTCAGTCAGCATATCTAACTGCTTCTATGGATTTAGATCCCTTCGAAAGACTTTACATATGCAGTCCGTAGAGCCTTGTCCTTTATATGCTGCACTGCAGAGCTGACAGTTTTTAGGTTTACTGAGGTTCTCCTGCTGCTCCTGCTTGTGCTTTGTCGTTGCAGTCCAAGTAATTGACAATAATTAACTGTCAATTATTTTGCGATTTTTCGTCCACAACGAGAGCATATATATATATATGTGTGTGTGTGTGTGTGACAGTCAAGGCAGAGGCACAGACAGCGGCACAGGCTGTGAGTGCGACTGCGACTGAGCTTTTGTAGCCAGTCAATGGCAATGCCTTTTCATTTGCTTGGCCCTCAGCGCCTGCCCGCCCGCCTTGTGTCTGGCTTGTTGCGATTGCATTTTAATGGAAAAGCGCTCAATTGGCTGCAGTTTAGCAGCACTTTGAACGAAAGGACCTGCCTGTACTGTACTCCGCACTGTGCACTGTGTAAAATTATGCAAAATTGTCTATTGATTGCGTATTATGTTTAATGGAATTTTATGCAATTGTTTTACTGCCTAGCTACCTGGCTGCCAGTCAGGTAAAAATTGTGCCTTGCTGATGGCAATGTATGCATGAATATGCGCACCAGCTAATGGAAATTTAATGGCAATTGCCTCGACTTGTCGCCAAGTGGCGCCCACCCGCCGCTGCTGAGCTGAGCGAATCACATAACGCATACGCCCCATTGGGCAGCTCTGTACACGCAAATAGACTAAATTGACGCTGTTTTCTTTGCCCCCCCTCCACTCACAGATACACGGCGCACGGCCCGCAGTTAATCTAACCTGGTATAATTCAACTTCGATTATCAGTGCCGAGGAGAATGAACTCACTGAAATACGCACCAAAGCTGTGAGTATTAACTGCTGTTTAGTTTTGCTTAGGCTAATACAACTTAATTCACTTTCGTACAGTTTGAGAAGGAGGACGGCACCTACCACACGCAGTCGGAGCTGATTTTCAATGCCACGCGCTTTGAGAACGATCGCGTCTTCCGCTGCGAGGCCGAAAATATTGTGCTGCAAATCAATCGCGAGAAGCCCATATCCTCGGATCTGACCCTGGAAGTTATGTGTAAGTACAAAGCAGTGCTGTAAGGCGCCATAATTTATGCCTAAACTCTACTCCTCATTAAAATTAAAATTTAATCTCCTTTTGGCGAAGCTCACTCATCATTTTCTTCATTCTCTATCCCTCTCTTCAGATCCACCCGTTGTCAAGGTCAGTCCACCGGAAATGGTCACCAATACCAGCGAAATTGTGCTGCTCAATTGCGAATATGTGGCGAATCCAGCCTCGCTCACGCAGGTCGTTTGGTAAGTCCCCACAGAAACCCAAAAAAGTAATCGTGATAAAAACTAAAACAAAAAAATACGAGAAAATAAAGTAAATAAAACGCGCTACTCACCAAAGTCAAAAGCGAAAGGCAAACGAATTTAAATTGCTTTTAAACTCGGCACACAAAATACACGCACATGTGACAGAGACGGCAACAGGGCTAAAATGAGACAGCGCATGCGACCAGAGGCAAGAACTGACGCGCTCTTTGTTGCAGAGGTGGCAACAGGGCTGAGGCCCTGCGGCTAGCTGGCACTTTATGTGATTTGTGAAGCCAGGCAGCAGTCGCAGTCAGAGTCAGAGTCACAGGTAGCACTCGCACAGTCACAGTCACAGTTACATTCACAGTCACAGTCAGAGGCAACTGAGGCTGTGGCGCAGCAGAACTCAATTAAACTAAAATTTCCACAGTAAACAAAAATCTAATTAAAAACAAATACAAAAGTAAATAGGCAACAAGAGTTCAAATCTACGCAACAGCAGCAACGTCAAGTGCGTAAATTGGGTACACACAATCAGTGAGAGATAGAGAGAGAGAGAGAATGGGCACACACACACCAATAGATACACATCATCAAGCGAAACGCAACTCGCATTCATTTATCTGCTGAAAATCAAAACAAACCTCGCAATTGTGTAATGCCAATCGCAAAAAGAGTTTGAGCAATGCAAACCAGAATTTATAGCTTTCTGTTGCTGTTGTTGTAGCTGTTGTTGTTGCACAGAACTCATAGGTTGCTGCATGACTGCATGCCAGCTAAACATAGAGAAATTATTGAGGCACACACAATTCCACTTAAGCATGGCATTAATACAATAATGAGCGAATGAAACAAAGTATTGAAGAGGCAAAGATATTGAAGTGGGATTCTTTAAGTGTGTAGGATGCATAAAGAGACTTTGAAGAGAGTTTGATGAATGTCTCTAGCCCAAGGCAGCATACGTATATAGATAGTTAATTTTGCATTGAAAATTGTCTAACAAAAAGTCTTTTAATCTATGATATCTACAGATAAGATTTTGTACAGAATTTGTATGATATTTAATATAGATTAAATTTAGAGTGAGTCAAGTGATTAAATTATTATATTATAGAATTTATTAAACGATTTTTTCATATACATTATTTATATTATAATAATATTTTCATTGAAAATAAACAATTTGTTTGATTTTTCATATCAATAAAATTAGGAGTGTGTCTAGTGATTAAATCTTATTATTATATAATTTATTAAACGAATTTCTCATTTACATTGTTTATATTTCAATATTATTTATATTGAAAATAAATTAATAAATAATGTTTAAATATTATTTATATTGAAAATAAATAAATAAATAATATTTACATATTATTTATATTGAAAATAAATAAATAAATAATATTAAAATATTATTTATATTGAAAATAAATATTTTGTATCATTTTTTATGTAGATCAAATTTAAAGTGAGTCTAATGATTAAATCTTAATATTATATAATTTATTAAACGAATTTCTCATTTATATTATTGAAATTTCATTGCTATATGTTTCATGTTTCATGTATTATATATTAATTTCTTATTATTATTTTATATTTATATTATTTATATTTCATTATTATATATTTATAAATTTCATGTATTATATATTAATTGTATATTATTATTATTTTTGTATTTTATTATATTTGTAATTTATTTTATTTTATTTTTCTTCTTTGTCATGTCGAGCTATTTAATTTATACATTTATAAATTTAAGTCTATATATTTATCATTTATATTTCGGTCATATAAATAAGCTTTCGTTATATTTTTATCCCAAATTTTTTTGTCCTTTTCAAATTAACTTTGATTTTTGACACATTGCGGAATCTAATAGCCTATAAATAATAAATTTCCAAATGTGACTAATACTAAATATATTCCCCACATAAATGTGCGCATATTAGCTCTTGCTGGAATTTAGTTGGCACTCTGATTTCCGCACACTCCATGGCTCTCATGGGATTACTGCTTGCATATGCGAGCTCGCTTCACCAACTTTGGCACCACAAAAAGGTACAGCCGCATAATTAGTGACAATTTTTGTTGCTAGGGCATGTCGCCCAAAGTTTTTGAGCAGTGTAAACGTCAGTCGCGCCAAAGACAAACAACAGGCATGCAAAATCCATCAGCAAGTTGCAGCAGTCTGGAATGCTGTGGAGCGGCCAGCAGGCACGCATAATGCAGAATCTTTGGCAATCGGCATGGCAACCCAGCCCCAAATGCCCCACCTCGACTGCCTCGCTGACTGGCTGCATCGCCTGCTTGGCTGGCAAATTAGTGAGCGAGCGATGGCAACGAGTGGTTGGGGCGGCGCGTTGAGCCGCTGCATGGCTGTGTCTAACAAACTTGGCCAGCATACCGCGGCCATTAGATGCGCATGCAATGCATGCAAATTGCAATTGCAATTCCCATTCACAGATTTCTCTGCCCAACGCTGAGAACGTATTAATTTGTCTGATGCCCGCGCGAGCACGTGGCGTATGCGCGATATTCGCTGCGTGAGTGAATGGCAGTGAGTGTTTGCCGAGGCTAAAAAGTTCAGCTTAGATGGCGCAGAGACAGCCAAAGCGAGGTGAATGCAATCAATTTTTGGTAAAAGCAGCGGAAATTATGAACCAAAGTGGATTTTGAAAGTTTTCATCAATGAATGAAAAGACCCTGATAAGCGAACATTCGATTGAATGGAAAGCGTAAAATGAAAATCTACAAAGTGTGGCTGAAATAGAGATGAGGTAGCTAGTGATAAGTGATATAACTTTAAGTAGTTTGATGAAGGCTTTAATAATAAATTGTAACAATTAATTTAGAGATATGTTATAATAGTTTTAGTAAAACTCAGTTTAGTTGAAGTCGGAAGCATTTAAGTAATATTTAATTATTTTCCAATAATATTATATATTATCAATGAAAATATTCTATATTATTTTTTTATTATTTATTATCAATTAAAACGAATAAGCAAAGTACAAAAAGGAAGCGGTCTATATCAATTTATCTGTTGCATTTGATTAAGAGTATGTTTATATAATTTTATACAAAAATATACAAGTATATGTATATAAAATATTTAAGAAACTATTAATATATAAGAAAAATATATATAAAAAATTTATATAAAATATTAAAATTTAATTTCAAATATATACACCAATAGTTATATTCCTGATTATTAAATATCTATAAAAATATATAAAAATGTATATACAATCTTTGAAAAATGATCAAAAATATATATTAATAATTATATTCTTGGTCGAAAGCAATAACTGTCTAATATATATATATATATTATTATATATAATTCTATTTAGTCACTGCCGAACGAATTTTGTAACTTTGTCTATGAAAATTGCAAATGCGCACAGCTTTTGTTACATAGGGCTGAGAAATGCAGTCCATTTAGGCAGATGCTGTCAGCGATATTTAATGTCAACGCCACACGAATTCCTAATCACACAACAACAATAACAACAACGACAACAATAGCAGCAGCAGCAACAATTGCAACTGCAGCAGCAACAGCTCGCGCATATGAAGAATGAAGACACACACACACACATGTCGTCTGGCACTCGTCGTGAGTGTGTGTGTGTGTGTGTGTTTGTCTGTCTGCCTGCCTGTCTGTTTGTGTCAAGTGGCTGCATTTTACAAACCTATTCCACGCTTCAAGTTTTCGCATTTCACTCTGCGTGCACGCTCACTATTCACAGTGCCTCGTCTCACTTTTCACATTTTCTTCCATTTCTTTTTTCCTCACATTTTGCGCTTTTTATCCTAATGCCAGCTGAGAAATTAAATGCACACACAGAAGTGACACAGAAAATTTATTTAGCAGGCATTTCATTTGCGTCTCACTCCATTCGCCCCTCTCTCTCTCTCACTCTCTTTCTCTTTCTCTGGCCCCTGGTCTGTGGCTCAGCAAAAAAAAAAGACATTTTTATATGTATATAAAGCGAGACTGAGAGAGTGAGAGTGCCAGAGCTCTGCATGAAATTTAGACAGTGGAAAATTTCGTGGAGCAGGCCATGCGGAATTTGTGTAGCATACCTTTTGGGGCCAGCATGTGGAGCCACAATTGTTGGGCCAGGCTGGTTGCATGGCAGCCCAGCTGCTAAAATGCATATTAATTGGATTTTAAAGGTAACATTTGCTAATTGCCCAGCTACATTTAAAGCCATATATAGACATGTACCCCTCTTCTCTACCTACATACATATGTATATCTGTATGTATGCATTTATGAGCTCTTGGCATTCGGGGCACATATCCATTTGTTTGATTTACTGGCGTTTCATTAAAATGCTTTCTCACGTAATATAATTCAATTGCAATCAGGCATAATGATCAGCATTAGATCAAATCGGCATTGTTTCATGCACTCTCAATGTCTCTAGCTCTGGCCACAGACGGGCACACGGCATGAAATATTTACATAAAATTAATCTTAATTTGTTCGAGGCCAAGGCCTGGGCGCTGTAACTGTTTACGAGCCCGAAAACTCGCAGACAGAACAATGGCAAAGGCAACAAACAGCAAAAGCAACCCTTAACATTAGATTAAACAAGCCCATAGACAGCACACACACACACATGCACACCCTTTGCTACTCACACTCAATGTGTGTGTGTGTGCACATAATTTATAAATCACCACAAAAGTAATTGTAATTGTTGAATTATTTAAGCGACTGGCAATAAACCACAAAATTTGCCACAGGCCGTGAAAAGCAAAAGAAGAAGAAGAAGCAGACGAAGCAGAAGAAAAGAAAAAAGAAGTTGACTTTACGGCTTGTTGACGACAAAAGGCAAAGTTGCCTCGCATGCCAGGAGCTGCTTCGAACCAATTAAAAATGTCTGCCTCATGTTGCTTGGCAAACATACACACACACACACACACACATGTGTTTATTAATGAGTAGCTGTCTCGCTCTGTCTGTGTGTGTGTTTCCCAGCTGCTCTCAAGATGTATAAAAATCATTTCAATACCTTTTCCGTTTGCCATTAAAAGCATTTCCCCAGCTGGACGCACATTTCCGCACTAAACTAGACACAAATGGAGAAGAGACGAAACACTAGTTTGTGTGTGTGTGTGTGTGTGTGTGAGAGAGAGAGGGAGATAGTGTGAGTGAAACACGCAAATTTCGTTAGTTTTTTGCTTTGTTGGGCGCAGCAAATAATTAAAGTTAATTACGCTTGTCCAGCGAGCGATGATATGCGCCGGATTTATGAAGCAGAAGTCGTCGGGCGTTAACTCATTAAATCGACGAGGCCGCAACACTGAAAATTACTCAGCTCATCAGCCAGACAGGAGGCAAAAAGTGGAATTCAGCGATCAAAATTACTTTTGATGCAACGACTCATTCTCTACCAGTCTCTCTCTCCTCTCTCTCTCTCTCTCTCACTCTCTCGTTGTTATTGTAAATCAATTAAAATTTATACTGAGCCTTGGCAACGGTGTAAAACTGGACTGCAGTGCGAGAGCCGTGGCCAATATTATTTCCATTTATGTCGTGCGGCTCTTTTGCAGCCCTGCAAAGTATGCAATGCATTTTTTAATTTCGCCCAAACACACACGTGACTGCGCCATTGTTGTTGTCGTTGTTGTTGTTGCAGTTATTTCATAGCCAGACAGCAGCGGGCGTAAAATTGTTTTAATGCCACAGGGGAAAAAAAAAAAAACATAAAATGAAGAATGCAAATAAAACAATAAATCGAGACTGAGGAATCTGGCATTGTTTGTGGTCAGCCTCGGCGACAGCCACAAGTGCGTAGCTGCAGCTGAATGTGCTCAATAGTTAAAGCCAGTCCAGATAGTAGTAAGGCAAACAGAGCTCTACGAGTCGAGAGAACGTCCGAAAAGTTTGAAAGTTCAAGTATTTGATGTTTGCTTGAAGTTCAATTTAGCAATGCTCACGACTCGAGCTGGCCAGAGAGCTGCCGAGAGTTATGCCATGCCAGCTTATGCATGCTGTGGCACAGTGGAGCCGCCGGAGCCAAGGCTCAACTGCACATTTGACATAATTTTCGAGTTCTCTTGTCTGGCTGTGAGCCTGAAAAGTAGTCGAGATGCATTGACAATGCAGGCAGCTTACACTAGCGCTGTCTCTCTCTAAATGCCTCCCTCTCTATCTCTGTCTGACTCCCTCTGTTATTATGAAAGCAAAAACACACTCAAACGTGCCTATAAATTTTAAATAACCAACAAGAGTGGGCTGGCCCTACGCCCACTCCCTCCCCCTCTCTCTCTCTCTCTTTCTCTCTCTGTCATACATGCGTGTTGTCTCATAAATAACTGTGTGTGTTTGCCTGTCTGTTTGCTAGCTTGAGCTGGGTTAGCCTAACTAACTAGACAAGAGCATCTTTAATTATGCCCCACAACGTTTGTTTGGCAAATATCTCTGAACCGAACCGAACTGAACTGAGCTCAACTGAATTGTGCAACTCTTGCTCTTTGCTCTTTGCAGGTACCGCAACGGCGACATTGTTAATGTCAACGATACGGATCGCTATCAGGGCGGCAACTCCGAAAACGTGGCCTTAGTCATTAGATCCACAGACAAGGAGGACATTGGCAACTACACCTGCCAGCTGTCCAATTCGATAGGCAAAGGCGTCTCCGAGCAGCAAATCGATCTCGATGTGCAGTGTAAGAACATATACATATATATATATTATACATATTTACTGAATTGATTCTTCTCATTTAGATGTGCCCATTGTCGAGGTACAAATGATTCCCGAGGGACCTGTCAAGGAGAGCGATGAGTCCAATGTCACTTTGTTCTGTAATATATTGGACGCCAATCCATCTGTGCTGACCAAAGTGCGTTGGTATGCCAACTCGACGTTGCTCAAAGAGCTGCCAGATTGCGAGGAAACTAGAGTAAGTCTCTCTCTCTCTCACTCTCTCTCACTTTCACTATATATCATTTACTTACCATCTTGTGTTGTTTGCCTCCCAGGAGGATTTATGTCACATTGACCCCAGTAAATTGCTGCTGGAGAGCATTGGGCGTGGCTTCTTTTACAACTATTCCTGCGAGGGCTACAATGCAGCTGGCTGGGGACCGCGCAGCGAGGACAAGGAACTGATGGTAAGCGTGAGCTTACAGTAAATTCAATTCTCTTTCATTCACACACACACTCTCTCTCTCCCTCGCACACACACACAGGTGCACTATGAGCCGGGACCAGCTACTTTGACGCACTTTCCACCGATTGCCATCAAGAAGAAGAGCGTCATTTTCTATTGTGCCGTGGATGATCCGGGCTATCCCGAGTCAAATAGGTTTGTAGCCGCCACACAGACCAAAAATAACAGCAACAACAACAACAACATCCACAACAGCAACAGCAACAAGAACACATCCATACCACAAATTGCGTATCACACGGTTCAGGCACTGCAACCGCATGAGGCAGATGCCGCTTTTGAGGCGCTGCTGTTGCAAAAGCAACAAGAGCTGAGGCAACAGCAGCAGCAGCAGCAGCAGCAGTCGCAACAGCAGCAACCACATCAGCAACAACAACAACAGCATTTGCTTAATCCCACACACATATCATCAACATTATCAACACTGTCCGGCATGAGTGCCGTGCATTCGACAGCTCATCAAATTAAAGAAACGCATGCTCTAATCGATTTACATTTGAATCATTCCCTTTGTACTCTGCTCACGCTCACCACCTACATGCCACAATCACAAATCTTAACCCTGTACAATGGGGGGCATCCATTTGATTACTCATCCGAATCCACCACCGCATCCTATGCACTCTACCGCAAAATGGGCAAATTCATGTATGTGGCTCAAACGCTCTCGCAACCCAACAGATACCGTTGGCTGCGCGGCGGCCGTGGACCGCTGCAGGACATCGTCACCAAGGAGTGGACCGTCGAGCCTGTCGGCCTCGACAGCCGCACCAACTACTCCTGCTACGCGTACAATGAGGGCGGCAAGGGCGCCATGGCCACCGTCAATTTGGAGGTGCACGCGCCGCCATTTTTCATCAAGAATATGCAGCCGTACACGGGCGTCCTGCACTCCGTGTCCAACTTCAATCTGACCTGCCGCATCGAGTGCGTGCCCCGCTGCGAGATCTCCTGGCAGAAGGATGGCGTGCCAATTGACAAGAATGATACCCGCTACTTTGTCAAAGAGAAGTATATGGATGCCTCGCCCGCCACCGGCGATTTCGAGAGCATGCTTTCCGTTCTGGTAAGTGCTGCCCATCAATGGCTGGGTGTGCATATATCTCAGCAAATTAACCCTGCCTGAAGAGTTCAACTGGGCTGAAGTCGTACGTAAAGCTGGCTGAAAACAGTTATCCAATGTTAAAGCAGAGAATATTTTGGGCAAATAAAAGAATAGAGTTTGTTTGTGAATATATATGGTAATATACACATACATTACTTGAATAATATTCAACATTTCCATATTTGTCTCTGAGATAAGAGAAGAGGAACAATATTTTTTATTTTTTTAAATTATTTTTATTTAATTATTCTTAAAAATATCTTTTTTTTAGTGCAAAATATTAAATATATATATATTTTTTTAAATATTATATATATATATATATATATATTTTTTTAACATATATTTTAAATAATATATATATATTTATATTTATATATTCAAATTGAATTTTAACTTGGAAATTTTATTTGATTTCTTTTATTTATTTTTTTTTTTATTTTATTTTATTTCTTTTTATTTTATTTTATTTTATTTTATTTTATTTTATTTTATTATATTTTATTTTATATTATTTTGTTTTTTATTGACATCTTTACTGTTGACCAATTGTAAATGTAATCATATTTTAATAAGGGTAATACAGCAATAACAGCTTCATCCCTCTTAACTGTCTCTATGCAATTCAGCAAAACCTCATCAAATCAAAGAAATTATTGCAGCAGTAATACGAAAATATTCCCCCTCTTTGATCCCACATCAAACACGTTTAATATCCACTTGTCTCATATGAGCAACTCAGTCTATATGAAATTGCCAATTAATTTGAATTGTTTAGCCTCGCATCGTATGACAGCTGCGACGCGACTCTCAGCCACGAGAATTCATCCCCAATTCACGTAAATGACATATTCTCATGTTCGATTTTTTCTCTCTCGTGATTGTAGCACTTCAATATGTCAAATTTTCCGAATAAGAAATTCGATATAGAGTCGGATAACGCCAAGTACATGTGCATCTCGACCTCGAACGCGGTGGGGCCCACAGTGAACAGCACCACCTACCTGAGCATTGAATGTGAGTATGACTTGCCAGACAAGCAGCCACAATCACACAAACTCCTCAAACGCCACCCTCTTCCACAGACGCACCCAATGACATCAGCGTCTCGGAGAACATTGTCTATGTGCAGGAGCATCATATACCCGGACGTGTCATATGCAAATCGCAGGCTAATCCAGGTAAATCAAATCAGTTCTACACTCTCAACTGCAATTGGCTACATCAGCTCTGTTTCGCTTTTTTTTAACTCTTTCAGAACCGTCCTATGAGTGGCTCTATCCGAACAAGACGGTGACAATGGGCAACACGCTGATTATCAACGATCCCATCAAGCGCAACGATACGGGCATCTACAGGTGCCGAGCGCGCAATAAGCACGGAGATCGGATTGCCGAAACTATTATCGATGTTCAATGTAAGTGGAAGGAGAGAGAGAAAGATAGAAAAAGAGACAGACAATTTAATGTTTAGTTACTAAATTTCAATGATTATTTGTTTTGCTTTTCTGCTTTCATTCGACTTGCTGCAGTTACGCCACGCTGTGAAATCGAGAGGCGAGAAATCGATGATCAGGATACGCTAATTTGCACAGCATACGGAAATCCTGAAGAGGTGAGTGTCAATAAAGTGCACAGCACTAAGCAAAGGGTTCAAAAATAAAATAATATACCAACAAGCAGAAGCAGGAATGCCCTATAAAAACAGAGCTTATATGGGTTTGTGAGTATGTGAGTTGCTTGTGAATTTAAGTTTGAATGAGAATGTGAATTTTAGAAATTAAACAGAGTAGCTAGGCATACATATAAAAGAAGTATTTCGATAAATAATAAAAAAATAAATATAATAAATATTCATATAATTATATTAAATGAATAATAATAATAATAAAATATAAGAAAATAAATAAAAACATAAATATATGAAATAATAAATATAAAAAATATATATATTAATGTTAATTAATTATTATTAAATTTATGCAGATAATTTCAATTAAATATTTTGTATTATTCTTTATTTTTATGTATTAACTTTAAAATTGGGAAAAAAGAAGCTGTGAATTAAAAAAGAAAAAAAAATTCAATGAGTGATATTTTTAGTATATATTTTATTTTCAATATTCAATATATTTAAATACATATTTAATAAGTTTCTTCTATATATATATTGTCAAATGAAAATGTATTGAATATTTAAATATTTAATTATAATACAACTATTTTTTTTTTTTTTTTGTTACTTATTAATAATTAAGTTACATATTAAAAATTTCAATATTTAATAATCAATACTATTTAATATTGAATCCGCCATTTTTAAATGACAAACGCTCTAAATGCTGCGTAATACCCTTAGCTAAAAATACGCTTCAAAAAACAATGCCAAACCCTAGTCTAATGCCCACGCCCGCACTTCCTCTCAAAAAAAAAAAAAGAATTGTAGAATTGTAGAAGGGGAAAGCATTTCGATTCCCTGTGCAGAGGCCATCGAAATGGTAATAACGATAGCATTTCAATTGTGGTGCATGCCATGAAGGCTGGTTACGGCAACGGATGGAGGTTCTGCATCGCCTTTTTGCACTTTTCCCTTTTCGGTTTTTATTTCTGCTCAGTTCTTTGGCGATGCAGGTAGCTGCAAGTATTTTCAATTTTATGAGTTTACCTTTTGGCCGGAACCCGGATCTCCTGCTGGCTGTAACTGTTGCAGCCGGCGAGAGAGAGAGGGAGAGAGAGAGAGGGAGAGCAACGAACCCGAACTCGACTCCCAACTTCAGTTTGGAGTTCGCACTTTTTGTGCCATGCCGCATAAATCAGTGCAGCATTTTTTTCCCCCCATTCTCAGCCCGGCACAATTTTCCATTTTTTTTTCATTTTTGCAATTGCATTTGCTTTGCCGTTACTTGAGTTAAAGCGTGCTGGCGATTAAGGCAGACTGGCGGAGGGGCGAGTGCGGGCTTATAACCTGCAGGTTGGCCCAAAGATTTATTGCCACGCACACACAGCCAGGCAACCACAGCGAGTGTGTGTGCGTGTGTGTGTGGGGCAAACTCGGTGGCTCGTAATTATTTGATTGGAAATTATTCAACGGGCGTAAAGTTAAAATTTAATAACGTTGCATGCAATCAGATGAGAAATTGATGCGAATCGATGTGGGCGCGCCTGGCCGGGCACTCGCAGCGTTTCTAGTTGAAAGCATTTTTAAAGATGTTCATTAGGCCAAGCAAGCACTGAGAGCTGCAAAAAAAAAAAGTGTGTTAAATTTAAAATCTAATTTTACATAATATGGAAACTTTACTTTGACTTTGAGTTAACAGGCAAATTCATTTCTGTATAAATTATATTATTAAACTAATAATATATATATTTACCATAACAATATAAACCAAAACAATTCACATTCGTCTAGACTAAATAACACCTCTGAGCAGTTAAGCCCATTCGTCTCTGATAACTCAACTAGAGACTTCAAAGCAAACAAACAGACAAAAAAGAAAATGCAAGAAATATGACAAAAATGTGAAAAAAAAGAAAACAGATTTATCAGAATGCAAAGCAAAATTCTAAAAAAAAAAAAATGTCGAACCAGACAAGGATTTGCATAGCTTCAATAGGCAATTTGTGCCCCAACTCGCATATTGAACTGAAACGAAAACTAACTAACTCTCTCTCTCTCTCTCTGTCTTTCTCTCTTTGTCTCTTTTCATGTGTGCTCTACAGGCCGATTTTTCATGGTCAATTAAAGCTGAGAATGAAACAGTCGAGACTCTGGGCGCTGGCAACAAGAAGACCTATGTGGACAAGAGCTTTTACATACTGCAGGAGGATTATGCCATTGCCCGGACCTATCGCTGTGTGGCTAACAATTCCGTTGGAGCTGGCGCCTTCTGTGAGATCGAAGTGGCTGGTAAGTAATATTTTTGGGCAAAACAACAACGAACGGCAAACGGAAGCTGATTACTGTCAATATTTGCTTCATCTGTTTCCCGTTTCCGGTGCGCGGACGCGCGTTCCGTTATTTGTGTTTTTTTTTATGCGCTGCATAAAATGGTGGCTAGCTGCTTCCGCTTTAAACTAAAATGGCGGCCACGGCCATGGCCACGTCTTTGGCCGACCGTGGCAATTAGGGCATTGTTTGGCGCCCCAGCGCAGTACCCACTTGCCAGCCACGCCCATCAACGCCGCCGCCGCCGCCGCCGCCACCTTTTTGCTTACCTGTTATCGTAACATGCGCCACGTTTTATTACAACCAAACGGAAATTGATTTCTGCGCTCCACGAAAATCAGTTCGAGTTTTTCGTTTTCCTCTTTTTATTTTTTATTTTCATTTTATTTTTATATTTTATGCGCTGTGATTTTCTTCAGCTGCTTAAGTCATGAAATCCCGTTGGCTTTTTCTCTCTCCTCTGCTTTTTTCTCTCGCGATTTTAATGCCCGTCAAGTATATATATCTAGGGAGAGCAGCTCAGCCTTTCAGCTAATCTGACCGAGTGTCCAGTTTTTATAACAGCTCCTTGATGGAATCGAAATCGTAATTGAAATCGAAATTTGACAGTTGATGACGTCAGCACATTTTTATACTTAAAGCGCTTTGGCTTCTACCCTTCCAGCTATTAAAGAACGTGTTCTCTATTGGTCTTAGCTGAATTTTTTTTTTATTTGACAATTTTAATAGTTTTTTTATTTCTACATTTTCTATAATTTTGTTTTTATTTTCATATTTTATATTTTGATGTATTTCTCGTATATTAACAGCTGGTTCAGCACTTTACATTTGGTGGCGAGGTAAATGCCCAGCACATATGCTCACAGTACTTTGATTTGATTTGAGTTGATCTTCTTAGTTTCATTTTCCCCCCGTTCTAGTTCGAGTAAAACTCCAAATTTAGCACCAGAAATAACCAAAGAGTATCCTCTGTATTAACATATATATATTTGCGAATATTCTCTCTCTCTCTCTGTCTTTTACCCTTTGCTTATCACTCGTAATGCTCATTTGAAAATGCTTCTAACTGATTAGTGCGACCAAAAAGTAAGTAACTGCATGTTAAGTGATTAAAATTGAACTACAAATTGTTTAGCTATGAATACGAAATTACAGAGAGTATTAAAAAATTGCCAGAAATGCATAGCTCGCTTCTTAGTCATGTAATGAGCAGCTAAAAACTAGTTTAAAGCCATAAACAAAGCCGCAGCTGGCAGAGAAATACATAAAAGCGGCTGCTCTACCACAATCCAATGCTAATCCATATAACACACACCCACACACACACATACGCACACATGCACACGCACACCGAACTATAACTAAAAGCCGCCATTTTTCATTTGTCGCTCGCTCGTTCGCTTGTTTAATTGCATAAGATA
This sequence comes from Drosophila navojoa, assembly GCF_054131105.1. Lineage (NCBI taxonomy): Eukaryota > Metazoa > Arthropoda > Insecta > Diptera > Drosophilidae > Drosophila > Drosophila navojoa. The sequence continues at coordinate 15,501,920 of NC_142892.1, forward strand.
CGAATAGAGTAGGAGCAGCAGGAGTAGGGGGGCTGGGCAGGAGGCGGGTCGCAGAAGGAGCTGCTGCTAAATGTTGTTGACACGCGAATCCGCATACGATGCCAAAATGAATAGCTCATAACATATGTGAATACACTCGGAAAACAAACATAGATAAACGCTGCCACGGAACAAAGCCAGCTGCCACACACACACACGCACACACATGCACACGCACACATGTGTGTGAGAGCGAGAGAGCTGCTGGCAAAGACAATTCATTTGTTTGGATGATAAACAGCTGAATTATAGCAAATATGGAAAACAATGAGAGAACAAGCGAGCTGAAGGATGCGGCTACAGCTGCCTAGCACAATTCCATAAGACAATGCCACAATGCGTGGGGGTAGGGGGGTGGATGTGTGGGGATGGAAAACTGGGCTATGCTCTGGCCTGAAGTTGTGTAAGTAATATATCAAATGCATCTGTGCATCTGTGTGTGCGTGTGTGCGTGTGTGCAGCTACGGCTGCAGCTGCATGGCTAATGCCAGGCATGGCAAAACCATGTGACAAGTTGATAAATTAAAGTTAGCAACTGCAAACGGCAGTCAGTCAGTGAATCAGTCAGTCAGTCAGTCAGTCAGTCAGCTAAGTAGGCAGCATTGGGCTTAGCTGTCAGCTGTCAGTTGGTTAAGAATTGCATGCATTGTTAAGTTTTCGCCATGTGTGTGCTTAAAGACTGCTGCCAAACATATACCAACACATTTTAATACAATGCTCTATCTCTCTTTCTCTCTCCCCCTCTCTCTCTCTCACTCTCTCACACTCTCTTCATCTAGAACAATTGGCCTGGTGGCAGAGATGGGATAAAACGACGCTCATTATACTGGTCGCTGTCATATTGCTGCTCCTGCTGGCCGTCGCCATCATTTGTTGCATCATCATTTGCATATGCCGTCGCCGTCGGCGTCAGGATAAATGTGAGTACAACCAACAACAACAACTACTGCCATAGACTGCAGCTAAATTAATAACTGTGCACACTGTGCAGTCAGTTATGATAATTAATTACCCCAAGCATAGTGTTAGGCCCAACCCGAAACCCAGAGCAAACTGAGAATCGAAACCAAATCGAGTTTACATATTTATCAATTATTTTTCTGGCATTTCTTTCAAGTCAATTTCAATTTGCCAATAAGTTTCATAATTATTTCATTCGATTTAATGCCGTGTGCCCATAACGCCGCATGCCCCCAGTCCTTCTGCATGGCTCTTTGTTTGCCCTCCAACGATTATTCCAGTTGATTGATCTGAATGCATGCAACAACTATTCAGGCTTATAGGACATTTACTATAACTGATACGTATTTAGCCCGTTCGCTTTGTAACTATGCCATTCGAATTACATCGCTTTTAATTGAATGCATTTCAAATCCGGTTTACGCTGCGGCCTCATTAAGTGGGTTAAGAATGTTATTTAATTTTTTTGCTTATCTGTTTTTTTTTTTTTTTCTGTGCAATTATTTTGCCTTTTTTGAGCTGTTTTAAAAGCCTTTGTGTTGCGCTTTGCTGTGTAAACGTTGCTTATTTGAAATTAATGAAAACAGACAAAAGCTTATACAGGGTGTAGCAATTAAGTGAAGTATAAAAAAAGGAAATTATAATTTTTTAAAACTGCGAAAGCATAAAATAAAAGTGAACCATATTAAAATATTTAAAATTCTTTTAAATTCAAAAACAAATCATTTTTTTAATTATATATAATTTTATATTTATTGTATATTTTTTAAATAAAAAAAAAAATATTTATTTAAAATTTATCACTTTCAAAAACATATTTATATGCAAAAAATATTTATTTCTTTGTTAAAAAATATTATATTTCAAATTTCTAAACAGTTTGAATTATTCATTTAATCTTGTTAAAAAAAGGCACCCTGTTCTTACTCAAACTCATTTTTTCATTTGTCATTTATTCAAAGCTTATGAAAATTATATATATGTATATTTATACAAAAAAGTCCTTTACAAACAAAACAAAAATTATATATAAATTATAATTATGTATTTTAAATATTATTTCTTTTTGTTTTTCAATTAAAACGCGTATATATATATTATTGAATTTGTGTGTGCTCAATAATTCTTCTTGATTCCGCACCACTGTTGACTACTCTAACAACAACAACGACGACGAAAAAAAATAAAACAAACATTAATTACAAAACCCACAACAATAACAAAAATATATATACAACTAATTAACAACCGCAACGTAAACCGACAACAACAACAACAATGCGAAATGAATGAATGTTGTTTTTTTCTTTTATACATATATACATATACATATATATACATATACATATATATATATATATATACATATTTTTTGTTTGTCTGCATTTTATATATTTGCTTTGTTTGCTGCAACATTTTTAATTAATTTAATTTTTTTTTTTTGCTTGTCATCTCGTTTCAAACAATTATTGCTTAACAATCTATCTATCTATCTGACTCATACACTTACATGTACATTATCTATACAAACATACATACATATATATATACACGCGTATGTATGTATTGTTGTCTCTATGCTGCTTCACTTAATAATTGCTCGCTTGAACAACCACAACAACAACAACAACAAACAACCACAATACATTTAAACGCTGCTTGTCAAACTCAATGCGCCAACAACTCAACAAATTGTGCTACAACAACAACAATAACAACACACACACGCATACACAACTGCATTACAACAACAACAACAACAAACAACAAAATGTCATTTGATTTGAATTCATTTGGTAAAGATCACACGGAAGTTTCCATAAGCGCTAATCAAAGGTAAGTGCCGCATTCGATTCACCTGAATTATTATTGTATTCGAGTAACTCTTGAGAATAACTGTACAAATTGCTGTTTTCTGTTTACGTTTCATTGTTTCATTGTTTTGTTTTTTTATTTTAAAAAAATTTGTCATACACTTTGAAGCTTGAAAGTTATTAAAATTTTAGAGATATTTATATAAATGGAATTGAAAACATAAAAAAAAATTAAAATATCTTTATTTAAAAATAATTTAAATATTTCAGAGTAAAATCTGCCAAATATAACTGAAAGACTTTTACATAAATCGATGATTTTTTGAGCAAAATAAATGACTCTAAAATGTTTTTAATAACAAAAAAAAACATAGGAAAGCAAAAGGCAATTTTATTCGTTAAATTTCTTACATAGATGCTAAAAGTATTTATTTAAAAATTCCATAAAATGTATGCAGAATACCTGCAAAATAGTTATGCTTACATTTATTTATTTTTTTTTATTTCTTGAAAGCAGCTAAAAAATATTTTTAAAATCTATAAAAATCAACAAAGTGAAAAATAATTTATTCCGCATAGACGGAAATTTTTTAGAAGATATTTCAGCTTAAAATCTCTAATGATTTTATTTGAATAATTATCTAAGCTGCTGAAGGTACTAATTTTATAGCTGCAGGCTTTGCGGCTCTGACAGATATATCAGCGTCTTTCTGATAATAAAGCTGCCTCCAAATACAATTATAAATTCTTATTCAAAATAAATATGTTCATAATATAAAAATGTCGTTAATAGCAATCAATATCATAGGGATAAAGCCTTTTTTTAAAGAAACAAAAGAAAGAAAATAGAAAATAGAAAGTCAACTGGAACTCAAAAAATAAATCTTATGAAACTTTCACTTCATACATTTAACGTTAAACTAAAAATATGAATAAATTTTTAAACTTTTTCTAGTTTTAAAATATGCATGCTACTTAAGGTTTTCTAATATTTAACACAATTTTAATTTATTTATTTATTTTTTTTATTTGTTTATTTACATATTCATTTTCGTTGCATATTTCAATTGCTTATTGTGCGCACCCAACAACAACAACAATTTATCACATATATATATATATAAAATTCTTAAACTTTATATATGTATATATATTATCCTATTCGCATCGCTGTGTGTGCTTTGATATTTGTTTATTGCTCGCTTGCTTCATACAAATTCACGCCTATCGAACGGGTCCAATATCTGCAACGACAACAACAACACACGCACACTCACATGCACACGCACACACACACACACGCCCACGCACACAACATAGTGTGCTATCGTATCAGCCAGTGCTGCCACAAGTAGGCGTGGCCCTGCCCATACAAGACACCGATGCTGCCACATTGTTGCCCGCAACGCTGCTGTCACCGCAACAGCAGCAACTGCAGCAGCAGCAACAGCAGCAGCAGCAGCAGCAGCTACAGCAGCAACATCAACAAAAGCTCGCCGCAGCCGAGAACAACAATGAGCTGGCCACGCCCCCGCCCATAACGCGAAATAGCACGTTGCATGCCACAGTACCGAAATCGCCGCCGCGCTGGCCATTGCGGCCAGGTGTCATGTTGCACGTGAGCAGCGACACCAAAGAGAATCTAGCCGTGAATCGCATGACACTGAAACCGAATCCGAATCAGAATCCGAACTCGCTGCCAAATCCCGCTGCGAATGCGAGTCAATTGTCGGCCCAGCTGAGTGCCGTGCTGAACGATAGCCAGACTAACTCAAATAGCACAATGCTAACCGAGGTGTCGGTGTCGGTGATGGAGCCACCAGCAGCAGCAGCAGCAGCAGCAACATCTATTGTACAGCCTAGTCAGATGAACACTAATTCCACTGACATTGCCTTGCCATCGACAGATGCAGCTGAGCCGCACCCAGAGCTTGCAGCCTGCCTAGAGAATTCCAACGCAGCAGCAGCAGCAGTTGCTGCTCCCAGTCATATGCAACGCATTTGGAAGTTTGTTTTCAAGCGCGCCAAGCGAGGCGGAAATTCGGACGATGGCACCCGGGATAGCCAGCGCAGTCACGTGGGTCTGTTGCACACATTTTGGCGTGGGCGTGGCAATCAGGAATCACCATTCGCAGCTCAGCATCGCCTTAAGGGCATACGCTCCAGCGGCAGTGGTAATAAATGCGACACGCGCGACAATTTCCACTCTCATGGCTAATTCTTTATTTTCTTTTCTTATTATTTATCATTTGCTTTTTATGTTGTATTGCATTGCGCATCACACACACACACACTCACATACGCACACGCACACGTACATGTATCTTCACGTATCGCTAGTCACCTACAAAAAGACGCCCACAGCAACAGCAACTAATTCAACAACAACATCAACAACAACAACAACAACAACTGCAGCTGCAACAACGACAACCACAACGGCAACGACAACAAACAATTCCAGCAGTGTCCAATCACATGCCTCTGTGACATTTCAAGCGCCTTCATTAGACAAGACGTCGCCAGCAGACACCACAGCAACAGCAACATCAACGACAGCAACAGCAACAGCAACAATAGCCCACGCTGGGCTTGGTGTGAGCTGCTTGGCGCAACCGCAGCGCCACGGCATATTGAAGTCCCCCAGATCAACGCCACCACCACGCCCACCGCCGCCCATATTGCCAGTGCGCCCTGGCCCTGGACAACAGCAACAGCAACAGCAGCAGCAGCAGCTGTTCAGCGGCGGCAATTGCCCGCCCCTGCTCAAACGCACAGTTGTGGTTTCCCCCAGCAAAGTCGAACGCGTCCAAAGTAAGAACAAACCCACAAGTCATCTCATACACTCATATAGCTCATAAAACACTCATCTGCACACTCAATTGAATTTGTAGGCCTCGCCGCCTGTCCTCCCATTACAAAAATATCTCAAAGTAAATTTCTCATATACATATTGCTTTTATTAGCCAAACCTGACTTGCCAAAAAAACAGAATACACTTTATGAATTCCAAAAAAAAAAATTCATTGAAATTGCTGAGTTGCAAATTTCAAGTCAAAGCTGAGGCCTTACATGATTTATCATACCAGAAGACTTAGACTCAACTTCTGGCAAGCAATTGAAACTCTCGATGAAACATAACTTCAAAATCTATTTACTGTGCTTATTTATTCTCACTCATATATTCATATACACACTCAACTCTTTATAAAAGTCTTCCGTAATCTACTCTCCACCGCAATGCTCATCCATAAGCGCAGCTCATCTCATCTATCCCCAGCTCTCTACATATCACACACGCAGTTCCCACTCTCAACTCAAGTATTTTTTCTTTGTTTATTTTTGATTATTCATTTAACTAAACTTAAAACTCTCTGTATATCATAATCGCTGTAAGTAATTTATTTCAATGAATCAAGCGAGGAGGTCCTTATATAAAAAAGAAATATATAAAATCAAGTAAGAGAATTTCCATAAGCAGAACCATCAAAAATTAAATACAAAAGCTAAATATACCACAACAATATCAACAACAACAACAACAAAGACTTGTCATTGTTAACATTTATCATGTATTTATAAACATTTGATTTTCTTTAACTGTTTCGGCTTGCACTTTATTCAATGTTGTTTTCATGTTGCCTGCTTGTGAATTGTCCTTGGCCTGCTCTCTGTTACCAAATTATTGCATGTCATTCAAATATAATGAAAAGAAATTTTAAAATTTGAAATTGTAATATAAAAAGTGAAATATTACGTTTGAAGCTCTTTTATTTCGTTAGGTTATACAATTTATTCGAATACACAATAGAAAAAAAAACTCTAGCTTAGGTGTTTTCTCACACAATAAAAATGCAGAAGCTTAGGCTTAATTTTTAGTAAAACCAAATACATTTTTATTTTATAATTGACTAATTCAATATTTTTCTTCTTTTCCAATTATTTTCTTACAATTTTTCTTTTGAAAAAAAAAAAAAAAACAAAAACAAATAAAAACAATTTAAACACAAATTGTTAAAACTTCCCAAATGCCAATCGCCATAAAAAATAAAAAAAAAAACAAAAATCAACCGATCCGTATACGTATATACTACTATATAGTACACGACAAGTCGTCTTCACTGGGGGATCCATTGACGGAACCTGGCGAGTATGAGAATCTACCGTTTCATGGTCTGCAAACGGCACCTAACAAGGTACAGTTACAATTTGCCTCTTTTTCGTTTAATTCTTTTCAACTAGAAATGTTTAACACATACACTCCAACACTCACACACACTCGCACACTCACATAGAGCACCCACACACACACACACACGCACATTGCTAAGCTCGCCTCGTATCAGTATGTACTCCATGTATCTAAGTCTAAGCCTTATCTCAGTATCTACATATATATAAATAAATATATTGTATATTGCCTCTTGTCTATGTTTATCTCTAGCCCAAGCTCTCTAAGTCTGTATCTAAATCTATATCTCTTTCTATTTGCCAAACATGATTTTCTGTGATTTATCTGTTCCTTTATAGTTTTTTTTATGATTTAAGCGATTTAAGAGTTGTGTATTTTACGTATGTATTCTATGTAACTTAGCCTAAATTCCAACTGCTTTTTGCTCTCCATTGCCTCAAATCGTGTTCCTTATTCATCTCTCGTGGTTATATTTTCATTTTCCATTTATTTCACATTTATATACCTTGCTTTGGTATTTATTTTGGTATTTTTAAGCCTTGAATTTTGTAAAATTTTCTTAATATAAAATATAAATTCTATGTTGGTTAGTTTGTAATGCGTAAGTAAGATTTTATTTCAAATTTTTTCTTATTTTTAATGTTGAAATTAATTAACAAATATATACATAAATGAAATTTAGCAAATATGCGAGCTAAAAGTGAAACGTTGAACAGAAAAAAAATTCTTAGAATATTTTGTGTATATGAATATATATAAACCAATAACAGAGTTTAATGCTCATAAAATTGAACAAATATTATAGACTAGAAAATAAAACAAATTATACTGAAAGTAATTCAAGTTTGGCGAAATTTAAAGTCAATGATGAAAATAATTTGTAATTAAATTTAAGCTAAAAATTAAACAGTATTAAATAAAAAACCAATATTTAATTATTGATTATTAATCAAAAATTATTAATTATTATAAATTAATAAATAATAATTACTTAGATTATTGATTAATTAATTATTATTTACATTTGTTTATAAATAATAAAATATTTCATAAAAATGAATAATAGAAATAATCGTAATATTGAAAATTGTTTTACATATTTATTTATTTATAATACTGTATACAAAAATATATAAAATATAAATTTCAACTAAATTAATTATGAGAAAGCTATATAGTTTCTCTAGTATTATATTTCATTCTAAACTGCAGTTAGTAAAATTTATTCTGTATATCTCAGCATACTTTCCGTTTAGCTCGCATATTTCTCCAATTATATTGCCCAATTCAAGTTCCTCTCTCTAACTTAAACAACTCTCCTAAACCTAATCAGTGTTGTGTTTCGCTAGTTCAGACACGAATTGCAAATGCCACAACTAATACAGCTCATTCACACAGTGCTCACAGCCAATCCAGTTCTGTAGCTAACCAACAACTGACTTGCACAAGCTCCATAATTAACTCCAAACGCAACTAATCGAATGTTCTCTCTCTCATATCTCTCTCTCTCTCTCTCGCCCTCAATTAATGCCACACGCTGCTGAATTGCAAAAATATAAAACAAAACCAAAAATAACCTCCCATTGCATGTGCTCGCATTGCTGCACCGCCAGTTCTCTACTACCCCTACAAATTTTAATAACAACACAAATGTGGTGCGCGTCGCTCCACGACCCAAGAGACTAAATGGAAATATTGGTCAAGCGATGCACAGCCAGCAGCTGCTGCATCACCAGACTCTACAGCATCCGCATCCTCAACAGCAGCAGCCACCCTACTACGACCAGCAGCAACATCAACAGCACCAGCACCAGCAGCAGCAACATCAGCAGCAACAGCAACAGTACAACACTTTGCAGTACGGGCGTGGTTGCACAGCCCCGCCCCCTCTTACAGCTCCACATAATCGCAGCATGGACCAGCTCGAGTCCAGCTCCGATCAGATACAATATAATCTAAGCAATTGCTTTCCCAAAAGCTACACCGAGTACTACCAGCAACATCATCAGCAGCAGCAGCAGCAATCACAGCAAGCAGCAGCAGCAACAGCAGCAACATCAGCAGCAACCCTCGCAGCAACAGTCGCAAAAGTTTCACACAAACTCCGCATCGAATGCCCAACTGCTGAATGCCATCGAGCATGACTATCAGCCCACCTATGCGGTGGTTGAGCGTGTGCCACCGCCACCGCCGGCGCCCAGCTCAGCGCTGCTCAACACCAATCCCGTTCCTCGCCGCCAGCAACTTTAAGAAATACGATGCGGCCGGGGACGAGCTGCTGGGCAGCATGCAGCGCAGCAAGCGCGGCAAGGTGGGCAGCCTGCTGGATCGCATCGATGTGGACAAGAAATTCTACTCACTGAAGTTTCCCAATGGCGGCAACAAGCTGAAGAAGCCCGCCTACAATCTGAACAGCTCGCTGGGCGTGGCAGCGACTGCGACAGCGCAACAGCCGAAATGCAAGCGGCATCATTCCTTTGCTGGTGGTAGCCATGGCGATATTGAATCCAACGGCAAGCCCATGCGCCTCTATGATCCGCCCGTCTACGAGAATGTGGCGGACAAGTGCGGCAACGAGCTAGACCTGGATCTAGATCTCGATGTGGGCGGCGACGGCAGCAGCAGCAGCATGCCGGCTGGCCATCACACACTCCACATGAATCACCATAGTCTTAAGCACAATCTCAATCTGGCCACGGTCCAGCTGCACTCGCAGCCGGCTGCTGTCGTCTCGGCGAGCCACAAGAAGAAACATCACCATCGCCAGCACCAGCAAAAGGCTGATGCATCCGGCGCCGGTGCTGCTGATTTCCAGCTGATGGAGCCCGAACGCCTCAGCATCTATCGCAGCGATTCGGGCATATCGAACAGCTCCTATGAGTCGCAGCTGCCGGCGCTGGGCCAGCGCACGCCCAAGCCGCACAAAGCGTCCGCAGCGGGCCTCAATCTCACACGCAAGCCGCTCTACATGAATGTGGAGGGCCAGCAGCAGCAACACCAGCAGCAGCAGCAGCAATTGGCACGTGCCGGCTCACCAGCCCATATTAATTCGTCCTATGAATCGGCCTCGTCGGCGCCCGTCACAGATCCCACCTCGCTCAGCTCATCCAATTCGCTTTATAGCAGCGGCATTGGCACCGTCAGCTCGCGCTGCAATCGCCATCCACAGCAACAGCAGCAAGCAGCAGCAACAGCAGCAGCATCATCAGAGGCAGCCAACGCCGGAAATCACAACACCCGAGGATTACGAACAATATCAGCTGGGCCATCAGCCAGCACATTCCGCTTCCATGCTGTCCGTTGCCAGCAGCCTAAGTGCCGCCAGTCGTGGCAAGTGCAAGCCCCCCAGCACACCAGCAGCAGCAGCAGCAGCAGCATCAACTACAGCAGCAGCAACAATGCAACAGCTGCCACATCGCGTAGGTCCACATGAGGTGCGTACATTAGAATTCGCTTAGGTTCGAGCCAGCCATGCTGGGTCGCCCATTGCCCCAGCGGCAGCATGAGCCGCGCCCTGGGCTACATTTCACGCACTGCCTTCAAGCAGGTGCAGCACTTTAAATTTTAGGTTTTCTGTAATTGATTTTGGATATGTTTTTTTTTTTTTATCTGAGTGAGCTTGAGATTCTATTTATTATATAGCCATACTTTATAGCTTTGAATTGAACACGAAAAGTAGCTAATTTTTCATGATAAAATTATCAGCTACAGAGCTGACTGTATAAATAATAATAATAGGGTATAAAACTCAGATTCTGAACCAAATTTCTAATGTCTAGTCTCAAAAATAAATATATAAAAAATATATAAAATCATCCAAGTACTTCTGAGTCTAAATTCTGCCTGCATTAGAGGTACAATTTATTAGTACTCAGACGTCCACATAATTCACATAATAATTTGACTATTTATTCAATAGTCCTCATAATCTCTTTAAGTAAACTTTGAAGCGCTGCTTCTCCACAGTCTTTCACTCCTTCTCCTGCTGGTTCTCCTTCTCCGCTCTTCAATAACTTCCCAAGCTCCTCTCACTTCTTTCGCTCCGCCTACTATTTCTACTCAATGTCCTTCTCTTCCTGGCTCTTTTCTTGGAAACGTGGGAATAAAGCTAAAGAGCTCAAGTCCAACCAGCCTTCGGCATAAGCAATGGTAATCAAAGCAACAGAGTTAGCTCTTTATAGAAATCAAGTTTGCCTATTTCGACTCCCTTTTTAATATAAATATGCAACAAATATCTAAATTTCTAATGGGTATTCAAAGCAGTTAACCAGAACTGCCTCTCACATATAAAACAACAACAACAACAAGCACGACAATTTGTTTACAGCTTAACTCTAGACTTATTTCTTTATTGATTTTGAAGAAACTCAACTGTCTTTTGCTTTAGCTTTGACACTTTATAATTTGATTTGCTTTTGTGTTTCATACTCTTCATTTTGGTTTCTTTCACATGTCACGATTGCTTCACACACAAATATGATTTTTGATGGATACAAATACACCAAATACAAACAAACACGACCGCAACTAACCACAGCAAACGCAATTGTTGGCCACTAATCCATTTTTAGCACTTAAACGGCAATGCAACAACAACAATGCCAGCAGCAACAGCAAAGCCAACAGCAGCGTCTGCAGTAAGAAATTACGACGACAGACCATCAGTGACCCCTACGCACATATCAAACGGCATTATGCCGATGTCGATGCCGCTGCCTCTGCTGCCAGCAACAGCAACACAACAACAACAACGCCACTGAAGCCGACAGTCATTGCACGGCAGCAACATCGTTCACAGCAGCAGCAGCAGCAGCAGCATCAGAGGTCGAACAACAAATTAACAACAACAACAACAACAGCATCAACAATGGGCCTGGGCCTGGGCAGCGGTGTGGGCGTGGCAATCATCAACAACAAATGCTAATGCCAAATGAATTGCTGCTGCAGGCAAGTCAATTAACTGCCGTCGACTGCAATCACAATTTAAGATATGTGCCGCCCCTGCCCACTGCCCCGCCCCCCATACAGGCAGCGGCCGGCGCCTACGACTGTCTAGTGGTGCGTCGCCCGATGCGTTTGCCTCTGCGCAAACATCACACCTTCCACTTCCAGACAACAGAGACGGCCAACGGCAAGCTGCAACAGTTGCGACGCCAGCTGCAGCAGCAGCAGCTGGAGCGGGCGCAGGGGCCACTCATCTTTCGTCCATTGGCGCTGAGCGAACGACATGCCTTTAAGCCAATTTCGCCGACACCTGCGACAACAGCAGCAGCAGCATCAGCAGCGATCAGCATCGCCCGCACAGCAGCAACAGTTGCAGCAGGAGCAACAGCAGCCAGCAGCAGCGATGGGTCAACTAAATCCTGCTGCCTCATTAGAGGCATTAGAGGTGTTAACTAAAACGCATCCGGACTTTATGTTTGCGCGCACCAAGCCGCAGCACGAGCAAATTGCTGCAACAGCAACAACAGCAGCAACACCAACAGCAGCAGCAGCCGATGCTGCTGAAGAGGAAGATGAGGATTTGGGCTATTCTTTTTGTGAAGAGGAGTATATGGTGGATGATGAGGAGCCTGCACATGATAATGATGATGATGATGATGATGAGGATGAGGATGAAGCTGCTGCTGCGGCCTCACATAATCTTAGAGCGCCGCCCACAACGCCCGCCCACAGTGCAGCTGTGGCAAATGCAACAGCCGGCGCCCTGAAATACTTTATGACCCAAAGCTATCGCGAGGTGCACATTTAATAGGGGACATATACTAATAAAAGAATGAAAAGATAACAAGAATGAAATAGACAAAGCCCCAGACAGTTAGACAGGCCTAAATGACGCATACAAGGTATTTAGTAATTAAAGCAAAACGTAAAGCTAAAGGAATAAAACACATATTTATATTAGCGTAAATTCTTGAAAAATCTAAACTTAGCTTAGAATTTAGTCAGAACAAAAGAGAAAGGAAAACCAATTAATTGGAAGAGGATTCATTGATTCAGCGAAAGGTTCTCAATGTGGTTCGCGTTCCGCTTGCCCGATTCGTCTCGCATTCCATCAACTTTTGCCAATGTTTTTACATATTTTTATAGTACTCACACGAAGTATAGTCTATAGCTACGATGTATCACGTAATTGTATAGAATAGAAAATCCCGAGGCTGGCCCAGCGGCAGCAGCTCGAACAGCAACCCGAATGAAGAAATCGAATAGGACAAACAAGTCGGCCGACTTGACTGTTGTTAGTGTATATAGTTAGCTTAAATATATATAAATTGAACTAAACTAAATATTTATGATTCCAACAAGTAAGTAACAAGAGAGAGAAATCATCATTCAACGATCATCAATCAAGCTAAATATTAAACAACAACAACAACAAACCGAGCAGCAAAAAATCTCCCCGAAGCACAACTAATTCATTCTTAAATATTCGAATTAAATATAGAGATATACTTAAGGCAACTCTTGACTGTATGTGTGTTAAGTTTGACGTAGTTTTTTGTGTAAAATATACAAAATATATGAATTAAACAATTTAGATATGTAACTTGTATTTGTATTGTATATAGAACATAATCGCATAATCTAAGCAAAAAGTTTATAACTAACTAAAAAGAAAACCAAAACCAGAAGCCAAGCATATTTACATTTAAATATATATATATATATATTTATTTATATTTATTTATTTATTTATTTATTATGTATTTAATTAAATTAGAAATACCAAAGCAAAACTCATTTCATTCATTTGTCCAGCCTAACTGAAACATTTAAACAAAGTGCTAACAATTTGTTAATTATAATAGAGTTTTGTATACTGAAGTGTGTTCTAAATGACAAATATTCATTTCTTATAGCATGTGTCCGATTTTGAGGATCCATACAAAGGCAGCAATACCTATATATTCTAAATTCTTCTATTTGTATAACTTTCCACTAAATGTTTCATGTCACAAAGTATATATCAAGCCAAAAATAAATAAAAAGGTAAATCTATTTAAGTCAAGTTCTCTGTTATGATAAACAAACAATGTTAATAATTTATTTCAACTGTCGTGCTGTCAAATTCAATAGAAATATAAAATATATACAAGTAATTGATTTCAATGGAATTTCGATTCTTAAAATCGTTCGATATGCTATGAAAACACACACACACTTCTCTCTCTCTCTCTCTCATTAGCTTATTCACAAGAAAATACGACAGGCGTTATAGATTATTAATATGCATGTGAAGAGCGCTTTCTAACCAAATTTTCGTTTGAATTCAATTTGGTTTTACCTTACCTCTTGATTTCATCTTCTTCCTCTTTCGAATAATCACAATATTTAGCCATTAAATGCCGCAAGTTTCGATGATGAATTCATTTATGCGGATCTCGAGAGCCAGCACTACGGACCCATCAACTATAAGGCCGCCTCGCTCTATGCCCAGGTCAAGAAGAACAAGAAAACGGGAGCTCTGGAAGAGCTGAAGCAATAGAAAATATTTCAAATATTTTTGTTTGCAGTGCATTTTAGACAATTTTAATTTTAACTTTTAATTTATTGTTGTTAATTTATTATGATTGATTATTGATGCTTTTGTGCTTCAAGAGAAAAACTTACAAATCTAAAAGTGTTTAAAGCAAATGAATAACGAATTTCTTAACTTTATGAAAAACGATATTAATTGTTAAAAAAAAAAATTAATTAAAAAATACAAAAAAAAAATACAAGAATTGTACTTATATAAATATAACTACATTTGTATATTATAAGTCGCGCACCAAATTAACTAGCAAAACACATCTACATAATGAAAAGGTCCCCCATTAATATTGAGAGAAAACTAAAAACAATTTACATAGTTTTTATCACATAAACAGGCATTGTACTTAGCGTATATAAACATATATAAACATTAACTAAATGGCAACAACAACAAAATTACCAATTCAAATCGAAAATTAATTAACAAAACAACATTAAAAACATTAATGCAAAAGCAACAACAAATTAAATATGCAAGCAACCACAAACTTTATTTAACAATTTAAACAACAAATAAACACAAAAAAAAAGCATCTCAAATACTTTTTTATACACATATATATTTAAATAAAATCAACCGCAAAACAGAAAACTCAACAAGAACAAAAAAACTAAAATGAAAAAATAAATAAGATTACAAAAATATATATATATATGAAAAAAAAAAGAAAGAGAATAAGCGCTAAAATTAGCCGTAAAAACATTTTCATGATTTTCTAGCAATGCGAAAATTATTGTATAAAAAGGAGCAGAAAAAATTAATAATTAATATTAGCGGAACATCATGTGGAATACTCGAAATGGAAAGTCAAATCAATTTTGTTATGCAATTTATTGTAATTAATTATAAATATTATTTATTATTAACTATGTGAAATACATCAAAAAATATATATAAATATACATATATATGTATACATTATTGTATAATTATATATATATACACACACACGCATATATATATATATACAAATTATATAAATCAGCATTTAGTTGAAAATGCCGAACGGAAGAGGAAAAACTTTGAATTAAATATTCATTAAAATTGAATTAAAGCAAAGCAGAGAGCAACCAAAAAGTGGAATTAAATTGAAGGTAAACAACTTAGACTCAAGTACTTATATATATATAATGATGAATGAGACCCCTAAATATACGAAGTAAAGTAAATTATGATGATGAACAAGTAAATACAAATAAATTGTAAAATTACAAAATATATATACCATATTGTGTTTTTCTTTTGGACATGGTAAGGATGAGATGAAAGCGGATAGCAAAAAGTGAACAACGAAATCTGAAAAATATTAAAAAAGGAAAGATAAATAGAAAACAAAAAAAAAGGAACAAATACAAACTTATTATATTTCATATATCTACATATATGTTTGCTTGCACTCGAGTTGAATCTTTCAGTTTAAAGAGGACTTAGCTAAGATAGTTAAATCAAATAAATTTACTTGAAACATCAGAGAATCATAGCTCGCTATGAACTGTGATCTTGTTTGCCAATTCACTCAGACACTCTGAGAACATAGTCAGAGAGCAAAGAGTTCCTCGACGAGTTTAGTTTATTCGCAATCGTACAGAAACCTCCGCTCTGAGACGAAAATTCATTTGTGTAAGTATTGGTTTGTTTGCAAGGTTTGTATTCGCTAAGCACACAAAAAATGTGAATTATGAATTGAGTGTGTGCTTGTGTATGTGAAAGAGAAGATCATTTGAATTAGCTCTTAGCATACTTACAATCGGATCTCTCCCTGAATGATGCTTGTGCAAAGAGCGTCACACGAATAGTTCAAGGCGCTCACCAGAAGAAGAGAACGAGAAGAAAGGAATCCTTCAGGTCAGAGAGAGACAGAGAGAGCGAGCTAAAATGATGTTTTGGTTGATTAGGCAGAGGCTATGCCTACCATCAAATATATAAATATTCACATACAAAAAGTAACAAATTTCAATATATGAATATCAAATATACAAACTAACAAATTTACGTTTTCATTATTAAAAAGGTTCAAGCTTAAAGTGGCATATAAAAGAATTTGCTCGGTCCATTTCGTTTTTTTTTTTCTGACATAATTGCAACAAATAAGCCTCAAAAAATGCTTTGCCTTAGTTCATTGCACTTTGACAAAGTCTTTCCTTTATATTGTGCTATATATAGTATGGCCTTATATTGTATTTTTGCTCACCTGCTTTATCCAGTTTTTTTGTTTTCTTTTTAAATCAAAGTTTAATTTCCAGTTGCCTTATGTTTTATTTTTTTACTTTTATCTGCCATCTTCTCTTCATGCAACACGGCAACATCCTAAAGCGCATTTGTATGCCATTCTGACAAACGTTTCATAAATATGCATTGACATTTTGGCCATCGAGCATAACTCATCTGTCCGTCTCTGGGTCAGCTGAAGCGTAGAATTTATGTAAACTTTTAGTTTATTGAGGAG
Source organism: Drosophila navojoa (assembly GCF_054131105.1). Classification (NCBI taxonomy): domain Eukaryota; kingdom Metazoa; phylum Arthropoda; class Insecta; order Diptera; family Drosophilidae; genus Drosophila; species Drosophila navojoa. The sequence continues at coordinate 15,518,908 of NC_142892.1, forward strand.
ATTTTCCTGTGCTTGACTTTCAGGATGCAACATGCAAATTGCAAAAATTTCAAATCAGAATAGAATTTTTGCATATTAGTTGCAACAGACAAGCACACACACATACACACACACACATATGCAGATAGTTGCTTACTCACACAGCTGCAGCTTTCAGCTCTTTCTCTCATTCGCAATTTTCATGCTCATCCTCTGGTTGATTTTCGTGCCGTGTGTCATTTCCGTGCAACGTAACTGAATTCGGTTATTGCTTCCTGCAGCGTTGCAGCGCTGTCATTTCCGTTGCTGCCAAACACACACACACACACACATACACACGTACACACGTACACAGTCGAGTCGAGTCGAGGTCATTTGATAAAGCATTTTGTGTCTATTAATTGACGCTTAAAATTTTGGGTACATTTTCCACCAACATTTTGCAGTTTTCCAAAATTTTCATATGTGTTTTTAGCCGAAAATAAAAAACTTTTCACTTTTGTTGCACTTCCGCTCACATACACACACAGAGCGAGACTCTAACCACATTCATTTCCGCAATTTCATTGAATTATATTTAATTCTTAATGCTTTCAATTGTAGTTTTTGGGTTTCGAAATATTCTTCTTCTTCTTCATTTATTAACTATATGAAATGGCAATGCAATTGGATTCGGTTCAATGCAATTTGCAAACGATTTGCTCTCTCATTAAGAGCATTTAGCACACTCTGCCGCCGCCTGGAGTCCCACCTGGACTGCAGCTATTTGCTGGCAAATTTTCTAAACAATTACGTGCCCAGTGAGCTCATAAGAACTCAAATATCTGGGCAAAAGCTCGGCCCGGCCACAATTGTTAATTGTGCCGGACTACGGGCACAACAATGGCCAACAGTTGCTGCTGCTGTTTTTTTTTTCTTTTGACGACCCAAACTAATGGCCGTAATTCGCCTTTGCAGTGACCCCTAAATAAACGGACAGCCGGACAAACAACACCTGCCGCTGGCCAGCTGCTCAGCTGCCAAGGACAAAGTTTCGATCTCAACTTTTGTGCCCTTTCGCCGCATACCCAGCAGTTGTTAGGCGGGCAGCCAATGGGGTAGCATAGACTCGAGCAGGGGTTTGTTGTAGGATATATAAAGAAAATTAGTAAAAGGTGGAAGGGAAGTGGATGAAGCGAAATTGAATATACATGAGCGAATATTAGAGAAGATAAGAGCATAGACTATAAATTAGTATAAAAAATTAAAAATAAAAAAATTAAATAAAATATATTAATAAAAAATAAATTAAAAAAAAATAAAATAGAATCTATACATATTATTAATGTCATTTAAATATTAAAATATGCTTTTACTGTTATAAAGTGAGAGCGGTGTCTTTATAATTGTCTTTGAAGTCTTTATAATTGGAAAAAACTGTAAGTAAAATTTTATTAAATATATATATATTTAAAAACTGCAAGCTAGAGTTTATGTTTAATATTATGTCAGTATATAATTTGTCAAAAAATATATAATATGAAAAATGGAGTATGAAACAATTGGCATTCGTTCTGTATAGAAAATCTAATGAGAAAAGGAGTTAGTAAGGAGCAAATATATACAAAAATCCTTCTTCTGATTTGTATATAATATAAGAATAATAATATAATAATAAAAACAAATAATAATAATATAATTATATAATAATAATAATATTAATCATAACATATTGTTATATCAAATACCATTGGGCATAAATTCAATGCACTGAAAGTGAACTAGAGCTGCCCTTCCCGTATTTCTTCTCATATAAAATATGTATAAACTTATATAGATGGAAACTTAGGTGTAAACTATATATAAGAATACATATCTATATTTATTTCTTTTATGCCATACATACAGCATAACTTCTAGTCCACATCTGTAACATTTTGTCCGCTCTCTGCTTTTTGTTTGTGTCAAAGTGTCTTTTCTAATGACACGTTGCACTGGCAGACAACAGCAGACAAAACTACATAATTTTTAAAACAAAAACAACTCCATTTGTGTTGCTGTTGTCCGTCTGTTGTTAATGGCGCCGAAAAGTATGCAAAACAAACATTGGCCAAACAGTCTGACAGATGGACACGCCGAGCAAGAGGGGGAAAGAGACAGAGAGAGAGAGACGGAGAGAGAATCACAATCTGAAATGAAGTTCAGTTTGATGTTGAGTACATGACATTTAATGGTGCCAACTGTTGTCTAACAATATGCCTGCTGGCTGCCCACTCGGTCATTGTGTCAGCTTGTCAGCTACTTTGTTCAGCCAGCCACTCAGAGAGACAGAGACAGAGACAGAGAGAGAGAGTCCAAGTCACACGTAAGTACAATGCGAATGCTCCACAGCTGCACTCATTCATTGCGCATTCCGAAAGTTTTTTTTACGCCTTGACAGACAAAATAATGCACTTTTAAATTAAACTCCAATGCGATTGGCTGCAGGTGCAGCTGCAGCTGCAACAGGCAGCAGGCCACAGGGTCACCGCCGCTCTTTCCCTCTCGCTCTCACTCACGCTGCTCGCCAAGCAAGCAAACCACCAACTAACGGGGCATAAACTTTGCCAACTAAAAAACTAGAGGCAACTGTCTAAAGAAGACTCAACGCAACTACGCGCTCAGGTGGCAACAGGAGAAGCAGGAGCAGCAGGAGCAGGAGTAGCTGCAGCTGGTAGCATATGGCATTAGAAACTTCAGCTGAAGTTGACATTGAACAGCAGCTTTGCATTTGCACAAAAGCAAATAACTGAAGCAATCGAAGCAAAGCTCTTTAAAATTTCAACACATTTATATATATATATATACACATTGTAGATTTGTATTATATATTTCATTGCAGCTTCTTTCTTCCAAGCCAATTCACATAATCTTAAATTCAAATGAAATATTTTCAGTTTGCTTTAAGGTGCAACACCTTTGCGTACAACAGTGCGTATGATTTGCATTGCTTTGCCTGACTCCATTACTCTGTGTGTGTGTTCATGTGTGCGTGTGTGTGTGTCCTGTACGTGAGCAGCAGCTGAAATCAGCCTTGGGGCCATAATCAGCAGCAGCGGCACACGCATAAATTATAAGCAATACACTGTGCTACAACTACAACTACAACTACAACGACAACTACACTGTACAACAGCAACAACAACAACAGCAACAACAATGCTTGGCAATGGCTGGCTGAAGATGGAAACGTGGTCGATTCGTGAATGCCAAAATACAAACTCTCATAATTTCCATGTCAGTCTGCCTGATTGACGCTGATGCTGCTGACGAAGATGAAGCCGATAATGACGATTAGAATGATGATGATGATGATGCCTGCTACTGCTGCTGATGACGACAACTCGGATGTTGTCAATGGCTGCACTGATCAAGCATGCAGCAGAGCAATGCTGCCATGGACTATGACACCAGAGTTATAGACTCGCAGTTCATAAACCAGAGCAGACAGCAGCAAAGGCAGAGCCGGGCTGAATCGGGTGCAGCAAAGCCCTTTTTGGAACAGCAATGACACATTTTGATGGCACAACAATCACAACAGCAACTAGCAGCAGCAGCAGCAGCAGCAGCAGCAGCAGCAGTGGCAGCAACTGTTGCAGCTGCTGTGCGGAAGCTGTTGCAGCATACAAAATGCCAAAAGGTGAACGAGCAACTGCTGTCTGTGCTCGGTGGGCGCATGGGCGTGGCACGACAGCCGGAAACTGCGCTCGATGCCAAATGAACTCGCTGCATTTGTCAAAACTTGCAAAAAAAAATTCTATGTGAAAATTATAGCGAAGAGAAAAACTGCTTAAGATTAGAGCTCTGCGAAGTCAGATCTATGACAATTGTGAATGCTGCAGGCTGGGGGCTGCTAAGTGAGTTGCCCCTCCTCCCCCTTCTTCATTTTCTTTTTGTCAGCCTCATCATGGACATCATTGTGAGCTGCAGACCCCGAGCAGGAATGCCTGCTGCTGCTGCTCCTGGAATGGCTTGCACAATCAGAGTTCATTTGCAATGTTTGCGCATAGATTCGAAATGCCAAAACGCTACACCAATCAGAATCAGCAGTGAGTGCCCAGTGAGTGCTCCGACTCCTGCCTGCCGTTCGCTTCTCAACTCTTTGAACAACTTTAAGTACCATGGCCCGCCCTCGCCCCCACTCCCACTCCCACTCCCACACCCACACCCACCGGGCAGCCCAACAAAGTTTCCTTCTGCAAGTTTCTGTGTCCAGGTACAGGACAAGCGCACATGTCCATGAACGTTGTTACCGAAGAATGTTCGAGCTCTCAGTTTCCTGCGCTTCTTTGTTCCTGCCCGCTGTGGATGCGCTGACAAGGTGATTGTTTGCCCTGGCCGAGAGTGAAAGCGTGTGCGGCGCATGGAAAGCCCAATGATTTTGATACAGTTTGCTGTTTGGCCAGTTTCGTTTCGGATAACAGTTGGGAGCGTGTCGAATCTTGTGCGAGCCTCAGCTTCATCTGAACTTGAATTAAACAATACAGAAGAAGCAACTCTTCAGACTTTGCTGTAAATTTATATATAGATTATCTTAGATTCATATACAGTAGAATACAGAGACAGGAACAGAGAAATATAAAGGGACTCTTTATATTAAAAGAAAGGCAAATTTGATCTGCTAAAAATTCAGTTTGATTAACTAAAATATGTCTTAGAGTGTTGTAAACAAATTCATATACATAATTTACCTTAATGCACAAAGGGTAATAAATCTGTCCTTCTTTGCTACATATCAAATTGTTAGCCTTTTTAATAAATATATTATGAAACTCTTATTATTATACAAAAGATTTACTCTAAATACGTATAATTTAATTATATTTATAATAATAATTCTTTAAATTTTATTTATTTTTTATTTATTAACTTATTTTTTTTATTTTTTTTTATTATTTATTTATTAATAAATAAATTTATTTATTTATTTTATTTTTATGATTGATTGATTTATTTATTTTATTTTTTTTATTTATTTATTTACTTATTTATTTATTTATTTATTTATTTATTTATTTATTTATTTCTTTCTTTATTCTTATTTCTTTCTTTCTTTCTTTCTTTTTCTTTCTTTCTTTCTTTATTTCTTTATTTCTTTCTTTATTTCTTTCTTTCTTTTTTTCTTCTTTTTCCTTCTTTCTTTCTTTCTTTCTTTCTTCATTTCTTTCTTTCTTTCTTTTATTTATTTTCTTTTTTCTTTTTTCTTTTTTTTTCTTTTTTCCTTATTTTTTCTTTTTATTCTTTTTTTTTTTTTCTCTTTTTATTTTTTTTATCTTTTTTGTATTTTTTCCTATCCTTTACTTTTTTAAATTGTTTTATCTGGCCTGCCATCCGTTTCCTCATCTTAGGTATAAAACTTGTAGATCAGCCAGAAGCTAATTCCTCATGACATTGTATGAAAGCACTACCATATCTTCATATTTTATACGCTTTAATAAAAAAATGCTATTAAGTTTTAGCACCTTTGGCTTAGTTTTAAATTTAGTTCTTTAATTTTTTTCATCATTAAGTTAGTATACACTTTTCATAAATCATTATCTAATTCATACATGTATTAGGGTCGTCTATTACAAGTCCCTTGCGCATCTAATTTCTCATTTGGCATTGCCATTGGCATTTATCACCTTTCCACTATTAATTTAGGCTCACATCAAACATTTCTTTCTCAATTTTTTGTGGCTCTGTTATTTTTGTTCCTTTGTGTCCAGTGTCCATTGGCCGATGTCTCATGTCCCATGTCCGATGTCTCTCGTTATTCGTTTGCTGTGTCAGCCATGTCGCTGACAGGTCAGAAACTTTCGACACTTCATAAATTATGCCCATAGGCCAGGGAAAAAGTGCGAGAGTCTGGTCCGAGTAAAAAAGAGCGACGTCGTTAATTGGAAGATATCATGACTGACATGTCGGAGGACAAGTTCCGGCTGAAACTTGTGCAGCTCCGGCCGGGAATGCGGACAGCTATGGACAGGACGTCTATATAAGTCTATGTAAATATATTTTCTATGCAGCAGCTGCTGCTGCTCCGCCTTAAAGCTGGACTAATTAAGTTCTACACAAAAAGTTAGCAATTATTTAATTTATATATAACTGTATATCTATTTTTAAAGCTATTTTTTAATTACGCTCTCGCATTTGCTCAGCAATGAGCATTAAAAACTCGCCCGACTTGCAAACCTTAATTAAACACTTGACTTTTGCAGCGGCTTTTGCTGTGCTGTGTGAAAGGCGTTTGGCAACTATGGCAACTATTTTTCAATTCACAAAGTCCTTGCGCTTGCCACGCCCACTTTTCTTTTTCTATGTTTTTTTTTTTTCAATACCCACTCGCCGTTGCACATGCTCAAAGTTTTGCCATGTCTCTATGTGTGTGTGTGTGTGTGTGTGAAACTACAAAACAGTTTGCCAGATGATGAGAATAGAACGAGAGCTGCTGCTCCTGCTCCTGCTCCTGCTGCTGCTCATCATGATGACGATGATCGTAATGATGCTGCTGATGATGATGGCACTTAACGGCAACACATGACGTCGACGTCAACGTTTGACGCTTGAATTAAATTTTATTTTCATTTCAACTTTCGTGTTATAGGCAAAGAGCCAACAGCCAAGGCAACTTTGTTAATTTATTTAAGCAACATTCTTATTTACGTGTGTGTGCATGGGTGTGCGTGTGTGTTAGTGAGTGTGCACATCTGACGGATGTTTCTGTCATTAAGCAAAACTTTCGTCAAAGCATAAAATTTGCTGACGCTCAACACAGAGAAACAGCTCAGAGCAGGAAGCGGAGAACGTTGAGAGAAAGAGAGCTGGAAGAGGGCGAGTCGAGTTATATTTTTACTACTTATAAGCAGTCCGCTTTGGCATTTTATGCTTTTGCCTTTTGCTGCATTAAAACACGCTCCATTTTAATGCAGCTACTATCCACCACACCCTCTCCCCTCCCGGCCCCCTCGTCTGGAGAGCAAAAGCTTATAAATACTTATGAAGTGTTCACCTGACAGGCAGAGTAGATAGGCGGAGGCGAAGGGTAGTGAAGTGTGCATAAAAGTATTGCTAATACGTTCTGCGCTTTGTGAGAGAGCTACCAGGCGAGCAAAAGAAAGAGAGAGGGAGAGATGAAGAGAGAAGAAAGTAGAGCCATTTAAGTAGCCCGAGTTTAGTGCCAAAGGCAGCGACAAGATAAATGAAAACAAATATGCTAAATGCAGCGCAAACAGCTGCAAATGTTTTATATGTAAAACGCTTTCCTCCGGATCTGGGGCTCAGCATTAAAGCTGAGATGAGTTTTCTTTATAAATATAAAATACTTAAAAGCTTCGGGTGTACAGAAATTCCATATGCAAAGTGCATGCGAGCAGCTCGAGTTGTGTGTAATGAAGTGGAACATGTTTTATGTTTGCTAGTTCTGCTTTATATTGCCTCTCTAAGCGATTCTCAGGAATGCAAGTGACTCATAGAAATGTCTTATTTATATTAATGTATGTATGTACTTATAATTCTCACCATCTCCGGCCCCATCGCACTTCTCCCTTGCTCTTTGACAATTTCTTTTAGCAATTTAAAAATCCAAACTGTTTCCATTTAATGGCATGAAGAAATTCGTTTTAAATACCATTATGTCCATTCAGCATTGTTGGCATCAAAAATCCGCAACAAGGTCAAATGGTCAAAGAAATAATCACAAAACGAGAGAATGAAATAAAATTGAAAACCTTTGTCATGGCCAGACTCAAAAGCAATCCACACAGCAGCCACGCTTGCCTCTGCCTCTGCCTCTGCCTCTGCCGCTGTCCCGGCTCGCCTTTTCCTTGACCTGCGTATCATTCGGTTGCAAAACAAACCGCTTTACACTTGAGCAACATTTATTTTTCCGTTTCATTTCACGCGTTTCTATTTCATTATGCCAGCTGTCAGCGGCAGCCGCTGCTTTTAACGTGCCCCGCTTCTGTTTCATTTTTCACACCATTCGCAATGCGACGCACGTACGCCACGCCACGCCACGCCACGCCCCGCCCCGTACCGTACCGCACAATTTTTGATGGCGCACAGTGAACGGCTTCCCTTTATGTTAACCTCAAAAGACCTTTTTCCCCCATTCAAATGATATGCGAGGCACTTTTTATGGCTCATTGACGGCGACGGCGGTCGCAAAAAAAAATAAAAATAATAATAATATAATAAAAGAAAAAATTAATTTCGAAAACCAGTCAATTAGGTATGGGGTCAAAAGCGACAAACGGCTAAAATCTGCAAACCGGACGGAGTCTCTTCGCTCTGACAGACGGATCCGTGAAACTGTTGCCCATTTTCCGACGTCAACTATTTTTCACTGATCCAATTAGTTGCATTTCCATGGACTGAATTGTCATCTTGTCAGTTGTCAAATGATCCAAGTATCATTCACTTTTCTTTCTCTATTTTTTGGGTTTAGTGTTTTTTTTTTTTTTTGCCATTTTGATTTGTTTTCATCACTGGCTGCGTTGCTGCATAATTGATGGATTGTTTGTGGGCCAACCAAAGGTTCGATTCGATAAGATTGCCAATGCTTGATGTCGGTTTTTCTGTGGATCACGGCTAATAAATAATTAATCAGCCATTTGACAGTATTTGCCAAAACTTCAAGTCCTTCTACCTGGCGCCATATTGAAAGTTTAATGTGAATTATTCGATAAACCAAATGGAAATGGTGGAAAGAATAGATCGATTACACGAATTCCCTTGATATGATGTGAGACGTAATTCTTTTAATATTATTATTGTTATTATTATTATTGGAAATATTTAGTATTACTTTGATCATAATGAACCTATTTAGTATTATTATCTCTAGTTGATTATTATTCTAGTTAAAGGAGTACCATTTAAATATATATATAAATATAATATTTGTCATTTTAATTATCATTATTGCTATCATTATTATTTTTATTATTAAATTATTTTTCATTTTTTTTATCATTACCATTATACATTATTAATATCATTGTTATTGTCATTTTCATTGTCATTTTTATTACCATAATCCTTTTGATCTTCATTTCTCTTATCATTCTCCTTGATATATTGATAATATAATTATAATTCGTTTAACATTCTTTTATAATCATTATATATTAGTATTATATATTAGTATTATAATTATAAATATTATTAATATAATTATAATATAATTATTTTATCTAAAATTGTCTCCAGCTTTCACACTCCATGACGAATTCATTATACCCGTAGTCAGTATATCCAAACAAGGGGCAACAACTACATGTTTTATAAGTAATCTATTTGTAGCCAAGCAAGCTGGCTTTATTTTAATTGACTCTCGCACACACACACACACTTACAAGACAGACGCACGCTGCTTAGTAAACCACACGAAAGCCTAACCCAAAATATCTATCAACTCCGAGCTGAAACCCAAATCAAATTCAATTCAATTCAATTATGTTTGCTAGCAAATGGCACTCAACTCTTTATTTACAACAAAAACGATTTGCACAAAGCAAATCCACTGAAACAATTCCCAAGCCCAAGCCCAAGTAGCGACGGCTCAAATCCTCAGTCTCGGACTATTTCGGACTCTCTCATCCTCATACTAATTACAATTGCTTCAAAGCTCCAAAGGCGACTGACAAAAAAGGGGAAAACGAAAAAATCACTGAACAACATTTTTGTTGAAGCCCCCCAAAAAGAAAAAAAAAAAAAACAAAAACAAAAAAGCAGAAAAAGGTCAGCTGCTGCATAAGGACACAATTTTCCGCTACACCTGCCTTGAATAAAGACCTCTAGCATAGGAGAACTGGAGCTCGGGCCTTTTTTTTTTTGTTTCGAGCAGCCTTAGTTCAGCGCCTCTCTAAATGCCATGCTTAGCGCAGGACGATGGAGACTTCCACTCATGCAGTCCTCTTCCCCTTTTACCCACTCCCTGGCCGCCTACACGTCATCGGCTTGTCCCTGCGAGAGTGCAGTTTAATTGACAGTTGAAAACGTTGCTCAAAGCTGCAAAACTCACTTCAAAGGCTGCCGCGAAATGCAGCTGCTGCTGCTGCTACTCCTGCTACTCCTGCTACGGCTGCTGCTGCTGCAAAAAAAGGGGAAAAGCCATTCAACTACGTTTGGCTACCATATGCCATTGTCCTGGCCTGGGATTGAAAATTGGTACTGACACTGAGGCTCGCTGGGTCCACAAGCTGGCCAGCTCTGCCTGTCCTGTCCTGTCCAGAAATTGAAAATGAAAACGACTCGCAGGAGTCGTACGGCAGATTAGATGTGAGCTATTCGTAGTTATATATGGATATAGATTTATTTTTGATTTTGCAAAAGTATTTAAAAGTCTTTGCATTTAAATAATATATATATTTTTTAATTATTACCATTTTAAAGCTTTTTATTATTTTATATACATATTTATTAAAATAATAATTTTAATTTGTATACTTCATTTTATTTTTACTTAGCCATGTATTATCATTATTTTTATGTATTTTATTTCTCTTTATATATATTTATATATTTTTTTTTATTTTTATTTATTTTTTTAAATTTATTTTATGTATACTTATTTTGTATATTATTTTATTTTAATTTATTTAATTTTTTTGTTTTTTAATTTTAACGTGAGTACTAGAGAATTTCTTTTCGTATAATAAACAACTTATAATAACAATATTGCTAAATAGTTGATATATTAGCTATATGCTATATGCTCGTTCCACACACAGACTAAGTCAGCTTTTACAATCACAATATTAATCGCTTTCCCATAGTTAAGATGACGTTTTATGACAGATTTTATAATATATTTTATTTATTACAATTTACAGCCAAGTGCATTAAATCAAAATAAAAGTAAAGCAAACGAATCAAACAGCCAAAAACACTTGAGACTTGAAGCACAAAGGTTTTCGAATTTTCCCTTTTATTTTTATTTTTGGAAATTTTTAAGAGCTGCTAATAAAACGAAAGCCGCAGCTCGTTGTGCTCATCTGAGCAGCTAATAAAAATGCCAAATGCAGCATTTTTACTATGCACTATAAAATACCAAAATATATCTGTGGCCAAAGCAGGCGAGTAGCTAGGGGCAGGGGAGACACTTGGCAGTTATAGACAGTAAGCTGCTGGCCATGAACGTGCGCATGTAAATCAATGTAATGGTCGCTTTTATGGTACGACTTGACTACCTCTCTCTCTCTCTATCTCTCTCTGTCTCTCTCTTTCTCTGTCTCTCTCTCTATTTGTCTCTCTTTAGCAGTAAAGATTTTGTACCACAATGAAGAAGCCGAGGGCAAACGCAGCGCATCGCGTTGACAACAAACTGAATGAAAACTGAATCATCCATATCATTACGTTGATGCAGCATCTCCAGCTTGAGGCTTGCACCCTGGTCTGCCACTAAGTTAGTTACGTGTTTGCCGTGATAAAGCAGCTGGATGCGAGTCCTCCTCCTGCTGCTGCTGCAATTGCAGCTCCTGCTCCCTCCTCCCTGCCAATCCTTCTGCTGCGGTTCAGCAGTAACAGCCAATAAATCTCTGGCTAAATGCTTGGCAACTTTTACGTTGGCCAAATCGTGAAAGACATTTCCCATTGGCCACACGAAAGCCCCAAACTCGAGCGAGCGCAAGAAGATTGAGCGCTCGCCGGCTTTGCAGCGCACATTTTTATGGTTTAAATACTTTGGCGCCAAACTTGAAATAATGCAACGCTTGCCCCTCGCCCCGCGTTCGCTACATAAAAAAAAAAAACGTGAAACATAAAACAAAACGCGCCCAAAATCTGCAAAAGCAGCTTAAGTGGATTTTACGCTACTCTACAGCTCCAGCCCCTGCCGCGCCCCCTGCGCCCCCTGCGCCTTAGACGCAGCATGCAACTTAGCCGAAAAAAAACGAGCAAGTTTTGTGTTTCCCTTTTCCATGTACTTTTCCTTTTTGTGCTCATTTTTATCGTGGGTTTTTGCAGCAAATCCTTATAGATAAAGAGCGTTTTGCACTTGTCGAAAGCGCCGCGCGCCAAAGTTTATGAAATTTCTATTACATTGTTTTTCACTTTCTCCACGGGGCTGTAAATTCGTGAAATCAACTTAGGCGCACTCAAAAAAAAGAAAAAGAAAGAGTTGCGAGCATATGCAAAGCTGACAGCAGCAACACACGGCGTATACGCAATGCCATCTGAACTTTTCTTGCGGGCCAGCCTGTCAAACTGTTGTTGCAATAAATATCACCAAAAACAGAGCTGAGCTGCCAGCGAAGTTTATAATGCGTCTCGCACACCTGATGCAGTCACTTGCGAAACTCTTTAGCCAGGTGTGAAGCACACACATTTCTACATTCGCAAATAAATCAAATGGACTAAGCTGGCTTTACAATAGACGCTGAGCAAATGGTTTATGTTGTCTCTCACTCGACTTATAGATTTCTGACAAGCTCCAAGGATTGCTTATGCTCAACCATTTTGTAAACATTTTTTAGTTGCTCGACTTCATTTGCTTCATATTACGCCCATCAATAGTTGACTTCTTCGATTGATTGGCTGGCAGGCTGGCTCGCGTGGCGTATACGTAATTTATGTTTACCGCAGCCAAGTGGGCGCTTGAGTCGCGGGCAAAGTCAAGCGAAAGGCAAGCTACCACAAATGCCGCAGCACAAGTTTGGCAGCCAAAAAAGGCGAACTGAGGCGAAAGCTCGAAAACTCAGGCAAGGACAACTTTTCGTTTGGCTCCTCCAAATGAAATTTTGCGGCTTTTGTGGCGGCAATTGGTTGACTGTGTGGCCAAATATTGTTGCAGGAAACGTTTTTCTGTGAAGCGAGCAGCAGGCAGCAATATATGAGCTGAGATTGGATTCAGACTGAGTCGAGCAGGAAAAGGACCTCCAGCAAAACGCGGCCCTGACAGACTCCTGCACATGTGAGCATATGCAGGCCATAAGCAAATCGCATTTTCTTCGCTTTTATAGCTAAATATGTTGCAAACAATTTCTGCAATATGCGCCCATGCGGCTCGCATTCAACAATTGCATTGCAGAAAATTATTTAGATCTCTGTGGGCCCATAAAATTCCATGACCGAAAGTGTTGATGGCGTCTAAATAACTAAGTGAAGCGAGCCGCGGCTGCTCTGCGCCGGCATGGCACTAAAAACGAAGCCAAATAGTTGGCATAAAAAATGAAGAAGAAGAAGAAGAGAAAACAGCTCATCGCGTATATGAAATAAAACTAAGAACCTATAAAGCCAGCACAGCTCCCGCGATAGCAATGCAAATAAAAGCCAAGCCAAGGCAGTCCAGGGCAGGACAGAGCAGGCAGAGTCCAAGCCAAGTCAAGCCAAGCCTGCGGTTTCCCAGTTTCCCAGTTTCCCAGTGGCAACTGGGAGCCGCCTTTGGCACCAAATGACAGTAGTCAACGTGGCGCGACCCTCGACTATGCTGAGCTCTGTGATGACAGCAGAAGCATGGCGACGAATTCGCATTGTTTATTTAAAAACTACTCCATTATAGAGCACGAGTAGGCGAGAGAAAGAGCGAAAGAGAGAGATATAGAGAGAGAGAGAGAGGTGGGTCAGCGCTGCTCAGCTTTATAAAAATGCAATTTCAGGGCGAACAACAGAGGACAGCGGCGGCAACAATAACTACAATTACAACAACAGGAACAAGTTGACTATAGCCCTGTAGTGGCACACACACATACACTTACACACACACAGAGAGAGACAATAGTATAATCGCACTATAAATCCCTCGCGTCGAAACCCAAAACTTTACATTTGCTTTTGCTGTGCGAAGCGACAAAGAAAAAGACAAAAGATGCGAAAGTCTCAAACTGACAGCGAATTGCTAATGCTCTAAGCCTTCTGCTTAAACTTTGAGGGAATTGAGGCAAATTCCTGGAGCTCAGAGTTAAGTTAAGTGAAAAATGTATAAAAATTTATCCTTTTTTTTTTTTGCATAATCAGAATTGTATATTTAAATGGGTTTGAGAATAATTCTTTGCAGAGTCAAGTGCAAAATTTATAATTTGTTTATTTGCATGTTCAGTATAATAATAATAATAATTGTTGAGTGTTTCTCAATGTCTGCACTCAAGTTTATTTTACTCAGAAGAACTCTGAGAGTACGTCGGCTCTTCAACAAGTTCCTCTGTTGCATGAGTTAAGTAAAGCAAAGAGTCTTCTGTGTATGTATTGGTATTTAAATGAGGCCTGTGTTCACTTATCGATACATATCGTTTACGTACTTGAATTGGATGTGTGCAATAGGAATGTGAGCATCGTTGGCATTGAGTCTCATCGTACCTCTCGACGAGAAGCGAGAAGTGAGATCAGCAGCTGCTAAATGTGAAGTCAAGTACAAGCAATAGGAAAGTGGTATACATTTAATTTTCATTTAACAATGTTAATATTAAATATTTATATATTTTGATATTAAAAAAATTTATTATTCAAAAAATCATTAATAATTTTAATTATTTAATTATCATAAATATATTTGAAATACATAACAATTGTATTTATTCAAAAATTATTGTTTTAAATGTATGATAATATAACATGATATATGATCATATATATGCAATGGCTAAATTCTTCTTTAATATTTAGCTGCAGTAATGTATTTCAGTCTAAATTTTTATATAAAATACATTAACAATAATTATCATAATATATATTCTCATAGTCAGTCTTTAATCCGACAAGCTGTTTCACATAGCTCGAGTGCCACTTTCACACTCTGCCTGGGCTATAAAGAAAATACCAAAATTACATGCAACGAGCGCCCAAGAAGCGCTGCGGCTAGGAGCAGGCGAGCTTCACAGCAGCAGAGGGAGGGCAAAGAGTCAGCAGCTAGAAGCCGCCAAACTGCATTGTCCCTGCGCAGCTGCATTGATAGCGGGGCCATTGCATAGTTATGGCCATGGTCAGAGGGAAACGTTTGCTTGTCTCCGCTGAGTGGGTGCCGTGTGGAGTGTGATTGTGTCTGGCTGTATGTGTGTGTGTGTTAGTGTGTGTGTGGCCGCGCCGGAGCATAATGTTGATGATGAAAACGTGCGCATTGTTTTCAGATTTTCGGAATTTTAATTAAATTTGCATTGTTTCTAGTGGCACTTGACGATGGCCCCAAAGAGCTGCTCGCATTTAAATAAGTTTCATATTCTTTTGTTATTTGCCGTGTGGGCGTGGCTGAATTAAATTAGTCCAGCATCTTGCAAGCATGTAAATTCTAGTACTGAAAATTAATTACTATCAAGTGGCGAAAATTGAATTTAGACGACACTAAACTAAACGAATATTTGGTAAACACTAATCCAAACCCTTTTCTGCCAGCAGCTTTAAGAAATTTTCTATTTTATAGTCGAATTATTAAATGTGACACTCAAGTCGAGTCGAGCTGCTGTCAAGGGCTCATAAAAAATGCCAAACAAGTCAACAACAACGTGCGCCTTTCTCTTCTCCAGTTCAACTCCTCCTGCTCCTGCTCTCCTTTTTCTTAGCCAGCTGTCAATAAATATGAACGCAAAGAAGAAGCAAAATAAGAGAGAGCAACGAGTAGGAAAAAATATCAATCATAATAAAAAATACATAAACAAAGCAAAGTCGACAGCGGGCACATAAGCAAATGTAAATTTGTGTTCTTCACACACTCAGCCCCTTCCCCTGTCTCTGCCACTGCCTCAGCCAGCCCCCTCCACGGGCCGCTGCATAAGCAAATGTGACAGTTGTTTAGGGAGAGTATTGGGGAATTGGGTACGCCCGCTGACACCATCAAATACGTTTTGTCACTTTAAGCCAACTAACGGCTGTCTGTTGTCAATTGTAGGCTCTTAGCCAACTAAAAGCCTGTTTTAGCTTATTTGGGCGAGGCACTTGAGAGAGTACAAAATATTGTTGGGGCTTCAGCAGAGGGGAGATAAGGGAGATGGCATTAGCATCAAGAAGTTTGAGATATTTGCATGCCCTTGGATTATGTATTGGGTCTAAGCAGAGAGCAAAGGGCAAATTAAATTAAACAGCCTAACAACAATACAAATAAAATAACAACAAAATGCTTCGAAAATCTGTTGTTATTTTATTAATTTAACTAAGTTTATTTCATAACATAATTTTTATATTTTTTATGATAGATTAATCTAATTTTATATTTAATTTTCATATTGCATCAATATATTTTATTATTTAATTTAAAAAATGTTTAATATTTAAAACTTAAAAATGTAATAAAAATTAATTAGTTGACAACAATAAAAATAATTTAACAACAATATGCTTCGTAAATCTGTTGTTATTTGATTAATTTAACAAAGTTTATTTCATAACAACATTTTGATATTTTTTATGATAAATAAATAAAATGATTTTATAATTTAATTTAAGAAAAATATTTAATATTTAAAACTTACAAAATGTAATTAAAATTAATTTTTTTAGCAATAAATTTTCCTTACCCTTATTTATAAATATAAGTTCTTTTTTAGACATATTACATTTAAACACAGAATTAAAAGAAAAATCCTCTTCTATTACTATCGGTATCTCTCTCTCCCTCTCCCTCTCTCTCGCTCTTACCATTTCATATGACTCAGTTTGATTGATTTGTGTTCAGCATCTCCTTTAGCAAAATCTATTAGAAATAATTAATGAAATGTCGAATATTGTAGAGCAAACAAAGCAGCTGCATTGACTATTTGGAGTAGCGCAGACTGCTTTTGATATGAGCTCCGTGCCAATATTTCACGGTTTTACTCGCTCTTGTTGCTGTTGTTGTTGTTGTTATTGCTGACCATTTATAATGTAACACACTACCATACACACATACACACACACACACCACATATATACAGAGAAGATTGCGCCACATACGAGCAGCAAAGTGCCTTTTTAATTAACTGAAAAAGGCTTCACAGTCAGTCAGGGAGTATTACGAAATGTGTGTTTATGTATGTGTGTGTGCTTGCGTGTGTGTGTATAAAGCTGCCCACACATGTATATGATGTATTCTTTACAACTATGTTGGATGATGTTTGCATGTACAGCGTCGCTTTTTTGTTTTGTATTTCTTTTGTTGCTGTAGCTCTGTTTAATAACCAACAACAAAATGTACAACAGCCGCCAAGCCATGCCACGCCCTGCCACAGACACCGCTAATTAATTATGCACTCGTAATGCTCGCAGCAGAGATTTACAAAAGGCGGCCATATAGCCTAGGTGAAAGTCGAAGTGTAAAATATAAAATATATTTTTAAGCATAAATAAAAAACTTTTTCTGTATTAAATATAAATTTTTTATTTTTCTGGATACTTTTTTATTATCATTTATTTTCGTTATTTTTATAATATTTAAAATAATTATATGCACATATATATGTATGTATATATAAATCATAAAAATAAGAAATAGAATATAGTTCATTTACTTGAAATTTAATAATTTAATATTTATTATTATTTTTCTATTTACTTTTTTATTATTATTAAATTATTATTTTATATATTTATTTATTGACTTTTTTTTTTTTGATTTCATTTAATTTCTGATCATTCTAAACGAAAAGTCAGGGCATTCGTTGGCCGTTGTGTTGGCATTAGCCTTTTGTTGCATTTGTTTGACTTCAAGTGGCTGCCACGTGTCCACTTGCAGCATAAACAGAACATTTTACAATATTTTCTGCTCATTTTTATACACATACATATACATGCATACATACATATTTTTCTTGTCTCTGCTTTCTTTCTGCATAAAAATCGCAGCAAAACGTTTTTGGTAGCTGCAGCTGCTTTGGTAATGGAATGTGATGGTGACTTTTGGACCCTCGGCAAATGCCAGACAACAGCAATGCCGGAGCGGTTATAGCAGGAGCAGGAGGAGGAGGACGGGTGGAGTGGGTAGATGTTGCGGAAGTTGAGGCAAAGTCAGCGCAAGATTGTTTAGTCTTTGTCTTTTGCTTTTGTTATGCAATTCTCGGCAAGTCCAAGTTTAGCGAGTTCGTTTTGCTGATGCCCTGTAGTTATAAGGAATGTGAGTGAGAGATTGAAAGGTATAATGTGAGTGAAAGAGAGAGAGATAGAGAGAGAGAGAGAGCATTTAAAGACACAAATGAATGTGAGTAAGACATATTTAAATTTAATTTGATTTCACTTAGTATAGCTAAGTCTATATCAAGTTTTCTGCTTATGAGTTTAAAGAAATAAAAGAAGTAGTATTTAGTATTTATTATTTTTATTTATTTATTTATTTATTTATTTATTTATTTATTTATTTATTTATTTATTTATTTATTTATTTATTTATTTTTTATTATTTATTTATTTATTTATTTATTTATTTATTTATTTATTTATTTATTTATTTATTTATTTATTTTTATTTATTTTTTTGTTTTTATTATTTTTTTTTATTTATTTATTATTTTTCTTTATTTATTTTATTTATTTATTTATTTATTTTTTTATTATTTATTTATTTATTTATTTATTTATTTATTTATTTATTTATTTATTTATTTATTTATTTATTTATGTAATTATTTATTTTATGCTACTTACAGCTTTGAGCTGGGCTATACTTTATATCAATCACTCCATCTGTCAATCAATCTTAATCAATACAATTATATACAAATATTGAACACTCTGCAGCTAACTTTATATATATTCTATATATTCTACAGATCAGCTCCTAGTCTTTTACTTCCTTATAAATGCCTCCCATTTCTTTCAGTGCTTCCCTTTTTGTTTGTTTATCTATGTCCCCATATGCATAACAGAATGTGCACAGCTCGCATTCGTTGTGCGACTTTATGTGGATCTCAGTCTATCTCTTTCTCCCTCTCGCTCCCCCACCCCCCTTTCTATCTCCATCTGTGCATGCATATGAAATTGAATATTTTTATACAGCGAGATGCCATAAACGTGCGCATTTCTGCATACTTTAAGGCGTCAGTCGGGTCTATTGAAAAGCCGTTGGCCTTAGTTTCTATTCGGTTGGAAAATTTGCTGTGATAGTAAAATGTTTATTGTTATCTCCGAGTGTCAGCCTACGTGACAATTTCAATCTTTGTTAGCATTCGAGCATTCGAGAATGCAGCAAAAATAGTAAAAAAAACGATAGAATTGAAAGGCTCACTCTATGCATTTCGGAATGCCAACTCTCGATAGCTGACAGTTTCTCTTCATAGAAATTCCAAAACGTAGCCAAAAAAAGAAAAGCAGAAAAATAAATTTAATGCAATTGTGAATGAGCTGCAGTAGAGCAGAGCAAAGCCACAACGTGCAAATGATATGCAATTGCAAAGGTTGGCAAGTCAAAGTAGAAAGTATAGAGATATTGTCTAAAGTATTTCAATTGCAGCAAGTCATAAATGTGAGTATTACATTAGACTTTGGTATATGTTAAAGAAAGTCAAGAGAAGTCTAGAGTTTGGCTTTCATTAGGTAACTTTTTGCCCATGGAATTAATTGAATATTGGAATTCTAATATTATTATGTTATATAAAAATATAAAATAAAATTAGTTAGAAGCAGGAAAAAGCATAGACGATGAACGATGATTTTTGGACTCAATAATTTTTGTATTTAGTTAGGAAATAATAGAAAGAATAGAAAGAAAAAATAGCCAAATAAAAATAAAATAACCAATCGAAAAAAATAAATAACATTAATATATTAAAAATCTAAACAATAAAAAAATAGCTACATAAAAATAAAATGACTAATCAAAAAAAAATATATAAAAATAAATTTATTCAAAATCTAAAAATTAAATAAAATAGCTTTAAAATAAAATAACTAATCAAAAAAATAAAATAAATAAATAAATACAAATATTACAAATAAATGTTTATTGTTGTCAAGTACTTTCCCAATTAAATCAAAAACAGAAACATAAATCAAAGAGGATCAAGCAGTTGAATAGAAATATCTTCCAATATATAAAAAAGAAAAGTAAATAATATTTTGTGTCATAAAAAAGAAAAGTAAATAATATTTCGTGTCAATGTCAATATACAGGTCATTAATCACTGCACACAATTTCTCGTTGGCTGTATAAAAGGCCCTTCCCCTGGCACTCTGAGAAAAGACTGCAAGAGCAAGACTGAGCTCCTTTGCGATCGTGCAGAAAGCCCAAAGTAAAAAGTCTTCCTTAAAAAAAAAAAAACTCTTTTAAAATAAAAAATCATTTCAATTGATTTTCTCCCCTCGTTGAACTCGTTAAAGGGCTTTATTGTTTATTTATTTGTATATATTACTTATTTATTATATATGTGATTTTATATGTAATATTGTAAATTGATGAAATTCACGTCAGACTACGACTATTATGTGAGTTGAATGAGATGACGTTGCATGTCAGGCACTCAGGTGAAGCTTTGCAGTAGCAAGCACATATATTCACATATGAATGAATATATATAAATTTATATGTGTATGCCATATAATCGTATATGTCGTGCTGCATTATTAATCGAGCAAGCATCATTTTAATAACAAGCTGCAGACAAGTTTGCTGGCAGCAGAAGCACTTAACGTTTTCCTATTGCCAACTTGATGACGGCACAAAAGATGGCGAAAATTAGACAGGAAATTTGTTGTCTGAATGGGGGGAAAACTCGTCAGGAAAGTTGATTTATTATGTTGACGCTGTGAAATGGTTTGCACATGGATTCCCTTGTCTACTTTTATGCGTTTCATTTGTTTGCCAGCTTGCTGCAAAATGCATTCACAAGTTTCTTTTGTTTGTTCTTGTTGTTGCTGTTGCTGTTGTTGTTGCTGTTGTTTATTTGTTGTTTATGGCAATTTATTTTCATGCGCTTCACAAAATGCAAAATTATGCCTTGAGGCTTAAGAAATTTCAAACGAAATATTTTTGCAACAAATTAAGTGTTGGCATTACTCTGAGGCAATTTTAATTGATTTTTCAACAAGTTTCTAATTGATGCGAACAATAACAGAGCAGCTCCACGCCTTGGAAGAATAAGAGGAGTTTAGTAGAGTTCATTGTTTAATGCCCTACAGATATTATTGGTTATTGGGTCGTTTGACTTTTCAATTGATTCAGATTACTCTGGGCTATAAATGAAAGCGAATAAGTGCTGAAAAATAATTTAAAAATATAATAATAATAAAACTTACGAAATAAAAGTAATAATAATTAATTGTGGATGAAAATTCTAAACCGACAAAAATAAATATAAGTTAAAAACTAAATTGGACTTGAAAGATAAATCAATTTAATTTATAAAAAAAATTAATTGGACAGAATGTATAGGATATTTGTCTATCTATGAGTTTATATTAATATATGTACATATTTTAATTTACAAAAAAATATATTGTATATAATATAATATATAAGAAATTAATCAAACACTTCTCTGTCTGCAGGTGCACTCAATTAAATTTCTTAAATTTTATTTCCTCTCACATGCCCAAACAAAGCCCTGAGCAAGCCCCGAACATTCCACAGGCCATGGACGGGCACTCTGTAATAAAGCAATCAGTCGAAAAATTAAAAAACCCATACAAAAGATGACAACACACCCAGAGACACTCACGCACACACCCACACACACACACACACACATACACACGTAAAAAGCGTTAATAAAAGCGTTGAAAAAACACACGCTAGCTATGCATTTTGTAGCTGCAATCCATGGGATAACAGGATTCGTTTGGTTTAGGTTTGGGTAAGGGTTTTTGGGTTCTGTGCTCTGTGCTCTGGACTTTGGGCTCTGGCATTAGGTGCTGGCTCAAACATCATATGGACGACCTTTCAGCACAACGGGACAGCCCCGTCTGCCACGTCAAACGCTTTGTTTACAAAATGTCGGCACTTTTTCCCATTTTACTAACGAAAAGTGCCAAAAAAGAAACAAGATGAGCAGCAGGAGCATAAGGGTTAAAGCGTTGGAATTGGTTCCACATTCAATCAACCATCTGCAGTAGCTGCAATTTGTTTTTTTTTTTTTTTTTTTCTATGTGTTTTCGCATCTAGACCAGACAGCGACCAAAAACAAAACGTTGGCCAGTTTTCGGTGGGTGCTTGGCTGCTTTTATAATTCCTTTGTACAATATTTGTTTGGCAATGAATTTAATTGATGTTCACAGCCAGTCAGCCAGGCAGCCAGACAGACACTGGAGAGAGAGAGAGAGAGAGAGAGGGGGGACAGTGAGCTGCCAGACAGCTGCTAACCATTGGCGAATGCGAGAGCGTGCGAAACTTCAATCAATTTGATTTTATTGCTCAGCGATAGAAGCACAAAAGGTGTCGACCAGGCATTTGTGGTTTCGCCATATAGTATATATATAAAGCGGAATGAGCTATGCCAATGTGTTATCAATTAATGTTTATTTACATTACAAGAAATTCCACAAACATTTTTTTGATTATAGAAATGAATAGTAACAGTCTGTCTTTAAAATATGTACAGCTGGAAAATGTATAAAATTTTATTAGTTTAGTAAATTATATTACATATATATTACATTGAAAACAAATCAAATGTATATCATATATTTTACTTTTAACTTTAAATTTTTAAACTTTATTTGGCATATCCGTATTAAAAAACTCAATTCTCATAGTTTTTACGCCCTTTTAAAGTACAATATAATCGTCTGATATAATACGAATTGCCCTTGCGCAAATTCTTGTTTAAATAAATAAATCTCTTTAGGCTCTCAGAATGAACTTAATATTCTTTTAATTCTAATTTATTTACTAGAAGTGTCTGAAAGTTTTCTGTCTCCCATATACAAATGCAGAGTGATCGCCGTTAAACTCATTAAACACTTTCAGTTCCAGCCATTAGGCAATCCCCGCAGTCAGCCCCCGTCGGCCACCCACTGCCTCCCACTCCAGTGGAAAATTAATTTGCGGTTCATGCTCACATTTCGCAGCCATCAAGTAAATGAAATTGGCTTTTGTCACATGTGAGCCTTGGGAGCTGCCTGGCAACGCTTCCGAGTTGCTCTAAGTAAGTGTCAGTAAGCCAAGGCTGTATATGTGAATACTATATAATAAAAACCTCACACATACGCGCACACACACTCACGCAGCTTATTATTAATAGACTTAGGCACACACAACTAAACAACTAAACACACACGCAGAAAAAGAAAATTCGCTAAGCCCGGCAAAGGGAAATTTTATGCATGCGCCACACAAAACTTGACTAATTACAAATTTAGCCACAGGTTAAATGGCGAATTACTCGTAAATCACTTCAAGCAAAAGGAAATGAGCTAAACGCAGTTTAACAGCTAAAGAGAGATAGAGAGAGAGAGAGAGAGAGCGCGAGTGTGCCCACATATGCGTCACATTGTGTGGCAAATAAACAACAACAAGAAGAAGCACAAGAGCTCTCAGAGATTAGAGATTTTTTTTTCTATCATCCACTTTGAGTAAATTCCGTATTTACTTTTGTTTGCCCTTATTTTCTGCGTCTGTTGTTGTTTTTGTTTTAATAATAATCAATTGTGTTTACGCTGAAGATTTATGCCTTGCCAAGCAGAAACAATAATACACTTGTAGGCGCTGCCAAAGTCCCTTTGTCCTTTAACAAGGCTCAATTAATATTTCAGATGAATTGCAAAACTAAGCCAACTGAATGGCATCAGCTAAATTAAATATGCCATCGAGCTGAGCACACAACCAAATTGCCAATAGATAATAGATAATTCACAAATTGTTCAAGCCAAGGCAGCGACAGAGCCTAGGAGCTCTAAATTATTCATCAAGAATCGGCAATGCTCTGCAATTTTCTCTGTTTGTAAATATTGATAATTAGCTACATAATAAATAAATAGAAAAATATAAAATATAATAATTTTAAATATAATATTAAATAACAAATCAAATTTACAAAAACTAATAATGCATAAAATTATATAATAAAAAAATATTACTTATGAAATACAAATACAAAAAAAGAAATAAGTTAAATAATATTATTATTTATATTATATATATTTATTTTATATATTGGTGTGAAATTTTCTAAAATAAAAATTTTGGTTTATTTACAAATTTAATACATACAAGAAATATTTTTAATTTTTTTTAATATTTCTATTAATATTGTAAAAAAGTATTTACAATAACAATCAATTGTTTATTGGACAATACATATATCAAATTTATTTTGCTTTAATTTACGGAACAATATTTAATTTAATTTTGTTTTTTTTTTTTGCATTGAAATTTGCAGCTTTTCAAATATTTTTGTATTAATATATTTTTATTTATTTCAGCTATTTTTTATTATTATTTTTATTATTATTATTATTATTATTTATAAAAAAAAATTTTAATATTTATTATTATATTAATGGTTAATATTTTTTCAATTTTCCATATTTTTAAATTTTACTAACAATCAAATTCATTTCTCTCATGTTTTCAGCAAAATAATCTAAATTTAGCCAAGCAAACAGCGCATCGAGCAATTCCCTTACACTTTTTGTTGTTTTTTGTGGCTTGCTTAAATTT
This sequence comes from Drosophila navojoa, assembly GCF_054131105.1. Taxonomy (NCBI): domain Eukaryota; kingdom Metazoa; phylum Arthropoda; class Insecta; order Diptera; family Drosophilidae; genus Drosophila; species Drosophila navojoa. Next base: position 15,543,374 of record NC_142892.1, read on the forward strand.
GTCTAAATTAATATGCAATTAATGGCGCCGCTTGCTGACTAAAGACGCCCACAATGGGGGCCCCCTCCCCTTCCGCTGCCCACAAGCCGCTGGCGCGCAACTTTTTAGCACAGCGTGTGGACCACGCGACGTATGCGCAACGCGCTTTTTAATTTATGCACTTTTCAACAAATAATTTATGTGTGAAACAAACGAGGCGAGTGCCACGCCCAGTTGGCTGCTGTTGCTTCTGTTGTTGTGTTGCTCTAATTTTATGAATTATTGCTGATTAATTAGATTGTTAGGGCAAAGGCAACGATGAACGACGAGCACTCCTCGTAATATATTCACAACTTTCTGCTCTTTTTCTCGATTGTTGTTCGACTGCTCAGAGGGTTGAGCCAAGGGCCGGCGATTGGTCAGCGAGAGGAGATGGGAGAGCTGGAACACGTAGCGGAAATGGTGTGTGCGGCGTGAATAACGGAAATTAATAAGAGAATAAATCACATGGCAGCCGTTTTTACTAAGCTCACATTGCCCCACCCAGAAGCCTAGCCCCCCACTCGTCCAGCCCTGACTTTCTGTCAAAGGCAAAGACGCTGCGGAAGGAAGTGTCTAAAGTGTTGCGGTTGATTTACGGCATTTTATTCCAATTTTTTTCCTACCATTTTTCTCGTTTTCTTTTCTTCACTTTCCCAAACGCGGAAGTGTTTTCGGTAGCTGGCGGATGTCCGGGAAAAACTGGCACAAGGGCAAGCAGCATAGAATTTTCACTTAGCTGGTGTCATAAGAAACGGGTTGATTCTGGCCAAGCTTGAGCCATGATAAATGCCTCATGAGTTATTAATTAGATTGCTTGTTTATTATGAGAAATACAATTTCCGCTTAATTTGCCACTGAATCGAATTGCAAACGAAGCAAGTGAATGAAGAAGATGGGAAGCGGAAAATAGTTGGGATTTTATATGTTATACAATTTAATATCTCTATAATATTTAATAGAGCTGAGCAAGATATTTCAAGTATTTATATTAAAGCCTTTTTCACTGCAATTAATCAAGTCAGCAGTGCACTCAATTCAGCTCATTCTCCAGCATTTGTCGTGGTTATTTGCAAGGTTTTCCTGCTGTTTCCCACTGCTCTGAGGCCCTCAAAAAAGAAAACAATTACAAGCGGCTGAAACCGCATTGGCGGCAAATTGAAAAAATGCAACAGACAAAATTAAAGAAAACATTTGCAGCCAGCAGCGTGGCCAAAAGTAGATGCATTAAGCACATTCACATTGTTGATGTTTAAAATATTTAACCGAAAGCTCATGAATGCGCGCACAGCAGACGCAAAAGCAGCCAAACCACAATCAAACAGACAGAAAGAGAGAGAGAGAGGGATAAAATAAGTTGAGAGAGCGAGAGGTAACGTGACAGATGGACAATCAATAATAACAACAACAGATTTTTATCATCAAACAGAGCTGAGCTGAAAAGGCTTATGGGCTAAATACATAAGATGAACTATTTTAAATGCATTCAGATCTGTTTTTAATGTGCGGCACTCTTGGCCGTGAATGAGATGGACAAAAAGTGTGCAAGCAAATATAAAAAATATAATATAAATAATATTTATATTTATATTATTTATTAAATATGTAGAATACGAGATAATTTAAAGTCAAGATATAAAAGATTATGACTCTGGTTGCCAAAATAAGAGAGATATTCACAAGCTGATTTAAGTGCTCTGAGTGCACTTAAAAATGCAACGATTTTTTATTTTTTATTTTTAAAATATAAAAAAATATATGTATATGTATTTGGTGAAATAACAGATAGAGAGAGAAGAAACGAGATTTAATGTGTTTTCAAAAATAAAAAATTTAATAAAAAATAAAACAGAGATTTAAAGAAAAAATTTTAAATATAATTATAGTAAATTAAAAAAAATTAACTAAAAATATATGTTGTATTTTTATAATAAATAAGCTTCATCAATAAACTTTTCAGTATATATTATCAAATCAAATTATTTATATAATTTAATTTTTATTTCTTATCAGTTTAGTGCAAATTAGATCTTATGAATAAAAACCCAAACACTAAAATGAATTCAAAAATGTAAATAAATCTCAAAATCTCAGCATAATTGCAATAAATAAATTACTATATTGCTTAAAATTAGTATTCTTGCATATCTGGCATTAAAAATCTAACCAACATTTAACTAACTTCAATTATTTACATGATAAAATTATCTCAGATTAAGGGAATGCCTATTTTTTCTTCACCCAGCCCATTATTCGCTGCCACAGCTGCAGCTATTTAATCATATGTCATTTGTGATGGGACAAGTGCCTCTTGGATTTTTAACAATTAGACAGCTTTTGAGCACTTGATGTTGGCCACAATTCGAAATGTGCTCAAATCTGTTTCGCAGCCATTGAAAATTTGGCTGTCCTTTTTGGGCGAGCCGCAGAACAGCGCTCGCTGCTGTCATTTATCATTGGTTTGCTTCCCGCTCTCTTCAGCGCTTTGACTGACAATTGCCACACACACACACTTAAACACACACACACACACCCACACACACATAGAATTACCGCATGGTGAATTTTTGGTACCCTTTTTGCGGCTCGTCTTTCGAAATTGTTTCGCTTGTTGGTTTCATATTTGGCAAAGTGGAAAAGCGATAGAGAGTGAGAGAGAGCGTGTGTGTGTGTGTGTGTGAGTGGTACACATAAAATTGAAATACCATTTAAGGATTCGTGCAGTCATCATAATATAAAGAGTCATAATAATTTGTCAAATGCGATTTTTGTCTGCTGCGGACGTTTATGTAATGAGTTTTTATGCCCCTTTACAGACATTTTTGTTGCCTTCGCAATCTGCGACTCGCTGATGACGATGATGTTGATGTTGATGATAATGATAATGGCCATGATGATCGGAATAATTGCGTGTGCGGTTAATGTGATTTTTCAATTGATTTCTCGTGTGTGCAACGCTCATGAAATTGAGTTATAAATGACCAGTAAAACTGTGTTGATTTTTATTGGACATGGGCAACGGTTTATAACATCAACAGATTGTGTGGCAATCGCTCATGGCACACGCATGCAAAGCGCAGCAAGAGCATCATCGCTGGGCCTTTTCACAGTCGGCTTTAAAATTTTGCTGTTTCGTACTCTTAGGAGCACTTAAAGTTAATTTTAATTAATTAAAACATTTTTTTTAAGTGTTATCAAAGATGTGAAACATTGATGAACGTTTTGGGAATTAAATATAATTTGAGTGCGGTTATATTCAAGATTTTTCTTTTATTCATATGAATTCATTATAAAGAGGAATATTGTTGATCACTTAAAATAAAAAACGAAAATTTAAAAAATAAATTTCAATAACTAAACATATATATAAAAACAAAACAAAAATATTAAATAATACATATAAAAATATAAAATAACTGAAAAGCATATATTTAAAAACATTTTTATAGTAAATATAAAATATATAAGTTAAACTTGTTTAATATACATACATAATAAAAATGGAAATACGAATAAATGTATTTGATATTTTTAGTAGTAAATAAAACATTAAAAACAAATAATATAAATAAAATTCAATATAAGCTAAACTTATTTGATATATAATAAAAATGAAAATTGTTTTTAGTAGTAAATAAAAAATATTTAAAAAACATTTAAATGTAAGTTTAACTTATTTTATATGTAATAAAAAAAAAGCCATACAATTTTTTGTTATATACAAATATTTAGTATATTGTATATATTGATATATATTTATAGATTATCTTAAAATGAAGATTTGACTTATTAAAAAGAAAATATATGAAACATTAACGGAGCACATAAAGAGTGAATTATTCTGATGCTAGACAGTATATCATATTACATATATTTTCTACTACTACTTGTATTTACTTTTATTAAATTCAATTTAAATAATTAAGATTTACATATATGTATATCAACCAAGCCGTTTAAAAATAATTTTCTCTTAATATTGCGTACCAACATATTTGCATTTCAACTTTTAACTCCACGAAATATGCAAAATTTTCAACACAATTTTTAAGCTAATGCCATTATGAGGCATTAACACATTTGCAAAAATTCTCAGACTAATTTGAATTCGTTTTCAAAATAAGGCAGAGGAGAAAGAAGAAGCAGAAGCAGAAGTTCGAGTGGTTCGGCAATGTCAGACCACAAAATCCGCACTTAAAAGTTCATTTCTGATGTTTTCATTTCCAACAAATTTAGCCATGAGAAATCGTGTGGATAGAGACGGCCGAAAGGTGTAGAGGTGTAGCGAATGGAAGGTTGTGCGTGCTGCTGCTGCACTCCGGTTAGCGTAAATCATAGAGAAAAACTCTCGTAAAAGTAATAATGCGATTAAGTCTGCTTAAGCGACCCAAAGCGTACTTAACAAAGTGAGCCTCAGATGGATGCCCGAGACGGATATAGATAGAAGACAGACGCGAGTCTGAGCAGGAGGGAGAAGAGAGAGAGAGGGGGGCTGGCAGTTTGTGTAAACTTTTGACACAAACAACAACAAGGAGAAGCAGCAGAAGAACAGAGAAAGATGTATAAGAAACGGGTAAAGCTGCAAGTCGAGGCGTGGCTGGGTGCGAGACGCGATAAAGATGCTGACGCTGTGGACAAATGAAAGATTAAAAGTCAAAATGATTAATTGTTGTTGTTGTTGTCGCTTCTCTCCTTGTTGTTGCAGCTTAAAAACGCGACGCAGTTCAAGAACCCCTCAAACTTTTCTCACACTGCAAAAGCGCAATTGATGGCGCGGCCTTCTGCGTCCTTCCGCAAAATCTTACAGCGAAATTGATTTTCAACTTTGTTGCAGCTCTGCGGCTTTCTCGAACAATAAATGAATTTTCCCAGAACTAATATGTGTGAGCGCAGAGTTCCGTAATTGCAAAGGCGAAAGCCTCACAGGCTCCTGCAGCTCCCTCCATTTGCATAGCACTGCGAAATGGCAAAGAAATGTTTCGTGTATTTTGTAGATTTTCACACTAAGCAGCTTACAATTATTTATTTATGTTCGCTTTGGGGTCTTAGGTACTTGGCAACTGCTTTTGACAGTTGTTGCGGCTTAGCGGCCATGAAATGAACCTCAAAACAGCAGTTCTTAGCGCTTTCGCTGGCTCTCTACGGCGGGTCCTGTGTGTCCTGCGCCTCCCATGTCCTCTGACAAGTTTAAGCTGAAGTTTTGCATAATTTGCCAAACGGCCAAGCGATTCCTTGGCTAGAGCGGAAGAGTGATAAAGAGAATCGACAAAGGTTGCATATCTAGAGATTCTTTGGTGGCAGATCTTAAGTGGCAAATGAGATTGAAATGGGAATGTGAGAGAGTCAAGTTATCAAGTTATATCTGGAGGTTTTAAGTGGAAAATGAAATGCGTTTGGGAATGTTAAGGAGTTTGATAAAAGATTGTAGAAAGATATTGTTATATACATGAATTTTAGGATAATCATAGTTCCCATTTCCAATATATTTGAGTGATATGAAATGCACAGTAATTTATACAATATAATAATCATTTTTTTAACAATCGTATCTCAATTGAATGTTTTATAAAATCAAATTATATTAAATTAAATTCTTACTCATATTAAATATAAATAAAAAGTCGATTTATATTATATTCATATTTATATAAAATTCCATTTCAGTTAACAAATATCATATTCATGTTCCCATCACATGCCTCTAAAAGACATTAAATTCATATTCATATCAAAAACAGCTTCAAAATCCCAACAAATACAACTTGGAAAAACTTATTGGATAACGAAAAAAAAAGAAACTTTATAAAAAGCCCAACTAAAACAACTCTCTTTACTTGTTTACAATATAGCTTAAGACTCATGGAAAAAAAAGTAAGAGAAAACTGAAATGAAAACAAAAATGTTGGAATGTATTTTGTGATTTACTTAAAATGCCATTAGACTTGTCGACGAGCTGGCAGAGCATTGCAAAAACACTTGACACTCTCAGCTGGATGACTGAATGGTGCCACTTGGCAATGCCACCGCCCGCTGTCTGAGCCACGCCCAGCCAGGCAGGCCAGGCCAGGCCAGGCCAGCTACGGGTAGGCAACCCCTTTTGACTATCGCATAAATACATGTTTTATTCATCAGCTGCAGTTGGCTGCCATTGCAACGGAAGTTAGTTTATGCCAAGTCAGGGACAGTGGGACAGCGGGACAGCGGGACAGTTGCCTTAGCAGCAGTCAGCAGCCACGCCCCCGTCTTCAAAAAAGTTAGTGAATTAAATCAAATTTACGCTTCAATTGATTTTCATGCTGACTTGAACTTGGGGCCAACTTGCAGTCGACTGCTGCAAAATTGTTAAAGTTTCGCCTCGCTTACAAGATTTTGCTTGGCTGCTTTAATTGAAAGCAAAAACTTGTGCCAAGCTCCCGCTCCAGCTCCCACTCCCGCTTCGTCTTTGGCCAGTTTATAAATTCGTTACACTTTGTATTTGCTCCCATTCGATGGCCATAAATAATATTCGTACACTTTGGACCAAACACGCTCATAAAATGCAATAAACACTTCATCCAATGGCTTTTTTCGATATGAGATGAAAACGATTTGGCCAATAGCAAATTTGTTTTTTTTTTTTCCCCCTTTGGTTTGGCCAGCTGCTGAAACGAGATCAAAGCTGCACGGGGTGTGCGTGGTTTATCCTCTCCTCCTGCTGACACACACACACACATACATCTACACGCTGCCATAATTTGAACGCCAAATACAGTTGGCCAAGTAATTGCAATTACGCCGGAATTATGTTGAGTTTGTCAACTGCACTCGCAGCGTATGTCGATGCCAGCAACGCGGCAATTGAGTGGCAGAAAAAGGAGTTTAAAGGAGTTTTAAATAGGAGTCAAACATATGTGAGGGACTGTTAAAAAAATATTTGCTTTGCACAGCTTCATTTACTTATTTTTATACCATAATTATTTGTTTTAAACAAGTCTTAATATAAATTGTTTTAACAAATTTTCTATGTATGCTTCATAAGTCTTTATAAAGCAATTATATAATATTATATTACAATATTTTTTTTATTTTATTTTTTATATTATGTTTTATAATTATAATTGTATTGTATTATATTGTAATTATATTATATTAATTATATTAATTTATATTTTATTATTTTTTGTTATTTTATTTTTGATTATATTAAACAATTTTTTTTATATTTTACAGACTAAACAAGTTTAATTTTCCGCTTCTTTTTCATATGTAAAGCAGCTTAAGCATTAAGTTTTATTTAAATATTGATCTTTTCTGACTTGTTGTAAGCCTCACAAAATGCTCACAAAATATTTAAGAGATTCAGTACAAATTTATAAATAAAAAACAAAAAAGTTTTCCATGCGATTATTTGCATTTGATTTATTGCATTTTATAGCTATTGACTGCAAATATTTGCATTATTTTATTACAGTTTTCTAAGGCAAATCCAAAATTGCACATTCTGCAAGAATTCATTTTAATATTGCGATAAATCCAAAGATGTGCAGTAAAAAAATGTGGAAATAATAAAATAGAATATATACATAAATATATTTTCATTTGAAACTAAAAATCAATAAAATTTATACAAATTTATATACAAAAATATATATTTTTTTTATTTATAAATGAAAATCATAAAAATAGAACAACAAATTGGACTAAACAAAATCCAGCAAATAATATGAATGTTTTTTATGTGAAAAATACATTTTCACTGCATAGATTTTAGGCAATATGGAAATAAATGTTATTATGTTTGAACATAAAACTAATCGTAGTATAATTTTGCCCTTTTATTTAGATATTCGCTTTATTTTGTATAAGTTCAGCATGAACCCTTTCCATATTCCGAGGCCTACATAGTCACATTCTATGGCGAGTTCGCTATACTTATATTCATTTATTTACTCATTTAATTATATATATAAATACATTAAAATTGTAGTAAGCAGCGGCATTTACGCTCTTGTTTTACCAAAAAGAAAACAAACAAGTTAAAAGCCTTTTATAAAGCCTTTAAAAATAAACCTCACTCGCTACGCATAAATAACTTAAATACCTTTCTTGTAGTCCACATTTCACATACCAACAGACACACACTCACTTAACTCAAGTAAGCCTAACCTGCAGCGAGGCCCACCTGTCACACACACACACACACACACACACACACACAGTCATCTTGATGCACTCTCAGCGCTATGGCATGCCACGCAAAATGGATTAAATCAAAATCTGTTGACTGTTCTGTGCCGCAATGCAGCGCTGGCGTTGGCTGTGCAACTCATACGCCTCGTGGTGCTTAGACGCATAAATCAATTGAAGAATCAATGAAGTGCAGGCGCACGAACCGAACTAAACCTAAACCCAAACCCAAGCACAAGCCCAAGCACAAGCGCGGCGCCAGAGCAACGAGCCTGCAAAAATGAATGTCCCAATGCCACGATGCGGCCCGGCCCATCTCTGATTCATGTGTCTCGGCTGGCTGATAAACTAGTGGCACAGAGAAAGAGAGAGAGAGAAAGAGAGACAGAGACAGGCAGTATTTGAGGAATAGAGTGAGAGATAGATCGTGGGGCAGTCACATAATTGAGCCAGCAATTTACAGGATGCGTGAAAGCTATTCAAAGTTGTTTGTGTTTATGCTATTGTTGTTCTTGTTTTTATTGTGTCTGTGTGCGTGTGTGTGCGAGTGTGTGTGGGCGTTGTTGCTGAGACAGCATTGAGTGGCAACAATACACATGCGTGCTATAATTTAGCTATCTTTCACACATAATTCACAGCTGCAGCGCCGCGGGGACGGGGGGACGAGGACAGTCATTAGCATTGCTGCATTTGTCTGTGAAACGGAAACGGAAATCGCGCTGCATTCAAAATGCCAGACGACACACACAACAACAATGAGAACAACAACGGGAACAACAATAACAACAAGTTGCCAGCACACAATGAGAAGAAAGCGCGCGGCGGACTGAAATGGGCAACTAAAATGGGCGTGGCACATGCAAAATAATGCTCTAAGCAAATGTGTGAACAGATAAGTAAATTCAAGCTCTAAACATTTTTACTAAATAAATAAATAGTATAATAATAATAAATAAAATACATATACACAAATAATACAAAAAAAATAAAATAAAAATAAAAAAAAATAAATAAATTTAAATATTATATACTAAATAAATAAATATACAATTTAAAAAATATATATAAAAGTAATGAATAAAATATTTATATTAAAGCACGACGATATATGTATATAAATAAATAAATAAATATATAAATAAAATCGCATTTTTTGAAATAAAAAAAAATAAATAAAAAGGACTTTAAAATATATTTAAAAAAAATAATAGTAAAAAATAAAAAGTAAATCTTTATACAATTTAAAAAAAAGAATATATATAAAAGTAATAAATCTAAAGAAAATAATAGTAAATAAAAAGAAATAAATAAATAAAAAGTACTGGAAAAAAACTTCTAAAAAATATGTCGCATTAAATAATAAATATAAAAATTAATAAATAATAATAATAAAATACAAATAAACTCATACTAAATAAAATACTAAATTAAATACTGAATAAAATACTAAATTAAATACTAAATATACTAAATTAAATAATAATTGTCTGCTTAATTTACTGATTACAAAAGCAATTGCATATTCATTAAAATGATAAAAAATACTTGTAAAAATACAGAAAGAATAAAAATATATGTATTCCGTCTCGCTCACTGTCTGCCCTTTGACTCGGCTAGCTAATTCCTTGTCACATCACTGAAAGGTATATATAGTCATTCTTTGCCTGAATCAAATATCTTTGCTGGCCATGCAACTAAACAGGTTCAGCATTGCATGAACAAACGTTTTGTAAATGAAATGCATAGACTACACTCACAACAACACCAACACCAATATCTATCTCTCTTTCTATGCCTATCCCTTTCTCGCCTTTTGTAAAAATACGCTTTTAATATAATGCTTCAGGTAAAAACATTTCAACTATCTAAAATCCCCCCGAAAAATGAAAATAAAAAGCTCGCCCAGCTGCTGTCTGTTGCATCAGATGATGGGCCCCAAAAAATTGTGTATGCAAAATGCTTGAAAAATGCATAGTAGCCATGTTCGAGTGAACGGAGTGGGCGTGGCCGAGGTTCAATATTGAAAGTGCACTTGGTCGGTGCGGTTCAGCCGCAGCAACAAGAATAACAGCAACAGCAACAGCAACGAGACAAACAATTTGCAACAATGTTGTAATCAACAAAAATGTCATCATCAACGACAACAGCAGCAGCAGAAGCAGAGGCAGCAGCAGCAGCAGCAGAAGCAGAGGCAGTTGCAAGGGGGCAAGTACTGGAAAATGGTCAGTGACAACGTCAACCGGAGAGTTCATCGACGACTCATCAACACGTAAGCAGCACAAAAAATGCAACAAGACAAGCGATAAGCCAAGTGCAAATGAACAACTAACAAATGCCCTGTAGGGAAGGTAAAAGCAAAGAAAATAAATAAAGCCCTAAGCAGTAGAAACTCCCTAGGCTATATACTCTTATAGACTTACCTATTCACATATACATATATAACATGCATAAAACATTCACACATCTACTCTATTGCACCTCACTTCCTCTCTCGTTAGCCTAGCTTATCCACAACTATTGCAACACATTTTATAGGGTATGCAAAATGTCAACAATTTTAGCCAATAGCTTGACCATAGTTGCCTGCCTGTTGTCAACACACCGCACACTCACGCAGACACTCACACAGCAGCATCATGCGGCCACCGGAAATGTCAACACCAATACACGCACACACACACACACACAGCCCACGTTGTTGTCTGTGAGCTCTGCTGCTGCTGTTGCTGTTGCTTCTGTCTCTCTTTCATAATTCAAACTTTAGCTGCTGTGTTGTGCTCGTCACGCCTACCGAATTTATGCAACAAAATATAAAGATAGAGTAAGTCAGCGAAGGCGTCTAATGATCGACACAAAAATACCCTGTACAAGAGAATTTTATTAAATCAATATAGACTGAGCTGTCGGCTTATAAATGCTCACAATTTTATTAAGTATATATTTTGAGAGTAAGAAAGATAAAACTGATTGACTAAGAGATACTCACCAATAACCAATGAACCTCTATATAAATGAAAATAGTCCAAATTACAGATCAATAGATTCAAGCACCGAAATACATAAATTAGGAGAAAAGTTTAAATTTATTAGCTATAAGCTACCCTATAAAAATCATTAAGCTCAATCCATTAATTCAATTTAATTTAAACTCGCTATATTTATTTATTATATATTAGATTAGTATTATATTATATATGATTGGTATAGCAACAATTGATATAATAATAAATACCCTACATATATTTTACTATTTTCACTGACAAAGTCATTATGAACACTTGAAGCAAAACAAAAGATAAGCTAAAAATTGATTTAATAAAAATTAGTCGAATCAAATATACCCAATTTATTTCCATTTTACATTCAAATTTACCACTTAATAAAATTCTTATATTTCACACTTCTGCTACGACCATGATATACCCAATTTTCAAACATTTTCCATGGGTATTGCGGCTGTAGAGACCGTAAATAAAAACTTTACGAAAACGAAAATTAAATACGAAAATAAATTGATAGACTTTGTTTTGAGACTCTTGCCTCAATTTGACAAGCCTGATTGCTTTTGGGCTGGCCAAAAGTTTCAGGCAAAATATTGAATTTAACGAAAATCGTCATCCGAAAAGAGTTTAGAGCAACAATTTCCACTTATTTCTGTAGTACATGAAAATCTGTGTAAAGCATAAGAAGAACTGAAATTAACGTTGAGGCGATAGCATTAAATATTAGAACAACTAATTTAGTTGGCTCGACTACAAAAGCTTCATTAATATAATTTACATAGTAAGTGTTTTCGGCCTACTTGAAAATGCCAGGCGAAATTCAGGCAGCACATAAATTAATTGCTTGTTTAAGTTTCATATCAAATGGAATTGTCTGTCCATTCGCTGTGTGGTAAGCCACCCCGAGCCACGCCTCCGATTCGTTTGTTAGCACCAGCCCGCCTTTCTGATACAATTTAATATTTATTGCTTTTTATGCGGCTCGCACAAAACGCAGGCGTCAGATAAATATATACGACAATAATAATAAGTATACGCTAAAGGAGCAGGAGCAGGAGCAGGAATAGGAGGAGGAGAAGCAGCAGAAGCAGTTGGCAGCAGCAGGAGCAGCAGCATAGCAATAGCTAGTAAATCACTTGGCTCACAGACAAGGGACACAGCGTCTCTGCCCCGTCTGCCTCCCTTGCCTTGCCAGAGCCTACGCAGCGCCATCTCCTTTTCTTTTGGCAACATAATAAGACGACAACAAAAGCGGTCGGCGACAGGGCGCTGGGCTCCGACTCCGGCTCTAAGCAAAGCCAAAAATTGAATTGTTCTCAGTTTGTCAATGTGTCTGAAAGGGCTTTATAAAATTGATTGGGCGGCAAGGGGGTGGGGACTGGCTCTAACTGATAGCCGGGCAAAGCCTACTGCCAAATGAGGACTGCCATATGGATATGATATATGTAATTTCATGCTAGAGCAGTCATGGCTAAGCGAGAGAAAAATGGAGAGCAGAAATGGAAAATTCTCCTTTAGTTTTACGTTTTAATTTCTCAGTTGTCAGCCGCAGAGAATGCCGGACAGCAGCCTAAAAGTTTCCACCAAACAAAATGCCCAAAATGACAAAAGCAGCTGAAGAAGAAAATGCGCTCAGCTGTAGGTGTGCACGTACATGTGTGGCTGTATGGGTGTGTGTGTGTGTGTGTGAATGCAGCTTCAATTCATTTTTGTGGCACAACCTGCTCTGGATGCTTGGTGAAAGGTGTTGCACATCTCGAAGTAATTTGCATCATTTTACGCTTAACGCGCCCGTCCAAGCCGGCCAGCACACAGTGCGTCTGGCGTTGCCAGACCAACTGACACACACACACAAACAAAGCGAGAGACAGGCGCCGCCAAGGGGTACACCAGAATGCGAGTGAGCACTGTGTGTGTATGTGTGTGAGCGTGAGTGGAAGCGAGTGCACCAACTGACTGACATGTGAACAGCTGCAGGCCAACGCATGTGGCCCGTTAAATTCAAGAGTCGCAAATGCGAGTAGCTGCATGTGACTCCAGGTAATTGTTAAAAATATAAAGAATATCCCTCAAGAGTTTTAAATGAGTATTAAATTAAAGAGTACTCTCTAATTCTCTACAAAAGAACGGCATCAAAAGTGAGCACAAACACACATGAATTATTATTTAAATTACATGCTATCTCGCTCTCTAAAGTAGCTGCAGCTTTGAAGAGTAATAATTACACGCAACGACTTACACGTTTGCTCTTCCCTCCAATATAATTAAATGTGAATGCATTCCACACTGAATATAGCATCCACAGTGTACGCTCTTGAACTCTCCCATTACAAATACACAACAACAACAAATACTGCAGCCTTCTCTTCCCACAACGGGATCAAAAGAGAGCACCTCGAATATATTCCTCGACGTCCACAACGCATGCTATCTTGCTCTTGCAGCTGTGTTGTAGTTACAGCCTACCACCCACAATGAAATTAAGTTCCACAACACGACATTCACTCTCTAAGTAAATGTGCTCTTTCTATGCTGCGTGCATTGATCCGAGTTTAACTCTCTTCAAATCCCCACAGGTAGATAATCCAAGGTGGGATGCACATACAGGCATTTAATTTGGCATTTTAGTGCCGGCAACATATTGCCTGTCGCTGCCATTTGCTACTGCTTAACAGTTTCAGTCGTGGGCAGCCCACAAAAAGCAAGCCAACATTGCCATACGCATGAATTGTTGCCAACCAAACTTTATGACACGCTACACACACACGCACACACGTACCCAGTAGTTATTACACATGCAATTACAGGTTATCAACGACCAGCTATGGTTCTGCCTTTTGCTATACCACTTCCTCTCTCTCTCTCTCTCTCTCTGTCTCTCTCTGTCTACCTCCATCTCTCAACGATTGCACAGCTGGCAACGGAAATGACTTTATTATTACGCTCAAACAATTTTTGGGCGACGCGTTGCCAACTGTTTGTGTGCTGCACATAATTTTAATTAAGGTAAACAGTTTACCAAGCAAAAAGGAGAAACAGAAACTGCAAAAAGCAAAACCAAAAGCGAAACAGCGTGTGAATTCAAATGAAGATGCGAAAGAGAAGTGAACCAGCTGGCCAAAGAGGACGAGCTACTAGCAGCAGAGCAGTAGACGCGCTGTGGCAGCGGCATTGAGACTTGACAGTTGTGTTGACAGTTTGACAGCAGAGCAAACAGCGGAGTGGAAGTGGAAGTGAAAGGGAGACAGTGCGAAGCAGGTGCCGCTACGCAGGTGGTGAGCAAGGGACGGCTGTAAAGAGTAAGCGAGCTGTCGATTCACGTTCTGAATTCTGTAATTCAAGTGCTTGTTAAATAAATCGCATGTTAAATGCGAAAAATTTCTGTATCATGTATGTAATTATGGACATGTGTAAATGGGTGAGGAAGAGAGGGCGAGAGAGAGAAAGAGAGAGAGAGGGGCAACGCGTATGTGTGCGTATCATTAGGACATTCTATTTGATATGCTAAGGCTGAGCACTTATACGTAATAAATGAGTTTTTATGGTGGCCCTGAAACAGAAAAGTATATTATTTTATTCACTTAATTTTTTATTCAATTAAAATTAAACATTTTATTCGAATTTGAAAAAATAAAATAAAAAAAAACAACATAACAAAAAAATATATAAAAATTTTATATAAATTCAGAGGAATATTTTTGTATATTTTTAATAAAAATTTTCAAAATAAATATATAAATACAATATATAAATATTATTGTTTATTTTAAGACAATAATTATCTATCCAAAAACCATAAGCTCTAATGCCTATTATAGCATTAGCCTTAGTTTTCCCATTTATATGCTGATCCTAACGGCGCAATTTATATTGCCAATGTAGTTTAAATAATAGTCGAGTCTCATAGCTGGAGTTAAATACAATATCCTTGCGCTAACTGTGTCATTTCGGCCCCAACAAGCAGCAAATAGCACACTTGGCCTGTTAGCAGCCCAACAACAGGCTGGGCGGGGCAGGGCGGTGCGGCCCAAAAGCAGCCCATGCAATGGCCACTAAACCAAATTGGACAAGCATGAATGGACGTTAGAAATGTGTGCTAGACTAGCAAATACCCTGCAATAAAATGGGAGAAATGTTGAAATAAATGAAACTTCATTTCAATTGAAATAAATAAAATAAATAATAATAAATAAATAAAATAAGTTTATTATATCTACAAGAGACTTCCCCTCTGTTAGGCTACTCCATTGCTTACTTAGCTTTTAATGGGCATGCATGCTAACAGTCTTAGCCATGTTGACAATTGCCAAGGCTTCTTGCCATTTGCCCATGCATTTTGCATGTGCTAATGCCAAGTTTTGCATATGTCGCAGAGCCAACCAAACCCCGCATCATAGTAACCGGGCCCATCCGCCTCTGTCTCTCTCGCTCTGTGTCTCCCTTGTTCCATAGTTGTATCCATTATTGGCAGCCTTGGCAAATATTGCACATAGATTTATGGCTTTAACATTGACATGACATTTGGCGCTGCAGCTACAACAACAACAGCAACAAATGCTGCTCTGCATATTTGTTGAAAATTTTCATGGTAATTGGCAGGGAGATGTTAGCCAACAGCCAGAGAGTCGAGTAGAGAGTCCTTTCCCTCAACAGGAAAAAAAAAGAGACTCTAAAACGAGGCCGAGTCCTTTATTGAACATTTGTCTGGCTAGTTTTTTGAGTCGTAGCCAATTAAAATAGAATTTTCATTGCGTTGAATGGCAAAAGTCAATGGACAATTGAAAAAGCAAATGCTGTTGCATATTTAATGCCATCTCCTGCAACATCAAAAGGCCCAGCAAGCGTTGCCTTTTTTTTGTTGTTTCTTATGGCAAGCTAAAATTGTTTACGCATAATTATGAATCGAAAGAACAATAACAACTTCCTCCCCCTATCCCTCGCCCCCTCTGTCTCTCTTCAATTGATTCAGTGAAGCGTTGATTTTTTGCCTCGCAGCGTTTCTGATGCGAAGGACTGAGATTTTTATTACAGCGCCGTCTGCTGCTGTTGCTGTCATTCTTGTTGTTGTTGTTGTATTGTGATTATTATCCCGCGGTCGAGTTAATTGAGCAATTGCAAAAGTAAACAAAGACATTGCCAGCCCCCGCCCAGCCCCACCGCCTCGTTTCTTTCATTGACATTTGGGGTTATGGCACCGCCTCATGCACTTAAAAGCAGAGCGCGCAAAATATAATTAAGTTGTGCCTAAGGCAACGCAAACAAACAAGCGACAACAACAATGCGTACAGAAATCTATTTATGACTCCATCAATCGGGAGCAGGAGCAGGAACAAATACCAGACGGACTTCCACTCAGCGTGACTCTGTGTGAGTGTGTGTGTGTGTATGTCCTGCGGTCAACTTTAATGACAATCGCCATTTTTATAATCTCTATGCGAGTGTGAGTGTGTGGGAAAACTGTCCAAGAGAATTATAGACTCCAAGGGAGATCTTGAAATAGGCAAGCTTAGTGAAGAAATGCTTGAATAGAATACAAATTTAATTTAATAGTTTAAGATTAATGAAGAGAGAGAGAGAGACATGGACAAAAAGATATTTCGATAGAGTATAACTGAAAGAGAGAGTTAGAGAGAGAAAGCTAGAATTGCTTCCGCCATTCACAGCCTCCACATTAATGCAAAGAAAATCTTGCTTTAAGTAAGATTAAATTCTATTCATTTAAAAAAACAACAACATAAAGTCCCATTTCCTCAAGCTAAACATCATCATCGGATTAATGCGAATTAGAGCAAAATCTATAAGCCAGCATGCAATGGATAGTCAGCATTCCCAGAAGCTCCAGCTCGAGCGGCGTCTCATGCTAAGCCAATAGATATACCAAATAGG
Organism: Drosophila navojoa; assembly: GCF_054131105.1. Lineage (NCBI taxonomy): Eukaryota > Metazoa > Arthropoda > Insecta > Diptera > Drosophilidae > Drosophila > Drosophila navojoa. The sequence continues at coordinate 15,560,446 of NC_142892.1, forward strand.
CAGCCTTTCAGTGCCCAGACAGCCATGCAAATAGGCAGCAATTGCCACTGGTGCCAAGGCGGGCCAAGTGAGAGATGCTGAGACGTCCAGCCCGGCAATGGGAAAACAATGGCGTTTGCCTAGTTCTGGGAATGTCTGTTTGGCCGGCCATGTTGTACAGTTGCAATATGCAGTGCGAGTATGCATAAGAGAACAGGAGAGAGAGAGAGAGAGGGGTAGTTAGAGTGAGAGAGCTGCACATAAGCAGCTGCAACATAACACATCAGCAGCAGCAGCAGCAGCAGCAGCAGGGACACAGGCGAAGCAACAACATTGGCAAACAGCGGAAACGGATGTTTGCCACTCAAATGCAGGCCGAGATGCAGCTGCAGCCACTGCAACAAAAGGGACAGAGAGGGGCGAAGAGAAGAGTGAGAAGTAGAGCTGTAGGTAGCCCAACACATTGTGTAGTTAATTTCCTTTTCATTATCAAATCATTTTCAGCTGCGTGTAGGAAATTAGAGCGAGTAATAGAGAAGACGCAGCCATTGAGAGAGAGAGAGAGAAAGAGAGAGAGTGAGACTGAACAAGTGCATGATTTATATTGATGACGTTGACAAAATCTAACAATAAATCAATATTTAGAATTTCGCCATCATAAACTAAGCGAGCTCGCACTGAACTTGACATTTATGTGACTTATGTGAATAATAAGCAATTGTTGTTATGCCGTCCAGCATCATTATGTTTGTCCCATGTGCCGTATACTTGATGTGAAATTGAAAGCAATGAGAAATCGAATTTAATGCGAAGAAGACTGACATTGAATTGAAATATTTATATCTATTAATTGAATAATAATATATTTAATAAAAGATTTGGTTAGATATAAATTAAATCAACTTAAAATTTAAAAATCATTAAATATTTTTACATATATATGTATATATATTTAAAATTTGTAAGTTTTAATTGATTTAATATTTATGTGAATATATTTTCATACGTAAACAAAATCACAAATGAATTATGATAGTTAACAAATCATTTGAATAATATATGATCATTAAACACATTTACTTTGGTGTATCGTGCGTATACTTAATGTAACATTAAATGATATGAGAAGTAATTTAAATTGAAGATTTCAGCTCAGTGTCTAGCCACCGTTTATAAATAAACATTTATTACGATTAAACAGCCGAATTAGCCAATAATCATATAATTATATATTTATTAATATAGCAAATTGAATAAAACACTGTTCTTCTAAAGGAAATATCTAGAGTAAACTTAAAATTTATGCAAAATAATATTATTTACATTTTTTATAAGTATAAAATTGCTGCCGAGTGAGTCTTATTCTAATTTTAATTTACTGTACTATAATATTAATTATATTATATATTTTTGCATGCACTAAACCTTTTAATATATTATATATTTTCGCATACCCTAAACCCTTTTATAATAAAATTTCAATCAAAGATTTCAACTCTTAACTGAATTTAAATATATATTCATTACAAATTCACCATTAAATATGCAAACTAATCAGGCAGCAGCAGCAACATCACATAATTACATTCTTTAGTATTTCAAACACGGCGTATACTTAATGTGACATTGAAAATTCATTTTTGGCCACGCAATTTGCAGCGCACATCATTTTGCATTTGATTTAGCATGCTCTTAGGCGCTGAGCACATTAATTATACCACGCTCAATTTGCCGCACATTATTTGCACAAAATATTATAATTTATTCATGCGAATGAAACAAAAGACGCGCCAAACTCAGCAAATATTTTGAGCACAAGCTGAAACAATAATAAATATTTATGCAAATATTATGTGAATTAAAAATTTGCAAATGGAATGCGAAAGCGAATGCGAATGCCCCTTGATTAGTTCAGCTTATTCAAGAGGGAACTAATATCCGCCTGCTCCTGCCGCTGCTCCTCCTCCTGCTGCTGCTTCGATTGCCATTTTTTTCGAGCGCTTTCCAACACTTTAATTTCCTTGTAGTTGAGTTTTTATCGCACTGATACGGCTCTACTGCCAGTCCTTGTCCAGTCGCGGACGCTGCTCCTACTGCTCCTGCTGCTGCTGCTGTGGACTCTTAGCTCTCCCCGCAGTCACATTTGTATAACATTAAATGCCTTTGAGTATCGTAAATAACAGTTTAGTGTTCATAAATTCAAAGAGAATTATGAATGTCCAGCGGCGGGAGCCAAGTGCAACGTGAGCTGCAGTCGAGCTGGGCCGATGGGGCGATGGAGCGATGGGGCGGTGGGGCGGTGGGGCGATGGGACGTTGGTAAGGTGGAGCAGCTGTCAGGCCAAGTGGGAACTTTGGCGCCATAAAAACCAAAAGCAAAGCAAGCGTTGACATCAAAACGCAAAACAGCAAAGAGGAGGCAATGCAGGACGATTGACTGCATTGGCCACTGGCGCTGCAGCACACACACACACACACACACACGCACACACACAGAGAGAGATACTGTCTGCCTGGAGGCACATCAAATGCACGTCTCGAACGCGCCGACATCCAAGATGAAGATAAATATGCTGCAGTAATAAAAAGCCTCAGTTGGCCCCTTTGCCCTGCTCTGGCCCCACAAAGGTCCCGGCTCAGTGCTCGGCCAGCTGCTTCACTTGTCTGGGGCGCATTTAAGTGACCAAAATGCACATTAAGCGATGCTCGTCGCTCGTCCTTCTGTCGTCCTTTGGTCCTGTTGTCCTTTGTCCTGCGGCTATGACTATGTTTCGTGCCTTGCATTTTAAATGCTCCAACATCAATTTGCAGCTTTGCCTTTTGCGCTTTTAGCTAAAAACTATTTTAATGCCCTGCCCTGCCCCGCCCACACTCAGCCCTGCACATGTCATCCCTGCTTTCGTCTAAATAAATTAAAAACTTTAACACTAAAGCTGACTCGATTTAATTTCTGCCACGGCCAATTAAACAATGCTTCGAGTTTATTGTTTACACATTGTTTTGCCTGTTTTGTGTTTGATTGCTGCGAGTCTTTAGAGATAATAATATGCCCAGGAGGACAAGAAACTCAATTAGAGATAGACAATATATAATATATATAAGATATATACGACATACAAGATCTAATCTGATAATAGTTAATTGGCAGCTGTGATGCCAAGACAACTTGCAGAAAACCTTTTGATTCTTTCTCCGCTCTTCATACTCAGTCGATCTCGCTCTAAGCTAGAGGCTTCGTTTCTTTCCGCTTTTATATGCAGTGGAGCGCCTTCAGTTGAATTATTTGTGTGATGCGCTCTTTTCACGAACATTATATAGGGAGAGGCACGATGGACACTCGGCCAATGAGTCCCAATGTAAACGATCTTCACACTCACACAAGCAATTCCTTTACTCTCGCCTAACAATCAAACGATTGGAAGCCCAGAGCGGGTATAATAAATAAACGAGTTGATGAACCGATGCATGCAGATGCTCTCTGAGTTGCTCAAAGTGTTTCCAATTATGTATAAATGGAATCTAATGTATTGGTAAATTAATCTTAATATAATGATACAAATAATTAATAATAATCTATTGCTAATTTAATGGCAATAATGATGCGAATATAATTATAAAGGTATTGCTAATAGAATGCTAATGACAAATATAATGGTAATCTAATCCAAAAAATAATGATAAAGTCATTGATACAAATAATGCCAATATAATGATTAAGATGATGATGATCCATTTACTATGTAAAGAAAATGCCTTTAAAATATAATAAATATGTAATGATAATGTTAAGCTAATAATTCAGCAACAAAATGACACTGATATAATAATGATTTATTACCATTCGAATAATATATAAAATTTAATAATAGTGACAATGACAATGACTATGCCAATGATAATGGCAATAATAATGTCGATAATACCAGTCATATTATTTTAATCACTAAGTTTGCACCATGAAGTGAGCCATTGGCTATATAGACCTCCCACTTTTAGCCGCATTTCACGCAAATACTGCAAACAAATAATAATTGCATTCACTGGAATTTGCAGCCTCAAAAGAAGTTGCCTTTAACTAGTTTAACAATCTAATACAATTCAAACATCACACAGCCACACTTACAAACACACACACACAGTAACGTTTGGTCCTTGACAGGTCAACCAAGAGCAATTAATCAACTGAATTTCATTCAACTTTACTTTGTCGCTTTGCACGCGTGCAAAATGTTAACAAAGTTGTTTGACTTTGCGGTGTCGTCTGCATCGTTGTGGTTAGCCATAAATGCCATTACACCACACACGTATCGCAACGCTCAAAGCAATGGTGCCACGCCCATGCCCACGCCCACGCTATCGCCCATTCGTCCGTCAGTGCTGCAGCCGCCACTCTAACTAATGCAATAGCAGCAACTGCGACGCTTACCTGTTTGCACTCATTTCTCTTCCTCTCTCTCTCTCTCCCTCTTCCTCTCTAACTCTCGCTTGCTCTACCTTTTTTCTTGTGTATTAATTTCATAATGTAATTTTACTGCTTAGCGCAACATTTAGCAGCAGCAGGAGTAGCAGGAGTAGCAGCAGCAGGAGTAGCAGGAGTAGCAGCAGGATCCATCAGCCGCATCGTGGCTGCCTCTACCCGATACGCTTCGAGAGCTGCCCATAAAATAAAAAAGCAAAAAAAAAAAAAACTAGCTGAGCCCCAATTGAATTTATGACAGTCGCAGCTTTTGCAAGTGGCAAAGCATTTGACGCTGCCTCTATGCAGTTTCTCCCTGTCACACTCGTTCACTAAGTGAAAACAAAGTATATATTCTGTCTCTAGCTATACGTCCATATGAGCATACAGAGTTGAGACATACTTTTTGTTAAATTTTGACTTGGAAATTGCACATGTTGGGCCTGCCAAATGAATAGTGGATAGTTAATAGATTAATGGTAGATAAGATATATGAAAATATAGTAGATAACTAGATGTATAAAACATATACATATATAGATAGTAAGTACATATGGAAAGATAGTAAATATATAAGTGATAGATTATGTTCAATCAACAATTAACAATTGTTAATTAGCTCATTGTTCGGCCTAAGTACTATGACATAAAATAATAAAATAAAAATAAATTAAAAAATTAATTATTATATTTAACTCTAATTAAAGTGTATTAAGCAGTCGCTTACATCTGCCTATAATTCCCTTTTTATATCCTTCCTCTATTTTCTTTGTTATATTTTGCATTTATGGTTGCCTTTGTCCGCTGTTACTACTTAGGCTCGTTGTCTGACGGCTCAGGCCTCCTCTTTCTCTCTCGCTCTTCTTAAACACATCTCAATCTACTTGAGCTAAGCTTTTCATTCTTTTTAATAGAGTATTTTCGGCATTTTTTCTAGACTTTCTCTTAGTAATAATAGTGATAATAGCTAAGCAGCTTTCAACGGAAGAATTTATGAAATTTGTTAAGATTATAAAAAGGGGATTTAAAAATGAAAAAAAAATAAATAAAAAAAATAGATATTGCCTGAGAAAGAAACTTATTCTTAAACACTGCATTTATAGCTTGGCTAGTAAACATTCATTATTTCCATTAGCCAATTTTCCTTGCAGCGACAATAAAATATTTGTTTGGAGAAAACAATTTTCCGAGTCGTTTATTAATACCAAACACCTTTCGCAGCTATGCATATATCATAAATACGAGCATATGTGCTCCAAGTGCTTTCAATGAAATATTTCTGCGAATTGCCGTTCCTGCTGCTGCTGCTTCTCCTGCTGGTCCTGCTGCACCCGATGCACCTGCTAGCTGCATTAAATTGCAGCCAATAAAAATTTCCATTCACTGTCTTTTCCCTGAAATCTGTTTCACACCTGTGTGCGAGAATTGAATTGTTTGCTGTCAGAGCCAATGCATTGGCGCATAGAAAATAACACATGGAATAAATACTGCAAATTGCTAAGAATTATGAGATGTAAAATGAATACCGAGTTTGGTGAATGAAAGCAGAGAAACGATTGCCTAAAGTAATTAAGTTAAATAAAAATAAAATAAAAAGTAAGTTAAATAAATATTGACAAGAGAAGTATACAGCAAAAAGTAAATTAAATAAAGAAAAATAAACAAAAATTAAATAAAATAAAAACTTTTGCTATATATATTGGCAACAGGTTAATAAAATATTTATAAATAAAAATATATTAATTACTTAACACTCAAAGCTCTAAAAAGTATTTATATTTATTTATATATACTTATACAAAATCATAATAAATATACATAAGTACACATATATGTATAACTGAGACTCCTTCCCCTCGTCATATTAGCTTCTTTACTTTGTTTATGTTTACTAAGTGGATATTTTTTTCTTTAATATCACATTTTTATTTGAATCAATAATTTATAAAAAAAAGTGTTTTTTCTTATGTTTACTTACATCTGTATATATTTTTACATTTTTATAAAACTATTCGCTATGGTTTAGTATAAACATTTTAATCTAAATTTATAATTATCGATATACATATATATAAACCAAATCAGCTGCACTCCAGGAAGTCTTAAAATACCCCCATAATCATTTATGCCCATAAAAACACTATCAATAATCAACTCGCTGCTAAATACCAGAGAGCAGAGGTGCTTCTTCAAGAGGCTTTGATCATGCAAGGTTTATCATGCTTCTCACATATACTATCAAAAATAACTAGACTGCTGAGGCCTAACGCATACAGCATTGTATGCAAGTGTAGTGAAATAGTCGTCACGCTCTCTGAATAGACACCTCAGCTCACTCGTCCACTCATCATGCCCACCTTGACTATATATAGCTGCAACTGCATGGCAATAGAATCACTTTCTTTTTGAGGCTCATGGCGATCGGCCGAACTGGTGTCTGGGTGCCAGCTCAGAAAGAGGAAGAATTGCAGCGCTGTTCACATATACTTACTGGAAGTGAATTAGAATTTATACATATTACTTATATTTTAGCATGGAAATTACCGCTTCTATTGCACAATATGACAATATTTTTAACATTTATATTTATTTATATTATTTATTATTATTTATTTATATTTTATTTATATCATTTATATATGATTATATTTTATTCATATTTATTTATATTTTATTTATATTTTATTTATAGCATTTATATATATTTATATTTTATTTATAATGTATTTATATTCTATTTATATTTTATATATATTTTAATTATATTCCATTTATAATCTATTTATATTTTATCAAATCTTCTGAGTTCATAGTATCATATTAAATGACTGCAGTAAACAGAGCCCAACACAAATGAAGTTCTTCGTATAATAATTTGGCATATTTGTATAGACCTGATTTGGCTTGCCAATTCACACACTTTCCATCTGTTAAGCTGCTTTCAGCTACAATTACAACTACAACGAATTCCGAATTTATTAGCATTCATTTCATTTCAGTTAAACATATTTAGTATTCCTTGCCTTGCCTTCCTTCGTCTCGCGGATGTGGCAATTTATTTTCATTATGCAACTGTCATGTCAATTTGTCTAATGAAAAACTGCAAATTTGCAGCAAATTAAAATTAATTAATTCAAATTCAACAAATTTCACTCATTTATCTTTTGGCCTTGCGAACGAAAACTCAGCTCGACTCAACTCGCCTCGCCTCGATTCGCTAACAGAAAATGCAGAATTCCAGTATTTGCGTACTAATTAATTACTTCTGAGCAGACGAATTGACTTTGTTATTGCTGCAAATATTATTATTGTAATTGTTTCTAATACGCTTGATGGCTTGCCACGCCTACACATAATGCCGTAGAGCCTCGCATTGTTTGTTCGCTGCAATCACAATAATTGTATTGTATTAATTGAAATGTTTCACAAGTCTGTCTATCTCATTGCATTGTTTCTCATTGTTTATTAGCAAGTCATCTGGTTATGCATAATTAATACAATTTCCGGCACTTCCACTGCATCTCTGGCTTTACATATCCACACATTATTTGGCCTATTTATTTATTTACATCACTTTTGCTAAAGTGCGAAATTGCTTTGCTTTTCGTCCTACAAACGGGATGAAATGAAAGATTATTAATAGACTAGCAGCCAAGCAATTGTCAGTATCTGATTGCACTTGCACTGAGACAAAAACTAGAAGTGAATTAAGCTAATTAAGAACTGGATTATATGCGATAATCAATGAGAGTTTTGAAATTACCTTTGAGCTATTCATAGCTTTAAATCGTGATAAGAGCAGCAAGAACTTTTATCACTAGATTTTCCTTGGTTTAAGATAACATAATAATATGGCATATAATTTCTTTATTTTTTTATACCCTAAACCCAAAGCAAATGGGAAAGCAGGGTACAATAGTCTTGTTAAAAGTATGTAACAGGCAGAAGGAGGCGTGGCAGACCCAAAATGGATATATATTCTTGATCAGGGCGACGATCTGAAAGTTTAATAAACATACCATTCGCCAAGTGTCATATCATTCAGCTTTTGTCATGCAGCCTCACCCCATTTAGCTTCTGCCATAAATTCGCTAGAAGACCTATTTTAAGCGCATTTATATTTCTGTGAATCATACAATTATGTTTTCTATTTCGTGAGCAATGAAAATTTCCCAAAAGCTCTATATATTCAGTCTGTGGCATTGATGTACCTTACATATAGTTTTGTAGTATTCAGCTTTTGTCATGCAGCTACCCTAAGTCAAATTTTAAGTTTTGTTTTTGTAACATTCACTAGAGGAGTTAGGAATTAAGTTAAGCTCTTAATCATTCAAAAGGCTATGCCTTTTATTTAGCGAACGAATTCTGATCAATATTTCCACAAATTTCATAGATGTACTATCTATCGAGTGTCATATCATTCAGCTTTTGTCATGCAGCTGTCATGCTCAAAGCATTTACATTCTGCAATAAATTCGCTAGAAGACCTAACATAAGACAATTTATATTTCTATGAATCATATTATGATTATGTTTTCTATTTCGTGAGCAATGAGGATAAAATTTTCCAAAAGCTTCATATATTCAGTCTGTGGCATTGATGTACTTTACATAGAGTCTCGTAGCATTCAGCTTTTGTCATGCAGCTGCCCTAACTCAAGTTTCAAGTTTTGTTTTTGTACCATTCACTAGAGGAGTTAAGAGTTAAGTTAAGTTCTAATCATTCATTAGGATATGCCTTATGATTATGTTTTCTATTTCCTGAGCAATGAGGATAAATTTTCCCACAAGTCTCTGATTGATATACCTTACACCGAGTCTTGTAGCATTCAGCTTTTGTCATGCAGCTGGCCTAACTGAAGTTTCAAGTTCTGTTTTGTCCCATTCATAAAAAGAGTTGGCGCACAGTTTCTGAGGCATTTAGGTGGCTATGCTTTAGTTCTGAACGAGCAAATTATGATCAATATTTCCACAAGTTTTATTAAGCACCTTCCATAGAGTCTCATAGCATTCAGCTTTTGTCATGCAGCTGCCTTACCTACATTTTTATGGATTTATATATACTTGATAGAATTTCGGTTTTTATTATAATTCACCCCCCAGCCTAATATCCACTCCCTCACCCTTACATATGTAAAAGCCGTATTTCAAATACTAGAGACTTGTGCTTTAGCAGATGGCATTTCAATGTTATAATCACGATCTGAAAGTTAGTCCAGCAACAAAAAAAGCCGTTAACTCAGAGGATTTCGTAGTGGAGCAATCTCGACTAGAGTTTTCGCACTTGTTTTATTATTATTATTTATTCAACTTTAATGAATTGTGCACTTTATAATTCTATACTATAATCTACAAGCGCTTTACCCACACTGATGCCCTTTTAAAACCAACATCAACTCCAACTATGTGGATTACATGCAATTAATATTGAAATCAGAATACGCAACTAAAGTGTTAACTGAGCTTTATCAAACTTGATTTTATTTGAAGCGCCCCACAAATCCCGTTCGCCCATGTGCAAGCCACAACATTGTTGGCGCTGTAGAACAGCGTAATTTAATATAAATATTGCCAGTCTGTCTTTGATATAGGAGATATTTCGTCTGCTCCGCTCGCTCCGGCCCATCCCTCGCAGCCAAGCGAAACTCTTGCCAGCTTCTGCAGTTCACACTTTGGCCAATGTCGATGGAATTTATGCGCTGTGCGGATTAATATTTAATAAATACAATAACGTCGAAAATGCTCTAACCATTTTTGGCTGTGCTACGATATTAATTCCCTCAGCTTAACATGATTCGGCAACGATTCGCTCGCCCCTGCCCCTCCTGCCCCTCCTGCGGAGCATTCAGCTCACAGCCAAAGAAGTTTATGTGAAAGTCATATACTAAAATCAAACATGCATGAGTGTATGTGTGTGTCTGTGTGTGTGTGTGTGTAAGCTTAGGGATTTCTTTATGCAAATTTGCTATAGCAATGTTATTTTAGCCAAGGATGAAAGAGCACTGTAGTTGCAGCTACAACTACAACTACAACTACAGCTGAAGCTGCAGCTGCAGCTCAGTCGATGGCAACTCTTGCGAAATTGTGCTCAAAATGCAGAAGAGCGTGTATTAGTGAGTACTCATAAATATTACCATATGCATATGCGTCTTGGCTCCATGTCTCTCTCTCTCTCTCTCCCTCTCTCTCCCTTTCTCCCTCACACACACACGCTCGTTTAGCCCCTCTCGTTTCAACGCTTCATCATCGGCAACAAAAATTTAAATATGCCCCAAAGTAAATCGCACAGATTTATTGAACCATGCGAAACTGCTCCAATTGGCAATTGACGATGCGTTATGCATTGGCCAAGGCGAGTGCCATAGCTCATATACCCAGCCAAATATTGGAAAAAACACATGTGAATGGGAATTAGATTGACGTACAAACCATAAAAATGCATGCAGCATAACGGAACTGCACAGAGCTTTCCAACAATTAGCACTTGCTCTTCAGCTTCATCAACTCTTTGCTCTTCTTCTTCTTCTGCTTCTTTTTCTATTCAATTTTCATAGTTGACTCGCTGGACAAATAGGAATTCTTTGCTGTCAACCAAAATGCAAATGGAATTTCTTTTTTCTCTGTTTTATACTTTTTGATGTGCTTTGACTACATATGAGCATCTCGCTCTCTATCCCCCTTCTCTCTCTCTCTCTGTCTGTCTTTGTCTTTTGTCTGTTGCTTGAGCTGATTGTTTTGCAATTTATTTCTCATTTTCATTTTCATTATGGAATTCATGGCATGCATATTGCATAGCTTTCAATTTTTATGTCATTTCTCCCAACAACATTTCATTTGTTTTCTTTTTTTCTTTTATTTTATAAACTAGAAATTATGGTAAATATTAAAGACTTGCAATAAAGCAACGTGGAGTGCAAACTTTTTATTTATTTTTTTTTTTTTTTGTATTACTATTTATCATTATTTTTAATAAATCCTAGTGTATTAGTCTAATTAAAATTTTTTTAGCCAATAAGAATGATAAAACAAAAGAGAAACTCATTGAAAATATAATATATAAAATATTTATTATTAGTAATATAATATATTTTTATTATAGTACATTTAAAATTTTTGAAAATAAATTTAAAATTGTTTTAAAAATTATAATATATAAATATAAAATATTTATCATTAGTAACTATTTGCAATTTTTATTATAGCACAATCAAAAGTAAAGGCATTGGTTACTCATTTACTACTCATTTGAAATGCCTTCACACTTCTTGTCAATGCATTGAAAACTTTATCTCATTTCACTCGATTTTTAGTGGTTTTTCTCCATCCATTCGCATTACCATGTAGCAGCATATATGCTTTATCTACAACTCCAACTTTTATTAGCATTTTTTCCTCTGTTCCTCAACCATTTTTTTCTCGGTTTTTACTGTTTGTTTTCACAGGCTCAATGCTGGAAGCAGTAACACCATCATCATCATCATCACCAGTAACATCAGGCCCCTCCGCTAGCCTACCCTACCCTACTCCACACCATCCAGCATCAACGTCAACGCACTTTGTATTTAATGTTTTTTAATGGAAAAACTTTGTTAGACTCCTGCCTGCTGGAAACAGTTTTCTTTCGTCGGCATTTGTCATAGCGTAGCGCCTATGCCTGCCAGAGTATTCCCCCTTTAGCCAATTCTCGAAGTTGCTGCCATTTGTCCTGCGGCAGTCGCTTAAACCACTCGACTGCATTTTGCAACTCGGCGATGTTTGCTTTGCCTTTCGCAGATCCCCATTCGTAGTTGTTATTTTTTTCATTTTTCCCTATTTTTCCTGCTCTCCCACTAATACTAGAGTTTTTTCAATGCCCTGTAAATTAGCGAGTGGAAGGCACAGAGAGTATGCATATGGATATAACTAGCTTTTCCAGAATCTCTACAGCTAAACAGACGCTCTCATCTACATACAGGGTATCTATGCGTTTCATTCTCTCAATCTACACAATTTTACTTGTTCTATTCGGGGTTTTATGCCTGCTGCATATGGCTCCAGCTGACAGCAGCAGCAGCAGAGGCAGCGACAGCGGCAGCAGCAGCTATCACAGAAGCCAAGGGGTATTGGCAGCCATCAGGAGTTGCCTAGCAAACAATTCTTAAGTGCCTTCCAATATTTAAGCAGGCTTCCAATTCGATTGCTGTTTGCTGTCATCCGAATTGCGTTGTCTACGCATCTCAAAGAGCAAATCCTGCTGATGTGTGTATAAGTGCGGGGGGTGTGGGAAGAGGTAGAGGTAGAGGGAGGCTGTTGCGTAAGAAGAAACACGACATGGCGCCTTTTAGGAACTTTTTAAGATGCTTCAACTAGTTTACTGTGTCGTATATATTTTCCTTTGCTTTCCCCTTTCTACTTTTTTTTTTTTTGATTCGATTTCGGCTTTTAATGTTGTTCAGTTGCAAAGTTGCAACTTTTATGAGCTGCTCTAAAAGGCAAAGTGTGTGAATATTCAATGGATAATGGCCAGAAGCTGAAACTATACTAAGTATTAACAAAAAAAAAAAAAAAAGGGATATGTTTATTGTATCATTTCTCTTTATCGCTCTCTCTCTCTCTCTCTCTCTCTCTCTCTCTCTCTCTCTCTCTGTCTCTCTCTCTCTCTCTCTTTAATCAAGAATGAGATATTCTATTTTAGCCCCAAGTTTGATTTTCTTGTTTTGCAATCAAATTTCAATTTTTCCCCACGCTTTGCTTGAAATTTTCTTTTAAGCTCTTTTTAATTGCATTTGGCCCGACAGAAAATATATAATAATATTTTTCGATTTTCAATTGCAAAAAGATCCACGCCACGCCCACTGGTACAGAAAAGCCTCAATTATTTATGAGCGATAAAAACTAAGCCAATTGAAATTTTCTCACACGTGGCATAAAAGTTTCAGACCAACATGAGAGATAACTTGCCACAGCGCCACCTAGCGAACAAGTTTGGCGCATACTGCGAATGGGTGTGGATGGGTGTGGAAGTGTGAGTATTTTTTAGAAAAGCAAGCTGCATGCGAAGCCTTAAATATTTTTCACACACACACACACACACATATTCATACTCATGTATGTGTGTATGGAATACCCGCACGAGGCGTTTACAAAATGAAGTCAGCGTTTTTATGATAGTCGTCGCCGCATTTATGACATAGTCCAGGGTATATATGCACGTCCACTATGTGGGCGGAATGGGCGTGTTTAGTGCTAAACTACAGCAGAAGTGTGCGTATGTGTGTGTGTGTGGGGGTATGTGTGTGATGATGTGTTGGTGTGTGGGCGTGATGTGTTGTGTGTTTAGTGGATGCTTGAAATGCGGATATTAGTTGTCGTAATATAAGCAAAAGACACTGCGAGAAATGGGTGTGAAAGTTGTCTAATATGTATGTGGTATATGTATGTATATGTTAACTCTATCTGTATTACTTATTTAACTGTTCCTTTTATGCCAATACGCTCTGCTTTCTACTCTCTGTATCAATTATGTAGATTATATCACACATACTAGACAATCATATCATATGATATGCATTTATACCATATATTATATATATAGAAAAATAATATTATTAATTGTATTCAAGGCAAGCCCACATATACCTTAGACAGTATAATCCATACTGAAAAGGAGACCTACCGATCTCTCACTTCAAATATATATAATATTCCTCTTTTCAGCAAAATTCTAACTCTTTTTCTTAATCAACTTTGCATTGCTCTCGAGATTTCTCTAAGTGCATGCAGTGGCAATAGTTTCACTTCATTCCCCATGTATATACATATACATATATATATAAGTTTTTTTGTGCGCTCTGCCTGTCGTAATAACAAAGGCGTTGAACATTTGCCATTTGCGCTATTCGGTTGCGAGTGCAGCACAATTTTATAGCTGCCACAAAGCGCGCGTTGTATTTGCAATGAAAACGCACCTCAGCACACACACACATACACACAGGCAGACATAGCTCATGCACATGAGACACACACACACATATGCAGGGCTATAAAAGTGCGAAATACTCATTTATTAACATGAAGCTTACGAAAATGGCGTAGGTGCGGTTAAGGACAGGGCTCCCAGCACAGATACACACACATGCACACCACACACACACACACATGCTGTAAACCACAGCCAGGACCGGCAATCAACAGTGGCAGATAGTGTTTGGAATGTGGGCGGGAGCTGGGCTTGGGCTTGGGCTTGGGTTTGGGTTTGGGTTTGGGTTCGCTTCTGGATTGCGACTTGTCCAGCTGCTTGTAAATGTGTTTAAAATTGAAATTTCAATTTCAGGACAAGCAAACAACGTCCTGTAGTCGGGGCGCTGCAACTGCAACAACCAGCTGACTGACGTCCTCAAATGCACAGCAACAACAACAACAAGAACAGCAACAGCAACAACAATGTAATGTTCACATTGTTGCATGTCTACAGTTATGCAACGTTGATCATCAATTCCAAAGAAAGTTTAAAACAATTTCCCGCACAATTTTACAACCAGGCCACTTGACAATGTAAACTGCAAAACGGAAGAGCGGCGCCAGAGGAGGATGAGGGAGGGGCAGAGGGGAAGAGAGAGTCTCCACATGTACGTAATGCCCCAAAAAATGCTTTTGATTTGTGTAGCTGTCGCTCTCTCTCTCTATCACTCTCTCCGTCTCTCTCTCTCTCTCTCTTCTTCCTCTCCCTGCGTCAAATTGCTTAATCGCCTGTGCATAATGCAGCCCCCTCCCGTCCCCGTTCTTTCACACGTGCTGCTGCTAGTACTACTTCTGCTCCTACTCCTGCTCCTGCTGCTGCTGCTCCTGCTGTTGGCTGGTGCCAAATGCATTACATATAGAATGCGTGAAAAATGCATTGCAAATATTCCAGCACAAACATTTTTAATGCTGATCCAAGCAGCCATTCAATCGCACCAAATTTTCGCTTACGGTTTAATTATGCGTGCGTAATGTTCAATCAGCCGTGGCCAGCAGAGGGGGCAAGCCGGCAGGGGCAGGCACAGGGGGCACAGGGGGTTGTCCGGTTTGCCAGTTAGGCTGCTAATCAAAAACACCTACAGGCCGGTAGAGCCCATGGAGCCACCTACTCTACAAAAACAACAACAGGAGCCCAGCCAAGTGCATGTGCATGTGTGTGTGCATGTGTGTGTGGCTGACAGTTTTATGAGCTGGTTTCTGGCCATAAAATTGTTGCTGTCATTTGTTGTTGATCCATAAAACTTGCACAAATTGTTGCCATTTTGTTTGTTGGCCCGGCGTAAAGTTGAATTTCTGTTTTGTCCAAATATTGTCAAAAATTTGAACGAAAAATTGTCAAAAAAAAAACATAATAATAATAATAATCATGTTGATAGCAAGTTTTTGGTTTAGTCAAGTAAATAGCAATAAATTGGCATATAAAACTATCAAAAATTGTAATAGGCTGCTGTAAGTTATATAGCTTGCATAAAGAGTAAAATATTTGATAGAAATAGTTGGTATTTAAATAAATACTTCATAAAATATGGAGTTGTAGTTGATAAATTTATATTGACTATGGATAATACGAAAAGAAAGGGACGGCAATTATATTATATTATTAATTATATAGACGGTAATTATAATTTTTATAGAAAAAATTATAATATATAAATGATTTTTGGATGAATTAAAAAATATATACATATTTTTATTTTTCGATTAATTTATTATTATATTTATTAATAATTTTAAAAATTGATTCTTTTGATAAAAATAAAATATGATTATTACAGATTAATTTTTATATCAAAATCAAATCATAATTATTATTTTTAATTTATTTTTTATATAAAAACTAAAAATTAGAGTTTTGGCTTGACTTTTATTATGAAAATTGAAAATAAAAATTGAATTTAAATAGCTCTTAATGTAAAGGAGTTATATCATAAATAGACCTATCCAGGAAAGCTGAACTTAAACGAAAACTGGCCTGATATATAAGCCCATCAGTAAAGGCATTACATTGACCCATAACCCTACTACTGCCTTTTATTGACAGCTTTGCTTTGCCATCCAAAGTATCTAAGCCTGCCTTTACTACACACACAAGTAAACATCTATAATATGAAATACGCTAAGCGCATTTCAATTTAAGCATTTTTTCTCATTAACTTGAACACGGCAAATTTGCATAATTCCACCTGTCAATTGAATGTATGATTAGTTCCCATTCGAATAAGCAGCTAAGCAAAGCAAAGCAAAGCAAAGCAAAGCAAAGCATTTATCATCAATGCGCAAATCGTAGAGATAATTGGTTGCAGCAATATATCCACAAATGTAACAGAATTTGTATATTGCAACATGAATCAATTATAAATTAAGCCGATTAGCATTAACTCGAGTTGGCAATGTCAAGGCGAATTATCGATTGCAAAGGGGAGGAGGGCTGAGCGTTTGCAGATGCCAACTTGAAAACTCCAACTCAAAACAACATGAGGTCAATAAATTAGACGAGACAAACAACGGCAACGACAACGACAACGACAGTCGCCAGAGACTGCAAGGGCCTTTGATACTCCAAAGTGCACTCGATATAGTAGTGCCTGCCTGCTTGGGCCGCAAGTTCCAGTCAAACCAACGAGCTGCTAATTAAATAGTTAACGTGTCCAAATACACACAAAATTCAAATTTGACTGCAAATTATAATAATGTATTTTGCATAAAATGCCAATCGGCATATATGTATGTAAATATGTGTGTACCGAAGGAATATCCAATTGTGGCTGTCAATGAAACCAATTTAACTTCATTGTAATGTGAACTTATGAGTGTGAGTATGAGGGTGTAGGGTATAAGTAGACTGAGCACAAAGTTGGCTTGATATATGTGAAGCAGCTGTGGGTTGTCAAGTGAAGCTTCAGCTGGACTTGCACTTAGCTATTAGCTTTTGTTTGAGTAACAGCGGAGTTAGTCAAAGCTATACTTTATTCCACATCTATTGTATAAAAGCTAACAAATCCAGAGAGAAGCTGAAAGTTTCTAAAAAAAAATAACTAGAACTCAGTTCTTTTTTAATTTTTTCTAATATTATTATTACTATTATTTTTTATTATTATTTTATTTATTATACTAATTTTTTTTTATTATTTTATAACTTTTTTTTATTATGTTTATTTTCTCTACTGATTTTTTAATTTTTTTTTATTATATTTATTTTGTTTTTTTTTACTATTATTATTTATAATAATATTATTATTATTTTTTCTTTTTATTTTATTTTTCTGGCTACTATAGACTATTGTTCCATTTCTTTTAGTACATATTGTATGTTTGCGTATAGATGTCATGTGCTATTTCTTATATTTATTATTGCCTGAACCCATTGAAAAATTTTATTATTTGCTTTTAATTAATTTAATTATTATTTTATTGCTTTTTCTCATATTTATTGTTTGCTTTTTATTTATTTTATTTTTATTATATTTAATTGTTTATTTTTTAATGGTGTTTTCTTCTTATTTCTCATATTTTGTTTTTTATTTTTTAAATATTTTAATTTTATTATTTTTTTGAATTTATTTATTAATTTATTATTTATTTCCTATATTAACCTTTATATTTGTTTTATTTTTATTTTATTTATTTTACATTTTGTACTATTTTTTTCTGACTTTTCTTTATATACATATATTCTCATACACATCATATATGTGTAAATTCCTTAAATGTAAATAAACACCACAATGTCCTCTATTAAATAGCCAGATTATTGCACCTTATTTCAATATAATACAAATACTGTGCACATGGCTAAAATACCTATTTTTCTGGCCTGACTGTGGACGGCTTTGCGTTTATCATAAATGAAAGCAACAATAATTGGAAATCAAACGTGGCTGTTGTCCCCGGTCACAATGGGGCTGCTGAGGGCAAATCACATTACAGATTTCTGTAAGGCCAGCAAATTGCGCTGTATACGAGGAATGCTAACGAATGTGGCCAAAGGCAAATGCTCTGCGGTCAGCAGAAAAATCTAAAGAAGCGAAACGCAACGAACCCAAGCAAATCTCGGCACACAAAGAATTTTTGCCACTTAACAAACGGCAAAATTCCAAAAGTCAAAGTAAGTTCTATGTGTGTGTGTGTGTGTGGGTTCTCTCTCTTTTTTTTCTACTACTCCTCAAATTATTTGTGTATTGTCTGTGTGTGTGTGTGCGAGAGCAAAGAAGTGCAGGAGCAATTTTTATGTGTCTTAGTTGAGGAGTTTGGAATGCGACAGCAATTGTTGCAAGTGTAACTAAGCATCAGCGCTACATATGCGTAATATGACATACATATACATATATACATATATATACATATATGTAGCCACTGCTCTCCACAACAATAGCAATCAGCGAAGTGCTGAGCGTGTGGCCAAAAGAATTTCCACTGATTTTTATGATATTCCAATTTTTTTTTCTCTCCTCTTTTTTGGCATTACAACGCAATTTTCATAGAGGGAGCTGCCATTTTTTTTTCTTTGCCAATTCATTTGAAAGTTTCCCTACTTCTTGCGGACTAATCAAGTGCTCGAAATGAAACCCTTTGAGCGCACACACACACACACCCATACACTCGCACACCCACCCACATATTTGACAGCTGTTTCAGCTATATTTTCAATTTACTTGAGAACCCAATTTAAGCAGCTTCTGGGCAGTGGCCAAAAAAAGGAAGAAGAAGAAGAAGGCAAAAGCAGAAAAAATTAAATAAAAATACAAGTACTTTGCCAAATACTTTGCCCACTTTTAACTTTCAAATCAAATAATCTATGCTCCACATAGTATATATCTATATATATATATATATATATATATATATATATATATATATATATATGTATGTATCTGTGTATCTATAGCATATGGAAGTATTTCATGAGGATTTTATAGCCAGTACGTGTTGCACGCACGCATGCAAAATCAGCGAAATGTGCGCAAAATTGTTAGAAACTATTACAATTTGATATATGCGCAATTTAGTTGAATCTACGAGTAGTATGCGGCCAAGTTTTCCTTTTTCTTTTCTATTTTCTTTTCGCTTTTCTTTCTTTTCGCCTGCGTAGTTGCCATGTTATGCGGCCATTTTGCGGCCAATAGCAGCAGCAGCAGCAGCAGCAGCTGTTGCAAATTTGGCCATAAAAATAAATTTTACTTAGCGATTTACTTTTTATATACGTCGAAGGCCCAAGTGCTGCTCCAGCTCCTCCAGCCCGCCCGAAGTGCTGGTCATACCACATAGGTTTTTAACAAAATTAAATCGAAATATATTTCAAATGAATGTCTAACGATGGCCATAAGCGTGAGCTCAGCCCAAGGTCAAGAGCAAACGGTTAGCAAACATGCAAATCCCTGTATCTCTATCTGTATCTGTATCTGTATCTGTATCTGTATCTGTATCTGTATCTGTATCTGTATCTGTATCTGTATCTGTATCTGTATCTGTATCTGTATCTGTATCTGTATCTGTATCTGTATCTGTATCTGTATCTGTATCTGTATCTGTATCTGTATCTGTATCTGTATCTGTATCTGTATCTGTATCTGTATCTGTATCTGTATCTGTATCTGTATCTGTATCTGTATCTGTATCTGTATCTGTATCTGTATCTGTATCTGTATCTGTATCTGTATCTGTATCTGTATCTGTATCTGTATCTGTATCTGTATCTGTATCTGTATCTGTATCTGTATCTGTATCTGTATCTGTATCTGTATCTGTATCTGTATCTGTATCTGTATCTGTATCTGTATCTGTATCTGTATCTGTATCTGTATCTGTATCTGTATCTGTATCTGTATCTGTATCTGTATCTGTATCTGTATCTGTATCTGTATCTGTATCTGTATCTGTATCTGTATCTGTATCTGTATCTGTATCTGTATCTGTATCTGTATCTGTATCTGTATCTGTATCTGTATCTGTATCTGTATCTGTATCTGTATCTGTAATCTGTATCTGTATCTGTATCTGTATCTGTATCTGGTATCTGTATCTGTATCTGTAATCTGTATCTGTATCTGTATCTGTATCTGTATCTGTATCTGTATCTGTATCTGTATCTGTATCTGTATCTGTATCTGTATCTGTATCTGTATCTGTATCTTGTATCTGTATCTGTATCTGTATCTGTATCTGTATCTGTAATCTGTATCGGTATCTGTATCTGTATCTGTAATCTGTATCTGTCTGTATCTGTATCTGTATCTGTATCTGTATCTGTATCTGTATCTGTATCTGTATCTGTATCTGTATCTGTATCTGTATCTGTATCGTATCTGTATCTGTATCTGTATCTGTATCTGTATCTGTATTACTGTATCTGTATCTGTATCTGTATCTGTATCTGTATCTGTATCTGTATCTGTATCTGTATCTGTATCTGTATCTGTATCTGTATCTGTATCTGTACTGTATCTGTATCTGTATCTGTATCTGTATCTGTATCTGTATCTGTATCTGTATCTTCTGTATCTGTATCTGTATCTGTATCTGTATCTGTATCTGTATCTGTATCTGTATCTGTATCTGTATCTGTATCTTATCTGTATCTGTATCTGTATTGTATCTGTATCTGTTTGTATCTTATCTGTATCTGTATCTGTATCTGTATCGTATCTGTATCTGTATTGTATCTGTATCTGTATCTGGTATCTGTATCTGTATCTGATCGTATCTGTATCTGTATCTGTATCTGTATCTGTATCTGTATCGTATCTGTATCTGTATCTGTATGTATCTGTATCTGTATCTGTATATATCTGTATCTGTATCTGTATCTGTTCTGTATCTGTATCGTATCTGTATCGCTTATCGTATCTGTTTGTATCTGTACTGTTTGATCTGGATCTGTATCTGTATCTGTATCGTATATGTATCTGTATCGTATCGTATCTGTATCTGTATTGTATTGTATCTGTATCTGTATCTGTATCTGTATCTGTATCTGTATCTGTATCTGTATCTGTTGTATCTGTATCTGTATCTGTATTCTGTATCTGTATCTGTATCTGTATCTGTATCTGTATCTGTATCTGTATCTGTATCTGTATCTGTATCTGTATCTGTATCTGTATCTGTATCTGTATCTGTATCTGTATCTGTATCTGTCCTTATCTGATTTACATGCATTTCACTTAATGTCTATTTATATTTACCACCTGGTATGAGTATAAAATATTAAAATCATATCATCATAGCTCACCTACTAAATTATACTCAGTCTGCTGTGCCGCCGCTATCGTTGACGGCTTAGTGGCAAAACATGTTAAATATCGAATTGAAATGTCAACATTTACTTATCTGTCATGCAGACACGGAGAGTATCCTGCTCACAGTTCAGTTCGGGCAATAAAGGGCAATTGACAGCGACATGTGTGGAGATTGTGCCAACAATTTGTATCATTCAGTGCAAGCGCAATTAATGCGAATGTAAAGTAATTTATTTTTGAGTTAATACAAATAAACAAAAAACAAAAAGGAAAATAAACCTTAAACATTTGCTGCTGTCAGCTTAATGTCTGCCCTCATCACCTTTATTTAAAATAAAAGCAGATTTTTGGCAAGAGCAACGACACATAAAATATGTTTTGTAAATATTGTAATTTTCCATGAAACACGTTTAATCTGAGCCTTGATAAGGAATAACTTAACATTGTAAACATGATTGTGCATTAAGCTGAATCAATGCGTGTTCATCCAGTCTTACCTAAGATCCATTTACGTTGTGTGTGTAACTGTATTCCTGTATCTCAGTGACTCTGTTAATTAATCTGGCAGCGTATTAAATTCTTTTGCATTCCAGGAAAAACAGCTCTACTTTTCCATTAAGTATGTTAAGTTCAGCTGGCTGGCCTGGCGTATTGCATGAGCAATCGCCTGATTGACATGGACGCTGGCAAAGTTATTAAATGCGAATGTCATTAAGTGGATTTACACTGTGCTCTATTCAATTAAGCGCCAGCTAAAGTGAAAAGTGAGAAATGTGCAAAGAGAAACTGTGAACAGAAAAAAAAAGCAAAGAGGAAACTACGTTGAGCACTGGGCGTATGCGTAATGCACGAATGCACATTGCGCATACGCCGCGTGGACCGCGCGTAGTCCGCCGAGTCCCACTGCGGTTGCAACAAAGTGACATGCAAAAGTCGTTAAAGGAGGAACGCAACAGCAGCAGCAACAGCAGCAGCAGCAGCGCCACGGACAACAAAAGCCACGACTCCATAAGGTTGATGACGCCGCCGTTGACACAAGTTAATTACAAGAGGTCGAAACAGGGGCGAACTTTCCGACGACTTTTTGGCCATTCGGGTCATATAAAATTACTTGTGTAACGCGCAGAGCTGAGCGACACCTCTGAGCTCCTTACATAGTTTTTTTTTTTTTATTTTTACCCCATCTGCTTTTAGTCTGGCTCCTCTTGCTCTCTCTCTATCTCTCTCTATCTGCTGCTCTTTGTCTTTTTTTTGTCATGCAGCTCTGTTTTAATCGTTGCTTTTTATACTGCCTTTCACACAGTCTGCCCTGTCACTTTGGGCTTAATTGTTGTGCACGCAAAGTGCTCTGCAGCTGCCCGCCGCCTGCATGGCAGCAGCTAACGCTGATGTGGCTCTTAGGAAAAATTGTGATATGAAAATAAGTATAAAAGCTGCTTGATAACGACTTATTTAAGGCTGTTCAAGCAAGACAAGACAATCGCTTGACTATTTCTGCAATTTTTAAATCATAAACTCAGTTCAGTAAATTAATATTTATTTGAATTCCAATCGAAGCTGATCAAAGTGCTCATTGATGCTGCTATTTGAAATAAATATGTAATTAAGCCGAATACATTTCTGGCATGCATCGCATGCAGTTCTAAGCAAGGCAAGGCAGCAGCCTGCAAAATCAATGAGGGAATTTCAGTAGTTGCAAAATGCGAGCAATGTAATTCCTATTGCGGAAAATGCGCTTGAATTTCAACACTTTTTTGTCTATTTGAGTTATGCAATATAAACATAATAAATTTTTGGTGAGAGCTAGCCAAAAATTCCATTCATATTTATGTTCAAAATTTGTAGAGTAAATGGTCAAATTACATATCTATATTGACATGTTATACACACACACATGTATAAACAAGTACGTATACAGAGATACGGATATATAGATAGATAGATAGATATATACGTATATGAGCAGGAGCTGGAGCAGCAGCAGCAGGAGCTATCTCAGCAGTGCAAAGCAAACACTGAAGGTCCTCTGCACGTCCTTTTCGGCATCCACACTTTGTGGCATTTTGTTTATTTATGTTATGCTGGCTCTGTTGAGTTTTTGTATCTACAAAATACATAGAGCACACGCAAACACATGTAAGCCCGGGCTATAGATAACCACAAATCCGGCATGATTAGACTTTTGATGGCAAACTTTACAGCAACTTTAATAAATGAACTGGAAATTTAGTTGCAATGGCAACGGCAACCGCAAGTGCATCTACACAGCACAGCACAGCATGTAGAACAACGAAAATATCAGCCAGATACTTAACGCAGCCAGATTCTGTTAACGCCGTTGCCTTTTGGCTGCTTCAACTTGCGACGGCATTCAGTCGAATGTGCAACTCATTGATTTTGCACATTTTTGCGGCTAACTGGGCCAATACCGAAGGTGTTGTTGGGGAATTTGCGCACAACAATGCAACCGAAAATCAGGCTTAAATTGCCATTCGCCCTTGCAGAGAGAGAGAGAGCGAGAGAGCATCAAATATTTAATTAAATACTTGTGCTGAAATTTAGCCAAAGTGATTTTATATTTAATAAACAGACAAGTTTCTTGACTTGCAGCAGGGAAGAAGACTTCTGATATTAACACAAGAACATATATATAAATTTAAATAGATATACATGTAAATGTAGTTAATGATACCTAATGAACTTGTGCAAAAATTAATTGAGATTTAAAAGGCGAATTTTAATGAGTATTATTATAAGTATATGTTTATTATTATTTTTAAATGAAGGGATATTTATTATATGTATTAAATTATGTTTATGATTATGAGTAAATTAAGGTATATTTATTATATTTATCAAATTATATTTATTTTTAATTTTTATATATTTAATTATTTTTTTTTTTATTAGTTTAATACAGACAGAAGAAAATAAAAAAAAATTAAATAAAATAAATATATAAATATTAATTACAGCAACAAATATTGCAAAATAAAAAAAAGATAAAATCATAAAATAAATTTATAAATATAAATTACAACCACAAATATATATATCAAATATAGATATTAAATAAAATAATTTAAAAAATCCATCAATTTCCCCAATCAAACCAAAATAAAATTATAAAAAGAAAACAATTTGAGCTAGCGAATATTATATTGTCTTAGTTACTTATAGCACAAATATGTATAAATATGTATGTATGTAAAGTCAAAGATATACATACATATACAAGTACAGTCCAAGACAAATTCAGATATAGACACATATAGATAAACTTATAGGCAGAGATTTAATTGTCCACTGCTTGGCTCTCGATCCATTCGCTTCCACCACGCCCACTTCGCTTTATACAGCCACGCTTAAATATTTTATTGCACATTTCTAGGCTCATGATTAATTCGCTATGCAACGCTGCTCAAGTCGCGTATATCGCCCATTCCATGAGCTGGAAAGCAGCTAGGCTCAACATTTTATTTATATTTTTAATGTATATTTAAATTGCCGAGTGCCTGCCTGACTGCTATGCTCCTCACTCAACTCTCTCCCTCGCTCACTGTCCCCCTCTCACTCTCACTCCCTCAGACAACATGTATCTGCCGCCGTGTGCTTAAACAATATTGCATGGCAAATGGCGTAGATATGAACAGCTACTTTATTGTTGGCATTACACTTGAGCAATAATAGCAATTGTCGGAGTTGAAAGACGTCGACGTCGCACTCCTCTCTCTCTCTATCTATCCCTCTCTCTCTATCTCTCTCCTGGCATTGTAATCATGACCATAGTAACATGACTACCATCATCATCATCATCATGGCAATCATGATGAGCATCTGGTTAGGGAATATATTGTCGTCGTTTGTCGATAAGCAAAGACGATGCGGATGACGACAACGTCGCGTCGTCTGCTGCGCGTCTCTGTTGCAATTTCTATAAACACAAAACGACGAATCTTCCCGTCGAGATTTCTTTTTCGCATCACCATCATCATACCCCTGCTGCGTCGCGTCGTCTGCGTGTCATAAGAGCGGAAGTACGCTTACAAACGCAATAATTTTGCATGCTCTTGCACGCACATACACATATGCATATATATATATATATAAATATATTACACACATATATATGTATGTATACATAGATATTTCTGCACATTTCATTGCAGCTCGCATGTTGCGCATACGCCGCGTTTGCAGCTACTAAAAATTCTTTTGGCAAACGTTAGCCCATCGTCGCCAACGCAAATTCTTTTTGTTGCCTCCGCTTGTACATTTTTTTTTTTACAATTTTGTATACATTTCTAA
The DNA here is from genome assembly GCF_054131105.1 of Drosophila navojoa. Classification (NCBI taxonomy): domain Eukaryota; kingdom Metazoa; phylum Arthropoda; class Insecta; order Diptera; family Drosophilidae; genus Drosophila; species Drosophila navojoa. The sequence continues at coordinate 15,586,422 of NC_142892.1, forward strand.
CGTTCTTTTAATATTTATTCGTCTCTTTTAATACAAATATATTTTCGTAGTTCTCTTTTTGCAAATCAGACAACGCATCATCAATATATTATGTGTCCTTTTTTTGTTTTCTTTTTTTTTTTTTTTCTTAAGTAGGAAGTGTGCATAATGAAAAAGCAAAGACACTGCCAAAATATTTATACATATATGTATCTTTACAAAATACAAAGTAAATAAATAAAGAATAATATTATCAGCATATTTGAAGAAAAAAAACTGCCAAATTTTATATTAAAATAAAAATATATATAATATTAATAATAATAATCATACTAATAAAAAATGTAATATTGATAGTAATTATAAATAAAAATACATAAATATTAACATTTACAAAAGTATATATAATTAAAAAAAAAAAAATATATATCTATAATATATATATATATCTATATCTCTATATATCTATATATCTCTAGATCTCTATAATAATATATATATGCTTAAATAAATTGTAAATAAAAAAAAAAAAACACAATTTTTATAAAATTATAAAATAATTATACAAAATAATACAATAAATATATATATTTTCCTTTCCCTATTTCTCTCACTTCAAATAAATTAAATTATAAATAAAAATTAGTTATAAAACTCTCTTTATTATTTCTCTGTCTTTCATTTCTAATTTCTCTTGTGTAATTATTTTCATTTAATACATACTGCTTAATTTCTCGCTGTGCACATCAACTACTATAGGAACAGAAAAACAAGCACTGGGCGGAAGTGTTGAGTGGGCAGAGACCCCGAAAAAAAGTGCACAATTTTCCGCTTTGCAAATCTTTATATTTATTACATGCGCTGCCGCTGCTACTGCTACTGCTACTGCTCCTGCTGCTCCTGCTGCTACGACTTCTGCTGTTGCTGCCTTAGCTTGGCATTTCCATTCATTGTAGCAGTCACATTCGCAGTTCCATGCTCAATTTTTGAGTTGTTGCTAGCCGCACTCCAATAAAGTCAAACTCTCAGCTTTCTAGTCTGCATTGCAATACCCACTACAAAAAAATGATATTGAGGTATGGACATAAAATAGAAATAATAAAAAATAATTAAACATACTATAATGTAATACATAAGTTAACAAAATTGTTTTTTTTTTTTTATAATTTAAAAGTATTTTATTACAGAAACTGCTAATTATTTAATAGATAATACAATGAAAATTAATTTAATGAATTCCTTACATAGTATATATTCTTTTATTCAATAATAATAGATCGTCTTTTCTTCAACTCTTTACAGGGTATCTATCTTTCACCAGCGCTTTGCTACAGGGCATCTCTGAGCTGGGCATGCTCTGCAAGCAGCTGGCTCCACTTGCTTGTTTTCTTTTTGTCTTTGCAGCTTGTACCCTGAGGCGCCGACCAGCCACGCCCCCAACATGTCAGCGTCTGCCGCCCCATCATAATGCCATTTGCGATTGCGAGTCTACGCCCAAGTAAATGTTTTCTTGCAATTTCTATTTATACAGACAAAAGTATTTTTATTTTGCTCTCCACCTCCACCTCCTTCTCCTTCACCACCTCGTCATCTCCCACTCCATCTTATTACTCATACGTAATTTTTAATGCAGTTACATGACCCCACAGCCCCCCACTCTCCCCCACACATTATGAGCCTGACTTCTATGCCAACTGCTCGAGCTGTTGCCATAATAAAAGCAGCTCTTATGAAATTGACTTGGCTCTGCCAGCACACATTTATTTATTTGATTTTATTTTATTTGTGTGGCATTTTATCTTGCACTGCTTATTGGCTCAAGTGTACCTGGACTCGTGTATTGAAATGAGCTGCAAATGTATTTTGTGCGCTGGCAGTAAATTGATATTTATTTAGATGTTATTTGATTAGAATTTGCAGCTTACATTTTGCCTTGGTATTTATTTATATATTCTCATTTGATTGCTTTCGTTGAAAATATTATTCAATTAAAGCTGCAGCCCATATGAGAAGCATTTGGTAAATCCTCGGCAATGCCGTGGTAGCCCACAAATATGTAGTTCCTCAATGCAGCCACACGAATCTGTGCATCTACATACGCTCTTGGCCCACTCACACTCTCACACTCTCCGCTGCCAACATCATTTTGCCCTCTAATTAACGCTGCGAGTTTTGTTATAGAAAGCAATCCTTGCTCGCAATGCTCCCTGCACAAAAGTGCCCTAAAGCTGCTTTATCAAATTAACGCATCCATTTCATGAAACCACGCAATCGTCCCTTTAAAACCGCTGCGCCCCACCCACGCGACATTGCCAGCAGCCTCCGATACCCCGATTTCCCCTTTCCCCTCCCCCTCCGCCAACTACAGCTGCATTTCCAACTGCATTTCCACGCATTTAACGAGACACGACAAAGCTACGCAAAAAAAAAAAAAGGGAACAGAAAAAAATTGCCAAACCAGACAAAAGTTCAATTGAAACCGAAAATGTGTGCTGGGCGGGGTTTGTCGGGGGGGTGTAGAGCAGCGGGTAGGGGCAGCACAAAGTTGGTCAGGGGGGGAAGCTACACGGGCAATGCGCAGCAGCTCAGACAATGAATGCCAGTTGTTTATCTGTGCATTCCATCGACACATTGGCTAATTAATGTCGACGACATTTTGGCCCGAAGAGTCGTGATAACAATTTGTTGAACAGCTGCAAATATGTTAGCATGCTTTGTAAGGCACAGATATGTATGTATGTACATATATGTACATATGTATATGTATCTAGTGTAATGCTGGAAAATAAGCTATAATGAATTTGTCACAAAAGTGAATGCAAAATTGTTGAAATAAATGCAGACTGTAAATTATTATAAAATTTGAAATAAAAAATTAAAAAAAAAAAAAAATTTAAATATTTATTAAGAATATTGTTAGGATTCAGTTAGATTAATATGTATTTCATTTAGATTGAATTTAAATTATATTTGAGGCAAGAATTGTATAAGTATATCTAAAATATATATAAAATTAATGCCTGAAGGCCTTTGTCGCTTTGTTATTTAGAATCAATTCTTGATAACAATAAATAAATAAATATATATATAAATATATAAATAAATATATAAAAAATTATATCAAAGTGAAATATATAGTATTACTCAATTATAAATATTAGTGAAAATACATATTTTAAAAAATAACAAAAAAAAATAATAATAAATATTTTCTAAATAATACATACTTTATTTTGCTATTATTAAAAACATATATTTAATATATACATATACTGTATGTAGCCAAATAAAATATATTTAGGTATTATTATATAGATTATTAAATGATTTATTAAATATGCTAGTATATATGTATACTATACTATTTTATTTTTTATATTTTAACAATAATCAAGAAATAATATACATATTATTTATTACATATAAAGTAACATTATAAAAAAACATAAGAATAATAGAAAAATCAAATATTTATTTATATACATGCATTAATTATTTAATAATAAAATATGTATACTATACTATACAACTATAGATTCAATAATTGTTAAATAAATATTTCATTAAACAATTTTCTTAGAATCTTTTTGCTGCACCAATCGAATTTTGTAAACCAGCTTTTTATATTTTTGACTTTTAGATACTATTTGTCTATACTTTGAACATAAATCCAATTTTCAAGCAGACTTCCATCCAAAGTTATTCTCGTTATGCGCACGCGCAACATCAGAAGCAGAAAAAAATCATTGCCTACTTTGAAGCGCTTTGCGTTAATGCTCTTATACCTCTCGTGCTGTTTAGCTATTAATAGTCTGCGTTGCTTTGTGCTTTCAGCAGAATAATAATATTAAGGCAAAAGACAAAGTTGACTTCAATATTTTCGCCGAATTAATCCAATTAGCAAAACAAATATGCGAGAATTGTCGCGACGAATGATGACTTCAAAACTCGCACAGGTCTACCTTACTGTGTGTGTGTGTGTGTGACTCTTGCGGCTTTTACGCTTTTCCGCCTCTGCTTGCGCGGCTACGTCTCTAATTTAATTTCCACGCAGCTGGCAAACCCAACTGCAGTCGCTAAACAAATACCTTTCAATTAGTTGCGGCTGCCAAAACTAAATTATTCTTTGTATGTCAATTTCTGCAACTTCAACTTGCAATCTGTCTCTCTGTGTCTCCCTCTCTCCCTCTCTCTCTCTCTCTCTCTATACGTAGTCGTGTCTATGTTTTTGTTTATATTTTACGCAATTGTGAGCCGCTTGTGTCTCTGTCGCTGTCTCTGTCGCCTTTGCCGTCTCGACTCTTGGCGGCAGCTAACAAAGTTTGCCTGACTTTTAAAGTCTATCTGCGCGTTGCGAAATTAACTTTCATAATTGAATTGTGCACAGTTTATGCACTTGAATTTCGTCTGCCATCTAACAAATCATATTAAACTGCGAGATTGTTTCACAGCACTGATATGAAACTTTCCAAAGATGCACACAGACTTCAATTGAGAGCTTTAGATATAGTTTATGTAGTTTTTTGCTCTCTATCGAAACTCCAGCAAACAGCTTAAGCTGCTTTAGTTGCTATGCGGATCTTTGCAATTATCTTAATAAATATGGAAATATTATTATATTTATCATTTAGTTTTTAGCTTAAATCATTTAAGCTGTTAAGCTCTGTTTACAAATTTCTACACGAATTTTTCCTGTTGATTCACCATAGCAGAAATTGTTCAGCAAATCGAAATTTATTTTGCATAAAACTATTGAATTTCAATTTAAACTTTTAATGCAAAACACTTTTCAAATGCAGCACAAAGAACTTTGAATTGCAGAGGCGGGTATAAACGACTGGCGAATGCCCTATACATAGTCAATTTAATTCAATTTTATGTTATATCTAGTGTAAAGACTACCAAGAGCAGTAAATAAATTGATTCTATCTCTCCAGTCTCTTCGTTCTGCACTTGCCCATCTCTGTCTCTACTTAGAGAGTATAACAATTGATTTCGAATGGGTTGTCTATGCCGCATGCCCACTGAATCTATCACCCAGACAACGCACTAATGCGGAAAACAAGAAGATTATCACGAAATGCGCATCAATTGACATTCACAGCAAAAAATTTAACCAAACGCAAGACAAGAAAAAACAACCCAGTTCCAGTCCACGTCCCCAGTCGCTAGCCCCGCCCCTTCTTCTTAGCGCCAGCTCAACGTCCGACATGTTTCAAGGATAGTCGGTGAGAACAAGTTAAGCTCGAACATTTTCTTGGCCAGACGGCGAAATGTGCTGCAAAATGTTTTTACTGCTTTTGACTGATTGAAGCCTGAACAAGTTTTCTTTAATTTTTAACTCAATACCCTGGTTGTAGAGCACAAGCGGGCATATGTGACTATATATTCATGAGTAAACTTTGTAAAAACTCAGAGGCTTTTATTGCTTTGCCTCTAAGCTAAATTGTTATTTGGATTTGATTCTCTGTAAAAATTAAATAAATAAATCAATTTTCATTAAATATTATTGTTTTTTTATTTTACTAAACATGCTCAAAAGTCAACTATTTATATCATCACTGAAAGGGTATTTGCTCTTTGAACACTCATGGCCCACGTCTATTTTTTGTATATATAATTTTTATACTTTTTGTGAAAAATCACGATGCCTTCGATTGACAAGTTGGAAAACATAAAAAAAATTTCCCTTCAATACTAAAAAATATTAAAAAAGATGAAGAGGAAGCAGAAAATGTTAAGGAAAAAAGCAAATGTTTTCGACGCCTGTCAATTGCCCTTTGCATTTGCGTTCGTTGCGTTATTTAAAGTATTTAATGGAAGTCCTTGAATTGAATTAAACTCGTAATTGAATGTCGAAACTAAGCATAGAAAACTTTTCTAAAAACATGTAAAACATTTCTTATAGTAGATGAAATTTGTATTATCCCATTTATTGAAATTGATTAAAGTTTAAAGCTAATTTAATTTTACAATAATTCTCTTCAATGGAAAGATCCCCACAGTCTTTCGCCTGATGTTAAGTATTAATGAGAATGTATTAAATCATTACCAAGTGCTCCGTCTGTGGCAGGCAGGACATTCGCATTTAACGATCTATTTAAAGGCGGTCTTCACATTTTACGAAACTGTGCGCAATCCTTTCTCGATTTATGTCATGCCAATGGACAATTAACATTATAGTCGGCTATATAAATAAGTGGGCAACAAATTAGCCAGTCGTATAGCTCTGGGCCCCGCCCCTCCGCGGACCCTCTGGCCATTGCGCTAGCCTCGACAAGCTGTGACAAATTAATAAAAATGCCAAAATCAAAACGTTCAGATCATTAAAAGTATTTATGAGTTACGCAAATGCCTCGACGGCACGGCGGACTGAGTCGACTTGGTGGCACTCTAAAAAGAGTACGAAAAAATTTAATGCGAATTTATTTATTATTGTGCATAAAGTGCATAAAGTCTGACGAGGAACATGGAACGTGCCAGCGAAATGGAAATGGAAATGGCATTTGTCAGTAGCCATAAAATTATAAGAATAAGTGAGTGCGGGCGAAGCCTAGGCAGGGCAGCGGGGCAGCGGGGCAGCGTGAAGGGCGTGAAGAGCGGACAAAAGCTCGTAAGACAAAAGCCTACAAAAATGGGCGGCTGCTTTGCAGATTCCGTGCGGGTCATAAAAATGGTCAAACAACAAGACGGAACTTCGAATCAAACACATGCCAGATACACATACATATATATGTACATATATATTTATATAAGTATGTATATAAATTGTAGGCGTGGCAGGCAGCACATAAAAATGTTTTTGCAAAAAAAAATAGAAGCAAATTCGCGCGTGTTTTTTTTTCTTTTGTTTTTGCTTTTGGCATAAAATTTTTATGGCCCAGTAGGCGTAGGGCGGGGGCCGGGGCAAACGTCGAAAATGCATTTGAAATTGTCATAAATTCGTATTAATTTGGGGGCCGCGCGTAGATTTTATGTACCCAGCACAAGTTTGTGTTCTTTGCCCCTGCCCCTGCTCCTGCTCCTGCTCCTGCCTCAGCCCCTTGTTGCGGTTCTTCGGTTTGTTTGGCTTTGTTTTTAGTCCCTGTTTAGTCGCTGTTTATCTTTGGTCTTGGTTTTACTGACACACACACTCACTCACACATGCAAACACTCATGCATGTGTGTGTTGAGCCCATTTCAAATTTAACGGCCATTCTGTGCGTTCTTTCTGTTCCTTTTCCTTTTCTTTTGCTTTTTTTTCGTTTTTTTAATTGCCCTCACATGCAATGCATTGTGTCCAGTCGGTGGGCTTATGAGTAATGTTTATTGTTGTATTTTTTATGACGGTGCCATTTTGTTTTCAGCATTAAGTGATAAGTTTAATGAGTTTTACTTTCGGATTTATGTGTGTGTGTGCGTGCGTGTGGCATTTTAGCATTTTGCGGTGGCAGATTACTCACCTAATCAATGATGCGCTCACAATCTGTTTATTTGATTGCCTTAAGTACTAAAACATAAGCGAATCGAAGTAAAGAGGCCTCTGAATGCATAATAGAAGAGAGAAAACTTTGACGCTCCATTCAAAATGCGCTTAAGAACGCATAGAATCTAGCTTTAGAGAGCAGAGCGATATTCATTAAAATACAAACGAGGTCACAAATACATGCACACGTTCCTAAACACACGCATACACACATACTTAATTGCCATTTGCCGCATGACAACGCAATAAACATTTTGACAGACTTTTTGGCAGCCACGCTCACACACACACACACACACACACACAAACACATACTCAGTCTGAGCCACACGCGCAACAATGCAAAAACTTCAGCTTGACTTTTAAGTGCATTCGGAAAAAAGAATAACAAGAATTTAAAATAGTTCTTAACCCGACACGCCGAATAGGAAACACCCTTGCTCAGAGAGAACCTGCCTATGCAAAGTTTTATTAAAAATATATACATAGATAACATTGTTCCACTTGCTCACCCTCTCATTTAACGCGCACTCACTCATACTACAACACTTCTGCTCTCATTCCATTCGCATTGCCTTGCAAGTAACGGGATCAAAATTCCAAGAGACAATTGGAGTAACGAAAGTGGATATATAAAATAGCATCCACAAAATGTGCTCTTTCTCTCTCTATGCAATGGCTGCAGGGCTCATTATGTTCCACACGCACAATATCCACAATGTCTACTCTTTAAATGAATAAATGAATAAAGAGTAGCCTTTGTGGATATTGTGAGTGTGGAACATAAATTTCCTTGCTCTGATCCATTTAACTACGTATATGTATGTATATCAAATATAGCTTACGCTGATCACAGCTCCACTTATTACACACTGCATAACATGTTTCCTATCTCCCTTGGTAGAGTATTAAAATAAGAATGAAAATGTGAAACGCTTGCCATGTGCAAATTGTAAATGTTTCATAATAATTTCGCAACAAATTCTTCTTGCGCAGTTGTTAGCCATGCGAATTATGTGGGCACCAACAACAACAACAACAACAGCAACGCCTTTGCGAGCAGCGGAAATGTTAACAACAACGTTTCGGCTTTTCGCAAAACAGTCGCTAGAGTACGGCACAGCGGAGAGAGAAAGAGAGAGGGAGGGAATGGAGACAATGACAGGAAGTGCATAGTTGGCCAACTGCCTGTCTCCATCTATATCGCTCTCTCTTTCTCTCTGCATTCTTTTGGCAGTCGTTTTTTCTTTCATCTTTTTTGTTGTCCTTGTGGTTAGAATTTTGCACAGGAAGTGCTAAAAATATTTTTAAGAGTAACAACAACAAATTATGTACAGAAAAAAATGCCATATAAATAATTAAATTAACTAGAAGAGTTTTTATATAGCAAATGCCGCGAACGAAAAGGAAAAGCTCTACTCAACCCTTGTTGTTCGCCAGTGTCTCGTCTCTGCTTATCCTTTTAGCCCTTTCATCCTCTTGGCCCTATCCTTCATAGTCCGCGGCTCAGCCGGTGAGTTGGCCATTTGTCGCCGCTTTTGTTGTCTTTTGTTGTCAACGCTGGGTGCTAGGAAAAATGTAAATTTTCATTTATGCCGGACAGCCGTAATTTAGTTTTGCGTATTATTTTTACTTATTTCGGTTTACCAAACGGATTAGGTGCGTTCAGAGTATGCTGCATATACAACAGTTTGTAGGTCAGTTTTTTTGGACGCCGACTAAAAACTTGTTCTTAACAGAAATTTATGTAAGAAACTTTAATGCCAACCATTCTCATAAAATAATTTTAAAACTAATTTAAAGCGACATCTAACGGGCTGATTCTGAACTACTGCATCCTAGACAACAACCACCCCTGTTTTAACGAAGTCTACTTTGCTTGACAGTATTTCATATAACACACTAGGTTTGAATACACTCTATAATATCTTTATCTTTAAATTATATATTATTTATATTACATGTAAATTACCAATTGCTATTAGATCATAATTGCTTATTTACTTTCATTGCAGTGCATAAGCCGGTGTATCATTGGCAAGAACCACTTAGCTCAAATTCGTTTAGTTTAGTTTCAATACCCATTGTGGTATTTTTATTGTGCATTTTCTTTTGAGATTTCATACACAATTCATCTACGGCCACACTGCAGTTGCAATGCAATTTTCTATTGTACGTTCTGTGGAAAAAAGTATCAAAATTAACGAATTAGCGAAGTAGGCTGCAATAAAAAATAAAAATACGCAATGGAGGCCGTGCCACGTTTGCACATGCTATGGTTTGCTCTCAAATCTAGCCCAGAAGGCACATCTTTTGCGCCATTAAAAAAGGTAAGCAGACGACAAAGCAGCGACGGTCGACGAACTTAACAGTTATTCTAGAAGGCCTTAAGTGCGGAGGGGGGCGGGGACGTAACCACTGACGAAAGTTGATCTACTGTGAAATATGTTTGGCTTTGTCTTCGCACTCACCTGCAGCCACTTGCCCCTGGCGCTGCCCATGTCTGAGTCATCCGAGCAGTTGTTGGCTTAATTAGCAACAAATACAAAAAATATCAAAACAAACACTGAAAAGCTTTTGTTCGCCCATACTTAATCTTTCTTTCTCTCTCGCACTTTCTCACCCACAGTACATAGCAGAGTTTTACCATGAAGATCCGGAGGCCTTTTCGAAAGAGGTTCACGCTTTGGAAACTCTACGCAACCAGGCAATGCGTACGACGAAAGACGGAGCTCCCATAATGAAGCGATATTATTGCCAGCTACATGCATTGCAGAATCGATTTCCTCAGCTCGCAGAGCGCAGCATCTTTACATTCACCTGGAAGGATCTCTATCACAATACCGTGCATGAGGTGAGCGATTTGCGCTACGAACGCGCCGCTGTTCTCTTCAACATCGCCGCCTCCCACACACAGTCAGGCGCCTCAGTGACGCGCGGCGACATCGATGGCATGAAAATGGCCTGCACCCATTTTCAGGTGAGTGAATATGAATAAAGCGTGTGCAACATATCGATTAATAAACCCTACATTTTACAGGCTGCTGCTTGGGCCTACAACGAGTTGAGGGAGCGCTATGCAAATGTGAATAGCGGCACAGATTTTATGACCAACGAGTTGTTGGTCTTCCAACAGCAGGTGTGCCTGGCTCAGGCCCAGGAGTGCATACTGGAGAAGTCGCTGATAGACAATCGCAAGCCACATATTGTTGCCAAAGTGACGGCACAAATTGTTGTTTACTATGGCGCCGCTTTGGCTGCGCTGCTCACGGGCGGTGACGATGGACCCATCGCTCAGGTCATCGAGAGCTCCGTCTATAAGCTGTGGAAGAAATATGTGAAATTCAAGATTAACTATCTGAACTGCATATTGTATTTGTATCGCGGCCAGCAGGCTGAGGAACAGCGTAAAATGGGCGAACGTTTGACGCTTTACCAGGTCAGTTTTATATATAATTCGAAATTGAAGCTAATATTAACATAATTCTCTTTTAGGCCGCCTGGGACAAACTGGAGGAAGCACGCAAGGAGTCTAAGGGCCTGCCTGATCAAAAGGAAATCAATGAATCGCTTAGCTTCACCGCCGACGTGGTCGAGGGAAAGCGCAAGAATGCCAAAAACGAGAACGAATTCATCTACCACGAGGCGGTGCCAGAGCTGTCCACCATACCCGCCGTTCAGGGCGCTAATCTGGTCAATGGCATTGGCTTCTCGGTCACAGATGAGGAATATGCAGGCACTGATATATTTGCTCGACTAGTGCCAATGAAGGCGCACGAGGCCAGCTCCATGTACAGCGAAGAGAAGGCGAAATTGTTGCGGAAATATGGCGCCTTGCTGGAGGAGAAAGACGCCCAGCTGGACAGCTACATGAGTTCGCTGAGCCTCGATAATCTCAACATCAACGAGGAGCAGGCGAATAAGCTGCCGCAGGGCATTGTCGATCGCTGTGCCGCGTTGCATGCCAATAAGACGGCCATCAGTGATCTGATTGAGGCCATGTCGCAGCTGGCCGAGATCACAGCCGATGTGGAGACCAATCTGAGTGAGCTGACCCGCATGCTGGAGGCGGAAGCGCAAGCGGAACGGGAATTTCAAGCTGCGAGTGGCGTGCAGCGTACGCCCAATGCTCACATCACGGAACTGACGCGAGAATTCCAGAAATATAGCGAAGCGCATGCCCGAGCCGGCGAATCGAACAACACGCTCCGCAAGGCGATGAGCTTGCATGTGAATAACCTGAAGATCTTGGCACGGCCGCTGCAGGAAATACAACAGCTGATGCCGAAGCTCAGCTCGGAACTAAACACCACGGAGATCTTCAAGGACGTGAAGCTGATCGTGAACAAGGTGAACGAGATGAAGGCGCAGCGCGCCCAATTCCATGCGGATTTGCGCATCGCCATCAACGAGGATGACATCACCACAAAGGTGATTGCCCATGGCAGTCAGGAGGGTCTGCAGGCACTGTTTGCCACGGAGCTGGCCAAGCACGATCGCCTCACCCAGCTGCTCGATCAGAATATGCTGGCCCAGCAGAACATACTGCAAGCTCTCACCGAGGCCTATGCGCGTGCCGCGCCCGTGCTGAAGACGCTGCAGGACGTGAAGCAGAAACGCGAACATTTCTACAGCTCACTCGCCGCCTCCTATGATGTCTACGAGGATCTGCTGGCCAAGTCGGCCAAGGGCCTGGAGTTCTATAAGAAGCTGGCGGGCAATGTGCAAAAGCTTTTGACGCGCTTCAAGTCCGCCCGGGATGTGCAGTCCGAGGAACGGCAGCAGCGCCTGCAGAGTGTCAAGGCGCCAGCTCCGAGCAAGCCAGAAATTGCGCCCACGCCGTCCAGCGGTGCGCCCAAGCTGCGTGATTATCTAAAGGCCAAGCAGAGTGGTTTGGGCACCGTCCCAGGCACCCTCGATGCCACGCCCTATGTGCCCACGGTACGCCCGGTGCCCGTGGGCTCGGAGAACCCCACACAGGCGGCCTGCTCGGCCTACGCCAGTGCACCGCCGCCCAATGAGCCGCCGCCGCCCTACAGCCTACAGCACCAGCAATACTATGATCCCAATGCAGCGGGCTACACAAATCCCATATATCAGCAGCAACAGCAGCACATCGCACCGCCCGCCTACAAGGCGCAGGCCTCGCCCAACTCCCAATCGCTACATAGTGCCATGGCACAGCTCAGCATGCAACCGCAGCATCAACTGCAACCGGAGCCTCCAGTAGCAACCTATGGCCAGCAAACACAAGCGCCCTATGGCTACAATTATTCGCTTGCCAATGCTGCGCCTGGTGGATCTCCTGCATCGCAGAGCTACAACTATCAGCAGCCGCTCTATGTGGCCACATCCACGCAGCCTGGCGAGACTTTGAGCTATGCGCAGCCTCAGCCACAAAGTGCGGGCTATGCTCAGCAGCCGACACAGCAGTCAGCTTATCCGTCAGTTGGGGCTGCCACGCCACAGCAGCAGCAACAAATGTCTATGTATCCACAGCCAGGAGCGGGCTATGCTCCACCGTCACAAACATTGACTCAACCAGCAGGCAGTTTTCCGCAGTCTCAGACAGGAAGTTATCCACAGACACAGATATCTCAACAACCAGGCAGTTATCCACAGACGCAAACTTCTCAGCAGTTAACCAATTATTCACAGACACAGACACCTCAGCAACCTGTCAATTATCCATCGTCACAGACTCCTCAACAATCTGGCGCTTATCCCCAGACGCAGACGCCCCAACAAACAGGCAGTTATCCCCAGTCTCTGACACCCCAACCTCAACAGGCAGCCAGTTATCCGCAATCTTCGACACCTCAACAAGCAGCCAGTTATCCCCAAGCTTTAAATAGCCAACAGCCAGCCAGTTATCCGCAGACGCAGACACCTCAACAGCCAGCCAATTATCCGCAATCGAGCCAGCAGTCGCAAATTGGAGCTTATTCGGCTGCAACACCTCCACAGCCTGTGCTTTATCCCTCGCAAGCAGCAGCACAGTCAACAGCTCAGGCCACGCCTACCGCCGCTCCAGCGCCCACACAATATCCACTGGGCAGCGCTGTCTCCGGCATTGAGGCGAACAACTATTTGGGCTACTCCAATCATCCGGGCTACAGTTTCAATCCGCAAACAGGATTATTCGAGTACAGCAGCGGCTATCAGCATGAGACCAACAGCATTCCAAAGGCCACGCATGGCTTTGGCCAGTTCACACAGAGCGGACAACAGGCCGCGGTTGTGGGCACCACAGACTCGGAGCAGGCCAATCGCAGCAGCTTGGCCACGGGCTTTGATGTGAGTAGGCGTTAAATTCTAAGGAAACCCTTTGCTAATATTTTCTCATCTTATTTAATATAGTCGCCCATTGTTTCACATGCAAAGGCCACAAATGAAGCCCAGGCGTCAGGTCAACCAGCTGAGACTATCAATTATTATACGCCCCCATATGGTTATCATTCATCTGGTGGCTCAAACACACTCCAACAACAACAACAGCAACAGCAGCAGCAACAGCAGCAACAACCGCAGCAACAGCAACAGCAGCAGCAGCAACCACAGCAACCACCTATTGCAACGGCTGGAGCCACCATCGCCAACAATCAAAAGTCAGCAATTTATATGCAGAGCGGCAGCAGCAGCATAGCCAACACCCAGACGACAACGAGCAGCGCTCCTTACGCCTCGTCCACATTGCAGGCGGCAACCAAGCCCACAGCCTCTGACGTCAGCAATGTGGATTTGCTCAGTGATCTAGATTTGGATACTGCGGGTGCAGTGCCGCTGCCGCTACTGCAGCCGCAAATTGTGACAACTCCAACGCCGCCGGCTTCTGTTGTTGGCTCAGTGGCTGCTGGCGATTCCTCAGCGGATGCTGCGCCAGCATCAGCTGCTGTGGCTGATGCTACGGCTGGACTCTCGCCCGTTGGCCCGCCCCCTTCTGTGGTTACGGCACTGCGCAAAAATAGTATTGACAATCTTTCCATTAACTCCGATCTGAGTTCGTTGGAGAATTTCGACTGGGACTCTGTGTCCCTAACACATTCCGTCAGCGAAAAGCAACCAACGGCTGCCAACGGACATTCACTTATAACATTCCAAATGCGCTCTTATGATCCATTCGGCGATGATAAGACGCTGAAATACTTTCACAAGGAAGTCGAGAGCTATGAGAAGCTCGTTGAGAATCTTCATATCAAGATGCTGAATGGCAACACGCAGCTGAGCAGCAAATGGCTGGAGCTGCAGCAAAAGCTGGAGAAGGATACGAGCGTGAAGCGTACGACGACCATAGCTAAGCTGTTTCCCGAGAAAAATCGCTCCCTCGACTGTCTGCCGTACGATCATGCGCGCGTCAAGTTGGACAAGCAGACGGATGACTATATCAATGCGGCATACATGAAGGTAGGTAGAAGAAACTTATCTATCCTTAGACTAGATACGATATCAAGCTTAAATTTCAACTCTAAATTCTCTCCTCAGAGCCTCAGCGCCGGCTGTCCCAGCATTATTGTAGCCCAAACACCGCAAGCGAATACAATTAACGATTTCTGGTCCATGATTTGGTCGGAAAAGTCACGTACTGTGCTTTGCCTGCACACAACCAACGAGGTAAGTTAAATAACTGAAATTATTATATATATATTAATAAATTAACTTTTTTGGCTCTTCAGCTCTTTGATCCCTACTGGCCGCAGCTGCTTAATCAGGCTGCTCACTATGATGACTACACGGTGAACTGCATCAAGATACAGCAGCTCAGCCACTGTACGGAATACCAGCTGAAGCTATCAATGCATGGCGCCGATGCTGTGCTCGACTTATCCCTGCTACAGCTCAAGCAATGGACCAAAGCGTAACTAAATTTATAGCTAAGATGAAAAATAATATATTCAATGAGGATTTATAATTACAGTTCGCCCACTCAACTGTTGGGCATAGCACAGAATGCATTGCAGACGCATCAGGAGCGCTGTCTAGATGCCAACACTCCCGCATCCCCGCTGATTCTGAACTGTTTGACGGGCTCGGAGCGGTGTGAGCTGCTGGCAATAGGCATTTGTGCTCTGGTGGGCACACAAAACAAGCGACCTATTCTGATAAGTGAGTATGGAGATTCTCGATTAAAATCTAAGCTAATCACATGATTTATGCTAAATTTAAATAACTTTGCTTTATCAGATGTTGTGGATGTGTGGTCCCGCATTTGTATGCAGCGCCAAAATTCGCTGCGGGATGCTGCTATACTGGAGCAATCGATGCAGATTGTCTTGAGCCATGCTCATGAAGTGCTAAATAAACGTATGGATTGCCCTATGCCTTATATAAGCATACATACTTATGTAATTTGATTTATTATATATACATCAATATAGGTGGCATCATAACCTCATATCAAATGAAAATGGCACCTCAGGTGACGGCCAAGGAGCAGCAGGAGACCAAGGATCCATTGAACGAACTGGATGCTCTATGGAAAATGAAATAAACGACTGAACGTTTGCTACGCAACGTTGCTTAAGGAAACAAATTTATACACATTTTAATCAAAATGATAAAGTCTATATATACAATGCTATTTATTGCAACTATTAACTACCTATAATATATTTATACACGCAACTCAATGTTTGTTGCCAATAATTGAAGATAACGATTCGATTTGAAGCTTAGGACACATTGTATTTGTCCTGCTATACTGTTATATGAAATGTATTTCGAACTATGGTGATGTTTATTAATGCTGACTATACCTTTATCTATATATATATACATATATTAATCTGTATCTGTATGTGTACCTATATCTAATCGAAAACGTTTACGAAACTCTCTGCAAAGATGTTGCACATCTAAATGAAATTTGTCATCGAGTAAAATGATTAATAAACGTTATCAAAGATATATTATTATAAAAAAGAGCTTGTGCAATTTCTAAAATTATATTTAAGAATACTAAAAAAAAACAGCTGTTATAGTGCATATGAATCGATTGTATGTATTTAGAATATGAATAATATTAATTGGATAATAATAGAGATTTCCCAATAAGGAATCAGGGCTCTTAGAGCTATCAAGTTCAGATCCTAAGAGAGATAGAATTGTATTAACTGACTGCCCCGTTCGATTCGCTAAGTTTTTAAGCTCAACAAGCGCAGTTTTTCTCTGAGTGTACTGTTGCCGAATCGCTGGAATAGGAGGATATCATAGGTCTGCCAATATGTGCTCATCTGTAACAGGCATTCCTCTGCACCTTTGCGGCACAGTGTGCTCTCTATGAAGCTCTTAATCAATTTGTGCCAGTGTATATCCTTGTAGAAGGTCTGCAGATGGGTTATCAAATAGGGTAGCTCCTCGCCCTTGAACAGTTTGCCGCCGAATTCGATTTGGGAAAAAGTCCAAAACAAACCATGTTGGCTGAAATATGTTGTTCAACGCCATTTGTACTAATGCAAATTTTCGCATATTGCGAACAAAGTTCGGTCTGGCCAGAACAGCATCCGTCAGCTGGACATAGAACTGGCCTTTGGCGTGGGCATAGGCCATGAGGTAGGCAAGATCGAGATTCTGCTTGCTCAGCCTCGACAGGTCATCCTGTAAAAACGGAAAAGTAGTAGCTGTCCTCGGGTACCACGATGTCAATGAGTCCGCTCTTCAGATGCTCTGCGAAATTCTCCTCGATTTGCTGGACAATGCGCTCGACGACCGTCTCGTCTTCTTCTCCAATGTAGACCACGATGAGCGTATCGCTCTGATCTTCTGCAGCTCATATTCTCAATCAGATTGTAGAGAGTCGCACGCAGATGGGATTCGGTTCGCTCGTCCAGAGTGGGCACGCCCAGTACAATGCTCACGTCGGTGCGTCCTTGAGTGCTTAGGTAGGCAGGCGACAGGGGCTTCGCACCGTATAACAGATGCGGTGGGAACTGAAAGACCACAGTGAACATGCTCGTCTCTGCATCATCCGGAGTCGTTGTCACATGGGAAAACTGATTGTCTTCGAGCTTTGTATACTGCATTTCTTGGTATAATTGGTATATGGCTAGCATTACCATGACACTAAGGAATATATTATAATAACGTCCCATTTTAATTAAATACTTTGCAATACATTGGCGTTGTCTCCTTTTATCTGAAAATAAATACCAAATAAATAAATAAATAAATAAATAAATTCAATTCCTTTGCCTGATTAATTAAAATAAATTTGTTTAATACAATAATAAATTCTTCAATTAAAAATTAATAAAGCACACACACGCATAATCACATTATTATTTTCTTGTATAAGTTTTTGAGCTTTAAATATTTGATAATTTTATTTATTAATTATTTTTATGTCCTCATGTTAAAGTATTTAATATTTTATTTTTATTTATTTTATTTTTTTTTTTTTTTAATTATATTTTTAATGCAAAACATTATTTCTGTATTAATTATTACAATTAATTAAGTTTCATCCGTCCAACTTTTTATCGTTTTTTTTTTTTAGTTTTTAATTCAATTAAATATAGAAAACATTTTCTTAATTATTTTTTTATTAATACTAAATATCTGTTCAGTTTATTTTTAATTTTTTATTTACTGAATCACAATTTTTGCATAATAGAATAACAATTTAATTTTCATAACACGTTTTATTATTTACTTTAGTAAAAATAAAATGCTCAGTTGTCGGGCTTCTCACCTCTGCCTATATTAACAGTAAACTGATTTTTATAAAACATACCTCGAATCCCAGAAAAGTTACAAATCAATTTGACACAGATCAAAGAACTTTATTTATGGATATTATCGATCGGTATAGTTATATGCAAATATATATGTATATACACTCATTAGAAACATTGCAGCATTGCAGTTTGCACTCTTATCGGATAGATTTATTTACCTGGTGCGAATTCATAAATATAGTAAAAACTTTGACACGCAATTATCAATTATGAATTGCCACAATCATCAATTAAAATTCATTTAAATAATCTAGAGATTAATGGGTGTTATCACTCTTGTTTAGATTATTGAGTGTTTTTCATAATTATTATAGCCACTTGGGATAACGGTATTACGCTATCATCGCCACGGCGGACATTCACATAAATGCTATAGAAGAGTATATACGTGTGGACTAATAAACGACCCTCTAGTCAAATAGTTGGATTTGGTTTTTTTATTTGCTCAGCGAATTGTGAATACACTTTATTGCGGTTCAGCTATGAATCGTTAATATTAATAGAAATAATCATAAATAGTAGTAAGTAGTGAAGCAATAAAAAAGGGAGTAGAAATTATAAAGATGTAAGAGTAATATGTATTAGTAGCAAAAATCGTAGTAGTAATAGCAATAGTAGTAGTAAATAGTAAAAATAGTGAGAGTAGTAGTAAATAGTAAAAGTAGTAATAGTAGTAGTAAATTAGTAAAAATAGTAATAGTAGTAGTACAATAGTAGTAAGTAGTAGAAAGTGAAAGTGGAAGGAGTATTAATACTTGTAGGTAGTAAACAGAATAAGGAGTAGGAGTAGTCAAAGTAATAGAAAGTAGTAAAAAGTAAAAGTAGTAGAAGAAAAGTAAGCAAAAGTAGTAGACGGTAAATGTATTAAGTAAGTAAAAGTAGTAAGTAAATATTTCCAATCAAACATGAATATATACCAACCTATATCCATAAAGCCAGTAATGCTTAGGGCTTACTAATTTATAGACGAGCCCCAAATAGTATCCAAGCACAGTGAAGTGCGGCTATTGAGCGAGCTTATCAACTACTTGGAATACGCTGTTTATACCCACTTGGGCCCATACATGCATACAAAATATTTGTGTACATAGTACCCCTGCGAGCCGTACAATAGTTAATCCGTAACTGTTATCTTCACTTTTATGGTTGGTGAGCGCATATAAAAGCTGTTGCTCTTTCGGTCTGAGCTTCAGTTCTCCATTGGATTCGTTTGTGGAATAGTCGAGTGCAATGCGTTCCGTAGCTCTTCTAGCAGCTGTGCTAGTGATTAGCTCCAGTCCGGCGGAGGCAAAGTGCGGTTATGAGGTACAGTCTGAATCACATTAGCAACTACATACATTATCTATGGGGTATATCCATGTTCTGTGCTCCACAGGCCTGTCCAGCGACTAAGGCGAATATGATTAATGTGCACTTGGTGCCGCACTCTCACGACGATGTGGGCTGGCTGAAGACTGTGGATCAGTATTATTACGGATCGAGGAACAATATACAGCATGCAGGCGTACAGTATATACTCGATTCGGTGATCGTGGAACTCCACAAGAATCCCGACAGACGTTTCATCCAGGTGGAGACGGCCTTCTTCTGGAAGTGGTGGGAGGAGCAATCGGAATTTGTGAAACAAATGGTTAAGCTGTTAGTGAATGAGGGACGCTTGGAGTTCACTGGAGGCGCGTGGAGCATGAATGATGAGGCTGCGGTGCACTATCAGAGTGTTATAGATCAATTCTCATTGGGTCTAAAGTGAGTCCAAATAGCGATATCAACTATGTGAATAGAGCTTACCCTCTCTTTCTGCCTTTCAGGCTGCTCAATGATACCTTCGGCTCGTGCGCTCGTCCTCGCATTGGCTGGCAAATCGATCCCTTTGGCCATTCCCGTGAGATGGCCTCGATCTTTGCCCAGATGGGCTACAATGGCGAGTTCTTTGCCCGCATGGATCACGCGGAGAAGAGCAAGAGACTGGATGATGTGGCCATGGAAATGATTTGGCAATCGAGTGAATCGCTGAGTGATTCGGACATCTTTACCGGACTGCTCTACCGCCACTACTCGGCACCGCCTGGCTTCTGCTTCGATCTACTCTGCAGCGATGAGCCGATCATTGACAGCAAAAGCTACGACAACAATGTCAAGGCCCGAGTAGATGACTTCATCAGCTACGTGAAGAAGATGTCCAACTCGTTCCGGGCCACGCACATAATGGTGCCCATGGGCGATGACTTTCAGTACGAGGACGCCGAAATCAATTTCAAGAACATGGACAAGCTTATCAAGTATGACCTAATACATACTCTCGATTATGGAGTATCATAAAGTAAATTCGATTTATATACAGATATGTGAACGCCCGTCAAGTGGAGGGCTCCAAAGTGAATGTTTTTTATTCGACACCGTCATGCTACCTCTATGAGCTGCACCGAATGCAGCTGACTTGGCCAGAGAAGAAGCTGGATTTCTTTCCCTACTCGAGCGACGTGCACTCCTATTGGACGGGCTACTTCACCTCTCGCCCCACCCAGAAGCGCTTCGAGCGGGATGGCAATCATTTGCTACAGACAGTCAAACAACTGAGCGCCTTTGCCAAGCTGGTAAGTGACGAGCAAACGGAGGATTTGGATGAGCTGCGTCAGGTGATGGGCATAATGCAGCATCACGATGCCATCACCGGGACCGAGAAGCAGGCCGTGGCCCGCGACTATAACCGCCTGCTCACCGATGCCATGGTGGATGCCCAGGATAACGCTCGGGCTGCCCTTCGAGTGCTCACGAATCTGAGCACGGGACAGTTCGACAGCTGTTTGGAGCTGAACATCAGCGTCTGTGCCTTTACCAGAGAGAGTGCCAACAATGTGGTTGTAACTCTCTTCAATCCGCTCGCGCATCCCTCGACGCAGTTCGTCCGTGTGCCTGTCAAGCAGCAGCAATACCTGGTCACAGATGAGAAGGGTAAGTGGAGATCTCTACATACTTGACTTGCCTTTGCTACGTATTCTCTCAAACAGGTCGCGCAGTGCCCTCGGAGCTGGTGCCGGTGCCCTGGCAAGTGCTCGCCCTACAGCACCGCCCGAACGACACCCAACATGAGCTGGTATTCAAGGCAACTGTGGATAAGCTTGCCAACTACTACATACGTGTTCTGCCCGGGCCCAAGGCTCTTCAGCGTTTCGAGAGGGTGCACTCCATACGGCAGGAGAGGAACAGAATTGAGCCCAAAGCGGAAACGGATGAGCTTGTTGTGCAGAATTCGGTAAGTGGCTGAGGGGAAAGACGTAAGGGCGAGGAAGCAATTGAAAGAAGGAAAAGGAATCAACGATAGGAAGTGGAAGTAGATTAGATGAGATAAACATAAAAGAAGGGTAAAGAAGAAAGCAAGAGAGATAGAGAGAGAGGATGACAGAAAGAGGAGAAGAGACGGAGGAAACTGTAAGAAGGGTAAAGAAATAAAGAGAGAGAGATATGGAATGAGAGAGAAAAGCAGAAAGTGGTAAGCAGATCAATGTAGAGCAAGTAAGCAAGAACGGAAAGGAATGAGAATGTGAGGAACAGAGAGTACGAATGAAAGAGAGCAATTGAAAATGAAAGAACAATAGATACAATACATATATTTTTGTACTCATATACATATAAACAACTAGGCTAGACCCTAGACTTATTATATAATATTAATATCTATGAATATTTTCCACTTGCAGCAAATCAAGCTGACATTCGTCAAGAGCACGGGACACCTAAAGACGATCGAAATGAACGGCGTCTCGGAGAACATAGAGCAGAACTTTGCGATATATAAGGGAGCGATGGGTAATAATGGCGTCGCTCAGAATCGTTCGTCTGGCGCGTATATATTCAGGCCCGATGGCGAGGCTACTATCCTCTCCGATAAGATCGCCTACACGGTGTACGATGGTGCTCAGGTGAAGGAGGTGCATCAGCATGTCAACGAGTGGATCTCTCAAGTGATTCGCATCTATGAAGGCGTCAATCGCGTGGAATTCGAATGGCTAGTTGGACCGATTCCAATTGACGACGACAATGGCAAAGAGATTGTGACACGCTTCAAGAGCGGCCTCGTCTCGAATGGTGTTTTCTACACCGATTCCAATGGTCGCGAGATGATTAGGCGAGAGCTAAATAAGCGGGAATACTTTACGCCGATTATGACCGAGTCGATTAGTGGCAATTATTATCCAGTGACGGCTCGCATTGCATTGGAGGATAGTCAGAAGCGTCTCGCTCTGCTCAACGATCGGGCTCAAGGCGGCTCCAGCTTGGCGGATGGGCAGATGGAGTTGATGCTCCACCGACGACTGCTCAGAGACGATGCCTTCGGTGTGGGCGAGGCACTGAATGAGACACAGTTCGGAACGGGTTTGATTGCGCGCGGCAAAGTTTACCTCATCCTAAATGAGGCTGAGAGCAAGCCCTCTGTGGCTGAGCGCTTGGCTCAACAGGAAATCCATTTGCCCTTCTGGAAGTTCTTCAGTAGCTCAAACACGGCCAGTGCTGTGAAACCCCTGAGCATACCCGATTTCTCGGACTTCCCCCAGTCGGTGAACCTGCTCACCCTGGAGCCCTATTCCACAAGCGAATTCCTGGTCCGCTTCGAGAACTTTATGGATCACAATGAGGGCCACACAGTTAGTTTCAATGTTCGTCATATCTTCGATGCGCTGAATGGAAAGGGTATACGCGAAACCACTTTAGATGGCAATATGGATCTAGCTGATATGAAGAGATTCAAATTCCATCACGATGGCTCTAAGCCAAGCACAGTGGAGTATTATAGTTCCACATATGAACCACTGTGGGCCACTGCGGCTAGTGATGCCTCCAGATTCAGTGTCACCTTGAGTCCCATGCAAATTCGCACATTTATTATCAATTGGCAATAGGCTTCGATTGGAATAAATAGAAATGTAAAGAAAATTGAAATCTACTTTCACTACTTAATTCTATATAGCTGTATGAAGCAATACAGAATTCTTCCGTCATAATCCTACATATACATATGTATATATGCCTCTCTATTCATTTTGAAACCTTACATTTTTAGCGCCTGTAACAAACCAAAAAGGGTGGCAGATGTTTTTCTTTTGCACAGCCGGGAGTCCATAGGCGGCTGGACATCTAATAATTTGTGCGTGTGTGCGTTTGTGACCAGAAGTTGATACCATTTTGCTACCTGATTGAAAGGTCGTTCCCATTTCTTTTCGCAAAACAATATATACATAGTTACGCAAGACTAAAGATTTTCCGAGCCATTATCATAGAAAATGAAAATGCATTGTCTGCAGATTACGAAAGAATTTTTGTTGTTTTAATCTGGTAAATTATTATGGAATATATAGTATATAGTCAACTTTATATTCAATATTTCAACCATATTTAACTTTTTATCATTGCAATAATGTGTGTTCAGAAGTTTAAAACAATCACAAGCAATTTCAGAGTTTAAAATCTACCGACTGTTGTTAATTGATCTGGCAGCACTTCCATTACCCGGTTTCACTTCTTTTTTCCAATAACAGCATGAAGTCTTTGATGACAAATATCGATACTTAACATATTATATTTACGATGAGTAGCAAAATTTGGATTAAATCAAATTAAACTAAAGCGGATTCAATAACAAACAATATGTCATGAATATTCCCAATGCACACAATATCGGCATAAATTTATACAAAAAATATATCGTTGATATACATGTATCGATAGTTTGCGTGACTATCGAAAATAAAGCGAATGGTTCATCTCGTTTATGTTTGACCGGGAAAAAATATAATATCATTTGCTCTTTGGTCGTTCGACAAGCATAATTTCGGGACTCGCACACGGTGACGGATCTAAAAAAAGACGCAGACTGTGTAAGCGTAAGATCAAATCAAGATTGATTTAAGCACGGGCTGAGTTTGTATGTAAATTAAATTCAAGTGCTGCGAAGGCGCAACAATGTTGTAAAAATTAAAAGTCAACTGTATTATAATATATATCGTATGCGTCGTGAATGTTGAATGTAATTTGTGCTTCAAATTTTTATGATAAATTTTGCTTGTGTGTAAATGTGTTCGACTTTGAGCATTCGTACTAACGCATACATATGCGTTTATGCTAGTGTGAGTAAAAACCGAAACGCAAGCGACTCAACAAACGACGGCGTTTCGAAGCCGCCGACGCAGCAGCTGAGTTAAAGAAACGAAATTACACACATACTCACGCACACAGCTCTATACTTGCGTACATAAAATAAAGAGAAGCGCAGATAAAGCCACCATTTTTTAGTGACGAAGAAGAGAGCAAGGCGCACGCAAGTATTCGGCGCCTTTGGATACAAATAGAGGCATCTAAGTTAATTTTGTGCGTGTGGAAATAAAGATAAGATCATAAAATGGCCAGTTTTCAAATACATCGTGACAACACTGAAAAGGAGAATCCCGGCATGCCGAGTCTAAAGGAAAAGTCATCAATGCTTAATGGAGCTGGTGGTGTTAAGCAACCGCTCGCTGTAATTGGTGGCAAGGAGAAGGCTCTGGTACCGCGCGCCAATTTGGTTGTGCTGAATACCAACAATAACCATGGCAATGTGCAGCGCGGCAACCCCGTGCCCACTGGCAAAATGGTAAGGTTCCATCACAATTCACATCCTTGGGTATTCCAGCGCAGCTGCCCCTTGCTCAACTTTGCTGGTGGTTGAACTACGATCAGTAGACAGAATGGTGGTGGGTTTTCCTGTCTGTCTGTCTGTCTGAGTCGGTTTCCTTGTTTCTCTCGGAATCACTCTTCCCTCTCACACACATTGTATTATAAAAGTTACATTTAATGTTAATGTAAACTTTAGCAGATTATGTTAAGTATATGCACATGCATCTTTGTTTTGCAAGGCTGCGATTGCGCGCCTAATCAGCAAAACTAACCTAGAAATGAATAGTCGAATTGCGAATCTTGCGCGCTTTTTTCGCATGACATCAGACAAAAGCAACAATACAAAAAAAAAGGCTATCAAAGCAAACAGGCAAACAGGCATACATACATTGAAATGCAATTACAGCACCTTTGCGATCACACACACATAGAGAGAGAAGCACAGTGCCCGTGTCTAAAAGGAAAAGAGAGTAACAAAGAGAGATAGAGAGAAGTACATGTAGAGAAGCCAGCAAAGGGCGCGCGCACACACACAAAACAAAAACAACAACTAAAGCGACAGACGACTGCGCGGAGCAGCGCACGTAACAGGATTTTTCCCAGAGCGCAGGGAATAAAGAATAATAGAGCGAGAAAGCAATCTTAATTTATTAGGCTTTCCCTTTCTAACACATTTAGCACAGCGGCACCATGTTGTAATTGCGTTACTCTTACATCCGTTTTTTTCTATGTACTCAATTTTTTTATTTTTTTTGCGCAGGGTTTTCGTGAAGTTGCCAAGGTAAAAGTAGATGAAAATGCTTGTTTTGGCGCCACCAAGAAGTCAAATGTTGTACCCGTGGTGGAGCAATTCAAGTCGTTCTCCGTCTACGAGGACAACAGCCATACACAGGTGCAGTTACAAATTGGAAGCACGGCTCTTTCCATTGCAGCCGATAAAGAGAATATTCAGGTTGTCGATCAAAAGCTGTAAGTGAAAAGTCAAAATTTGGATGGATTGAAAATCTACCATTGGCCATTCTCGATTTCTTTAGCGAGCAAGTACGCAAGGAATTTGTAATAGATCATGGCTACGATCTGGATGGCACGCCCATGTCCGTCACCGATGTGCAATCGCCCATGTCTGTGGACCGTTCCTTGGCCGAGACTAGCATCATTAGCGCCGAGATATCTGACAACAGCCAGTCCGAGGGCATGGCTGATCTCAAAACCGATGCTGACGTCTCGCTCTTGGAAGGTCCTGTCTTGCCGCGCAACGATCGTCAGCGCTTCTACGAGGTGGTCCAATATCAACACGACATATTGCAAAATTTCCGCGAGAGCGAAGTAAGTACAAGACTTAAATTAAATTACAAAGTACGAATCAGTTCGTAGATATGTGAGGAATTTGGGATAGAGTCCCATTTAATCTTAGATGTACTTGGTCCTGATACCCTGTAGCGCAGTGTTTCCATTGTCCCACACATTAGCTAAGTTGCTTCTCATTTAGCGCCTAGCGATCTACCTACAGCTAGCGTGCACATAAACACTTACACATGCATACAACATGCGCATTCTAACAGCCTGCTGCACCCTCGTGTCGACGCTGTCTTCTCGCCTCGTTGCTTTTATTTCTTTTCTTTTCTTTGCTTCGTGTGCCTGCTTCGCTCTTTGCCCGTTGATTAGTGACAGCAAACGGGGTTCTACATCAGCGACGTTCCTTTCAAGTGCGCTCACGTGCCATGTTTACCATCCCTAACGTTGACTTGATGAATTTTCTAAGCATTTTGGCTTCGGAATGTTCGTTTTTTTTGGGCGGAATTTTCTTGCTAGTATTTTATTCTCCCCTTTATTTATCCAACTATTTGCAAACAAAACACTCAACTTATAATTTAATCTTTATTAACCCTTTTTTGAATTCGACTTCAGTTTAAGTGTTATTCGGCCGATGCAAGTTGAATTCGAGCATGAAACTGCTCCGGCAGCAGAGCTTGAATGTGATGCAGCACAAGCGCAGGATCTGCTGCTGAAACAATTCCACAATCGATTTACCTGCACGGCGAAGTGCACTAACAAATTAACGGGAGTTCTTGTTGAACTGGTCGTAGAACTCATCGGAGACAGCATTGCTGAGTTGCACCAACGCTTCCTTGCGCTGTTGATCCTGCTCGACAGCCAGTTTGGTATTGGCGCGCACTAGCTCGTCCAGTTGCTCCTTGTGCTTGCGATCCATTTCAATCTGCTTGAGCATGAGTGTACGATCCATGTTAATAGCATACTGCTCCCACTGTTTGTTCATCAGCTGAACCTCGGTCTTGCGCTGCAGCGTTTGGGTCAGCTGCTGCTCCTGCCCCTTGCGGAACTCTACCAGTTCGTCCGGAGTCATGCCACGGTACATGAATGCAATCTTCTTGTTTGGATTCAGACGCGACTGGGCCACATCCGGATTCTCGGTCAGCATATCGCTAGACAACATATTGTAGATCTCGGCCATGTCGTCCTCATATGTCTCGCGCTTGGCGCGCTCGCGATTGGCCTGCTTCTGCTTGGCCAGATTGATGTTGTACTGGCGTATTTTGTGTGTGATCTGGTGGCGCATATTATGGTCCGACTTGGCCATTTCCTCCAAGTGCTTGTCGCGACAATTCACACTCTCTATATAGACGCTGTCGGCCTTGCGGCGCGCCTCTTCCGCTTGCTTGCGTTCCTTGACCTGCTGATCCAGCCAAGCGCGCTGTTGCTCGCGCTGCCGCACCTGACGCTCGTTCCTGTGCAGATCCTCACCATAGAAGATCTGGGCACTGGATACGCCAAGCATTATGTCATCATCGGCTATGCGAGCCGGCTTGGCTTTCTTCAGAAAGTTTGGATCATTCAGATCGTATTCGCGACGCTGATCCAAGCGTTGATAGCGGCAGCGATAATAGTTGAGATCCGAGTCCACAATACGTTTCTCCTTCTCCAATTCCTTTTCTTTGGCTGTTATGAGACGCTTCTGTAGCTGTTCCTGCTCCTCGTAGCGCTTATCGCATTCAATCTGAATGCTCCTCTGCTTCTTCTTCTCCAATATCTGACGCTCCAATGCGTCCAGATCGAGCTAAGAGAAACGAATTGACGTATATTGGGTGCTTCTTATGATACCCTGTACTTACTCCAAATAGGCGTTGCCTGGCATTAAAGATGCGGCTCTTGCGCTCCTCCTCGTACTGCGCCCGCTTTTGCAGCTTGACCGCCTCGCTGAGGTCCTCCTTGGTGCACAATGGCATTTTGAGAGTCATCTTGTCCCCGTTGTTTTTGAAACTTTACTTTAATGTAAAAAATATATATATAGACCGAGTATTCCCTTTCAGTGTGAAAGTATATCACTTTCTGAAGCTCAAACCGGTTTTGAAACTTTGTTGTTGAGCTGAGTTGAGTTTGTTTGCCCGGTTGCCGGGTCGTTCGTTTGTTACACTAGAAAACAAATCAATTCTCAGCGCCTTACAAGCAACCCCAACAACTTGGTTTCCATATAAATGTTTACTGTATATGCTTAGTAGCTACTAAACTAAATACTAGCTGCTTTATATAGTTGATTTACTATTATGTATTCTATATGCTGGTATATGGTTTATTACTATAACATCTCTCATGTGCCGCAACTTTGCTCTTCATAATATATTACGTCTATTTTATGCATTTACATTTCTTGAATTTCTTGCCCTCTTAAAAATTCATAAACATAATCTATATAAATTGCCATAACTACTCAAATGAAACATTTGATATTCCCATTTATATCAATCTCTTTCGCATGTTTTATGCATTTACAATTTCAACAATTTCCTGCCTCTGGCGCTTGGCGTGTCCCATAATCGTTAAATGGCCCATTAGGTAAACACCTAATAGACATGGTGTTTCGTATTGCCGTCTTTTGGCCAAATCTCTGTGTTTGGAGGGAGTGGCTTGTTCTTCAATTGAAATGTGGCTCACGTAGCACAAAATAGCCAATATACAAATATAAATTGGTAAATTCGATAGGTTACTAATATGCTTTAAAGAGCAGGGGTGGAGAAAGGGTGGAACGAAGCCAAACGAGTTTAGTTTCCCAGACCGAAATGCTGAAGCATAAACTGACAAATTCGAAAACAATTTGTTTGCATAACGCAAAGGGGAGAGTATAAAGCAAACTGTTCAACGACGTGTTAAGATCAATATGTAATTAAATGTGTAAATTAATAAAGCTACGAAGAATATAGACACTCTCTGGGAAGACTTAAACTCAACTTGATGGTTATTCTTTCACAGAAAAAACATCGTCCCAAGCCTCAATATATGCGTCGCCAGACGGACATCAATCACTCGATGCGCACCATTCTGGTTGACTGGCTGGTCGAGGTAGCCGAGGAATACAAACTGGACACGGAGACACTGTACTTGTCTGTCTCCTACTTGGATCGCTTCCTCAGCCAAATGTCGGTGAAGCGTGCCAAGCTGCAATTGGTGGGAACTGCAGCCATGTACATTGCCTCGTGAGTAAATGATTTCAAATTCATGTATGCAGCTTATATAGAATATTATATTTCTGTCGACAGCAAATATGAGGAGATCTATCCACCAGATGTTGGCGAGTTTGTCTTTCTCACTGACGACAGTTACACCAAGGCTCAAGTGCTGCGCATGGAGAATGTGTTTCTCAAGATTCTCTCCTTCAACTTGTGCACGCCCACACCGTACGTTTTTATCAACACCTATGCCGTGCTGTGCGATATGCCAGAGAAGCTGAAGTACATGACTTTGGTAGGTGATCAATGAAATGCGTTCGATAGAGGAGCAATTAATTTAGCTCTTCTCTAACTCTCACGATTGTAGTACATTTGTGAGCTGTCGCTGCTGGAGGGAGAATCGTATATGCAATATTTGCCCTCACTCATGTCGGCTGCTTCGCTGGCATTTGCACGCCACATTCTGGGCTTGCCGATGTGGACGGCACAGCTGGAGGAGATAACCACATACTCCTTGGATCAGATGAAGCATGTGATTGTGCCGCTGTGCAAGACTCACAAGACGGCCAAAGAGCTAAGCACGCAGGCCATAAGGGAAAAGTACAATAGGGAAAAGTGAGTTTAGCAATGATAAATGCTAAATGCCTAAAGAGAATCATCAATATAAACTCTTCTCTTATCTATCTAACTACAGATACAAGAAGGTGGCTTCTATTCAACCCATCGAACTGAGCCAATCCGAAATGGATAAAATTGTACAGGATTATAAGGCGGCCAGCAAATGCGAGGCAGATAAACAGCAACAGATACAGTCGGGCAACGATACGAAATCTAAAGTCAATTTGTTTTATAAGTTTTAAGTTTGTTTTTAAAAATTCAGCATCAAGCCATGATCAAATTGTATTGTAGTTTAGCTTTTTCAATGTAAACCCCTCCCTCTATTAGTAGATTTATTCGTTGTAAATGTAAGTACAATGCATTAAGATTTTACTGCCACACCTGATCGCTGACCCACAGGCGCACGCCACACAAAACGAGCACTGCCAACAACAACAAAAACAACAACAATAATAACATTAGCCACATAACTCCAATTCAACATCGAACGTACGTACACTCACTGGCAAGCTACTGGACATTTGTATATGCTAACAGGCCATATATAAGAAAGAGGAGCTACAACCTAAAATAATGCGATCCACGTTCAAAGCGTGCGCAGCAGCAAATCACAAACATGCACCATGTGGATTGTTTGAGGGATTTACAAAGAGAGCGAGAGCGCCACACGATTCACAAATGAATCGAGCTAGAAATAAATGATGAAGCGTTTAAAACAATCCCTTAGGCTACTTACTTATACAATTTTTAAGTTATTGAATTCATTATTTGTTCAATGTCGTATTTTTTATTTCTTATGTATTTATATTTAACCAGATATGTATGTTTACAATATGTCTTTCAAACAAATCGGCCCGCGAACAGCTACAAACTAAAACATAAAATATTTATGCTACACATATGCTAACTAAATAGGCTATAAATGTTCTGTGAACCCTGAAGCAAATATAACAAAAATATATAAATTTTACTGAAAATATCATTTTAAATTTTACCCAAGCAAAATACATATATACAATATAATAGTTTATACATACATATATAAACATTTTACATAAATTTAATGACGCTTACTACACTTTTAGTTCAACTCTATTCGTTTCAACTATGAAAGAGTCTGAGAAAGAAAACCATTTATGTTTAGTTATTCGACTAAAACAAGTTTGTGTATCGAATTTTACTAGCCATCAATAAAAGTAAATGATAGACCAAGAGGCACATCTATAATTTGTATAATCTTTTATTTCCAATGTGTTTGAAATATAATTTTATTTATTTATATATGTAGATATATAGCGAAGAGCTCCAATCTTGTCTAATGCCTAATGTTTTTTAAATAAATCAAGTTCCACATTCGTTCCACGAAAATCACCTTTGATTGCTTAACAAATCACTTGACTAATTGCAAATGAATTGAAATTCCAATTAATGCACGTAATTAAAACAAATTAAAAGGTTAAGCATTTCCATTCAATTTTATAATTATTCTCGTATTCAACAAGTGTATATTGATCAAAATTAAAATAAAATTTGCTACAAATGTAGCCTTTGATCGATGTGATCCAATTGCCAATGGAGTCGGACACCCACCTCCGCGATATGGAGCGTTTACTAAGATTTAGATTCATTCTCGGATTCAGTTTGATTGTTATTGTCCCAAATGCAGCTCGTGAGCGTAAGAGAAACTGACACAGCGGAAAAAAATGCGAATGTGAGCTCCTTGGGGAGGAGTTTCATCTATGGTGGCCATATCGTTGATCGTCCCTAATACGCAAATCGTAAGTCCGGATGGTAGCCGAGCTTGTCTAGTGCTGGATTGCAGGCAAAGTTAATCATGGGCGGCGGGCCGCAGAGCAGCACGATCGTGTCGTCATTGGCGGGCAGCAGATGAGCGGCGATCATCTCATCATTGACAAAGCCAACACTATAAGTCCAGCCTGGTGTGAGATAAAGAAATGAGAGATCGGGATTAGCGAGGGAACTCAATGAGAGCCTTAGTTCGACCGGGTAAACCTACAGAACATATCCCTCGATTTGTGTTATTTTTTAACTGAAAGGCTCAAATTATACAGATGCTAAGCTTCGTTACTTAATAGCTAAAGCGTTGCTCGGAACGATGTCCCAGGCGTTCGAGGCCCGGTATACAGGTATAGTTGACCATGGGCGGCGGACCGCACAGCAGGCATAGTGTATCTGGGCTGGGCGGATGCAGATGCTCGCCCATCATCTCGTCGTTGACATGGCCCGTATTGTACAACCAGGCTATGAAGCGCGCGTTCGCCGGGCGGGGCATCCGTTTATGGGCAGCATGTGGCGAGGAGCAAACACAAGATTCTCAACATAATAGATGGCTTATATGGGCATTAGACACTACAGCGATTGATTGCACTACACTGATTCAGACAGTGATTTTATGGGAATGAGCTCGAATCGATGTGACGTGCATGCATATATAAAATAAATATTATTGAAAACCCGAATATAAATCTGCCTAAGGAATGTTTTGAAATTTCGTAATACACTTTGTTTAACATTAATCAACAAATTTATAAATATCTTATCGAAGTTTGTTTTTATAATTTACACTTAGCCAAAGCAAAACAAATAAATTTTTCTGACGAAAACTCTAGATACTCTATAAACTCCTATAATTGATCAATAATCTCCCTGCCTTTTAAATTAAAAACCCTGCATGAGCATGATGTTGATTCGATGATAGTTAAATGTCTTGCACAGCATTTGAAGCCGCAGCTCACCTTCGGTTGCTTTGTCCACGGTGTACCAGACCTTGAACTGATCGGGATGCTTCTTGGCCAAGGCATCTAGTTCGTCACGCAGCAAAATATCCTTTTCACTCTGCAACATCCAAATTCAGAGAGTTACTTTTATGGAGATTTGTATTTGATGCCCTCACTCACCTGATTGGCAAAGAGCAGCGCCAGCTGTGTCTTATCCTTGTCGCTGTGCTTCAGCACTTCGCGCACGAGCTGCAACATGGGCGTAATGCCACTGCCGCCGGCAATCATGTTGACGCACTTGGCTGTCACTTGCTTGGGTGGATCTTTGCGCAGTTTCTTGATGGAGAAGGTGCCGTTGCCCAGATATTGCAAACGACCCGAAGGACCGCGGAACGAGATCTTATCGCCCAGTTCCATTTGCTCCAAGTACTGCGTCATTTTGCCACCCGCTGGGAATTTGGGATGCGTGTCCTTGAAGTACACCTTCACAATCAGGTCCACGTAGCCCACATCGTCATCGGACGAGATGGGTGTATACGGCCGTATGACCAGCTCATTGTCGATTGTCGCAATCAGATGAATATGCTGGCCCACAGGCAGACCCAGTATATGCTGCTTGGAGGGCAGACCGAAACGAAAACGTCTCGTATCAGCGCTGAGCACTTCCTTCTCGATCAGTGGCAGCTGGTACTTATCATTGGGATCGACTAGAGTGCGCAATCGTGCGGTTCGGTTGGGCTCGCGACGGGGCTTCGTCGACTTCTTATTGATAAAATAGTGTACTATCAATGCTCCGGCAACGATGGCTGCAACGCCCATAGCAATCGGCACAAACTGAAAAATAAAAGGCAGCGATATTTATATAAAATGTCGAAGCATTGGAAATTTCATGTTTAATACGTATTACGTATCTTCTAAGAACAAATATGAACATACGTATGTAGATTATTCAGACATATTTTATAGCATTACGTATTTTTCCGTTGACTTTTATATTTTGCCCTATTGATGCCATTACTGATTATTCTAAGCGCATTGAGTCAACCTCTGGAGTTTGGTCCACAATTAAATTTCAACCGTTTCGGCTCATTGTGAAATTTGAGTCTGCGATCTGTTTGTGGTAAGTTTTTTTTTTTTGCCATCTCTATGAAGCCACCTAAGCGTTGGTTTCTCTTAAAACCTCAATATAATTGAGGTTATTTCGTTTTGCATACAAACACAACTGACATCAAAAAAGACTTGGCCGTGACCTTGAAAACGTAGTCCATTTTGGGTGCTGCGTTTCGCCATGCACGATGCACAGAGACGGCAGTAACTACTCTGCGGGCGATAAATAATTATCGATGACGTCACTGCCCACGCACAGATAAACAGAGAGCACCTTTGGCCCACAAGCAGAAAAGCAGACGAGAGCGAAAAAGAAGAGACCGAGAGAGCGGCATGCGTGGCGCACTCTCATTTTATTTACTCATATTTCACATTTAATATAGACTTACATCAAAATCTGCCATTTTTCACACACTTGCTGAATGCTTGTTACTTTCTATTACGTATTGGCAATTGAAATTATTCTAAATATTCAACTTGACCGACTAATAGGAATGAATAGCAAAGCGTTTGATCAACCGCTTGCCGCCGCGCACAATTTACAATTGAAATGAAGTCGAAGCGGGGAGTCAACACGAGGCCTAGGTGCCGAGTCAGCACGCGTATGCGAACAGTGTATTTGAAAAGTAAATGGCCAAGCTAAGCACTGTCAGCCAGACTATTTCTCTTAAACTAAAATAAAATACAAATGCTTGCAAATCCTTAACTCTAGGTTATTTTATGCATATATTTAATATTTTAATATTTATATTTAAGTATTAAATGAATATTTCAAAAATTTTAGTCTAACACATATGTACATTCAGTACTCTCGTCAAGCGTTCAGCATCGTAACGATGATATGAAATAATGTGTGAGCCTCACACTGTGAGAGTGAGAACGAGAGATATCAAATGTCAAGCGAGTGACAAAGAGAGAGCGGTCGCTGCTGTTCAAAGAGAAACTTTGCTAATTCAAACAGCTGATGTGTTTGTTAATATGCCGACTGTGACGTAGTCTCAAACTTATATAAATTTAAGCACTTGTCCATTGTGAAAACTAGAGATGAACCATATGGCGATTATTCATTCACTCACAGTCAAAACTGTTACGTTATTCTGTCTCAATAATGGAAATATTGCGCAACTCAATGAAGAACGACAAACAGATTAAGCTCAAAGGTCTCTCTAGCAGAGAGAGGTCTAATGCAATTAGCTGAGTGCAGAGCCAAAGCTCAATGGCTCCTTGAGATATTAAAATTCCATCAAGCTGTTTCAAATACGTCGTATGAATAACATTATGAACAGCATGACGTCATTTGAGCAAGTGTGCGCCAAATGCGACAGCCAACGACTCTATGATTGTTGTTATAAATACCTATGTAGTATATCCGCATATTCTTTGCATTCCTCGGGTGGGAGATGCCAAATGGCAAAAGCATATTTTAGATACATACAGTTCATACATATTAATGTATATTTTTAAGAATTATGACATAGACTAGCTGAAGGCGAAGTGCGTACGTGATGAGAAGTATAAGAGGACACCGAGTCGAGGAGTACCGAGAATTATGCAAAAGCTATACTGCAACATGTTTCGTAACTTACATTGGTCTCAATTAAACGCACCATATCCAAAGGACTGGAGACACTGCTGGAACTCAAGAATTGCCGGTTGGAAAATCAATCAATGAATGCACTTTTGGATAAATATTATATAATTCCTTTATCGTAGCGATGGAGCATCACGCACTGCTGCTGGTGGTGCACACGGACAGAAGTTTTATTTTAAAACGCAACGCAGGCCCAACGCGAATGCAAACGCGAGCGTGTGGAGATAGTGAAAGCAATTGTTTTGTTTGACCACGAAACGTTCGCTCTCTTAATCTCTCGCGCAAGTTCGCGTTCCACACTCCTTCATTTCTCTTTGTTAGCTCCTGGTTTTGACCAGCATCAACAGCGAATCCCACTTTTTAATGTTTATCACAATGTATTCAGTTAGTGTGTAGCTGCGTCATTTGAAGCTAAACAATGCGCATATAAGGCATATAAATTTCAAGATTATTCAAAACTAGATGCTGAACAGCTGAACTTGGTCAAGAACTTGTTTGTGGATTATAAATACAAATGCAAGAGTATAGCGTTGCCACTGTGTAGTCTGTGTGTTCCATATGTTAACGATAAGTAGTAACGATTAATATCACGGCAGCTCTGGTCAAAAGGTAATCGATATTGAAAACTTGAATCGTCGCCGCTCATCTCTTTCTTTCGTGTATTGCACGTTGCAAAGTGTAGACATGGCGTAAGTAATATTGCTCGAAAATCTTTAAATATAAATTGCATCTTAAATATTTTAATGAATATAATGCCGCATTTTGATAAATTATCTGCTGCTTTATATATTCTACAATATATTTATTGTGTCCTGCAATCAGAAACCAGCTTTTTGGACCACTTTCAATGACCATATCAGTTTGGAAATGATTGCAATAATAAAATTGAGATTTTGTGCCAAATATGTGACTAATCATGCAAGTGATAATAATTTGCACAATGCTTGTACATTATTTTACATAAAATAGTGAAATGAATCGCTGATCTAACTGAAATTTCTATTGCAGAACAAAGGTGTCTCGTGACACGCTCCTTGAGGGCGTCAATGGAGTTCTTGAGCATTCGTTAAAGAAGAAGCGCAATTTTCTGGAGACGGTGGAGCTTCAAATTGGTCTGAAGAACTACGATCCCCAAAAGGACAAGCGTTTCTCTGGCACTGTTAAGTACGTTGGCTAAAATCACCTGCGCTGCTAACCAAATCCAAATCTGGAAGGCTTCAGCGTCAGGTAGTCGCATGTGTGCCCTCTTCCACACACACACAGCGGCGGACCTGCACTCAGGGTCTTTAAATCTAATTGAGTAGGCGCCAGCAATGGACTGCCGTTTTCATAGTTTAATAGATAATAAACTGTCCTGCTCCTCTGTGAGCTGCGTAAGTTCTTTGTTTAAATGAGAATTGAGCAAATTTACCTCTATTTAACCAATTAGTATGAAGTGATTTTCCTAATCGTTTCTCTTTACTCAGTCTTGCAGATTGAAGCACATCCCACGTCCCAAGATGAAGGTGTGCATTCTGGGCGATCAGCAGCATTGCGATGAAGCCAAGGCTAACGGCGTTGAGTTCATGGATGCTGAGGCACTCAAGAAGCTGAACAAGAACAAGAAGCTGGTGAAGAAACTGGCCAAGTCCTATGATGCTTTCCTTGCCTCCGAGTCGCTGATCAAGCAGATTCCCCGTCTCTTGGGTCCCGGCCTCAACAAGGCTGGCAAGTTCCCTGCCCTGCTGTCTCATCAGGAATCAATGATGGCCAAGATCGAGGAGGTCAAGTCCACCATCAAATTCCAGATGAAGAAGGTGCTGTGTCTGTCCGTCGCCGTTGGACACGTGGGCATGAAGCAGGATGAGCTCACCCAGAACGTTAGCTTGTCGATCAATTTCTTGGTCTCGCTGCTCAAGAAGAACTGGCAGAACGTGCGCTCCCTGCACATCAAGTCCTCCATGGGCCCACCCCAGCGTCTATACTAATTTTTTGTAAAGCCAATATCTTTTACAACAATTAAAATGTACATTTGATGAATGTAAAACAAATTGAATGTGTATTCTAGACTAGTCTTAATTTACATTTCAGTGGAACTAATGGTTCTGGCGAGGAAATCCCGTAGGTCGCGTGCCAGCTCTGCCTGCGGAGAATTGTCTATTTGCGACTCGATTGGAGGTGCTTTGAATCTCAATACGTTCACCGTGTTGCCCCACTCGGGGTTGTGCGGCTCGCTCAGCTCCTCGAGCAGATTATGCAGAACGGTTGCGGCTGTGATTATGCAGGAGGCAGTCTGGAAGCTAATGTCTAGCGGCTGGCTGAGAAAGCGCCAGCGAGACATGAGGCGATGCATGGCGGAGTCGCTCAACTCTTGTAGGTGATCGGCCACTTCGTTGAAGTCGTATTCGTGCGGCGCCGTCGGCTCGGCGTAACGCTGCAGCAGCCAGGGCCGGAGCGGATAGTTTTGATTGGCTGGGGCCAGCACAAAGGCGGGCACCGAGCGTTGATTGATGCGACGGGCGGGTGACTGGGTCAATGCATTCGGTGCCACTGCAAACATGGGCGGAAGAGGCGGTTTGCTATTGCCACTGGCGTTATCCAGACGCAGCTCGCGGAAGAGCATGCGATCGTCTAGCAGAAACTCCATACGCAATGCGGAACCAGTCTCAGCTTGTTTTCCTTTCCCACGTAACGGAATGGAGCAGACACCCAGCACACCGAGCAGTGCTGGTGGCATGTTGCACTCCCGCCTGAAACCGGCCACCACATTGGCGCAATCCGCCTCGCTCTGGGGCAGCAAACGCAGCGCCTTGCCCAGGCTGGTCATCACGGCGTTGCAGAAGACCTTCAGGCATTTGATGGTGCGGGCGCGAGGCAGAGCAAACTGTTCTGAGATAATGGATATCCGCTCGCCGCTGGCCAGGAAGAAGAGTGCAAGACCAACACATTTGTCGGGCGGAATTACTTCCGATTGCGACCGCAGCTCGGGCACCGAACGCAGGGTTGGCGCCAATTGGCCGCAAAGCGACTGGAATGTGCTGCGTGTCACGTGGAAGCTATCAAGAAACTGCTCTTCGCTATATTTCGGTACTTTATGCTCCCAAAAGAGCGTCTGGGCGTCTGTTTTGGTTTCCGAATTGGCCAACGAAACATCAGACATGCTGTTCTCTATATCAGCCTCCATTTCCTCGGCACTCTGCAGCTGTTTGTACTTCATGCGCAGCGTGACGAACATTTGAACATAATTGTACTGCAGCTGCATCATTTGTTGCATGAAAAAGGAGCGTAGATTTTTGAAACGATGTCGTGCTTGTTGCTGTCGACGTCGGCGATGCACGACGACGGTCTGCTGCAAGTGTCGCACATGTAGACGGATCAGTGTTGCGATTTTTGCTCTTTGCTGCTGCAAGTCATCATTCTTGCATTTTGCATTGGACTTAAGCAATTTTAATAAGACCTCGCTTAAATCACTGTTTATTTCCTTCAGTCCCTCATCCATTTTCCAGTTCAGTAGTGTGACCGAAATCAGTAAACGATTAGAAGCACAATAGTTGCTCGATGAGAAAAGTACCCAATACTTATCGATACACTGCTCAACTCAAGCGATAACATGGCATATAGACTAATCGTTTTTTGTAAACGCGGCAATCACAGTATTGCAGATAAAAATGAACTCAAGTTATTCGTTTAATTTTGATAGATCTGTTGAAGCCAGAAGCACATCTACACCTGTGAGCGTTTCGCTCTCGTCGTTGCACAGGGCTCTCATTGAATACGCAACAGTTTCTTCCCGATTGCTGTTTATACAGGATCCTGATGTGTACACAGATTTCCATCATCCCAACGAAAGATTTAATGAATATTCGAACGTGGAGCTATGCGAGATTATGCTGAAATCGGTTTTACCAAATGTGCACTTATACCAACTGCCGACTACGATAAAGGATCGCCTGAAATTGTTGGAGCTGAATCCGTGTTTCCAACAAACACACCACGGGTTTCAGTACTCACCAAACCTCCTTGGGGTTCAATTTGTTTTACAGCCAAAGACTGATTTTAGCCTGCCTGAAGAACTGCCAACAATAATGGTGAGTTTTGGTGATTTAAAATGTTTTACATATTTGTTATCTTCTTATGGGTCTTCTTGACAGTCCGCACAGCGTGCCCAAACAGGTGGCACGACCTTCCAGAAGGATGCTCTGATGCGTGCCGGCAGTAGTTCCCATACCATGTTACTTGGCAGCGATGCCCGTGGGCCCAAGTTTGAATTGAGCATGGATATTGCAGCACCCCTCTCCGCAATGCTATCCAACGACTGGGAACTATCTTCCAATGAGCTGCATCATACATGTAAAATCAAAAGACGTTTGCAGCGCGCCAAGTATAATTTCCAGGAGACTGGAAACGCCTCACCATATCGTACAAATCTCTTGCAACTTGTTGATAATATGGATATGTTTGATAAGCTCAAAAAACATCTGAATAGAAGCTTTTCGAATTTGTAAATTGTTGTATGCATATGATATTTAATTTTAAAAATCCTGTCTTAAATTAATTTTATATATGTATGTATGTATGTTTTTACCCCAACTTAAATTATATTAAAGACAATTGCTATTTAAAATGCAATTTGTATATGTACATATGATTAAAAAAAAATAAAATAACTTGGTTATTTAATTAGTAATTTATAATTAATTCCATATTTAGTTTTTTACCACAATAAATAATAACTCACCATCATGTTACATTTGGCAGATCTTACAAACGTCAAATTTACGATAATCGCTTTGGTTGCCGGTCAGTGCACACGATTGAATGATTGAGTGTCTTTTAACAGTGGTCAGCGCACAGGTATAAAAGATCGTCTGTTAATGGTTTGATGGTGCACAACGTTGTTGCTGTTGCTCTTGCGCTCTTTTTATTAAAGAGAGTTGGGTGCGCAGTGCGCAGCGCACTCTCCAAGCGCCAGCAGCAGCTTCAACGGTGTTCGATTTCGGTGTTGGATTTCAGTCGCAAACTACGTGTAAGCAAAGATAGACGGGTGCGCGCTTCTGCTGCTGTGGCTCCAATTTCGTTTCGGTCTAAAAACAAAAACAAAAAAGAAGAAAAAAAAAAAAACAGCCAACTGGCGCGTTTTGTTTGGCCACGGTGCGAACGAGAGAGATATAGAGAGCGGAGAGCGGGGCGCGAAAGTGCGGAGAGTGGCTCGTAATGTCTGCCAAAGCGTAACGAAAATTTTCAAGACAACAACAAATACAACAAAACCAACAACACAACAGCAACGGCAAATATCATTAATGGCATTTTCTGCTTTGAGTTTGTGTGTGAAAAGTGCACAAAAAACAACAAAAAAGTAACGCCGAATAGGCGAGCCACAGCAAATGGCAAAATAGAAATGTAAAAAAAGGTATACGAAAAGCAACTGCAACATCTTTAATTACATTATTAAAATTAATTGCAAATTGTTTGTGCGCGTGCGCGAGCGAGCCAGCTCCTTTTTAAACAAAATACAAAATCAAGAAAAAAAAAAAAATAAGTAAAAAAGAAGAAGACAAACAGCTCAGCAAAATGCTTGTAAAATGTATGAGAAAATTTTATACCTACAAAAATATGGTCAATATTGCCATTTACTCACCTGTGCAGTTGTCTATGTCTGACTGTCTGTTGATTTCTACGTGCGAGTGTGTGTGTGCGTGTAGATCATGGCTGTGTGTTTCACTATGTGAGTGTGTGGTTGTGTGTGTATGAGCTGTTGCATAGCTGTAAACCAGTTGCCAATTGCAACGTGTTTTCTGTGTTTCTCAAAGAGACGATCATAAAAAATATAATTACAAAGTAAAAAAAGTAAAAACATTAACAATACGCTGAAGCATTAAAATTCTGTCCAGATACTATAATTTTGTAAATACAAAGATGAAATATATGAAACGTATAGTATATATAGAAATAAAAGAATATATTAAAATAAAAACCCTTGGTTTAAAATACAAAAATAAATCAATAAAATAAATATATACAAAAATAAATAAATGGGGAAAAATAGTATCAAATATAATGAATATGTATAAATAAATAAATGAATAAAAATAATAAATATAAATTCTTTAATGAATACTAAGCATTGATTAGCTCATTTTTTAGTTAATTTATTATTTACTAAATATAAACTAGCACGCAACTTAAGTAAAACTCAACACAAAAACTCTAATCAAAAAGATAAAACAAAAAATACATGGACAATATTAATATGTATAAGTATATATGTATATATAAACGTGTGTACATGTGTATATATTTCCTGATTACTTTTAGCTGCTTTGTTGGCGAATCTTCTGGCCAGTATCAACACGTCCGAAACGCGTGTTGAGACAAAAAATCATCTCGAAGAATAAAACAAAAAACAAAAATAGCGACAACTATATAAAGAGATATTATAAAAAGTTAACTGTGTTTTTTTTTTTACTCTTCGAGTTTTGTCTTTTTTGGCTAATAAAGCAAAATTGATATCGTAAATACGTCTGAGAGTTGCAAACAATGAGATCATTAAAGAGAGTAGAACAACAGACAGAGAGGGAGAGCGAGTGAGCGCGCGAGAGGAAATAGCGTGTCAAGCTTTGCTCTGCTGGAGCGTTAAAGGCCAGGCTAAGTATTGTTGGCCAAAAATATTAATAACAACAACAATAAAATGCGTTTACATATCAAAATACTGCACGGCGACAGCAAAATGTAAGCAGAGCAACAAAACCATACAGACATGCTGTACACACACACGTGTGCACATATCGTAAATAGAGGTGCGCTTGTGCTGTGTAGGTGTAAAAACGATCTAAAAGCGCGCGTCACTTCGAAATTTCCTTTTTGTACTTTTTGCAACAAGCAAACAACAACAAAGCGCATCTTAGAGGCGGGGAGGCGAAGCAAGAGAAACACGAAGAGAAACAAGGCGCAAGCAGAAGCTTGTTTTAAGTTTTGTTGGAATTTGAAATGCTAATGAATTAGTTTCACGAATGAGCGCCCAAACATGGCAATTTATAAGAGCACATATCGAAATACATAAACATATGTACATACATACATATTTTGGTACATAACTTCAGCTCATAATTGAGCGCTTCTCATAATCCGAGTTTCCGAGTCGCTTGGCTTTATTTAAGGGTCAGCTAGCTGCCAAGGCAATCAAGGTTGATGATGTCTTGTTTAGAGCAAAAAGAATTGCCCCTAATGATCGAGCCACAGCTGAGAGAGATTTGCCATAGAGACCATTAGGAAGCATTTGTTAATATCTGAGACAGAGAGAAGTTTACAGAAATCAGGTTTTTATGTACACTCATAGCTATATGTATACATATGTATATAGCAATTATTTAAATATATACATACGTACATAACTATCTATGACAGCGAAAATTGTGAACTTCTAAAGCTTGACCAGCTGCCAGCAGTCAAAAAATAAAAGCAGCAAGAACTATAAAATGTTCTGCGCTCATATTTACGATATTCCCATAAGCGCTCTCATGGCTGTTAAGCTACGATAAACGCGCTCTTAGGCTGCTAAGCTGCGCTTCAGCTCTGTAAAGTGTGTAAAACTGTTTGATATCTGCAATTCTCTTGAACGCGCGCACGCTCTCTCTTTCTCTTTCACTCTCTTTTACGATATTCGAACATTGTACTCTACCTGTTGTTTCTTTTGTTTTGCTTCTGCATTGTCTGCACAAACATTTTTCGCATATTTTCATGTGTCCCATTCAGCTATTCAGAACACATACAGCTGCAGCAACAACAGTACATGAAATTGGCCAAAAAGTAAGAAAAGACTGGCACACGAAAAAAAAAAAAAAAACAAACAAACTTTCATTAGCGATCGCTCGCAACATTTCGACAAGCCCCGCTATCTTTATTTTTGATTTTCGTAGCTACGTACGACAGGCATTACGATTACGCGTGGTAAAAAAGAAATTCATCATTCGCATTGACTGACAAGCGTCGCCGTTGATCGTAGTTGCACAGTGGTGCAAGATCAATCGCAGTGAAGCAAAATTGCTATAAAAATGTAAAATTAAAAAATAAATTTTAGTAAGGTACTAAAATGCATAATACATAAACTGATGATGATGTATTCGTATATGCTATTTCTATGCCTAACTGTCACCACTGTGCCACTGCCCGTCGCCTAATATCGTAAATCACCTGCTCATCACGTTCGGCCAAGAGGTAGACAGTGCGCTTAGTCTTGATGTTGGGGCGCTAAGTAACACTCGCGGTCTGACGGCCAAAACGCTCGGACTACGCCGAGATGCCATGGACTATGAACTATGGGCCATGTACACGTTTTATTGGCCATTTCATTTGTCGTCGCGCACTTTCCAACTTGGAGCGTATAGAAAACGCGTTAACTGTGCGACTTTTAAATGCTTTTCACTGCTTTTACCAATTTCTTGTTCGTTTGCTGTTGTTGTTGTTGTCGTTGTTGCTCCAACTGTTGCTACTGCTGTTTGTGTTATTGTTGCTGTTGCTATATTTCTCCGTCGCTTTCTTACAGCTGGATTACAAAAGAAAACTTGAAATTTTGTGCGTCGCATCGAATACATTGCAGCAACATCCGCCTATTGCCAGTTGCACAATTCCAAAAGCCAAGTGTGTCTGTGTGTCTATGTAGCTGCGACCAGTCAAAATGCGCGTATCCCACAGATTCCAGTCATCATCATCAGCATCAGCATCGGCATCATCATCATCATTATCTACGGCAATTGCATCTAACCAAAGTCTAAGCACGCACATTGAAGTAATTGCAGCAGCTGCCCTCGTATAATGAGTCAAAATGTGGCCGACAGTCTGGTGAGTATGGAAATCTTATATACATATCTATATAATTATGTATGTATGTATGTGTGTTGGTTTTGCATTAGAGATTATATTGATAACCTGTATAGAAAGTAAGGCTCAGTTATATTGCCACAGCTCATCGCTGACCCATTTGAGCTGTTAATTGCTTTGGCTAATATCTAGTGTGCTCTATAAATAGTCACCGACTATCATAATAGGAGAATCAATAGCCATTTGCAAAAGCAAATTTACTGAATATTTGCTCTAATCACATGCCATCTGAAGTAAAAGTTTTAAGAGTTAACAATAACAACAATCGAAGCTGATTTTTGAGACTCGCATGGAGAGCCAATTATTGATAGGTAATATTTTATTATCTATTCTAATATAGATCTCATATAAATATATTAAATATTACAGACAATAATCTAGTATTCTTTAAGATGGGCCTTATATACTTACATGTATACATATTATATCCAGAAAATATATTTTTAATATTAAAGTAAAAAATTAATATAGTTACTTTTGGTCTTCAAGTAAAGTAGTTACAAAATAATTAATATTATATTGA
Organism: Drosophila navojoa; assembly: GCF_054131105.1. Classification (NCBI taxonomy): domain Eukaryota; kingdom Metazoa; phylum Arthropoda; class Insecta; order Diptera; family Drosophilidae; genus Drosophila; species Drosophila navojoa. Next base: position 15,631,143 of record NC_142892.1, read on the forward strand.
TCCTCTCTATGATCTCTTCATGGATTTGTATTAAGAATTTATTTAAATGTTTAATATTCCTGCCCATGCAATTTTCACATATTCGCTTGATAATACTTGACCAAACTAATGAATATAACAGTATAAATATTCAATAGCCTTTCTATGCAATTTTCAGGCTTGCAATTAGTTCATTTTTTATATATTATGCAAACGCTGTAATACACAACCTCATTTCTTTTCCCCAAAAAGAAATGACATTGAAATACATCTGCCTTTGCCTCATTTGATATTGTTTTACTATTGTCGAACTGTGCATCATTTGATTGCATTGTTTTGGTCGTCTTCGGGCGGCTTTTGTCGTTGCATCTTTAATTGATCAATTGACTCGAGTTGGGGGTCTCCACTTTTTTCTTTTACCTAACAAATAGAAAACAAATCGTTTGATTGGCGCTTACGTAAATTAAGGCTTATTAATTTCCGTATTTTATGTATTTTTTATTGTATTCATATTTGATTGACTCTCTCTTTTATATATGTATTCATTTGGGCCATATGAAAGACCCCAAAGACCGGCTGAACAATGTCTAGCCATACATAGATATGTGTATATTCGTATATAGATTTACATAATTATGTCATTTCGGTTACTTCGGCATTCCAAAACGGAACGTGGAAAAATGTTTGTTTTTTCCATCACATAAATCAATTTAGCTAAATGTTTGGAGGGAACTTGTCTTGGAATTTTAAGTATTGTCGAACAGCGCGTGAAATAAAATTATTATTATTTTTCTTTACGAATTTTATAAATTCTATTGTGTTTTGGTCAGTAAAGTTTTTTTCACACAAGATAAACATATTTGATGTATTTTATATTTGTTTTTTTAACAATTTATATTACATATCAATGCTGAAATGAATTTATATGCGAACTCAAACGATATATATGCGCATACATTACTATACTCTATTATATTTCGCTACCCATTGACGGGCAGACGCACTCACATACACATACACAGACACACATTGTCAGACGAGCACAGAAAGAGCGGCGCTCAGCACAAGGGCAATTTCTAATAGGAACGCACGCGATTGAGAGCCGCTCACTGAAAAAACATAAACAGAGCGTAATGAGGAAAATAAGAGTGGGTGCAAAATTCCCACGACCACGACCCAAACATCCTACCTGAGAGCAAACAATGCATTGAGAGGGGAGGCATGGGGGGAAGCGGCTGGCGCTGTGCTAACGCCAACGCGACGGCTGAGGTCGCTCGAACAACCCTCGCTCGTGTTGTTCTAAGAGAGAGAGAGAGCCAAAGCAAACGAGCGACCGAGAACAAAAGCCGAGCGTTCTTAGTGTATGTATGTGTGTGTGTATGTGTGGCGATGTTGGGGCTGTCACGGATCTCGGGTCGACCTGGCCACTGAGTGCGTTTTCAACAGTTGTTGGCGTCGGTTGTCCCGTCACCGTCTCGCCAGAGAACTTTTTCCTTCAGTGTTTTGTGCGGTGAATTATACGAAAAGGAAGGCCCGAAATTACGCGTCCCACCTCTCGGAAACGTGAAATGCCCAATAAATTGTTCTTAATTATCTAATGTGCAAGATATATAGCGTAAGCGTGCAGACGAAAAAAGAAATTTGCATCTAATAATTGTGTGTGGAAATCAAGAGATGCAAATACATAAATAAATAACTAAAACGAAAAACGTGATAGTGCAATACATAGAAACATACATATACAAATGTATGCGTGTGTGTGAGTGTGTGCAAGCAAAGCAATAGTTGAAGAAAGGCAGACACATAAACATAAGGAGAACGCGCCTGCCAATTGAACGTAGTGCAACGAACCCAAGCCCGAACCCGAACCCTTCGCTCGAGACGGGGGTTGTGTACGCGCTTCAGCCCAGCCAACCCCCTGCCCACTCAGCTGACCGACTGACTCATCCATCATCATCCTCCTCAGCATTCTGGGCAGAGAAACTGGCGCTGCGGCAGCGGTCGCTCGTGGTGCGTAGCCAAGAATAAATAAAAACCAAAAACAAATCGTGAAAAGCAACAACAAAACAACTGCCTAAAAGTCTAGCTTCACAGCTTAATCGACGACACGTAACGTAACGTAACGCAACGCAGCAGAACGCAACGTGCTGTATTCTATCGTACTGCTATATCGTATCGTATCCACATGCGCATCAATTCCGCCTTAGCTTACGGCACACGCACACACATACACTCAGAGGCACACGCAGACACACTGAAAATAAAGGAGCAGCAAATTTATTGATTTTGTTTGCTTTCTACATTCATCTTATCGCAACCATTACGAATTGCAGGCGCAAAGTAAACAGAGCAAAAACAATTGGATCTGCGTGTAAATTACGAACGAAAAAAGTCAATCTCAAATGGTAAAAAAAAAAAACTGTGAATAAAACCCAACTGTCTGCCAAAGCTCGCACACAGTACAACAAAAAAAGGCGCGCGCATAAAAAGTGTGCGACAAGGAAGAAGAAATAAGTACAAATATTGAAAGCTTTCGCTTTGGTCGACTTGTCGATACTCTTGCAGGCAGTTTTTGTAATGGGGAATATATTTGCAAATATATACAAATTATATATTTGAATTTATATTAAATTTACATAAAGATGCAACCTCATATAAAATTTGCAGAAAACTTTAATTTCTAAAACTTAAATTATACAGGAGAATGAATAAATGAATGCAATTTAGAGAAAAGAAAATATTAAATAAATAAATGGATTATTGTTCAAAATAAATGCTTCGAAATACAAAAATTCAAATTACATACTGCATGATTATATTCATTTTCTATGAATTTCCATAAATAAATTAAACTAATTGACTAGTGCTATTAGAGCAGATTCTATTTTAGGCCTATGGCATTGCAATAGTTGAACATTTCTACATCTACAAAAAATTCCTCGATAGAAAAATTTAAATTATTTCCGGTTTCTAAAGAAACATTACAATTTCCATATACATTTTTCTCACCTGCAAGAGTAACGAGCCAAGAAAAACCACAAGATATTTGTACTCCTTATTCTCGTTGTTGTTGTTGTTGTTGTTGTCAGCCCAACCCACCACAAAAATGCCAACAATAATAACAACAATTGAAATAGTTAAGCCTACGCTAATTTTTATGCGCACATCTTTAGCATATATATACATACGTGGTGGATATGGACATGTATATATGTATGTATGTACATATCTACATATATGTATATCCCCGACATTAGCATTAAAACAATCCAACTGGAATTGGCGTGTTTTATTTTGTACTTGATTTTGATAGCATTCGAATTGGTTATTTATGGGCATTGCATTAGGCATATGTGTATACATACATACATATGGATACATATATATTCTATGTATGTGCTCTATGAGCTTGCGTCTCGAGAAAATGTCAACAGCAATTATACGTAAATATATGTATTTATATATGTGAAACTATGGACACATCCATTGGCTTGGAAAACTGAAGGCGTAGCTGGGCAAAGCGCCTTGAAAAGCTGCTCAGTGCCAATCAATATTAAGTAGTACTTACACTTGAACAGCAACCTTAGAGGGGAATTCAAGAAATATAAAGAGAGCTAGAGCGAGAGGGAGTTGTAATTTAAGTTGTAAGCTAATTGGTTACCTAGCGACAATCTTCTTAGAGCATTACAAACCCAAAAAAATAAATAAATAAACAAAAAGAAATATAATTAAAGGTTCGTATGTGTAATAGAAGTACAAGTACAATGAATTAAGAACAGTAGAGAGTTCATGAGACCTGAGAAGGTCTTTAAGAAAATCGAATTCCAAGGAATGTTGGACTCTTTTCATGTGCTACAAATGCTTTGTCTTTACAAATCAGAGAGCCTTACCTGAGCTGGAATATGTAAGACTGAGACGAAAATAAAGATGAACTTGGAATATACTAAAAATTATAATGAATTTTAGATAATAGAAATTATAATATATAATGATTTGTTTATATATCAAAGTGTTATATATAAAAGGAATTTCTATTAATATATTATTTCTGATGAAATATTCAATAAACATATTTAAAGTAGATATTGTCAAATACTTTTATTTAACTGAAGTATTAAAGGCTTAGCTCTCTTCTAGGTATATATGGTATATATATAAGGAATATATGTAGACTTGATTTTTATATAAAGCGCCTTTACAACACTACCTAAGCTGAGCTCTAGATCATCTCTTTGTCGCTCTATTTGTTCTCTTTTCTAGACTTATGTAAAAAATCATATTTAAAGGATTTACAATTTCATATCAAGTTCAAATCAAATATATAATGCTCCCCAATCTTTCAAGCAGCCTATGTCAATCTCAGTCCCGTAAAAGATGTCGCATTATGGTAATACGAAACCCCCAGCTTTGTCACCTCCCAGCTAGCGAGTTATCTAGTCTATAGTACAAGCCAAAGCATACATATACATATATCACTTGTCTACCCGCATTCTGTAGTATAAGTATATGCAAATATAGCCATGCATATTTACTGCTTCCCCCAAGCAGGCTTTTGAGAAACATTTTTACGAGTTTGCTTTCGCCTCTTGTTATGCTCATTGCTTTAGGCTTTAATTCAAGTTGATATTTCTATATCCGCTGTTTGCTTTCCTCTGCCCCATGCAAATCTATATAAATATGTATAAAGTATATGCAGTTATATATATATGTATACAATATTTTATATGTTTGTTGCACAGCGGATGTGGTTTGATAAGTAGTCGAGCAGCCACTAGGTGACTTCTGCTGCAGACAAAGAGAGAGGGCGACAGAGAGAGAGTGAGAGGTGAGAGAGTGAGAGTGAGTGGGGGAGACGAATGCAGTCAGTTGTAACTGACGAAACGAACGTCCAACGGACGTTGTACACTCATTTAGTCAGTCATTCAGTCATTCAATGCGACACGAGACACGAGACGAATGCTGCATTTCGGCTTTAGTTGAGTTGCTTTATTTTGCTGCTGCTCTCTGCTATAGTTTTTATTTGCATACCCTGTACGAATGGCAATAAGTAGGGTGTATTGTCTAATTAAGAAACTTTGCGAATTTATTAAAATTTATCCAAGGGAAAACTTTTATGATAATTATCGACTTTCGGTATAGACTAATGTAGAGCAATTCGTATTAGATTAATATATATGTAATTTCAATTCCAATTATTATCATCATTTATCTTAACGAGTGTTAGATATTCAAGCACTCAACTGTAGAACAATCTATAGATTGTATGATATGATTTAATTTTGTTTGATATATATTTATATATACACAATAGAAATTCACAAAACTATTTCTGGGCTATCATCATTAATCTTCAAAAGTATTAGATACTCAAGCACTCAACTGTAGAACAATCTATACATGATTTAATTTTGTTTAATATATATTTATATATACACAATTGAAAGTCACAAAAGTCACCTAAAGCTCTCTCATCCAGGGTATTTTCTAGTCAGGCACTTAGTACTAGATCAGCTTTTACACGATTTGTTTTGTGCTCTTTGTGCATTTGCATTGTTTATTTGCCTCTTGCTGTATATCAATGCAAGAGCCAACTCGTGGCCGGGCTTTGGATTCGCCCCTCTATATAAATAGAAATGGGGGCAAACCCCCATCAGTGAACCAACTCTGCCTGAACTCAACTACGTACAGCTGAACCATCGATTGTTTGCTTTGATGTTGTTACTGTCCATTCTTGGTGGACAGCAGGATGTGTGGGCGTGGCTTGTAGTTGGGCTGAGGCGAATGGTTTTTAGCTATTTTTGCAACATCTTTTGCATTTGCGTCGCAGCTAAGTCAATTAAGCCATGGCGGCTACCCACTCACACACACACACGCGACACGCACACACACACACACACACACACAGCCGCCAACACGTCAGTCAATAGAATTTTGCCATTAGCCATCAGGCCGCGCACAAAGGTCAAATCCCACAGTTCTTCTATAAATAGACGAAAAGCTCATGTGAAATGCCTCGTCATCAGTTTCGTCATTATCGTCATCATTGTAATTATCGTTTACCTCATCTTCATTATCAACTGGAGCAATTTGACATAATTTCGCTTTATGTCTTTATAATTGCCTTTCCAACACTTGGGAAACATTTGACAATTGAGTTGTGCTAAAATTATATAATACAAAAATATATACAAATTACCGTAATTCCTTAGAACTTTATTAATATCGTCTGTTAGTATTATTTTTGGATGTATTTTCCCCCACTCGATGACTCAACGTGAATTTGAAACTTTTTGTTTGCTGTTTCTGTTCTGAATGACGCCGACTTATCGCTGGGGTCGATCGATCTTAACTGCTATTCGATTTGCATTTCAAGTTACATATATGTACACATATATATACTCATATATATGTATACGCTATATGAGTTATAATTAAATGAGTCAAGAGAGCCTCTCCGCAATATGTGCATACTGATTAGGGAGGGGGCCATAGCAAATGCTGTATGTGGAAATATAAACCTTATGTATGTATAAATATAAGTTGATGTGAAATCTGTCACGATCGAACTGGATCTGGGTCTGGGCTATACGTTCATAGTTTTTAGTTATACTTTGCCCACAGTTCAGCGCATTGCACAAAAGTTCAATCAAGCATCTGAAAACAAATGAATTGGCATATCGCGGTACGTGACTCGGAAATCGATATATTCATGAATCGACTTGTCATTTGCAATGTTTGGCAATGTGCACACAAATATCTAATACATATCGATTATTTAGGGTTAATGAATTCATAATTACTATTAAGTAAGTCTATTTTGGGCCGTTTTAGGTTTCACGGCATATCCATTAGCATTGAGTGTGAACTAAAACTTGCTGAAAGTAATATAATTTGTAAAATATTAAATTTAAATTATTTTATTTTTATTTTTTCATTTATTTACTTTTTACGATCTACTTGGGAAATGTAAAGTTTTCATTTTAAAAATTATTGCTTGCATCTGTTTCAAATGTGTGCAAACTTTTGGCGCATGGAAGTCTATGAATTACACTAGACAACATACAATTCATGCAGTTAACTAATCAAGAATCGGACAGCAGCTCAAAATAATTTATAGGCAGATGTATATCAAATATTTTCGGCTAATTATTTGATAATAAGAAATTTCTCTTAAAAATGAATTAAATTTACATTCACTAAAAATGTACATAAATACATGTTTATTTCTTCATTTTTATTATTTTATTATTTTCGTTTCCTTTTTATATTTAATTAAATTTAATAAATAGATAAATATACATTTTTTTAAATTTATTTAAGTTTAAATATTAAAATTTATTTTCGTCTTCTTTTACTATTTAATCAAATTTAATAAATATATTTTTTAAATCATTTTCTTTAAATTTATATAAATTTATTTTCTATTTTCTGTTTAATTAAATTTAATATATTGATAAATACATTTTTTTAAATTATTTTTTTTGTTTAATGAAATTTAATATATTGATAAATACATTTTTTTAATTATTTCATTAAATTAATTAAAATTTGTTTTCTTATATTTTTAATTTTTTTAAATTTAATTATAAATTTATTATTTATTTTTCCTTGAATTTATATCCATCTTTTCCTTCTTTTATTGATATTTCATTCAATTTATTAAATAAATAAGATTTTTATTTTTATTAATTTAAAATAGTAAATGAATTTAATTAAATTTCAAGTAAATATATATAATATATAATAATATATTATATACCTTCATATATATAATATACCTTTAATGCCAATTCTAATTTGTTCACGTCAACTCTCAGGTATTCCAAAAATGTTAAACCCAATCAATCAATCCATCAGTCAATCAATCAACAGCTCTATGAATTTATTTTGAATATTCAATTGAACTGCGAAAGCTTTGTAAATTTTTGCAAATATTTTACGCTCTATAAGGCTAAAGACCTGCCCAGCTCCAGTAATCCCATTCGCGATGCGATTATTTATTCATTTTAACTGGAATGTGGCAGCCAAACTGTTGCAACAGTTCGCATTTAATCTAAATGACTTTGGCACTGTGCGCCGATACGTGCCAGATTAACTGGCAATTGCCACATACTATATATATATTATTCCTATACATATATGCATTTCATTATTAGTCTGAAGCTGTGGAGCTGAGAGAGCTGCGTGCGGTTTGCTTCGAGTGCTTCATGCGTCTATTTCAGGTCTGGCATATTTTATTGCTATATACGCAATTTAATGTCGAGGCGCCGCGCATTGCGGCACGTTTCATACGGAAAGCCGTTGCCACACGGACACGGACACGGACACCGTCCAGCATCCGGCACGGGCCCGACCCCGCCGGCTGACCTGCTGATCTGTTGGCTTAGATAACTCTGCATGACAATTTCAGAGGAATGGCCATCCCATTAACAGAACAAACAAAAAAAATACAAAAACGAGTTATGCAATGTGGAGCATCATTGCTTGAGTTTTGAAACGAGCACAGTTTGTTGGCCCAAATGTTTATGGCCTAGCTCCGTTACAGTTAGTCGCAAATAAGTGCACACGTCTAATAAATACCGTGTGCATGCACACACACACGCCTCAAGGCGAATTGCCGTAAAACTGGTGTGAAACGGAAAATGAAAACGCATTTTCCAGCAGCGATTTCCTTAACACACAAATGGCAACAAATGTGTTCAGCGCCTTGAGAGAGAAAAGACGAATCTGGAATACACTGAAATAGATAATATATATAGATATAAATATGATGATATTGTATATAAGGAATTAGATTTTGTTGGGGCATAGAGCTTATATATAGCTCTGCCTAATTGTCTATGGCTAAGTTTTAACTCACAACTCTATCTGCTATCTCTCTCTATAGCACTTCCCTTACAAATACTCACTCTCATTCATGCTCACACCCGCCCCAATTTCGGCAAGTGTATTCGATATATAAAACTCGCGCGCTCAATGTGAATGTGAAACAACAATAAACGGCCGCAATAATAAACAACTTCCTGGAAAAGTTGTGCTGCACGCGTTTTGGCTAGGCTAATACCTTATGCTGTTTAACGAGCGCAGCCAAGGAAGCAGGGGGCGTGGCAGCACATGTAAAAATTGTTAAACAAAGGCAAAGCCAGCCTGGCTCTTGCCGCTAATTGCAATTGGGAATTTGTGGAGGGGGGAAAACGTATTTAACCAAATATGGGAAGGCGGCGAGCGAGACGCCACTTGCTTTCCATTGTTGGTGTTGTTGTTGTCGATATGTCTAGCTGCCGACAGCTGAACAATATAAATGTATTTATATACATATATGTACATTGTGCGTCTATCTCTAAGTCGAAAATTGTAGCCAAGGTCAGGGGCGGGCAGACAAGCCCTAGGCATTGACAGCGACTCAACTCAAGTGAGATGAGTTGTCGATGTTGAAGTGGCTGTGGCTGTGGATGTGAATGTGAATGAACTCGTTTCACGGCTAGTTTCGCTGAGCAGCCAATGCCAATCAATGAACCATAATCAAGTACAAAATAAAACATGTTGCAAGAGATTGACCCCAGCCTCAGCAAAAAGCAAAAAGCAAAACCAAAACACACGCAAATTTCGTTTTCAGAATTTCACAAGCCAAGCGAACTGTGTTTGCCAGCATAAACAGTCGAAGGAAAAGCAGCAGCAGGTGCAGCAGCATCATCCAGCCACGCTTATCAAGAGCCACACTTGCGCCTATCAGCTGCAGGATTTAGCTGGCTATAATCGCGCCCTAATGCCGCCGCTGGACAACACCGACTTCAGCAGCGCCTGGCGCTACGTCAACAACAACAGCAGCAGCACGCTCTGCAATTACCATCAGCAACTGCAGCAGCAGCAGCAGCAGCACCAACAGCAGCAGCAGCCGGCACATACTTGGGCCAAAGCCAAGCAGCGTCTGTATCATCACAACACCTGTCCGCTCCAAAAGAAATCCGCAACACCCACACAAACGCCCACAGTCACGCCCACATCGACATTATGCCGACAGCAGCAGCGACGCTCACGCTCCACATCCTCCTCAGCTGGCAAGCAGCGACGGAACAGCTCCTATCATTCCTACGATGACCTGGACAGCTCATCGAACGCGGTGGCCAATGCGGAACGCAAAGTCGTCGCCAGCCTCAAGTACTTGTGCGCCTGCACGGGCGCCACACTGCGCAACCTGTCGAAGAAGACGAAAGACTTACATGCCAAGAACTATACCTACACCAAGGTAATTGGTCGCAATGCATGTGATTAGCTCTATATATATGCATATATACTATATGAGAGCTGAGTGTGTGCTATCTATTATATTAATACCTATTGGAGACACTTGCCAAAAAATACAAATAGTTTGGGAATTGGCTTTGATGGGAATATGTTCTACAGTTAATATATAGGCTATAGAGAGTCTGTTCCAAGATCTGGTTATATATTGTAAACTATATTTTTTATTTATTGAATTTTTAATAATAGTTTTATTTATTTATCCATTTATTGTTTTTATTTATTTATTATATTTATATATTTATGCTTTATTTATTTTGGTATATACTTATGCATGTACTTATTTTTTTAAATTTATTATTATTTTTTATTTATTATTATTTTTTTTAAATTTACTTATTTTTTTTTAAATTTATTTATTTTGGTATATACTTATGCATGTACTTATTTTTTTAAATTTATTATTATATTTTATTTATTATTATTTTTTTTAATTTACTTATTTTTTAAATTTATTATTATTTATTATTTTATTATTTATTTATTATTATATATTTTATTATTTTATTTTTTTATTTTATTATTTATTATTTATTTTTTAATTTTCTTTTTTATATTTATTATTGATTTTTATTTATTATTTATTTTTATTTTTAATTTATTTATTTTTAAAATGTATTATTTATTTTTATTTATATTATTTATAATTTATTTATTTTTTTAATTTATTTTATTTATAATTTATCTATTTTTTTTTTAATTTGTATTTATTTTTGTTTTTAGTTTTTTCCTTTTATTTTAAATGCAGTTAAATGACAAATTTGTTTTCCTTTTCTTTTTTTTTTTCTTTTTTAATTGCCTTTCATTGAAGCCATTGAGCTTTTATTGAAAATACTACCTAGCCTAGTTCGAGCCTTATATACGTACCTCGTTTTGGTGCTCATATCTTCTTTAATAGCTCATCCATCCAATTTTTATAAACTAGCTGTGTGGCTTAAAAAAAATAAAGAATATTTATTCCTTATCAATATTAAGTATTTCGTATGTTCTTTATTTTTATTTTCAATTTCTTTGCCAATTGAAATATTTGTTGATTTGACAATAAGAAATTGTTGATTGTTTATAATTGCTTCAATTAAAATCACCAAAACAATTTCGTAAATTCTGCCAGAAAAACGTCGCCAAATGTTTTCAATAGTTTATATAATGTCCAGCTGAATGTAGACAAGTTCACTTTTTATTGACTTTAATTCCATTTTGCTGGAGTTCGATTTCTCATTTATAATATATATAAAAATATATATTTATTTTTCTTTGAACTTCTACTTTTATTTGTATTTGTCTTTGTATTTTTTATTTCAATTAATCAATTTGTTTGATTAATAGTTCAAGTCCAGCCAATGGCTTGGTCTTAGCTTCAATTTTTAAATATTTTGTGACTTCACATTATTTTTATTTTATTTTTTAAATAGACTTGTTTAGCTTAAATATTCTTTACATTATTTCTTTTTATTTGTTAAATAGACTTGTTTTAACATGAATATACTCTGCTTTGTATTTGCTTAATTGTTTATTGAATTGGCATTGAATAAGTTTTATTTGTTTTAAACAGAGCTTTGAACCCATAAAAATATTTATTTTTGTTTCTGTTGACACAAAATAAAATTCAGCAGCTCGCATATTAGACAGACTTTAGTTTGTTTTAATCGTGGTTTATAGTTAGTTGCAAAATATTACTTAATGCATATTTCTCTTGTATTAAAATAATATTAATTTTGCTGTTTCTATGTAAAGTCTGTCTAATGCTACCTGCAAAAAATCTCTATTTAGCTTTATTACCTGTGGACTAATTGATCGTTTAGTGGGGCAAAAACACCTGCAGCTGCAGCCGTTATTAGTTAGCCGTATGCTCAGCCATTAATAATTGTTCGTTTCAATAAACATTGCTAAAATAATTTTGACGTAAATGAAACTAAAAACAAGCGAATATAGTGCGTCATTAATAAAACAGAACAAATGAAGCAAACAGATATACATATGTACAAGACAAATATACAAACATATATGTATATCTGTATATAAAGAGAGAACGAGAGAGAGAGAAGCAGCAGTAGCATTTAAACAAAAAACATACAAAACGCCAAATAAATAACAAATAAATTAAATAAATACATACATATGTATGGATTCATCTCTATGTGTGTGTGTGTGTGTGTCTCTGTTTACATACAAACAGACAAATTTCGTATTTCGACAGTCGAAACAAAAAAAGAAAATAAAATAATTAAAGAAAAGTCAAACGACTTGGCTGATCTTTCCTCGTGAATTGATTAAAAGTTGCCTTCAACTTGGCTACATACACAGATATATATACGAGTATATATGTATATACACACATATACATATCGACACATATTTGCTTGATTTGGGAAGTAGCATGTGCAGATCAGCCAGCCGAATCACAAGCAAACATAAATAAGTACACAGCAATTAGAAAACAACAAATTAAAGACAACAAAAACGTTAAATATAAATTGTTGAATGTGGGCTGTTAATGACTGACAAATACTCGTGCATGTAATGGAATTTATTATTTATAGTATTTATGGTATTTTTACTTACGAATTGTTGCTCTTTTGTTAAGAGTTCTATTCTATTCTATTCTAGTTCAAATAGTTCATAGTTCATACTTCATATAGTTCATACTTCATACTTCATACTTCATACTTCATACTTCATACTTCATAGTTCATACTTCATACTTCATACTTCATACTTCATACTTCATACTTCATACTTCATACTTCATACTTCATACTTCATACTTCATACTTCATACTTCATACTTCATACTTCATACTTCATACTTCATACTTCATACTTCATACTTCATACTTCATACTTCATACTTCATACTTCATACTTCATACTTCATAGTTCATACTTCATACTTCATACTTCATACTTCATACTTCATACTTCATACTTCATACTTCATACTTCATACTTCATACTTCATACTTCATACTTCATACTTCATACTTCATACTTCATACTTCATACTTCATACTTCATACTTCATACTTCATACTTCATACTTCATACTTCATACTTCATACTTTATACTTCATATAACATTTTCATTGCAACTAATATACTCTTCTCATGCATTTAATGAACGCGTATCGAAATGTAAAAACAATTGCAATTTGTTGCTGAAAAATTGTTGGGCTTCACAGGAAATAGTCGCAGTTGCAGTCGCAGTCGCAGTCGCCGTCGCAGTCGCAGTCGCAGTCGCAGTCGCAGTCGCCGTCGCCGTCGCCGTCGCAGTCGCAACGATGTTTTCGCAGCTGCTGTTGCCTTTGCCTTCACACTTTGTTTATGCTGCCAATTTTGATGTACATAGATTCAAGTTGAAACTGCGTGAAATGCTGTGAATGAAAGTCATTAAATGGAATTACCCAACACTTAAGCATTTGAGGCGCAGTGTTGCAAGTGAAAACATTGGCGCCTAATAAGTATACTAAGTAGTTTACACAACTAGTAAAGGGGCAAAAAATAAAAACAACAAAAGAAAATAAATTTTCAACATTTTTGGCAATGTTATTTATGGGGCGGGGCATCTACGAACAACTTACAGCTGCTTACAGCGATCTAGGGAATTTAGCGCCGGAGAGCATTAGCTGTGAGCGGGTCGAAGTGTAGATACTCTTTAACCTTAAATGCTCTTTTTGATTCTTAAGAAATATTTATTTTGGGAGTATAAGAAAGTTGTTGAAAATTATATTTAAAATTTAGAAACTTAAACTAATATATGCGAGCTGCTATAGCTATTATATACCCTATAATAGATTTCACTTTGAATTGTATACTATATGTATTAAAATATGTTTATTTATTTTTGCTTTCAACTAAAATTTAGCTTAAGCCCTTGGCTATTACATAATGCTTATACGATTTGATATACCCCTCATTTCTCAGCGCATTTGGAGATCATAAAACAAATTGCGCCGAGCACTTAACGCCCAACATGTTTTTGTTGGGATTTTTTTTTTAATAGTTTTTTTTTTTTTTTTTTTTACGAAATATTCAAACAATTCACGAAATTTTATGAAATGAGGTCAGAAGCTCAGACACGGCCACGGCTAACAAAAAAGTAAACTAAACACATATATATATATATATATATGTATGCAGAATTTCACTGTTGTTGTTGCTCTTGTACAAAATTGTTGTTGTTGTTGTTGTTGTGTGTGTAATGAAAGCGCATGCGGGCAATTAATTGCCCTAACATGAGATTCATTAATGTTTAGTTGGACAGAAATATATGTATGTAGATGTGTCAGAGTGTATGTATGCGTGTATGTATATGCATTGGCGTGTGTCTGCCAACAGGGGGTCAGCTGTGTGGCAGCAAGAGGTCTATGTGTGTGTGTGTGTGTGTGTGTGTCTCTACTCAGCATTGACATCTATGTAGCTCGCTGAGCAAATCTTTCTATAGTTGCATGCTCTGGCTGCTTGGTTTAGGGGGCAGGTCTTCAAAACAGCTTCCGACATATGTTTTGTCGCACACACACACATACATACAATAATTAATTGCGTGCTGGCTTTTGTTATTTATTCAATTTTCTTTATGGTTTGATTCATTCATTGCATTTTCACGCAATTGCAATTAAAATGAATTTATGAATTTAATTAAATTTTGGTATATGTATGTGTGTATGTATATATATGCACATTCATTCATGTTAACACACATGTATGTATATATTTTTACATCTTTCGTGCACCCACACACACACAAATATAGATAGCTAAGTAATGCTATATAATTTTTTTTTAGAATATGAACATTTTTAAGAGTTTCTAAATATTTAAATATATACAAAATTAGCCACATGTTGATTAATTGACCCTGTAATATTAATTGTGGCAATCAGTCTTTATTTATAGGCTTTTATTAATAGCGGAACTATTTGTTTAGAGGAAGAACCTCTACCACAATTTCAATGCATTTGAAATGTTTATTTATGTGTAGATATATTTTTTTTTCAACATTGTGTGCCGAGGGCGCATTTGAATTGTTTTTAAAATTTAGTTAAACAAAATAAAATATATTATATTATTTTAATATTGTATTTTTATAAGAGTATTTAATAAAATATTGTGTAGTATATTTTTGCTATATTTATTATTATTATTTATTTATTAGATAATATAAAAAATATAAATCTAAAAATTATTAAACGTGCTAGCTACGAGGGCCATCGACGTGCACTATATTTTATTTTTTATATATTAACTATATATATATTTTTTTTATTTAAATAAACTACTGTATTATACGGCTCTACTACTTATACTACTTCTACTCTTCTACTCTACTAATCTACGCTTCTACTCTACTTCACTCTACTCTTCTACTCTACTTATATCTACTAATGTACTATTATAATTTACATTACTATTGAACTACTCTAATGCTCTACTAAGTAGAGTAGTTGTCCTCTGGTCTACTATTAAACGACTCTACTGTACTCTACTTATCTACGCTTCTACACTGCTGTACTGTTCTACTGGTTTACTCTACTACTTAACGAATCTAGTGCACTACTCAGTCATTTAATTTCATTCTACCATACTCTACTACTCCAGTCTTCTACTCTTACCCACTATTTCTCTCTATGAATAGATCTCTAAAGATATTTAAGATACTCTTGTGATATACCCTTTAATTTTTTTTAGCTATACACAGCATGCATAATGCAGTTGGTTTTTTCCTTGCTGTCATGAGATTAAAGCAAATAATATTAAGCCCCCGGGGATAGCTTTTAAAATTGATTTTACTATTTGATTAAGGAATGTTTGCATATACAATATACATATTATACACATATAATTTATATATATTTTGTTTGCCTTTCAATGGCATTTGGAACGTTGGCTGTAAATCGAATAATTTAAATTTGTTACTATTCATTATTTATAGCTTAGTCAGAGCCATGGACTATTAACAAAATATTTATTGAGCAATTTAAATGCCAAAAACGAAAATGTAGCGAAATGTGAATGAATTTTCGGACGGGAAATGGAAAATGTGAAAATGTAGAAATGTGTCGGTCTGTTTGGCCAATAACACAACAATAAACAACAAAAGCAACAACAAATTGTTGCCATTAAACAATTCTATTTGACATAATGTTTATATTGGAAATATTTGGAAAAGCACAAAATTCTTGCCTTGTTTTAAGCGAATTTTATATTGAATTAAAAATAGTCGAAAATTGTGCTTGAAATGGCTAAATGATTAATTATACTAAATGTAGGCAATCAACACAATACATATATAGATACACATACATACATATATATTACTCTAGAGTAATTGCTTAGCCTTTGGCCACTTTGTTAATTTGACATTTTGATTGGTTTCTCTCCCTCTCTCTCTCTCTCTTTCTGTGCAGCCCACGTGGCGCCTGTGGGGCGAGGAGCACGAGAAGAATGCAATTTTCACAGTCTACCTGAAGAAGGTGCGCTACCATCGACCAACGCCCACGGCAAGCAATGTAAGTGATATACTATAAATATATCTTCTCGCATTCCCTCTCTAATATCCTTTGGCGATTCTGTTGCAGCAAGACTCGGATGATGAAATTTCCCATCTGGAGTGGGAGACGGTGCGTGTGCGCTTTGTGAAGGCAGCCACATTGGCGCGCCTTGTGGAGGCATTGGCCACCGATGATGGTGAACTGGAGTCGACGTTTATCAATGTCTTTCTGTCCACGTATCGCACCTTCTCGACGCCCAAGCAGGTGCTCAGCCTGCTGACGCAGCGCTACGATGCGCTGCACGAGAAGCACATGGAGGAGCTGGAGCGGGCGCAACAGAATGGCAGCACTGAGGATGACTCACCGGCCTCCATACATGAGCAGCACAAGAAAACTCTAGTCTCGGCGCTGCATGTGTGGCTGGACGGGTTTCCCGAGGACTGGCACGAGGATAACTTGCAACAGATTCTCGAATTCGCTAGCAAACGTCTCAAGCGCTCCGATTTGCATATCAAAGTGTTGAATCGCTTGGAGCGTTTGCTCAGGCAGCAGGTTTATGGTGGAGGTGGAGGCGGTGGTGGCGGTGGTGGAGGCAGAGGCGGAGGCGGAGGCGGAGGCGGAGTAGGTGGTGGCAATCATGGAGATATCACTGGCCTGCCGTGGCTCACGACTCCGGCGTCGGGTCAGACGCAGTTCATGATGCAGACGCCGTACGGCTCCACCTACGATCTGAGCGAGCAATTTGGACACCTCTACATCTACCGCGGACCCACGCACTTTATGCAGGCCTTTCGTTTTCCCGACGTGCCCGTTCGTCACTTTGCCGAGCAGCTCACCCGCATGGACTCGGAGCTCTTCAAGCGTCTGATACCGCATCAGTGCCTGGGCCATACGTGGGCGCGGCGGGACAGTGGCGGCTCCGAGACGGTGGTAGCCACCATCAATCAGTTCAATGCGGTGCTCTTTCGCGTTGTCTCCAGCATACTCATCGATCGGCTGAAGCCACAGGTGAGTGTGGAGCATTGAGCAGACGATTGAAACTCCTTTTAACTCTTCTCTTCTTTATTCCCAGGATCGCGCCTTGAACATCTCACGCTGGATCGATATAGCTCAGGAGCTGCGCATGCTCAAAAACTTTAGCTCCCTGAAGGCCATTATTTCCGGACTCAATTCCAATTCCATATACAGACTGTCCAAAGTCTGGGAGTTTTTGCCCAAAGAGCGCGTAGGTTGAAGCTGAGAAATCTAATTGAATTTTTCGTTAATAAATCTTCGATTTGCAGATGGAAATCTTTACGGAACTCGCACGCATTTGTTCAGAGGACAACAATGCCTGGACTCTGCGTGAGGTGTTGAAGCGCGAGGGCACTGCCAAGAATCCCGATCCGGCTGGCGATCAAACGGATCGTCATCTGCAGAAGCTGATACAAAATCTGGGCACACAGACGTCGCACGGCACGATACCGTATCTGGGCACATTTCTCACAGATCTGACAATGATACACACAGCGAATCCGGACTACCTGACCGAGGACAAGCTGATCAACTTTGATAAGAAGCGCAAGGAGTTCGAGGTGCTGGCGCAGATCAAGCTGCTGCAGGGCGCGGCCAACACCTACAATCTGCAGGAGGATCCGCTCTTCGATCACTGGTTCGGCTCGATGCCCTTGCTGGACGAGCGACAGGCGTTTGCGCTGAGCTGCCAGCTGGAGCCACCGCCGCCGGCGCCGCGCAAATCGGTGGCCAGCACGAATACATCGCTAACGAACACGACGGCCTCGTCCACGGCCTCGATCATGGGCAGCGCCGGGCACGGCCATCGCAAGACTGACTCCATACACTCCAATTCGAGCAGCGGGGCTGGCTCGCAGTTCTACTGCGAGCTGAACAGCAGCACGAGCTCCAGGCACAATTCGCTGGACAGGGATGCGCATCACGCATCGCTGATGTCCGCCTCGAGCAGCACCTCCAATCTATCCATGGACTCGAGCAATTCGGGAGGCCGTCAATCGGCACACAGCAAGCTGACCCACTCGCAGTCGCTGGGCAACGGACTGAAGAATGCGGCGCTGACCAATGGGACGACCAACGGTGGCTCGCCCCACAATCACATCAATGCACAGCTGGTGCAGCCAGCTGGTGTGAGCACCCAGTCCGCTCCCGATTTCTACATCATTCGCGTGACCTACGAGACGGACAACATTGAGCTGGACGGGATTGTGCTGTACAAGAGCATAATGCTGGGCAACAATGAGAGGACGCCGCAGGTCATTCGGAATGCGATGCTCAAGCTCGGCCTCGAGGATGATCCCGATCGCTATACGCTCGCCCAGGTGCTGCCCGACAAGGAGCTGGTTATGCCAAAGACAGCGAATGTCTACTATGCCGTGAATACCAATTATAATCTTAATTTCATACTGCGACCGCGCAAGGACGAGGCTGGCAACGGGGGCAGCTAGTCCACACTGGTGCCCCTGTCCCAGTTGTGGTGCTTGGGATATGAGGGCGAGGAGTAGAGTATATCTACCGATTACCGCTTGTATATAGTATATAGAAACACGATGCGCACACATGACAAAACTAATTTTGTTGTTTTAGTTAATAGTGTCTTAATTTATTTATTACAGCAATCTCTCAATCTCAATGCAACTGATCGATAACAAAGCTGCTTTTACCTATCGATTAACCCGTCAATTAGCTCGTAGTACAACACTCAACTCTTGTAATCTCCATTCAATATCCGTTTATCATGTACTCTCTATACATATACATACTTTTATGTGAACTCTAAAAACTGGAATAATTGCTGATATTTATAAAACTTATATAGATATATATACATATACTATATATATACTATTTACTGATATTGATATTAATATTGATATTGCTTAAGCGATTGATATACAGAATCTAGTACAATAATTTTTGAACTTAGAATCGATATTAGTTTTTCGACGATAACTCGTTAGCTCTACGAGTCTATGTACTTTATTTTGATGCAAAAAGCCCAACCAATATGATATGTATTTGTATAGATGTTTTATTATTGCTGTACGTTTATTGTATGTACATATATATATATTTACATATATATACATATAAAACAATGCAAATTTGTAACTAAATATTTCAAGTGTGGGGAGAGGCACCTAAGAATATATATATATATATAGATCAGCATATATATTTGAATAGGCTGTTCCACACTTTACATCTAGTTAAGATATTGTATTTGTGTGTATATTTAGCATAACAATTTAAAGAATTATACATATATCAATATAAAGTAATTGTCTGAAGGCATATTAAATATGAGCTCTATTAAAAAAATGAGAAAAACACAAACATTAAAAAGAGAATGTTTGTAAATATAAAAACGAAAATAATTCAATTGTCTTTTTACTATCTATATATAAATAATACTCCACTCTGAATGAGATAAGGAAAATACGTAAAGAGAAAGAAGAAAATAATTAAGAGAAAATGTAAAAGAGATAAGACAAGGTGGAGAGGCAAGCTAGGAGGAATAGGATGGCAATGCAAAGAAAGTAGGAAAACAAGGAAAAAAGGAGACAAAGATTATTAGCAACATAATTGTTATATTACATTAATTGGAGACCATCTAATATAAATTATGAAAAAACTTAGATAATGATAAGTTTTTTCATATGTTCTAAAACTGTTTGAATTAATAATTATTTATTTATTTTATTTTACTAAATAGCCCATTATAATATCAATTTTCAAATCTTGCCCGAGTCCCATCAATAATACTAATCAAGCATTTGCCGTTGACTCTCGAGTAGCCTATCTATAGATTTGCCATTTAATCTGTTTATATTAGGCCTATCTCTTCTGGCTGAGCATCTTTGCTTTGCTGAAGGCGAACAAATATCTAGGCTTACGTTGAAGAGGGTTTCATGCTCTGGTTAACCTGCGATAATATCAGCGCTGTCAACTGCCCGTTGCCAGAGCTGCGAAACCCTTTCTCGCAAAGCTCTCGGATAGCGGATAGCGGATAGCGAATATGCGGGCTAACGGATCAGGGGTCGGGGAGCATTCCATTAAATTTGTCAGGACATAAAAATAAATTACATTTGGAGTTTTTGAACTTTTTGCTTTTCGGCTCTTTAGCAACTTTCACCTACGCAGCGAATCAAGAGCTCAAAAAGCAAATCCCGACAGTTTGTCCCCCTTTTTTTTGTGTGTGTGTGTGTGTGTGGATATATAATTTGGTTCGCAGAAACTTTAATTAGATCACTTGAATGACAAACATAAATCTCTAGCCGCAATAATAAAAGCAGTGGAAACAAATTGAGATTGAGAGACCAAACCCGAAATCCGAAACCCGTTTCGACATGTGGGTGGCCCTGGGCGGCTGTAGATGGGTTCGGGCTAGATGTACGCTTGAAAAGCTCGCGAAGAAAACTTTTACAAACTAGTGAAAAATGCTCAAGCCTCGAATGAAAATGGAAATGAGTTGAGCTGACGTTTCTATGGCAGCCTCCTCCATGCAGGAGGTGCGCACTGGGTCGTGTGGTGTGGGGCGCGACAAGTTGACATTCGAGTATGGGCAAATGTTTGTAGCGGTTGAAAAGCTCCGGGGTTAACAATGACGTCATAGCTGTCTATGTGTGTGTGTGCAAACTATTTTGGCGTACGCATTTCGTCATAAACAAGAATAATCAATAAGCCAGGCAGACAGAATGACGCAGCCAACGTGACATAATTCCAATACAGGGGCACCAACAGCAGCAGCAGCAGCAGCCGCTGGAGCCACCGCTGATAAGGCGTGGGTCAGTTCGTGTTGGGTCGGGTTCACGTTGTAGCTGAGACGTAAACAGGCCCCAAAACATGAAATTCAATTAGAGAACTTTTTGGCACGGCTAACAAGTATGTCGATGGTGCAGGCTCTGACGGCAGTAGAGCAGCCAGCGCGTCAGCCTTCAAGCGGACACACACCCCGCAAGCCGCCCCTCCCAGTCCAGCTCTAGCACGTGTACGCTCGTCAACACCTTGGAGCCAACCTTCGTCCAGCCTAAAGCCAATATGTATATACATATATATATATGTATTTCTTTTTTGCCTAATATGCTGCCCGCTGTGTCAGTGTGCGAAATGCAACAACGTGTCGTTCACACTCACACTTTCAACAAAGTAACACGCTCTCTCTATCTCCCACACACGCACACACACACACACTCTCTCTCACTCTCTGGCTGTCTCGCTCTGGCTTTTTTGGGCGCAGCTTCCAATTGGGAGGCGTGCTGTGCGCTGCCTACCTGGCGAACTTCAGTTTCGCTGTTTGCGCTGCTTTGCTTTGCCTTCGATATTCGCCTGGCTGTCAAAGCGTTCTTTTGACGTTTCGCCATGTGTTGAGTTTTGCGCGTGGGAGACGCAGACAGACCGAGAGAGAGTGAGAGAGTGAGAGTGACTTTCAGCCTCTCTCTGAGTGTGTGTCTCTGTGTGTGCGTGTGCGTGCGTGTGTAAAGAGAGCCGCTGAGAGAGCTTTCACCACAGCTGTTGTCTGCCTGGTTCGTTCTTTACCTGGCCTAGCGCCTGCTTCCTTTTCGGACTATTGAGTGAGATTTGTGCAGGGCGCCAAGTTTTGGGTGTGGGAGTGGGTGTGGTAGCTCCTTGTTATTGCTGTTGCTGGTGCTGCTGCTGCTGCTGTTTGGCTTGGCTTGCGTGCTGTTTACTGTGTTAGCTTTTTATAGGGCACTAAAAAAAATAGTAGATCACCTTGATAAGCAATTAAACATGAAGCACTTTGTGCAGATAATGCATTTAGTTACTATAAATAAATGCTCCCTCGGCTAAGTAAAACTAGATCATGGCGCTCAGATTTATTATCGAAATAAATTTTTCCTTAAATTTAAGTGAATTAAAAAGTCGTTGTTTATATTGCTTATAAGATTAAATTAAAAGAAATATGTATAACATTTTTCTACAATTCTATTTTGTATATGACATTTATTATTACAAAAATTTATTTACTGAAAGTTAAATAGGACTCATAAAATAAATATTAATAAAAGTAAAGAGAACAAGGTCTAAAAATACAAAAAATAAAAAATAATAATAATAAGTTGTGTGATTTTTATAATAAATAAGTCAAGTTTTTCTCCTGAGGAAGTCTAGATTTATGACATGCAAAGAAGAAATTAAATTAATATTTGACAACTCATGTTAAAAAATATATTTTTCGTTTTTTTTGATATATGATTAGTATGAGAATTCCATACAACCGAAGCTAATCAGCTGTAAATAAATACAGTCATAAATATGATTTACCCAGTGTCGCTCTTGTGTAATATAAAAAATAGTTTTTCTGTAGTTCTAAATAAAAATACCTTCTCTATAAATTATGTAATTTTATTTATTTATTTTTATTTTTTTGAGATGATGAAACATGTACTTATTTGTATTAAATGAAATTATTATATAAGCCTCATAATAGTTATATTTCAGAATATATGTATATTTTAGGTATAAATACGAATTTGTATAGTTGAATATAAATATGGATGCAGATCGGCTGTTCTTTGTGATTCTCATCTGAATATTCTTATATACACATATATGTACATCTCTTACTCTATTTGTCTCTACCTGATTCTATTATTCAGTCTTATTCCCTATTGTCTCAGTCGTTGTCTCTCCTTTTCCATCTTACTTACCTTTCGCATTTTTGTTAGGTACATAAATAATCCTTGGAATTTCCTATATAAATATTTATTTTATCTACAGAGATTACCTTTCTGGCAGTGCACAATTATGACTACATTTGGCAGATACTGTTCGGCGACTCTTCTATTTCGTTTCAACTTCTGTTTTCATTATGAAAGTAACGAATGTAGCAAACGAAACGAAAACAATTACATTGAAAGAAATTGCTGTGGCCAAAAGCACAGAGTAGGACACGACAGGACGGGACAGGAACAGGACAGAACAGAGCAGGACTTGCGTCTATCTCGGCAGTCACAATAAAATAACAAAATCCAAACAACGCAAACTTTTGAGTGCAAATGCTAACAAAAACCAGAGACTGAAATTGTAACTGAGCCCGTGAACCG
This sequence comes from Drosophila navojoa, assembly GCF_054131105.1. Lineage (NCBI taxonomy): Eukaryota > Metazoa > Arthropoda > Insecta > Diptera > Drosophilidae > Drosophila > Drosophila navojoa. Next base: position 15,654,991 of record NC_142892.1, read on the forward strand.
ATTCCGAGACCGAGACAGAGCTTTAATTTTTACTCGCCAGCCAGTCGCCACATTCCAAAAGGGCTGGCAGGAGGCGTCGCGAGGGGCGGACGCTCTCATCGGGTGCCTATTCGGGCCCGATTCGTGCCTGGCCTGACAAAAGCCTACATTTTGGGGAAAAGCTCTGGCCCGACGAAGACACGACACGACGACAAAGTTGGGCCCAAGTAGTCAGAGTAGTGGAGCCACACGGTTCAGACGGGGCGCTCCGCAGCAAACGCAGCTGAAACGCGCAAAAGAAAGCACAGAAAAAGCTGAAAAAAAAAATATATAAAAGTCAAGCAAATATTCTAATAAAATATTTAATTACAAAAAAAAGTGTTTGAAGCAAAAGTAAAAAAAATCGAATAAATTAAGCAATTGTGTTTAACGGTTAAAATTCAGAGGCATGCCAAAATTATGTAGATACTTTCTGAGGCCTGAAGCCATGTGCAGAGCAGCAGCAGCACCAGCAGTGGAAGCACTGGCAATGGGAATGCCCAGCGGATTTCTATAAAAACGAAAAGAAGCAGAGGAAACGAGAAACCCAAAACCCAAAACCAAATGTGCATGAAAATCCAGCAAATGAAACAGTTTTTTGTAACCTTGAGCGCAACTGTGCTAAAGGCAACAACTGCTTAGTCAATAACAACTCGAAGCACTCAAAATACGACAGCAACAACAACAGGAGCAGCAGCAGCAGCAGCAGCAGCAGCAACACCAATAAAATACAACAGAAATTAAAATAGCAACCACACGGCCGTACATCATGGCGTATGGGTAATATCTGAATACGTATGGCACGACATATGCAGTAAATGTGCGAGGCAGCTGTGTTTAAATATTGCATTATGCACACACTGTGCGCTTCGTGTGTGTGCGTGTGCCACTGTGGCATGCCACTTGCCTCTGCCACTGTCGCTGTGTGTGATTGTGTGTGTGTGTGCGTGCGTGAGCAAGTTTGTCAATGTGTTATTGTTAGAGATGGTGCCAAATGAAATATTAAGCAAATTAATTCATAGAAATGCTCTAACTTGTATTCATGTGCCACTCGACAACAACAGCAACAACAACAAAAACAACAACAAGCAATAACAACAACAACAGCAGCATGTTCGATGACGCATTCTAGAGTAGGGCAGAAGGTTAAATTACTACGGCAACAACAACGGCTACGGCTACGACATCGTCTACGGCTACCGTCGAAATTCGCCACGTACAGCGATTCGGATTCGGAGTCCGAAAATATTAAAACCCGATACCAATACCGAATCGCAGCACGCAAGTTGGCGATTTATAGGCGTGCGACCAACTACAATAAGCATCTCCTGCTACTGCTGCTGCCGCTCCCGCGCCCGCTCCTGCCCCAGCCCCAGCCCCAACCACAGCCCCCCTCTATGCAATAGCTCAACAAAGTTCACCACAATAACAAAGAGGCCCAGCAATAGTTGTTGCTGTGGTGAATTTGCCAATAGACAACAATTCAATGTGTGCCTCGGGGCACAAGTGTGACCGTCTAACGCAAATAAATATCGTCAAGTATCGTTTAACTAAGAAACAACAACAACAACAACAACAACTGCAAATAAAACAAAGAGAATTCCAAATTAGGCATTGAAAAGGAATTAAAGAAGAAAAAGAAAAAATACTCAAACGTGCGTGTCAGCCGCTGCGAGAGCGTGTGACTGTCGGGAGAGCGTCGGGAGAGCGTGACGCGTTGAATTCACCACGATTTGTTTTCTCCTCGTTGACGGGCAGCAGCAGTTCGAATAAAAAAAACTTTCACTCTCGGCACAACGTGGCGGCGGGCGGTGCGAAAGCATCGAGCAGGAAGCGCATAAAGTGACACACAAACACACACATACACACACACACATAGAACACTCACACACACACACACACACACAGACGGAACACTTAACACTGAACACAGATAGCAAGCCAGTTAAAGAAAGCCCACAGTAAGCAAACTAAACAACGAGCAGCAGCAAAACTTTTGCATGCCAGCAGCTGACTGCTGCAGGAAGCGTGCCACAGGACACGGGACGGCAGGACAGCCGCAGCGGCAGCGGCAGCGGCAGCAGAACGGGACAGTGGCGGACAGTCCGGCAGCGACTGCCTCGCCTGACTGCCTGTCAGAGCCATTGAATAGGCCTCTTCAGCGCGAACACTGGCACAGGATACAGGCCAAGCACACACGCAACGCAATTTAAATGTATCCTTAGAATTTCAAACAGGTGAGCGACATTCATTGAGGAAGTAACAAAACACAAAAACCTACAAAAATAGTTGCATATCGTTCGTTATGCGCAAGGGAAACGAACCAAAAGACCAAATGCAACGGGTTTTTGTTTTCGTTTTAGTTTTCACTTTAGTTTTTATATATTTCATGCAAGATAAATGAGCGCTTGAGAATTGTGAATGGAAACTTTTAGACAATTCGTGTGACGGAAATGTTGCTGATTGTTGATTGTGATCAATTGTTGGCGCTGCATATGGAAGACAACTTATTTTATAGAAAAATGAATGGCCTTTGTAGTGTGTGCTAGGGGGTGTTGTTGTAGTCCTTGCTCCAAAAGTGATAGGAATGAGTTACATGGAGTAACATTTAGTCAATCTGTGTGCTATAAAGTATAATCTGTGATGGCTGAGCTATACATTCGATGAAGATATATTTTTCAATTTAAAAAAAATAAAATAATAACTGGCGAATTTATTTACGTGTATATATCAAGCCTTGGTGAGCAGTAATACAATATATATATTAATAATAATGCAATATATTAACTATATCTAAACTTATAAAAACTTATAAATCATTTTGAATAATATAAAAATATAAAAATTTAGAAAACAATAGCTGCCATAAAAATAATAAACAAATAACAAAACAAATATGTATATATATTTTTTTAAAATTACATATATTTTATTAAATCAAATAATTTATTTTTTTTAATTAACTATTATTATTACTTTTTTTTTAATTTTTAATTGCTGTTTTGATTGCAATCTGTCATAATAACAAAAATAAGTACATGTTTACCCTCTTTTCATTATATTAATAATCATTATGGATAGTATACCAGCTGGATTTATCAGTTCATAATTCTATGAAAAGACCTCTTCAGGCCAATTCAGATTTATAAACCGCATACGTACTATATATGTAACTGTTATGCCAGTATTATCACAAATTGATGTACTCTATTTCATATTCATCGCACAAATAGCTCCAGTAGCCTTTGCCAAATTCCGCTATTCCTTAAGGGATATACATCTATTCTAGTTATAGATTTGTCAACACGCAAATCAATTTTAGTTCCATACGTAACTGGAGACTCCGTCTCTCGCTCTCTCTCTCTCTATATATGGTTGGGTTATTGTATCATTTATCATTCAGTGTTACCTGGCCATTATTTATGTTACGTTGTCAACACACGATAGAGGCGCAGAGGAAGAAGAGGAAGAAGAAGACGTCAAGGGCGAGGTGTTTGGCTGATGGGTGAAAATTAATAATGTAACCGTTGGGCTCAGCTCACATCGGCGCATAAGTAATAGTTATTTAATGAGTTTTTCGGTTGGAATTCTAGCCAAAAAGTTGTTTGGCGCCAGGACATTTAATTAAAATTTGCGCCTAATTAAACGTCAAAACGAGGCCCGTGCCGCAAGGCGAGGCGAGGCGAGGCCAGCAGCTAACAGGACATTGGTAGGCGCTCAGGGCGTATGAGTGATTTGCATTTATACACATCAATAGGCGTTTTAACTGCGTGTGTGTGTGTGTGTGTACGTGCTTCTCTCTCTGGCTGTGTGTGTGTGTGTTGGTAAATTATCAGCGCCTATTTAGTAGCTCGCATTGCAGCAGTCTGTTTGCCGTTTGTTTATGTTTCCCTCTCTCTCTCACTCTCTCTCTCGTTCTCTCTCGCTGTTTGCCTTTAATTGAAAACGAAAATTGATTTCGAGCTGTGAAAATATTCTGCACAATTGCGTGCCGTTTGCTGATAAACGTTATGTGCACATTTCCATCTATTTACACATGTAAACGTGGCTCAGACGCTGTTTGCGTTTTGCGTTTTATATTTTGCATTTTATTAAATGCGCCCTAGGGTATGCAATATATTTATGCATATTTGTTCCTTCATTCTCTCACGTTTAATTGTTGGTCGAGCTTCTTCTAATTGCAACACAGTCGAGGTCGCGGCGCTGCGTTTGGGCTAGCTCTGCCAATTAGTGTGCAATTTATGCAGCTGAAGATGTGCTTTAATTGCCGTCGCAACGCGGGCGCATGATGGGCGTGGCCAGAGTGCCACGGAGTGGAGGATGAAGTGAAGTGCATATGATTCAAATTGAGCTAAGCTAGATGCAAGTAATCGATAGTAGGACTCTATATACACTATATGGTTAGAGTAAATAAGAGAAATTCAAGTTCTATGGAATGGGAGAAGTAGTTGACTGCCAAATACTCTGTAGCAGAGCTGGACTTGTATGGGTTCATTGTTTTTTTAGCAGAAAAACTCATTCGGATTTGAATTATATAAACCTATAGAAGAGAAAGTCATAAAAAACTTTTCTGTCGCAGATAATAAAAAGCAAATACGCATTATGTGCATGATAATATATCGATAATGTATTCTCTGCGGATAAAAATAGAAAAGGAATTTAAATTCATGGCAACTTTATTACCAGCAAAAATTCAGTGCCAAGCACATAAAAATATAAGTTCTATTAAAATAATAATAAATTAAATTCAACTTGAATTTAATGCTGAGTATTAAGTTTTATTGACAGGAATTTTTTCGCCTTGCGTATGGTTTTTTGAGTCAGCAAATTGAAATTATGCGTCTTATGCTTTTCATAGTAAAAAACTATGAATTTAACTATAGCTAGAAGGACAGCTCAATAATGTTGATTTGTTATGAAAGCGGCGTTTAATACAATCATAATTTTGGGATTTATCTAAATTGATAATTATTTATTATTAACCACTTATTATTTTTGATATTATAATTATTGATTGTTATTATTATTTAATTAAATTTTTTATTATTAATTTTATATATTATTTTTATTTTTTAATATGATATATATAATGTATTTCATGAAATGTGAGTGGGTGTACCATGTACAAAGATTTTTTTTATTATATGATATTTTCATTTTATATTTTCATAATTAAATTCTATCTATTTTTTTTATTTTTATATTATTTATTATAATTTATTTTGTATTATTATCTTAACTTTTTCTTAAGACATTTTATATATTTATATAATTTTAATAATTATTTCTATATTAAAACTGCGATTATTCATTTAATATGGGAAACCATATTTAATATATATTTATATAATTCTAATATAATTGTATTAAATCAGTGATTATTCATTTCATATTTTATTTAATATTTATATATTTTTTTTTTATTAAACCTAATTTATAAATATTTTATATGCAGTTATAAATACAATACATTTTATTATATTTTAAATTAATCATGGTTAAGAAAAGTTTGACCTATAAAAAAAACCTGTATAATGTACAGAGAGTAGAAACCATATTTGTTATATATATTATTTGAGCAATAAGTCTATTGCTACCTTTATCCCATATTTAGCTGTGCAGTTCAATAAAACTTGAGCTGCTAAACTTTATTTAGTTTGCTTTTATGACAGAATAAATAACTTTCTTTAACTGGCAGACAGTTTGATCCATGCATATTTCATATTCTAAACAAATAATCGAAAAAAAAGAAAAAAATAAACGCTTGGCTATAAATGTGCTCGAAGGTCGTTAATTGTTTGGGTGCTCAATTATAGCAATTGATAAAAAGTGGCTATAAAAGGAAAGGCGCAATAAGCAACGAAATAATGCAAAATCAATACAAAACGAAAGAGAGAGAGAGAGAGAGAGAGAGAGAGAGAGAGAGAGAGAGAGAGAGAGAGAGAGAGAGAGTAAGGCGAATTAGAAAATATAAAAATAAGGTGAATTGCAGAAAGTCGAATTTGACATCGTATAATAAACAAAGTAATAATCGTTTAGTTGCGTGGCAGGACTCGTAAGGCCGCCTTAGGACTCGCTGGATAATACAATAATAAGCCCGCAATTAGTGTCACTGATAGATGCGATGCGATGCGATAAAGCCGCCAAACAGCTGCGACCCAAAGCATTTGCATTGTCCAAATATTTGAGGCACACAAAGGATGTGCTGGTAGGCAGAAGGATAAACGGCTCGACTCGACTCGACTCGATTTGATTCGGGCTACATTAAGTGCAAGTTCTTTTCTAAATGCCAGCCAGCTCCCTCTCCACTCTCCCTCTCTCTACCACTCACTTGGTATGCCCTTTTTTTGCGCCGCTTTTGTCTGATTGAAAAAGTTGTTTGGGAGCGAAGGGCAAATCGCAATTTCAATTTTAATATTTCCATTCGCCTATGCGCTTTACAGCTCTGAATGGAAAACTACTGCGAATCGTTTCATTTTTTTCTTTTCCATATAGATGAGTATGAGCGTGTGTGTGTGTGTGTGTGTGTGTGTATTTCCACTTTTGTTCATTTGCCACATTCCCATTTCGCATTCAGAGTTACAGTTTCAATGGCATCGCCAAGGCTGAGTGCCTGAGCTGCCGAGAACTTTCCTAATACACGATGCTTAAAGGACGAACACAAATGATGTTGTAAGGCGAGTCACACAGCCTCCGCACTCCCCCTCCACTTTCACTTTGCCGTGCGAGTCCTTGTCCAGAGCAACTAAAGTCTTAAGTGAATTAAGAGCCAAACTTGTAACATTTTCTTTACCTCGTTATTTTTTGCCCTCTCGTCCTCTGGCTGCCGGATCTCAAGGCTTTGCCACTTAATGAGCGACCCTTTCGCGTGTGAAGTGCTCGAGCTACGTAAATAAAAACGGATTAGTTTTGCGGCAACTGTTTCCCGTAAATATCTATTAATGCTTTGCCTTTTTTCTCTGCCTCTGCGCTCTCTCTCTCTCTCGCTCTTTGTCTGCCTCTCAGGTGCTCACCTGTATCAGTTTTTGTTTCGGTTTCCGTTTCCTTATTCCCCTCCGCGCTGCCTTCAAAGTTCAGGCTCATTTAATAAAACAAGATTGATTGTTATGGCCCGGCCGAGTGCACAATCTAGCCGCAGGCTAACATCCTGCAGGCCTCGCATGCCACCAGGCCGACCAACAACTCATTTTCGGCCAGTGTAGAGCTCTGTGTGTGTGTGTGTATACACATGATGAAGCATCTCACATATTGAACATGAATTCGCTGTGTGTGAGTGTGTGTGTGTGTGTGTATAGAAATTAAATATAACATCATTTGCCCTACAAATAACATTTGATTAGTTGTATAACGAAATAAAGAAAGATTTTTGTCCTAATAAAATTGATAATTGATAAATAAATATAATAAAGGAAGACTTTTATCCTAATAAATATAATAATTGATATATATTTGTATGTAGGGATATATGTATATATCGGCATATATAAATGAATTTTGCGTGAACAGATGAGAGAACAAAGAGACGTTATCTATGTATATACAGTCCAGTCTCTATAATTTGTACCCCGCTAAATCAAAAATTGATATAAACTGAAACAAATTCTAGTCCCTTGAAAGAAATGCGTTCTCAATAATTCTCGATCATTTGAATTTCTGTGTAAATCGAAATAAAACTGATTCCCTTGCCATTTCGACTTATCGGAATTCTACTGAACCAAAAACCAGCTTAGGCAACTCCATTTATCTGTCTACATTTTTTATTCTCTTTAAACTACACTCCAAGTAGTTTTCTTTTAGCAGTTAGACCTTTCAATTTCTTAGCTGTATTAAAATAAACTCATGAATATAGATAAAGAAATATTTCTTTTGGCTTTTCCCATTGATCTGTGCAATTTTCTCCAATCCAATCTGAAGTTCTTTGAAAAGGCTGCAGGCCATTTGCTTCCCAGAATACTTTTAGTTCAGCCTGACGTTTATTATTTTATATCAGCTTTCTTTGCTTTTAACTCTCTCTCTCTCTCTCGCTCTCTCGCTCTCGCTCTCACTATCTGTCTCTCTTGCTGTTCATTTAAATAGCTGCCAGCCTTTTGCTTTGTTCGAGGCCAAGCAAATCGATTAATGCATTCATAAATCATTGAACTGTTACAGACCTTTTCAAATGTAATTCCGACTTATTTGCTGATCGTTGAGCTCAACTATTTTGCTATCAAATCGCAATTTGGGCTAAAAATGTGAAAGGACTAGCCACCTAAGGCAACTATGTATACTATATAAAATCAAATTTTCATATTATGCTATCGAATTTTTGAGGCAGCCACGTAAAATATTGCACCGGAGGCAGCCATCAGGAATAAATATGTATATGTAAAAATTCTATAATCTCTACTATAATATATATGTATACATATATCTATCTCTCTCTCTCTCTCTCTCTCTCTGTCTCTATTTATGTTCGTTTACTATGAACAGACACGTGAGCCACTGCCTTGTCGCATAATTCTTGGAGCACAAGCAAGAGAGCTTAGAGCAGGAGGCAGAGCGTGCCTAGACCTAGGCCTAGGCCTGAGTGTGTGTGTGTGCGAGTGTGTGTGTGTGTGTCTATGTGTGTCTATAAGTTGCGTGAGTTCTTGTACTCTCAGACATTGTACACACTCCATAGTTGTCTATCGTCTGCGGCTTGAGTGCGCGTCTCGCTAACCTGCACTCACGAGTTGTTAAACTAACTTTCGTGACTGGACATGTGTTTAACTGTGTATGTGTGCGTGTGTGTGTGTGTGTGTGTGTGTCTTGGCACAACTTGGCACACACTGGCAGCGCAGAGCGCACAAGGCTTCCCCTCGCTGGCAAATATGTAGTTCCATTTGCCTTTTACATTTCCACATTTCCTACTTGGCTCGTTTGCGTGTCTGCGCATAGATAGATGCAGAGGACAGTGACAGGGACGGCGGACAGGGGGAGTGCGACCTACTCCGCGGAATGCCTGCCGCTTTGCATATTTATTTTATTTGATTTGATTTTATTTTTTTTTTTTTTTTTTTTTTTTTGTTGCCTTTTATAACTCCTCTATGCTATATCTGCGCTTATATAACGCGACGTGTGATTAAAAATTCGTAACTTAGCTGTTGCTTTTACCTTCATTTTATTATTTTTTCCTTAGTTTTGTTTGAGTTCTTTCAGCTGTGCTGAATTCAGTTTTGTGACTTTGTTTCGTTTCTTTTTTTTTTGCTGCTGTCCTGAAACATCGTTTTCTTTTGTGTGTGACAGGCTTTTTATTATTTAGCTGGCATGCCAGTGGGCGTGGCTGTTGAACGAGTGTGCCGCTTTTTCGAGCGTGCTGCGTCTTTTGTTGCTATTTGCTGCTTCATTAATATTTAATTAAAAAATCAATAGTTGACATGTAAGTCAGCGACGTTTCGTGGCTGCTTCGTTGTTGCTCTTCTGCTTCGTCTTCGTCTTCTTCTGGTTGTTGTTGTTGTTGTACTTTGCTTTTCAAATACCTTTTCTGTCTTAACTTATGCATATGCATGGCGCATATCTTATTACAACAGATTTTCTTTTCCTTTGCCGCCTGCCACCTACGTGACGTTCCACTTTTAAGTCCCCCCAAACACATGACACATTTTCCGTTTTTCTTTTCTATTTTGTGTGTGTGTGTGTGTGTGTTTTTCGCTTACTTTTTTTTTTGAAAGAAAATTGAATAAGACATAGCGAAATGTGTTGCATATTTATCAGCAGCTGCTCCCGTAAAGCTGAAAGCCGAAAGGCGCGTGTGTGTCCATTCAATATGCATGGCAGACATGTCCGAGCACCTTTTAATTAACGCCAAATTTGCATAGCTACGGGATCTATTAAAGAATCATGAGCTTATTCTTTTTTCTCTCTCTCTCTCTCTTTCCTTTGTTTTTTAGCCGTTAGTCTGGCAGCTGCTCTTAGCCGGCTCAGACATCAGCCATATATTGTGTTACATGCGAGCAGTGCAAATTTATGTAGAAGCTATAAAACGCAAAGAACAAGAGCTGCTAGCGCCCTCTGTTGGCCTCATTGGGCAGCTTGCATCTCTCGTATACTTTCCGTTTTGCAATTTTCGGCTGGATTTAGCGAAAAGCCCTCGTGAGTCGTATACTTACTTGGACCATTCAAATATTTAACTTGGACTTTATTCTTTCTTATTACTCAATGCTTTTTAGAGAGCGTGGAGTCGTTTATATTTATTTTATATATTATAGGATATATATAGGTAACAAAAAAGAAAACTATCGCTAGTGACCCTTTTCACATTTTCTGTGGCAACATTTATTCACATAAAAATAAATATCAATAGATCCGGGACTAGTTTGTGTTGAGCTCTGAAGCTAAAGAGTTAACTTTTACGGTAAACACTCGCTGTGCTCCCACTTGATAGCGGATGAATACAAAATGAAAACATAGAGCTTATTCAGTGTTTATTTGCAAGCACTTGAGTGAGTATGATACTCGATGATGCTTTGGGATACTCTATGATAGACTATGATACTCCATGAAATCCTTTGAGTTATTCTCAATGATTCTTTGTGATACTGTTAGAGGTTCTATCAGACTCTAGAATACTCTATATATTCAAAGTGTAAAAATTTTCAAATATTTGCACAGTTATTATACTCCATTATAGTGTGGAATATCTTAGAATTTTTTATATATTATATATTGTATTAAATGTTTAGGAACTTTACAGAATTGGTTAAGCTATGATACTGTCTGATACTCTATGATACTCTATAATGATCCTCCATGACATCTTTTGATATTTTATGGTATTATGCTCGTAGAATATGATTTTCTATGACAGTCTATAATCTTCTATGATACTTTATGATATAAAAGAATTCTTTATAAATGTGCTAGAGTTTGTTAAGCTTTATAGAGCATTAAGTCATGTTGTCCGATTTATCTTTGAACATTTTATAGAAGCCTAATATTTCAGAGTCTTCCTGGAGCCTTTTAAATTTGTAGATATTCCAACTTAGAATCCCTTTAAATAATTCTCAAAATTATTTCGCAAGTATTTATTGTCTTTAAGCTGTCTAACTCTATGTGAATATCATAAATGTCTTCTTAGTATAGTTGCATTCCAAGCTCATCTCCATCTCTGACGAGTGAGAAACTGTCACGTGCTTTGAGCTGTCTAACCCACGTTGAGTGCGGCTGTCATTATTTGAAGAGACAACTATGATCCAAACGAGGCACGTGTAGTTGCAGTACATTTTGTTATTATTTTTAGCAGTTTACCTCGCACACACATACAGTTTCTCTCTCTCTCTCTCTCCCAGTCGTTCGCTCTCACGCATACATCGACACATTACTCGTACTTCAGAGTTCGGCTCGCTTAAATAGCCAACGGCTCTTGTGCAGGTAATTGAGCTTTAACATGCTCAAAGCTTATTAATACATGTAAAAGGGGCTTTATGTATGCGTGTGTGTGTGCGTGTGTGCGTGTGTGTGTGAGTGCGTGTATAGCTGTATGAAGTTTGTGAAGCTTTGTTTTGCTTTGGCCAGCGTTTATTTGTGTTCAATGCTGTCGCCGCTCTTCTGCCCAGTTGAGTTTTATTTATGTGACATAATTATCCCAGTCGACGTAGGCTGACAGCATAAATCCATCCGATAATCGTTCCCATGAAATGGCCAGCCAGTGCCCACGCACATATGTACATAGTAAAATATATGTATAACAGTTTTCATCATATTTATTGCGATATATTATGGCCAAGAATCTGTGATGGCATACTTTTCGACTCAAGTATCGGTAATAGCTGTCATATGAATTATACTAGAATTTACTAGAATTTACGCTGCTAAAATCTGTTATACGATTTGTTAGCTGTATTGAACACTATTGTGTTATATGTACTATCTGATATATCTCATTTCTTATATCATTTATAGATGAATATCGTAATGATGTAAGCATTCTGTTATAGACTTCTCTGTGATATTTATTTGTGATATATACAACTTATGTTATATTACAATATCATTTATTTTATTTTTATATACATATATATATTTAACATTTTTTATATTGTATAAGATACTGTTCTGTTATATATTTTTGTTATACATATACATATATTCATATTTAATATATACTAAAAACTGTTATATATTATTCTGTCATATATGATGTGCTATTACTACTATTCTGTTATATAATTCTGTCTTGAATTCTGTTATCTAGCTATTTCTTTGTATATTTAATATATATTCATTAGTTATGTATACTCTTTCTACTGCTTTATATCAGACATCTGTCTTATGTATATTTCGTTATGCTATATATCATATAATTTTCATTTGTAATGACTTGTGTTGTTATGGCTTATGGAAATCTCTCAGATCTTTAAGATTTATTGACATCAAGCGGAAATGGGCACACACACATGCGCACGCTTTCTCTCACACACATACAGAGGCCCCACAAATCATTTACACACACACATACTAGCTTCCACGTGTACAGGTAGATGGATGTGTATGGCTGGGCTCTACCTTTTTTTTACGCGCAATTAACCCAGTTACAAGTTCGACATGCCGCAAAGCAAACTCAGCGACTCACACACACACATACACGCATACACACACATACACAAACACATCCTGCATTTATCATAATTACTTCCCCGAATATTTGTGCACAGCGCTGCCAAAAAAATAATGCTGAAAAAGTTTATGAAGGCCCAAGCTCACACACACACACTCACACACCTGCCCTCACACACACCTCCTCTAAAAAGGCGACAATTTAAATGGGGGGAAAAAACGAAAAAAGAGTAAGAGAAATGCGCGCGTTGGCTGCTTAATGTTTTAATATGCCTTCAGCAACTATTAAGAGGATTTCGCATTAAGTGCCAGGCACATATAAGACATCAATTATTTATAAATAAAAGCGCAGCCCACTTACGCACAAAGTATTTTATAGCATACTTCTGAGGGCCAAGGCACAAAGCCAAAAACCACAACAGCAACAACGACAATGTAATTGCTCTTGCAAATTGTCAACAACAGCGACAACAACTGAGATAGGATGGGAGAGAGAGGGACAGCGGTAGAGAGAAAAAATAAATAAATAAAACTACGACAGATAAAACTAGCCAAACAAACAAATAAACAAACAGCGAAGAAACATGACGGCAGCCAGATGCAAATGTAAATCCAGAAGCTAGGTCAAAAAAAAAAGAAAAAAAAAAAACATAAACTTGATTATGAAACAACGAAGTTTAGATACACTTTAAGACAGATGAGAGGGAGATGTGGCACAGAGGGATACTAGTAGAAGAAATTAGAGAGAAACTCTAGAGATACATTTACTACTGATAGATACTGTATGAAGATACTAAAGTGACATACCATATGAAAATACTAGAGGAAGGTATAACTATTCAATATATGTTCGATATATTATATATTAATAATATTAATATCAATATTATATATTAATATAATAGTTATATAGTTTATTGAAAAGTCTTGAACAGATCTCCGAAAAAAGTTTTGAGTATTAAATGGACTTATATAAGAAATACCTGAGTTATATAGATCAATTTAATGTCATTAAAATCTGGTCTGTATTTTTATTCATTCATGCTATCCTCTAATAAATATATAATGAGAAAAAAACACACTTTGTTCAGATTAAAAAAGGCAAATTGCCATGCATAAACATCATTAGCTTTTTAAAGTCAAAGACTTCTGCGACAACTACCCGAGAATGCAAATGCTCTGTCGCAAGGGCATTCGGAGTATAACTAAAGAAATATGCATAAATATGAGAGTTATGTGCGCTTATGAATATGTATGTGTGCGCATATTAGTTAGTGTTTGTATTTGAACAACAGTTACTTTTCAAATCAAACAAAACCGGGAGGCCATTGACAATGCCAACGCAAGGGAGGAATGCACAGTGGGGCCAAGAGCTTAGTGCCCAGATGAGTTCGGCAGCAATTAAAACAATTTGCTCGAATGATTAATTGACTAACGGCAGTAAGGTCATTATTATGCTGTCTCATGGATGGCCAATCGATAATGGTATATTAATTGGATTCGTCTGCTTTTGCGACACTGTGCGAGTGCCAAGAGGAACGAATTCTAAAAACAAAACGGAAAAAATGTCACATTGCGCACATGAAAAATGTCCTTGGGACAGCGCCAAACGCCAGTCAGCGGCGAGTGAGTGAGAGTGAGAGGGAGAGGGAGAGGGAGAGAGTGTGCGTGTGTGTGTGCTCATTGTTGTTGGCTTTGGCAAAGCAAGGTCATGAGTAAATACGCTGGAGCCTGCTGCTGTTTATTTTACAACAAAGCTCGGCCAAGCACAAAAAAAGGACACACGCTCGCAATTTATTGTCGAATATTTGTATATATGTATGTGTGTGTGTATGTGTGTTTGTGTGTATACGTGTGTAAGAGTATCTAGCTTGATTCTTCTTATTGATACAAATGCACATATGAATTTATAAAATATGCACACACACACACAAACACACATACACAGACACTCACATGTGGAGCATTTGCTTGCCAATTTACTGTGGAAATACATTCACAAATGCAAATGTATATCCGTTTATCAAAAAGTACATTATTGAGTGCTTGTTAGAGCTAAGCACAGACAGCTACATCTATTATGCACACACATATACATATATTTATGTATTCACATATGTATTGCATTACATATAATTATCCAGCGTGCGAAGAGCTTAATATACATATGTATGTATTTCCCTTTGAAGTTAGTAATTGCATTATTTGGGCAAGGTTTTCTTAGCTAACTGTAATTGCTGCAGCTGAGATTTAATGCATATATTTGCTGCTCTGATGGCATAATATAATAAATATAATCAAGTTAATGTTATTAGGGAAACACATCAAATTGTGAATAAAATACATCTGCATGCCATTAATTTGTAAATTATTTTGCATAATTTAACATTGTTGCTATTTTTTGTTCAGGTGAAAATTAAAAAATAATATGAACAATAAATTAAATAAATATATAATAATTATTTTATTTATTAAGGTTAAATTTGTTGACATAAATATATTACATTTAACAATTAGATAACTATTTTCTTTAATAATTTTTTCTTTATTTATTCGGAAGCACCAAAGCATCTTTTTGCTCTATTATATTCTTTAATAAATTCAAATTAATTTTGAAGCTTTTTTATTATAAATAATATACCTTACAAACTTACAAGTTTCTATTAAATATTATTTTCGTATGTCTAGTTGTTTTCTATATTTATATTCCACTTAAACAGTATGAAAAAAATATTAATTAAGAGAAAAATAGTAATTTATTGACCATTTGCATTCATTTGCATTAACTCTCTGTTCGTGAATTTAAGCGAGCAAATCAAATTCATTTGCTCTAGGCAAGGCCGTCGGCTCGTTTCGTTTTTGTTTTCTGCTGAGCGCCTTGAGTTGTTTCATTCGTGTGACGATCTCTTAACGAAGTCGTTTAGGCAGAGTGAGAGAGAGAGAGACATACGATTGCCATCGATTGGTGGTAAACGATCTTCACATGCACATGCACACACTCCTTTCTCATACGCTATCGATGTGCTTAGCGAAGGCAACAACCGCTTACACACCAATACATTTACAGAACACTTTTTGCTTTACTTAACTCAGTCGGCAACCAATGGCGCGAAACAATAGAATGAAACGATTCGACACGAGCGCAAACGAACTCATTGAAGAGCCGATGATAGGCTGCTCTCTCAGTCTTCTCACGGTGTGTTAATTAAAGGAACAGATATGCTACAAAATAATTAAATAAAAAATATTAAATATTTTTTATCAAACCAATATGTTTTTATTATTATTAAATGATATAATTATGATATATTTATGAATATATAAATATATTAATTTGGTTTAATAGTCAGATATAAATTGAAAAAATTGATTGCCAACTGCTTCAATTTAAAAATTTATTTAATATCATTTGTTTTTATATAAAAAATAATAGTATACATTAAATTTTGTATTTAATTTATTGAATATTATTAATAATTATAAAAGTTCATAAAACATTTATATATCTCAGAACATTCATCGTATTTATTTTTAGCTACTTGCCTTATGCACAACTCACTAATATCATGTTGATTATAATTAAATTATTATAGATAACATACCAAATAAATCTGTATGAAATGATAAAATGAAAATGCATTAATTAACATATAAATAGACAGATAAAAGTTTAAGCACCCAACCCAAATTCACATATCTAAACGTTAACTGGCAACGAAAGTTAGCTTATGGCCAGCCATACCACAACATTATTTCATTTATGTGAGTTTACACGGCGCAAACTGCATACCCTGTAATTTGCATTCAAAAATAACTCTATAAGCACACACTTTAAGCGGATTTAGCCCAATTTCCACATGCGAATGTTGGACTAAGTGAGAGCCGAAGTGAACAGCGCAATTTTCGTCGACGAATTAATGAGCTTTCCCTTCCGCTGTCAAGAGGGGGGCCAAATGTGTGTGTGCCAGAGACACTAAGGATGAGCGAGTGGGGTAGAACTTGTCCCAACTTTGGCATATGCACATGAATAATGCAGCCGGGTTTGTAGGTTCTGCTATTGATTTCGAAACAAAAATCGCATACGCGGCGTATGCGAGCAAACAAAGGAAAGCAACCAACAAATGGGCCATATGTATGTGTGTGTGTGAGTGTGTGTGTGAGTGAGTGTGTGTGAAAACATATGACTCTAGAGATTAAGCCATTGTTTGTAATGGGAGCCGCAGCTAGCGCGTGGCTGAGCTGCGGCTTAACGATTGCGAATGCAAACAAAAGTTCCTGGGAGAAATAGTGTTAAAAGAGAGAGAGGAGAGACGGGGGGTGGGGGAAGGGCAGGCTTATGCTCACATATTGGATAGCCTATTTTCAGTTGTTTGACTATGAACTAACCAGGGGCACACATTGCCATATTCCATATTCACATTGCAGCACCAGCACCCCAACAGTGTAATGCGCCTTGGGGGTAGTGGTATACCATACGACGGCGACCCCCTGACAATGAGCGCAGCTGGCAATGACTATGCCGAATTATGCGATCTTGGACCATCACGTTGGAGTGCACGCGCCTATGGATATCATGCAACACAAGCAGCAAACGCATCCGGCCTTGGAATTGGCGGCATTGGTGTACCGGGCGCCACACAATCATCATCGAGCGTGCCGACGGGCGGCTCATCGGGCCTCAGCGCTCATCATTTGCGGAGCAGCGCAGCGCAGCCAAACAGTTACGAGGCGGAGGACATTGGTCTGGCCTTTGGCATGATCAGTCCGCCGCCAGGCAGCGCCGGACACGCGGCCCATTACGGCCCCGGCCCCGGCGCTGGCTCCCGTGTGGGCAACAGCACCAGTTCGCTGCGTGCCGGCGGCGGTGCCGGAGGCGGCAGTGGTGGTCGCTCCGGCCTCTACTATTCGCCGCCGGGCACATCCTACACGATCATTGAGCGTCCCCATTCGCCGCACTACTACTACAATTCGGCTGGTGTGCCGACCAAGGGCGGCTCGCTGCCGGGTCGCGGCTCAGCGTATCTCAGCTCCTCGCCCTCGAGCCACATGGCCGCCGGCACCGCCGGCACGCTGCCCACATCGACGGCGGCGAGCGGACGCCACTCGGCCTCGGCCATGGGCAATGGCAACAAGAAGCGGCCCATTTCCCCGGAGCAGGTGCTGCGCATGTTCGGTGCCACGCAGTCGTCTTCAGTTCCTACGAGTAGCTATCACTATAGCAACGGCGGCACCCGGGATCGGGATCGCACCGGGCGACGCAGCCCGGCCAGCAGTCCGCCCTCGACAACGCATCAGGTGAGCTGGCTCTCTTCTCAAAGATATTCCATGTGGTAATCCCAACTCTTTGGCAGATCTATCGGGATCGTGAACGAGATCGGGATCGCAGTGTGCCCAACATACATGAACTTACCACGCGCACTGTTTCCATGTCGCGTGATCAGCAAGTGGATCACGGCTTTGGCATTTGCGTTAAGGGAGGCAAAGACTCAGGTAAGTTTCTTCAAGCAGCGCTGCTCCAACTGTAGAGTAACAGTTGCTCCATAAAATGTAGACTGATTGCAAACGAAAAACTGTGAAGTTTATAGTTCTTTAAGCATTAAATAGTTAAAGGGTTTGTCATTCCGTTATCCCTGAGCTAAGAAAAACCTCGACTAGGCTAACTCAATATGCCTTCGAGTCCATTTCAAAGGAATCATACAAAGTAAAGGAAAGCTTCTTGCTCTGTGCAACGAATAGCCACAGCTGCTCTCCATTCCAATACATATCTACACATACACATACACATGCATACTATATGATTACGTATGGTTGTTTATTTGTGGAGTAACTCCTTGACGTTTGCGATGTTCCGCCCAGTCGATTCGAAGTTCAATTGCTTGTCGCTCACGTGTGAGACGATGTGTGGAACCTCAATTGGACTGACTCTTTAGACCATTTCATGCAATTTAATTTTCGATTCGATTCCATTGTCTGTCGTTCTCTTTGGCCCTTTTTTTCCTCGTTTTTCATTTCTTTTTTTTGCGCTCACATTCGCTTTAGTGTTATAAAACGGCAGCAGCTTTGACATTTCGAAGCGCATTTTGCACCTGGCTACCGCTCGATGTCCATGACTCTGCCTTTGCCGCCTCCCCTCCTCGGTCTCTCTTTCTATCGCTATCGCTGTCCCTGTCTCTGTCTCTGTCTCTGTCTCCTGCCACGCGCTCGTCCATTCACTGTGGGGTTTTATTTATTTTTAGCGTACAACGTGCGACGGCTTTAAAATCGATAAAAAAAGAGTCTATTTAAGTCGTGCAGCCGCGTATGCAGGAAGGTTCCATCTATCAATTCCATCTAACCGTGGACTCGCACAGTCTGCTGTTACTTCAGCTCGCTTTTCGGCACATATGGCTGCAGTGCTCTTTCCAACCCGGAAAAAGACAGACAAACAGACACACACTCACTCACTCGCACTCATTCATGCTTAATGAAAAAGGCTTACCGAAAAACAACGACATAAAACGGAATTTTCAATGTTCAAGGCGTTGCTGCCGAGATACCCTAGATTTTACTTGCTGAATACGGATTGAAATTAAATTGGTATATCTTTTAGTATTATAAATATAAACAATTGAGTTCAAATAAAATACATCACAAGAAAGTGAGGATTATATTGTTATTTGGATGAAAATAAAAACAAATTATGCAAAATATTAAATTTAAGTTATCGATATGTTGATTAGCCGGAACAGAGCCAAGATTTTATTGCATAATAGTTGATTAAGTTGTGTTCACTTTCTAGAGATATTAAAACTGATTCATTTCGCCGTCACTTTGAGTATACCTTTCTATAAAACTTATCGATAACTTTCGATGCAAAAACTGACAATAGAACTGGATACTTTAGTTACTGATATAACACAAGAGTCCATCATTATATTTTTTTACACATCGATTCTTTTCGATAGGCATTCCCTTTACCTGGCATACCTTTACATCGAGTTTAATTAACTCAAGTCAATCGATAATAGATAAATTTTATATGCTTTCTTATATAATTTCCTATAACATTTAACACACATACGCACCATTGCAGCCCTTATATTGTAGCTTTACCAATTTTTAATGGCTACAGGGTATAGAAATTGGGCCCAGCAGTGGGCGGCGTAGGGGCGTGTGCCCGTGTTGTGTCTTTTAATAAAAGTTTAATGCGCAGCGCTTGCTAATTGATTTCTTTTCTTTCATGTTGTTTCTCTCTCTCTCTCTCTCCTCTCTCTTTTATCGACAGGCTTAGGTGTTTACATCTCACGCATCGAGGAGAATTCGGTGGCGGAACGCGCCGGCCTGCGACCCGGTGATACAATCCTAGAGGTGAACGGCACGCCATTCACCTCAATCAATCACGAGGAGGCGCTTAAGGTGAGCTAACTGCAAATGCTGCTCTACGAAACTATCTTTTGATATATTTATCAGTAGCTTAAATAATTTTCTCTAAATCTATATATATAAATCGATTAGAGCACATTACGAGCGACAGCCTAAAGAAAAATATATCAAATAATACTAGAATATCTTACAATATGTAGACCAAGCTAACGAGTGTCTACTGTACGTAGCACATGGGTAAAATATGTAAAGGCTGCCAGAGTCTGTTCCAGTTAAGCATGTCCTGCAGTCCTTGAGCTTAGACAACGCCATCGAAAAATCTTTTCTACTCAAAAGAGATAATTTAATTGTACACTTTATTGATTTTTAATGCGATTTTGTTCGATAGGCTGCTTGTTTGCCTGTTAATAGTTGCGATAAGGGCCAATGCATTCGAGTAGCGGCGCCTATTATGTGCGACACTTGCCAGAGTATCTAAATCGCACGCCCCACATTCCCCCAGCCCCATCCGACCAGCGCACATAACCCACATTGGCAGCCAAGTTGGGGACAGCTGCGCTGCCTTCCGCTGACAGCGAAAGTCAATTTATTGTGGAATATTTTATGTGACACGTTATGATAGTCAATATAATTCTTCATATATAGGAACAGTAGCGGCGCTGCTGTGTGCGTGTGGCCCCATCAGAGGACATTAGACCTGCTGGGTAAAGGGGGAGGCGAGGGTTTGAATGTTGAGCACATGTTGTGCCACTTCCCACGCTGCCTTCCAATTTAAACTTTATTTTAACGACAACAATTTGTTTGGCAATGCATGCATAGAAGAAGAAATAGAACGGGTCTATTGCCGTTCCATCTCTCTCTCTCTCACACTCTGTCTCTCTCTCCCTCTGTCCTCGTTCTTTGCTCTGAACGATTTTGTGTAGTTTTTTCTTGACTATATCTTGCACTTAACATATTATGAAACATTTTGTATGAATAATAATACTAAACGTATGAGTAAATAAATACACACACTAATACAAATATACACTGAGAAAAAATTGGCAATAGATTAGTCGCATTGAATTCACTTTTTTCCTGTTTAATTTTTAAGTAGAACTTTATTTGATTTTTTGTTCTGATATTTCTGGAAACTTTAATTATATTTTTATAAATTATTATTATTTTTTTTTATAATTTATTTTTTTTAAACTACGCTTCAGCCAACACCTTAAGCACCATAAATTTGATTACTGTACTGCAGCTCGAAGTATTTTTACTCTAAACTCGTACTTTTAAAGTATTTAATTTAGAATTTTGGGACATTTTTTAATAGATTTTGATAAACTAATAATTTATGCTAACATTTTTGTCAAATTTGATGTGAGTCTCGAGATTTGCTTGAATAAGTCTTTCATTGGATTTTCTAAATTTATAATAAATCAATTTTTAAAGATTTTTATAAATATATGTTTTACGATTTTTGTAATAATTTATTAAAATTAAAAAGTTTTGGATGAGTGGAAAACACTTTTTCATTTATAACACTCTTCAAAAATTTTGATTGAAGATGTATAATATATTTATTAAAATTCCGTTTCTCAACTTGTCAACTTTGGCAAATTTTAAAGTTAACAAAATTCCATTTTCCAACACATTTTCCGAGAGGATCAACAAAAGTTGAGCTCCAAGCGCTTGCCACAACATGTTGCACCACAAAAACTGTATGTGGTTAATGTTTTGGGATTATCCCAAAACGAAATTCGAGGCTTGGACATTTGTGCCAAGCAATTAGCACAATTGCACGCAAATGAGTTTTTGGTTTTGAGCAATTAAAATGCTGACAGCTTAATGCAGCGAATGCTGAAATATGAAAATATGAAAGCTAACTGGCGTACAGCTAAAATAGCCACAATAAATGCACAAACAATAGTTGATATAAGTGGACACGACACGCCCACTTTAAGCATTGTGTACGCCCAGTTGAGTTGATTTCTTAATTAATTGCAATTTTATTTTATATTCAGTTTTTGTTTTTATTTCTTTCTCTCTCTCTCTTTGTAACTTTTTGCCACCCGTTTTTTGCTCTCTCTCTCTCTCTCTCTCTCTCTCTCTCTTGCTTCCCCTTCTATTGTTCGTTCGTTTTGCTTGCATCTTCCGTCTTCCGTCTCTTTTTTGTGTCTCTTCTATTGCCACATTTTTTCTTAACGCAGAGATGTGTGCAGATATTGAAATCGTCACGTCAAATCAGTATGACGGTGCGAGCGCCGCCCACGCTGAACTCAACGGCGCCGCTGCACGGTTTTGGTCCACCCTCGCGGGATCCCATGTACGCATCGATGGCCCCCCTATTACCCCAATCGGCAGCCGCCCAGGCAGCAGCCGCCGGCGGCGGAGGCGGATCGGGTCTGCCCTTTCGTCAGACCTGCTCCTGGATGGATCGACACGGTCGTCCGGCCTCGCCGCCCATGGAGTACGGCGGCAGACGAAACGATCGAAGAGATCGGTAAGCTGGATTAAGTATAACTACATATAGAATATACTTAGTAATATATATTTGTTGCTTATCTAGGGTACGTCGCGTGGAACTGCTCATTGAGCCGGGCCAATCGCTGGGCCTGATGATACGCGGCGGCGTGGAGTACGGCCTGGGCATCTTTGTGACGGGCGTCGACAAGGATAGCGTCGCAGATCGTGCCGGCCTTATGATCGGTGACGAAATCCTGGAGGTCAATGATCAGTCGTTCCTCGATGTGACGCACGACGAGGCCGTCAGCCAGCTGAAATACCATAAGCGCATGTCGCTGCTGATACGTGACGTGGGCAAGGTGCCGCACTCCTGCACATCCATCGAAATGGAGCCCTGGGATGCGTACAGTCCAACGGGCACGAGGTGAGTTGAGAGAACGGTGATGGGAGGGGTAATTGAGAGATGGGTGATGGGAGATAGTAGAGAGTGCACAGTGAAAAGTGAATAGGGGAGAGTGGAGACTGGAGAGCTTAAATTGGAGAATAGAAAATAGAGCCTAGACAGTGGGAATTGAAAATCGGATAGTCGAGAGTAGAGAGTGAGGAATAGAAAGTAGATAAAAAGCGAGAGGAAGATGGGTGATGATAAATAGTGGAGAGTAGAATGGTGAGTAGAGAGTGGAGAGTGAATACTGGAAATTAGAGAGTAGAATATGCAGAAATTGGAGAGTGGACAGCAGAAAGTAGACAAATAATGAGAGACATGAGAAAATAGATAGATTCCCTTGAGAAGAGGGGTAAATAACAGTTTATGTAATATATATTTTAGTAGTATTATATCAAACCCTCATTCCCATCTCTCGCAGAGCACGCCGAAAAGGTCAGATTGCGACCATGGTGGAGGAGAAGGCGCGCTCGCTGCTGCCACGACATCATTTTGCAAGTCTTTCATATTATATAGCCGAATATAGTGTGAAAGCAATGACCATAGATGCCTTTGTTGCCGTCTTATTAGAGATGTTAGATACGTACGAAAAGGTAAGCTAAACAGATAAACCAAAAACTCCTCCTCTATATACTAATTAAGTCGATCTTTAGCACACGCTCGTGACGGAAATTCGGGAGCTCGTCTTTCCGGAGGATCGTACACGTTACGATGAGCTAGTGTATCGCCGTGAGCGCGATCCATATAGCGTGGATAGGCATAGGGTAAGATTGTCAAATACCTCTATAAATGTATATGTGGAATAGAGAGTGCTCATTATAATGTCTGTCTAATTGACAAACTCCATTCCTGCAGCGTAAAGGAGACCCCGCACGTGATTTGCCGGAAAGCTTTTTAGAAGATTTATTCTACGACACTGACACCATATATACCTAGCTGCGCATGTTAAACTATTGTACGACAAAAATAATTTAACTACTCGCCTAGAAACTAGTAAAAAGAGAAAAATATGAGCTCTCACTATATAATTTATATATATACATATAACTATGTCTAACTATATAACTGTGTATTCTCTACTACGAAACTGTTTCTATGAGAATTTAATTTTATTTACATCTTATTGTTGTTGTCGCTGTTGTTGTTGGTGTTGTAATTTTTAGTTATATTTAATTGATTAATTCTCTAATGGAAATTATAAATCTTGATTATAAGTACATACTCTAATACTCTATACTCTATACACAAGCAAATACACGACACTTGTCCAGACAAAGCAAAACTTGTAGTTTAATTACTCATCGTGTAGGAAACTTTGAACGCAACTTTAACTGTTATATGTGTTTATTTACGATTATTATGTTTTCGCTTAATAGTTCTTCTCTGTTTGCTCTGCATGTTTATCAGTTTGAGAAAAGCTTTATTTAAATCGGCTTTTCGATTTTGTTTGCCTGGTGCAAACAAATATCGATAACAAAACGAATGTCAATTTTTAATTTACAAAATAAAATTAAAAAAAAAAAATGCAAAATGAAAAACATTGAAAATACATTAACAAAAGAATTAAACAATGCGGTTTTTGTAGTTGCACAAAAATTCTTTTTTCTTCTAGGCCTAAGTAGCAGGTACAGGTAATCGCTGTGCCTTGCGCGCGCTCCACTTATCGATAGCACAGTAAGATCGATAACAGACGCCGTTCATTGGTTAGGTTTAGTTGACTAAGCAACACAATCGATTGTATTATATAATGAAATTTTATACCATGTATTACCATGTATTATTCAGATATATCAGTAACTATATCGCACCTATAATACTATATATATAATATACCCAAACAGCAGTCACCGATAGCTCACCCAAAACTCTGCTTAAAACATAACTAGGCACCTAACGGAACAAAGTTATATGCATATATACATATATGTATATATTTATATGTATATGTATATGTATAGAACAATTGCACTGATCACTTCACTCTCTCTATCTCTCTCGCTCGCTTTTCGCGACTCTCTCTCTCTCACCCACACACACACCCACACACGCTATCTGTGTAGCTGGCTCTATGAAACTATTGCAGGCCTAGCCGTAGACCCTGTATATCATATTTCGCTCTCTTTCTCTCGCTCTCTGTCTCTCTGTCTCACTCTTTCACTCACGCTCTCTGACTCTGAATCGTATGCAACAACAACGTTCGTTCCATTCCATTCCCAACAGGTAACAGCCGACGACATGGAAGTAAGCGCCGCAACTGGACGCAGTCCCTCGTCGGACTCGGGGCTGGGCGGCATGACCGTAACGGATATACATAAACGGTACCTAAACACACACTGAGCACTCACTACTAACTAAACAAAACTAAAAAAAAAAAAATAATAATAGACTCACTATCAAGAAATGACCTGTAATGAACTGTAACTGTTATTCCGTTAACCGTTCCGTTGATAGACCCGCACTGCAGTTGCCCTATCGGCCCATGTCGGCGGGACCAGTGTTGCATCGATCACAGCATTATCAGCCAGCCACAGCCACAGCCACATCACATGCAGCTAGCAACCAATCACCATCACCAACGCCACCTTCACTACAACAACAACAACAACAACATTATCCACATCATACCTCATTGCGTCATCTGGGCGGCGTTGGAAGTGCGCGTCATCATCAGCATCTTCTCCCCCATCAACAGCTGCAGCAACAGCAACTACAACAACAGCAACAACAGCTACAACAACATCAGCAGCAGCAACAACATCAGCTACAGCCACATCAACATTTGGGACCAAATCAATTTAAAGTCAAGCAAGCCAAAGACAATCAGCAACAGGTCAGGAATTTGCGTCACAGCTAACTGATCTGTCTCAAGCAAACTCTATTCTGGCTCTGTCACTCGCTAGACTTTCAAGACTAGTTCCCTCTCTCTTTCTCCTTCTATCTATCTGTCTCTCTCTCTATATCAGATTCAGAAATCGTTGGGTTCTCAAAAAAGTTCTTATAATTTCTGTTTCTCTGAAAGTCTCTCTACACTTTCTCACTTTCTCTGCTCAGATAATCAAAGAGAGAAATAAATTTTATTGCATTTATATGAAAGAAAATAAGAAAAAAAATTGACATTCGGTACTAAAATCGGCTCTATTTGAACCGTTCCTTATATTGTGTGTTGTCTGTTGTCTCGAGTTTGTTTATTATTCGTTTTATTTATTTTTTTTCATTTCCAAACTTTGCCAATTTACTATTCTTAATGTTTTTTCGTGTATGTCTAAATGTCCCATTGTTTAATGTTCTCTCTCTTTCTCTGTCTATTTTGTTTTGTTCTCGAACTATTTTCGTTTTTAACTGTTGTCTAATTGGCTGCTAAGTGTAGTAGATTAATTGGCTTTTAACTGTTTATCAAGCTAAGAAAACTTGGCTTACCAAAACGAACAAGAAACCAAAAAATTGATTTTCCGCTTCTTCTTCTTCTGTTTGGCTTAGGAATACGGCTGTGATGAGCATAGAACTCGACGGGGCAGCGAAACCCTATTACCGGAATATGAACAAGATGCGGTGAGTAAGACATAGAGTTTTCTTCCGGCAGGTAAAGGGGCTCACTCTCTCCGTCTCTCTCTGTCTGTCTCTGTCTCTCTCTCGGTGCTTAGCAGCTACACATATCATTTCATTTCGTTCATTATCATCTCTTTCAGCATATACATCTACAGATATACTTACCATCCAACTAACATTTCAGAGCTAAAACATTTCAGCTTTGTTACTTTATTATCAACTAATTTAATATCTATAGCTAAAACACTAAACTTAAGCACTAAGAGCCTTCAACTCTTGATGGATTATGTTCATCTATATATTTATATATAGTCTATATAGCATGTATCTCTACGTATAAGCAGTGTAATCAATACGCCAATGCAATCCAATTGAGCTCAAACAGACCGCAGACCCCTTCTTCCCCCTCACTCTCTCCTCTACTCCTCTCTCTACATTGTATCGTGCGTGGCGCTGTCCCCACCCACAACTGGCAAATGATAGTCGCGTGGCGGCGTAAAGGGGCGCACAAAGTGTCGCCACTGATGGTGGGCGTGGTGCGGATGATGGGCCTGATGATGAGGGGGCGGTGTCACAGTTGTCGCGGTCGCCTGCTGGTGCTGCTGATGGCAGCTATTGGGCTCGAATTTCGGGCGTGGTATGCGCAATTGTTTGATCTCGGTCAAATAGGTCTCCATGTTGCAGTCCACCGCAGTTGTGTTTGTCCGCCTGTTGATTTGTTAAGTTGTTTTAATGAATCGCCTGATTTGCAGCTCTTTCTATAGCTGCGCTTCTTGTTGTTGTTGTTGTTTAACCAACTCGCTAATGTTATGGAGTGTGAAAACGAGTGTGTGCTGTCAACAATTTGCCAGAGCTAAAGACAAACAAGACAACAAATCGGTTAGTACATATGCGAAATGAAAGTGCTTTGTGTGCATATAGATAGAGAAATGGAGAAAGAGATGGATATATAGAAATATAGATGGAGAGATAGAAAGATAGATAGATAGATCGATGGATAGATGAGATATATATGGATGGATGGATGAATGGTTAGGTAAATAGATGAATAGATAGATAGATACATGAGATATAGATGGATGGATTGATAGATAAATAGATAGATAGATAGATGGATAGATATATAGATAGATAGATGGATAGATAGATAGATAGATAGGTGGATAGATAGATAAATATATGTAGAGATAGAATATATATAGAGAGATAAAAAGAGAGGGTAGATAGCTAGATAGACAGATAGACAGCTATATAGATAGATAGATAGATAGATAGATTGATGGATACATGGATAGATAGATACTTGGATACAGTGATTGGTATACAGATAGCTAGATAGACAGATAGATAGCTAGATAAAGAGGCTCACAGATACATGTATAGATAGGTTAGACAATATAACAATAATTGGTATTCCAATTAACTTTTATCTCTTTTCTCTAGCACATTTTGTTAAATTCCATATAAGTTTGGCTCTAGCCATTTATCTTGTTTTTCCACATATTTTCCTTGATATTTACTGAAACTCACGAACAAAAAACGTATATAAGCACGTTTCTTTGCACAAAGAAGTTCACATCTCAAAGAGATTAAAATAAGTTGCTTTAGCTGATAAATTCTATATTAAATTTGTGCGAGCGAAGTTTTCCATAACTTTGCTAGCAACAAATGCGCGCGTTTACTTTCATTACTTAAAGTGCGCTGCAGCTCTTTTATATATACATACACATATATTATATATATTTATTTAGATATAAGCATTTTACTTATATAGGATGCATTACTTAATGCCTAACCGGCTGCATTATACAGTTATTATGCTCTTAGCTTGGCAAGGAGTGCACGAAAAGTGAAAGTCAATTGGCTGCATATAGAGACAAAAGCAACAACGTCAACAAACGTTTGCCAGGCTTTGCCAAAAGACATGAAAATTGCTATAATTTCCGGAAAAGGCGTTCGTCCAAATCCAAAGCCAAATCCGAGTCCCAAACCAAAACGCATCTCGACTGCAAGTTCAATGTGTGCTAAATGTTTCAGCTCTGTCAGCAGACATTTGGCATGTAATGTGCCCAAAAGTTGCAGCTGAAGAAAGAGAGAGGATTAGTGGGGAAGAGAGAGAGAGAGAGAGAGAGGGGGGTAGAGGCAAACTGTGTGCACAGCTGACAAGCGCTGGCAATGGGACGACGCCTATGGGGGGAGGAGTGGCGGAGGGGTGGGCGAGTTTGACTACTTCGACGGGTGACCAGCGACCGGCTGAAGCAAGCGAGCAACCAGTTTGATTTCAAGCTAAAACAGACAAACAGCTTTTTGTTGTTGTTGTTGTTGTTGCCGTTTAGTGGATGTCTGGGCACTGCGACACTCACTTTTTGTTGAAATTACAACGGGCAGCAAGTCCGTCTGCTGGCAACAACAGGCAACAGCAGGCAAGCAGCAGGCAGAAGCCAGGCGAAAGACCAAAACTCAAAGTGGGTCATTAGAGAAACGTACTAAATAAGGTACAAAACTTTGTCAAGAGCAGGGCCGTGCGAGCAGCATAAATGGAAAGTAAATAGTTGTTGTTGTTGTTGTTGTTGTTGTCATTGTTGTTGTCATTGTTGTTGTTGCTGCTGCATTTACGAAAGCGGCAAACAAGCAACTCGAAAAATGTTGTTTATAATGTAAATAGACGTTAAATAAATCATTTTGATGCGTAGCAACAGCAGCAACAACAACAACAACAACAACAACAGCAAACCAACCAAAATCCGGTCCGAAAAGTCAATGGCTGTAAAGGCATAATCAACACACTTTAATAGACCCAGTTGCCAGTCTAGAACACGAAGAAAATGAAGAAGAAGAAGAAGCAGAAGAAGCAATAAGAGCAGCAGCCGAACTTCGACTGTTAATGAAGTCCAATTGTGTTGCACAGTGTCAAAGTCTTTGACTTGGTTTTCCATTTTGTTTACAGTTACCGTCGATTTTACACTCAAAGTTCTAACTCTCTCTCTCTCTCTCTCTCCCTCTCTCTGGCTAAAGTTCAACTTCTTTGTTAACTGTTTGTTTTGACCAGACTTAATTATGTGATCGCCATTCGCGTCTGGCTGGCAACGATTAGTGTTTGATTTAATTGACTACGAAACGCTTGGGCGATAGCAACAAGCAGCTGATTGAAGATAATTCTTAGAGCCGTCAATTAAATGCCCTTTTGGCTAACGAGTTGGCTCTAATTTGAGGTATAGATGTAATTGAGATGATCTTATAAGGAGAGAACAGAAGATCTAGAGATTTACTTTAGTGATTTTATATAGAAACTTCAATGAAGTCGATTGGGAGAGCAGCTCGTCATAAAGACATATATGAATTAATAACTTTTTCAGACTTACCATGCGTTATGTATACATTGAAGTAAAAGTATATATTATTATAAAAAAATATTTTCTATTAAGCTTTCTTGAAGAAACATTCATACATACATACACTGATTTTATGAATTCGTACGTTCTTCAATCTAGCTATGACATATGTATATATTTAAGTAAAAATGTACTTATAATATATAATATGTTCTACATATAAAACTTTCTTGATGAAACAACATTCATAAGCGCACATATAAAGCATTTATGTATCTAATATCTTCTTTCAATCCAATTATTCAAGTAAAAATATACATATTTTATATGAAAAATATTTTCTATAAAGCTTTTTTTGATGAAACATTCATATCAAATATAAATTTTCATACACACTTGTATTTAGTAGAGCTAGTTACAGTTATTTAGCTCATATAGCTACGTATCTTCCAGTAAAATATGAGCAAGAGCTGCTCTATATACCTATAAATATGTAAATATTACCATAACTATGTGAACTCCACATTGAAAACATTTCCCAGCCGTTTATATATTCATATAGAATGCCTTTAGACATAAACTCTTAGCTGTGAATAAAAATTGATATGTATTTAGCTTATGAATAGCAGAACGTATATACTCTTCATAGCTTATTCCAGCTTAATTTATAAGCTGTTGCTATAAATAAATAAATAATATAAATAAATAATATAAATATTATATATGTTGATTTTACATCATCATAACATATATTACTTCATTTCTATATATATAGTCTTTTTTTCTATAAAGCATAAATAGAGAAAAAGAGAATCAAAATTCTTTCCAATTTGAATGGCTTATAGAAACTTTGTATAAAGATATATGTACATATAATATGTCATATAGCTGCTGATAATAGTTTCAACTACAAGACTACATTATAGCTTTAATGGGAATTGAATGTCTTCAAGTCTTATAAATTATTGACAGAAATGAGTCATAGCAAGCATCATCTGCCCTATGTAAGTCCCCAGCACGATTCACAATGTAAACACGGAATTGTTAACCATTTGAATTAAGAGCGAAAGCAACTAACTATATGATAAATGTAGGCCCAATCAGGCTGTCCCTATTTCAGCTAATGTGTCAACATCTCTCGCTCCCTCTCACTTCCCCTCTCTCTCTCTCTCTCTTACTCTGCTCAACTCCCGATTTGAAACTTTGACCCACTTCAGTCAATAACATAAATATTTAATCATATTGCTCAATGAACGCTTTGGGGCGTTTTGGCTTTGACAGCAGCTTAGCGATCGGACAAGCTGTCAGGCTTATAATTTTTAGTGGGTCAACGAGCGCGGAATACTCCATGCGGCATTATGGCCACTTATATTCATATGAAGAGTGACACAATGGTCTGTTCGCATGATCTTCTGGCTGCGGGCTTCGGGCAGACAATGGTGTGAATTGGACAGCAAATTAGCTGCTCACCTTTTGTTTACAAAAGATTAATAGACAGCGCTAGATGGCCAAAGAAAAAAGAAGTTTGCTTTAGCTGGTTCTTTTGTTGGAAAAGTTACGTTCAAACTTTCACAAGCAGCCAGAGAATTTTCCAAGAGCGAACAATAATGAAATTGACGTCCAATTGCCCAGCCCCATTTAACTGTTTTGCCGGCTTTTCTAGCTAGCGGCTATAACTGGGATTTTTATATTATTTTTTTTTTCAATTTTAGGTTTTTTCTTTTTCATTTTTCATTTTTCTTATATATATATATTTTTTTCATTTTCAGTCAGCACTTTTTCGAAATCCGCTTAGGGCTCACAATTTAAAATCAATCAAATTTATGACTTTGCAAACTACACAGCCTGTCGTTATATAGCTGTATATTTGTGTGTGTGTGTGTTGAGATTGTAACCAATCCAGTCAGCAGCTTCACATCAACACATGCCATTGACCCATGCTTAGAGACTGACGAGTTGTCAACTGCACTACGCATTGAAATAATATTTATTACCATACGCTCTATGGGTGCCCTATAGCTGTGCATGTTTGCGCAATTTATTGGTTATGACTTAACGATGGTGGTCTCTGATTTCAGCCTAAACTCAATGATATTTGATATTTTTTTTTTTTTTGAGCTAAATTGAAGCAATTGAGTTTGATTTATAAAAACTTTTAAGTATCTATTTTTAATTTTATTTTTTATTATTATTATGTATAAACATGCCACTTCAATATTTGCCACTAAAATTTCGCATTATAAAATTGACAAAATTACGCATTTGATCAATCTATTTGAATTATGTAGATTTATATAATTTTTTTATTTCTTTTTTTTTTTATATTTAATAAATCGCCTTTGCATAATTTCTCTATTCATGTAATTGTTTGCAAATAAAAAAAATTAACATAAAAAGTAAATCGCTCAATACTTTAAGCAATGTAACGCAGTCAGCGTATATTGCAGGATGCTGCCGCTAGCCTACTGCTTCCCTTTAGCTGGCTTTTTCGACTGCCTTTTCTAGGTCGAAATGTTTAGCGGCTCGGCTCGTAGATCTTCTTTTTTTCTTTCTATGTATAAACAGAATCTGGACTTCCGTCAGCGCGCTGCGTCATACAGACAGAAAGCAACTTAATTGCAAAACCAGTCGGCACTAAAACGTATAAGCAAGAAAACAAAACTTCAACTGAAGTTGAAGTTACGACTATGCGAGGCAAAAGCCGCTCGCTGCAGGCAATTAAAAAACGGCGAAAAAACGAACATAAACAAAAGAAATTAGCAGACATAAAAAACCGAGCAGAAGGTGAGAAATAGAAGCTAATTGAATGCAAATGCAAAAGGCAAAAAAAAAATATATATATATGAAAGAAGAAGATGATGATGGGTAAATGATCATTGCCTGAAGATCCGCAACTGCCTTTCGGGGTTGTGACACATGTGTGGCAAAAAGGCTGGCGGCCAAATGTTGCAAAAAAAAAAATGACAAAATTATATATTATATATGTATATATATAACACACACAATAATGATATAACAACAACAACTACTAAACATTGCCTATGGCAATTGCCGCGCTCGGCCAGGCAACTTCTTTCAATTGCTGTTGCTTATTGTTTATGCAACAATTTGTGGCAAACAGAGCGCGAAATGAGCGGCAACAGCGCCAAATTTGTCAACTGGCAACAACTTGTTTAAGTTAGTTTCTACTTTAGTTTGCCAGCCTCTTCTACCTCTACTAGACTCTTTTTTTTTTCTTTTTTAGTATTTACACGTAATTTGCAATTTATACGCACGTTTTGTGAACTCAGCCGTGGTAGCTGCTCGCTGCTTCGCTGTCTCTGTCTCTGTGGCTCCGCTCGAGTTTATGTCTCGTTTTTAGCTCAGCTTTGTCTTTCGGTGTCTTGCTGTCTCGGTAACTTGGTGTCTCGGTGGGCCGCCAACCTTACGCTTCGAGCAACGACGCGCAACTGAAAACTGAAAATGCAGACGCGGCCAAAACAGCAGCCGACTGCGCCGTCGACGTCGACAGCGACGCTGTTTTGAAATATACACTGCAGCGGGGGGCATAAGAGAATTGGGAGTCATTTGGAGTGACTTGGAGAGACTTGATGTAAATAATAAATAAAATGGAGCAGCAGCTGAGTGAGTCATTCAATTGCTCAGCTGACTTTTAGGTATCCAGCTATTTCAAGTGTTTCTTTTTCAAATGTTCCAAGAGCGCTAAGTATGCTGAGAGTGTTCCAAGTGGGAATACTTGTTTCTGGTAGTCCAAGCATTTTAGGTACTAAAACTATTCCAATGATTCCAGGTATTTCGAGTCTCTGTTAGTCCAAGTAGTGTAAATATTCTATTTTTTTGAAATACTCCAACTAAGGTTCTAAGTAGGTTCTAAGTAGTCAAAGCATGTTTCTGGTAATCCAAGTACTCCAACTATTCCGAGTGCTCCAAGTCTTTCAGGCGCTCCAAATATTTCCAGTTTTTAGTACTGCAAGTAGTGCAATTATTTTAAGTACTCTAACTCTATTCCGTGTTTCAAGTATTCCAAATGTTTCTGGTATGCCAAATATTTTATGTACTCCCACTATCCCGAGTGTTCCAGTATTCCAAGTATTGCAAGCATAGCAAATGCTCTTAGAGAAACATGAACGAAATCGCTGTTTAATATTAATAGAGCTAATAGGTATTACTTACAATATACACATATCTTTATACATAGGTGCATACATATTCCACTTTTGCCTTCCTCTACTATGAACTCACTTCTTCAACAGCTTGAGTTACCTTACACCATCCAAAAGTATTTACTTTCACTTCATATAACCGCAATTCGATCAAAACAGCTCTCAGAAACATACAACTATCGACATAATGACACAAAGTCTCGCTTAAATATATATATATCATAACAAAAGTGTATACAAAAGTTGACTTCATAGCCTCAACACAAGTTTTTAAGTTGTTTTGTAAATATATCTTTTGTAGCTTACTTTGCGTGTGGCTTTCTTTAAGTCACACTGCGACTGTCTGCGTTTCAGTTGCTTTTTTTATGGCTTGGTAATAAAAAAATATAAAAAAAATTATACACAGTGCGAGGCAAAAGTAAGAAACAACAACAACAACAGCAACAATTATAAATGGTGCAGATTGCTGAAAAGATTGTCAATATTTATGGCTAAAAATTATTATAGATAAATAATACAAAAATATCTATATACGTAACTATATCATTTTTCGTACATAAATATGCACAAGTTAGATATGTGTATACACATATGTATGTCTGTATGTATGTATGTTAGTTGTAAGCTTTACGCAATGGCCAGCAGCAGCAGCGACTGCAGCGGCAACAGCAGGAGACAGCCGCATGTATCTATCAGATATTGTATCTGCAGCTGACACACTGCAGCTGCGGCTGGCTCCACTCGTTGTTGTTGTTGTTGTTGTTGCTCGCAGTTTGTCGGCGTTTTTGTTTTGCTCTTGCATGACGTAAACAGAAAATGTGTTCAATTGCTTTGGCTTTATTTTTGTTGTTGTTGTTGTTTTTGGTTGTTGCTGCTGTTCGCTCGTTCGCTGGGAGTTGATGGTCAAAAGCCACGCTTGGCATTGAAAAGAGATGAGCCTCGTTAGCTGTTTATTTTCTCTTTTTTTTTCGTTTTGGGTCTAATTGTTTACATTTTTACAGTTGTTGCAATTTTTCTACTATAAATCTATATGTTTCTACGTTTTCTCTCTCTCTCTTCTCTCTCACTCTCGTCGTTCTGCTTGCGGACTGATGCAACTTGAAAAACAAAAAATAAACAAAACAGGAACAGGTAAGCGCTTGACGTTTGCTTTGCATTCGTTTTTTTTTTGTCTGCGTCGTCGTTTCTTACAATTTAAGCACTTTTTTCAAAACTATATTTTAAACACACACACACACACACACAGCCACACAATGGAAAACAGCCATTAATACTCACACACACACACAGTATAAATAACTTCATTAAAACAAAATACAATAAGGAAGCGCAATGCTAAAAAACGTCTTTTCGCTCAAGCGTTGTAAATATATTAAGCGCTATTATACGTTAACCAATACTACTTACTACTACTACTACTACTAACTACTACAATATATATACAACTATATACTCGTATGCAATTTCCCACTGTTTGTTGTTAATACCAGCCGCTGCAGTTGCAAATGGGCTGCGGAAATACGAATTGCCTTGAGCGATTTAACTGCCGACATAATCAAAGCCAATAATTAAATAGCCCATATTAAGCTATACAAATGTGGCTCAAACGAACAATTTGCCAACTGCAGCCAAAGCTTTGCCTCGCGCGCGCCCCCCTCGAAAGTATGCAACAGAAATTCAACGAACCAAAACCAAAGAAAGCAACATCTGTGGCTTAGCAACATTTGTGGCCTAGCAACATTTGCTGCTTAGCAACATGCAGGGACAGCAACATTGTATACATTGCCAGGCATAGAGTTTGTGAACCAAAAATGTAGCTAGAAACCCAAATTAGAATTTAGTCAACAAAAATAAAAAAAAAGTAAAATTTGGATTATATAAATTACATAACATATGAATAAAAATTCATCAACATTTTAGTTATCAAATAGTATTAAAAAAATCTTCTTAAAA
The DNA here is from genome assembly GCF_054131105.1 of Drosophila navojoa. Taxonomy (NCBI): domain Eukaryota; kingdom Metazoa; phylum Arthropoda; class Insecta; order Diptera; family Drosophilidae; genus Drosophila; species Drosophila navojoa. The sequence goes on from NC_142892.1 coordinate 15,690,831, forward strand.
ATCATTAACTATAGTCAACATTTTTATAGACATTTAGCAAATCATTTAAAACTTCTTTCTATGCAGGGTAGACATATATATAATCAATATAGAAAAAACACACGTAAATCCCCGATTAAACACATGTATTTAACTAGCTAAAGAGTGTATAAAAACGTAGCTAAAAATTATTATAAAATCACATATATATATATATTTCTATTTAGACTGTATAACAGAGCGCAGTTGCAGGCGCTACAATTCCTCCCCTTCCAATGAAAAACATATCACATAAGACAGTTACCCCAGAACCCCATTCAATTTCAGTTACGTTTCCTTTTTAATCACAATTCTCATTTATTTATGTGTGTTTTCTTTTATATTTTTCTGCACCTTACATATACATGCATACATACATACATTTGTGTTCGTTTGTGTATTACAAATTCATTTGATTTTCCTTTTGTTTCGACTCCAATGAATTTTTGTTTGTTCAATGTTTAATTTTTGTGTTTCTATTTGAGTTGTGTGCTCTCTCTCTCTTTCTCTGTTTGACACACTCTCTCTCTTTCTCTCTTTCTCTATCTCACTCAACTCTTTATCTTTCTCAACCTGTACCCGTTCTCCCCCCGAAATTGTTCTCGTTTGTTCATTTGTGTGCATTTCAGGGCGGCTACTTAGATGGACTACGTTCACATTTGGGTGGTTTAACACAACGTGTCAAATCATGGTATTGGGGACGACCTCTTGTAAGTGCCAATGTATTTTTCGTTTAACGCAAAAACTAACAAAAACAAAAAGAAAAGTAAACTGTAACAAAACCAAAACCAAATCAAAAGCAAATAATAATAATATACAAAGAAAAACAAACCACAAAAAATTAAATTAAAAACATGAATTGTGCCACAGTTCTATGCAATGAATGTTTGAACGAATCTTTTTTGGAATTTGCATCTCGTTGCACTTTCAGCGCATAAATCAAAACTTTTAAGCCTGATCTAGTGTTGTTGCCAAACCGTTATTTTATGCTCTGTCTCACTATGTTTCTCTATCTCTCGCTCTCTGTCTACTAAATCTCTAAATCTCTCTCTATCTCTAATTAACTAACCAATTAACTAACTAACTAACTGTTTTTGTATGTGCCTTGCAAGAGTTAGCACCAAATGCGAGTGCAAATATTAAATAAAAATTTAAAAAAAAGTCAATACTTAAAATAAAACTTAAACTCAATGAAATTTTGCATTTCAATTTGTCTGTCACTCACACATACACGCAAAACTTTTTATGTTATGTAATTGTAGGCAATTGTTTGCTTTAGTTCTCGAATCTCAACAACACCTCACTCGCTCTCTCTCTCTCTCTCTCTCATTCGTCTCGTCTCTCGTCTCGTCTCGTTTCGTTCATTGTCTCAATTTCAACTAATTGCTTGCTCATTCACACTTGACTTCATTTAGAAAAAAAATAAAAAATAATTAAAAACGAAACCTAAACGTAAATATTTTTCATTCACATCTTTTTCATTTTCATGTGTACGCACCTAAAAAGTTTTGTTACTAGAGAGTTTTTGTTTTTTTTATTAGTAATTGTCAATGTAAGTATGTTAATTAAAACAGAAAAAAGCAGCAGCAAAAATACAAATGCTATAAACCAAATCGAAATAATTCAACACGTTCAGCAACAAACTCAACGCAAATTAAAGCGACCAAAAAAAGGTCAAATGCAAAGCCAAAAAAAAAAAAAAAAAGAAAAAAAACAAAAAAACAAACCCGAGAAAAAGCTTGAAAAATACATTTGCACATTTACGCATGAGTCAACCTAATTTGTTAACACCCTCCAAAAGAAAACCCACCCAACCAACCACCCAACCACCAAGGCATCGACACATGCAAAAATAATAAATGAAAAAAGAAAAGAAAAGCAAAAAATTGATTTCTACTTCATCAACTTTTCATATTTTCTTTTGTAGTATTTATATCCTGTAATTAGATTTTCGACTTTCCTTCATACTTTTGTACATTTGCGTTTCTAGTATTATATACCCTATATTTTTGTATTTACCTTAGCTGCTGCTGCCCTCCACCCACACCCACACCCACACCCACACATACCCACACACACACATACGTACGTTCTCTAGTTGTAGCTCTAACTCTTAGATAAATCACATTTGTAATAAAAATAAAAGTTGAAGTTTTAGTTAGCGCTTTTCTAAACAAAAATATATCTACCATAATATGTATAATCCCTCTAAACAAAAATTTGACTTAAATTAGCCAATTAATTAGTCTTGTTGCAAACCTAGCCAATCAAAAATCTAAGTGTCTTAGTTGCCAATTTTTGCCAATTTAGCCAATTTGCAAGCGTTTTTTTTCGTACACTCTATGAATCTATATATATGTATATGTATATCTACACACATTTTGTATGGCCTATATATGTATGTATATGATACAACCTGGTACACACACACACACTGCACTTGCATTTTCATAAATTGCACTCAGACACACACACACACATACACTAATTACACTTTAAGCTTAACAAAAGATGACGAAGTAAAAGAAGAAGCAAAGTTTTGTATTATACACAAAAAGTGTATGTCTCTTAGTTGTTATCGTTCAGTTAATCGATAACTGTATTTATTAACTGTTGTTGGAATTAAAATGTCTTAAAAATGTATAATACACCTTGAGAAAATACACCTGAGTTTAAGTCTGTTGCAATGTTCAGCTGTATGTGGGATCATAATATTAGATATTATGGTTCTATTCTTGATGAAAGCAGCAAACAGTTATAGATTCGTTTACTATGCTCTTTAGCCTAATGCGTTTATATACAATATATAAATACAGCGGATTCTCGTTAATTCAAAAAGGCAAAACGTAAATTATCGTGAATTACCTAGAATGAATTTTGTTCAAGTTGATAGGATTTTTTGGATTATATATTAATATGATAATATTATTCCATATACTACAAAATATATTAAAACCAAGCGAGATTGGTGACATTAATACTAAAAAATTTACAGTATATACTTCTAATTACTGCTTGCTGCTGCTACAACAAGAAAATCAATGAGACTGCAATCAAATATTTCTAGTAAATATATTTGGCCATGCAACTGCAACTGCTGCAATGCAAAGCCAATTATTGGGGCAAACTCCCTTCTTCTCAATCAATTCGCATTGTCTCAATGTAAGTGAAGTCCATCCGTTTCTCTGACACAAACAGAGTTTTAGCAAATCAACTCAGATTGCAATTGGTATTCAAATGGTATTCATAAAAGACAGTGTTCACAGTATTTCAGCTCTCAATCGATTCACTCAACTCAAGCACGCAAATAAGCTTTTTGCATTTGCTATTTCTATCAGCTCTCCCCTCACACCCCTCAACCCCCACACTTATAGCTAAAATTGCGTACATATATATATATTTATCTATAATATATATTTCTATATAAAACAATATTCAACTGTCATACTTTATTCAATTACATTTCCAACTGTTCTCTATGTTTGCAAGTCAAGAAGCTCAAACAAGTCTACAAACAAAGATACCAAAAAATATATATAAACACTTTACATGGACCTTAATATAAGGTCTTGAACCAAATCGATTTTATCTAGAAAAATTTAAAAAAAAAAAAAACAATTTCTTAGTACAAAATGCCAACAATTTCTTATGCAAACATTTCTCTAACTTTCATTTTATATTCAACTTATTGTAAAAAAAAAAATTACAAAAACAAAACAAAATTCTTTACAAACTTTGCGCACTCTGCATAATATTTGGCTAAACAAATTTACCACAAAAATATGTGAAAAATATTGAAAAAAATATATTAGGAGTTGGCCACAAAACTCTCAAGAAGTTTCGATATGAAGGAAGAAGGCGGCACTTTGCTGGGCGATAAAGGTGTACGAAGGCATCAGGTGAGTGCGACAATCAGAAAAAAATCATAAAAATAAAAATAAAATAGAAGTGACCAGTAAAATACCAAATAAATAAAATACCGAATTTACTAAAGCTACGCAGAGAATGCCAACCAACAAGAAAAAGAATAATAATAAAAATAATTAATAAAATTAGTAACAAAAGAATGTTTGCGGTTTGATTTACAAAATTGTTGCTCAATTCCAATTTTATGCTCTCTAATTAATCAATCAGAATATTCATATATATTTAATAATTATTTATAAGACTTAGTACTTAAACAAATGAAACACATACAAATGCACACACGTTAAACTTGCTTTTCCAACCCAATTAAAATATTTTTTATACAATTTGGTCAACGAACAACAAACATTTCATGCTCCATTGACACACAACAGAAATACCGAAAATATATATATTTTTGATTATATATGATAATAAAATTCAATTTCGTTTGGTTATAGCCCTACCACGTACACTGAAAACAATTAGCATATACTTACTGTCAAATTGTACAAAGTACAGAATACTTAGCTTTGCTTGCTCCACACACCAACTGAACATGATTCTTAATATTTGATAAACACCCTACGATTTTTCTCTCTCTCTATATATATATTTATACTCCATATCTTAATCAATCCCAAGCATTAGTGAATATAGGCTATATCTATATATATATATCTTGCGGCTATTGAACAGCAAGTTATGCTATGCTTAAATCCATATATAAATCTCTACTTCATATTTATATATATTTATATCCCCCTATATGATTTGATCGGGATTTATATTGATTGTAGCTCCTTTCGCTTGACTCTCGTTTCATGTCTCGTTCCATGCAGTCCATGCAGCGTCTGTCAGCTGAGCAGAACGGTGGTTCAACGACTGAACAAAAACATGAACACAATCCAAACGTCGTACCTGATCATAGAGGCAACTTACACATTACAGTTAAGAAAACGAAACCAATTTTAGGTATTGCTATCGAAGGTGGTGCTAATACAAAGCATCCGCTTCCTAGGATAATCAATATCCATGTGAGTTAATAGAGATGAACGATAATGTGTATGAATATATGTTTAATGACGTGATATTCTTATAGGAAAATGGTGCGGCATTTGAAGCGGGCGGCTTGGAAGTCGGGCAGCTGATACTGGAGGTAGACGGCACTAAGGTCGAGGGTCTACATCATCAGGTGAGTAACGCAAGCAGAGCAGTTCACTTAAACTGTAAAAAATCCCCTACTGAGGCTCATTTATACATGAGCTCTTCAGTTTAGTTCACTCATTCAACTACAGTGGAAATGAACTAAAGAGCAAAGCGAACAAGAGAGCCCCTAAACTTCTGTAGCTTTTTAAACTGAAAATTACCCTTTTTAATAAGCAGCTATAATTTCCCAATATTGCATTTAAATAATTCCCTTTTGTACATTGCAGGAAGTTGCGCGACTGATAGCCGAATGCTTTGCAAATCGTGAAAAGGCTGAAATAACCTTCTTAGTTGTCGAAGCAAAGAAATCAAATTTGGAACCGAAGCCAACAGCGTTAATATTTTTAGAAGCCTAACATTTGCTTGCCCTGCCGGCTAGTGACCCATTGGAACGACAGAAGTTGGAGTTCCTTTATGAATGGGGCATCGATTTAACGGAGACGCCAAAACCAATGCCAACACCGATACCGCTGACAAAAGCTAAAAATCCACCGCCACTGCCTCATGAGCTACATTGCAACAGCAACAGCAACAACATCAGCAACAGCAGCAACACCAACAGCAACAACTACGGCAGTAATACTGCGCTCAACAATCATCATCATCAGCAGCAAAACTATCATCCCAACACACCCACACACACGCCAACAACACAAGCTTCAGCTGCAGCTACATCAAAACAACAACAGCAACAGCAACAGCAACAAAAACAACAACACGTGAGCAACACCAATACACCAACGAAAGCATCGCGAGAGGCAACGCCCACGCGTGAGCAACAGCAACAGCAGCAGCAGCAACAACACAAGCAGCAGCTGCATGCCACGCCCACCAGCGAGCAACAACAACAGACACCAACACGCCAACAGCAACAGCAACGGGAGCAACACCATCGGCAGCAACAGCTGCGCGAGCAACGGGAGCATCGTGAACGCGAATACCAATACGATCACCAGCAGCATTCCCATGGACACGGACACACAACACACTCACACCATCGCGATCAGCACGAAGATCATTATCATTATCAGCAGCAGCAGCAGCAGCAGTCATCATCGCATTATCATTATCAACAGCAGCAGTCGCATCAGCAACAACAGCGCTACAGCAGCAACAGCTACAAGAATCATAATAATTCCGTTTACCAGTGAAGAAAACAAAAAAAGAAAAGCTAAAATAAACTCTAAAACAGCAACAACAACAACAACAGAAACTAAATTGGAACAATTTTGGAACATTCTTAAAAACAGCTTTCAACAGTTAACAGTTAAATTGTGCTAAAAAATATCCCAAATGCTAATATCTGTCTCTCTATCTCTCTCGCTCTCTCTCTCTCTTTAACACGCACGCCTCTCTACACCAACTTAACGAAAAAGACAAAATAAAAAAAGAAAGCCCAAAAAATGGGACATTTTTGGATATGCTGTTAACAAATATGCAATTCAATGTTGTTGTATGAGCTCTCGTTAACAAATTTCCCAAACTTCTCGTTAACAACAATTTCCCATGACTATGGTTTATGCTATATTCTTTCCAAGAGCTGCTGCATGAAAAAAAATTTATATATATAAACAAATATTGAATAATTTGACTTTCGACCAAAAAACTCTTTTCAAATACATATCCAAATTTTGTTTGCAAATTCATTTCAAAATATTAATTTAATTGAACTAAATCTTAACTTTTATTATAATTTTATATTCTATTTTTTGATATCATTAAAAAAAATATCCTCACTGCCAAAAAAGGAAATTATATAAAAATACAAAAAAAGAAAAGAAAAAACTATGTAGCAGCTCTCCTCTTGCGCTTTCCTCTGGCAAACTCTCTTACCCCATAGAGCTAGCGTTTTACCTAGTGAAACCCCGAAAAGTAGAACCCGTAACAGAACTTAGGACTTCTAAAAATCTGAGAAAAAACTTATCTAAAGCTGTAACTATGAAACAAGCTAAATGTGTATTATGTATTTATGATATTATGATTATGAACGAGCAACTTAGTCTAAATGGTTAGTCGTTAAACAATTATTTAAACTAAATGAAACCATATTTAATTTCACAAAAAATAAAATCAAATGAAAATGCAAAAAAAAAAAATATATATATATATATGAAATATCCACAAACCCAACCCAAAGAAAAAAGATATATACATATATATAAAATAACAAAAATATGGCAAATATTAAATTAAATAAGATGAAGAAACCAGAGCTTAAAAAAAGTGTTATAATTAAAATCCCTTAACCGTAAGAACACATTAATTACGCAAGAAGAAGCAGAGCAAACAGTCACAGAACATTGTAAAAAGCAAACAAGCGACACAAAAACCAAGATCAGCTTTTGTTACACACGCACACAGATCCACACACACACACACACGCATGCATAATGCTTCACTATTTATGTAATTAACAGCTACAGCGACAACAACAACAACATGAACAAGTATAAAGCCCACCAAAGCAAATAATTTGTAAAAAATAATCGTAATATTCACTCACACACACACACACATACACAACACTCACTCTCTCTCACACACCCACACACATTTGTACAAAATACCTAGAAAGTATACCCAAGCAAGGCGAAGTGTCGATAATGCAGTTTAGCTGAGCAGCACTGCAAGCAGTGCAGTGCAGCGCTCCACTCACCTACTACACCTACTAATTAAAATTTAACGAAACAAATACTTATCAAACACAAAATTACCAGCAAGAAAGGCGCAAAATTTAAACTAACAGAGAAAAACAAAAAGAAAGAAACCGTTATTAGTACAATTTTAACTGCACACTGCACAACTCTTTTTGAATGTTTGTTAAATGTTTTAAACGACAAAAACAACAGCTGCAAAATTGTATTCCTCTCACCAAAAACAACTAATCACAATGAAAAACAAAAACGGTAAACGAATTATAAAATACTACAAAAAAACAAAAAGAAAAAGAAAAAAGCTACGCTACTCTACCATTAAACAACTAGAAAACAATTTAATACCATTTACCAGCAGAATATGCAGTAGAGAAAAACGAACGCTTAAAATTTGAGGTTGATTGGCATTAAGTAAAAGTTAAAACGATGTAAAAGGCCGACAGGGCGCGATAAAGAGCAAAAACTAAAAGAAACAACAACAAGAGCAACAAAAACTAACTACCCAAAAGCACGACTCAACAACTTTCTGTGCAAATACTATATATATATATAAATATATATATATATTTATTGTAAAATATTAGCAAGAACAAAAATGGAAAAAAATACTAAAACTAATACTAAAGAAAAAATCTACTTTTTATTAAGCAAACAAAATTATGCAAAATTTTTCGCCAACCTTTTTCTCTCTCTTTCTCTTTACTCACATCATTTTTGGCAAACAAAACAAAAGAAGAAAATCAAGCAAAAATACTTTTCAAATATTGTTCGTTGTGTGTGCATTGAAATCTGAATGTCGTATGAGCAATTCGCGAAGAACTCCTTGAGTTAGTTTTGTGTCTAGTTCTTATAAAGAGCATATATATATATGTGTATATGATTATGCCTTGGTTACTGCTATACCTCTCTCTTACTCACACTCTATATCTCTCTCTGTATATGTTTAGTGAGCGAAACAGAGCAGGAAATAATTGAGAAAGCAAAGAAAAGAAATGTTGAATTATATCGTAATTGTACTTTTGTTGACTATTATGTAATAACGCTTTGCTGTACGTTAATCTTAGTTGAACTAAATTTATATAAAAGAAAAGAAAACAAAAACAAATCCAAAAAATACTAAAAAGTTAGTTATTGTTAGTAAAGTATTATATGAAAAGAAAAAGGAAAAATAAATTACATATAAATTGTTCGTGTACAAAAAAAAAAAAAAAAAAAAAAAAAAAAAAAAAAAAAAACATAACCAAAAAAAAACTATTAACAAAATTTACGATTTCTAAATCCGAAATTCAAAATTCCAAATTGTACTCAAGCAAAAATAAAAAACTTTAAATTTGAATTGGTAAAAGTGAAATTTAAATGAAAAACTAAAACCTTGTTAACATTATTTGGGCTACGTTTATGCGTGAGACGATATCGTGTATTCGCAGTTCGTTTGTAAATTGCAGCAAATGCTGATTAAAGAAAGGCTTACTTAATCTTAACTTAAAACCTAATTCACAAATATATAAATATATACATATAAATACTAACATAACACGCTATACATATAATGCATATAGAACATACTCGTATACTAACTATACATACATACATACACACATATATTTATATATATATACATACATATGTATATCTAACGTAACGACAATGAAAAGCAATTTGAAGCAACCAAAAGCGAAGAAGTCAACAACAATTTCAATTTCCGAAACATATTTAAAAAAACACACAGAGAACAATACGAGATCGAGTTGAAGCAGCTACTATATATATACACACACACATTTAGATTATATATATATAGTTAGTTGAGACATAAGCGCTTATGCTATGCTAAAGGGTAAAAGGCATTTAATCATAATTACAAAAAAAAGAAGAGAAAACAGCTTATAAATACCATAAAAAAAAAGAAATACCAATATCGTAAATAGCAATAGCGTATACTAGTTGATATTAAATTTGTTGTATAAAAAAAGATTGAGCTAGACTTTTAAATAAATAAAATAAATAAATATGGCATAATATATAAATATAAATAAAAGACAAATGAAAAGCTGTAGATAAATGTGTACAAAAAAACAATCTCTTCAATATCTCTTCAAACTCTAAGCAACAAAAGAAGAAGAAGCAGAAAACAAAAAATTTAATATTTACATACATATATTCTACTATATGATTTGTAAGGATCTCGCCTTTATGTTTGTTTAATCAGTTATTACCGTTATATATCAACTACAAACAAACAAACAAACAACAACAACTGTGCCACCTAGTACATAACAAGACAACAGTTATATATCTGCAATATATATACATACATATATACATATAGAAATACAAATGAAAATCAACAACAGAAAACAATGCTCACTTTTATATTTTTATCATACATACCCCCATATATATAAATAAATAAATATATATATATATATATCTATATATATCACGAAAACCAGGCACCGTTTGCAACACTAAAGCAACTAAAACAAATAAAGGGAAATACAAAAGGAAATTTAAAGGGAGGTACAAAAGGAAATTAAATAGGGTACGCCAAAACACTTGAAATTCAAAGGGAAATACAAAAGGATCATTAAAGAGAAACCTAAAAATAGAAAAAAATATAAATATTTTCAGTTATAATAATAAAGACATTTTTATAGAGAAAGAAAAATCAGAATTTTGATTTGCATTAAATAATAAACAAAGTTTTGGTTTTGCAGAAATTACGAGCGAAATCTAAAAGGAAATTAGGAAAGGGGAAATTATCAATGCACGATGACAGGAAACATAAAGGGAAAATTTTTAAATAAATTTTGCAGAATACTGAAAGTATATTATAAGTGCTTTCTAGTATTTCCTATTATTTTTAGATTGCCTTTTGTATTTCCCTTAATGCATATATTGAACAACTATATATGAATGAAGAGAAACTCGAATTCTATTAGGCAAAGCTTTTTAAGAGCAAATTGCAGCTTTTCTATATACATATACATTATATTTATTTGACATATATACCTATTTCAATGCGAGATATACTCTATAAGTCAGTTTTACAGTTATTTTGTTGTCAATATAGAACCCAAACAGACACCACTCATAAATCAAGCTGCATATATTATAGTATGAAAGGAAATTAGTCTATAACAATTATTTCTGTTGTGTATATTGTAAAGAGAAGGCGGCAACTTTTTGAGCAGTGCATAAAGTTAAACATTTAAACATTTATTGACAAACTATTAATAATATTATATATATATATACAGAAATATATATATGATTGTATTTATCAAAATTAAAAGCAAAGTAAAACGCATTAGCATAGCAACAATTGACATTATTATATATGCATATATATATTCACATATGTATATATGTATATATGCATATGTATCGCTGATTTATTATTATATTATTATTAATTAAATAATTGCAAAAACAAGAGTAAACAAATGATATTGTCCTTGGTATTTACATATACATAAATGAAAAAAGAAAAAAACAAAAAACGAGAAAAAAAACCAAAAAAGAAAACAAGAAAGAAAATGAAAAATAAAAACAAACCGTTTTTTTATAAACCACAATCCAGTTTCTTGCAGTGTATGCCCTCGGCAATAATCGCAATTCGAACCGGTTAAGCAAGCTGCTTTGCATAGCTTAGATTATTCTGTTTTGATTTCGTTTTGATTTCATTTCTAATTGAGTTTCAAAGACGATAACAAGTGGAAGTTTCAGACATGCCGCAGGCCAAGCTCCAGCTAAGTCCACATGATCAACAGGTATTGGATTCCATCTTCAATCCTCTAGAGCTGAGCGGCATCGGCTCCCACAATGTGGAAATCCAACCCGAAATGGAGCTGCTCGATGAGCAGCCCGATTCACCGCTCCTTCCGGCCTCTAGAGAGCTGGAGCTGCAGGGGGTGAGACTGGCAGAGCGTGGGGAATTGGAGCAGGCGCTGCTGGCATTCGAGAAGGCTTTAAATTTAATGGAGCGTGCCTCTATATTCAACAATCGGGCGCAGGCCCTGCGTTTGGCCAAGCGAGATGAAGGTAAGGGAGATACAGCAAGAGAGAGATTTAATTATATAATATTTGAATATCGAATATATATCACAAAGGAAATGGTAAATACCACTGTTAAATTTATAAAAACCTGGTGGTTAGTGTAAATTTAATAATATTTTACTAATAAATTCTTACTTATCTTAAATTCACTTATCCGAGACGCGAACCAATCTACATTTTTCCCTATTTCGAGCTTCAACAGTAGATGGCGTTAATTACATGTATTTTGTTTGCTATCAAAGCAGTGTTTATACTGATTGTTAAGCAGGCTAAGCAGTGCAGCTGCATACGTTAAGTTTGAGTGCCATAATAATGAGTGTTTGATAGCTACTGCTAATGCTTATCGCAATGCTACCACAATGATAGCTGCATCAACTATTGGCTTCTTATCTTCTAAAATTAAAACTACTCTAACAAAGAATTCTATTATTATCACAATTATTACTGACTACTACTGTTTCTACTACTTTTATCAGTGCTACTACTATTCTACTACCTTTATTAGTGCAACTACTATTCCACAACTCTTATTTATGCTATAAATATAAACTTTAATGCTGCTACTTTTATACTACTATAATCTGAGCTGTTACTTCTATTTGTACTACTATTGTTGATTATACTATTATTCTATTTCTACTATTTTACTACTATTGTAACAACTATTACTATAATTTTAATAACGATTCTTACTACTACTACTACTACATCAATTACTACTAACATTCGTATTGCTATTATTAATACTGCTACTTGTACAATTACTACTGTTGATAATGGTAGAATTATTATTCAACTACTATTTTAAACTAAGTAAACTCAACCCAATTTCCCACTATTTTCTACCCCGGTAGAGGCGCTTAGTGATCTAAATCGCGCTCTGGAGCTCGCAACTGAGAAGCCGGCACGCACCAAATGCCACGCCCACTGCCAACGCGGTGTCTTGCATCGAAAGCTAGAAAATTTGGATGCAGCACGCGCGGACTTCGAAGCTGCTGCACAGCTGGGCAGTAAATTTGCGCGAGAGCAGGTGAGTGAAACACTTAAGCAGCTATAAATAAAGATTATTCAATACATACGTATATATCAATTTGTATATATATATTTACAGCTAGTCGAAATAAATCCCTTTGCGGCGCTCTGCAATCAAATGCTGCGCCAGGCCTTCGATCAGCTCAAGTGAGCGAGACGTGAGCTTTGATTTAGGCCAAGAGCCGAGAGGCCTCGTTAAAATAAATAAACATTAATTAAGCTGCGAGACTCGTCGTTTAATGTGATAAGCCAGAGAGCAGGAGGCCGCAAAATGTGGCAAGCTGCAAAAGGCTCTAGCAGCGCGAATACGCAATACAAAAAATTAAAAAAAAAAGAGTGGCACGTGGTGGCAATCGTGCGCACTCGGGGGCCACAAAAACGAAAACAGTTATTAAATGCAGCAGGCCGTCAGATTGCAGCAGGCTGTGGTGGCTGGCACAGGCTGTGCCACAAACTGTGCCCGTAACTGTTCGCTCTCTGAATGCACCGAGCTCACCCTCAGCCAGAGGACCGCAAGCTAAATTAAAATAAACGAAAGTTGTTTCGCGCAGGATAACGAGGAGCAGGAGCAGGAGCAGCAGCAGCAGCAGAGAGAGAGGTAGAGGGTGAGCTGTGTATATACCACTCGGATTGAGTTTTTGGGGCTTTCGGGCTTTCGGGATTTGCGGTTTGCTTTGGCACGAGCAATTGGCCAACAGGTAAACAGGCAACAGGCAACAGGTAAACAGCCAAACGGTGCACAGATCCTGTAAGCGCGCCAAGCTTAACAGTTAAATGTTGACGATTTCGACCCCCAGCTGTTGTAAGCGGCCTTTGCTTTTATTTAACTTGTTGTTGTTGTTGTTATCATGCTCGTTCGCTAAGTAACAAGTGAGTATATTGGCTTAAGAGTAATGAGCCTCGGTGAGTATTTTCATGCGCAATTGACTGTAAACAGTTTGATAAGCTCGTGAGTATTTTTAGTTTATAATTAGGATTGCTTTTTTAGCAAATCAGGAATTATTAAATCTAGTTATGCATCAATTATGTAGCTTAAAACAAATTTGTACAATTTGTAAATACATTTACATAATGAGATCCAAAGTTTTACTATTTAGCTATAGCCAGATATAACTTATAGCTAATTTTAGTTAGGAAAATGAAAGAAAATTTGTATAAATATAAAATCAGAGATTATCTCATTGATAATTTATAGTCAATTTTATACATTGATCTAATTTGTTAAAAATATTACAGAATAAGAATGAAAAGAGACAAATTCACACATTTAGTTAGCCTTAGGTTAAATGATTTTTGATTAACTATCCTTATAGATCATTCCCTTTTATTATCAAATATAAATAGAATGATATAACAATATAAAAAGGATGACAAATAAAGTATATTTGTGAAAGATATATGCTCCTACAGACCAAACTCACTCAAAAAGGGTGTAAACAAAGAATAATATACCCTGCTTAACTATGGGTTCAGAGTATGAAAACATAATATGGAAAACTTTTACATTTTTAGAGCTGCATAGAACATTGAAATGCTGTTGAGATCGACGCGGACAGCTGACAGCAAAACACAAAAAAAAATCTATTCAATGATTTCACTTTGAGCGGGTATAAGAGCAGTCAATAGCATCCACTTGCAGCATTTGTACTCGTTTTTATATGCGATTGCGGTCAAAAGACGCGCGCGTCCTGCTGCTGCTGAAGCAGGTGCAGCTCACACACACACACACAGATACTAACTCACACACAGACACATGAGTTGCGCATAAGGTGAAAAGGATATAGCCATGCAGTGCAAGTCAAGTGGGTCTGCGTCTGCAGTCGCTGCTGCATAGTAGTAGATGCGCGCCTCGCAAATGTCCTGCTAGGCCAAGTCATACGAGGGTTGTACCAATTTTTGATTGATCTCCTGCAGTTGGAGTTGCATGCATATATTCCCATTTATATGTATGAGCGCATGCGCATGCAGTTTAATTTTCTGTTAAAGGAAGTTGTAGGTAGCTAAGTTGCTGCGTATCCTGCGTCAGTTGTGCTGAAGCCGCAACAAAAATCGAATGCCATATGTTGCACAGTCACAGTCTCAGTCGAAGTCTCAGTCTCAGTCTCAGTCACCGTCGCCGTCGCAGTCCACTGCAACTGGCAAATGGCCAAATCATTAGGCTCCCCAATACAGATCATCGGCAGGAGTAGCAGCAGCAGCAGCAGCAGCAGCAGCAGCAGCAGCAGGAGCAGGAGCAGCATTGGCTCCCCAAGCGCTTAGCGGAACTAAATGCCAATCTTTGACCAGGCCGGAACTGTAATTTGATCGAAGGAGCTGAGCGAACCAGATAGACATTAGATAGCATCTCATAATGTTTTTCTTTTCTTCCTGCCAAAATTGTTGGCTGCAAGGCTCTCATTCTAGAGATTCCGCCACTGGGTTATTCACCCTCAGCTCAGCTTGATGCGGCTCAACAGTTGCATTTGCGAGTCCTTTTTTCTTTCAGCTACCTCTGCTTGCCACTTCTTCTTCTTCCCCTTTGTTGTTGTTGTTGTTGCTGGCTTTGTATACCTGGCTGAGGGCGCGTGCCTGCTGTCGTCGTTGAGCGAGGGCCCTGACTTCTAGTCGAGCTCTGGTCAACCAACACATGACGCCGCTGCTGCTGCTGCCGCTGCTGCTGCTGCTGTCTTTTGTTTAAACTCAGCTCGACCAGTTTTTGTCTACTTCTTATAAATACATATATGTATATATGTGTGTATTTAGTTTTTTTTTTGCCCTTTTGATATCTTTTGCAGCAACTGTAATTCGGGCTTATGCAAATATTGTGATCTGACTGCGGACAGTTCGAGGCATCAATGAAATAATGCTATAATTGACGTGAGCGCCAAAAGCCATCGATGAGATGTGGTAGATCAACAGCAACAACAACAGCAACAGCTACGAGCACATAGGTTCTGTATATTGTCAGAAATTTCGGTATTCATTATGCCATATGGGCGACAGGGTAGATTATATTCTTATTGATTAATTTAAAGTATGTTGCATGATTGGCCACTCTATCAACTGTCTTGTCAAAATTTCAGCTGGGAATACAATTTGAAGTTGAAATAAATTTCAATTTGTTGCTAAATAATTACTTTACTTTTAATAAGAGATGACAAAAGTACTAAGATTTTATTCCAATAATATAATTAAAAATTGCTCACACAATTATCATAAAATACTTTAATAATGGCAATTGCAATACATAAATATTTAATATAATATAATTATTAGAAAATATTTTATATTTGAAAAAAAAAAAAAAATGTAATAAATAAATGTAAAAAATTTATAATATAATTATTAGAAAATATTTTATATTTGAAAAAAATATAATAAATAAATGTAAACAAATTTAACTATAAATTAATAATGAAATATGGGAGGAAAACTTTAAATAAATAAACATACTAAGTAATTGGCTATCTATTTTGAAAGCTTTATTAATACAAAATAATTAGATCGCGATTCGACAAAATTTAAATTAGAATTGTAATAAAAAGACGTAAAGCAATTATCATATTAATGATAGTCTTTTGCGATTTAACATTATTATACAAAAATTTAACTTGAAAATGTTCTAATATAGCTTTAATAAATATTTTTATAAAATTGCAATTATAATTATACATTTATATAATTTTATATATTTTTCTTTTCACCTTTCTTTACTTCTCTTTCAATTCACTCAAATATTTTCCAGTTTAAGTTCCCATAAAAAAATATTACTAATTTGTATTTATCTATCTCTCTCACTCATATTTACCTTCCGACAAAGCTTTCTTGTATGATCTAACAGCTCAGCTGAGCAGCAGCAACTTCTTCGTCTCGCACCGGCGACAGTTCTAATTGGCATAGATGCAACCAGAGTTGTCCCATAAATCAAGCCAGCAACTGCACTCCCAGTTACTCCCACCTCTCTCGCTGCTGGCTGTTGGCTGTTGGCGTTTGGGCAACACGCGTTGACATTTATGAATTGCTTGGCAATTTACACGACACAACTGAGACAGGGCCAGCCGCCCGCACGTGGTGGGAGTCAGGTTCTGCGGCTACTCCTGCTGCTTTGCAATTTACACGCCGGCCACAAAGAAAGCGTAGAGCGGATGCCTCTGGCGCCACGTCCCATGAATGGGCCGCTAAATCAAGCAATTATGAGAGCCTTTGTCGCAGCAGCCAAAACATATGCAAATTACGAAACAGTCGCAATTGTTATGAAGATGCGAGCATCTCTCTCTCTCCCTCTCCCTTTGTCTTGAAGGTGAGCTGAGAGAGGGGGCCAGAGAAATCTGTTCAGTTCAATGAATTGATTTTGTATGGGCATCGCTGACACTGACTTACGCGATTGGCAATGCAACGAGCGCCTAGTTTATCGCCCGCCCAGCCGGAGATTGAGACAGGGCAGAGCACTGACTGCTGCTAGCAGTAGTGGGACTTCGACTCGTACTTCTGTTTGCTCTCTGTTGTTGTTGTTGTTGTTTGGCTGGGCATATGCAAAGCGACCGCCAAGTCAAGAAGCTCTGATCGGGTCTCGTTTTGGTGCCGCAAAGCCGCCGACGCCGCAGTCGACGCTGCGTAAAGCCGCACGCCACATTTCAATGATAAATGTGCAGAGAGCTTGCCCCGGCTCCAGAGTCGAGCTAGCTGGCTAGCCAAGCAACTAGCTGGACTCGAGAGCTCGCCGGCTTGGCTATCCCCGCTAGTTGGCACTGCGATTGCTCTTGGGCTGCGCTATATTGGGTAAATTGTTTTATTGCAGTTCAATTGTTGGGCCTGGACTTTCGGTACTTGGGATTGTCAAACGGCGGCGGCGGCGTCGCTCCTTCGAGCTTACAGCATCGAGCTACCCCCCAAACAGTAGTTCAACAGACATTTGATGGCAGTGTGAAGGGTATATTGAAATGAGCACAAGGTTTGCAACGTGATAAGAGGAGATTAGAGAGAGAGAGAGAGAGAGAGAGAGAGAGAGAGAGAGAGAGAGAGAGAGCGAGATAAAAAGATATACACATAGAGAGGGATAGACTAGACATTTGATAGAGACAAAAACATCATACAACGACAGAGGTAGTGAAAGAAGCAGAGAGGAAGACAGAGAGGCAAAGAGAGACAGAGAATGACAGAGAGAGAGAGAGAGAGAAACAGAGATATATAAATATAGAAATATATATAAAGAACGAGGATAAGAGAGACAGAAAGACAAGAGAGGGAGTGTGAGTCGAGAAGAGGAAGATAGGAAAAGAGGTAAGAATTTTGATATACTATTAATATATTACTATTCATAAGATTTATATGCGTTTATTGTATGCATTTCTCAATTGAGTGAGCAGGTGAGAGAGAAAGATATAGAGAGAGAAAGAGGTAGAGCTACAGGATTACTTTATTTTTAAATCATTCTCTAAATTAAATAAGTAAATACGTTAATAGATATAAATCTATGTATAAATATATTTTTATATATGTATATACATTCTAAATATAATAATTCAAATAAACCAACATAGAGTAAGTGTGCTTCCGAATTCGGTCTTCTGTCTCGTAAACCCTTTCTTATTTATATCTTTGCATCTCCTGCGCTGCGCTGCGCTGCTGCGGATAGCTGAAGCTCTCTCATATGTCTAACCGTATGCGGAGATTATGGCATCATTTAGAGTCTTGTGAAAAGTTAATAAATGGCTTATCTGACCGTGCGGCGACATGTGTTTGGCTTAATTGTGTCAGCGTGTGGGTTGCCGTTTGGAAAGTCCACATCGGAGTCAGCGCCAGGCTGAACTTTCGCACAGACACCAAAATGGTCAAATGAAATAACTTTAACCAAATTGCAGTTGCAATTGCAGTTGCTGCTAATTACGACAAGCAGCAGCAACAGTCGCTGCTCGGCAGTTGCTGCTCCCGTTCAACTGTCAGAGATTTGTGCGGGCGAATTGGCTCAGTCCCAGCCCAATCCAATCCCAAAAACTCGAGTCGGTGCCTTATTTGTAGCAAATTGTTTGTGGCGCCAGCGTGTTGAACAGCCAAGCAGCAAACAACTAAACAGAATGCTGCGTTCGTAACAAGACCTCGCTCGCTCCGGACAACATCGACAACATGCCCCCGTGAGGTCGAGTGCGAACCGAGGGGCCATTTGTAAGGCACAGCCCAAAAATGGTCACATTGGAATTCAATCTTAAAGCCATTCGCAATTAATATCAAATGAAATTGAAATAAATTTCAACAGAAATGCGATGCCACCTAGCTCGAATCCAAAGCCAAATCCGAATCCCAATCCCAATTCCAATTCCAATTCGTATCGAGGTCCAAGCCCTCAGCTCGTTGCCAATTGCGAGTCGCTGATTTTCATCATGCGTTGCTCCAGCAGCAAAGACACGGCCACAGTGCCTGCCAGCAGTGGAGCAGCTTTCGCCGGCTACTGTGTCGCCACGCAGTGGTCAGTGGGCAACTGCAACCTTTTGGCTTTGCGCTAATCGCCATCGTATTCCCAGTTCCATTCGCTCTCCTCCCCAGCTCAACAACAATAATTTTATCAATTTTTGCTTTATAATTGTGCGCAGCTGAAATGGTAGAGCATGTACAAAATGTGGCCAGGTTTAACAAAATAAAATAATTCTAACTAAAAAAAAAATAAAATAAAAATAAATATAAACTAAAAAAATAAAAATAAAAACCGATAAAAAAGTAAAAATATCTATATTTATATAAATATAAAATGTAATAGACCTATAAAAATTAATTTTTACAAATATAAAAATTTGGTATAATTAAATAAATAAATAAATGCTTTAATAAGCGTATATTTAAATAATAATTAATTTATAAAAATATCAAACTTAAGTTTTGGTAGAAACTTTTTTACTTTATATAATTTTTTTTATTATTATTATTTTTCTTCTGTCAAAAAAATTAATAAAAATAATAATAGTAATAAAATAAATTAAATAAAAATGGCTGGCCCAAACTTAATTGAATTATTTATTTTTTAATTGTCTTTGGTAATATTTTTCTTTTATTTTTTAAAAAAAGCAATGTGTTCAACTTAATATTTATAATTATTTTAAAGCTAAAATTAAAGTTAGCTCACAATAATAATCAAACGCATTCCCAGTTCTCACAGACGCCGTCTTAGTACTTACATATGTCTACATTTCCTTCCATCTAAAGAGTCGGCCAAACCTCTTTTCGTATTGAAACGCAGCTGGTCACACTGCCCGGCTGTCCCACTCAGGCTGGGTCAACAGTAAACTACGCAGATTTCATTGTTTGGTCAGCGGGTGCGGGAAGCGGGAGCGGGCGCAGCAGAGTAGAAAGAGGGAGCAGCATGTAAATGTCCGTCTCGTTGCTAGTGGCTCTGGCCAAGTGGGCAACAACTGTCGGGGTCTGCATGCTCTAGCCAAAGGCTCTCGGTGGCTGCCCAGGAGGCTTGTTGCTGTTGTCTTAAATTAATACCAAATTGTCAACGTTTGCAAAATGCTGCAAGCCGCGCACCAACGCCACATGATAAGACGCAGACCTACAGCCGCAGCCGCAGTAGCAGCAGCAGCAGCCAAAGAGACCAACAGGCCTGGTCCACGCTGTAGTTGAGGCTTGGGCTGCCTGCAGAGCCAATGCTGAGACTGGGGGCTGGAGCTGGAGCTGCGCATGCGTTTTGGATCTATGTACGTCTGTGAGGCTGCTTTGTTTTGCGGCTTTCGCTCGTTTTTGGTCTCGCTTTGGTCTAAGGTCTTCGATGGTCGTCAATTGATAACCAGATTTGTGCAATTATCATTTTAATAATTGCCAACAATCTGCACGATATGAACCGACTGCTGCCTGAGCACACCGCAAACAGCAATAGCAGCAGCAGCAGCAACAGCAGCAGCAACAGCAATAGCAGCAGCATCCATTTATTTCGGACCGTGTTCCTTCTCCTGCTCGTCGTGCTCATAACCAGTAGCCAGCGCCTTCTGCTTGCAGCTGATGTTGTTCTTGTTGCCTTTTAGCTTTCCGCATTTGTTAGTCCGGGCGCACATCTACATAATAATAAATTTATTACAGATTTCCGTCTGATTTGTTGTTAAGAATTTTCGTTGTATGCAGCCAACTGCTAGCACCCACTGTGAGACAAATAGAATACACTTAAATGGTTGCCCACTTAAAAGATGACGGCAGATTGTGCGATAAATCAGTGAAGATTGCCGGTGCGTAGAACAGAAGCAAACGCAGCCTAGAAGGGAATTGCAAAGGTTCGAATTGACTGTTAAAGGAAAAGTGCAACTGGGCATTTTATAAAGTACATTTATGTGGATTCAGTTGCAAAACAAACCTTAAAAATATATGTACAATTGTATTAGTATTTTTTATAATTTTATAATTAAATATACATGTTTTTAATACTATTGATGAATTATCTGATAGGAAAATGTAAATTCTAAATCTTTTAAGTTTGAGAGAGAGTTAAACTCTTTGTTATTTAAAAAATATATATATTCTTACCATAAATCAAAATTAAAAAAAAAAAAATGCATCATATATTCGTAGTTTATTTATAATAATTTTATAAAATAATTAATTACTAAATTATTTTTCAATATTAAAAGAGGAAATACCTTTTGTTTTACTGTAGTCTACACTATATTTGATATTTTAAGTGTAATTGAAAATATTATGAAACAAAAAATATTAAGAAATTTTTTTTAAATTTATTTAAAGTATTTTAAAAATATTTTTTATGAAAATATTTTAAAAATAATTTGTTTGTTAAGCACTTATTTTAAATTAATTACTTATCTAGTTCCATAGATTGCGATACTAAATAGTCAGCTAAAATTGGTCTAATTATTCTTTAAAATTCAGCTATCTCTGTAAAGAACAGAAGTCTAAGACTTGAACTGAGTATTTAATGCATTTCGATAATTTATCAACTTAATTGCAGAGTGTTAAGTATTAAGTTGTAAACCAAAGCAAAAGTCACAGCAAATCAGAAAGCTCACAGACTTCTATTTCAGACAGCCAATTGGTGCTTTCTATGCAGCACACACACAAACACATAAATCAAATACAATTGAACTAACGGTTTTAACTAAGCTCGGCAACTCAACTTCACCACGCAGCAAGCTGTAAGAGGCAGGCAAGAGAGCCCGACAGCGCTGCACACGTACAGCACACAGTGACAAACCCGTTTGTTTGCTTGCTTTCCTCTGGCAGCGGGGTGAGCAGCACGCGCAGTCGACGCCCATCGGCGAGCTCGGCCAATCAGCGACGAGCACTGCGCTGCGCCACGAGCCAAGCGACCAAGTGTAAAGGCATTCGGCGCAGCGAAACAGCAGAAACAGAAGCCAATGTGGGATTTGTTTTTGTTTGGCAAAGAGCCAAAGAGAGGGAGAGCGAGAGGGAGAGCGAGAGGGAGAGGGAGAGGAGATTGCAATGCAAACAAAGCTGAGGGTGTAACTGGGAATGTGTCGCAGTCATAAATGGGGCCGATAAAAATGGAAAGAGTAATAGAAAATGGAAAATGGAAAACGCTATGCGATTTACACAGTTGCTCTAGCTGTTCTTATTGCTGTTGTTATTGTTGCTGTTGTTGTTGTTACCTGTGCCGCTTGCGACTGCGCATATCAAACGATGATGGATGGGCACGCGTCTGGCATAAGGTGAATCCGTTACAAAAAGCCAGGCGGTTGCGGCTACCGCTAACCCTCGATGCGAACCCTCGCGCTCTGAAGCGCATCGAGGGCGATCTGCCAGCCAGCCAACCAGCCAACCAACAGCCCTCATCGTAGCTACAATAATGAATGACTATCGGGGCTGATATAGAGCCATATATAGGCCTATATATGGGGTCTCATGCATGTGTCTAGGGCATGCTTCGCTTGAGCTATTGCGGCTTGTGGCACGCTCGTGTCTTGGAATGTCCTCGGGGGTGTCTCCCGCTTCTCAGTTAACTGTTGTAATGGCGTGCACATGTCCTTTAAATGCATGCAAAGGCGTCCGAGGAAATTGCGCCAAACGACAAGAAAAAGGAACTGATCGGAACAGGATCGTTAAATGCTGTTGCCAGTTGCTCGAAGTGTGCCCGCGTTTTCTTGTCAGGCGTAACCTAGGCAGGTGTGTGGGCCACAGCGCCATAAACTGGAAATAACTAAGCAGCGGCAACAGCAGCAGCACCAGCAGCAGCAGAGGCGACCAAGCGAGCAAGGATGAGCTAGCAGATAGAGAGAGAGCAGAGAATGGGAAGGGGACAGCGTTCAGGACGAGCGACTAAGAAAAAAATTGTAAACTATGTGGAAAGGTGCATCTACAGGCGAAGAATGCAGCCGCAGCGGCAGGTGATGAGCCATGATTTTTAATTGCTTTACAATTTTCGATAAGTGCCAAACAGTTTTTAAATGATACAACAGAGATGCTCTCTGAAACGAAATATATATGGAATTATAAGAAAATTAATAAGCTTAGGTATGAGCAAAAATATTTAGGCCAAATAGCTTCACATTTATATAATTTCGGCCCGCAGGACTTGGCTATTTCTCTATTGAAAGAATGCCTTCAAAGCCATGCCGACAACTGTTTTAATTTGGAGGAAATGGCCTAAACGCTATAAGAAATTCTTGAGAGAATTAAATAATAAATGATTTTGATGAAAAATTCAGGAGAAGAAAGAGTAGAAATAATATATAAAAATATAAATAAGCAACAAACTTTTGATTCACAATAGGAAAACTTACATGTATGTCATATCAAATGTATAGATATTCATATTCATTCTTTTTTATTTATTTATTTTATATTTATATAGGTAAAAGTAGTTATATATAAGTAATATGTATGTAGAAATAATATATAAATAATTTAAAATTAATATCCACAATGAAATGAATGTAATGTCTACTCCGAAACAGCTTCAGCTTTAACTAAGTATTTAAGCATTAAAATACAAACATTAAAAATTTAATTTTCCTATTTGTCAAAAATAATGTGCAGAATTAATGAATTGTCAATTTTCCTAAATGCAATGTTAAATCTTATGACAATAATAAATGTATATCATATCAATGCATAAAATTCATTTACATAAATTATAAATATGTTTTTCATATATTTGACTTGTTTATTTATTGTTTTTTTTATTTATTTATTTTAGCTTTAATTATAATGTAAATTAGAAAATAGATTGCCGGCTCAATAAATTGATCTTAAATCTTATTTACATTAACAGTTTCAATTCCAAATTATAATCTGCTTACATATGCTTAGCCAATAATCTGGTTATATGTATATCCGTTTAAAAAGTACAAACCTCTCACACTCTAGGGTCAGTCAGATCCTTTAGATCACAGTTTGCTTAACACTCAACCCTCGAGTATCCTTAGAGTGGCTCACACGCGCCTGTACCTTAGCTGAGTCAGTGACAAGCATAATCCCCGGGCTGGACAACAGTTGGTGTCAGTTGTGCCAACAGCAACAGCAGCAGCAGCAGCAGCAACTGCAACTGCAACTGAAACAGCAACAACAGCAGCAATAACAACTGTAACAGTTACAATACGAAATGAGCAGCGCGGCGAGGGCAGCGCAGAGCAACAATGCAGCAAACGCCCGCCAAACTTTAACTGCATACCAATTAGTTGAGAAACGCGTGCTGCCAACAACAACAACAACAGCAGCAGCAGCGACGACAACAACAACAACAACAATTTGAGCTGCGCACGATCAAAGCAACTGATAGAGAGGAGAACAGGCGGCGCGGGCCCTGGCGCTGCGTAACTGTGTGTCTTGACCCTTACAACATGCAGGACAACAGCAACAACAAGAGCAACAGCAACAGCAACAGCAGCGGCTGCCAACTGCTGCCAAAGGTGAAAAACCAGAGTTGGCAACACACACACACACACACACACAGTCAAACACACACACACACACACACACACATAGAGCCAAACATAAAGGGCTCAAGAGCCACCACTAAAGTCAACACCAATACGAATGCAACGAGGGTTCGTTTTGATTCGGCTTACACACACACACACACACATACACGCCTCGAGCCTCGATTTTCGGGCCAAGTCGGCCTGGCACTCGCTTCACCGTTGGCTCAATTTAGAACCGCACAATCGGCCAAAGATTCAGTCAGGTGCGAAGCACCGAGCGATACAGACGTGTGCGTCTCACAAGCGAACTTTCCATACACAAAGATCTGTTACCAAAAAATTTAAGAAAAATACATATTAAAAGAATAAAAAAGCAAAGTAAATCTAAAGTTAAAGAAAAGTTAGTAAATAATTTGAGCAATTCAAGCGATCTTTGTGTTCGTGTCTCGTCTTCAAATTGTTGTCAAGCTTTGGTTGAAATAAACTAAACGCAAAGAGGAACGCGAATGTTATATTGGCCAAAATTAACTTAGCCAAGTGTATTTGCGAAAAGTGCTAAACCAAAAAGAAATACAAATTACAAGCCAATAAGAGCCAGTGCCCAAGGCCAACAAAATGAATCATTTGTCGCCGCCGCCATCGCCGCACTCGCAGCCAAGTCCAGCGGGCTACGCGGGTCCAACTCTGGACAAGCAATGGATGCAGCGCGCCTCGGCCTTTAATACCGTTATTGCATCGGCTGCCGCACAAAAACTAAACAATCGAGGTGAGTGGATCGAGGAAATATACATATGATCTATGGCAGATGTGAGGCAAAAGAGGTCCAGTTGAGCCTTCATGTATAGCATATTTAAGAAGATCAGTCAAACAGAAGACTATATGAAGGCCTAAAATATTTAAGAGACATTGTCTAAAAGAAAAGCGCTCAAAATATATATAGAGACAATTGTCTAGTGATCTTCATTAATCAAACATTAAAATTGAAGGAGACTAAAAAATAAATTAAATAAAAATTCCTTTAAAGGTCCAAAAGTGAATACATACTTATCTATATTTCCCAAAGTAAAAAAATATTTAATATAAAATATTTATATGAGATAGTAACTAAATGAGATAACGTTTAATTCTTAATTAAGCTCAGAGAAGGATTTAGGAAAAATAGAGGTAAATCATTTAATTAATAAGAATTTCTTAAATACCTAAAATTGTTCAAAGAAATGTTTAAATGATCCATTTTGATCACAGCTTCAAATATCGTCAAGCACGAATATTATAGCAAGTATAAAGTTAAAATAACTCTCATATAATTAATATTTTTATTAAAATACTTAATAAATAACAATCTTAAGAAGTTTAAAAATAAATTAATATATATTATTAATATATATATATATAAATGTGCAAAAATTATAAATATTAAGTATATATAATATATTTAAAATTCTTCAAAATATATCCTTATATTTATATTCATATTTGAAAGGCGCTAACCAAATATATTTAGGTCAAGTTAATATCACTTTAACTACTTCCATAATCATTGCATTTAGAATGCACTTAAAATTAAGCCAATGAAAGTTAGAGTAAAAGGTGAAGGCGAAATCTAAATGATATTGAATATTAATATAATAATGATTTATGTATTTATATAATCTCTATATCTAATTCTCAATTCTATATATCGAATGCTCCCCTGCAGATCTGCCGTTTCTCTACAATCCGCTGCTCTACTCGAGCGCTCTGCTCTGGCCGCAGTTTCTGCTGTCGTCGGCTTCTGCTTTGGGCACGCCCCTCACGCCAATGACGCCCAAATCGCCCGCCTCCATTGTGCTGGGGCAGCGCGATCGCGACTTTGCACTGACGCCCGAGAAGGAGCAGGAGCTGCAGCACAACAGCAGCCGCAGCAATCATGTGCTGCTGCAGCAGGACGAGGACATGCCGCTCAACTTGAGCACCAAACAGCGCGCTAGATCCGACTCAGAGCAGGATCACGATCACAATAGCAGCAGCAGCAGCAGCAGCAGCCGCAGCAGCAGCCTGAGCGGCGGCAGCCTCAGCCTGGATGAGCGGGAGCAGCCACTGCATCTGACCACGCCGCCTCCACTGAGGGCTGTCAATCTGAAGACTGCCAATGCTGGGACTCCCTCGCAGCAGCGTCGCTCGCAGGGCAACATCATCTGGTCGCCGGCATCCATGTGCGAGCGCTCCACGCGGCATGAGTCTGCTGCAGCAGGAGTGGCAGCAGCAGCAGCTGCTGGGGAAGACTTTGAGGAGCAGCAAGTGGATCCCATAGTGCGCAAATTCAAGTACGAACGTCGCTCGGCTGCCTCCATATCGTCAATGCAGTCGCCGCTGTCCTCGACGAGTGTCGCACAGGATCTGGACTTTGAGACGGCGCAGCAGCAGCTGTACGCACATCGCAGCGCTTTCATGGCCGGCCTGACTGGCAACAATCTGGAGCTGCTCACACAGCACCTCAAGACACAGCAGCAGCAGCAGCAACAACAACAGCAGCAACAACAACAACTGCAGCAGCAGCAGCAGCAGCAGGTTAAAGCCGAATCGGAGGCTGAGCAGGAGAGCAAACGTTCGGCAGCGGCGCTCATGGGTCTTGTGGCAGCCGCCGAACTGGGCTACATGCGTAATCAACACCAGCAGCAACACACGACCCAGCAACAGCAACAGCAACAGTTGCAGCAGCAGCAGCAGCAGCAACATCCTGATTCAACGGCCACAGATGTTGCGCGTCGTTCGTCCTCCTCATCATCGTACCAAGGCGAGTGCGAGCAGGAGAAGCGCAGCGGCAGAAATTTTCAGGTAAGCCAAACGGGAAGTTCATTTTTTCCACTCTTTTTTCTTGTCGTTGGTCAGAGTCGAATCAGAGCTAAAAGCGGAAGTGCAAGAGGCTGAAACTTAGAGCGAGTGAGAGAGAGAGAGAGAGAGAAGGAGAGTCAGAGTAAAGCATCCTATCTGAAGTATGTGCCATAAATCTAAAAGGAATTTCCCATATATAACTAGTCCTAGTCCTAACTGAAGTATCTGCCATAAATCTAAAAGGAAGTTTCTATATTTAGCTATATAGTACTAGTCCTATCTGAAATATCTGCCATAAATCTATGAAAACTAAATCATAATCTGTAGACTGTCAAAGCCTTGTCCTTGCTGCTAATGACCCAATCACGTGACATCAGCTGGGGCTCGAGTTAGGAAACCCTTTTCAATTTCCCTTTCATATCGTAAACTCATTGCATAAGTCTTCAGCATATATCTGGCTATATCGCTTGCATTGCGTGTCTACCTCCCCCTAGAAGTACCTCCCTCTCTGCCGCTCTCTCTCTCTCTCTCTCAATTTACCCGTGTTAATTGTTTCATATTTTCAAAGTTCCTGTCGCGTTTTAATTGCTCTGCCCACAGTTTGTCCACCCAATTCAATTTGGGAAAGTGGCGCAGCACAATATCATGTCATAAAGAACCCAAACTGTTTGCATTTACATTCGAACTCTTCTATGGAAATTCAATTAGGCACAATCGAAATCACGCAATTAGTTAATCAAATAATTTTGATTATTTTCCGAATGGGTTGGAGGAGGTCGGACCCTGCTCCCTGTTCGGTCGTAGGCCGCCCCTTGGAAGATTTATGCATTGAAATGACGCCTTCAATGTTTTGGGCTCAATCATAATTGTCGTTTTGTTCAAGCGGCCTCATCAGCACATACATTTTTTGCCACATTAAGCAGCGGGGCACACGACCAAGGTATGTCATATGAGCTGCCTAGGGCCGGTGTTCGGGGCATGGTCGGGGTAGGGTCATGCTCTGACTACCCCCGCTGTCAGTTTATGTTTTTATCAAAGGCACTTCAACACCCGCGACGGGCAGCTACGTTTTCACACATTCGCCAGAGCAACGGGCGAATGAGAGAGGGCGAGAGTGAAAGGGAGAGCATGTGAAATGCGATAGCCGAGCTAAAAGGGTTTCCAGACATATGGTCGAAACAGTTGCGCGAGTCCTGGACGCAGGCGCAGTCATACACATTTTTTCTTGTCCCCGCTTTTTTTGTAAGTCTTTACATCTGCTGCTGGCCCACCCGGCCAGACTCGACTCGACTGAGGCTGAGTCTGCGACAGAGTCTGAGTCTGAGTCTGCGGCTGAGTCATGTGTTTGGGGTTTCTACGCGAGAGTTTTGCCAACTTCCGCTACGTTTTCGAGTTGAGCAAATTGACATTATGGCTCAGACTGGGGCCGCAACAATGGGCCAACTAATTGGGGCTCTGTCTAGGCATGGATACGGCTCAAATGCAATCCACAAATAGAAAATCCAGCAAGCACAGAGAAAAAGTCAAATAATTGTATATTTCTTCTTCTTGCCTTTTGCTTCTTGTTTTGGAGCAGTTGTGGGGAGCACTTGTGTCAATTGACAGTATGCGTAGCTTTTCGAAAGGTTTTTCTCATTATTAATAATAATTTTTGTTGTTTTCTCCATAAATGTTGTTTTCTTATAAATGTCACACACGTAGCCGAGGTGGTTGGGAATGGGATTGAGTTGTGTCAATACGGGAGCGACAATGTTTAGATACTGTTGCATGTTGCAGGCAGACAAACTGTGCAAACATTTAATCTGCTCGATGCGAAGATGTTACGAGGCGCAGAGCAGGCCCGTTGCCCAGTCCTCGATACACTCGATACCCAATGGCCCCACAGCTGTGTTTGGCCTACAACAACACACACACACGCACACATACACGTATATGTCTATATGTCAACATGATATACAGATATTATATATATATATAGCTTAATAGCATTTTGTCATCTTGGAGAAATGTATTTCACTTGAGATTTAACATTGAGCCGTAGCTGAGCTGCTGCTATTTGCTTAGCTGTTTCATAAAAATAAACGCAAAAATTATTATGGTAAGGCTGCCACGCCTGCCTCGCTCTCTGTCTGCCGCCCCTTTCGCCATATTGTCTGTGGGTTTTACCCCATTTCGAGGCACCTGTTGCCAAATATTTGCCCACTCACAAATCTAGTTTAATTCATAAGCATTTGGCACACACTTTATTATTCTGTTTGAGATTTGATTTGCCGCCATCCGGCTGTCCAAATAAAAGATCTCATTATTTCAATTATTTACTATAGCCTGCTCCCATTCGGCATTGTTTTTCTTGCAGTGTAAACAGTGCGGCAAATCATTTAAGCGCTCCTCAACACTATCCACGCATCTGCTCATACACAGCGACACGCGGCCATATCCCTGCCAGTATTGCGGCAAGCGATTCCATCAGAAGTCCGATATGAAGAAGCACACGTACATACATACGGGTAAGTTCACGCTCTCTAAATGTCTCCCTCTTTCTGCCTCCCTCTTTCTATCTAACTTCCCTTTCTGTATCTAGCTCTTTCTCATATTAAAATATATGATAAGCAGGCTTCGCTTGTGAGCTGTTGACCCACATGAATTGAACTTTGGCATGTGCTAAAAGTTAAGAGAGAAAGGGTTGCTCTATATATGTATATAACTTGAGCTGCAAGAATATATAAATTATATAAGCTGTAAATAAATATATTTTAAAATTTCTCTTAAAAGAAAAAAAAAAAAGGAATATATAAATTATATTATATTCTAATAGAGCTCATAAGAAGTCCTTGATATATTCATATAATAATAATAATAATTCCTTTCAATTTCACATGCAATAAATATTCATAGCAACTCTCTATCTTTCTCTCTATCTCTATCTCCCTCTCTCTCTCCCCTTTCCCAATATATATAAACCATATAAATGCTCTGCAAATATGTCAAACTTATAAACGAACTTAAACAGCACTGACTTGACAGCTCTTTGCATGCATGTCCACCCTAATGTGTGATTTGAGCCACCCTCATGCAGTCACAGTCAAGTGTCCATTAAAATCGGCAAACGCTCGTCGATGTTTATCAGCTTTCAATTTGTCTAATTGCTCAAAATATAGTAAAGTTACACAATTAATAAACACCTGCCCCACTCTCTCTATCTCTTTCTCTCTCCCACTCTCTCTTTCTCTATCATTTTATAAATTTGCTTTCATTACAATAATTGTTTTTTATTGATTTGCGCAGGTGAGAAGCCACACAAGTGCACCGTCTGCCTGAAGGCCTTCAGCCAGAGCTCCAATCTGATCACGCACATGCGCAAGCACACGGGCTACAAGCCCTTCGGCTGCGGCCTCTGCGATCAATCCTTCCAGCGCAAGGTGGACCTGCGGCGTCACCGGGAGAGCCGGCACGAGGAGGCGCCCTCAATGCCCATCAAAATGGAGGTCAGCAGCAGCAGCTGCTAGGCCCCAGCAGCTAAACAAAGATAATGTAAATAATAAATAATAAATATCTATATATATACATACCTAGAGATGAGACACCATCCGAAACCAGTGGATTTTAAGCTAAGAATACCAGTTACCACCAAGTTGGCACGCCTGCAAATGCAAAGTCGTCTAAGTCGTTGCTATGAAGCCAAAGTTTGTTTTGTTTAGGCAACCGAAAAAGAAAATTACTTAAAAATATATATTTAAAAAATGTACTAAAATATTTAAATATACATATATTGTTAAGCGAGAGGCAAACATTTTTCTCGCGCACTAGTTACTAGCTAAGTTAATCTCTGCTCAATCTTAGATCTAAGCTCTGTAAATAGACCCAAAAAATAAGAAAGACTTTTCTAATTAGCTCTTTAAGCATATTTATTTATAAGTAAATAAATATTATTTAGATCTAAGCTAACATAATTTATTTCATAGTTAATGTTTTATACAACCTTTGAATTTGTTTATATTTTTTTTACCCTTAAATACCAAATCCAAAATTGGCAAAGAAAACGCAGCTAAAAGTACCAAAGATCCCAACAACAACAACAACAACCACAATTGGCATAAAGCGTCATTATTATTATTATTATTATTATTATTGTAATGTAAACTGACAAATTTCTTGTTTTATTTACTCTATATTTATATATACTTAAATTATTTAAGCTCCTTTGAGAACCTGATTTATTTATATGATTGCATTAGTGCTTAAGTTTTTCAATGACAATTCTCTCTAATTTATAAAAAAACATTTTCATTTTGTATTTAGTTATGTTTAATTGTAATTTTTTGGCGAAAATAAAGTTGAAAGCTAAAGAAACTTAAATCATGTGTGGCTTTGATTTGGAATTTGTTTTTTGGTATGTTTGATTGAGATGAAAATATGGAGGGATTCAATTAATTCATTTTCATTACAGCAAAGGATTTTTTCTTTAACAAAATATGTTCCTAAATAGCTAAAGCCATCTTCTACAGCTATAGCTATAAACCTAAATGAATGAGTTTTCGGTTTTGTAAATTTTGTATATATTTTTATGAATTCAATAAAATATCTGAGACTTTTTTGGTTATTTATAAATTAAATTTATAATTTTTAAATAGTTTTTTAAAACTCAATGTCTTTTTTTAAATAAACACCTACAATTTTTTTAAATTTATTTTGAGCTTAGTATCAGTTTTTGTTAACAATATAAATTCCATCAATAGACAGTAGACTATAAATTTATTCGTAGAACAATCCAGAGCTGATGTCTAATTTTTCTGTACTTAATTATTGTTTTACTTTATTAAGTTTTTATTTATGATTATATTAAAGAAGACTTTTACTGAACGGATGCTATAGATGAAAGTATTCCAATAATAAATTTATATAAAAATATACGAATAAAATAAAATATACATTAAAGGCTATTTACAGTTCAGCAGATCCTTCGCCGATTAATAAAAATTCCTCTGCATGGCTGATGAAATTCCTGAAACGTTCTGCAGCAATTTAAGCAGCCAAGTCTTTAGGGGTTGCAGCTCAAGCGTCCTTCAGTGGCGCAAATATTTGCAGATCTATAAATTTACTTGTCTCTATTAGTGTTAAATACATTTGTATCAAGGCCGAACTCTCTGAGCAGCTGAATTGATGAGGCAACATTTTGTTACAAATTGTCCAAAAATGCTCCAAATATGCTTTTTTTTTTTTTTTTTGCTGTGTGTGTGTTTTGTGGGCAGACGAAAAACCTGATTTTATAGTTAAATTGTTGCACGTCTGCAATTGGGACTGGGGGACTTTGGGACTGAGAGCTGCTCCTGTTTTCGGGTGACGCGGTGATCTTTGATCTTCGCTCATTGTGGTATGCTAGGAATGAGCTTTGTAAAACGCCGCATTACAAGCAACAGCAACAGCAGCGGCAGCATTTTCCATTCTGGAAAAGAGACCAGACGATCTGGAGGCGATCGGGCGACGATCGGGCATGGCAAAACGCCAATAAGTGTTCGAAGTTCCAGCTAATTGCGCCCGAGAGTTGACGGTGGGCAACGACAGAGGCAGAGGCAGCGGCAGAGGCAGCGGCAGTGAGGGAGATCGGGAGCGATCATCAACGATCAATGATCGGTGCAATTGCCAGCCGAAAAGCGAATGTCAATGCGTTTTGCGGCACTTTAAAACGCCCGAAATGAAGTTTGGCAGTTTACAAATCACCGACTGCGGCTTGTCCGTGGTCCCCACTCTCATTATCGCCATTCATCTGGTGCTCGCAATCAAAACCAGCGAGCATTTGGCAAGGATTTCACTTTGTGCGTCGCTCCGCCACTTGTGCCTTGTGGCATGCAACAAATTGATCGAAAATTGACAAAATATTGGACCAGCAAAAAAATAAAATAAAAAAATGAGTACAGCATACAGCAGCAGCGATCGAAAATATGCAGTTCAATTGCATTGACGGCTGCAAGACAACAGCAGCAGCAACAACAACAACAACAACAGCAATAAGAATGCAGCCCAAGGACCTTGGGGCAAGTGCCGACAAAGCGATAAATTGCAGATGAGACGCAGCGAGACTTTGATCCACTAGCTCAAGTATTTCATAATGTAAGCCAAGAGATATTGGCCATGTCAAGAGAAATTTTATATTAGAATATTTAGCAGCACAGAGTTGAGGGAAATAAAAATACTGTGATGTAAAATTGAATTTATATGAATATGTGATAGAAAATGGGCTTTATATAATCTCAAAAGCAGACAGAAATATTTGAAATTTAAAATTTAAAATATATATAAAAAATAATAAATAAAATAATAATAGATTATAAAACACTTGAAGAGTTCAGCGCAAGAGTTCTTAGATCTATGTAAATTAAGGAAATTTAAATACTTTTTTGACTTAAATATAAAATAAAAAATAATAAATACAATAATAATAGATTATAAAACACTTGAAGAGAGTACAGCGAAAGAGTTCAGAGATCTATGTAAATTCAATTTGCAGACAGTCTATTGTCTATATTATAATAGAGAAATGTTAAATAAATATACAAATATTTACAATTTGTTATTGTAGATGGAAGCTCTAAATTCTGTTAGACGAAATAAAGTCTAAACAGTATATAAAGCGCGTGTGTTTAAATAAGGTTCAGTATATCATAAAGTGTGGCAGTCTAACTACAAAAAACAAATTCAAAGAGAAACAAAATATGCTTAAGACCTATATAAATATTGGGAAAAGCTGAAATGAGGGTATGACTTTAAAGCAAAAGAATAAAATAAAGACTTTCTAAAATGAAAATGAGCACAGATATCACAAAATGTCAAGGAAAATACAGAATTGCCAGCAATTAGAAAATATTTTAGTTAAATTATATAAATTTCATAAAAAAATATATTTTAAAAATGTAATAAATATTCTGTTGATAAGATAAATAAAATAAACAATTTGGTAGCTAAACTCAACTCTAACACAAATTGATTACAAATTTTTAAAATATTTTATTTGTCAGATATTATATATTAAATAATTCAAGAAGTCTCAATGGAAAAATCTGTAGGAAATTACAGAAAAATAGTAAAAAAAAAAAAATACAGTTGTTTATTATAAATAGGCATATATTAAAAGAAAGTTAAACTATTTTGAAAGTAAATTCAACTCAAAGAAAAAATTATTTCGATTTCCTAAAAACATTTTCTTGCACCGTTACAAACCCTCTCAAGAAGCAAACAAAACCTCTATAAAAAACCCCGTTGCATAGCTCGAGCCGATTGCGATTGTCTCTGCCATATGTTGGCTTCAGGTTTATTAGCCCCCAAGCTGTTAACACCTGAGCCCACATAATTTGTCATGGCATTTGAATTTGTACAGCATTCAAATACAAATAGACGACAAGCCCCCATGAAAACGGAGAAGAGTGTAAAAGAAAGAAACGCATAAATGAGAGAAAAGCTGCAACCCCAAATTGAAATGAAGAAGGGGAAAATCATCTTAGAAGTGCCTTGAAGTGATCTAGGCCCGCAACATATCCGTTTTCCGGCTACCCCTAGCCAAAGGTGCCGGGCAGGTGACTTCCACATTGACTTCGGCTGCGACTGCGACTTCGACTTCGACTTTGGCTATTAATAAAAATAATAGTTGCGGCTAAAAAAGTAAAAAAAAAATAAAGGTGAGCCAGTCGAGCGAGGATCTATACAGGCAAAGAGAGAGCGAGAGAGAGAGAGAGAGAAAGAGACTGACGTGAAGACGTGGAGGCCATCACATGAAAAAAAGATGTCTTAGGTCAGTTGCAGTCGAGGGCTGCTGCTGCCGCTGCTGCTGCTGCTGCTGCAGGTGAACCTAAGCGAGGGCACAATTAAAAGGCCGACGAGGGCTGTGGCAAAAGGCACCTGTGCCGCAGGAGCCGAATAGGAGGTAAGGGCAGGCCAAAATGTTACAGCGGCTCATTTATGTTTATGTCCTTTCGTTGTAAGCAGCGCTGATTCCGATTCCTTTTTTGAGCCGCACAAGTGGTGCGCCAGCACCTGCTGAATCCTGGAACCTGTCGTTGTCATCGTTCGTCCTCAGCATTCAGCTCCTCCTGCTCATCCTGCTCCTCCTCCTCATCGTCGTCGTCGTCGTCCTGGCTCAATAATTGTGAGCCAGACGAGACGCGTGCTCAGAGCCGGTTTACAGCAAACATATGCCAGGCTTGCCGTCGAGGCAAATTACAACAGCAACAGCGACAGCAACAGCAGCAGCGACAGCAGTGGCAGAGCCAGTAACCTGTACCGGTCCAATTGGCATGTGGGCCACACGCCAGCCGAACAGCCGAACAGCCGAACAGCCGAACAGCAGTCATAAAAATCTCTCGAGTCAACCACAAAGCAGCCAGACTGCAATCTTCGTCTAATCTAGGCCCCGTGCACCTTGAGGGAGTGTGCCGCAAGCTGACGCATGCAAAAAACTGAAACAAAAACAAAAACAAAAAACCAATGGAAGGTGCACAAACCAACAACAACAACAAGAGGGACAACAACAAGTGCTGTAAGTGCGCCTGCACCTGTCACGCTCATCGATATTACAAGCAGCCAAAATGACCCAATTTTTAGGGGACCTTTAGGCCGGCAGCCTGAACCTCAGCCTCAGCTAGAGCCAGCGCCTCACTGCTGCTCCTTGCTCCTTGCTCCTTGCTGCTGCTGCTGCTGTTGCTGTTGCTCTCATTTATATTATTCGATCTTCGTTTCGTTTTATGGGTTTGCCTCGCTTCAAATTGTTAAGTTATGATTGCTTCTTACCCTCAAGAGCGATTGTCACCTGCAGCATGAGTTGGGCATAGGAAATTTATGTCGGATTGATTGTTAGAGATTGACACAAGCAGTGACTGTGTCTATGTGTGTGTGTGTGTGTGGGTGTGGAGAGAGTGTGTAAGAGTGAAATGTATTAATGAAGCAGGTGAATGTTGCACATGGTATCCTTTTTAAATATTCCATTACGCATTGATTCTGTAAGCAAACCTCAAAGTGTAATCAGATTAAAGCATTTCATATGAAAAATGTTGAGGTATTCGAAACTAATACTATATCTATATATGAGTAAACTATATAAAGTATAATTTTAATGATGACTGAATAATATTTATGTCTAATATGAGTATGAATATGTATTTATGAGTAATATAAGTATGTAATCTGGCGGAAATACATATTTAGATGACATTTCTAATCTCTTTAGACTATAGCTTATATTACAGACATATATATATTATATTATATTCCTTAAACACAAAATCTTTTAAATTAAATAAAAGCTCTCTATAAAGATATCACAGATCTTAACTGCAGCTGCTTGTGAACGAATACACTTTACTATGATGGTGTTTAGTTTCGTATCGATTTTTATTATTCTGAGCCTGGGTTTATATACCCAGACTCATGTATAATTTCAACCCTTAAATCTAATGTATCTATTGCTGAGTGTGTAAGGCTCAGCATTGGGCTATTACATATTCTTATCTTATCGCTGAGTGTGTAAGACTCCGCGTTGTTCTATTAGCTATTCTTATCCTATCGCTGAGTTTGTAAGGCTCAGCGCTCGTCTCCTTCGTAATCTGACTCTGGGGTTGCAAGGGTTGGTCTTCATTTGTATATTTATGCAGTCCGTACATGTGGCCCTTATCGCTATCACAGCGCACTACCTGCTAGTCGCTGAGTGCGTCGGAGGCATGTATACGATCATCGTATATTCATATGTTCATGCCTGAACATTCTGCGGGGGGCCAAGTGTGTAACTTCCGGAATTGCTGTCTGTGGAAATCTTAATAATATACAGGACAAATACAAATTTGATAATTGTTAATATTAATATTCTTGACGAAATGATCATCAATCCAATCCTTATGTTCGTGCCTGAACAGCTTGTGTTGACTTGCGAGTCTAGTAAGCCAAAGGCAAATAGGAAACAGTTTAGCAAGTTCGCCGACCAAATCAGAAGCCAACAGAGTGCCAGGCAGACGGTCAGAATAGTCAGAAAGTCAGCCAGTTAGTCAGAGATTAGCCTTACCTTACTTAGGAAAATCTTAAGCTCGTTCGATTTGCATGCGAACATTGACAAAGGCAAAAGCAATGAATGACAAATCCAAGTCAAATATGCAACCCCTACTACATGCACATGGTATATACATATATATATGTATATATGTATGTGTGTGGGGTAGTCAAGTGGCAGGGCACATACATATGTATATACATATAAAAGCATATAAGGCAAGGCAGATTGTGAAATCTATTTAAACAGCTTAATTGGCAACAAGAGCCACGGAATAACAAACAGAAACCAACAACAACAACAACAACTAAAGGCAAAAACAACCCGCAGACAATGAGCCAATCAGCTCAGCTTAGCTGGCAGGGTGCAAAAAGTCGAAGAGTCAAAAGCCCGAGCCAGCAATTAAAATGACAAAATCTAAACACACAAAATGGTACGGATTTTGCCATGTGCCACAGCCGAAATGGCCCCCGAGAAAGGTGCACAGTCGAAGAGCAGCAAGAAGAAGCTGAAGGAGAAGACCCAAGAGTGCAACAACAACAGAAACAAGTCCGATTGAGCGAGCCGAGAGGGCATGACTTGTGAATACCCTAGCTGAATGCTGAGCAGAGCGCACTATAAGCAAAGAAAATTCGCATGTTAGCCTAGAGGTTTATATAGACACCCATCTATACACCCACACATTGATATCATTCGCTTCGCTTCTGCTTCTCGCCTTGTATTTATCTCTTTATTAATTAAGGTAACTCTTTGGGATTTTAATGCAATGCGTATGTATGTAATTATGTATTACAAATATTATATATATATCAAATAAAAAAATAAATAAATAAAAATTAATTTAAGCTAAAATATATAAATATTAAATCTTATATATTTAAAATATACGTTTATTTCTGTTTAGAAAATATAAACCAAATTTTTGTTATTTAAATTTAATTATTAAATTAAATATTGAATAAAAAAAATAAAAATTAAATATAAATAAATATAAAATCTGAATTATTCATATTCTGTGTATAACTATATTTAAAAAATAACCTTGGTAACTTAAATATTCATCACCAATAATATATAAAATAAAAATTATTATGAGATGAGTTGTGGAACAAATACGAAAAACATGTACTGCCATGGTTTCCAAGAATATATAATACAACTTTCAGCTCTGTCAATTCTGCAGATTACGAGTTCGCTTAGACAATGAGAGACGATGAAAGAAGAAGATGGACACAACTTGATCAAGCTTAGGCAAATTGAAGAATACATCTTTATCAAGTACACATAGACTCTCTATCATCCATACCGCCTTTCATTGACCCTTAACATCTCCTTCCACAAAGCCAATATACCCTCCCAGACACTTGATCAATGGGCACAAGAGCCGAAACCAGAAACGTGCATTTTGAAGGCACGCACAAGGTGTTTTGTCTGATGTTGAGCTGAAATCAATGTGCATGGCCTAAACACAGATTATAGACAGATTTGGGAGGCAACAGACGGCAAGCGGCAAACAAAAGGACAACAAATTGCGGCAAGAAGATGCAACACAGACACACGCACACACACAGAGAGACAGACACACAGAGAACGGAGAAGTTCTGACTGCGCGTCTGCGCTCTGTCTGAGTCATTATAAGAATTTAAGCGCACCTTTTCATTTTGTCTGCAGATCGAGCAGCGACAGGTGCGCAGAGATAAGCAAAAGAAGTTGCAGTCAGAGCATTGCGGTAGATGGAACGATTGGTAGGGGTCCTTAGGCGTTATCCTAAGAGCTCCACTGCTGCGGCTGCTGCTGTGCCAGATTCGGACTCTGTTCGTACGCTGGCCAAATTAATTCCTTTGCCATATTTTATAATTCAACAGATGACACGAGCCAACGCAAGTGCCCGAAGCGCAGAGGCAAAAGCTGAGCTTAGCTAGCAGAGAGGCGAAGAGAGAGGGAGCAGAGAGAGAGGCAGATAGAGAGGGTGCCTCGGCTCGTTTGTGGCACATGCCACATGCAGGACCTCTGCCTCGGCCATTGCCACTGCCCCTGCTTCTGCTGCTGCTGCTGTTGCTGCTGCTGTTGCTGCTGCCTCCTACAATGTCCTGCAGAAAAGTAGGGTACTTGCTCCTGCTCCTGCTTTTGGCTGGCCGCAGATCCTGCTCAGTTGTTAAGCGCTTTCTTGCGGTTCTTTGCGAGCTCTCAGCTTATTTATTTGAAAATGCAAAAGTCTTCAGTTTATTGAACCTGCCTGCCTGCGATGACAATGACCTTTTTCTATGCCCAAATTAAATAACCAAACAAGAAAAGAAAAGAGGGTTAGTTCAGCACCCTATAACTGCATGTTGGCCAAAGAACAGTTACGGCCTTAACTGTCTACAGGTGGAAATTGTTCGCTTGTCACACTAATTTCTCAAGTATCCTTTTGTTTATTGTGGCTGCCAATTGTTGCATTCGTTTGAACTTCGCTTGCGGCATTCGGCACTCGGCATTCGGCATTTGGCTCTGGCCCTTGGCTACTGCAATTTTGTGCCAATATGTCGCGAGCGCATAATTAGCTTGTAAATGCAGCAACAAGTTAACTTGACTAAAGCCATTGAACCTGCCCCCTCGGCGAGATGATCATTAGAAGCGAGCTACTCCATAGGCATTTGGTTAGCAGTTAAATGAACTGCACTGAGTTCATTGGCTGATGCAAAGGGTAGCTATTACTGATATATATGTATATATATTCAATATGTTTGACATATGATGCTTGATTTGCCAATGGGATAAAATGAATGAGAATATTGAGCATATTAAAATACAAATTAGTTTATATTATTAATTGAAAATCAATTAAAATTAAAGTCCTTTAATGTTCTTCAACTGTATTATTAATATGACCAATTTAAATATTATAGTATATTAAATATATAGTATAGTATAGGGGGTATAGGGGTAGGGGGTACGGCTAAAAAAAGAATTGCTGACGGCTGGGGTAGGGGGGGTATAGGGGGGGGTATAGGGGGTATAGGGGGTATAGGGCGGTATAGGGGGGTATAGGGCGGTATAGGGGGGTATAGGGCGGTATATATATTATTAAACATATAAAAACAATTCATGTAATTTATATAAAAAATGCTAAATGTATATGAAAAATGTATAAGTATAATTAACAATAATAATGAATTTTTTACATATATGTATGTATATCACTTATTTCTATGCGTGTTCAATATGTATGTATAAGAATGTATTTATGAGAATAGTATGTCAAAATTTCAGCCAATCATAAAATATAGTCCAATTGAAATAAATTCATTCTCTTATATGAGTCTGCCTAATTTTATTGTCCTCTTAAGCTATATATGTATATAAGTAAAAGTATACTAAAGGCACATTATTTTAGTGGCATTAGAAAGTGTGTCGTTGTATTTATATTTCCTGATCTTGATACTACTCTAATTCGCTTATGTTCCTTTTCAATTATGCTCACACATTTGTACAAAGCATGCATATAAAGCAGAAGAATTGTGGACTATGCCATAAATAAGTATTCACCATTCTCACATACTCGATACAGCTTTTACTTATTATTTCTACATAATTCCTGTAGTTAATATCTAGCTCAATCGACTTACATTTTCTTCCACGACATCATTAACAATAAACTAAAATAATTACATCCATGCTTAATTAAAATACAATACTCTCAGGCAACAGAATTTAGTTGTTTCTAGGCAAGGATCTTGAGGTCTTATATTGTTTACATAAAAATGATATATAATTAAATTAATAAAATTAAATTCACAATGAATTATGTGTATAAACATAGTATTTAGTTTGAGTCAAAGATTAGACATTCTAAACGCCTTAAACGCTGCTCCAGCTGCATCATTTGGTTGTTCATGTCATCGAGCTGGGCGGCACAGCTGCAGCAATCGGAGCACGACTCAGATTCCAGCGATACATCCAGTACCTGTGGAAGGTTTTGCTATAAGCTTGCTGTTCGGGTTGTTTTATTTTTTATGTTTTTGCTATGTGACGATGCAGCTGTGTGTTTTGCTTAGAGTTCTATTACTTAAAAAATGGAGTATTTTTATATTTTGTATTTAGCTTTTGCTCCAGGCCCGGAACTTTCGCATGATCGCGAAATTTGGGACTGGTCGCATTGGAGAGGTAGCTCATTGGTGATTGCGGCTGCTTCGAGTGTTCACTTTCAACCACCTTGAAGTGCTCGTCGAGTGCTCGATAGGCAGCCGATTCGCGCGGATCAATGCGAATGCTCAAATCATTGCTGGTCTTTGAGACAGCATCGAAGCTAGTTCTGGAGGCACCACTGGTGTCGGCGGCCGATGTTGCCATGGACTTCTCATCGAACTGAGAAGCATCATAGGTGTGCAAATTGGATTGCCAAATGAAGAGCTGCAATATAAAGATGGAAATTATAATTGATATATTTACATAAGTTTCCTGATTCAGTGCACTCACCTGGCGATCGCTGCCTGCTGTGGCAAACTTATTGCCGTTATGATCAAATGCGACGGCATTCACTGCATCTGTGTGTCCAGTCAGCGTATAGATGGGCCTGCCCTCCAGCAGATCCAATATGCGTATAGTTTTGTCATCGCTGCCCGACAAGAGGAAGTTGCCACTTGGATGGAAAGCCAGGTCATTGACAGGTGCCGAGTGTACGACATACAGCTGCAATAGCTGGCTATTGACCACATCGAAGACCTTGATGCGATTGCAGCCGAGGGCAACGGCTACCATGTTGCCCCAAGGATGCCAAGCTAGCTGACGGGGCGAAGCACGCTCCTCGGTAAAGGTGCGCACACACTCGCCAGTGGTCAGGTCATAGATGCGTAGAGATTTGTCATCGCTGACGGTGGCCATGAGTTTGCCATTGGGACTGAACTTGGCAGCACGCACCCAATTGGTCTGCTGAGTAAACGACGAGATGAACTGACGTCGTGATACGCGCCACAGTTTTGCCGATTTGTCATCGGAGGCGGTCAACAGGAGCTGCCCAGTGGGATCAAAGTCCACGCTGCGCACCGGCTTGCCGTGAGCGAGAAACTCGGCCGAGACACCGCGTACCTTGGGCTCCCAGATCTTGACGGTGCGGTCTTGGCTACAGGAGGCCATGAAATTGCCCTTGGGCGACCAGCTCACTCCATAAACGGGCTCAGAGTGCGAGGCAAATCGAATGCAACGCGCTGCCTGCTTGAGGTTCCACAAAATAACTGTGGTATCCATGGAACTAGTTGCGATTTGTTGGCCATCGGGGCTGAACCGCAACTGTGTTATGGCACCGCTGTGTCCGGTGAAGTGGCGCTCCAGTGTCGGATCTTGAAACATGTTATGCTCCATAGTTTTCAGTTATTTGTAGTTATTTTAATATAATTTTGCTACAAAAAATTTCCGCTCCAATTTAAATACTTGAAGTGCGCAGCGACGCTTGCTTCGATGCCAATGTATCGATTATTTTTGTAGTAGAGCAGCTAGCTTATGAAAGGTAGGCAGCGCTGTTGCACGATGGTGATTTAAAAATGTATGCAACACTTACTTCCGTTACATTAGTAATCATACATGTATTGAATTGTATGGCCAATGCAGTAGATTAACTGATCTACATTAATCCCACTATTAGATTGCTTGAAACATTATTTCCTTGCCAGGGTAAATATTAAAAAAAATTAAATTGAACACAACACAGGTAAATTTATGTTTTAACTGAACTGCATGAAGTGCGAAGCAGCGCTTGCTCAACTCAAATCGCCTCAATTGCATTTATAGCAGTTAGCTTTTGAGTGCTTACAAATGGCAAGTGCTGTTAAGCGATATTTCTGAGCACTTATATAGCACTACCGATAGGCGAAGAGGCTAGGGCTATCGGCACATTTGTGTTGCCTAAATATTTGTTAATATTATTTTTATTAATATTGGAAACTAAAGTGCTGTATAAAAAATGTCACTACTAACACAGAGCATGCGCCAGCTGCTGCGCCACACAACACAGCGCGCCACATTAAGCGGTAAGCATGTAAACAATTCTGTTCAGCATGCCATGACATAACATTCCCATGTTCGCCGTCCATTGCAGGTGCAATGCGTGCTCTGAGCTTATCTCCCACACTTCAGCAGCAAAACAAACCCGCAACAATTGATGTGTCTGCCATTGCAAAGGAGCATCAGAAGGAGTGTCAGACAGTATGCGAGCGAATCAATCAGCAGGTGGCTAAATCCGAACAGGGCCGGCTATTCGCTGTGGTTCATCTGTGTGGCAAGCAATTCAAGATTACACCTGGAGACATCATTCTAGTCGAGGGCTATTGGCCACCAACGATAGGCGATGAGATTAGTCTCGACAAAGTGCTGCTGGCGGGTGCCCGTGACTTCACATTGATTGGTAGGCCTATTTTGGAAGCGGGCCTGGTCACTGTTAAGGCCACCATTATCGAGAAGACACTGACGCACACGAAGACAC
Organism: Drosophila navojoa; assembly: GCF_054131105.1. NCBI lineage: Eukaryota > Metazoa > Arthropoda > Insecta > Diptera > Drosophilidae > Drosophila > Drosophila navojoa. The sequence goes on from NC_142892.1 coordinate 15,734,859, forward strand.
ACTTTAAGAAGAAGCGCAGGAAACAGTATATGCGCATCAACTTCCAGCGATCTCCCAATACAATGATCCGCATCAACTCCATTGAGCTGACTCGCCCGCTGGACAGCAATGCAGAGCCGGAGGTAGAGCCATCAAAACGTTTGTTTTAGTTAGCAACTTTGCCTTATTGAATTAAATGTATGTGTAAAAAGATAAACAAAGTGTGAAAAGTAATTTTTAGTATTATTTTATTTTAATACTTATAGAGAACGCAACGACGGGATAAATTAAATTTATTCTTTGACTTGAGAACCAAAACATGTTAAATACCATTAGCAGTTCTCTTAAGAGCAGCCGAATTATATTTACAGTTTGTGTGCTGTTGCCCTAACATATGACTGTTAAGCTCTCAACTCTGTTAAATTGCACTGCACTGTTAAACAGCACTGCACTGTTAAACAACATGGCACTGTGAAATAGCACTGAGCGGCTGCCTTTTATACGCATCTGGCAGCCTTCGACTGAGCGCGTTTTTCGAAATTCTCTCACAGTCAGCATCGACTGCTTTAGTGTGTATGCTCATGCTTTCTGTACAAACTCAGCTACTTTAATCAATTACATATTCAACTTTCATCTTGATTCAATGCCTCGTACATGGCGATGCCTTTGTAGTTCCCATAAACATTCATTTGGCGACATATTTGCTAAGCGTCAACCTACTTTAGCCCCAAAACGCAGTCGCAGTTGCATTTACAGGTCTCTCTCTTCTAATGATGCGGCTGGGGTAACTGTTGCAATTTTAATGACAACCTTTTATCGTGCATGTGGTTGTTGTCATCTTTCATTAAAAGACGTCGCCCAGTCTGGGGGGCACACACAAACGCATACACAGAGTTTCTCTTTTCTTTATCAGTAGATGTAAGTCGCTTTGCTGCGAGTCGTATTTGTTTATGTTTCGTTTCACTTTTGCTAAGCACAAGCGCTTACATTTTTGTTTCCTTCCTTTTATTTATTTTTTTTTTTCGCTTGGCCCCATTTAAGACCCGAGGCACTCACTGAAAGTGCATTGAATTAGAAGTTTTAGATCTGCCATGACTTACTTTCGCGTTTACCAACACTTAAAGTCACTTTGTTTTGCCCGTGCCAAAGGCAAGGCTTTCTTCGTTAATTTTGAAACTAATTCGAAATGAATTTTGCCTCATGCCATTAAAAATTATGCATGTTACACAGGGCCCCCAACTTTGCTCACCTGCTCCAAGAAATTTATCACAAATTGCACAAATTGAATTGCGAGTGAGTGAGGAGTGAAGGGAGTCCTGTGAGTCTTGAGACACGGCTCAAACAGTTGACAGCGAATGTCGCTTGCACTTTGGCCAAAAAGGTGTCGCAAATCAAATTTCAATATGGCAAAAATTACGTTTGGCAACGCAAATTGAAACATTTTCGTTGCGGTTAAGCGGCGACAGGTGCTATTTACCTGCAGTAGCAGGAGCAGCAGCTTCGTCTCCTCTCGCTCTTGCTCTCGCTCTCGCTCTGGGGCTTCAAATGTTGATTATGTTATTTACCCATGAAAATTGCATTTGATGTGACGATGGCAACGGATGTTCGTTTATTTGTTGAGGCTCAAACGCTGCGTACTCATGCCCAGGCACAAGCCCAATTCCAGCTACTACTACAGTTCCAATTGCAGCCCACACACGTACACACACACACACACACACACAGCCTTCAGTCAGTCACAAATCCCATGTAAATGCGTTGCTCAAGTCGCAAAAATGTTCTAAATTTATGCGCTGCGGCGTTTGATGCAGGAGGATTCAAGGCAGGGCAGGGCTATAGGCGTGTGGGTGCTGGAAAAGTGGGGCGTGGCAACTAAAGGATGGCAATTGCGTCCATCCATCAAGAGCATCACTCAGTTTTGACATATCATTGGAAATCTAAGGCCTCATCATCTGTGACGTTTCATTAACCTACACAAATCCCATTAAAGTAAAGGCGAGAGGGAGGGCCAGAGGGCCAGAGGGTGTGCTTATATGAGTGTGTGTGTGCTTGGTATGAGGTGTTAATATCAACAAGCAAGTTGCTGCGACGCAATCTACCGATTTCCGCTTAACCAAGCCAAACATTGCATTTTTGATTACGAACCGAAGGCTGAAAGCTGACGGCTGAAGGCTGAGACTGAGGGCTGAAGGCTGAAGGCTGAAGGCTGAGGGCTGAGGGCTGAGGGCTGAAGGCTGAAGGCGACCCTAAGCCGTTGCCCGAAAATCCGGTAAATGTTTGCCGCAGGCAAAACCAGAAAACACGAAAGGAATCTGTTGCCACAAAGGGGCGTGGCCGGGCCACTGCCGTCGCTGCCGTAGCTGTTGTTGTCGTTGACGCCGGGGTGGCACAGACGACTGTTTAATATGCTGGATGGGGAGAAGGGGGGCGCAGCTAAGGGCAGTCGCACAGCGCTTATGATCGATAGCAGCTAAATAATGAGGGGCAAAAACTTATTATTTCGTCCAGCAAAAATAAAGATGAAGCAAAGAAAATATACAAATAAAAATGGGTGAGCAAAAAAAAAGAAAAATGCAGGTATAATATAAAATAATATTTACCTAAGCTACAACATATAAATGTGCAAGAAAAAATAAATATTTATCAATAGAACATAATATTTATCTATGATACATACATATAACATATTATTTCTAATATTATTATTATTATTATTATTATTATTATTATTATTATTATTATTATTATTATTATTATTATTATTATTATTATTATTATTATTATTATTATTATTATTATTATTATTATTATTATTATTATTATTATTACTTTATTTATTAATTTTTTTTTTTAAATATTATATTCAATAAATTGATACGTTGTCTTTTATGAAAAATATTTTTTATTTAATTTATATATTTATTATTATTTATTCAATTTCAATTTAATTTTGTATTTATTTAATTTTATATTTGAGCTTGACGTGAAAGAAAGAGAGAGATATATAGAGCACTAATTGATCAATTAATTTGATTAAATCTGTTTTAAGCTCTGCTTAGCCTAAGGCACCTTCTATAGCATATAAAGAGCATATAGAGAATATATTCAAAATTTGGTTAAAGCTTCTTTGCTTATCTCACATGAATCTAACGTGTGTGCTGCTCATTCATCTCCATTTCCATCTTCACCTCCACCTCTATTTCCATCGCCAACGCCATCTCCATCTCCATCTCCAATGAGCATATTATATTTACATTTTGTTTATTTTTCGATTTGGGGTTGAATAAATATTGTTGTCAGCTTCAGCATCTTCACACTGTCTTCGAACTTTTCATTTTGAAAATTATGCAAAAATCGAAAGAGAACCAACAAAAAAGGAGCAGAATATTTGGCTATATCCTTGGGGATATTTTGCTGTTCAGTGAGTTGCTGTTGATGCCAAACTGATTGCCAAAACACAAAATGCAAGGGTTGTCAGCACATCTCCAGCTATCTAGATAAAGCTACACTAATATCAAGCGAACCTTTATACCCACAACACACACACACCCGCACACACACGTGTCAAAGGAGTCGATTTAAATAAGTTTTGACATGCTGCAAAAGTTGACAAAGTTCGCTCGGTTGCCTAATGATGAAATTTTCAATAAATGTCATTTGTGAACTGTGCAGAAGTGTCAATAGCGTCAAACAGTGGAAACCTATCCAGAGTCAGAGACAACTCCCACTCCCACTCTCTCTACCAACTCGAATGTCCAGCTGAATCCTTTTGGCACACACACATACACACACAATTCCCGCCTGGTTGGGGCACAGCTGTCAGCTTGTTTGGCATTCGCGTTCAATGCGTTAATAATGACACTTTTTTACTTGTTCCCAGGGTGTCTCGCTCAGTCCCTCTAACTAGCTGGCTGCCCAGTTGTGTGCGCCCTTAAATTTAATTACTTTTTCATAGCTCATACGCACAGTGTGACGAACACACACACACGCGCAGACAGAAAAGGGAGGAAGAGAGAGTGGGGAGTCGGTAGTGGAGCCCGCCCGTAGACAATGGCCGCTGGTGATTGAAACTCGTTTAAATTTGCATGTAAAAAGCAAGCGAAGAAATTTCCAACTCTGATTGCAGACAGCATACGAACATAGTACATAGTGCCACACTGCCCCTGCCACGCCTCTTTGCCCAGAACCATCAGAAAGTCAGGTCATCAATAGTTGACAGTTTTATAGTCGCTTGTCGTTGATTGTCACAATGGTCATTTAATATTTGGACACGAGAGAAACTTATTGTTGTCGTTGCTGTTGTTGTGTATGCCCTAAAGCGTTAGCCAACACTGGCGAACATGTATATATTTAAAAGTACGTATGCATATATAAATACATATGTATATAAGTAGAATTAAGTTCAGTTGAACTTTTGTATAAATGTTGCTGTTGCATAATCACATACATAATCACATATACATATACAAGATATATGTACCTAAGTATATATCTCGCCAGATATCTTGACTAAAATATAGAGTCCGTCTCCGAAAAGCTATCAGTATTCCACAGTAAACGTCTGACAAACTCCGCATGCTCTATCGCATGCAGATTTGTCAGCTCGACCACCATACTAATTAAATCATCCTCCGTATCGCCCTCCACTGCCTCATCTTCCGATTGGCTGCCGTAGTTCACGTAGTTCTTATAGGCACGCACATCCCTGGCCAGTTCGTCAACCTCCATCTCCAGCAGTTCTATGCGCTCATCCAATGTGAGCGGCTGCGCCCGTTGCACCGCGGTAAACCTTGGCTTGTAGAACGACATCTTTTGCTTTGCTGAATCGAATTATATATGAAATAATATATTCGGCATATTTCATACGAATAAACTTACATTTCTGTCGACTTTTCCTTTGATATCACAGAAGTAGCATGTGCTGCTCAAAAACTGAAATTTGAACTGCTAAGGAAAACGGTAGGCCGCACTGACATTAAGCACGAAGCACTAACGATAGTCGATAACTTTAAGCACGTTCGATTAAACAAAGCGAAATGCGCATTTATAACGTAAATGCTTTTCACTGTAAAAAATAGTGATTGTAAATAAAATTTTAAATATCTTTAAAATAAAAAAAATAAATAAATAAATAAAAATAATAAATAATTATTTTTTGTTTGAATTTATATTTATAATATATATATACTATATATATATATCTATAATATATATATATATATATACTCTATTATATATATCATATATATATATTAATATATATAATGATATTATATATAATCATATATAATAATAGTATAATCATATAAATAATATTATCTTCTTCTCCTTCTCCTTTTTTATTTATTTTTTATTTTTATTTTTTTTATTAATTTTTTGAAGGCTTATAAATTTTATTAAATAAAAACTTGGTATTAAATAAATAGTAAATAATAATTAAATTATAATAAATTAAGACAATTATAAAAAAGCCTTTGCATCCAGAAAAAATAAATAAAAACAAAACAAAATAGTACAAATACAAATAAAATATAAATATAAATAAATATGTATTAAGGGTATAAATAAATTTCCTTGCTTCCAGAAGATATTAAAAACAATAAAATAAATAATAATATTTCATATTAAGTATTTTGTATTTAATAAAAGTCAATAAATTGTTCTATATACATATATGTACATACATATTTTTTTAATGCCATTTTTGTTTTATTTTAGTTGGGATTTTAAAAAATTTGTCTATTTATTTATTTATTTTTTATATTTTTTATTTTTTATTATTATTTTTTTTATTTATTTATTTATTTTTATTTATTTATTTATTTTTATTTATTTATTTATTTTTTTTTTTAATTTTACATTACATAATATATTTATCCTGTTTACTTTCAGCTAAATAAAAAATAGTTTTCAAATTTATTCAAGCCCATAGTAATTTTTATAGTTTATAAAATTGTAATAAATATTGATATTAACGTTTTTTGTTCGCTTGCTAATTGCCATATTTTAATTTATTTTCAATTTTTATTGGCATTAAAGCTAGCCAGTCATTCAGTTGGCCCGTTGAAATTATTGCTCTGGTCTGACCATTTATGTCAGTTGGCAGATTTTCATAATGGCGATTTCATTGGCATCTGCCCCACCTCGCCCCGCCCCGGCCGGGCATCCACTTGACAGTCGTGGGCATCCCGTTTACTTGCGGTTTTGCGCAAATTCAAAGCCCGACGCTGGCGCCGCTGGCTCACGTCACATTTCCGGCTTTTCGAGTCGTGTGTGAAATATTAAAATTCAATTAAAATGGCGTTAATCCCAACAGCCAGCAGGCAATAATGCTGCCAATGGCATGTCATAATTGTCATCCCCATTGAATATCCATCCATGTCATCCGCAGCGTTCCGCACTTTGCCATAATGATGCTCATCAACGTCTGCTCCGGCACCTGGGCCCACTCCGACTCCTGCTGCTGCAGCAGCTTCCTCTTGTGTTGAGGTTTTTGTGCTGCATCTGATTTAAAAACTCGCATGCAAATTGCACTTCAGACATCCATTTATCATGAATGCTGCTGCTGGCCCGCTCGACAATGGTTAATTAATAAATATCTTGCTGCTTGTGGTCCACTCGAGTGGCATAAATTTGAGACTCTTCAGCTGGCCAATGGTCCACAGAGTTGTTCACGTCTATTGACCCACTCGTAAAAACGAGGCTAATTGCATGAGTCTAGACTAAGCCAGATAAAGTAGAGCTTAAAGTGTGCTACTGTAGCTTGTAATATATAATAATGATATTTATAATAAGAAGAATTTAATAGAGTCTACATAATATATTTATTTAAAATATTTCTATAAAAATAAATGTTATTTTTTTCACAGATTACGTATAAAATGAACTCTTTAGAAACATCCAATCAGTCTATTGAATACCTGTATATATATAATATATATATATATATATATATAATATATAATATATAATATATATAGATATATCTATATATCTATAATATATATTATATCTCTATCTATATATTATATATATATTATATCTATCTCTATATCATATCTATATACTTATATATTATCTATTTCTGTATGTATGTCTAGTCTGTGCATAGAGCAAGTGCAGCTCATTTCCCATTGTCAAGCAGCTGCGATGTCTGTTTGATTGGGCGTGCCGGCAGCCAAATAAATACCAATAAACAGACAAACACACACACACCGCACACCCTCACACACACACACACACACAGACTCCCTCACACAGCAGCAGACTCTTCAGAGCGCAAAGGTGTCAACTGTACAACACACTCACACCTAGGCAGACGATGTGCATGGGTGAGGCACTCAGAGAGAGTGAGTGAGAGCGAGGGGGGTGAGAGAGGGCGAAAGGTGGACCCTTTACAATTGAGGTGCTTCAGCCATCGAGTGGAGCGCGCTTAAGTCAATATTTGAGGGCGAGCAAAAGTTTCGCTAACAACTTTTCCATCTTTTTCTCTTTTTGCTGCTGCTGCTGCTGCTGCAACAGTTGGAGGGAGTTTCTAGACCAAGGGGAGGGCAGCAAGTGGTGAGCATTTCTTGGGAGTTTCTTTGAAGTTGCCAGAGTTGACACAGCCAAAAAATGTCACGAGACTTTGCCCACAGTCTGGGGGTCACGAAGTTCTATATTGGCCGTACTCTTTGCTCGTTGGTTAAATTTTTAAATTCAACTATTTTCGATAGTGCTAAAATGGGCGAGGATGAGCCCACACCTGAGTGGCAGGGCTAGTACGCCTCATTGATTGCCCATTTAGAACCGCAAAATTTAATTTATCTGCCATCAGTTGATGTTCTTGCGGTTTGCCAATACACACACACACACACACACACACACACACACACACACAGAGAGAGAGAACCCAAACCCAACGTTTGTTGGCCCTTTGTTTGGCATTTGTTCTTTTTTTGTCGTTGTTGTTGCCTGTTGGAAAACCCATGTCAAAAATTGTACAACAGCCCAGGCGCTTGCTTCACTGATAACATTTTGCACTATGTGTGTGCGTGTGTGTGCGTGTGTAGTCATGTGTGATTGTGTATCTGTCTCTGTGTGCGTGTGTGTGGTGTTTAAGATATCATCTGTCTCTGACGCGTCCCAGTCCCAAAACGCCCCCCAAAAGTCCCCCCCAATCGCTCCAGCTCCATGCATCGACCAACACAGTCCGCCGTCTACAGTCAAACTGGAGCCCCAACGGTTTGGGCATTTCCTGTTGCCTGCTGCCATTGCCACCTGCTGTTTGACACCTAAATTCGCTCATTGTTGGCGTTACTTTTATGAACTTGTAGCCGACTCCAACGGTAATCGCATTGACAACGCCAGCAGACAAGGAAACTCCTCTAGATGCTGCGCAAGGGAATTGAAATACACTCACGCACACACACACATATATCGACAGGAGTGGGTGTGTGTGTGTGTGCGTGTGTGTGTAGCTCGCACTCAAATTTCAGCACTTCATTCAATTCGCAATTCGCAATTCATTTCAACAATTGAAATACGATTAGCGCCAAGGTGCGCTCTGAGCAAAGAGGAAACCCCACATCCACACACTCACACAGTCACACTCACACACACACACATGTATAGCTCCCGGCTGGGTTTAGCTACATTTTTGATTTATGTGAAATTGAGTTAAATTCGCTACACACATATCTCGCTCACACACACACACACACACACACACACATACACACACACACACACTGTAATCCCATGCTTGGGCGGTCGCGTTCTAATCAAGACTATTCACTGGCCATAAATCAAATTAAATGGCTGTCACATATCGCCGGGCGCCAGTTCCGCCAGCTGCTCCATTGGCATCCATTGTGCCGGGCTGAGCTGTCAGAGCTGAGCATAATTAAAAGCAAGGGAACAAATAAAAAGTAAGCAAAGTAAAGGAACCAAAGTGGTTCGACTGACGAGCTGGTTAAATAGTAAATGGGGTATAGACTAAGGGGAAGTACATATTATTAATCAAGAGTTGTGGACGAAATTCTATAGCTGCAGCTATAGCTAATTTCCTATTCATGGCTAGACGCGACAATGGGTTAAGGGATTATTGAAGAACAATCTAGGCATAGGCCATAAAAGAAAGAACAACTTGATTTCTAAACAAAGTAAGCCGTGGAGCAGGGTAAATAATTTAATAAATATGACTTAAATTGCTGATCGGGGAAAATCTGTCTTTCTGTTCTCTCTCTCCTTTATCATCTCTCCCTATCCCTCCCTCTCACTTCGTCTAACTTTATCCATCACTCTCTCCACCTCTCCATCCTTCGTTCACCACCTCTCCATCTCACTCTCTCTCTTTCTCTCTGTCTCCCTTTCTCTCTGTCTCTCTCTTTCTCTGTCTCTCTCTCTCTCTCTCTCCCTCCATCCCTCTATCTTCATCTTACTCTTCCTATTTGTCCATTGATCTAAGTATAATCTAAGAAAAGGTTAATGGATGGAGAAAGCTTTGAAAGGCTTACGAAATATATTTTATTCCAAATTAAATTCATACAAATTTATTTTATTTTATTTATTTTTATTTATACAAATTTATGTCCTGTCAGTTTTCCCCCAAGAACCAATGCGCATTCACAGTACGGGAAGTTAATAAACCTCTCACCAAGCGAACCTCCGCCAAGTGGCATAACTTCAGTTGAATCTCCATGATCTATAGTTACATAAGCCATACAGTCTAAGCTTGGCTAAGCTTTGCATAGCCGCAGTAACTCCCATTTTCAGTTCACGGCCAGAGACAGACCTACCCGCAATTTGGTTCATAAAACTCGTATAGTTATTCTCACCCAGTTTATTTTTTTGTTTTATGCAGCAAAATCGTATATTTAAAATGTCAAACGGCGTCGTGTTGTGTGGCAAACCGAGCACGGCATGGTTCCCATGTCAGAGGCGTGTTCTTGTCGTTGGAGCAGCAAATAAGGGAAACACTAATTAGAGAGCGGGCCTGGACGACGGCTAATCTTTCGCATAAAGTCCAAATCAGTGAGACCAGCGCTGTAGCCCTCGCCAGTCACTGGATTGCCCGCTGTGTGAAGGGATACAGAGATATATATATATGCATAGAATCAGAATAGAATCTGAATTTAGTAGTATCTCACCTCGGCTCTTGGCTATCTTGGGCTTTAGTCCACCGACTCCATCGCCGTTTAGGCCCATGCCAGTAATCGGATTGCGTGAACACAAATCCTTGTCCGAGTTGTTTGAATCAGTTTTCGGCTCCGAGCACTTATCAGCCATATTGTAGCAGCTGCACTTCCAGAAAGTCCTTGAAGACCGATTAAAAATTATATATATTTACCTCTCAAGAATTTGGAATGAAAGCTCTAACGGCTTGTGTCTTAAAACCAAATTAAAATATATACCGAAATTTTAAAAAAAAAATATATATATATATTTTGCTGTTGACGAATGTTTTATTTATTTTGAAAACTTTCGGCCCTTTCGGCTGAACGAAGCGAAACCAAATGGATGTTGTGAGTAAATATATATAAACTTTTTAACTAACGTTGAAATATCGATGGATACGTGATCAAAGTTTAGATCAACGACTACTTGAGCTGTGTGTTTGAATTTTTTTTTTTTTAGATTCTGGTTTTCCGTAGCATTAAGTAGACGAATGAATGCTATGGAATGTTGAATATGCACTGAGATTGTACACAGTTTGTAGTAGCTGGTCGAAGTGACAGCTAGGGCAAAGGCAGAGGGTTTCGATAGGAAAACTATAAAATATATATATCGAGGCAAAGGTTGCTATGATGCGAGATTGAGTTATGGAATAGAGAATGAGTGTATTTGTATTATAGAATCCATTTAAAGTGAGAGTTGAGGGGTTTTTATTTTTCTTTGTGAGCCGCAGGAGATGACAACTGATTCAATTTCGCTGTATCGGTATTTCCGATCGGCAGTCTAACCACGATTTTCTGTGCATTCTATATGTCAGGTGAATCACTGAAATCTTGCATATCCGCAAGTCTCTAAGTTTTCCTCTCTGCAGAGCATGAAGATGACTTCGACACAGATCAATGTATAGAAGATAATTGCTTCCGATTCGAATTTTTCGCATTTGAATAACTCTTCCAGTTGATGATCATTAAACTTTCCCTTGCCTCATACCTCCATTCTCTTTACCAATTCAGTATACTCCTTAATCTAAATTATTTTTCCTTAAATATCAGTCGCTCCATTCATGCTTTCCTATTCCACCAAATATGAATATCAATAATGATTATTATTATGCCACTCCCCCTCAGTTCCTCCCTCAGTTCCGCTGTTTTCTTTAGCCCATCGTTTACCCAACAGAGCTCATATCCTGTGCCCATATTCTCGCACCTTGCCCCATTTGATTAGCTGCGGCATATTGTGGCCTGCAGCTAATACTTTTAGACCCTATTGCAATTGCTTGCAGACTCCCCACTTCCTGTCGGCTGCCAGCTCCGCCTTGCTTCAAGAGTAGCTAATTTGGAGTTAGCCCAACCGCCCAAGCGCCCGGCATTCGAAATCCTTTTGACTTCAAAGGCAGAACTGTTGCTTGGAGTGCTTGCGTTGTCAGCCCTCCCTCGAGTCCAAACACTTCACGTAGTGGTAGGCCGGTCCCGGACGCTCCACGCCGGTAGGCTCTCGCCTTTGACACTGTGCGAAACGTGCTGCTCTAGTGCTCCGTCCAGCTGGCACTTCAAGTGCATTTGTTTTTTGGCTTTTGTTTTAATTGGCATGCGAACCAGCTTGAAGGAGTCGTTCCCTCTGATTCAGCTGCAGCTTCAGCTCCAGCTCCAGCTACCGCTCCTGCTCCAGCTCCCTCTCCCGCTCCAACTGCAACTACATGTGCGCTTCCCCCCTGCATCGCCCAACCACTTCGCTCATTAAACATTTACTCTCAACGCTTTGTCGGCGTGAACTTTGATGTTGACTTTGCCAGGACTCTGAGGACTACGGCTACCCCCAACTCTCTTACACCTCCCCCCCCCCCCCCTCCACTCACTTTCTCTTACTCTCTTCCACATGCAGTAGAGATAACCACTTGAGATTGCATCTCTCGTTGCTTTTGCCTCGGCTCGCAGCTCTCGTTTTGTCTTGTGAAAAATGCATTTTGCCGCAATTTGTGGCGCTTCAGTGTGTGGGTGTGCAGCGGCCATGTGTGTGTGTGTGTGTGTGTCGGGTTGTATGCCCTTAGTTGATAGCCTCGCGTGCACATCTATGCAAGCTTACCAGGCCTGACCCCTCCGGCCATCGCTGCAGTTGCAGGTGCAGCGGCTCTTGTGCTGCATTTTTTCACAAAAATTAACATGAGATTTGTGAAAAATGTTGTTTACCGTTGCGACTTCTCGCCTTTGTACACACTGCTCGGCCAGAGTGCAGAAGGCAAATCTTTGCGTTAGAGAGTTGATGCCATAGGAAGAGTATAGGGCTAGTATATAAAGTAGAGTCTATAAGATCAGTTTGACTGAAGAGTGCTTGAGGCTAAGTATGTCCAGAGTATAATGATTAGAGCAGGATTTTAATTGCTTACGTAGATCAGTCTATGTGACTCGGAAGACCTCCATTGAAATGCCTGTCGTCACTCCCACTCACTATAAATTCTCTTTACCTCTATTCGTGTGCACTCTCACTTTCTATCTCTCTCTTTTTCTCTCTCTCTCTCTCTCTCGCTATCTCTCTCAGTCGCTCTGCCTAGCGATCATTTTCTTTCTCTTCTTCGCGATCAGACACACTCTCTGTCTCCCTCTCTCACTTACTCAAATACATTCTTTCCATCTCTCCCATAGTCTAGCGCTCTCAGTGTAATTCAACACCTCCCCTGTCTATCTTTCTACTCTCTCTCTCACACTCTTTCTCAATTCTTTCTCAATGTCTGTTAAATAGATCCAACTCGCATGCTTTTTAAATTAACTGTCACGCTCTCTCTCTCATTCTTATTCTCTTTATCACAAGGCAAAAACCCTCTCTGCCTCTTATTTTCAATTCTTACTCTTTCACTCTCTCATTCCCACTCCTATTAGTTTCTCTGTCTTTCTTGCAAAACATTTTCAGCTCAAAAGTAGGCAACTATTTTTTTCACATTTTTCTTGCCGGCCAATTAAGACCGCAACTGTACCAATACCGCACTCACTCTCTCTCTCTATCTCTCTCTTTTTCTCTCTCTCTCTCTCTCTCGCTATCTCTCTCAGTCGCTCTGCCTAGCGATCATTTTCTTTCTCTTCTTCGCGATCAGACACACTCTCTGTCTCCCTCTCTCACTTACTCAAATACATTCTTTCCATCTCTCCCATAGTCTAGCGCTCTCAGTGTAATTCAACACCTCCCCTGTCTATCTTTCTACTCTCTCTCTCACACTCTTTCTCAATTCTTTCTCAATGTCTGTTAAATAGATCCAACTCGCATGCTTTTTAAATTAACTGTCACGCTCTCTCTCTCATTCTTATTCTCTTTATCACAAGGCAAAAACCCTCTCTGCCTCTTATTTTCAATTCTTACTCTCTCACTCTCTCATTCCCACTCCTATTAGTTTCTCTGCCTTTCTTGCAAAGCATTTTCAGCTCAAAAGTAGGCAACTATTTTTTTTCACATTTTTCTTGCCGGCCAATTAAGACCGCAACTGTACCTATACCGCACTCCCTCCCTCTCTCTCTCTCTCATTCTCTCATTCTGCTCCACACACACACACACACACACACTCTCAAAGAGTTGGCTCGTTTGGAAATACAATCAAAATTAAAACGCACATGCCATAAATCAAAGGCTTTCTGCCCGGGACTTGCAACTAGAAACAATGCAATAGAGCTCCTGGAATCAGGCTCCACTAGAAGTCGAGTCGAGTCGAGTCGAGTTGAGTCGAGCTCTGTTTGGCATTGTCATGCGGTTGTCTGTGCTCCTGTGGCAAGCGGCAATTCACTTAGGCAGCGCCCGCACCTCGCACCCCGCCCCCCACAGCTGGGCTCACCTGACAGCTTGGCATCGTTTACCCAGCCATTCAAAATGCGTCTACCTGTATTTATGGGTTTCCACGGTGGCTTTTATCTGGCAAAGAGCAATGGCAAAGCCAGCGCTAGTTACATTTCATTCAGCAGAAAAAAAAAATTTTCATTCACTTATTCCCATATATCCTGCCGCCCTCTCTTCTCTCTTGCGCTTTATGCTTGCCATTTGTTATTGTTGCTGTTGTTGTTGTTGTTGCAGTTGCAGTTGCATTTTAAGCGCTCGTTTTGATGCCGCACCTGGAGTAGCTTCCAGCTGCAGCAGTTTCGAGCTCTCTATAAAGCTGGCATTGTTCGCATATGCTCGCATCCCTTTGATCTTTCGCCAAGTGAAAGCGATTGCTGCCCCTTCAAGATATTCCCACTCCAGTCGCCCACTGTCAAAGTTAATTGCAAGGCCCGCTATCACATATGCAACTGTAAATATATGCATATATACCTGTGTGCACATCTATCTAGCTCTTTCTTTTAGCTCTAATTAAAAATATGTTTTCTTCTCTTTTTTTTCATTTCTATATTTTTTCATATATTTTGCATTTTTGTGCTGCTTTTCTGCGAGCCAAGTGCAATTAAAATGGTCAAAGCTGCGCAGTTCTTATTCGCATTTTTTGTCTAATAAGACTTGAGTTTTTCGTTAACATATGGTTTGGAGGGGTAGCTGAAGGACACACGACTCTATGAGTGAGTGGAGCACTTCTGCTCGCTGTTTGTTATTTTTGGAGAGCCTTGAAAATGCTTTTGATGAATTGTTTCTGGCGCATGTGAGAGAGGAAATTGAATGGGATTTTCCTCAATTATTTATCAAATATTGTATACATTAATAATGGTCAGATAATGATAATAATTATGTTAATGTCTGGGCTATTTTTGGCAATTACAAAAGACGGAAGATTAGGAGGTAAGCAGAAGGAGCCATGAAGGTGTGTGAGAGAGAGAGAGAGAGAGAGAGAGAGAGAGAGTGAGTGAGAGAGAGAGAGAGAGAGAGAGAGAGAGAGAGAGTGAGAGAGAGAGAGAGAGAGAGGGTATCGGGAAAATTAGTATTATTTTAATACTGACTATGTATATTATTCTAAGTCTTACTCCCATTTCATTATCATTCTCAATTTCGCTTTCGATTTTATTTTCTTTCTCTTACTCATTGTCATTGTCATTGTCATTCTCATTCTCATTCTTCTTCACCTTCTCATTCTCATGTTCTCATTTTAATTCACCTTCCAATCCCATTCCCACTCAGATTTCCATTCACGTTCTCAATCTAACTTCTCATTCGTCTTCTCACTCTCTAAGTTCTACTTCCATGTTTCATATAATTTAATTTATACTTATTAGTAATCCCATTATTATGCGCTTTAATTTGTCAATTCTAATTGTTATTATATTTACAATCATTATTGTTGCTCGTTCATTTTTCTCTCACAACATTGAATCAGCATTCCCTAAGTTTGCCGCTCTGCTTGCGCAATAAAAATTGATCATCCGTTTATCCCGTTGACAGCAGCTTAGGCCGCCCGCAGTCAAAGTGGCATTCGAATGCCTAATGCTAATTTCTCATTTATGAGATGCACAACAACTACAACAACACACACCCACACTCTCATTCACACACTCACTCACACATGCGTTGCGTGTGCGCTTATTAAATCATTTATGCAGGCGTGCTTTATACATTTTCATTAAAGTTTAATCAATTTCGGTCGAGGCGAGGCGGCAGCTGCTTAAGTCTGAGTCCTGCTGTTGCTGCTGCTGTTGCTGCTGCTGTTGCTGCTGCTGCTGCTGCTGCAGCCTGTTGTCAGTCAGTGATTATGTAAATATTTCAACACAAATTAAAATCAAAATTAAAATTACAAAAAGCTGCCAGCGGCAACACATGTTCGGCTGCCTGCGGTTCTGTTTGGGCGCACACAAATCTCCCAACTGGTGCCTTGGTGGGTGCCTAACACTTTGCCGCCTCGTTGCGCTGCTTAGAGAGGCAGCGACAAGCTGGAGATGCTGGAGAAGTTTTCTGCACGAGCAGAGGCTGTTGCCTGACTGCCTGCGCTCCCCTTTGCTCTCCCGAACCATGTGTGTCTTATGGGAAATTTAAATAAAGTCAGCAGGCAATTTATTTGCATTAACATGTTGTCTCTCTGTGTGTGTGTGCGTGTGTCTGCCTCTTTCTCTCTCCTGCCCTCTCTCTCTCTCTCCTTCTGTTTCTGTGTGGCGTATGTTGGCGTATGCAAATTTCAGCGCCTGCTGTCAGCCGTTTGCCGTTTTGTCATTTGGTCGTTTGGTCGCTTCATTGAATTTTGCCATGCAATAAAATCAAATTGTTTAAAAGCTGCGTCCATGGCAGCAACAACAACAACAACAGCAGCAGCAGCGGCAGCAGCAGCAACAACAATGGCAACAGCACTGCAAGCCTGACCGCGCCCACTACCACAGTGCCGCCCACATTTGGCCATGCGCTGATTTATTGCTCGATTGCAGTTCGTTTTTATTTTATATTTTGTATTTTGCAGCCCGCCCAAAAGTATGCTACGATTTTTTATATTTTCACATTTCCCACTATAAATCAAAAGCAACAACAAAATTGCTGTCGTCCATAGCTGTTGCTGTTGCAATTGTTGTTGCTGCTGTATTTAATCATTAACGTTTTTATGCACGCCACGCTCTTATTGTTATTAATTAATCAGTGGAAATTGTTTAAAAGTCAGCGAGCGTATGTGAAAAAAGTAACACAAAAAAAAAGGAGTCGGAAAAATGATTCAAGTCGAGCTGGAATTGCTCTATAAATGGAAGAGAGTAACAGGAATAGAGGCATATGAAATATATATAGGTAATGAAAAGTTGGAAAATGAAAAGTTGGAGAAGGGAATATATGTATACTTAAGAAGGCTATTTGATTTAGGTTTAAAGATCGTAGCTATAGAAAACAAATGTATAAAAAAATATTTTATATTTATATATTTATTATATTATTAATTTATATTTATATTATATTTATATTTATATATTAATTTATATTAAATAAATATATTTTTATACATCTCCATATATGTCTATAAATAAATGAAAAAATGTTAAACGCAATTTTTTTATTATGATTACAAATAAATTGTCACATTAAATTTTAAATTAAATTAAACATATATTTAATGCAATTATATTCCTATTTACTGTACATTGTATATAGTTTATTTAATTAATATACTGCATTTAAACACATTTAAACATATACAAAATTGAACTACCAAAATTGAATTATTTTTGTAACAGACTCACTGTCTAGCCTAAATATTTACCCATTTATACTCTAACTTAATTTTGCAGTCTTAAATAAGAAATAAAATACAAAAAGCAAAAAGCAAAAAGCGAAAAGCGTAAAAAAAAGGACGTATACAATTGTCATAATATTCGCATTTCCGTCGCTCTCTGCTTCTGGCCGAAATGTAAACACAGTGCATTTCAGCTGACAGACCACTTATTGTTTATTGTTTATAATTTTTGTAAGTTTAATTAAATAAGAGCGCCAGCCTTAATTAAAGCTGATGGCTCACTTGCCAGCTGACAGCTCGACGAAGAATTATTTTATTTATTTATTTATTTTGGGCAAATACATGAACTTTAATTTGGACTGCAATGAAGCATTTCCGACACATTAACAGCAGCAACAGCAACAGCATACTGTCAGCAACATCATCATCAACATGCCTATGATCATTCTAAGAGCTGGCATATTAAATCAAAGTCAAGTGTAAATCGTCAGCCAAGACAAGTGTCAAATGACAGTTGCGCAAATCATTACGATTAACAAATATAATATAAGAGCTAGCCATAAAACCAAATGAGCTGCAAGGGAGCAGCTCCATGGCGGCTGGCTGGCTGGCTGGGGGCATTTCTCGCTCGGTGGACAGATTTGTGGCGTGTGTAAAAATGCTAAATAAACAGAAACAGAAACAGAGCCGAGTCGGACAACTGATTGAGTGCACTTCATGTGGGCGCGAACCCTGCTGCTGCTGCTGCTGCTGCTGCTGCTGCCTCTTGAGAGCCGGCGGATAACTCAATTTCCTCGCCACTTGATGCTGTTTAGTTAACGCCAAAAAGCAAATGATTAAGTGTGGGTGGGGACAGACTAACAGATACCCTAAGCTATGAGTCGAGCTGTTGTTGAATGTATTATAGAGTAGAATTATCCAAAAATAGATTTGTCATAATTTTATAAATGAATTGACCAGGTGGAAAAAGGAATATCGTATCAGCTTTGTAGCCCCTAGAGGAAACTACTAACCAAATTTAAGCAAGCCAACTGCTCAAGTATTCAAGATATACTCAAAAAACTGCAATTTTATAGAAATCTATGAAATATTAAAGGTAATTTGCGATTTAAAAATAAACTTAGGCTGAGTATGATATAAAAGATGAACGGATAAAATTTAAAGGCCTATGCGGCTTATAGTTCCCGAAGTTCCTTGAGATCTATTGCATAAATATTGACAGTCTGTTCACTTATGGACAAACTCAGCTCAATTAACCTTTTCCCATATTTTCTTATATTTGATATTTGACATACCCAACAACCGATATACCCTTTTTATTTCTTTTCAATTGCCATAGGGTATTCAAAGAGTGAAACCGCATTCTTCTTAATTTGAACTCAAGCGCCTCATAAAAATGGCAAATTGAGTGCCGCCCCCGTTGAGTATCTCATGTCCAGGCCAACACCAACACCAACAGCAGCCCCAACCCCAGTGCCAGCCCCTCTCAGCATACCTGCACCTCTCCCACACTGCCCAGCCTGTCCACCTGCTGCAGTGCGTCTTGCCGGCATTTTAACTAATTGGCCAACAGTCAGGCCTCGATATTTTGGCGCATAGTCGCAATAGGTCGGTAAACAAACAAAAGCTTTCGGCCATAAAATAGCGTGTGGTAAACTGAAAAGTTCCTTGAGCATCATCACTCTAATTGCTTTTTCTCCCAATTTCTAATTGCAATGCAAACATATTTCGATAGCGCCGCAGGTGTTCGCTTCACAATTGCATGAATGAATTAAATGGTTGGAAAAATATTTGGCCAACGGCGATTTATTGAGCAATTAAGCTGGAGGAGGGGCCAAAATGCTTATCATAACGGACTAGAAACATAAACAGATCAACTAAATGGGAATCTAGGGAAATTTCTCTGAAAATAAATACTGAGAAAGCTCTGTCTAGGTGAGGGTAGTTTGTATATTTGTCAAACCTAAAGGAATTTCTATACTTTTGAAAACTTTTCATTTTCTAGACCATCCTGTGTTTTTCAATATCAGTATGTGCCTAGACTACCTTCTATAGGGCTATTATTAGCCCACTTCAGCTACTACAAAGTTGGCTGCCTTTATCGTTCGACTATATTGTTCAACAGAGTCGCCAATGTCAGTGGCATTTGTCAACAACAGAAGCATTTCGACCCTTTAGGTAGCTGACCACAAGTGAGCCGGCCGGCAGGTCTTACAACCTGCTTACATAGCTGCTACAAAGCCACCCCCTAGCTGTGTCCTTTCAGGGGGCTGGGGGCGCTTTGTTTTTGTGTACTTGGCGCGTATTACAGAGAAAGCGAACAATAGCAAAGATGTGCACTCTCAGCTCATGCGCATTGCAATGTTTCAAATTCCAAATTCCCCATTTGAGATCCAATTGGATTTATAAAACTGTGTTTAATTATGTTTGTAACTTATTTGCTTTAAAATACAAAGCAAAAAGTTTAAATTTGTATTTAAATCAACTTTCTCAATCAATTAAACTCTCCTCGCTGCTCATCTCCATTTGCCAATTCAAAATTAACGCACAAAATACCAAACGAGTTGGCAGCACTAGCAACCACAATTCGCAAACGTTTCGGATTGTGACCGGCGCAGAAGACAGCTGTTTGTTCTCGCTCTCTCTCTGTTGTGCTCTTTTTGTCGCACTTTTTGGCGACGCGCTCGCGATGTGCACGATATACGAAGTACACAGACGGCGGTCCGGTTGGAAAAGTCGCTAGAAATGTCAGTTAGCAAGTGGAAATCACCGGAAAAACTACGTAAAGCGGCAGAAACCAATGCGATTAGCGGCAAACAGCGCAGCAAACGCTAACGCACAACAGCAGAGCAGCGCGTAGGGCAGCAGGTCGGTCGGTGGCTGCAGTGTGTTAGAGAAGTAAAAGAATGCGTGAATGCGAAATGCGAAATGCTGAAACGCGAAAGCATAAGCAGAATCAGCAGCAGCGACGGCGGCGAATGCTGATAACAAAGCGTACGGCGTGTTAATAACAATAACAAAACGTCGCGCGTTTAATTAACAGACAGCGGCCAGCAGCGGCAGCGCAGTCGACGCTGACGTCGCGTGTGGAACTTTAATAGTTGAGAGAGTGTGAGAGAGAGTAACGTAGTGGAAGGAGCTGCCAGTTGAACTGATAAAAACTGCATTTGATTGCAATTTTGGCGGCATTTGCAAACCGAACGGCGGCGAACGCGCAACGCAAAAAGAAATCAATAAAAAACAAAACAACACAACGGTAAACGACAAAAGCCTGCCAACATTGGCGACTTTGTGTGTGTGCTAGAATTTGTGTGTGCGTGCGTGGCTGTGCCTATGTGTGTGTGCGTGTGTATCTAAATAGCAAAAAGTTTGTGCGCTTGTGGGACGCAGCTGTTTGATGAAAGTGAAGTAAATCATTGACGGAAAATGCAAAAAAAAAAAAAAAATACAAAAAAAAAAAAAACAAAAAAGCAGGAACAAAACACAGTTGCACAAGCTCGCAACGACAACACCAAACACAAACAAAGCAAAAGAGAGCGAATGTAGACGGCGATGGCAACTGCAGCGTCTCTGTCGCCAGCTCAGACTACGAATAACGTTTTTTTTTTGTGTCGTTTTAGCGTATTTACGAGACGAGCTAACAACAGCAACAACAACAGCAGCAGCTAGAGACATGCCAGACACACTTTGTTTTTGTTTTTGCTGTTACTGTTACTGGCTGCAAAAAGTATCTAGATAATTTCAGTAGACACGCTTTGTTTAGCTTTAACAGAATGCAAAACGGAATTTAAACTTGCCGGCAAAAATATTTTTAATTTAGAAAAAAATATACATACACCTAGCATATACACTTGTGCATGCATGTATGTACATATGTATGTATGTATTTAAATGCATATTTTTCTATCAGCCAAAGGGCTAGCAGCTATTTTGTATATGCGGTCTCGCTCCTGCATGTTGGCTGGCAGTCAGCACTCAACTTCTGTCTGCTGCTTTAATTGAGTTAGTCTGGCAAGGCAAAAACAGAAACAGAAACAGCAATGGAAAAGGGAGCTCACGCACGGCAAAGAGCGAGGGCAAAGCGCAAAGCGAATCCTTCCTTCTTACATTGCTTGCACGGGGTTGCCACTTTAAAGTGCAACGACGATTTAAAAGTCAAGGGAAATTTCTAATACACACATGTACATATGTATGTACATGCGTACATGTGTGAGTATGTGCAAAGCCCAGGGGGAATAACGGCATGGTATTTATAGTAATTTACATGCAGAGAAATTAAATGGAAATTAAGGGATAGAGATAAAGGGAGTGTAATAGAAAAAGTAAAATCTAAACAGAAATAGCTGTAGAAATATATGCATTTCTTCTATTAGATTTCTTATTGGTATTCTAATTAATGGGAAAATTCTTCTTTTTAGATGTGTCAAGTTCCAATTAGCTTCATTCACATTTTTCGGTTAATATTTACACAAGCAAATTATTTAAACAAGTTTTTATCTAAACTAAATCTTAAATAACAGTCTCTCTTCTTTCTCAGTTTTCAATTTTATTTATTTCAAAAATTTAAAAAATATATATAGTTTAAAAACTAAATAAATTCATGTATATTTTCCTTGTTAGTTTTTATTGTATTTTTTATATAAAAACTTTATTTGGCTTGTTACCAGAAATGCTTTTTTCAGCTCATATATAGTTAGCCAAGCCGTAAAGAGCTGCAATTTGCCGTTAGTTTTATCATATGTTTTTATTTATAACAAACACTTTCGAGATGGGGAAAAAGAGACAGAGAAACAACATGACAAACTCAAATTTGTGTTGTTGTTGTTGCTGGCATTAGTTGTGCGCCTTTTGAAATATCTGGCATTTTCTGTATTAAATTGTCAGTGAAACGAGTTGCTTCACGTCCTGTGCCTGTGCCCAGCTCTCAGCTCCCAGTTTCCCCAGTTTCCTAGTCTCTTTCAACAATTCAAAACGTGAACTGCCACTAAAACATGCCAAAAATCTGCGCATTTAAAATATTTGCCCCAGAGCCCATTGAGAGGCAGCCAACCGGGCAGCGGACTCGAATTGTTCAACGTAAAATGTGAGAGGGGGAAGGGAGGTGACTGGGGGTATAGGGACTAGAGCGTTGCCAGCTGGTTTTTTGTATGTATGTGTGTGTGTGGGCCCGCCACTTGGCTGCGATTTGATTTAGTTGTTTAGCCTGCCGGGCGGCCAGGGCCAGGGCCAGGGCCAGGGACAGCGACAACGGCGTTTGCCGTTTACCGTTTGCTTTTTACTGTTTGCTCTTTGGCTCCCTTTTTGGACCAGCAAGCTCGCACCTGGTTGCCATTCGGCGTTCTCTGTTTATTGTTTGCTCTTGGCTGTGAGTGTGTGTGCTCTGCGTGTGTGCGTGTGTGTCTGTGTTTTTGCCACGTGCGTACCTCGTTTATCTTTGGTCCTCTATGTAGCCGGCTTTTGTTGTGCTAGCCCGCGCTTTCCCTCTCTCTCTCTCTCTCTCATTCTCTCTTTATTTAAATGCACGACAATTACTAATCAATATTTCTACAGGTCCGCAAAATGGATTAGAATTAAAAACAATTATCGAATAATAAAAAAAAAACAATACAAACTTTCAGCAATCATCATAAATCTTCTCTCGATGTTTTACGCATAATTTTATTATTAAGAAGCAATCGCAACCGTTCCGTTCCGTTTTGTGCTAATGCAAAAAGTATACGACATACAAATATACATAAATCTTTTAACTTCACTAAAGTGCAATAACTATCATACAAACAACCCTATCGAATAAATATAAATCTATAAAAATATATACGAATGCCTGCGGCACCATCTAGTTGCAATATATACAAAAACTGGTAAGTATTATTCATATTTAAAAATATATTTAAGTTCTTAAGCCAATAAAAATCCATGAAAGGTATTTCTTAATCAAGAAATTAAAATAATTAACATATAATAATGTTTGACATTAAAAAATGTCAAAATAGATTACAGTTTACTGAGTAGAAGACGTAATAATATCATACATTTCTTCCATTTGATTATAAAAGAGTATGGGAATTCGAGATTAAAAGACCTTGACTTGTTTCCATTGCCCAGAAGAAACATCCTAATGTCAATCAAAGTTGTTTGCTGTCAATACAGTGCCTACTAGCTATTAAAACCCTGCTACTCCTAAATCATGTGGCAAGCTTAAATTTCTAGTTTATTTGTCGTCTCTAGTCTGTTTGTTGACTTGAATTCGGTTGCAAACACTAAAAACGAACTCAATTGGCTGCCAGAACTGGAGGGAAAATAGACTTGAATGACGGAAGGAGGTGGATAAGGGCAGAGGACAAAGACAGGGGACGACAGGGGCGAAGCGGGCGCTACAAATAATCCCAAACACTATTCAAGGGCAACTTTCACCAACTCTCGAGTGAAATTCATTGCTCTTCCTGTTGCCTCTCTCGCTCTACCTCACTCTTTCTCTCTCTCTCCCACTCTCGCGACGCTGTGGTTGCTGCTGCAGTAGCTGTGCGGCTGTGGCTTTGCCTCAGTGCCTGTGCCGCACCACCCGGTGGCTATACGGCTTGGCTATCAGGGCTACCGTCTGGCATTTTCATTTCGCTTGCCGCAGTGGTCGTCCACATTGGCAGTTTTCCTTCTACAATTTGTGTTTGTTTTTTTTTTTTTTTGGCCCGGACATCCATACATCAGGCCAAGTTCAAATTTCCTTTTTTATGAGTGGCGAAAATTGTTGCTGGCGCTCTTCAAGCTGTTGTTGTTATTATTTCTGTTTCGGCTGCGTCCCCAGCGCGAGAGGAAAGAAAATTTTGAAAATGCCTGCCAGGCTCGCAGGCTCAGCGGCACACAGGCTGCCATGGCAGGCTGGCAGACCGGCTGGCTGGCTGTCTGGCTGTCTGGCTGACTGACTGGCAAGGACATGGTCACATGGCACATGGAGCACAAGAGCTACGTCAATGGCGGCGTCTCGCACCTTAGCCAACCACCCCCAAAATGCGTCCAAGTCCGTCGAACCCGGGCACATAACGATGCAGGAGGCTCTGTGCCCGGCTCTGTCTCGGCAACGTTTTCAACAATTTCCACATTTTATCTAACCACCCCCAAAAGTGTCGACTGCAGGCAAAAACAAAAAAAAAAAGAAGCAAAAAGAAAAAAGGGAAAATTCTGCGGGCGAGAGAGAAAGAGAGGAGAGAGCGAGCACGAGCATGAGAGGTAAATTGTAGACGTTGCAGCCATTGCTCCAGTATTTGCAGTTATCGCAATAACCGTTAGCCGGCTATATATGCTAACTTTGTTATCAAGTTTGTTTATGCTGCATGCAGCAAAAGTTTTCAAAGAAGACTCTACGGCGGGGCTCTGTCTGCAGACTAATAGTAAAACCAAAATAATAATATATATCTCTCAACATAATATTCCCAAATTTAAGCAATTTATCTTAATTTCTCTCAGATCACGTAAATTAATTCAAAAAAAACTCTGGCAAGCTCTCACAATACATGTTGCTCAAACAAAAGGGAAATTATGAAAGCTGTAAAATGTTTTTGTTATATCATTAGGCTTTCTGTTAAGCGTCGACTGTTGCTTGAGTTGTTTGAGTTTAGCGTTGCCAGATATAGAAAGTTCATCAACTTTTGATTGCAGATGCAGAAATAGGATATTTATTTGTTATTTGAAAAAAGAAATATATAAACATAAACAAAATTTAATGAAATCATAAATTATTATCTAAATTAAATGATATAAAAATAATTAATATATAATTTTTTATATATAATATTATATAAATATATTTTATATACATATATTATATATAAACACATACATAATTTAATTAAATTATAAATTATTAGCATAAATTTAATTATATAAAAATAATTATATTTAACAAATATAAAAGATTATACTACAATTCAATAATACAATTCGCAATTATATTTAAATTTATTTTCTTCCATATAATATTTACTAAAAATATAAATAATGAAATATTAATAAATTAAATATATATGAATAAACAAAGATGTTTTATAATTAAATTATACATTTATTTATTTAAAAAATATATAAATAAAAACATATGAATAAATTAAATATATAATTATATTATAAATTATATAAAAATAAATAATCATAACTACATAATACCAGAGATTCATTTATAACATAAACCATAAACTTTTTTCTCAGAGCATCAAAACTTCGTCTGTTTTGCTAACGTTTTTTGCTTTGGGCTTTTCGTTTGTTTTTGTTGTCGTTGTCCTCGCTTTTCTGTTATATTATTGCTGTTGCGGCTTGTTCGGGGGCTCTTCACCTAGACAAATCACAAACGACAGACGGCAGGAAAAAAGAAATAAAAACAATCGAAGAACGTGTTTAACATTTTCATCTGACGCTCATTGCCACTTTACAGTTTGCAATTTTAAACAATTTCTCTTGTTGCTCTCTGAAGGGTTTCCACCTAACCCTTTTTGCACATGTGAGAAAATGGAAAAGTGAGAGAGGACAAAAAAAAAGAAAAGAAGAAATAAAATAAATAAATAAAACGTACGCTGGAAAATTGTTTTTCTTTTGCTTTAATTTCGGTAATTTTTCTTTAGCCAAAAGAAAAATCGAGTTGTCGGTTTTTCTTCTTTTCTTTTCTTTTTTTGGGGTTCGAGTCCCCAAAACGATTTTTGGGGGTTGGTTTCAGCGTTGCCTTTGCCGTCGCCTTGTACTTTATTTTGTTGTATGTTTATGCGCTACGCGTTTTTCCCAAGATTGACTTTGACATTAGCCCCAAACGCACACACACACACACACACATAGCTAGAGGACTAGGGCTATGCTCTCTGGGCGCTACGGGGAGCTCTGCTCGCTTTCGACACGGTTCGTCGTCGTCGACGTCGTCGCTGCTGCTGTTGTTGTTGTTGTTGTCGTTGTCCGCCATGTTGTTTTATTTTAGCACATTTACGTCATAATGGCATTTCCTTCCGCCTGCCTTTTTTCCTTGGCTTTCCTTTGACTTTTCCTCTTACTTGGCTGTACGCATTTTGATGTCGTTGCGTCTTCTTCGTCTTCAGCGCCTTTGTTGTTGTTGTTGCTGTTGTAATTTCCATTGTGTCTGCTTTGGAAATTTATCAGAGTCCCGCTTTAATTTAGCCTTCGTCTTCCTTTATCGCATCGCCGTCCTGCCAAGCTCTGCTGTAATTGCTCTGCTTTATTGTCATTATTCTATGCGTCTCTCTCAACTGTTTCTTCTCTTCGTTGCTGTTGTTGTTGTTGTTGCTTATTTAATTTGATTTCTTTTTGATTTTTATTAGTTTCTGCCACCATACATTGGCCTCATTTTCCCTTTTTTCCCAGCGACTTTGCTCCTTTCCTTCGCCTTTCACTCGCACAATTTAAGAGATCTTTTCAGCCCCTAGTTTCACATAGTTGTAAGCAATTTAAGTTGCTGTCAGCCCATGCACCCGGCACCCTGCACCCTGCACCCTGCACCCTTAACCGCATTGACAGCAACGACTGACGGCATTGACAATGATTGATTACCAAAATGGGCAACTGTATTTGGGGGCTACCGCAATGGCTACCCAATCTGGCACATTTCCCCACCTGCCCGAGCACATGAACCTGCCGTTGCCCAGCTTATCTCGGCCCACACAATCCATTATACATATATCTGTGTATATATAAATATATTTCATTATCTTTTTTGCTCGTTAGTTTCTCCCTCGCTCAGTTAATTGTAATTACACATAGATAGCCGCACGATTAGATTCAATTTGTGGACGCTCTCCCGCCTGCACTCGATTCACAGAGTTATCTGAGTGCGGCTTTAGCTTTTCACATGCCATATCGAGTTGTTTAATCTGATTTTTATGTACACACACACCGAAAAGTTTTATTTTATTTTATCAGCTCGAAAAATACTTGATTTTGTAATTTTAGTTGTAGCCAATTATGGGGACATGCCAGATAAGTTCTGTAGACCTTTGCTCGAGCGTTGGGTAATCTACTGTTGGCTCTGTGGGCTGCCTAGGGGGAGCTACCGAGATTTATGAAGAGCCACTCACTGAATTGTGCCATAGAACTCGGGCAATTGACAGTTGGTTGAGATTTACGATGAAGGTAAATGAAACTTTTAACCTAACTGCAGCCATTGGCTGCACTCAATGTGGCAACACCAGCGTGTGTGATTTATAATATGTTTTACTTTTGATTGCCTATATAGACGGAGGTGCTCTAAGGTACTATTATAAATACATCTATGTTTCGGTCCATTTAACTGCATTTACTGGCTATGCAGAAGGTTATATTTTTAAAAAAGCATTTTCACGATCTGGCAACACTGTTTGAATATACTTTAACCATTTTTATGGAAAACTTTTAAATAGTTTTAATTTTTTCCAGATTTGTAGCTCATTTTATTAAGAACTCATTACATATTTTATCTGGCAACTCTCTTTGTAGTATTGTGCAAATGTGAATTCATCTGTAGCTATATGATTACTGTTTCAGCTTTCATGTTTGTAATTGTATTTCTCTCATTAAAATAATTTAGAGATTAATATTTCCACCAGTTTATCAGCTATTATAATTAATATATTTTTTTAACAGTCTGGCAACACTTCCAACTCTCTTAAGAAAACTCTTAGGCATTTCTAGCTGAATAAACTATATTTATAGATGATATTCATTCATTCTTTAGAGTATTTTCTCTTCTCACATTACTCGTACTAATCAATCTGGCAACTCTGCTCATTAAGCGCCTACCCTCTTTATAAAATGAGAGCAGTCTTTGAACTCCAAGCTGACACATACAAATGGGGCACCTCATAAGGCTCCCCGAGTGCCATTATCACGCACATAATTTAGTCAAATTTCGGCGCTACATCTGACTGCCATCTGGCAACCCTTGTCAATGTTGAGGCCCAGGCGCGCCTACAGCATGGGACGTGTGAACGAAAATTCGGTTTGCTTCGGTTTGACAATTCTTTATTAATCAATTAAACTGCTGTAGGAGTGAGTGAGTGTCTGTGTGTGTGTGTGTGTGCGTGTGTATTGGTGTTGATGCTGTGTCTCTTGCTCTCCTTTCGATGCTGTAAGTAATTAAATTAAAATGCAAACATGTGTTTTTTTCACAGCATCCTAGTATCCGCTCGAAGCCCAGGGGATTACCCGCAGTCTGTGTCGACGGCGTCGCCGGCGTCGTCGTCGTCGTCGTCGTCGTCGTCTTCGATGACGGTTGACAAAAGCGCTGACAGCAAGACGAAAGACGAGCACTGCGGGACTCCCTCAGCTAGGAAGTTGGAGTCGGTTGACAACGGCATTTAATCAATCAATTCTGAACGGTAATCAAGCGGGCAGCTTAAACTAAAGTAGGGGCTGGCTTAGGTAGTCGCTCTCACAAATGGAATAGCTCTTCTCGTTGTCGTTGAGCTGATGAATTTGATTGATTGGTCGAGCGGGCTCAATGGATCACTCTCAGTTCGGTTCGCTTGGGTTCCGGCTGCTACGCACTTTGCAAATCGTTTAATTTCGAAATTATAAATATACGCAGGAGCAGGAGCAGGAGCAGGAGCAGGAGTAGAAACGAGCCCAGCTGACATTTGCTTGATTAACTATGGCAAAGCGTGGCTTTCACTTTAATTAATTTTCCAATTAGGTGATTGAGTGGCTCAGCCTTACCCTGCTGGAGGGTAGGTAAAAATGGAAAAAAGATTGAATCTAGCAAACAATTGAAATAGGATTTTAGAGATGGGATTTGATTGAGTGTTTGTCTATTGTTAACTAAGGGAAGTAACTAGATTTGACCATGAATGTGAAGCCAAATTTGTTCTTTGACGAGCTTCTGTTGCTCCATCTCTTTTTGCTCGATTCCTCTTCAATTTTCAGCTGCAATTAGTCAACACCTTTGGCTAATTTCTGTCACCTGTGCACACTTTGTCAAGTGAGCAAAAAAAAAAAAACAGAAAGCAAAAATGCCAAATTTGTCCAGCCAAAAGGCCAACGAGTGCCTGACTCCAGCTTCCACTTGACTTGATTTCTTTCAGCTGTTGCCAATTGCAATTAGTCTCTGCGAAGCACAATTGCAGCACAGCTGCTGCTGCTGCTGCTCCTCCTCCGTCTCCTGCTGCTGCTGTTGCAGAGTAATTGCGCTTCATTAATTATGCATATCAATCAAAGGCAAACAATATTCGTCCAAATGGTAAATTTGGCCAAGTTAATAATGCTGACAGCGCGTGATCAAAACAGTTTAAACGCCAATCAAGCTCTGCGGGTCAAATATATATATATATATATATATGTATATGTGTATTAGGTGATTATGCAAGGCCGTCATCGACATCTGCATAAATAATAAAAGATAATAATAAGCTATGCGGAGGAAGCCCTCAGACTATTTGTCGTCTAACACTTGCGACGACGGCACCCTTTGATCTGTCGATGCCAATTTAGCTTTTTTTAGCTAGTTTTTTTTTTAGCTTTTGTTTCTTTTCATTTGTTTTCGTTGCGAGCGAATTCCAATCAAACGGGCTGCGTCTGCCCTCACTCTCTCTCTCTTTCTCTCTCTCTCTCTCTCTCTAGACCCAAGCGCCCTAGACGATGCTAGACTATGAGCATGTGTGTGTGTGTGTGTATGTGCGTGTGTGTGTGTGTGTTTCAAAGACGAAAAGCCGACGACGCTGTAAAAATATGTTGATATTATTGTTGCCATTGCCGTGTGGAAGTTGGTGCAAAACTTTTGATACCCAGCCACATTGAGTGAAAGGGGTATATTGGTTATGTGCAATGTACGTATAGCTGTCTATAAGTGTGTCTGTTCATCTAATAGTTATAGTGCCATGCTCTTGCCGATGTGTCTACTAGAGGCGTGGCAAATCATAAAATTGCTTTTACCTGTATAACAGAAGTCATAGTAAATAATCCAAATTGGGGGCGTAGGACATTGGATGTGAGATCTGGCAGCGTTTGGGCCTTTAATGAGTATGCTGCTGTCGGTAAAGCCCAACTGCGAAACTCCTACTTATTTTTTTCTGCAAGAGCAGGCGACAAAGATAAGCGAAATAGTTGGAAACGCGCACCCACACACACACACACAGCCATTCGCTCTGTGAGCACCTAGAAGTTAGCTAATATAAATAATAATTACTTGCAGTTTGTTATTGCCGTGATTTGTAGCAGCAGCAAATGGAAATGATATAGAGCACCAAAATTTCTGTGCACGAAAAGTTTTTTTTGGGCTGCGGCGGAGCCCATGAAATATTTCATAACTCATATTAATGCTTATTAATTTTTATTGTTATTATTTGTAGCCCATAATTAATTGTCTATTTTGTCTGGCCTGCCGTTTCGTATTTTTATAGCGCGCTACGCAGCTCGAGGTGCTAACTAAATTCGTATTTGTATTATAAATACATACATATATAATGTATATATATCTATATGTGTGTTTCTCTTTATATACTTTTTTGTTGTTTTTTAATGAAAATTAATGCGTGTTTCAGTTTTTTTTGTGCTTCGGTTCAGGTTTATTATGCAAATCGTTGATGGTCTTAATGCAAATGGCAACACTTGCTCGACGAAATTATAGAGCGACACAATTCAAGTTATTTGTGTTATTTCTTGTGGTTTCAAATAATCTTTAAATGTTTTTTTTGGGAATGCATAATGTTAAGAAAGCGCCAGTTGTCTTTGTTTATAGCTTTATTTATGTTGCATGAGTTTTGACTGCTATTGCTGGATTTTCCAGCGGGTTTATTGATTTGGCACTTGTTGTATATTTTTTTTATTGACTAACTTTTGGGACATTGGAGATTGACTAGTAGAGATGGCATATTTTTAAGCTCATATTTGGGCAGACATCAAGCAAAAGGTGAACAGTTGTCTGCGAGCTATATAAATACTATTTTAGTAACAATCAAGAACACCAATTTTGTGAAAATTATAGAATTATATTCAAGAAAATATTTGATATTTATTAAATAATAAATTTTTTAACATAATTTAATTTATTTATTCATTTTTTGAAACATTTTATATGCAAAGTGTGTGTTAAATTTTATAATAAAATGCATTTATTATTTTTAAAATTTATGCAAAATAATATATATTTTTAAAATCATATTTAAAATATATTTCATATACAAAAAAAAAAAATGTATAACTATTTATTTTAAATGCATTTAATATTTATTAAATATATAAACAATTTTTTTTTAGATATTTTAAATATAGAAAATATATTCATATTTGTTAATTAATTTATCAAATATGTTGAATATATTAAAATCCAATTTAAAATATATATCTTATTTAAAAAATCAAATCAAATATCCAACATTATTTATAATTTAATATAAATCTAAATTCAGGGTCATAAACATTCAGCCAAAATATGTTTAAAACATAAGCTGCTTCATAACGTTTATATATTTTCTTAAAATGATATTTCCTCAAGCTTCAACTAGTTTAAAGCAAGCAGCTGCGCAAAGCAATGAAAAGAAGAAAAAAAAAAAAGACGAGGAAAAACCAAACAGTTTTCCCTTGCTTTAGCGAGTGCTGGCAAGTGTCTGCACAGATTGTGCTGTATCGTTTGCAACACGCGCTGATACAAGAGTCTAGGCGATAGTTGCGTTAATAGCTCGTTGCACAGGCCTGGTCGAGGCAGACAGCCGAGGCTTTGCCAGTCAGACGAGTAGAGGAGCAGGAGCAGGAGCAGGAGCAGTAGCAGTAGCAGGAGTTGGGCTTGCTATGCCTGTGCTGCCAAAAATTTCATGCAATGCCATGTGTGGCAGCTACTGCCTGGCCCCAGCTGCCCCCTCCAACTGGCCCAGCCCTGCTGCTGCTGCCAACATTATTGCCACAAAATGTCACAGCGCAGTTGGCGCTTGGCATCCTTTACTCTTCCCTCTCGCTTTCCCTACCGCTCTCTCTTTCTCTTGCCTGCTTCGTTAGTTGTCGCACTTCATTTAAAACTTCATTACACGAGGACAACGCAGCAGCCTGTAAAGCACTAACAACTGTCTCGCTCTCATTGTCTCTCCCTCGCTCTCTCACTCGCACTTTGTCAGCAGCATAATTGAAAAATTATTTTTATGGCAATGCACGAATGCGAATTACTTAAAAATTTAATAAACTTTTAACGCACCGTTAAAAAAAGGAAAAAAATCAACCGCGAAACATCAAAAGTCAATTTGTGCTCACAGAGAAAAAAAAAAAATGAATGGAAACTTTTATCTGCTGCACGCATAGCAAGGGGCGTGGCAGAGGGACATGGCCAGATAAATGTGGCAATTTTACGCTTTTGCGGCGTTAAATTTTAATAAAGGAGCCGCCACAGCCACCGCCGCCCCAAAAACTTTGCCCCACTACAGTCAAATGGACAACAGCTCGTCATGTCCAACTGTCCAACTGTCCGATGTCCATCTGTCTGTCCGTCCAGTTGTCTGTCATTTTGTCAGTTTGTGTGCCCGGCTAATAGTTATGCGGTTCACTGTTGGCATTTTGGCCAATTATGAAAATGACTAGACAGCTAGCTGGCTCTCTCTAACTCGAACTCTAATTCTATATATATCTGTGTCTCTGGCGCCTAATGCGATTTGCATAAAAGCCGCGTCAAATATTTATTTTGATTAACCAATGTTAATCGTTATGATTCGCACACATGCATGCATATATAGACATATATACATACCGAAAAAAATGTATATATATACAATATTTACATTTAGCTTTTGCGAAAATTGATTTTCATCAAAAATTTGTAAAATTATTTTTTGTGGCCAACTGTCATGCAGTCGAGCGAGCAATTTATTTATTATGCTGTTAAAAACCCAAAGAGCATTCAGCAAACAAATTCAATTTGAAATATATGTATATATATATATATATATATATATATATATATATATATATATATATATATATTCACAGCAACAAAAAATAAATATATGTACATTTATCATAGCTGAAATGTAAAATGTATTTTAAATTCAAGTGTAAAAAATTCGCTAAAGTGGGGCCAAACATAACGGATTTTGTGTCCAAAAGAAGCAGAAAACAACTTGAGCGAAATTTAATTAAAATAATATTATGAAAATAATATTTAATTGAGCGCATAACTGAATGAAATACATATATATATATGGAAATAACGTATAATAGAAGAGCATTGAAGAGCTTCGATTTATGTTTTTCTTAAATCTTTGAAATCAATTTGAATCGATAGATCTGAAAGAAAAGTAAAAAAGTTGTTGGAGTATGATATAATTTGAGCGTGCTCAATATGCAATTAAGTAACCATAAAAGAGAGCAGGAGCGGGCAACTGCCCCTCTCTGAACTCCAACTTCAAGTGTTGCTCCTATACAAATAATTACAATACAATAATTAATATTCAAATTATAACTTAACAGAGAGCTAACAAACCTTCGAAAATGAAAAGTCACAAAGAAAACACAGAGTTCTATACCTTAAATAAACACCATACAGAAGTAATTTATGTTTCACTTCAGATCTCAATTCATTTTGGCCTCTTCAGCGCAATATTTTCATTTCGGATTCCGATCATAGTCAAAAATTAATTGGATTTTCTCTGGTGAACCGCTACGAATCTAAGCCGATTAGTCGCCATCGAATGCAGTCAACAGGAAAACAAAGAATTTCCCATAATTTTCATAAATCAAAAATAAAGTTATTATTGAATTAGTTACTTTTTTTCACATAAATAATAGCAACATATGATATGTTGATAGCAAAATCCGTAATGCTTCAAGACTCAATTTCATGTGCTTTATTCATTTGCTGAACAAATGCGAACAAAAGCCGCTTAAAAATATATATATACACACACACATATATGTATATGTGTATTTGTGATCGAAACAATTTGCCCACGCAAATGCGAGTGCGGGCGAGAGACAATCGAGCATCGAGAATCGAGTGTGGAAATCGAAAAAACGAGCCGTGACAAAATTGAGCTGCTGTCAATTGATGTCCGCTTCGCTCCCCCTGCCAGCTGCTCCAAATGTAACTTGAAACGTTGAGGGGGACGGGTGACGGGTGCCCGGGGAGCGGCAGTGAGGGTGAGACAGAGAAGGCGTTGAAATTGTAGAATGACGAGGTCGTGTCCGGTCGGACGTGAGCGGGCTGCAAAGCTGCGGCTTAGGCCAGCTCACGTGAAGTGGAGAGGGAGAGAGCGGCAGGGAGCGGCCGAGCGGGAGAGATGCTACAGATGAAGACGTAGATGGAGCTGTAAGTGGGCCTGTGACATAGCCAAAATGTAAACAAGACCAGAAAGGTGTGTAAATAATGCGTACAAATAATAACAATCATAATTTGTGTTGACTGTTTCGAGTTGGCCAACCAACCGGCCGAGTTCGAGCGGGGCTTATGGGCTCAAGTCGCCGACTTATAATTAAGCATAGCTGTTGAAATGTTTGCCCACATGGCAGCGTTGACACTCAATTCAATTACGAGTATATTTTCCAGCCTCAAAAAAAAATAAATAAATAAATAAATAAAAAAATAAAATAAAAATCAAAATAAAAGCTAAATAAATTATAAATTGCTTAATTCTGTGAAACCAGTTAGCCCGGGCTATGGCCAAGTTGGCCAAGTCGAGCCGAGAGACGCACTCCAAATTGTGACGCGATCTCGACACTGTTTGCATCGCCAACTCGGGCCGGGCAGCGCGTCAAGTCCATTAAAGCCAACAAGTTGCAAAAACTGACCAAATCCGAATGCTAAAATGCAACCAAAGCGAGGCACAGCCTCCGGCTCCAATGTGGCAACTGGCAAGTGGAAAATGATGCTGGCCAGCTTTTGGCTTGACTCTATTCGGCTCTAGATGCGACAGCTGTCACGCCACTTGGCCAGCAACTGCCTCACTTGGCTCCGCTGACGGCCACTTGATGTGCGAATGCTTCGCACTGCGCCTGTCTCCCAATATGATTCGCTTGGCTGCATCCCAGACAAATAGCGGAGTCGTCTCTGAGATTCTATTTAGAATGGTTGCGAGTAGGCTGATGTCTAGGCCTACAAAATATTTAATAAAATAAATAATAACAATATCTAAACAAAAATGTCTAGTGTGAAGCCATATTAAAAAATAATAATAAAATATGCTCCTATTTATTTATTAACATTTTTAAAAGTATTTTTTAAAAATCTGCTATTTAATTTATATATATTCAAATTATATATATTCAAATTAGTTTATTTATTTTGGACTTGCATAAACGATTTATAGAATATTTTATTTTTTTTAAGTATGGACAAGTTAATAAAAAAAAACCTTTTTTTTTTAGCTTTTATTTAGTTTTTCATATCTGCTATTCATTTGAAATATATTAAAATAAAATATTATTTTATTAAATTTTTTTGCCATACATAAATAAATAACAGATTGTTTATAAAATATATGAGGACATTTATTAGATTTTATTTTATTATAATAATTTATAATAATTCTTAAAAGTCGTGTTTAATAACTGCTATTTGAAATTTATTAAAACTAAATATATAATTTAATTTAATTTAATTTAAAAAGTAAAAAGTAACAGAGATTTATTAAAATAGTTATACTTTATGTAGTATAAAAAATTAATCAATTTTTATATGCTAAAATAAAGTTAAAAAATCAATAACAAAATTTAAAAATAAATATTAAAAATATGTTTATTTTCCAGCATTTAAAAATATAATAAAATAAATAAATAATCTTTTTTTTTTAATAAAATATAAGTATTATAATATATAAATATTTAATTTAAATATGTTTGGATAGCAGGTATTTAAAATATACTTTTAAAAGAAAGTAAAGAAAAAAGCAAGCTACTCAAGAAAACACTCCGCATCTGAGACAGTGTGCAAGGGCAAAACTGAGCGTGAAGTGCACAAGGATCTCTGCGTTTCTTAGGGTTGCTTAAGTGCAAAAGCTCAGAGCATCAAATTCAACCCTCTCTGGGTGTAGCGCTCATGAGAATTGCTTCCACAGAGTTTGCTCTCTTGCTCAGTCTGTGCATTCATTGCTCATACAAGTTGTTTCATGTTTAGCACATGTATTATTATACCAGTCAAGGCTTGATTGGTTTTTCAATATGAGCAGCTTGAGCAACTCTTTGCAGCTTGCCACTGAAGGTCATTTGCGCTCAGTTACAGCTTTTATCATAAACCATTTAAGATGCTGCTGCCATTATAATATGAACTTCATTTTAAGATATATCTATCTCGCTCTCTGTCTCTCCCTCTATATATAGAGACGGGAATAGTGTCATTGCCCAGTCGCCTACATAATGCGACACCGAGTGGGAGTTGAGTGGATTCTTTTTTTTTTTTTTTGCCAGACTGTTGGCCTGCTTTATGTAACGGCGCCTGCTGAGTGCCGCTTCAAACCGGAAAAGTAGGCAAAAAAAAAAAAAAAACAGAAAGCAGAAATGTGAAATATTTAAGGCAAAGTGTCACATAAAAATGACTTATCTGCTGGTATCAAGTGGCAGATGGGGGCCGTTTAGAGCCGTGGCCCGGGCCCAACTTGCCACGCGCTGAAAATTGTCCAATGGCACATTTGGGAGCAGCGGCGCAATAGTCGAGTCCACCAAGAGGGAGGCTTACGTACATTTTTTTCTGCTATTTTTTTTTTTCGTTTTATGCTATTCTGCCTGCAGCTATATGACGACAAGAAGGAGCAGGCTGTTGTCTTATCTTTATGCCAAATCCAGTTGGGATTAATTGGTGTGCGCGGGAGTTGAGAAAGGGCGGAGGGAGAGAGTGGAGAGAGCGGGGAGAGTATCTAGAGTGTATAATTTAATAAAGTGAGGCAGGCACCAAGGACGTCGTCGTCTGCTGAGATACGAGGCCGTTATCGTTATCAGTTCAGTTGTTGTTGTTGTTGTTGTTCTTGCTATTATTGTTGTTGTTGTTGTTGTTGTTGTTTCTCAGTCATTCAGTCATTCAGTTTCGACAAGCATTCAAGTGGCCCGCTCAATTTGCGCCGCTTAAATCGCATTAAATTGCGCGCTGTGTCAGCATACATTTCGCTGGCACTGTAGCTACACTAAAGATATGTATGTATATGTACCCACACACACACACACGTACATACATATTATATGCTTGCTTCTAAATTGAGTTTTAGTGCATGTTTACCCACGCAAATTGCTCGACTGACTTTGCCATAAATCTAACTAAGTGCGACGCAGGCAGCAGAGCAACAACAACAGCAAAAACAACAAAAACAACAGCAGCAGCAGCTTGGGTGATACGATCCAACATCAGCTTTAGCATCAGGCATCGACTCATATCGCAGCCAAGTTGGATTCGCTATGCAAAAATAAATTATAAGTATTATGTACTTGACTATTTATTGCTGACAATGGCATTATAGATAGACCCACAGACACATATACATACATACATATATACATAGCCCAAGCCCAGCCGAGGCGAGGCGAGACAACAGACAAATACTTCAATAAAGTGGAGCAACTGCAGCGCCTCTTAATTATAATGCACTGGAGCGTAGACGGGAATCAATCGACTCGATGGCGTCAGCTTTAACTAAATTTGTAAAATGACTTCAATCTAATTGGAATTGTGTGCTCAATTATATTGTTAAGCCGCTGACAGTAGGTGTAGAGGCATTCAAAAGGGGTTCTCTAGTGAGACAAATTTGTGTAGAGATTATGGAAATTTTATGCAATAGACCTTGAGAGAGTTTGTAAATGCTGACAAGTCTTATATATACTATTGCTACGAAGATTGAAAGGCATATAAAATCAAATTAAAATTAATGCTGTTGTCATATACTATATGCATAATAGAGCATAGTATTTAAGGTCCAATAATACTGCAGTCTTCACTTATATGAAAAGTCCTTCTATGTAATTCTCATAGATGTTTTTTTTAAGGATTACAAAGTACTGAAATAGTTATATATACTTTTCAAACAATACTTAGTGCCTAGTAACACCACTTACTCTTTATAATAAAGAGCCTTTCTATGCAATTCTCAATTCAATTCTCTTATTACTTATAGAAAATGCAACTATGCAGAAAACAACTTCTAGTTGTATTAAAGCTACATCATGTCTTGTATAGTAATTTTCCAATAGAACAATCACTTTTCTACGTAACTCTCATTTAATTCAATCATTTAAAATCAAGATAAGCTAATGAAAATATACTGAATAAACTAGATTTTATCTAGAAGCCAACCTCTCTCTCTCTCTCTCTCTCTCTCTCTATTAGCAAAATCCCGCCTTTCTCTGCAATTCTCATTAATTAACATGCAACGCTAGCCAGATAAGCTAATGAGAAAAGTGGAAAAACTTGATGCCAGTGCAGCTATGGTTAGGCTTTAGTCAAACTAGACAAAGAGAGAAAAAGAGTGCACCGGCTGCGAGTATATCAAATATAATTATAAATAATAAGAACCTGTTTGCCTCGTGCTGGCTGCAGCAGTTCCCACTCGACAGCTATGCAAATGAAGCCACATGTAAAAGGCAATAGGCTAATTAAAACCATTTGCCGACTTGACTTGACTAGCACCTACTCCCAATCTCGGCTCCGGCTAAATAGTGGGCGTCTCTGTTGCTGTTGCTGTTGTTGGCGTCGATTGGGCGCAGTTTGTAATGAATCAGTCTGAGAGCTGCATTTGCAACTGAATTTCTATGTCAATTGAGTGAGTCTGCTCACTTGACTCAGTTTTCGAATCAATTCACTTACAGCAGGACTGAAATTGCTGATAGAGGAGAAGCTATGTCATGAAATCAGTGCAGCATAACAAATTCCTCAAGCAGGAAACGGCGCACAGAGCAGAGGATGTTCAAGAAAAATGCTTATGCAACATGAGAGACATGAGACACAAAAGGAAAGTGTTAATGACGACAATATGTCATTGTCAGTGCCAGCTGTTTGTAATCAAGGAGTAGAGAGAGGGTAAAGAGGCTGAAAGAGAGAGCGAGAGGGAGAGAGAGCGAGAGGGAGAGAAAGGGTAGCGTGTCTGGGTCGCTTGGGAGTCTGTGTGGCCAGTGCACATCTTCCATCATAATCATGTGTAGCTGTAGGCACTGGCTCTGGCTCTGGCTCTGCTTAAGTCCCTTTCAGCCAACACTAATGGCATAGAGAGCTGTGTACACGCGGCGTATGCGCAATATCTAAGGGTGGAATCAATAAGCGGCTTTGCGTGTGAGACATTAGTACCCCCAATAATCAAGTAGCACTAAGAGGCGCCTCAGGACCGCCCGCGGTTCGTCTAGCTCATAAATTAGCCCCCCAGTAGCCAGATAAGCCCAAACAAATCAAAGACAGGGACCAAACCGAAATGAGAACGTGTTTCGTCTGTCGGCCTCGAATGGCACCGGTTTGCGAACGAAATGCGAGCAAAAATTTGCATGTAACACTTAAATAAAATTTAATTACGCTTGTCGCCTGTCAGTCCTCATTATTCGGGGCAAAACGAAGCGCAACGGACATGGCAGGATGGGCAGGCAGACGGTGTACGGGCAGCGGAACACCCTCTTACACGAATTCAATTAAGGTGCAAGTGGACGCCAGCCACTCCAACTGACAGGTGTTAGAGACTGGCCGGCCAGAGACTGGCTTAGACAATGAATTAATTGGTTTTGGATCGCCTGTAAGACCTGCATCAGAGGCACTAAGCGAAATTGGGGTAAGCCATTAGGAAAAAGTTCCATAGGCCTTATTTGCTTTGCTTAAATCGATACCGACAATGCCCAACCTTTTTCTATTCTAATTGCTATTTGAATATGCCTCAAGTTTTCTGTAGAGGAAAACTGAAAAGGAAGTAAAGCAAGCTGGAGAGGGTAATATTTTGGAGTTTGCTTATCGATATGAGGCAGAGAATCGAAGATTAAATTGGTTTTGAGGCCGTAATAGCTCTTGCTTCTTTAATCGATATGAACCTTTAGTGAAAACATATCTAACGGACTCTACTCTTTGGGTACAGCTAATAGGATATAAAAGAAAACAGAAAAATCGAAAATAGAATAAAATAAGTAAAATAACTTGTCTAACCAATAAAATGATATAGAGAATAGCATATTAAAAGACGCTCTACTTGGTCACATTTTAATACTATTCTATAGTATAGTATAGTAATATATAAGACGTTCTACTTGGTCACATTTTAATACTATTCTTCTCCTTCAGCAACTTTTCTCTATCTCGCAAAACTCTATTGAAATTCTGTTCCCTATCAAAAGTTTCACAAAATGCTGATGAAGCCATGCATTTGATTATTAACTAGCAAAACGATTCGGGCTTATGGCCGCAAACTTTTCAGCTTGACTGTTCGAAGTGACAAATTAACTCGTAGTAGCTGCAGTCGGCACAGCTGCTTGTTATTGAGCCTGATGGGCAAACAATTTCTATTGCTTCGGCACTTTAATGAATTGATGAACATTTTTAGCTTTGCCAGCCAACTTTTGCCTAGTTGCAATC
This sequence comes from Drosophila navojoa, assembly GCF_054131105.1. Lineage (NCBI taxonomy): Eukaryota > Metazoa > Arthropoda > Insecta > Diptera > Drosophilidae > Drosophila > Drosophila navojoa. The sequence continues at coordinate 15,775,550 of NC_142892.1, forward strand.
GAGAACCGACCCGACCCGACCCGACCCGATCTGGCACCCGGTGGCTCGCTGAAAGTGTAAAACCAACGACAGGCGACAACAGCTGCCTGGGCATGAATTATAGCAGGAGCAGCAGATGAAACTTTTGCATTATTTTATGAAATTTTTGTTAAACAAATTTGTTTGTCCATGTTGTTGTTGTTGTTGTTTTGCTTAAGTGTAAACAGTGAAGACCCCCTGCCCGCACAGCCCCCATCCCTCAGTTGTTGCCAGACCAGCTTCCACCTCTTAAAAGTTGCGCAGTTTCTGTCACATGCGTCCCAGGCCAAAATACACGCACGCACACCTGAACGCTGAGCTCCGTGGCAGAGCTTGAGTGGCAGGGGGAATGTTGCTTGTTATTGAGCAGAGATAGAAGTAGAGCTGCTGTGGATGCTTCTTGGGCTGTTGCTCGCCTCTTGGTTCTGGTACTGTAAGTATGGTATTATAACTTTTTTTCACGGCATAATTTATGCGCACTTTATGCAAATTTTTTCTCTATAAACCGTTGCCAGAGCGCCCGAGCTGAAAGGATATGAGTGAATATATGTGTGTGTGTATGTGGTGTGTGTGGTTGTTGCTGTTGTTGTTTTGTTGTGTGTGCGATGCAAACTGTAAGCGAGCTTTGTGGGCGAGAGATATCCAAGCGAAACTCTATGTAAACGCTCGTAATTATACATTTTTGTAAAAGTTTTTGCCACTCAGGTAAAGCGAATCTCATATTCTCTCTCTCTCTCTCTCTCTTTCTCTCTTTCACTCGCTTCTCTCAGCTGGCGCTTAATTTTAATGAAAAAAGTTGGGCAGCTGGCGCGTGCCAGCAAGTTCTAATTGATTTTCAGATTGATATGCAAAACAGCGTGTCCACACTTTGGACACGCCCCCGCGTGGCAACTGCCCCTGTTCCCTGGCCCCTCCGCTCGCTTCACTTACCGAACGCCAAGTTCATTCGGTTGACATAAAACTTTGACTGCCGCCAATGGGCATATAAATTTTCAATTAAAATATCTACAAAATGCTAATGATCATTTGATATGCAACTCATTTGCAATTTGTGCGATTTTTTGTTGTTCTGTTTATTTTTTATTTTTTTTACATATGTTTTTTGCGTATCTGGATTTTGTTTAAACTATTTTATTTATGTATTTCGAAAATTTATTACTTTCGACTTAATTTGTAATCCATTTAGGCATTAGCTACGGACGAAAGGTTTTTATTTTATTGTTAGTTTTTATCTATTTATAGTAATTAGAGTTTTAATGTATATAGAAAGGAATATATTTTGTTTTTTATTTTTATTGCTTTTTTGTTAAGGTTGGTCGGTTTAATATATATTAGGCCAGATTCTAAGGGACTTACTTTTTGTCCAATATTATTTAATATGACTTTGTTTGCAGCCTCTAAAAATAATTTAAAATGTAATATAAATGGGTACAGATATAAATTTTTGTTAATAATATTTTTTTTATTATTCATATTTTATGTTGCTGTTTGCGAATTTTTAATTATTTAGTATTTCTAAATATCTGAAATAGAATAAAGAGAAAATAGAATATTTTTACATATTTATTAGCTAAAACTTTCAACTAAATCTATGTATAAACACAGGTACATTCCTTGTTTATATCTCTTAATCGACTTCTCATTGGCTTTAAAATACTTTACTTAAGGTACAATTCCAGAAAATTCTTTAAGAAAAACACATTTTCATATTGGTAACTCCTATACGATTCCCTGGTCAGTGCTTCGCTCGTATAGTTCCATAAAAAAAAAGTTTTGTGCTGCAAACAGCTGCTGCTCCTGCTACTCCTGCTGCCGGCGCTAGTTTCTGCACCAGCTGCACTTTAACTAAACTCTCATGCAAAATTCATGTCCGGGCGGCCGGAACAGACTTGTCTACATTTAAAATGCAGCCCGGCCATGGTCGACGGGCATGACCACAACAACAACAACAACAACAACAAGCCAGAGTGAGCTGGGGTGAGCCGTTAAAGTGACCAATGGCCGCCATTTTGTTTTTGATTGATAATGATGGGCGCCCAAAACAGAGTTATGGCCGAGCCCTATAAACGCGCTTACTCAAACCCATTTATATATATATACAGATATATATGTAAAAGCGAAACTAACCGCAAATTAGCTTATTTGGCATTTTTACAGTCATTTCATTTAATTTACACAAACAAATTTGCGCCTGGCCAGACGAGGATGGGCTCCAAGCCCCAGACAATGGGCCGAGCCAACGAAGCGCGCCGCCAGCCTCATAAAAGTAATGAAGCTGTTTAGGCGTCTCTAAGTAGTCGTCGGTTGTCGACAACAACAACAACAACAACGACAATGGCAATGGCAACGACAACGACAGCAGTGAATCGTGTAGGACTCGCAGTGCCAACTGTGTGACGCCTGCACAGTGAAAAAAAAAAAACAAAACTGAGGAAGCAAAGTCAAGCAGAGGCACAGGCACAGGCTCAGGTTCCGGGTTTAGTTTAGCCTTTGCGTTCATTCAAAATTCATGAAGTTGGCCCCAAACTTGGCGCCATTCTAATACTCTCTGTCTTTTCTCCCTGTGTGTGTGTGTGTGTTGTGTAGGTGTTATTCTCCTCTGCTGTTAACGCTTATTATTTTGCTGGGGCGTTGAAAGCGAGCGCAATTACCTCAAGCTGCACTGCAGCCAATTGCCAAAAAGCCTTTCAGCCTCAACTCCACATTTATTGGTTGCTCTTTAGTGGCTCGTCAGCAGCATGTGTGTGTGTGTGTATGTAGTCCCTGAGCAGCTTCACCATCTATTCCAATTAGTATGTCTGCTGAAATGCTAAATAATGCAATTCATATTTGCTTTGCCTTTTAGTAGATTTAGAGAGCCAAACTATTTATTTGCATTCACTTTGACAAATAGTCAACACCTGGACACAATTGAAATATTTACGGTTATTTGCCAGCCTGGCTAGTGTTGGCCATTTTTTGTTGAAGCTAATGTTTGGCTAGGCTAAAACCAACTAATGAATTTATTTGATTTGACTTTTTGATATTTTTGTAAATTATAAAATGCTGAGCACTTTGCTCCTTGAGTTTTACTCTCCAAGAGCTGATTGGAATTTTAATTCAAACAAATGTTATGTACTCTATATTATATTATATATATTTATTTATACATATTTAATACACATTACATGAAGTGAGCCGAATCTTATATTGATTTCTTTTGCTTTTAACAGCCAGCAGCTTCTACTATTTTCATGAACACTGCTTCATATATCTACTACTATTTCCACAAACACAGCTGCAAAAAATGTACTACTATTTTCGTGAATACAACTGCAAATATTGTGAACATACCTATAAATATCTACTACTATTTTTATGAGCACCCTTGCATATATCTATTACTAGTTTCGTACCTATAAATATCTACTACTAATTTTATAAGCCGAGTTGCTACTGCACTATTATTTTCATAAGCACAGCTGCAAAAATCTACTAATATATGTCGTGTTATGGAAGCTGCAAATATTGTGAAAACAGTTATAAATATATACTACTATTTTCACAGACAAAATACTAGTTCCATAAACACAGCTGCAGAAATTTACTATTAATATTTTCGTGATCACAGCGATATATCTACTACTATTTTCATTAACTACTACTATTTTCATGAACTACTACTATTTTCATCAACAGATGAATACACTTACTATAGTTTCCATAAACACAGCTGCCAATAGCTACTACTATTTCGTGAGCTCACTGTATATTTTTACTACTATTTTCACGAACACAGCTATATATAATTTTACTACTATTTTGACAAAAACGGTTGTACATGTTTACTACTATTTTATTTCTTTTATATAATAATAATAAAATAAAATATAATAATAAATATAATAATATTTATTTTATTAATTTCTACATTTCATATATGTATATATATGTATGTACATATTTACTCCAAAAATTTATTTGATTTGCTCATTTTGTTGAAATTGTTTTCCAGTTTCTTTTTGATTGTCGCTAAATGTTTTCCATGTTTATATTTCTCTATTTTGGCCAAACGGCTTTCAATTTATTGTTGATGGGCAAATGTAAACAGAATTGCTGCTGAGTTGCTTACCGTCGTCAACTTCCTTTCTGGGTTTTTTTTTTTTTTTTTTTTTTTAATAAAATCCATTTTCATACGTAATTTAGCCAGGGGCGGCTCGAGGGGGGCTAGGTGCAGGCATCGCATACTGCGGATGATTTCCTGCAACGCCCAAGACAAAGCCGCACAACGACATTGCTTTGTGTCTGGCCATAATTTTGACAGGGCCTGACTAGGGCAGCTCCTTGGCAGCAGGCAGGAGGCAACAGGAGCTGGCAGGGCGCTGGCAAAGTCAAAGGCGAAACGATTCGAGCCCATCGAGCGACTTGCCGCAAAGTTAAGCAAAATTTTGTTATTTGTTTTAAGTGGCAGGTTGTGCGGCGCACGCTCCAAGGACTGACTGTCTTCTAGCTTTAGTTGCCATTTGCCAGTTGTGGAGTTGCCGAACTGCCGAGCTGCCGGGTTGCCGGGTTGCCGTTTCGCTCAACAGTTCATAAAGTTAATTTTGCCACAGAAATTATGTTAAAACGATATATGGTAGCCAAAAATTTTGGTCTATGTCTGAACGTGTGTGTGTGTGTGTGAGTGTGTCTAGTCTGGGCTAAATCCCCCGTAGCTATGTGGGAACTGCAACAGAAGTTATTGAAATGGCTGTCGACTGGGCTAGGTTAAGGAACTTTTGTAACTTTTGCAGCCCCGCCACGCGGCGTATGCGTAATTAGTGGCTTGGGTCTCAGGTAGTTGGCAATAGTTGCTGGCCTATAACTTTTCTTCTTCCACAACATTTTTCTCGGTTATTTATGAAAATTAAAGAGCCATAGAGACAGACAGTCAGAGCGAAGTGGGGTTGGCTTATTGAACTGTCAGCGTTAAGCCATATAAATTGCGCATACGACATGAGGCGCGACTTGGCGTTGGCGAAATGGCAAAACTATTTGCGAAAGTTCAGAGAAATCAAAGCACAGAGCGCAATCAACGCATATAGTCAAGAACTTTTGATTATAACAAATGCTTTTGCGGCAGCCAGACACACAGACAGCATCAGCAGAGAGAGAGGGAGGGAGGGTTGTGCGTATCTCTCTTTATATATGTAGAGTGTGGGAATTAAGAGCAAGCGAGCAAAAATGACAGTTGATAATAAATCTCTTGGTCAGTGCTTTGTGCTTGCCATTAGGCAAGTGGCCAGGGACTTGGCCAACAATAAAAACCCAAATGCGAACCGAAATGTAATTTCTGTTTGGCACGAAAACTTTCAGCAACAATAGAGACTGAAGCCTGAGCATTCACTTCATATCTCTGGCCAGTTTGCCATAGACTTGAATGGGAAATTGTGAATTGTGCGGCCCAGTTGAAGTATATTGCTTTTCCAAAGAACTTCGACCAATAATGAAGGCTCTGAGCCGTGAGCATTGAGTGGAAATGCACATTTTGATGAGTCAAATGAAAGTTTAAGAAATTGATATAAAAATAAATTGAATGATGAAATTATGTGTGATATGAGTTTAAAAGAAATCTAGCGCAAAGACTATTTAAAATTGACTTCATAGACCACACGGAAGACTCCTGAAATAAATAGGGTTGTCATTTTTGCTCGCTAAAAAAAAAATAAATAAATAAAAATAAAAATAAAAATAAAAATTTAAATTAAACAAATAAATGAACAAAAAATAAATAATAAATAAATAAATAAAAAATAAGTAAAAATAAGTAAAAAATAAATAAAAATAAAAATGAAATAAACAAAAGTTCAAAAAAAAAAAAAATAAATAAAGTTGTAGTTCTCTGTAAATAAATCATTTTAAATAAATAAATAAAATAGAAATAATAATAAAAAAAAAAAACAAAGAATAAAATATAACATTAATGAAAAATAAAAATATATTATTCTAAAAATATATTAAAAATAATAAATATGTATAGACCTCAATCTTTTTATCATAACTAATTATTTTCATTATACCTCTAAAATTAATTGATATATCCAAAATAACCTTTAGCAATACATAGAGCATCAAGTCTTCCACTTGTTTACTTCGCACATGTCTAATTCGATTTTCTTTTATTTATTTCAATAAAAATAAAAAGAGGAACTTGAAAAAAGAAAATAAAGATGTAAAGCAAAGTAACTTCCGCTGGCATAACTGGACTTGGGTCTAGTCAATGAAAAACTTTGCGAAGAGCCAACGGCAGACACTTTTCATTAGCAGAGAGTCGCTCTCAGGCCGAGGTTACAAGCAAAGTTTCCAGCAAGTTTGGCTAGCCCTTTCCCCCTTTTTTTTTCGTATTCAAGTGACCTCTGCATGTGACAGACATGCCACAAGTAGACACGAGTAAGGCTGTAATGGCATATGTTTTATCGGGCGGCGTGTTGTAGTGGACTTTGCTCGATCGCAACTTTTTCGACACTAACAAACTGTTTTTCTTTGCAGACTCTGGACTTTGGGACAAGCCTTTAAGCTGGCATTACAAGCGGACAGGCTGGTGGAATAACGGTAAGTGTCAGAAATGCTTCCAAGTTGAATGCGAGTGAGTGAGTGACATTTGCCGAAGCGCCTAATTGTAGGCAATTAATTTGTGGCACATCAAAGCAAAGAAAAGGACCTCAGACCCCCTCAGAGGTCTGTCCTGGCAGAGCAAACAGACGGAAGACAAAAGCAAATGCAGCTGGTGTCCACTTTAGGTGGTTGTTTCCGGTGTCGCGGCCGTGGCAGGAGTAACGTGAAGCGTGGCAAACCGCACCTTTTAACCCTTTTGCTGTTGCCGTTCCCGTTGCCGTTGCCACACGCCATTTGTTTTCCAACTCTGAGGGTTGGACACGGGCACAGAGAGACTGAGACGTAGACGGAGATACAGAGGAATGGCAGCACATGTAGCGCTATAATATGAGGGGAGTGAGAGCGAGAAAGGGAGATAGGTATAGAAGCGCCCATTCCAGTGGGACTCGTCCGAAAAGCAATTTGCCTAACATTGCCAGGGCGTTAAGTAATAATGACCCCAAAAAGTAGAAGAGCATATTGGCCGACCGACCTCGCTGGCGTATACGCAATATCTATCTGCACAGCCGGTGTGTGTGGACTTTTTTTTATCGTTCGGTTTCGGGTTTTCGGTTTGTTACCAGGACTTTGGTCCTTTCGAAAGTTATGCTCCTGTGCCGAGGTCAAATAAAATATTTATGAATTGCAGGCAATGCGGGGCGGCTTAATTGCATTAGAGCTAGCTAGATGTGTTCCTCGATAAGTCTAGAGCAAAGTAGTCATATGCCACCCGGCTGGCCTGGTTGGCATTCAAAGGAGTTTGAGGCAAGAGCTGAGAGCGGCAGCGGTAGCAATTGGATCGGCTTTTTGGGTAATTGTGGCTACGGGGCAAATGGCATTACGGAGCGCAGAGAAACCAGCCCGACAGCTCGGCCCAGCTGCTGGGCCCAGAGCTGCTGTGCGGAGTGGGCCTGCGGTTGCTATTTCGCTTCTGGGGGCACTTGCGGCGAAAATTTGCGAAATCAATCGTGTGGAAATTGTACAAAATGGCTTTTCCTACACTAAATCACAAGGCGGGGGGCAGAAAACAAGTAAATACGAATGCCGGAGTGCTCGGGCAATGACAAAGGTTGAGGCATAGAGGAAATTTGATGAAAAAGAAAGGCATTAGTAGAGCAGACTAGAGAGAAATGAGAGGGAGACTAAAGGTGAGCGGCAATGACTATGAAATACTCTGTAAACTAGATAATGTGAAAATGTGATGAAAATATGAACAATGAAGGGAAAGATAATAAGAGACCGAAAATGAAAATTTAATTAAGATAGCTGCGTGACAAAAGCTGAATGCTACGAGACTCGCAGGAAGGTGCATTAATACAACTTGAGGAAATGTTGATCATAATTTGTTCGTTCATAAAAAGCATAGGCCCACGAATGCCTCACCTCTTCTTGTGAATGTGACAAAAATTAAACTTGAAACTTGAGTTCGGGCAGCTGCATGACAAAAGCTGAATGCTACGAAACTCGATGTAAGGTACATCAACTCCAAAAACTGAATTCTATGAATTTATTGTTCATAACATAGAAAATATATTCATGATTCACAGAAATAAAAAATGCTCTTGATTTAGATCCATGAATGCCTCTGAAATTGTGAGAATGCCTTCTTGTGAATGTGACAAAAATAAAACTTGAAACTTGAGTTATGGCAGCTTCATGACAAAAGCTGAATGCTACGAGACTCGATGTAAGGTACATCAACTAAACATCAACCAAAGACTGAATTATATGAATTCATTGTTAATGAACAACAACATGACATAGAAAATATATTCATGATTCACAGATATATAAATGCTCTTAATTTAGATCAATAGATCTACTATAGTTCATGTTACAATAGCAAAACTTGAAGCTTGAGTTAGATCAGCTGCATGACAAAAGCTGCATGCTACGAGACTCGGTGTAAGGTACCTCAATGCCAATAACTTCATATTATGCAGTTTCTAAGCCCTGACTAAAGTTATATGAAGCATTTTAGATCTATAAGTTTAACAATCTATCAACTAATCAACTTCGATAAGTAATGCTCGATTTCGGTAACTTATCGACAACTATGTATCGCTTATCGAGTTGGATTACTGTTTATCGATTTCGATGACTATTTATCGAGTTAGATTACTGTTTATCGTTTTCGATGACTATTTATCGGCTTCGATAACTATTTATAGACATCTATGAAACATGTACAAATATTGATCATATTTGCTTGAAAATAGAGTTAAGGCAGCTGCCTGACAAAAGCTGAATGCTACGAGACTCTCTAAATGCGCTTAAAAAAACTTAAGGAAATATTGAGCATACTTTGCTCGTTCATAAAATAAAGCATAGCCTTATGAATGCCTCTGAAACTGTGGGCCACCTCTTCATTCGAATGTTAAAAATGAAACTTGAAACATGAGTTAAGAAAGCTTCATGACAAAAGCTGAATGCTACGCGACTCGATATAAGGTACATCAACTCCAACGACTGAATTATATGAATTCATTGTTCATGACATAGAAATTATATTCATGATTCAAAGATATATAAATATATATATAATTTAGATCAATAGATCTACTATAGTTAATGTTACAATAGCAAAACTTGAAGCTTGAGTTAGATTAGCTGCATGACAAAAGCTGCATGCTACGAGACTCGGTGTAAGGTACCTCAATGCCAATAACTGCATATTATGTATCTTCTAAGACCTGACTGAAGTTATATGAAGCATTTTAAATCTATAAGTCTAACACTCTATCAACACATCAAGCCATCAGCTTATCAACTAATCAATTTCGATAAGTAATGCTCGATTTCGGTAACTCGTCGACCACTATGTATCGCTTATCGAATTGGATTACTGTTTATCGATTTCGATGACTATTTATCGGCTTCAATAACTATTTATAGACATCTATGAAACATGTGCAAATATTGATCATATTTGCTTGAAAATTGAGTTACGGCAGCTGCCTGACAAAAGCTGAATGCTACGAGACTCTCTAAATGCGCTTAAAGAAACTTAAGGAAATATTGATCTTACTTTGCTCGTTCATAAAATAAAGCATAGCCTCATGAATGCCTCTGAAACTGTGGGCCAACTCTGGGCCAATGGATGTTACGAAAACAAAACTTTAAGGCTGAGTTAAATTAGTTAGCTGCATGACAAAAGCTGAATGCTATAAGACTCGATGTAACATTGTGACTTTAATGCCAATGACTGAATCCAAAATTTATCTTGATTGCTCACGAAATAGAAAACATAATCATATGATTCACAGAAATATAAATGCTCTTAATTTGGGCCTACTAGCAAATTTATGGCAGAAGCTAAATGGGGTGAGACTGCATGACAGACAGAAGCTGAATGATATGACACTCAATGGATGGTATATTTATTAAACTAAATGAAATTCATTTGATATCGTGTCATACGAATAATACCTATGCATAAAAGGATTTCTGCTCCTGCCTCCTGCCTCTCGCATTCGCAATTCCCTTTTAAGTGCTGCTTTATTCGCACAGCCTTCAACTTCTCCTTCTTCTTCTTCTCTGATTTTCAATAGACTTTTGCAGCTTATTTTTATTTATTTGCTCTTCACTTTTCATTGTTATTTTTGCCATTAAATTCTATTTCAACACATTCACATGCAAATCGCCATGGCTCACACTCGAATATGTAGCTGCCATATCTATCTCTCTCTGTCTCCCTGGTTCTCTCTCTCACTCTCGCCTTGTATCTGTGCGCGCGTTAATGTGCTCAATTGTTTGTCTGCCTCGTGCCTCGTGCCTCGAACATGTAAATGTTTGAGTCTTTCCACACTTTCTGTCTTCTGCTGCTCATCGACTTTATTGTCAACGCAGCGCAGCGCAGTGAAAATTAATCAAAAAAAACTTTTACCAACAACATTTTCAATTGACAATTTAAACTTTTATCTCGCAAGACATTTTACATAAAAGTTTTGTGTTAAAAAATTGTGCTCAACTAAAAATGAAAAATGTTGCCTCGTTCTCTTCCAAGTTCTTCGCCACGTCGCCTCAATGGGGTCCAGCGAGCAGACGCCGGAGTCGCTCCAGTAGGCATCTCACAAGCTATCAAAACTTTTGACGCTTAACTTACTCAGCACAGCACCGCACAGCACAGTACAGCACAGCGAGTGGGCGTGGCTGGGCGGAGGCATTTTCCTTTGTGCTTTGTGTTCTCGTTATTATTGTTGATGATAGCTGCGTGCAGAGCAGCGCCCGAAGGGGTGGTCGGCCCGCCTAAGGGCTGCTTCGGCTGCCACTGCCGGCCACCCCTTTTCATAGTGCGTGGAAATTGGTCGCATAAAAGCCAGCCAAAGCGAGGCTCTAACAAGCTTAGGCAATTTCCCCACACGCAGCTTGGCTCTGACTGCTGTGTTTATACGTGCTCCATATTAAGATTATGTTCTTAATATTAAAATTGCTTGTAAAATTATCGAATTTGTGCTTCTATTGTTAATGGTCATTAGTGTGGATATTAGTCAGTAATAATCATATTAATATAAGTACTAATCGGCATTAGTCAGCACTATCATTCATGATCTTATGCATGTATGTATGTATGTATTAGTATTAGCATTGGCATTGATATTAGAATTCATATTGGTACTGGTATTGGTATATCAATAGTTATCAGTATTGCCATTGGTATTAGTATTCTTTTTAGTATTAGTATTAGCATTAGAATTCGTATTAGCATTAGTATTCTTATTAGCATTAGTATTAGTATTAGTATTCGTATTCGTATTCGTATTCGTATTCGTATTCGTATTCGTATTCGTATTCGTATTCGTATTCGTATTCGTATTCGTATTCGTATTCGTATTCGTATTCGTATTCGTATTCGAATTCCTATTCGTATTCGTATTCGTGTTCTAATTCGTATTTGTATTCGTATTCGTATTCGTCCATTAGCATTAGTAGCATTAGCATTATTAATAATAAGTATTAGTATTCATTATTATAATAATTTGTATTGCTTTTAATATAATTGTCATTATTAGTCTTTGCATTATCCTTAATGTATCAATATTATTATTAATAAATAATTATAAATATATTAGTATTATCATTGGCATTATTCTTAATGTATTAGCATCAGTATTAATAAATGATTATAAATATATTATTATTTGTATTGACATTATAATTAGTACTTGTATTAGTTCCACTATTTTTATGTACTTCTTCATTGGGATTTTAGTTTTATTATTGCCATAATGATTAGTATACATATTAGTACAGTTACTAGCACTAGCATCAGTATTATCATTATTATTCGTCTCCAAAGTCCTCTCCCCATCTGGCCATCATTTAGCAACTCTCACTTGTCTCCCGCCAGTTAAGCTAATTACACTTTGTATAATTTCTGGCATTCATTAATCATAATTTCTTGTTTTTCCATTAAGCATGGACATTTTAAGTTTAATTCCATCCATCAACTGTGCATTCACTTTACAGCTTCCATCAACTTTGTATGTGTGTACGTCTTTATGTGTTTTAATTTCTGTCACTCTTCCTGATTTGCTGGCACGCATAAACCTCTTAACTGGCATAACTACACAGACAAAAATGATTTTCCTGCTCAACGTATTTATTTACATTTTACAAGGCAGCACAAAACACACATAAGACAGAGAAAGAGAGAGGGAGAGGGAGATAGAGAGCGCGGGGCATGGGCGGGGCGGGAGGGATCAAGAGGAGTCATGAAACATGACAACAAGGCGCAAAATTATGCACAAAGTTGCCATTTGCTATCTCACTCTATGGCTGTGCGTGTGTGTGTGTGTGTAAGAGAGCGTTGAAATCCCAACTGCGTTGTTGTTGTTGTTGTTGATGTGTGTGACAGCAGCAGCAGCAATCAGCAACAAGGTGGGTTGAAAACCAACAGACAAACTCAACCAGGCAGCCCAAGCCCAGACACACAGCAAAATTCAATATGGCGGCAGGGTTGCCAACTTCTGACAGATGACTGCCTCAGCCGCCGTCTCCTGCTACAGCTCCTGCTCCTGCTTCTAAGTCCAAGTCCCAGCACCCAACCTGGCTGCGTTCTCATGTGTGTGTGTGCTGCGTGTTGAGTCGTCTGTCTGAAAAGTGTGGAAATTTTGATAGCATTTTAAATGCTCTACACACACTTTTTCATCTTTTATTTCTTTTTGCTTTTGGGGTGTTGAGCATGCTTTAAAACTATGCAAAGCATATAAATATTTTGAAGTGCTGCATATAATGGTATATGATGCTACGCTCGCCTGGCTTTGAGACCCTGGTTAACTTTTTCATTATCTTAATTCCTTTTACCTTTGGATGAATATGGTCCGCAATATTGGTAGCAGGATTCTAAGGCTTAGCCAGATTGGGTAGATGGTTGGTAAGCTGGATAGTTGAAGGCTAAGAGCGATAGACTTGGGTATGAACATGCATATGTATGGGCAAATTAATGCGTATTATTTTTTTGTTGTTGCTTTTGTGGATGATTTTTGGATGATATTCAAAGAAAACAGGTTTAAAGCTTTGAGTAAAGATGGGAATACATGTTTTATTATAAAGAAAATTTGTTGCCTTTTTAACGCTTTACTCTGTCTCTTCTCCACTTTCTCTCTAATTCATCCTTTCACGCTCCTCACTGTTTCTCTCATTTTCTGTGTATCTCTAAATCTAGTTCGACCCTTATCTCTGAAACTCTCTCTTTGGCTATATATATTCTCTAATCAGCTTCTCTTTTCCTTCTTTTCAGCAATATATTTGATAAGTCTCTAGACTGCTTTTACCCATAGATGCCAAGAAACCATCCTTCGCTATATTGAGGTAAGTAATTCTTACGTATATCTAAGTCTTAGATTACAAGCCAAGACAAGTTCATATGCCACTTTATGATAACTATCAGGACTTCATTCGCCTTATCCTTCACCCCTTGCCCTAGACAGCTTTTAGCTGTCTTTACTCAACAACCTCTGCGCTGAAGTTGATGCTGATGCTGTTATCCTTGCTTTCTGTCATCTGTCAACTTCCATGGCTGGCATAGATGTCGTTCTCGTTGTTTTTGACTGTCGATTGCTTTGGCTGGCAGTGTGCAAACATTATTTAAGATTTTCTGCTGATGCTGATTGAGTTTGATTTGGTTTGGGAGTCTGCCGCCAGTTGCCAGTTAACGGAAATGTGGATGGAGCCGTTGGGCCAAGTTTTTGAGCGAAAACTTTTAACATAAATTGCTTATCGCGGCAAAGCAAATACATTCACTGCAAAATGCCATACAATAATTTCTTCTTAAAGTCTGCAGAGTGCGGGTGCGGGGGCACGACTTGAAATCTAATTTACCTAACAATAATTACGCAAGAGCCAAGAGAAAATTATGTATTATAATTTATGTTAATTACTCAATTACATTTATGCCATAGGCCGTGGCATTGCTGCCTCCCCCTCCTCCGTCCCTCTCCCACTCCTGACTGCTGCCCCTCTCCTTTCACCTCTGCCCAATTAAAAATTCCAAACACAAATGCGCCTCATTAATAAATATGAAACGTCAATGGAGGCCTGGCCACTATCGGGCTCGGGATTGGGAAGCGAGCTGGGAGTGTAAATTCGAGCTGGAGCAGGAGTTGTAGCCAAGCAGGAGCTGTAGCCAGCGGGCGTGCCGCAAAGATTACGCAAGAAATCAATATTCAAGTGGGCCAAGCGAACGGGGTTCTTCCCAGTGGAGAGTCTGTGTCGCCTGGTCCTGTTTTTATCCAGAAATTTAAATAAATTACACACGTTCGACTCTCGGCTCGAGCAACTTTTATTTTTTGGGGTGACATTTGCGCTTCGTCTGACATACGAGAGCCTCATTTTTCAAGGGCAGCAACAATTTCGCCCGGCAGCTCGGCAAGGTGAGAGCGGATTTTGGTTTTTGGTTTTTGTCCTGTGCGTGTGTATGTGTGTGTGTGTGTGTGTGTGTGTGTGCTGGTTGGGCTCGGCTAGTGGCTGTGGCTGGCGCCCTCGTATAGCAATTTCCGTGCGGCGTATGTTTTTTCCTGTTCCATTTTCCATGGCGCTGCCATTGCCAGCCAGACCAAAAGATTAATGAGTTTTTTTGACAGCGAAAAATTAGGCAAAATGTGATTTAAGGGTTGGCTCCGTCCCATGCCCAGCCATGGCTGGTGTGGCCAGAGATAAGCTCGACAAACGCCGGACGAGCGCTGCGTAGATGCAATTTATTTAACTTGCCGTGTATTTGCTGAACTGAAGTTATACACAAAAAAAAAAATAAATAAATAAATAAATAAATAAAATAAAATAAAATAAAAATGATCGTTTCGGCTCGTACTTTGCTTTTGTTCGTGTGCAACACGGTCGAACTATTTATTTGATGATGTATTTTTATTACCAACGAATTTATTATATTGCTCTGGCTGCTCAAATTGAAAATATAGCTAAGCATATGTGTGTGTGCGTGTGAGGCCCATTCGGCCGCAAATTTATTTATTTACGTAATATATTTTGGTATTTGCTAGATATCCATTAATATAGAAAATTTAGTTGAATGCCTGCTCAAGCTGAAAACTTATATCTTTTATTATGTTTATAAATTATTTATACATAAAGAAAATGAGAAAGCAGCTTGTGTGTTCTGATTAGTTGTTAGTGGATGGAAAAGGCGCTGGGAAATATTATATGTATAATATTATACTAAATTTAAAGTAAAATTAAAATTAGTTAGGTTTTTAAAGGTATTGTTTCTGCTACAATTTATATAATTTAGTTTGTTTTATATTTTAGTACTAATGATTATTTTTTATCAATATTATTCAATATTATTTTTCAATTTAATTTAATTTAATTAATTAATTTATCAATTATATTAATTTTGTTTATTAATTAATTGTATTCAATATTTATTTATTTTATTTTATATTTAAAATAGTTATATTATTATTTTTTATTATTTTTTTCAATTTAATTTAATTTAATTAATTAATTTGTCAATTATATTATTTTTGTTTATTAATTAATTGTATTCAATATTTATTTATTTTTATTTTATATTTAAAAATATTTCTATTATGTTTATCTAAAATTTTTAATTTGTTATTATATTTAAAAAATTAAAAATAAATAAATAATAACCATACACAATAAATGTTATTTTTTTTTACTATTTACATATTTTCTCAGTTTTTTATTTTTCTTCGTGAAATTTCTGCTTCTTCAAATAATATTTCTAAATAAATCTTCGCTCTGAATTATATAAAATATTCAAGTATTTAATGAACTACATCAATAGCTGAGCCACTACAAATTAAGTTATTGCAATCATTCGCCTTGCTTGAAATGCATTTTGGTTTCTTTGTGTTTACATAGACAAGGTTAATAGATGAAAGGCATCATCGACTGTCAATTTTTGCTCTGCCTTTGAGCTGTTCACGCATCACACTCAACGCACTCAATCACACTTCCTGCGCCCCCTCTCTCTCTCTCTCTCTCTCTTGCTCGCTCTCTCTGTCTCTTTCATTTCCTTAGGCAGCAAAGTCGCTGACAGTTTAATGGGCGCCAACTCACAAATGTAAAGAACAGAAAAAAGAAACAAAAAAAGAGATTTAAAAGCGAATGAAATGTTTTTATAATCATTTGATTTACAACGAATCTAAAAGTTGATTTTTTTTTTTATTTCTTTTCGCAATCTGCCAATGAAATTGTTTGTCAACGCAACAATTTCTCAACATTCCCAAGCAGAGCGAGCGAATGATGATTTAATAAGCGGAATTCGGGAATCCGAAATGAGGAATGTTCCGGGTGTCGATGGAATATTTCGTATTGGGATTGTGCAATTAATCAAGAGCCACATTTTAACCGTTCGCTGTTAGAAATTGACTAGAAAATCGGAGAATTCCATGCGCTTTCCATCAGCCTCTGAGTCGCTCACTCAGCATTGGCCGCCGCCCCAGCCCCCGTGCCGCACTCCGCCCGCTTTCTGGGGCAACTGCTGCGCCATAGATTTCTATATTTATATATGCGCAGACCCCAGACTCGGTGTGGTTCGGTTCGCTCCGCTCGATTTATGGTTGGCTCGTCTAAGTGCCTTTAGATCAAAGTGAAGCAAACATATTGCAATCAATTTCTGTTGCTAATGAGCTAAATTTGATTTTATTGAGTTGTGCCCCCCGCACCTTCATCAATTAGCGAACGGGTTGAGCGCCAGGGTTGGCCATTTAGGCGTATACGCAATTTCTGATCTAAACTGCAAGCCACATTGAGGTAAACCAAAGCAAAAGTGATTTAAATTTGCGATTATATTTTATACATTTAATGGAAATTTTTTAGTAATTAATATAATCAGTAATTAAAACAAAAATATAGAAAATTTAGTAAATAAAAATATGAATACGAAACATAAAATATATTTAATAAAATATATATATAAAATATATTTTACATATATATATTTTTTAAAATATATTTTATATATATATTTATATTTATTATATTTTATAAAATATATTTAAAAAAAATATATATATATGTAAAATATATTTAATAAAATATATATATAATATAAAAATAAAAAATATAAACACAAAATATATAAAGATTAAAAAAGTAAATATGTAAATATAAAATATAATTACAAAAGATAATTTATTTATTAATTTGCCTATTAATTTTAAACGTACTAAATAGAAATATAAATACGAATTATGAGATAAAAAATATAAAAAAAATATAAATACAAAATATATAAAAATAAAATAAGAAACAAAAATATATTATCAAGTGTTTTAAACATATTTTACAAAATTTTTTTTATTTATAGAAATATATAAATATTTTCAATTTTATCAAACATTTAAAATATTATTTATGTAAATATTCTTAAAAAATTCCGTATTCCTTACGCAGTTATTGAAGTTTAAAAAAACAATTTGTCATATATTAGATTTCTTGCCCCATAAATTGCTTAATATTATTTTCTTCAATCTGCTTTTATAGAATTTCTTTATTTTTCAGAAGTATTTATATACAGCGCTGCGCCTTTATCCCATCTCCCACCTCCTCTGCAACTTTGGTTAGCCGCTTGTAATCTCCGTGCGCTTGTTTAGCGCTGTTTTTGTTGAGTTTCTAATTTAAAACTGCGCTGCTGTCGCTTCTGCCAGCGATCCCAAGCAGCAGGCGGCTTGTAAACATGTCAGGATTCTGCTCCTGGTGCCGCCTAAAACTCGCCGTTAGCTGTTGCTGTTGCTGTTGCTGTTCCCGCTGCGGCTGTAGCTGCTGCATTTGGAGCGTCCTGAAATTAATAAATTAACTTCCTTGTGCCATAAATCATTTTTCGTGCCTGGCTGGGTCTGCCAACTGCGAACATTTTGCGCCATTAACCAAAGTCGTTTCTTCTTGCGGTGCTTTTCACTTACCCTTAACTGCTGGATGGCTTCCCCCAGCCCTTCCAAAAAAGAAACCGCAGCACCCAATTCAAATGCCTGGCTCTCTCTCGCGCGCTTGGCCTGCTCTCTGCTCTAACCAGCCTCATCATCATCAGGCTTTATGGGAACTCGGCAGCTTGCATAATCATCGCGTTACAGCTGCTGCCGCTGCTGCTGCTCTGCTCCAGTTGGATAGGCCTAGTTGGAGCTCTGCCAGTGTCTGCCCACTGTTCTGTCCCAATCATAATTTGTGCTTTACATAAATTAATGGCCACCAGCTTCATGGGCAATGCCTGATTTCATTTGCTGCCAGCCAGAAGCAGCAGCAGCAGCAGCAGCAGTAAAAGAAAAACTCTAACCAAAAATATTTCGCACATAAATTGCTACATGCTTAAAGGTGTCTATCTCTGTCTCTCTCTCACACTAGCAACTCTCTCGCTTTCCCTCTCTCTTTTCAGCTGCCTTAGACTTAAGTATCCCTTTGCTCACTCTCTCTCTCTCTCACACTCTCTGTTATTTACACAGTCTTCATGTGTTTTATGGCATGTTTTTCGGGTAGCTCTCAAGATTTATGACTACTGTTGCCTGGCTGGAAAATGTGCCTCCACAATGGCTTTAACCTCACTTGGCCGTTTGCTGACTGGGCCTGGCTTAAAGCCAGGCCGTTGCCTGCCTGAATGTCTCAATAAAATCATAAAATCCAAACATTCATGTTGCCCTAATTGCTGCCGGCCAGCCGAAATTTCAAAAGAGATTGCTCATTAATGTGACTAATGCTAATTGTTATATCAAATCAATATTTACAACTTTATTATGATTGCTCGGGCGAGATTCACTCGGTTCTCTCCCTGAATCCGAAATCCGTGTTGTAAACATCAAAATGAAACTGAAAGCGCAATGGGCGAAGAGGGATCGGGGGGTTGGAGGCATCGCAGCCCAACAAAATCATAATAAAAATGCATTCATAAACATGAAATACGATGCAGCCGCATAGCAGGAACTGTGACGAGGGGAGGTGACTGCGAGTGTGTGAGTGTGAATGTAACTGTGTAGTGTAAGTGTGACTGGGGCTGTAACTCATGGGGTCTTCTAACATTGACTCTAAGCGCGAGTCTATTAAAAGCGCATAAAAATAACTTTAACGTTTTACGACGGCCTCGTCGAGCGGCGAGCATCGACGCTGCTGGTGACCCTCATCATGTGGTCATAGTCGATGCGGACGTGGTTGTGGATGTGTGCATTCGCGGGTTAATTAAATGACGCCTCGACGTTTGCCCGTTCTTGGTTATTCCGCTTTTTCCCGACTGCACGCCGCACACGTGTTTGCAATTGTGCGTGGGCGCGCGCCTCCGTAGCTCCCAATGCTCCCGCATTTTGTGTTTGCTGTTTGTGCCGCTTGTTTTGGAATCGGTTTCGTCACTGGAATTAGAAAGAAGCTCGTAAATGGATTGTAAATGGATTAGAAAGACATTTTGAATTGTTGTGATGGGCGCAGCTGGGAAAGCCGGGGATTAGGCTGCCTGCCAGCTCTTCCAATATGAGACGAATTATACTCGTGTTTCACTTTTTTATTGGGGAAAATATGGGGGCTGGCGGCTTATCTTTAGTTTATTGGATTGCATCAAGATTGGGCAACGCTGCTGCTGATCGATTTATGAGAGCTTATATACAATAATTATTATCATATGAATTCGTATATTGAGGGCAGATGATGGAAGGTTAAAGAAAAAAATCAATGGATTATTATTATTATTATTATTATCAGTGGATTACAATCAGAAGAGAGTTTTAGAGAGAGTTACTATTCTGGTTTAATTTTATTGGTTTTTGGCTGAATTGTAACATAATTCTAAGTTTGTTTAAAATGCTTGCATTATGCTTTAGCTTCACTCTGACATTTTTATTATTTTGACGTTGCCAGACTTGGCGAAGGTCACAATTTTATAGGTTTATGCTAAAAAACTTGGGATATTTAATTTATTTATTTTGTATTAATTATTTCAATTGAGCATATGCAAAGATTATGCTCTGTCAACACTTTTTGGCGTTGCCAGACTTGGCAAAAGCCCTGATCTTGCTTGCTTAGACACTAGGAGCTTGGAAACCATGATGAATATATGAGATTAATAAATTAGTTTCCATCTGGCTACCCTTTTTAGCGTTGCCAGACTGAGCAAATGTCATGATCTTCATTTCATACCGCCTGATAACTTGAAATATTTGTTCATCATCGTTAAGGATATGCATAGATGCTACTTTCAGTTTGGCAGCCCTTTTTGGCGTTGCCACACTGTGGTAATAAAGAAAATAATAATAATATTGCAAAATATTTCTTTAGTACATAATAAATATTGTTATATATATATATAAACAGGGAGCACAGATTCCTCATAACTTTTACTACCAGGCAGACTCAATCAATTGATGTCTTCCAATCTGGTAGTCTTTGCTGGCTGACCATTGCTCATTTAGCGGTTGTCAGCTGTCGGCTGAGCCGCTCCCTCTTCTATAAGGATTGCTAACCCTACGCCGCCCACCCCAGTCCACGGCCTCTTCATCGATTTGATCATGCGTCCGCATGCTCAGCCGTCATAATTGACGAATTTATGGCACTTCTTGGAAATGAAACCAGTCTGGTCACTCGCCTCGCTCGCAACTCACATATTTATATATGTATATTCGGTGCAATAGTTGGGATTGTTTTTGTTTCGTTTTGTTTTGTGCCTTTTCCTGTAGTCTGGATGGTCGCGTCGTATGTGTCCGCAATTGTTCATAGTACGCCTACTGGGTTCGTTGCTTTACTTTGTTTTGACTAACCAGACGTGCGAATTGCTCAATTCCTGCTGCGGCTTCCATTGACCGCAACCGAAAGAGCTGCAATTCATGTTGAATGTGGCATGTGGCATGCGGCAATGTTGGGTGTTGTACATTAATGATTTCTGTTTCTGTAGCTGTTCTTCTCTCTCTCCCTCTCTCTCTCTCTGTGTGTTATAGTCTTGTGTAAAACCGACAAAACTCATTTTCAAATTGTGCGCTCGCTACGTGACTTCCGCGAGAAAAAATATCAAGACCTCAGCAAACCGCATCGGTCAAGCCAAACGAAACCAAAATCTGAAGCATGCAACCGAAGCAGCAACAGCAACAGCTACAGAAAATCAAAACCCATCAACGTCATTCCTAATGCTAATGGCATGGCATGTTGAGCGTTCCATTCCACATGTTTCATTTCAATGCTCTACACTAATATTTAACACTCGAACGCTTGGCTGCATTTTTATTAAACTTAGAGTAGAGCAATAATCACAGAAGCAGAGCTGAGAAATCAAAACAGGCCTTTGGTGTTCCAACTATTCTGCTAAATTTATGTGTAGATAGTGATAGTGAGTTAAATTTTATGGCGTTTCATTCCAAATGTTCCAAATGAGAACTACTAGGAATAGGACTCAAATGTAATAACATTTATGTGAGAAAAGAATTGCAGAATATTTGTCTGAACTGTTACATAAATTTATATGAGAAACAAATACATAGATAGTAATAAAAAGGCGCTCTTTCACGTTTCCTTCATTCCTACCATTCTCGACTTGTGGAACCTTGAAAATATAATACAATCTAATGTAAAGATATAGAAATGTACTCTTCAAGTGTTCTATTTTAATTTTTCATTCAATATTGTATACTATATTCCAGTTAAAATCAATTTTTAGCCTAACTTTTAGAACTATATTATTTTATATAAAAAAATATAAAAATATAAAAATAAAAAATATAATAAGTAAAAATACTATATTATTTATTATAAAAAACATAAAAAATTAAAAAAAATATAAAATATCCTAAATAAAAAATATAAAAAGGAAATATATATACAAAATTTAAAAATACAAAAAACTAAAAATTTAAAAACAAAATTAAAAAAATTATAAATTATAAAAAGTAAAAAAATATACAAAATATAAAATTATAAAAAATAAAAATGTACAAAAAATAAATAAAGAAAACAAAAAACCAGTAAAACAAGTTATAAATTCATTATTATCAAATAATGTAGTTTTAGTTACTAAAATAAAAATCTTTTACTACAAAGACAACTGAAATGTCAGCTCAAAAAATCCAGTTTTTAGACAGTCAGTTTCTAGACAGCTAAAACTAGATTCAGAAAAGAAGAGAAACCCCGAAAACTAAAAACCAAATAAAATGTCAGTCGAAACACTCGAAATTAGTTTAATAGTCTCTGCCATAGTAATATCCATAAAATGAAAACAAGTCTTTCAGCACATCTTAGAGTCATTTCCAATAATATTTCATGTCCATTCGCGCAGTTAATCGATTTCTTTTGTTTGCTCCAATTGCACTTCATAAATCGTTGGGCCAATTGGCAGCTAGAATTGATCGGCAGCCGTAGCCGCAACCGCAGAGATTTTATCTGTCCGTTATTTATGCGTTTTTAAATATTCAAATCGAATCGAGTCAAATCGAAGCGAAGCGTATCGTATCGAATCGCTTTATGTATGAGATCTCTTAAACGGCAATTGGGTATTCGAAACGGAAAAGGTTTTAATTAAAAACAAGTTTCCGTTATGGCCCATATAAAGCGCATCTCTTGATTGTTGTTGTTGTTGTCTTATTGCTTGTATCTTGTTAAAATGTGACTTAAATTATGCACATAAAATGAGCAGCGCGACGCTTAATGAAAAATCTCATTACGAGCAACGGCTCTGTCACACTTAAAGCCAGTACGGCTGCAAAGTTGCCTAACTTAAACAACGGCAACTTTGACAAGAAAGAGTTGAGTTTTAAGTCGGTGCTAAAATATATAGCGTATATCCTCAAGCTCCTGTCGGTCGCCGCTTCTTTTCTTATGCCAGACACGTGCGCGCGTCTCGAGGCAAAACTCTCCGAGGAGTCTGAGAGTTTCAGAGTCTTTTGGCTTTAAATTCTTGGCCCTCAAAATTGTTGACTATTATTTTTGTGGGCATCCTTAGCTTTTCATGCACTTGTTAGGCTGGTGTGCGGGCTTTTAGCTTGGCTCCGTTTCAACTGGCAACGGGCACATAAATCTAATGTTAATTTATGCAAAAACTAAAGACCAAAACAAATTTTTGCTATTTGGGCGGTAGAAGCCAAAGAGGCTATGCTCAGCGCATAAGATGCCCTGTTAAGAGAAGGGAAAAGCTAGTGGAGAGAAACAAAGATTTATTTTATATATAACAAAAACAAATGCTGCAAAACTACTCGCAAGATATCAATAATTTCAATTTATTGTTTTAAATATTTTATATATATTATGTACTATTTTATGTTTTATTATTGATTATTATTTTATTAATTGTGTATTTATTTATTGTATAATAATAAATATAAAATATTTAAATACATTATTTTTTAAATATCATAAGATTTGTCTTTTACATTTTTTTTTATAATTTATTATTTTCCATTTTATTTATATATCATTATTATGATTATTACTATTTATTTATTTATTTATTTTTATTATTTTATTTTTTTATAAATTGGCAACATTACATATTTTTATTTTATTTATTTTTTTTGTGTAATGAATTCGATTTATTTTGAATTCGTATTATTTATTATTATTATTTTTTTTTTTACATTTATTTTTTATAATACTTTTTTAATGATAATATTAAAAATTAAGTTTTTTTATTATTTCTTTTTTATTATATATAATATAATTCATTATTTAAAATGTTTATCTTAAATATTCTATATTTTATTTGAATTTCTGCTCAACTTTAAATCGCTTCACGCCTAAACCCCCTCTACTCTCTCCGCGCCTACAGGGTACAGCAAACACAAATATTTTGTTACCAGTTTTTATGCCTTTTGTCGCGTCGTCGACTCTCGACTCTCAACTCTCGACTCTTGGCTACACTCGGCTCGCTTGTCATAAAGAAATTTTAATAATGTGCGGCGCCAAAAAAGTTTTTTTTTCGAGCCGTAAAGCGACAACGTTGACGACGGCGACGTCAGCGTCGACTGCGGCTGCTGCGTCTCTGCCAGAAGAGCAGCGGAAGAGCAGCCAGCGCACAAAAGTGTTAAAATTCAAATGAGTTTCGAATGAGCGCCGCATTAGGCCAAACATGAAAATGGCTTTGTCAGCTGGGGTCAATGTGGCGTATGAGCGATATGCATTTTAGCTGATTACATAATGTGGCAAATGCATAAAAGACAGAATGTGAGCTTACTCTATATATATATATTATATATTGTGGTTAGGTCAGGATAGAGCTACAAAGCTTATAAAATGGGAATCCATTTGGGATATATTGATTTGATTGAATTTAGTTTGGCAGGCAGAAGAAGACATTGCCGAAGCCTTTAAATATGCTGAGTGTGGATTAAGATATTAGTCTTTCTGGATATATATGTATATTTGACTGCTCAGCTGCCTGCGCGTCTCTAGGTCCAGAAGTTTCTCTAGTCCATCTTATCGCTTGTCCAGATTCTCTCAATCTCAACCTCAAATGATCTCAAGTTTTGCTTTTTCATATCTCGGCAACTCAAAGGCTTAAAAAGTAGATTTAGGCCACAGCTTACCTTAAACTATATCCAGATATCATACTAGATTTTCTTTATCTGACTTACTTAGTTTAGCCATCATCAGCCTAAATCTTTGCTCAAGTCGCCATAGAGGAGTATTTGCCAGTCGTGCAGTTGCATTTAAAGTAATCTTCATCATAGCTATTTTATGGCTATACTCTAACTTGCTCATAGCTATTTTATGGCTATATCATTGGACAGACAAAAGAGTTAATTACTTTATATATAATATGGAATATCTACGATGGCTTATTTTATGGCTACCTCATTAGACAAACAAAACAGTTAATCACGTTTGTATACAATATAGATTGTGCATAAATAATATGTATTTATATGTATGTATGTATGTATGTATGTATGTATGTATGTATATCTTCTTCATTCAGCTGACACAAATCAAGGGGCATTAAGCTGTCGCGCTGTCAATGCATCGATCTTGCCAGAAAATGTCAGCTGCCAGCTCTAGCTCTGTCTCGCTCTACTGCTAGCTCCTTTACGCTGGTGTCGCCTTGGCTCACTTTTAATAGCGCCGCATAAAATCCACAAAATCATTTACACAAATTAAATGTTAACTCGGGCATAAAATTACCAAGTTAACACCCGTTGTATGCCTCTCTCCCTCTCCCTCTCTTTCCCTCTCTCTTTGTCTGTCTCCCTTACTTTCTGCCTGCCAGTCACTCCATAATTTAATGGCAAGTCGCATCGACGTCTCGACAATGCAGCCTGTCCCCAAAAACAGGCTGGCCGACCGGACCTGGGCCACGCCCGCCATTGGCCAAGTGCTAGTTGGCTGACAAGTTTTCCCGCTCTTTGCTTTTACTTTGCGCGCACATTTCATTAAAAATTTCCGCTCTCCGGGCGCTCTTCTGTAATTTTGCAAATTTTCTAATTGTCGTTTTGAAACTTAAGCCTTTTGGCCAACAAACACGTCCACTGGCGTCCGGAACGTAGCCGGCCAAAGCCTTTGCCAGAATGTAGGTCGCCTAGCTCGCCTCGCCCAGCCACGTAGAGCTTAATTTAATGGTAGGTGTTGCCGTAGATACTCATGCTGCTCCTCGACTCGCCTTTAATTGCAATTAAGTTTTAGTTTCAGTTTCAGTTCAGTTTCAGTTTCAATTTCAGCTCTATGAATTGAGCACAAGGCAACGGCAGCCGAATCCAATTTAGCCAAACGCCTCTCTTAACACACTTTCGCGGCTAGGCCTGACAACATTTGATACCTCGCGGAGCTGCCAGAGCTGCGGCGGCCGGGTATATCAACTGCATTTGCCTGTCCATCAAGCGGCCTCACCGCAGCTCAATAAGACATATCGAAGACCGCAATGCTTGATTATCTTGGGCAAGCGATATCAGGTTTACATATATGCGTAACGGGCGCTTTTGTAAGATTTTTTTTATTATTATACGCAAAGAGTTATATAAATTTATTTGTTTCCCCCCCTTTTCGTTTTTTATGTGCTCTAGCCATAAATAATTCACAATTCATTGACATATTTTTATGAATATGACTTCCGATCGTTAAACAAGGCGCATAAAATGCCGTCGACTATCAGCCCCCAGGCAGCATCTGGCCCAACCTCAGAGCTGGGCGGTGGGAGCCCATTAAAACAACATGAACGCACAATTTAATTTATATTTTTTCAAGCGTGTTGGCGACACTTCATTGTTGCTATCTCTCGAAAAAAAAAAAAATTATATATACAAACAGTGCTGCGACCCCTATAACAGAGCCCAGCCTCGCCTCGTCTCCTGCCAGCCTTGATTCTGGCTCATCGTCAACCTTTTCGAAAATATAATCACAGCATAAAAATCAATTCCAAACGCGTGTGCAAAGAGCAAACAGACAGCGCCACAGTCGAGCGTCGAGAGTCTGTCGCACACGCACACACGCACACTCACACACACTCACACACACACACAGCATCAAGGCAATCGAGAAGGTCTCCACAACAATTTCCACACATTTTCCCTACTTCAGCCCCTTCCCGTGCACAAAAAAAAAATGTCACACATTTGTTAAACATTCGCGAGTCTGCACGAGCTGCTGCACCCCTTTCCCCTTTAGCGGGTAGCCCATGAGCGCCCCTCTTTTTGGGAGCTATATAAACAACACTGTGCTGCCAAACTGCGGCCCGGAAAAATCAGCATGCAAATAAAATAAAAATAAAACAAGCAATGAACAAAATAAAGCACATCAAATGGGTTATTGGCAGCTATGGAGATACCCTGGAAATTCGAAATAGAGCAAAGCATATGCGTGTGTGTGAGTGTGTGTACCCTGTAGAGAGTTTAAGGCGGAGATGTGAGGCTAGAGAGTATGGTAAAGAGAAGATTTAGTGACTCAGTATATAAAGGCAAAGGAATATTTCCAACATTAATATTCATGTATGTTTGTATATATTTATTTTTGTTTACAATTGAGAGTGTATTGAAAAATATTTAAATTCAACAAGCCTGCTTAAAGATTTTTTTTATATAGCTAAATATCCCATACAATCTATATAAGCAATGACAATAGTTTCCATTTCCAATTAGAATCTCATTGACAACTTTTGTTGGTACGTTGTTTATTTTTTATGAATTAAATTATTTTGTCCTTAGATAATTGTTCTAATTAAAACTAAAATTAAAATAAATATATATAAAATATAAACATAAATATAAAAATATAATCAATATATAAATAAAACGAATATACAAATACTATATACGGATAGTAAATATTGTTTGGTAAAAACTTTTTCTATAATATATAAATAATTAATATTTTTTTACTGAACTCTTTGCCCTTTAAATACCAGAACATAACAACCTTACTAAAATTAACTAAATTAAATATAAATATTAATAGTATAATATTATAAAATTCCATAAAATATATAATATAAATTATGAATAATTATTATATAATTATTAATAAATCATAATAATTTTAAACACTTTCTATATATATTAAATGTGTCAAACATTCTTTTTTATCATATCATATTCATTTTTATCATAGCAAACCTAGTCTAGCTTAAATTAAATTAAGCAGTCTGGCCTCAGTCCAATTAGAATCTCTTTGTTAATTTCCCATAGAGGAAGATAGAATCGAGTTGCTTCAGTACAAGTGCGCACCTTTGGAATGTACAGGGTATTCCGTTAAAATCATAAATAGCTTAAAACCAAGCCAAGGCAAGCGCCTGGCAGGAGCCGGCTCCTAGCTGTGACGCTGGCTGCCGAGGCGCAAATAGGCTGTCGGCTACATACCAGAGACTCCCATTACCAAATGCTCTCCCTCACTTATACACTGTTCGTGTGTGTGTGTGTGTGTAGGCGCATTAATGTAGCCAGCAACAAAAACAAAATGTGTTGTAGGCAGGCAGCAGAAAAAAAGCTGAGAGAGAGAAAAAAAATGAAATGCTTTTTGTGATTTATGGGAATGTGTTGCGTAGCCGGGAGATTTGCTATAAATGTCTTTCCCGCTCTCACACACACGCTGTGCTCTGCCTCTCTCTCGCTCCCTGTGTCAATGTCACACACAAAAATGTTTTACAAGCAATTTTCCAGCTTTTCTTTTTATGTGTGTTTGTGCATTCGTTTAACTATTTGGGCATAAAATATGACGAGCCCAGCAATGAGAGCCGCTCGAGAGCCGCTCCACGCCCGTTTACCGTTCCAATGCCGGTGCCAGCAGCGGTTCCCTAGCCCCAAATAGCTGACACTTTATGGCCCTGTGTCCTTGTGGCTGTGCCGTCGCTCGCTCGGCCCCACTAAAGTCCGCTTCGATGTGGGTGCAAATCTGCGGAATATTGCTTTTTATAGTCAGCTGACGAAATTTCCGTCAAGGGAAATTCACAAAGGTGCTTAGCTCGTAAGTACAGTAAACACTGCCAGCGAAGGGCTTCAGATTGGTAAGGGAGTGGGCATAATATAAAATTGAATTTATTATGAAATGAGTCATAAATATATATACATCCATATAATATAAATATTAAAGAAGGAAATTAAATTAAGAATAAATATAAAGAAACCACGAAAATAATAATATAAAGAAATTACAAATCAAATGAATTATGTATATAATAATATGTAAAATCATAAATCATAAATATTATAATTATTAATAAATATATATAATTTATATTTATAAACAAATTATTAATATTGAATATGTTCTGGGGATGGATTGGGTATAATATGAAATGAAATATATTCAAAAAGTTATCATAAATATACATATATACCTTTTTTATATATATTATAAATATGCATACACGTATACATATATGTATAAAATATTTTTATAGCAAATTAAATTAAGATTGCAATTATTTTTCTAGAATTATTTATTTATATAATACAATTATATAATGAAATTATTAAAATTGAATATTTTGGTTCTTTTTCTAAATTTATTTATTTTTTTTTTATATATTTATTATATATATATATATATATATATATATATATATATATATATATATATATATATATATATATATATATATATATATATATATTTTCTTTTTATTATTTTGTAATTATTTTTTCTAGATTTATTTATATATTTTTTATATATTTATTATATATATATATATGTAACACAATATAATTATATAAAGAAATTATTTATATGGCATATATTGTTTTTTTTTCGAGATTTATTTATAAATTATGTTGTTTTTACTTTTACTTTTACTTTTATTTATTTATTTAATTATTTTATTTTTAAAATTCATTTAAAAGCACTCAACGTTTTTAAGAGATTTGTAGTCTTACTCAGACAGGTTATACACTTATAAATTTATTTAATTCCATTTCATGCCTCATGCTTTTATTGATATTTGAGCATGACAACTATTTTCCCACCACGAAGATTTTATATAAAAAAGACTCAGAGAGCATACATATGTATATTATATATTCAATTTCATAGCTCTACCATCTCCTATTCAACTTTGTTTAATTGATATTTGAGTCTTACAGCTATTTCCCAGCACTAAAATCGCTTATTAACAAATTACTTACTTATATATATATATATACATATATCCTCCACATTTAGCATATCCAAGTGCATGGTATACCTGTCAAGTTTTCTGCCACGCCGCCAACAACTATTTGCCGCTCTTCAAGTCTTAAGTTTTCAAGTTGTTTCTTTCTATAATTTTTTGCTGTCTCTCGAGTTGCGCTGACACTTGAAGCTGCCAAGTGTAAGAAGTACAGGCAAGAAGAAAAAAGAGAAAAAGCCCGCCAGTTTTAGTTGCTCCCACTGCCAGCGCCAGTCCCAGTCTCATTCCGTGGTGGACGTCAGTCCCGAGTGGCCCTTGTCGCAGATTTTAACAACTTCATTGATGAGTCGCCGAGTCGAGTTGCGTCGAGTCAAGCTCAAAGCCCCAAAAGCGCTTCGTGCCACTTGTAAGCAATTTTAACTGTCAATTTTTAGTTGTTGTTGTTGTTGCTGTTGCTGTTGTTGTGAAATCTGAATATACCATATGAGCAAATGCTAAAAAAAAAAAAAAAACCAGCAACAGCAACAATAAACTGCTGAGGTTGACACCCAAAACGGGCCCCAATAACTCAGCTCGCTCTGAAATGCCTTTTGGAATCTGTAATGGAAACTAGCTCTGCGGTCTGACTGCAATCTATTGCTGATTTAGCGAAAAGCAAACAGAGACCGAGACTAAGAGACTGTGAGACTGTGAGAACTGAGAGACTGAGAGTGGAAAAGTCAGTTACAACTCCCACAGCAATGTCAATTGTCCTAAAGTGGCGCCAAGCGATTTGCAGTGCTCGGTCTCCAAGCAAATCCGTCACCAGCTGTGCGAACTGTCCATCCGTCAGTCACTCATTCACTCACTCACTCAGTCAAGAGTCAGAGTCAAGAGAGAGAGAGAGGAATCCCAGCAAATCAATTTGGTTGAGGCATCGCAGCTTTACATAATTTATATGGCTCGGCCTATGGGCCACAAATAATTTTCGCAATTGGCTAGCCCAAGGGCCATAGGTCCAGGGCGGCAGAGAACACACAAAACATTTTCAACAGTGGGTGGAGCTGTGAATATTGGCCATAAAATTTATGCCCTGAGATAATAACACAAGCGGCAAGTCGTTATGGCCTGCCAGGCAGCCAAACCAGTCCGAATGGCCAACAAGCCAGCCATCCCAGTTAGCCAGGCGAATCGTCCGCTAAGGAGGATGGCTAAAAATAAAATTATGGCCCGGCAAACCCGTCTCGAGATGCAAAGGCAGCGATAGAAGGCGAAGGTTGAAGTTGATGCTTTGAATGCTTTGCTCGTGTTGCTCGTGGTGCTCGTGCTGCTGGCCCAGGTGGTGACTGAGCTGCAGCAGCAGGCCCCAGCCACTTGGCCAATTATGGGCTCCTCTTCTGTTTCTCTCAACTCGATCTGCTGCCAAGCCCCGTTTAAGCTAACTGAGTACGGGGTATATTGCAGAAGCTGCCAATAAAAAGTCCACTTATATGTGTCTTATGTGGGGAGTACGATGAAATTTTATTGCTAAACAGCAAAAGAGATGGATCTAAGACGGGCATTACTCATTGTTGTTATTACTGCTAGAATATTTATTATTACTTTTAGTATAATTATACTGCTAGAATATGTATTATTACTTTTAGTATAATTATTATTGTTTTTAGTATTTTTTTAGGATTATTGTTATTAGTATTTTTGTTATTGTATTGTATTTGTATTGTTATTAGTATTTTTATTATAATTATAATTTATTATTATTAGTATTATTATTTTATTATAAATTCATTATTATTATTATAATTTTATTATTATTATTATTATTATTATTATTATTAAATTTTATTATTATTATTTTCATTTGAATTATTATTTGCAGCATCATATATAAAAAAAATTCTTATTTTATTTATGCTTATTAATATTGTCCATAGAGTTACTATTAACCTATTATTGTTTATTATCATTTGTTTTTAGATCTAATATCTGTATATGTATATTGTTAATAAATTGTTTCTTATTCGCATTCTAACTAATTTTTAGTTTTATTTTTTATTTTTTATTTATTTATTTGTTTATTTTTTTTTCAATTATTTATTTTATTAATTTATTTATTTTATTTATTTATTTTTTTTTTTTCTTACCTCAGCCAGTCACAAAAATGATCATTATCACTCTTTATTTGTATCCTTACATTACAAAATTAATTAATTTGTCATTTTATTGTAAAAATTAAAATTCATTTTCAAAAATCTTGTCATTTAAATAAAAATATTATTGTTATTGGGATTATCATTTGTACATTTTTTGTATCCCATAATATCAAATATTTATATTCTTTAAATCATTGCCATAAACATTGTAATTTTCCAGGCTATTGTTTTATATATTAAAACGATAATTATAATTTATTAAAATTAGTATATTTAGTCTCATTATTTTCTCCAGATTATCCTAGCTATATATATAGCACTTGGCTTACCAACACCGGCAATCTCGTGTTCAGTTTCATCACAGTCAGCTCCTCCTTCATGCGATCCTCCTGCTTATACGATTTTCTCATTTCAACTCCTGCTCAAAGCCTTTACAGCGCATCTCCAAAGTCTATCAAAGCCGTGTATTGCCGTTGTAGCCTTTTGTTGCAGGTCTGTCTGCAACAACATTTGGTTGCCAACATTGCCGTGTATCAACAACATTTAGGCTGTGGTCTCCTCTTGTTGCATTCACGTTTCTGCACCCCTTTGCTGTTGCTACTCCTGCTGCTGCTACTCCTGCTGCTGCTACTCCTGCTACTGCTGTTGTTAATGCTTCTTCTTCTCCAGCTTGGCCTTGTTTGTGTGTTTGGCTTTGGCATCGTTTGCAAATATGCTCAGTTTGTGTTGAAATCGAAATAGACGGTAGCTGAAGCGAAGCCTCTTGCCAACACGCACACACACAGAGACAACAACTGAGAGATACACGAATTCACATCCTTTGCTGCTTAGTTGTCCGTTGCCCCATTCAATGTTAGCTGTTGTCTTGGTATCTGCTTTTTGCCTGCAGCTCATTTGGCTCTTGTGTTGATGTTGGCCAACAGCGAGCCACAAGCTCATCCTCAACATCATCCTCAACATATATCATCATCATCAGCATCATTATTAACATGATCATCATTGTCATCGCCATCAGAGCTGTACCCCAGTCATTGGCCAGCTGAGAGCTGTTTGGGTATCTCATCAACAGTTACCCACCTTACCCCTTCCCCACGCCCCTTTTGGTTTTGACTGCAGACTGTTTGGCATGCTAATATGCAAACAGTGCTGCCAACTTAATGAAATTGAAATGAGCAAATTAGAAATGTTTGCCAGCGCTCTGCCGGACCCAACTTCCCCCTAAGCATTAGCAGCTCAACTCAGGGTATTAGAAGTCAACTTGTGTTACCCTCTCTAGCTTTGTGTACGATGTCAAAGTGAATCAGGTTGGGTAGATAGTAATACGTACATGTATATATGCATATGCAGTAGAGTGCAGAGCCCCTAAATACCAAAGAATGACGTGAGATGCAAGCTTATATTATACATTAGAATAAATATATTTGAGTCAGGGCTTATATAGGTTGATATACCTTGCATATATACAGATATCTATATGCATGTATATAAGATAAGAAAAGGTATATACCTTAGGAAAATACTATAGGAGACTTGGGAGTTGTCAGAGAATCTACTTGACTATGATTCCTTTATAGTAATAAACATTTCTTGGCATAATAATTATATTAATACATATATTTATAGCACTCATAACAATGAACTACGATATCATTATAATAATAAAGATCAACAATATTTCTTATTTCTTTCAGTGTTGTGCATAAATCACTTTCACTAAGAAATGGAAATTATAATCTAAATTTGTTGGGTGAGTAAATAAAAGTGAAAAGCAGAAATTCCATTAAAATAAAAAACCTATCTGTATAACTAACTGTCGAATGGTTAAACTGCCAGGAGGTATGCAGTCTCCTGCTAGTATAAATGAATAGACAAGCATTCATCAGGTCGCCTCGATAAAGAAAGAAAATTCAAAGCGACAGTTAAACTAATAGTCACAAAAAAATGAAAAACGAGAACAGAAAAAAGCATTTCGAAACGTAATCCATTGAAACTAGCGTTATCCACAATGCTTAGCAGAGCCAAGCAGACAGTCAACCAGGCCAAGTCCCATAAATCTCGGCCCAAACCTTGTATTTGGTCAAACTCTGGCCAGCTGCTGCTGCTGCTGCTGCAATGTGAACTAAAAAGTAGTCTAGCCATTGCAGGGACCAATAAAAATGCTTCTGCCATACAAACAGAAGAAAGACAGAGCTGGAAAAAAAAAATACACACACGCACACAGATTGAAAATAAAACTAAAAGAAGAAAAATAACTGAATTGAAGAAGGAAAACCACATGTCATGGAGTCTACACTTGAAAAGCACTAGACGCACCCAACTACTCCCAACCTGAGCTGCGTTCTCTCTGATAGATACAAACGACTTCATGACGATACAAAAGAATGATGATGATTTGCAAAAAACAACAAGTAGAAGTGTGGTAATGGGGAGTGGCGAACTGAAAGATACCCTAACTAGCTGAGAAAAATAAAAGAGTATGTTAAAACAAAGAAAGTAAACTTGGTTGTATGAGTAATATTTGAAACATATTTAATAGAGCAGGAATGTAGAATTAGAATTAGGTATCCAAGAAAAGAAATAATTATTAGCTGTGAGTGCTTTAGGGGAATATATAAACCAAGTTTGTGGACTCTAGCTTATGAAGTGTTCGAGATAAAACAAATAATTAAATGATATTGCACGATTCTAAATGACATGTTAAGAGAATATACTATCTTTATCCTGATAGCATATAAATATTATGTTATATATTTCATAATATTTTACGACTTCAAATAAGGTTTCAAATATATAATTCTTAAACGAT
The DNA here is from genome assembly GCF_054131105.1 of Drosophila navojoa. Lineage (NCBI taxonomy): Eukaryota > Metazoa > Arthropoda > Insecta > Diptera > Drosophilidae > Drosophila > Drosophila navojoa. Next base: position 15,810,084 of record NC_142892.1, read on the forward strand.
AATAAAATTATAAGAAATATGAAGGCAGGATTTGATTGACTTCTCCATTATGATAAATATCAAACAAAGGCAAATATAATATCCCTCACTTCCCTTCCACTAACTGCTACAAATATTACATCAAAATCAATATACCCTACACGCAATCACACTAGGGTATCTCGGCCAGATAACGTCTGTTTGGCTGTACGCTCTGGGCCCGTCCAGGCGGTCCGGCATTGAATTGGCTGTGCAAACGTTTGATAAATTGATGAATTGCAATGCTCAAGTGGCAACAGTTTAGCGAAGCAGCGATCGATAATGCGACGAAGAAGAGGAATGCGATTGCCAAATGGAGGAGCAGGAGAATACATATGAAGAGAGAGGGCAGCAGGAGACAGCAGCAGCAGCAGCAGCAGCAGAGTTGTGCATCAGAAGGAAGGGTGACTTGGGGCAGCAGTTGCAGCTGGAGTGGAGGCACAACTCATTAGTTCATCAGACGCAGTCGAAGTCGAAGTTGAGTTTGTGTGTTGTGTTTACTTAAGTTTAGCATAAAAAATGAAACAGTCATGGAGCGTGAGTTAAGGGAATACACACACACACACACACACATACAGATACATATGTACATATTGTTTTTTCTCTTTATGCTCGTTTACCGGGAAGAGCTCATAAAAATTTATGTTAATTTCGTTTAGAACTGCTGCTGCTGCTGCAACTGCATACGTAATGAGAGAGGCAGAGGCTGAGTAAACAAGGACTGCGCCTAGGCCTAATAGACGTAGTTCCAAATTGAAATAATGATTAACAGGCCTAGAGTTGAAGTGGGGGTCGAGCGGGTCTATGGGCAACTTGATCCACCTACACGTTAAATAATTTCTAGAGAGAGAGAGACAGAGAGAGAGAGAGAGATTCGTGCACTTCATGCAACAATTGAAAAGTTCGACGAAAAATGCCGTTGTGAAAAATGCAGCGTAAACATAAAAGATAAACACAGAACACAAAGAAGCAGAAAACTGAGCACTCAAGTGAGACTGAGCAGCAGCAGCAGCAGGAGATGGAGGAGCAACAGCAGCAGCAGCAGCAGCAACGTGAGCTACACAAATTAAGTGCAAGCAGAGAGACGCTGCAACGCGTCGTATGAGCAATTTGTTTATTTATTTGTATTTATTTTCCAGTCAATATAAACTATGTGAATTTTTAGTGTACATAAAATAGAATGAAGAGAAGCGAGCATTCGACATTCGACATGATAATAATAACAACAATGAACAACAACATGAACGTCAACCGTGCAACGGGGCAAGTAAATAAATCAAATGTGGAGTTTCCACTGGAAAATGGGGGGGGGAAACGAACGAATGGAAAATGGAAGTCAAGACGTGAACTTTAAAATAAACAAATGAGAAATGAGAAGTTTTTCTGATTGAATTGAAGAGCGCCGAAATTTGTTTAAAGTTTCGCCCGTAACGGTATTTACATTTTCCGAGCCGTAAAGTTTGCGCTTTTTGTCAAAGTCATTTGCCAGCCCCGACAAAGCGAGCAGCAGCAGCAGCAGGAGCAGGAGCAGGAGCAGCAGCTCATCAACACCTTTTGGCCAGGTGTCGGTGGGCGATAGTCGTCCGTGTGGCAAATACGCAAAGCCCGTTGCACACTAAATCCACTTAAATTAATTGCAAAAGGTGATTACGTTGCTGTTTTGCCTGCACCGGATACTGGCGGCAGACAGCTGAGAAATGAAGCCAGGACCGAACAGGACGCAGAACGAACGACAAGCTAGCAGGATATGCCAGCAAACCAACCCATTAGCCACCCGCGCTCGGGTTATCAAGAAGCTGCATGCTGAACGCCATTTCTCAAATGCCAGCGGGCAAAGGCAAACAGCAAACACTTGGCTTGGCTTGGCTTGGCTCTCTGGCAATGACTGCCAGAGCTGCAGCGCCAGGTTGCTCAAGGTAGGCAAATGCAGTGACTTGGTCCTGTCTGCTCTTGGCTCCTGCCGACTGGCTCCTGCCCAGTGTTTGCGCATCTCTTAAGAGATTGGGTGTGGGTGGGGCTGGGGCTGGGTGTTGGCGCAACTGTCGCTACATTTTTGCAAAGTAATTTGCAAAAGATGCCAAGACAAGGCGCTGAAGAGGGCGGCGCGAGCTAAAAGCAAGTGCCGCCAAAATGCAGTCAAGGATGAAACAGCAAAGGAGCTGCAGACGTGGCAAGGTGTTAACGTGGCGCTGTCAGAGTGCTTGATTGCGTTTATGCGTAGCAAAGTTATATGAATAAGGGCTAAAGTAAGCAGTAAATCCGACGGTAATGCACAAACAACAGTTAGGTTGAGCAAAATAGAAGAATAAATCTGCTTATGTTTTGATAAATTTGAAATTACTGCGACATAAACAAGCAAAATCCACAAAAAGCATTTAATGCGTAAAAATATTTGCAAAATATGCAAAGCAATGCGTATATATTCGGTATTTTTTAGCGACAAACCAATTTGAGCGGCTTGCGTTTTGGTATTAATGGTATTAATTACAAAAAATATCGATAACTTTCAAAATGACCTAAATTTTCGAAATAAAAAGCAATTGACATTTGCATTAGATTTTAATGTAGCTTGTAGAATTTTCGATAATACAACAACTTGAATAAAATGCACACTGACCTCTTTTCAAGTCATTTAAGTTTAATAATGCAAAGTTTCCGTTATCTTTACTTAACTCTTGTGGAATTTGCAATTTGAGCATTCTGCCACGCATAAACACAAATGCTGTTCCTCTCCCACCCACGCGAATTTCTATTTGTGCGTTTGTATGTGTGTGTGCTTAAAATGTCATTAAAGCGCTGAATGGGCGTGAGCATTGAAAGCAAACGACTCCAACAGGAGCTGGCAATGAGTAAGTGGGAGCGAGAGGGAGCGATGGCAAACTGTAGCGACAGCTCATAAAGACAGCAGAAGAGGCGGGCGGACAGCGGATTGGGCGGCGTCGGAGCAGATAAAAGAGACTCAAACAAGATTCAAAGACAGCCCAGCCGCATCATATCCTTAATCAGCGCCTCTCAGCTCACAGCAAAGCTTTCCCTGGGCGCGCTTTGTGTGGCTGTGGTTGAGAGTGGAAGTGTGAGTGAGAGGGAGAGCGGTGTAGCTTCCGTTAAATTTATTGATAATTGATTATTGCTTCGTTAGGTCGCATTTGAAGGCGGCGTTTGGCGAATTGGCTTCACGCTGTTGTTGTTGTTGTTGTTGTTGCTGCTGCTGCTGCTGTTGCTATCAGCGTTGTTTGCTGCGTGTTTGTTGTTGCAAATTGAAAATGCAAATTGCTCGGCTGATTTGGCGGCTCCCGATTGCATTGAGTTGGCGCCTCGACGCACGGCTTTTGCTTGGCTTTTGATGTGTGCGACGCTTTGGGGAAAAACAAATTTTCATAAATTTTTAAAACAAACAGGAGCAACAAAAACAAGCACAAAGAGAAATCAACAGCACGAGAAAAAAAAAATACAAACAAAAAGCGAGAAGAAGCAGAAGAGCTGCTGTCGGATTTTTGTACGCCATTTTGTTGCCACACTCGAGCTTGTTTTTGTTGTTGTTGTTGTTTGTTTGTTGTTGTTAGGACGTGCCTATGCCCGCTGCTTTGCTCACCTTTTGAGCTTTTAAATTATTTTCCAAGCACGTAGCCTCGTCGGCTGTTTGCGTATTTAAACGTGCACGGGTATGTGAAGCGCATAGAGAGGCGCTTATCACCAGAGAGTGAGGGAGATAAAAGCATTGGTTGGTGTGAAAAGCGCGTAGAGCGGCAACTGCTTTGCCTTTAAAAGGATTTGCGCAATTTGCATGCAATAGGGGAATGAAGATTTTCTTCCTTTTCATATACATTTTTTCTTTTCTTTTTTTTGCATTTTGTTGTATTTTCTTGTGAAGGGTTCGGGATGTTTGCTGTGCCGCCTGCTGCTTTCGTTGTGTTGACAAACAAACAGAGCCGCTGAGTGACGGCCAAGACAGACAGCCCAGCCAGTGGGTAGCTGGATTTGCAAGGACAGTTGGCGTCGACAGCGGTTCTCTCTCTCTCTTGCACTCCCCCTCTCTTTCTCTCGCTCTTTCATTGTGTGAGTGATGTCTGTGTTGACAATGTCCTTGCTGGCATTGTGGAGCACCGCGCGCCGTACGTGACTTGCATTTATTTTTTGCGGGCTGAAACTGCGAAAAACTCGTTAGTAATTTAGCAGACAGCGGGAAAACAGTGAACCAGGTTGGCCAAACTCCATGTTTTCAAAGCAATCAAACGCTCGTCTATATTCATACGAAGCGCCCCAAATGCGGCTAACTAAAAATACTAAACGAGAGCCCAGAACTCAGAACTTCAGCAGCCAGAATCGAGAACTGAAAACCCAGAGAGCAAACCAAACCAAAACTAAACAAAAGCAAAACACACACACACACACACACAACTACAAACTGCAAATAATTCCATCAACACCACAAACTAAAAACGAGAGCTGAAAACGGCAATGCGAACGATTGATAGCCACTTGAGTTGCACACATAAAGCTGCTCTCACTCTCTCTCCTCTCTCTCCCTCTCTATCACTCCACCTCTCTCTGTCTGTTTGTGTTGCATTCAGTCTTTAGTCTAACCCATTGACATTGCTGAGCGCATTGGGAGGGCTTTCGCACAGTGGGGCACAAACAGCAGCAAACAGACAAACAGAGTGCGAGATTCAAGTGCAATTCCGAGTGCCTACACCCAAAAAAAGAAATACAGTATAAAAGCAAGAGCAGCAGCAGCAGCAGCAGGAGTAGCAGCAGGAGCTGGAGCCGTCGAAAGAGTTATTGTGCATTTGATTGCTGTAAGTGTTTAGCTCCCACTGTGTGGGTGTCTGCATATGTGTATGTGTGTTTGTGTGTGTGTGTGTGTGTGTTTGTCTGGTGTCTAACTTATAAATATTTCAATAACATTTGAATTGCGCCCGGCTGGTGGCTCAATTGGTTTTGGGATTTTGGACCGAACGCAAATGGAAATGCACTTTCCATTGTGTGCGAGTGTCTAGTGCTTGGCCACTCCAACAAGAACTCCCCGGCAATGGACACATTACCGTACAGCTGTAGCCATGGCACTTGCCATATTTGGATCATGCAGCGGCAGGCGGGCAGCAGAGGCAGTAGCAGCAAATCAAACTGAACTAAAGCCTAAAATCCAAATGTGAAGCGATTCGCTGTTAGTTTATGCGGAGCAGTTGAACGTGATAAGTGCAAAATGGGAAAGGAGAGAGAGATAGAGAGGATAGAGATAGAGAGAGAGAGAGCGAGAGATAGTAGAGATAGAGAGCAAGAAAGTAGAGATAGAGGGAAAGAGAGAGAGTCAGAGATAGAGAGAGAGAGAGTCAGAGATAGAGAGAGAGAGAAAGAAAGGCAAACAATAAGTAAGAGTTCGAGTATGACAGAGATAGACAGAGATGGAGTATGAATGAATCTAAAAGTAAGAAACAGAGACAAAATACTAGCTTTAGTGTAATAGAAATAGAGAGCTACGGCGAGAAATATTGAACAATGAAGAAAGAGGGAGGACGAGAGAGAGTGGGAGAGATAAGAAATGGGGGGGGCGAAAAGCAAATATCAGCAAATAAAGAACATTTTTATCATCATAATGATATATAACAAACACTTTAAATAAATCAGAAAAAAATTTCCTATATTTTTTTTATTTTCTTTGCTACTTAAAATATTTTGAAAAGTTTTTGGTTAGAGGAAAAATGTGTAGAGCTCTATTTTAATTTGATTGGAATATATGGAATACATAATTTGAAATATTTACTAAACCGAAAAGCAAGAAAAACATTCACACAAATAGGAATTTAAATTTATAATAGCGCTGCTGAGCTCTATTTATTTATGTAGAATTTAGAAAATGTTTGTATATTCAAATTTGAAATTCTCCTGAGCTGAAGCTGTTCATATATCATGAATTTAGGCACGTATAAACATCGAATTTTTCGACAAGGCTCGAAATGCTTCTTTATTTTTCGTGTGTGTAGTGCATAACACTTTGGCACGTTCTACGAGGGCATACATTCAACTGTGTGTGTGGGTGTGTGTGTGTATTTTAAAACTTTCCATCGAGTAGCGCAAGAGCTTTGGCAACATCTTGTGATGCAATCGCTGCGGCATGGCTCAGTGAAGCCTGTGGCATGGCCTACTTTAGAGAGCGGCACAAAAGCTTAACTCAATTACCAACGGCAGCTGCCACACGTGACTGGCCAAACTGAGTGGCGGCGATGCGATGGTGGCAGGTGGGCGTTAGCAATCGTGCGATAGGCGACTGGGCGGGGCAGCATCACAGCTGAGTCGAGCTGACCTGCTTAGCTGGCCAGGCGAGTTGCCAATGAGCAGGCGGCAATCGAGCTGCCTTCAAGCGGGTCAAAGGACACACACACACACACACACACACACACAGAGAGCCACACAAATCCCTTTTTCTGAAAACTCATTAGCACAAATTTGTGCTCGGACCAAGTCAATGTCTACCTTGGCACGCCCCAGCAACTGTGCCGCCTAATTTGGGGCGCAAACGAAAATTTATGCTGATTGTGCGGCAATTTACGAAAACTCAAAGCCAAAACTGGAAAATTGCAGCCGCCTCACGTACCAGACAACTAGCTGGCAAAACTCTATGCCAGAACCGAAAAACAGAACCAAGAAGACTGAAGCTAGACAACAAACCTGTCCATGCCATAAATATGGGGCACTCAGCCTTGAAATAATGAAAGACTTTAACCTTTTTTCCCGAATCGGTTCCTTTTTTTTGGCATAGGGTATAATAAGTTTCAAGACTCTGAATAGAATCGTAAATGAAGAAGTATGGATTTCCAATCAGTAGTAGGAGCTGACCTTATTCAGACTTACCAGCCAGATATTGCTGTAATCAACTCTCTCTCTCTCTTTCTCTCTCTCTCTCTCTCTCTTTTGCTTACTGTTTCTGAACTAGTTTTTCAATTTTAAGTACATTTTTAAGATCATATTCAAATATATTTTACTCTCTTTTGCACTAAGGTTTTTCTAGATATCGAGTTCTTTATCAGTTGGGAGTCGGGAGATATATTATTTTGCTTTAAATTGTAATCCCTATAAGAACAAGATCTTTAACTCATCTCATGTTGCATGCATTCCAATTAGCATATATCTAACTAGAACCCTGATCATATAAATAGTTCCATTATAAGCCAATTGACAAGCTGGAAACTTTCTCAAAATTTATACCTCTCTGAAAACTCTCCTTAAACGTCTTTATCAGTGGACCCTTCTTTACCAACAACACCGTAAACTCTCGCACTTTTAAATTCTCATTTTCTTTAAGCTTCGCTTTAGCCCCGTTTATTTCCATAGCTCTATTCGTTTTTCTAATATTTCTATTTTCTTGTTCTTTTTCTCCCTTGCAGCGCTTGACTTTTGTCTGGTTTATTGAGTGAAGCTACCGAATAACGGTAAGTAACCTTTTCTTAACCTTTTGCAATACAGTCTATGCAAAGCAGTTTCAGCTAAGTGGGCGATTGTATAACCATATATATGTATATTTCTGTCTGTGTGTGTGTGTGTGTGAGTATTTCGACAAAGTCGCTTGGTTTCCGTTTCCGGCGTTGGCTTTGGCTTTCGCTTTTTCATTTCCGCCTAATAAACTACATAATTAAACTGGCAGCAATGGGATTAAAGGATTCCTACTGCCTGCTGCTGCTTCTCCTTCTCGCATTCCGGCTCCTGCTCCAAGTCATGTGGTATGGCTGAATCTTTCGAGCTACTCAACTTCAGCTTGGCCGTCGGTTATATATTTTTTGTTCGCTTCGTGCTGGAAGACTCACTCCATTAGGTTGGCACATGACCCCCAGCCTCTGCCACGCCTTCTAGGCACGCTCCAAGCAAAGTTTCGTCGGCGAATTAAGCTAAATTAATTTTTGTGCTTTGCTGTTGTTTTCCTCATTGTTGCTGTTGCTTTAGCTAGTTAAGTCCTTTGACTTTTGGCTCGTTTGATACATCTCTCCTTCCTCATTCCCTCTCTTTCTCTTTTCTATTTCCCCCGCCCACCTCTTCATATTAAATTAATGATGTGTTTTATGCTGTGTTGCTGCTTTGTCGAAAGAGCAAAAAATCACTGCAAATGCGATTTAGAAGGCAAAGCGCAACATTAGCAGTAAATAAAATAGGATAATGCGGCAAGTCGACCGCAAAGCCAGAATCCCGAAATATGTATAAAACGAAAAAAATTACAACAAAAAATATACGAATAAATAATAGAAGTAAAGCCGGAGCGGAACTGCTGCAACGACAGCCAAATGCACTGCACAAAAACTAAAAAATAAAATGAGACCAAATTTAAAATAATAAAAAATTATAGAAATACAATAAATCTGCAATAAATAATATGATACTTAAATATACAATATGTATGTAAAGAATAAACATAATTTAGTTCATTAATATATTCAATGAATTAATTTAATTATTAAATTAATGAAAATTTTCATTTAGGTTTATATATAAAAATTAATAATAATATAAATATCCATGAAAAATGGTTATAATATTAAATATATAAATATAGATGTAATATAAAAATTAAAATATTAAATATATTATTATTTTAAATAAATAAAAATATAAAAAAAAGTGACATTGAATTTATTTAATTTAATAGATAAATTAAATATTAAATATAAATTATTTAAAGAAGAGTAAAATAAATAAAAATAATATAATAATGACATAATATGAAAAAAAAAAAAACATAAAAAAATATCTTTATTAAAAATTTTAAAACAAAAAATAATTTAAGCATAAATTATACAAAAAATTTAATATATAAAATAAAAGGTGGATACGAAAAACAAATGCATTTTAATGAATCAGTGAAAACTATCAAAATAAATATATTAAATTAAATTATTATAAAATGGAATAATTTGAAATAAAAATAAATAAGTAAAATTATAAATATAAAATAAATATATAAATAAATAAGTAAAATTATAAATATAAAATAAATATATAATGTATATGTTAAATTATGTATAAATTGTCATAAATAAATACTAAGAGAAAAGACAAAAATTCAGTTCATAAAACATAAAATATTTTAGATAATGCAAACACTGCTTGCCAAAAAAAAGCAAATAAATTTCTTAAAATAAAAATTATATATAGTTAAAAAGTACTTATTAGGAAAAATTCATTTAAAATGAAAACTCCTTATTTATACCTTATACGCCCATAAAATGCTTTTCCTAATTTTGCAGATAGAAAATATTTTAGAAATATAAAAAAATTCATATATAAATATTAATTAGTTTTAGACTATTAAATATTCGTTCTGCGCCTTCGGCAGGGCATTCGGCCAGAGCAGTACCCTAATTCTTTTTTTTGGCACTCGAACAGCTGCAGCAGAAATATTTTGTGGTAGGGTTGAGAGCATAAAGGACAATGGCTGCTCCTGCTACTCCTGCTCCGGCTGCTGCTGCTTGCTATGACAGTTGAAAGGATTAGGCGCTCCTAATGCCAAGGCGCTCGTTTTTCGCCCGTCCACTGCTAAGCCTGGCAATTTTTCATGCTAACCCCATGGCCGAGAGAACCCTCCGAACCCGCTCGCAGTCGAATCACCTGGCTTAGCCGAGACTCAAAACTCGAACAGAGACTTAATATAAAGCCGCTACACCTAAATGCAAACAAATAATAATTCCTTTTTCAGTTCTCAATGATGATGATGTTGTTGTTGTTGTCGTTGTTGTTGTTGTGTCTTTGTAAACAATTTGTTGGAATTGCTCTTGAGAAGAAATCAAAGCAAAAACAAGATTTGTGTGCTTCAAGTCAACTGTCGATGCTTCGACGTCGACGTCGACGTCGACGTCGTCGTCTGGTCGCCGTCTCCTTCCGACTTACACAAATGTTTTGACAAAACGCCTGCTGTTTCCACATAAATATTTATATACACATATGCCTTGTACAACTGCCACACACACACACACACAAGGATACACGCACACACACACACACACATGCAGACTGTCTGCTTGGCCTGTTTATCGCGGGCCTGGCATCTTTACCTGCAGCGAACATGATATGTGAACCAGGCACCAGCATCTCTTGTTGCTATATCTTTAGCATCTACTCCACGACATGGTACACACACACACACACACACACACACACACACTGGGTGTCATGCGTATACAAATTTGTTGTTGCTGCCTCCTTGGAAATCGAATCCACAAAAATGCAGTTAAATAAATTACAAACGCTCTGTCACCCAACAGTTGAGCGGTTTGGGTTCAGGCCGTGCCTTGAGGTTGGGGCGCATGTTGCGGGATTATCGCCCGTCGGGCATCGCCTGGCCTACCAAGGAGCGCGACAGAGAGAGAGAGAGAGAGAGAGAGAGAGAGAGGCAGGAGCTGAGCCAATGATTACGTTGATTATTCCTATACGAATTTTTCTCTTATTTTTAATGAATTTTGTCGCGTTTGTCGTCTGGCCTGGGAGCTAACCGCGCTCTCTCCTGCCCCCCCTTCAGTCGAGTGGAGCTGCATTCTGTTCTGTTTCGCCCCTTTATCTGACTTTTGCGTGCTAATGAAATAAATGCCTGGACAGCCAGCTCAAGTTACCCAAACATGAGCAATATGTGACACAGACAGAGTATCCCAGTGTCTCTATCTCTCTCTCACTCACGCTGTCCATCTCTTTCAGACTGTCTGTGACAGTGCCTGCAAGAGATACAAAATCAAGATACAGCCGCAGCAGAGAGGAGAGTAAAAAACTGTATCTTAAGTTATGAGACATGCGAGGCACATAAATTCCTCAACGTGTGTGGGTTCAAATGGATGGCATAACACACACTATAAAGCACACACACACACACACACACACACACACAGACACACACACACACACACACACAGACAGAAAGTGAAGTGTTCTGTTGAAGGAGTTTTGCTAGTTGCATATGTAAACTAAGATAATTTGTTTAATAATATGCCTATGATCATGGGGAAATAGGATATGGGGCATGCTGCTTGAGGCAGGAGAAATAGATCGTATTGAAGAGATAGAGTAATGCCTGCGGTTTGATATTTGAATGCAATCAAGTAATGGAATAACTGAATAAAATATATTATTATCATTAAATATTATATTATTATACATTAGAATCCTTATAATATAGATGGAAATATAGAAAGATTATATTGAAGAAATATAGTAATGCCTGAAGCTTGGGATTTGAATGCAATCAAGTAATGGAATAACTGAATAAAATATATTATTATCAATAAATATTATATTATTATACATTAGTATCCTTATAATATATATGGAAATATAAAGAGATCATATTGAAGAAGATGGAATAATCGAATATAATACAATATTAGTATTAGTATTTCATTATTATACAAAAGTATAATATATATAATATATGTGGAAATACATGAATAGCTGTAGCTCAGCCTAGAGTAATATTATATATATAATCTCTAGACTGGAAATCTAATATATTAATATTATCATACATCTTTGCACCAAGCTCTATGATATATTTATTTTATATTTTATATATCATTTATTGCTTATAGCTTTGACACCCATTAGATCTATGTCTCCTTCACGAAATGCCCAAATTTCTTATAAATAATTTACTTTCTGATTAAATTTAATTGCAATCTTGCAAAATAATCGATTTCCTGCTTCGCAGAGACATTGCTCACTCCCATTTCTCGAACTATTTTCACTCGGCGAGTCCAATGACAACTACGTTGATCTGCCGCCCGTTTGGCCCATGAATCATACCTCCGGTACATCCGGTCCAGTGGCAATCGCAATAAGTTGACGCTGTGGACGACGCCGCCTACTTAATTATTAATTTCGCATTTACCACAAAACGATTATGGGCTAGAGCCCAGGGCTGGCTCCGGGTCTCCAGACCTTGCGCTGTCTAAGCAAGCTGTGAGCGGGCGAGGGGCAGCGCTGCGTTTTACCATTTCCTCAATTGCATAAATCGAAAATTTGTGCTTTGGCGCGTGTCACGAATAACCAAAGGAAATGCCGATCCCAAGGTCCCAGCACTGGAGTAAGAACTCCTTCTCTAATTTTTGAGACAATGTGACAGACCCGGGCCAAGGATGGAGTTGTTGTTACTGTTGTTGTTGTTGTTGTTGCTGTTGCTGGCGCAGTCTGTTTGTCACCCAAGTCATTTACATGCTCCACTCGCGTACGTGACTCACATATAGTTGTAGTCTGATATATATACATGTATATATGTATGTGTATGTGTGTGTGTATATATGTATATGCATACATATATTTGAAGCTTTTTGGGGAATTTGACTGCGGCTGCGTCTTGGCTTACATTTGATGAAAATGCGAGCGTGGCGCTGTCAATGTGGATACGCCTGTCCACTGGGAGTCATTGTCGTCTCTCTCTTTCTCTTTCTCTTGCTCAGTCTTTGTCGTCGTCGTCTGGCCTCAAGTGAGTCACGCAGCGCATCGATAAAATATTTAAAATTCATTTCTAAGCTTTTAGTAGTCAACGACTCAACTGCTTCACTCCATTCCACACACTCCACACTCCACGCCACGAGGTTATCAGTGCTGGGGCCCAGCCTATTACTCAGCCGGGTCTCTCGGCAATTGCCGAGATAAACGTAAGCCAAAAACTGCAAATGTCGACGACGACAGCTTGGCCCAACTGCAGCTCCCTTGGCCAGCTTTGCTTTGCTTTGTTGCTATCTTTCGAGTGTGCATTGATTTATGTGCGTGCAGTCAGCGACGAGAGGGAGCCAAATGCCTCTGTAGCCAGCTAGCTGAAGGTAAATAGCAATACTCGCATCGTTCACCTGGGCCGACTCCCTCGCACCTCCCGCCCAACCGCAATTCACAGTTGCAATTGCACTTTATTAGTTTTGCTATTGAATTGCCAACTTTTTCGTTTCATTAAGCATTTCCATCTCTTTCTCTCTCTTTCTATCTAAGCCTTCTCTTTCTCTCTTCTCTATCCTTCTCTTTCTCTGATTCTCGTCTTTAAAAAATTTATGATTTATTCTAGGGATTTTCTCTTTCTATTTAAATTATTTTGGATGGATTTATATTTATATTGGGATAGGGAGATTCTCTTTCTCTTTTATTTTAGGTTTTAGAGAGGTCTTTTTTCTGGTATAGGGTCTTTATCTTTTATTTATATTTATATTTATCTTTATTTTTTCTTTTTATCTTTCTCTTTTCTCTTTCTCTTTGAGATTTCTAGAGGGAGAGGGATTTCTCTTTATCTTTCTCTAGGGATTTCTTGGAGAGTTAGGAGAGGGATTCTTTCTTTTCTCTTTCTTTTCTTTCTAGTTCTATCTTTCTTTATATTTATCTTTCTCTTTCTCTTTCTATTTATATTTCTCTTTCTCTTTCTCTTTCTCTTTCTCTTTCTCTTTCTCTTTCTCTTTCTCTTCTCTTCTCTTTCTCTTTCTCTTTCTCTTTCTCTTTCTCTTTCTCTTTCTCTTTCTCTTTCTCTTTCTCTTTCTCTTTCTCTTTCTCTTTCTCTTTCTCTTTCTCTTTCTCTTTCTCTTTCTCTTTCTCTTTCTCTTTCTCTTTCTCTTTCTCTTTCTCTTTCTCTTTCTCTTTCTCTTTCTCTTTCTCTTTCTCTTTCTCTTTCTCTTTCTCTTTCTCTTTCTCTTTCTCTTCTCTTTCTCTTTCTCTTTCTCTTTCTCTTTCTCTTTCTCTTTCTCTTTCTTTCTCTTTCTCTTTCTCTTTCTCTTTCTCTTCTCTTTCTCTTTCTCTTTCTCTTTCTCTTTCTCTTTCTCTTTCTCTTTCTCTTTCTCTTTCTCTTTCTCTTTCTCTTTCTCTTTCTCTTTCTCTTTCTCTTCTCTTTCTCTTTCTCTTTCTCTTTCTCTTTCTCTTTCTCTTTCTCTTTCTCTTTCTCTTTCTCTTTCTCTTTCTCTTTCTCTTTCTCTTTCTCTTTCTCTTTCTCTTTCTCTTTCTCTTCTCTTTATCTTTCTATTCTCTTTCTCTTTCTCTTTCTCTTTCTCTTTCTTCTCTTTCTCTTTCTCTTTCTCTTTCTCTTCTCTTTCTCTTTCTCTTTCTCTTTCTTCTCTTCTCTTTTCTCTTTCTCTTCTCTTCTCTTTCTCTTTCTCTTCTCTTCCTCTTTCTCTTTCTCTTTCTCTTTCTCTTTCTCTTTCTCTCTCTGTCTCTCTCTCTCCTTTTCCCCCCCCTTCCCTCTCCCGTAGGGTATTCCACCGTCGATCAATTGCATATAAATATATCCATTTCCAATATTATTATCATATGATAGTTGATTTCCACGAGTGCAATTGCTGTGTGGCCTCTACCACCGCCTCTACCTCTGGCTCTACCACCGCCTCTACCTCTGCCTCTGCCTGTGCTGGGAGCACTCTTTACGTCCCGCCGTCTAGTATATCTGGTCTGGTAACGCACTTCAGTTCAGTTCAATTCCTTTGTTGATTTTTCTAGATTTGAAGCACTGATTGTGCGGGTTTTACAACCGGCTACGCCCCGGCAAGGTGTGAATTGCAGTTGCCCTAAGCCCCATGGCTATGCTGGCAATCGTTCGCTCTGCGCATTTTGATCGACAGCTTGCCTAAAACTGTCAACGTGCGTTTAGCTGCTCCCCATCCCTCGCAGTGTGCCCCTATGTCCCTGCCCCTGCTGCCTACTCCTGCTGTCTGTGCCTGAGTTTTATGGCGCATTTCTTTCGATTTTCAACGATTTATTTGAGTTTGCTGCCGCTTGATGTTTGCACGGTTGCTGTTTGTTGTTGTTGTTGTTGTTGTAGTTGTTGTTGTCGCCATGTAGCGCTATCAAGCGGTTTATATCGCAGTTGCCACTACATCAATATAGGTATATATATACATATGTATACATACATTATCTAGCTGCTGACGCTTAGATTAAGATTAGTTTTTTTTTTTTTTTGTTCCTTTTGGCAGTTGCGGCTGTTGCAAGAGCCGCCCTGTCTGACATATTTGTTGGCTCCTTTGGCATGTCAATAAATGTTCAGATATACATGCATATATATGTATATGTATAGAGTATATTGTATGAGTAAATATCGTAAATCAGCATGCCAAGCATGTCATTTAAACAATATGGCGCTCATTCAATCAGCACTTGAAATAAAGAAATGAATTAAGTGAAAATAGTTGAAAGTTTTTCTTGCCTAAATGAACTTTCGGCTGGGCTTTTCCAGCTATAACTTTCTCAATAATCGTTTTGTGTGTGTGTGTGTGTGCTTTTGCTACTTTAACTTTGACTCTCGTGTCGCACATTTAATCAATTTGCCCATAAATCACATGGCAAATCGGCGCCGCAGACTTTTGCAGCTTTGCTTGGGGCTCACTTCAATCATTCGCCTGCAGCTGCATGCGAAATTGCTTAACTATATGGAAAATTGACAAGTTTTGACTGACGCTGACAGTGCGGTCTCGCTCTACGCCTCTCTCTTTCACTCTTGGAGAACTGCATAAGAGAATTTAATAAATATTTGTGACTTGACGTAGCGTGTTGCAGCACATTTCTAGCCAATTTAACAAAATAGAAAAAGTTTTCGCTTAGCAATCGCCTGCAGACATGACTTGCCTGTTAGACAGAGAGACAGACGGACAGACGGACAGAGTTGATTGAACTGCAATGGCATTAGCCCAAATTGATTAGAAAATGGCGAGCAATTTGTCAACAGTTACTCAAACGAGCCATAATATTGTCTAAACAATTTTCTATAAATCAATGCGACGCCGTCTCGCCGACAGGATGCAATCAGCAACGACCGCAGACGCAGATGCAGGCAGACGCAATGCAATGCGATGTCACTTAAATGCCAGTCGACGTTCTAATGAGTGACTGACTGCCGTGACCTGAGCCGGCCGGGTCCCGCGTCTGGCTTAGTGCCGTTCGACCTGCATATGCTCACACAATTGTGATTGTGTGTGCGCTGCATTTCCTTTGTCAGGCAGGACAGCATCCGCTTTGATTTTTTTTCTTTGGTGAAATTGGATTTTCACAGCTGGGAATGCATTTGGTGCATTTAATGCGCTTTATATCCATTTGCGATGCTCTTGTTCAATTTGTCACAGTGAGAGAATACTATTTACAATTGAACAATTTCAAGGCTCATCATTTCTTCTTTCTTCTCTTAATTGCAAACGTTCGTCTTCAGTCTGCCACGCATATTTTGCTCATTTCCATTTGGTTGTTGTGTGCGTGCATTTTGCACGTTTCACGTTTCACGTTTTCGACACCTTCAATTTGGCTGCGCATCGTTAAGCTATCGCTCGGCCCAATTTCCGGTGGCCATTTTGCTGTCGAGTCGTGTAATTTCCTTTGCAGCCACTAAACTGCATGCGGTTGATGACAGATAAAACTTCCTTCCCACCAAAATGCTCTTAACCGCAAATATCCCAACGAGAGCCACATGAATAATTCCCAATGCCAGCTTCGCCTATCCTTTCATTACAATTTCCCTCTCGCCCTCATCCGCTCGCTCTCGCTCTCGCTCTCTGCTGCTGCTGTTGTTGTTGTTGGTGTTGCCCAAAATGGCCGACAGAAAACTTGTGCAAATGCATTGAATGATTTATTTGGTGCGATTGCTTCAAATAGTCAAACAAACACACACACACACACACACATACTCGCATAAAGACACATACGCAAGCTGTCCTCTCTGTCTCTCTTTTGGCAACTAGTACTTCAACTGCGTGAGAGTAATCAAACATCAGTTGGCGTTTGCGGTCGACAGAGGGCGCCCTTTTGAGGCTTTGTGCATTTTAATTGGCCGCTGCGAATGCTTGTGCCAAGTGTTTTGATTGCTTTGTCATTGCCGGCGAAGCGCACTAATCAGCGTCCCTCTCTCACTCACTCACTCACTCACTCGCTCCATCTCGCCCTCTCCTCTGTTCACGCGCTCGCTCGCTTACTTTCGCAGTGTGTGTAAGAGTGAAGCATTTATTAATTATAAATGCCTTCGATTGCTCAAAGCGCACGATAGGGGGCGCTCTAAACGTTTTAACTCCATAACAAAGGGGTATATTAGACAAAGCAAAGGATTTCATTTGCAGCCGAATGGAAAGCTAATAGTAAAATGAATACCTTAAACCCATGATACCCTAGATTATTGAATGAGACGGAGAGTTGTATGAACATTTGATATAGTTTGACTTACAGTTTCAATTTTTATATGTACAATAGTTCTGCAGGGTATCTGGCTGGGCGACTACGCACAAGTGATTGCCGCATTTGAACTTGTTGTATGAACTATTTGCCATTGATTTCTTTTGAACGCATCAAAGTTAACATCGCAGCATGCCATTGCAGTCCATTGAAGCTGAAGTGAATTTCTCTCTGGCAAAGCGAGCAGAGCAAAAAGCATTTCAATTGAGATTTATTGCGGCGTGTTTGAGGGAAGGTAGAGAGCCTCCATTGGGATAGATGGGGGTAGAAGGCGGAAGGTGGCAGCTGGGAGATGGGAGGTGGGCTATAGGGTCTCTCTCAGTTGCTTTTGCATTTTGCACTACTTTAGAGAACTTCACGCCCCGGACAGAACCAAACAGAAGAGACCCAACAGAAGCTGTGCCTTTAGTTAAGTTTTAGATTGAAATTTATTGTAAAGTCCCCATTCTCTATCTCCCTCTCTCTTCTTTCTCTTTCTCGCTGGCTGTCTTGCCTTGGCCAAGTCAATTCCTTTGATTTGTGGCGCTTTTGCGTGCAATTTTTTAAATTGAAAATCACTGCCTGCACAATCCTTTTAACATCCTGCGAGCTCAACGCTCACTGCGCCCAAATGAATTCGTTTCGTTTCGTTTCGTTTGGCTTCGCTTGGTTTTTGGCATTCGCTTCAGTTTTTATTTTTGTGAAATATGCAGAGCGCGTATTTACTTTTATCGTGATTTATGCGCCACAATTGATATTGAGGTTAATAAATTGAAGACCAAAACGAAACGAAACAGAACAAAACAAAAAAACACACACACACGCACACACAGAGCTGAAATCAGTGGCCAAATTGAGCTCAAGTGCAGCCAAGGCATTTTCAATTTCTATTTCCATTCGGATTTCTCAACAATTTTAAAGTTCATTTTATGGCTTCCAATGGGCGTGAAACGAAAAGGTCAGCTAACTATTTAACCCTTTTTCTGGGCAAGTATCTTTACGACTTGGCTGACCTTGACAAACGGCTGACCGCGATTGCGACTTTCCGAATGATGGTCACAGGATGTTAGGGTTCCCTATTCCGGGTAACCTTTTTCTGCCTCTGCTTCTGCCTCTTCTTGTTCTTCGTCTTCTACCTTTGTTTGTTTGCATTTCCTTTATAGCCCGAAAACATTTTGTTTGTGTACCGCCCAGAGGTTAATGCTTTGTGTGTGCCTTTGACATAACTCTTAAACAGATCTTTCCCTATCTCTTTCTCTCTCCCTCTCTCTGTCTATCTCTTTGTTTCACTGTTTGACGCAACTTTTTGCTAGGTCAGCTAGGTGCTAAGTGAGTTTTCAAATACTCCAAAAACAGCTGCGCAAATGCAAATGTTACCAATGTGTGGTATATGGATTGAGTCGGAAGGGCAGTGAATAGGTCGTTTACTTTGTATGAAGAGAAGTTTTAAATAAATATAAAGTTGAGAAGAACTATATTTCTGTTAGATACGTTAGAGAGAGTCTATAGAAAAGTCATTTGTATGAAACCTACATAAGTGTTATTTAATTGCCTCTGAGCAGCAAATGTGGCGAATATTTAGATCCAAACTATGAATCAAGTATGATTCATTCAGCCTTATCAACTTAATATAATGCGGTAGACATAATAGCTAAATAATTATAGTTTAACCTCGAGTCTTTGAATCATATGTGATCTAAATTTAATTGAATTCAGCTGTAAATGATAGATGATCTAAATTTCTAATAAATGACAAAATATTTATAATTAAGGCTAAATTTTATACAATTCAGCTGTAAATCATACATGATCTAAATTTCGTATAATGCAGATACATGATCTAAATTTAATATGATCTAAATTTCATATAATTCAGCTGTAGATCATACATGATCTAAATTTCTTATAATGTATGCTGTAAATCTACATGATCTAAATTCCATTAGACCTCTTTCGTTCTAGCACACGTATAAAATGATTATTTGATTAATGACAAAATATTTTTAATGAAGCCTTAAGTCTATGAACCATATATGATCTAAATTCTATATAATTTGGCTGTATGTCATACATGATCTAAATTTAATTGAATCTCCTACGTCTTAGCACATATATAAAATGATTATTTATATATTGAGTGTTAATTACATTTTTGAAGGCTAGCGATCTAAGCTTGATTTGGCTAATATAAAAGTTGACTCATATATAATCTAAAACCCAGAAAGATAACATTTATAGCTAAACAATGTATCTAATTTCATGTTTTCATAAGGTCCTATAATGGACGAACAATAGTTCTTAGTTTATGTTCACACATACACACGCCGAATGCAAATCGTTTTTGGCCATAAACTTTTGATGATAACAAACACCAAGAAAGCTGCCCAAGAAACTTTGTTCCAGGTGGCTCAACACCTCATAAATATGATTTTAATCGATTTGCATTGTCACAGGTGAATAAATTATCGAAAGCCAAAGTTCAAAAGGCGTGCAAAGAAAGGAAATAAATATATATATATATACATATGCGAAAACAATGAAAAAGCAATCAAATGATAAAATGTTTAGTCAAGCCGCAGACCGAGAAAGAGAGGGAGAATGGGAGAGAGTAAGAGCAAAGTAAATTGTAAACTTTATATGCGAAAAATAAAGTTTATTTGCAAACAGACGACGAAAACACGGCAAAAATAAAATAAAATAAAATTTGTGCATATTTTGTGAGCAAGTTGATAAAAGGAACCAGAACTGGAACTAGAACTAGAACTAGAGCCGAACTCGGTGCAAACTGCAAACAATGCGAGTTAATGTAAAAACAAGACGCTTAACACAGCCAAACTTTGATGTCGTTTGTATAATTTTCTATATATGTAGAGTTAGAGAGAGAGGGAGAGTGAGAGAGGAGAGGAGAGGAGAGAGAGTTTCTGTGCTTCTTCTTCTTCCGCCGATAAACTGCTGCATTTGTAGTTGGTCAAAGTCCGTTTGAGCGCTGCCTGCATTGCCCTTTGGCATCTCCCTCTATTGTTATTATCTGATTTCGAAACTGCATTGGGACCCCGAACCAAGTCGCACTCTCTCTCCCTCTCTCTCCTTCTTGCTCTTTCTGTGAACTCCCTGAAATGTGAAACCCCAGCACGAGCAACTTTGACTGCCTCTGCTTCTAGCTGCGCCTCTCCTTCTGCTTCTTCTCTGTCCCTTGTTTTAGTTCAAAGTTTTCAGCTTAGCTCTCGTTCGCTCTCCTCTCTCTCTCCCTCTCTCTCTTTCTTTGGCTTTGGCAGAGTTGTCGCTCGATTTGGCTGCTACAGTTGGTTGATTTTCACATGACTCTCCTCTCGGATGCCCTCTCGCCCTGTCCCTCCTTAGGGCCGCCTCATGTGGCATGTTGCACATTCTTTGCGGCAACTGCAATTGTTCCGCATAGTTTGCCCCAAAGTTTTGCTCATTTGTTCAATTGGAAATTTCGTACGTAATTTTTCTCATGTTTTGGCTAAATGAAATTGGCAACAGACTGGGCTAAGTGAATTGCATGGCACACATTTTGCTAACAATTGCAGCCAGCTTGACCACAATACGAATTAGTGCATCAGCCACAAGAGGACTCAATAAGAACATGAATATATTTAATATATATTATACAGTTATACTAAATATATACATATCTATATTAACATATATCTATCTATACATATTCACATCTAACCCATCTGCCTGGCAATAAATTTCAATATTTTTCCATATAGTTTTGGTTTTCCATCTTCTGGTTTTTTTGTGTATTTTCGGGCCACCCTAGCGCACTTATCTATGCGGGTTATCTCATTTGGCTCCACTGACATGGGTTTATCTACTAGCGTACGCGTCTCGTATTGCCCTCAGAAAGCTGACTAAACATAATTAGCTCTGCTTCGCTCTCTGTAAAAATGGTGTAAATTATTTGGTCGATTCCTCCAGCTACCCCTCTCGGCCTCTTGCCCCGCCCTCTCTCTGAGGCGTTTATTGCCCTCATTAGAGTGGCATCGAGTGCTGTCGAGCTGTTATATCTTAATTATTTTAATGGTTTATTATGATCCGCATGCATCTCAGCTCTATATCTCTGTCTGTCTCTGTCTCTGTCTCTGTCTCTGTCTCTGTCACTCTCGCGTGTTTGTCAATTATTATATTTCGCATTGTTTTCGAACAGTTGCGATAATGATAAGCGGTATATTAAGAATCTATATGTTATTATTATAATGCTGCGTGTGCCATAAATTGTTTTTTTTTTTTTTTTGCGAATTCATGAGAAATGATGGCAGGCGAGTGTACCCAACTGCATAATACTCGCTTTATTTGAAATTACATATATACAAATTTAATATAAAGTTAGGAGAAAACTATAGAGTAGTTTAGCAGAAATCGAGAGGTATGATAGAGTGTTATATATAAATATTGGACATTAAATATAGAGTAATAGTGGAAGCTATAGTCTTTACCTGATACTACGGAAAATATAATAATGGAATAGTGATGAATAATATTTTAGTAATATCTGTACATATAATATAATATTTAGATATATATAATAATAATTTATATAGCGAACAATGTAGATCTAGTTATATATTATAAAAATACAGATATAAATAAAGGTATATTAACATTTATATATAGGTATATCCTAAAAGCAAAATAATATACACAAAGATAAAGTTTTATAGATATAGATATAGCTTTACTTGACCTATATAATAGATCAAAGCATATGGATATACAATAGATGTATATAATATGTAAAATAAATTAACCCTATCTCTAATTTTCAAAGTTCAGCTGGAAACTGCCGAAGGAAATGCTCTCCTCCATATATACCCAGTTGTACATTTCCTGAGCGAGTGCTAAAATCGGCTTTATTGCAGTTGCTAGAATTGATTCGAGAAACACGCACATCCAGTGGCACGATTGGAATGTCTGGCACTCATTTATATATACAATATATACACTTACTTATATATAGAACAGCGCTGACATTGATATTTCACAGTTCTGTATACATACATATATATATTTATATAAATATATATATTCATTGAGATAGACGTCGAGTCGCGCGTTCATTAATTGAATTACTAACATGATTAAGCTGATCTTTGACGCGCTGCGTCCAAGCAATCTTTAGCCCTGATCTTCTTTTACGACCTCGGCAACAGTTTTGCGCCCATTAACAATCTTCTAATGATCTTCGATCTTTGTTTTCGTTTCCATTTTTTTGGCGTGATAATGTTCATCTACATAACAAGCTCCGCTGTCGGCTAGGCCTAGACTAAACATGACTTTTATTGCACAGTTTTTATGACGATCAAAGCGATCTTGTTGATCATCGTGAAATATTGTAGAAAAATGCTGAGCTGCTTAGCTGTGCTGCGATAACAAGCTCTGTGTTCTCTAAGGTTCTAAATGATCTTTTTGGATATTGGAGACTCCATAGAATGTGATCTATAAAGATCGAAGTAATATTTACTATAAATTAGACTCAATTATATATTTGCTGATTGAATATGATTATTTCTGAAGATCTATGCAACATGCTAGATCAAAGGATCGTTAGTTATATATTTAGTTATTGTGATATACTATGATTTACAAAGATCTATGCAAAGTGATCTTTATTGTTATTATTTTATACTCAAGAGATCTTGAATTATATATATTTTTATGGCAAAATATGATTGCCTAGATTCTAGATTCTAGATTCTCAGTTGGTCATATGTGTAGATCATTTCTCTTAGTTTACTGTTCAGCCAAGATATTGACTATAGTTGATATAGCATGTGAACAAGTTTTATCTTTTCTCTCGCTATCGATCAATCTTAATTGTTTTTTTTTTTTCTTTTCTGTCGGAAGATTGATGTGCCTTGAATTCAGCTGGGTGATGCTTGATCAACGATTTATGAGCTTTAAATTGATGGCTCATTTGTAATCCGATGTCAATTGGCATGACTGGGCAACAGCAGGACCAAAGACCAAAGAAATTCAATTGATTTGTCAGCGCTGCTGAGCAGCTCGAGCTGCCACCCAGGCTGTGTGGCTAAGACTAACTCCGTCCGTCTGTCCCACTGTCCATTGCGATATCCAAGTGAGCTGTTTAGCCCAGGCCCTCAATGCGCATTGACAGCATTGGCGCGCCTGTTGCTCTCGCTCTTGATTTTGTGTTTTTTGCTTTTGTTTTTGTCTTTTTGCTTTTGCCTTTTTGCCTTGACTAGTAGTTAAGGCGAATTCCCCTTGGGCAGCTGCGACGACCACGTTGAGAAACAAACAAAGCGCAGACAATCAGCGCAGCCCGATCATCATCGAAGTACATGAAACAAAAGGACAGTGAGAGGCGGCGAGGAGGTGCAGAGCGAGGGAGATAGATATACTATATATATATATATATGTGTGTGTGTGTGTGCCACCCAGTGAAAATCACGATCAGGCTGCGCGCGTCTGACGAGCTGATGCCTGCCACAGATAGTTGTTGTTGTTGTTGTTGTTGCCTGTTGTTGTTGCCTGTTGCTGTTGGCTGCAACAACGACAGAAGCAACACCTCTTGTTAGTTTTGCTGATCATGATCATGGCATGGCATTACCCCACTCCCTCCCCTACACCCCTCTCTCTCTCTCTCTCTCGCCCGCTCCATCGTTGGCTGCCCAGCGGGCAACTGATTGAGGCACGAGCAAAGTTTTTCGTCGCTCAATCATGAGTCGAGTTCATGTTTCACATTGCAAATCTGCGATCGCCGGCCGAGCGCTGACTGTGGGTGTATTCTGTTGCAACTGAAGGTCCTAACGTCCTGCCCACAGCAAACAAAAAAAAAAGAAGAAGAAGAAAGAGAAAGAGAAGCAAACAAGCAAAAGCATTGTAAGTTCATTAGCAGCCAAGCGGTACGATTTGCTTGCCTCTTGGCTTCATCTGTTGTTACTGCTTCTCCTGCTTGCTGCTCCTCCTCCTCCTCCTCCTCCTCCTCCTGGCTCTTGTGCCTCGTCTTGTTGCGACAATCGAAATGCATATAAACATGAGATTTTTTCTCCATTCTGCAATGTCTGCACATTTCCGACTCCTAACTAGGCAAAATCACTCATAGCCAACATTGAAGAAGAGTTGGGAGCGGGGGCAGGGGAGGCAGAGGAACTGCTGCAAGCACCACATGTGGTGCTCCGTCTGACTGGCTGGGCAAACCGGCTGTTGGCTTCCTTTGGTTTATACGGGGCTCCATTCCAATCATGTTCTCTTGCCACGATCGGATTTTTGGGCTGGGGGCACCCTGCAGCTAGCTACAGCCATGCACACACACACACACACATACACACACTCAGACAGGGTGTATTGAACCGTGGACGAAGCCAAAAGTCAAAACGTGAGCCTGGATCGCAACCATTAAAACCTGCCTTGATCTCGCTCTCTCTCTCGCTCGCTCTCTCGCATTTTATCGCTCTTTTAGCGCAGGCGAATGACGCTAACAAGATGATGATGAAGAAGAAGCAGCAGCAGCAGCAGCAGCAGACCTCGAAGCCGAAGAGAAGGAGTAGGAGGAGGAGAAGCAACAGCAACAGCAACAGCAACTCGTTAGGAGCCCATAGCCGCTTGGCGGCGTTATCTGGTAACAACGTGTTACGAATTACTTTTAACAAGACCCTTAGCAGATAAAAACCAGAAAACCGGTTCACCAACCGCAGAGAGAGAGAGAGAGAGAGCTCTTGCGGCAGAGAGAGTGCAGCAGAACGGACGAGAGAGAGCCAGAGAGTGGAACGTGCGCTCATTAGCAATTTGTGAGCATAGAACGTCGTAGAGCGTGCACAGGAAGGGATTGCAATTAATGCGAGGGTTTAAGTCGTGTGATTATCGTGCACTGATAGAGGCCCCGGGCGCATTTAATGAGTGCAGCAACTAATGAGAGCGGCCGAGCGAACAAGTGAGAGCTGAGCTGAGCTGAGCAGAGCAGAGAACGAGCACCCTGTATATGCGAAACGTGCCTCAATCAGGCAGCAGTTGGTGTTGCCTCTGCTGCTGCTGCTCCTCCTCACCCACCACCTTCCTTCCAACTGTCAGCAGGGTGCATGCTGAAGGAACCACACGTTCCCTGCTGGAAAAACATTTCAAAATTGCCTGGCATGCACGAAAGAGTAAGAGAGAGCGAGAGAGAGAGGAGTGAAAAACCAGAAAATATGCCCAGACAAAACAGGGCGACAGAGGGCGGGTATGCCAGCCCGCCCGATTTCGATGCATGCGAAATGCAGCACATGTCCAATGCGTAACGCAACGCTGTCAATCTAACGGCTTTTGTCAACACGGTGTCACATGCGAGCACAGATGTGGGGGTTGAGAAAGTACCAAAGAGGAAGAAAAAGGAAAAGGCTGTAGATTTATATGTATACGCGCACAAAAATATGGAGTATTTACACAGAGAGAAATGAAATATTGTAAAATAATTGTATTTATTTTGATTTCTCTACTGCTCCGTTTAAACTTCCGTTAAATTGCAAAAACAAAATGCATGCAAATTGTCACATTTGTTTTTGTTTTTGATTTTTCTTGCTCGCATTTATCGCATGCTATTTACAAATACAAACAGCTCGCTCGCCACTTGCTTCCAGGCTGGCGCTCTCTCGGTTCGTCCGCTCTCCCTCACTCACTCGCTCATTCAGTTAGTTCGTCGCTCTCTGCGCTCAGCAGCCGCTTCGCTATGCTGCCTTAACTCAGTTTGTTTTCGACGATCGCAGCGCTTGGTCGTGTCGCGTTCTTCAGTGTGCGGTCTGCCGGTCAAAGGCCAATTCGACGACTTTTGCGAGGCGCCTTAATTACACCTTTTAAACTTCAATTAATCAATTGAGAAACATAATAAAGAACGATAAACGTGTGTGTGTGTAGCTTAAACAAGCAGTCGTTAGCATAGTCGCTATATACGTATACATAGAAACACATATATAGTAATCATAACTAAAACACGTGAAGAGGCTGTCATAAATTAAAAAGAAGTTAATAAAACAGCCGCCAAGTGGCATCAAAACAAGAAGCGCCAAACAGTGCGAGAGCGCCAAAACGAGTTATGAAAATACAAATTGTATGTTAGTGTGAGTGTCTCTCTGTGTTTATACAAAAATTGTTATAACAAAATAAATACATATATACACATATAAATATAAGGAAAGAGAAACAAAAACAAGATTTGTCGCTTGTTATTGTTGTTGTTGTTGTTGTTGTTATGTGATCTGTGATCGATGACGACGACAAGCGTCAACTGAAAATTGGATATTTTGTATTTTGGCGCTAGGCCGGCGCCCGCAGCAGCCCACTAAGTGTGACAGAGGCAGAGGCAGAGGCAGAGAGCGAAAAAGAGAGAAAGCGCGCGCTTGTCGAGCTGTCTCGGCTGTCTACTTGAGCCTGACACCTAGCCGCATAGATAACTCGTCGGGCTACATGAAATTTTAATTAAAAAATCTGTCCAAAAATAAAGACAAATTTATGGACAGCCAACAGGCAGCAGCAGCCAACAAGTAAATGTATCTGCAAGTAAATGTATCTGCATCTGCAGCTGCGTACGTGAAATTGGATTAACTTGGACGGTTGCACCTTGCTTGCTGGGTGTTATTTTAGTTTTTTAATTACCAGAGTTTCGGATTACCATCAGCCAGCAGCAGAGCACAAATCTCAGGTATGTCTGCTAAACAGATACAAATGTATCTTTCACTCAAGCTCTCTGGCAATGTGCATGGCTGACTGTCAATCAGCATTTGCAAGCGTCTAAATTGAAATGGGAAATATTTCAAGCAATATTTGACAGCTTGATGGGCATTTTTGCTTAGAATATGTTTAAAAGCTCTAGAATTCTAGACAAATATTTCAAGAAAATTAGGCAAATATGTGAACAAGAAAAAAATACGTGCAAATCAGATGCAAAGTCAATTTCCTCAAAAATGTTGCTGGCCAAATTAACTGTTTATATTGACTCTCAAGAGTTTACATGGACTTTAAATTATTTTTTAAAGACAAAATTCCCGCACGAATTCTCTCATAATTGACATTCGGCCAAGTCCAAGTAATTTTTGCTCATAATTTCCCTTGAAAATTTCCTTTGAGCAGTTAAGTTTGTAGCACAGTTTAGCGATGACAATTTGCTTAGCTAATTTGCCTGCTTAAGCAAGCGATTCCTTCTTATAATACACTCGCGCTCTCTCCCTCGCTCACGTTTCACAAATCAGTTCTTTTGTTCACTCTTATACTTGGACAGTTATGCATACGGTTTGTTGTGATTGTTGTTGTCATTCTTCTGCTGCTGCCTACCTATATGTTTTTTTTTTGTATTTTCTGGTAGCTTGCGCGTTATCTCTGTGCATTTTTGTTGATTTCGATTGCCTACCTACCTACTACTACTGCTGGGGCCGCGCAACGATTGTTGCTCACCTTTCGTTTCATTTCATTTCGTTTAGTTTCGTTTTTCCAGCGTGCCGTTGGCCATTGTTTACCCAACAAAGAGTGGAGCCAACAAGAAGCAGACAAAAATTGCCTCTTCTGCTGCTAGTTGTTGTTGTTATTGCTGTATAAATTTATGTTGTTGTTGTTGCTGTTGTGCTATGAGTATATTTTCGTTTTTCGTTCGAATCAATATTGCTGTCAAAAAATGAATGAGGCGGTAGATGGGCTGGGGTAAGGGGTGTTGGACTCTGTCGGGGGAACTGAAATCTTATCTCTGTGCGTGGCTGCCATGAACATAATTTCATTATTTGTTGTCAAAGTTGGCTGCCGTAGCGACTACCTATGGAAACCTAGAGTTATTTTTGGGCAACTCTTCAAATGTTATTGGGGCCAAGCGACAGCTACAGGTGGCAAAGCAAAGAGAGGGAGAGCGAACGAGAGATAGAGAGAGAGAGAGAGCGAGAGCGAGAGCAAGTGAGTGAGGGCAGGACTACCTGCATCAGTAGTGTAGTGAATGGCTCATTAATCCCGCCTGCAGATGCTGATGGAGCGATAACGATAACGATAAACCAATTGCATGTCGAGACGAAACGATTTTCAAATGCTCAGCGAGCGCATTTTTCTTGGAGCTGCGTCTTAGCTTGGCTTGGCTGGGTTGGTTGGAAGTCTGCGGGTCTGCGTGCCGCTCGACTCTGGCATTTGGAAAATTATAGTTTTTGTGGCCATAAATTATGCGTAACGTGACACCTTTTCCATGTTAGCGTCGACGACGACGACGACGACAACGATCAGGGCAACAGGTTTGAGGATCGTTGCTGTCGTTAATATTTTATTTCAATTTCTGTTTATTTGCTTTGCGTGGCCACAAAATGATTTCATTAAATTTCAGTTAAATGAAACAAGCGAAAAAAGAAAAATAAAATAAAACGAACATTTTAACGACAGACGCGTTCAAGGTCTTGGGCCTTAGTCAAAGGAAGTAGCCAAAGGTGCAAAAAAAAAAAAATAATAACGACAACAGAAAAATATCAATTTACATACAAGAGAGTGGGAAGGCAATTCAGGACTGGAAGGGCAACGGCAAAGACAGAGCGAGTAGCGCAGGCAGCGGCAGGCTAACTGCCAGTGAGAATGCGAATGAGAGAGGCAGCGAGAGCGAGGCGCGGCAGGCTAACTGCAAAATGGGAATTGGAATGGGACTGCCTGCTGGCTCAGCCTGACTGGAACTGGAATGGGACACCATGCGGCGAAGTTTTTCTCTTTGTTGTTTTCTTTTTTTGTCGTTTCGTTTCTTCGTCTCTTTTTTTTTTTGCAGCCCGCACATTGCAATTCGAAATATTGCGCAGTGTCACACAGCTAAAGGATCGGACTTCATGCTGTGGCCAAAAACACTCAAATGCCAGACGAGGCTCGCCTTTGACTTTGTCAAACTCGAGGAAGCCTCGCCTCCCGAACAGGTGATCGCCGGGCTATCCGGGCTACCTGCATCCCATGATCATAAATTATGTTTTTGTTCGATTGCTGTTTTATTGCCGTTCGCCTCGACTTGCCGCGGCCCATAAATTCTCTTGAGTTGTTGTTTTTTTCTTTTCTGCTGGCCGTTTATTTTTTTCGCTGTTAACTTTGCTTTTGGGTGTCGCCCGCTTAATTGTGCGGATTATCTCGTTGAAGTTATTCGTGTTTCTCTTCTCCTCTTGTTGCTGTTTTTTTAGTCTACAAAATTTATTGACAAGCGCTTTGACACTCAGTCAGTCAGCCAGTCAGTTAGCCAGGCAGTCAGCCACTTGTCACATTCGCAGTCGCCGAGTTAAGTTGTCATTTGTATCCTGCTTAACATTTTTGCGACTCCATCAGCCGGCGGCTGTCAAATGGGCGCTAATGTGCATACTAATGTGATACGCACACACACAAACATACATGCATAGTACACACAGGCATGCATGTATGTGTGAGTATAGCACGCTTAGACAGAGCGGAAACTATGCTCACGCCTTCGCGTCTATCAATTGGAATGAAACTGTTTAGTTCAACTGCATTGGAAGTGTGGGCAATCCACGTATTTATATTCTATCATATTATGTATGGATGTAGCACGTAGATTTATAGTATTATGATTTCAGCTCTCGTAAATTCTTGCATATTATAAAATGGTATAACTTAGAATTGTTAGAAAGAGATCTAAATCTGATATATGTATAATAATTTTATATGAAAGACGTATATCATATCATATAATTTATTGTATATCTCATATCTATTTATCTCTATCTATCTCCAGCTTATTTCAGACTTGTTATCCAAAAATAGACTAAAAAGCCTTGCAGCATTAGGGGTATTCAGATGTTTATTCCAGTACATTTAATATTTCAATATATTATACTAGTAAATATAAAGTTTTTACTAGACCTGTGCCTAGCTATGCAGTTCTATTTGATGTTGCTCTCTTGCCCGTTCCATGTATTCTATTCTATGTTTCCCTTCACTCTCTACCACCTTCAGTTGCCCCGATCTAGTTTCAAGACAGATCATCATTCCATATGTATGCTTCATCCTTCCCGAACCCTTCTCAGTGCACCCTAATTGCTGAGCCCACTCCAAATTGTCTTTGGTGGGGCGGACTTTTGGTTTATTGACAAACAAGTTGTACTTATGTTGATATTGGACTCAATCCGGGAGGCAACGACTTCAACGAGCTCACGTTTTTGGACAACCGATAATTTCCATGCAGCCCGAACAACAGCAGGGCCCTTATAATTATAAACCCATTTCCAGGGCTCTTGGCTCAAACTCTTGTTTAAACAACATGAGCTGCCTGCAATAACAACAAGACAACAACTACAACAACAACAACAGCATATTGATTAATTTTAACCACAAGGCAGCCCGCAGAAGGTAACAAGAACAGAAGAAGGGCAAGGAGGAGGAGGAGCAGCAGGAGTAGAGGAGGGCAGGGCAGGGCACGGCCGTGGTCGGGTCGGGTCGTTCATCAACCAGGCCAAGTCAGCGAGCCCGTCTACTGCAATTCATCAAACTTGTATCTCGCGTCTCCCCAGAGTCTCTCGATTCTTTCTCGATTCTCGTTTGTTTGATTTATTTTGCAGCTACTTCGTGTCATTAGGCCCCCAGCTCCAGCTCCAGCTCCAGTCCGAGTTTCGGTATTCAATTTGACATGATTGCTGCATTGATCATAATTTCATAGCCTGGGCCAGTATTTGTTTTTAGTCGCGGGCTATTTGAATACGCGCGGCTGTTGGCCCCGGCTATTAGCCGGATTATTTATGAGGTCTTGGCTCGGTTCGGCTAGGCACAGCAATTAGCCACGTTCGCAAGAAAACAAGCTACTCATATAACCGTTTATTTATATCAATATAAATATATTTTGGTAATTTAAAAAGAATTGCAATGGCTCTCTCTCTCTCTCTCTCTCTCTCTGTCTCTTTTCCTCTCAGACGCGCCTCTCGGCAACTTCAAATGTTTTTCAAACTCGATTTTAAGCGCAAAATTTTGGCTGTTATTGTTGTTGTTGTTGTTGTACTTTTACTTAAAGCCATTGTCTAAAATTTAGCTCGTTATTTGTCTTTGGCCAACAATAGCCACAACAACAACAACAACAACAACAGCAACGAAAACGAGGCGTCAAATTGCGTTTTAATGGCATTTTGGCTAAACGCTTTTTGTTTATAAAGGGCTTCTATTTATTTATATACGTATATGTATAGGTATATATGTATGTATACCCTATATAATACAGTCAGCAAATGTGTAACGATAAGAAGAAGACGAAAATGCCAAGCAATCTATGCAGTTATACATATATATGTATATACATATATATAGCTATATATACAATCTATGCAGTATTATATATATACATATATATTTCATACAAATTTTTGGTAATCCAATACGAAAATACATAAATATATATAAATATATATAGCTATATATACAATCTATGCAGCATTATATATATATATATACATATATATGCATAAATATATATAGCTATATATACAATCTATGCAGTATTATATACATATACATATATATTTCATACAAGTTTTTGGTAATCCAATACGAAAATAACTTCGGCTTTAACTATTTGATATGGTATATGTATATATGTATTTGCCTTGTACGATAATATTTCTAAGTCTTGAATTCATATTTCATTTAAACATATATATATACATATTTACTGGATGATAATCGATCTATCTATAGATATATTTCGTACAGACATATCTCATATTTAGTTGCGCTCGACAATAAATTCTTTGTTTCGTTTATCGTGGCATTTATTATGCATCGTTCGGGCTGTCTGGCAGCAACGGGCTATCAATTTTACACTGCCAAGATATATCAAAACAATGCTAAAACAACAACAACAATAAACAAATACAAATAAAAACCAAAAACTACAATTTAAAGAAGTCGAAGAAGGCAAAGAACAGCTGAACAACAGCAAAACTTGTTGCTGTCTAACTGTGTCGCCAAAGTTGTCAACATTCCGTTGTTGTTGTTGTTGTTGTTGTGCAGATACATTCCATAAACTAAAAGTGACAAACAACAATAACAACAACAACAACAAGGCTAGCGCCTGTAGAACTGATGATGATTTATGAGCGTCAGAAATCAAGTAGAAAATTATGGTAATAGAGCAGCGGGGCAGCCAATGTGTAGCCCCCCCCCATGCATAGCCCCTATATAACATATAACTAAACCCTACCAAAGTGCAGCCGAACCACACTTGCCACTCCCTCCACTCTAGCTCAGAAATAATAGAGAAACGAGTTTTAACTAGAATTTCGTACACCCAAATCGATATTTATTCTAGTCTGGGTTTTTTTTTCCCCCCGATGACTGATTCAAATGACGTTCAATAAAATATTGAAACATGTTTTTCCAAATATTTAATATGCTAATTGTCAATGCAAATATCGCGCATACGCCTCGTTGAGCAATTTGCATTTATTCATAAATGAGTCGAGGGAAAAACTAGACAAAAACAGAGGGAGAGGGGGAGGGAGAGTGAGAGAGAAACTGAAAGTGTCAGCTTATAAATTCAAACGGGCATGACATGTGGGTGAATAGACGCAATCATCCGCTGCCCCGCTCCCGCTCTCTCTCTCTCTCTATCTATCTCTCTCTCTTTTACACTCTTGTTGATATTAATGGCAGCGGGGGCAACGGGGGCAGCGGGCGGCGGCTATCTAATTCATTTAGCAGCATAAAAACCGACGACCAAATGACACCTTGTTAGGGGTTTGACTTATGGTTGCTTTTTTTCCAAGTGTGTGTGTGTGTATCTGTGTGTGCGTGTGTGGGCTTAGCTGGAAATCTGGCAACTAGGTGTTAATTTTGAACAAGAACAAATGCTAAAAGCTAAAGAAAACACGCATTTAAAACTGAAATGAAATGAAAAATTAACAAGGCATGCGGGCAAGCGAGCCAAATGGCATGGAAATCGAATGAAAATGACAATGAAAACATATAAATAAATAAACAGTAAATCAAACATATTTAACATATTGGCTAAACAAATTTTATGGAAACCGAAATTAGAATGGAAATGACAGTGAAAATGGAAATCTAAATAAATAAAGTATATAAATAGACAGTTGGAGTTGACTAATTGTGGAAATTTAATCCAGGGGAAAATAATAAACGAAAATAAAAAATAAATAAATAAATAAATAAAAAATACATTATTAAAAAATAAATTTAAATAATAATAAAAAAAATAATAATAAATTAAAAAAAAATAAAGTTAAAATAATAAAATAAATAAATCGTAAACTTATTTATGTTGAGGAAAAATTACATATATTAAAAAATGTATTTCTGCAAATAATAATTATATTTACAAATAATCTATAAAAAATAAAAAATCAACGAAAATAAAAAAAAAATAAATAAAATATTTAAAAAATAATTTAAATAATAATAAAATAATAATAATAAATTTTAAAAAATAAATTTAAAATAATAAAATAAATAAATCGTAAACTTATTTATGTTGAGGAAAAATGGCATATATTAAAAAATGTATTTCTGCAAATAATAATTATATTTACAAATAATCTATGAAAAATAAAAATAAAAGTGGGAAAACCAAAATATAAGAAAACAATTGAAATTTTTTAAGTGTTGAATAAATAAAAAGTAATTTAAAAAATAAGCAATTTAATATATATTATATTAAATATATATATATTTGTATATATCAATTAAAAATAAATTAGCCCACAGCATTTTATTTATAAACAGAAAGGCGAAATTTTCCAAATAAATAATAAATAATAAACTTATAACTTACAGCACTTTAAATATATAAAAAAAGATATATTTCCAATGTATATATTTAAAGCACATAAATAATGTAAACAAGTAAACAGAGTATAAAATAATCTTTAGCAGTTTATATAAAGAGGCGCATAAAATGTGCCTTTTATAGTAAACAATTTAATTAAAACAAGGCTGCAGATAAGGGCAGAGGTTCAGCTGCTGCATGAACAGTTCGATTCCATTGAAATCAGTTAAGAAAAACGCAAAGAAACAAATATAAAAAAATAAATATAAGAAAAAATAAAAATAAATAAAGGAGGCAGTGAATATATAAAAAGAAACGCGCGACGAGTTTAAGCAGAACTGAGCTGAGCATCTGATGCGGGAGATGCTGGACAGCAGGAGCAAAGCGAGCAAGAGTCAAGCATCATTAATTCTCACCCAAGTGAGCAGCAGACGCAGTCAGCTCTGCTCGTCTCCTGCTGCTGTTGCTTCTTCTTCTTGTTCTGCAGAGATCTGTGCATATTTCCAATTAAAGCCACTCGCAGCTCTAATGAACTTGGAAGATATCAATCTACGCGCTGTTAACCCTAAAAACCGCAGGCAAAACAAGCCAAGGAACGAAAATGTCAGGCTAATTAAAATGAAAGAGAAAGAGACAGAGTAAGAGAGAGAGAGAGAGAGAGAGATAGCAAAAGAGCTGAGGCATGCAATATATGTATATATGTATATGCATATAATTCATAATGAAAATTCTATCGCAGCTAAAAGAGAATTATGTATCTGATGCTGTGAGCGAGCGAGATTCAAATTAATTGAAATGCTGCTCGAAAATAGACGGCATAGAGAGACGACACGTGTGTGTCTGCTAGCTGGCTACAGCTGAACTGCACATGTACGCATCTCACAGATACGCATCTGAGTGCTGCATGCACGCACACACACACACACATGTGCGTGCAAAGGAAGCGCGTTAAAACAAACAAAAACATATTTTTCTTATAAACAGAGACGCAGCGCAATGAAATTATTTTATTTTTCAGGCCGACGTCAGTTTCTTTTGTATCTGTATCTATAGCTGGCTGCAAATGTATCTGTGGCTGTAGCTGTCTCAGTATCTTTCTCTCTCGCATCGAAACATAATTAATTTTTGTTTGTTTAAGGTCTGGGCCTGGTCTGTCTGCCGCTTCCTGCAACGCTGAGTGTTATTTGTTTTTCTGCTCTTCTCCTCTCTTCTCTCACTGTCTTTCTCTTTTCTTTTTTTTTTTTACTGCCTGCTCCTTGAGCTGCTGCTCATTGGAATTTCAATTTTTTTGAAAAAAAAATAAAATAAAATAACATATAATACATATTCATTGTGGCTCGTTCGCGCTGAGCATTTCAATTTGATTTTATTTTTGTTTTTTCTTCTTTTTTTGCCAGTCATAAATTTAGCGAGAAAGTCATAAATTAAACATTTTGGTAACTGATACGAAAAATTTGCAATGCATGTTTATGATCACATATTGCTTAAATGCCATTTATTGACAGAGACAGACAGCGAGATTGAGGGAGATTGAGAGATAGAGCGACAGAGAGGCAGATAGATGCTCATAAATTATGCGCTTAATTAATTGGCTTGCCCATACATATGGCTCTGGGTCTGGCCCGAGAATCGTCCATTTAATTAGCCAGCGTCTCCACAACAGCTTCACAATCCCCTCTGAGATTTTTTTTTTATCTGCTCGCGCTGGTCAGGTTGTTGCTCGAATAGATTTCTATTGAAAGACATACTATACAAAGCTCAAATTTGGTATTTGTATTTCGTTTCGCGGAATTTGGATTTTTGGTTTTTAATCAGCTTGTTGTATTATATTGTTTTTTGATTTATGTGACAGGCCGTGTTAGATCTGCTGATCAGAGCCATCCAAATAAACTATGCGCTGTTTGTCAAATCTCATTCGGCCATTAATCTAGGCGACAACATGGCATATTATAGCCCGATCTGGCCATAGTTTAGATATTGATTTTTGCATACTGATAAAAGTTTACGAGCTGGGTTTTTTTTGTGTGTTGTTTGTCTAGTCTTTGTGAAAACTGAATACAAATGCTTGAGCTAGACTGGTTCGATAAAAATATTTGTTCAAACTGTTTTACGTCTTGTTTATACTATATATATTTAAATGTGCATAATAAATCCGGGAATTTGAGCTTAAAAAATGTCTAATATAAAAGTAATTTAGTCAAATTTGATTTCATTCAAGCGTGAGCCAGGGCGGCAAAGCACGAAAAAGGCGTGTGAAGGGCTTGAATTCATTCGTGCTTCAACATATATCCTTATTTGTATTTAATTTGAGCTTAAATAATGCCAAATTTAAAAGTATTTTATTCAAATTAAAAGTACTTATAAACCAGGGCTGCAAACTCAAGCTCAAGCTGAACAGCTTAAATTCCAATTCCAAGCTCGTGCAGCACTCACGATTCATCATCCAGCCGATATATCGTGCAATGCAGCTATCGATGCTTGTTATCTAAATCAAAATTAATGGCATTAGCAATTGCTGGCATTGCATTTAATTTACTTTTGTTCAGATAAAATTGAATCTGATAGTAAATAGTACAACAAATTTAATATTTAATTATAGTTTATGGTTTTATAGCGAGCCGCTTCGACTGCTCTTCTGATAGCTAACAAGTAGTTTGGCAATTTCCACATCGCAGTTTTTTTTCTTTTTTTAATTAAACAAAAGCGCAAACGTTTATAATTAAAAAATTGTCGTTTTATTGTCGTTTGCTTAACTTTATCAGCGGCTCTCGATTTCTGTCTTTTTTTGTTTTTGTTTTTCTTTTTCGCTTTGCTGTTACACTAGAGATTACACCTGGCAAATTGAAGGAGGTGGTATCAAAGGCGGCACGCAATTGAGTGTGTGCGTGCGTGTGTGTGTGTGTGTGTAGTTGTAGTAGACAAAAGATATTATTGTTGTTGTTGCTGTTGGAGTTATCTGCAAGCAGCTTGTTAGGCAAATCTTTGCCTGGCAGCAACGCACACACACACAAACACAGACACAGATACAATTGCGCAAGTATCTGTAGCTCAGTTGTGTCTTCTTTGTACACACACACATGCATATATATTCTCATGTTGTTATTTTTTGTCGCGCGCTGATTAAACTTGCATTATGGCATATACAAAGCGCGCCGTTAAACTCAAATGCAACAACAAATAACAAGGGGACGTCTTTAATAAGAAATAAAAACAAAAAAGTTAATTAAATTGTAGCCAACTGCCCCCGGCCCCTGGCAAAACTCTGGGGCACACGCAACTTCTTCATCATCTGCGGCATTGCCCTTAATCCCATGGCGTGATTAAAGTAGTCCAAAGTGCCACGGCTCAACATTGTCTCCCACTCTCTAGCTCTTTCTCCCTCTCTCTCTTTCTCTCTCAGAAAGACAGTATTTGCTTTAGCCCCCGCCCCCACGTTTTTTTTTTTTCTGTCGCTGCTGCCTTTTGAAGTGCGGCGCAGCAGTAGTCATAGGAACAGCTACTTCAATTGTCTTCCGTCTGCCCCAACTTCTGGTCGGGCCATTCATTAGCTAAATATTAACATATTTGCCTAGGCG
Source organism: Drosophila navojoa (assembly GCF_054131105.1). NCBI lineage: Eukaryota > Metazoa > Arthropoda > Insecta > Diptera > Drosophilidae > Drosophila > Drosophila navojoa. The sequence goes on from NC_142892.1 coordinate 15,847,533, forward strand.
GCACATAACTCAGGCCACAATTTAGAGCACCGCCCCGCCCCAGCCCCACTGTAAACTCTTTTTTGTAGCTGCCGCCTACACTTGACGCCCGAAATCCAACCCGAAAATCTCCTAAACAAAAAAAAAAAAAAAAGAAAAACAAACCCAACCCCAATCCGGGACATTCTTTTGCCCTGGTCTGTAAATTATGTCGCATTTTACTGCCATTTTCTTTTGGTCTGTGTCCAGTTTTTCACGCCATTTTCTTTTGTGGCTGTGGCACGACATAAATCAGTCGAGCCTGAAATTTTGCTGCTGCCAGGCTCATCAACTTTTACGCTCATTACATAATTAAGTTGTCTCGTTTTAATATTTTCTAATTAAAAAATTTATTAACATTTTGTTCTGCTCGAGCGGGAAGTGCAAAAAGGGTATATAGGCTTTGTAAATAGAAGTTTGTTATTCAATTAGAGACCAGGGCTGTAAAAACAAATACAAAAGCTGATTAACTAGTTCGATATATTTTATAAATTCTTCTTATGTCGATATATCGTTCAATTTAAAAATCGTTTGGTTTAATTTGAAAGCTGTTGCCCAAAAATATATATTTTTATTAAATACCAAATACCTTAAGGAAAAAATACTGTTAAAGCTGTTAAAGCAAAATGCTGTTAAGCTCTTAACAGCAGGCTGTTATGAAATTCTAAATCAACGCCTTAAAGGGCTAGAAAATCGCTAACAGAATTTAACTAACCTTTGCTAGGGCAAATTAGAAATTCTTAATCTTCATTAATTTTTACTGCACGTGTATTATGCAGTCGGTGCAGCTCAACTGCCTTGCTGAAGCTTAACCAAAATAAAGTTCTGATAACTTATCTAATTTCTTAGCATTTTTTCTCATCTCATTACAGCTGCGCTTAAATTTCTTACAAAGGAAGCTAACAAAAACAAAGCAAAGGAAAAATAAAACAACGGAATGGAAAAAATGGTAAGCTTAAAGACCTCAAGCTATATATGTACATACATATATATGTATGTATAAAAAAGATATTATAAAAGAGAGCAGCTTAAATGGGGATAAACGAAAAGTAACTTAAACCAATTCAGGCCTTAACAATTGCTTCAGCTGCTGCTGCTGCTGCTGCAACAGCTTTCCAATTCCTTAGCTCATAATCTGTTTGTCGTGTGGAAAAGCATCTTACTTCGAGCTGGTATTACTTTTTTTTTTTTTTTTTGTTCCTTCAGTTCCGTGTCATAGACACGAAAAGCTTGACCTTAGCAGGGAGCAGCAGCTGTTGGCTACTCCATAGCGCTTAGTTTGCCACGGAATGGAGCATGAGTGCAGTTGAGCGCCTGACCCGGTGCAATTGACCATGCCGCATCGCCTCCATCATCATCATCCTCCGTCGTCGTCGTCGTCGTCATCGTCAGATACTTTTCAACGCCAATTTTGCACTTCAAAATGCTGGCATCCTGACTGTGGCTTCAACTGTTGTGGCTGTGGCTGTGTCTGTGGCTCTGACTCTTGTTGCCGTGGGCGATGCATCTACAGACGCGACTTGTTGCCCCATTGTTGGTTACCCTTTTCGCAACAGCCTCTGCAGCGGCATTGGCTCGTCTCGTCTCGAGTCGTCGCAGTCGCAGTCTGGGCTTTTCAGTCTTCGTGCATATCTCTTGCCACTTTAACGTTAACGAGCTGTTGACTTCTTTCTGCTCGCCGACAGCTGAGTGTGTCTCTCAGCCTCTCCCTCTCCCTCTCCCTCTTCCACTCCCACTCTCTCTCTCTCTTTCTCTCTCTTGTCTACACTCTTCGCTCTTCTTGGCATCTTCATCATTTAGCCAGGCTGCCTTAGTGGCAAAATATCCTTTAGTTTTGCTTAAACTTTTTATGCTGCTACCTATGTCGCTCTCCTCTGTCGCCCTCTCCCTCTCTCTCTCTCTCTCTCTCTTCACGCTGTTCTTTCAGTCTAGTTAGCATGGCTGCCTCTGCTTAACTTGTTTCTTGTTGCATGTTGCTGCTGTCGGCTTGTCTTGTCTGGCCATCTGGCTCAAGTTTTGTGGCTTATTCACTATCAGAATGTTTTTTGGTTTTTGTTTTTGTAATTAAGCCTGAAAATATTTCCATAAATGCTTTTCAATTTTTTCTAGTTGTTGCTGTGAATTGTTTTTCGTGTTTACTTGAAAATGCACACAAAATTAATTAAGTATGCCAAACATGCCACGATTTCTTAATTTCTCAAGAGTTTATGTAGCTAAAATTCTCAGCATGCGGCAGCGGCATTTATTTTTCATTTTTTGTTTGTTGGATTTTTAAGTTTACTGTTAATTGAATTATAATTGTGAACTCGCCTGGCCCCGTCGCTGATTGATCACGAAGCATGTCGAGCAGTCAATCAAATGTACAACACAACAAAATATAGATTTCCATAATATTTCGATGATATTTGTTTATGCAGCCGAAAGGCGCGGCATTTAATTACAAATGCCACTGAGGTAGGCAAGACAAAAACAAAAAATTGGGGAGTGGAGCATGCGCTCTAGAGCTCAGAATTGATCAGAATTGAATAGAGAACAAATAAATATATACGACTAGCAAATACCCTGAAAAGCAAATAGAAAGACTATTTAATCGATCATTAAATGTCCTGAATTTGTACTAAAAATACCAAATATAAATACCGTCGATAGTAACAAAACGGAAGCATTTATCGACGAATGCATGCGATATATATCTCATATTTCACGACTCTAACTCTGCTGCTTCAGCAATTCAATTCATCATTCAATAATATATCAAGTTGCATTTGCCACGCCTACTTCTACCGCCTACCATACACTTGCTCAAAATTCATTCTACCCACAATTGAAATTTTCAGTGGAAAACGCTTTTTTATTTCACTCTTTAGCTTTTTATGGCGCACAATTCTTTTGAGAACTCTCATAAAAACATGTTTTAGTTCTGGGCTAGTCGCATTATACTAATCATTAATTAGTTGTACATGTGCGTTGAATATGTTGGGGAGCGAATGTTTCCCATGAGCTGAGGGCTTTTCATTACAGCACTTAATGTTGTCTCATATGACATCTGGTGCGTCCATTACCTGATATTAATTGACATGCAGAGGCCGTAAAAACCAAGTTGGAGTCATAGACAAAAGTGTTCACAATTTGGCCAAAGTAAAAACGGGAAAGAGAGTGACTCATAAAAGCTGGCCGTAAAAACTTTGCCTAGTCTAGAGAAACATCTCGATATCTAGATTTATATAGGTATATACCCGAGCTATTTGCTGTATTGAAACAATTCAATTGGCGTCAATGTAAACAACACAAGTTGGTAGCAGACGAGGAATGAGAATGAGAGGAGGAAGAAAGAAGAAGAAGAAGGGGCAGAAATTGTGAAGCGTTTCAGGCACGCACCAGAAAATAGCCTAAAGACTAAACACCATGAGCCACCCAACCACCCGTCGAGTTGCCTCGTATTGAGTGCGTGCATCAACATCCCATATACAACATTTAACATTTTTACCATTCAACATTCGGTGTACAACATTGAAGATTGAAGATTGAGAATCCAGCATTGAGAACATCCCTCGGTGCTGTTTCCGCTCAGCGATTTGCCTGATTGCTTTGGCTGTTGAAATGCGCGCTTGAAAAAATAAACCAAGAAGAAGAAACAACAACAACAACAGCAACAACAGCAGACATACTCATGGAGAAACGCATAAATTATTTGCAGCAGGGTGAGCGGCCAAATTAAGGTGACCATATGTGGCCGCAGGGCAGAAGCACCCAACCGGGTGCCCTCTCTCGCTCTCTCTCTCTCTCTCTCTCTCTCTCCTCCCACACGTACTCTCACTCTCACTCCCACACGGGCCAAGTGAAGCAAGAAAAACAGTACATAAAATCAACAAACAGCAAATGAGATGCTGAGATGCGAGAAAAAAACAACAACAGCTACAGCAGCAACAACAACATTTGAAATATGCCCTGGAATGAAATTCTTGAGCATTTGCCTTGTATGTTTCAAATAAACTTCGAAATGCATAAATAGTTTACAACAATAACAACAGGCAGGCAGGCAGGCGGGCAAGCAACAGCTACAACAACAACAGCAACAACAACGCCAATAGCAACTAAAATAACAACAACAGGAACAAGTGCGTTGATTGCAGGCAGCCCGCACTTTCTATAAGGCATACGAAGAATGCAGCAGGAAGAGAAGCGTGGGCTGCTGCTGCTGCCGCCGCTGCTGCATCTATTTTAAAGAGCTCGCGGCGTCTGTCCATTGCCTGGCTGTGCTGCCTGTACGGGCGCAGAGTTCATTGCATTTGCCAGGGAGAGATCGCCACCACGACCCCTCCCCCTACCCACCCACCCGTTTGGCTGCTCATTTAACGCATCGATGGAAACATGTCTGGGCATTTTGGCAATGGGCACAGCAAAAATACTAACAAATAAAATAAATGCAGAAATTGTAAAAATGCAGCGATATATTTAATATCGATAAGCAGCAAAAATATCGAGAGCACGCACCTGGTGCTAAATTGAAATGCCATTTTGAGTAATTAGGCAAGATTAGGCACAAATGTTGACAGTATTTTGCGGTACTAAAAAATATTTAAATTTTACTTGAGCTGTTATGGAAGCTGAAAGGATGAAAGGGAAAGCCAAAAATGCGCTAAATATGCCTAAATGAATTTTTTTAGATATTTATTTATAAAACTAATGCTTTCAGCTGGGCATCAATTAGCATATTTTTGAACATGTCTGGCATGGCATCACGGCTGCTATCTGCATTATGCGAGTTTACAATGTAGTCGAAGTAATTCCATAGTTGGGGGAAAAAATAACAAAACAATTCCAACTGCAGCTCTTGCCGCGGCAGGAGTTTTGTCTACTCAAGAACCTGTGCATAATTTTTTTGATTGACTAGCGCCCTGGCAGGCGAGCAGAGACTGGAGTCAGCGTCTGTTCCTGCTTGACAACAACAAAATACACATACATACATATGTATGCAGTATATGTAAAAACATATAAAAATAGCAGCAGGTCTGAAGGTAGAACTCGAAAAATGAAGTTTCCACAGAGGCCCATTAGCATTTCTGCCACATATGGCAGGCAAATGGAGGAACCCACAAACCAGAGCCAACACCAATCTCTGAACCAGGCAGACACAACCAAACCAAACAATGCAGGCGAACTGCCACAAAGAGTAAGAAAGAGAGAGAGAGAGAGAGAGGAAGGAGATGGAGAGAGCGACAACGGACGTACTACGTTTTTTTATACGACTCTTTCGTAGGCGTAACATGTGTGGCATAAACAAAGCCCAAAAAGCAGATATAAGATACTCAGCAGCTAACAGATACAAGATACAAGATACACTAGCCGATATAGATGCCTGTGTGCGTGTGTGTTTACACAGGAAGGCGTGAATGCGTTGATAGCAACAGTGACTAGTCTATTGCACTTCTCCTACTTCTGCTACTTTTTATGGCCAGGGCATGCAATAAAATTATTTACGATGCCATAGCGCCAAATATGTCAGAGACCATTCTAACGGACAGCGCACAGAACCCCCACCATATCTCCACTCCCAAAAAAAAAAACTGCTATACTCTGTAAATTGGCCACAAAAAAAAAGAAGAAGAAGGAAAATGAAAAGAAATCCAGTAAAAAGCTTAAAATTTACGAGTACTCTTATATTATTTCTATATCTGAAAATTCCTTATTTAAATTAAAGGCATAAATATTGGGGAAACAACAGCTATGGGCTGCGTGCGAGGGCGGTGTGAACAATTTATGAGCAGCTACAAGTAGATCGCAAGATAAGGTAATAGAAATGAATGCTTATCAGTGAACATATATTATTTTCTAGATTGTGAACTGCACAAACTGCCCTCGCATAATAATAATAAATGATGATTGAATATATATCTATAAATATAAACAACAAAATTTCTTGTCTTATAATATATTAACACTAAATCAACCTATCGATATTTGATCTTCGATTAACAAAGTTGAAATTTTCAGAATTTACCAAGCAAAACAAAACACTTATGATAACAAAAATAAAGAAGAAAAAGAAGAAGAATGAAAATTGAGCAGTCGCCTTAATGTAGAGCTCCAAAGCACTTATCAAAAACAATTCACGGCTAGCTTTGACCCGTGTCCGGCTGTCCGGGTCTTTAAACTGTTGCCGTACTGAAAAAGCTGACAGCTCCACGATATGAAAGCAAAGCAATCGAGTCAGCGACATTTGTGATATTTGAGCGTACAAAGTTCAGGCTGTCAGAGAATCAATATTCGTATTCGAGTTCGAATTTCGACGATAGGCGAGACTCGTCCACTTTCCCAAAAAGAAAATGCTTTGCAGGCGGCTTTTTCACTTTGATTTCGTAGCGGGAAACCGTCGAGCGATAAGCGAGCGATTTATTTATGATTTCGTACGATTTGTGGTGGCTGCTGCGGCTGCTGCTGCTGCTTTCATAAATTTAAATTTTGTTGCTGCTGCTGGGCCTTGTTTCAATTAAGCAATTGTTATAAATTGTTTCGATTTCTGTGTTGGTGCCACTTGATATTGGATTGATATATGAATGTGCCTTATCGATAAGATAGCCAAGAACCAGTTAAATGCTATATATAAATATACTATACTATATATGTATATGTATGTGTATATAGATTAGCTGTGGGCATGCATGCAAATTATTGTTATGAACAATTTGGGCATTAGCCACAGCGCCGTAAATTATAAGCGAGATGCCTCATTGAAATTCCTCGCTGGCCTAGAAGACGCCGACGCCGCCCCAACTTATGAGTTGTATATAAATACACATACATACATATACATATATATATATATTTGATTTTATTTTTTTTGGTAATTTGTTATGCATTTTGGATTAGCTAAAGTTTATAGCTCAGGCAGGGTGTTAAATTATGCACATTTATTTATTTTTCGTTGTGGTCTTTAGCTGGCTATATGTGTGTATATATATATATATAAATCGCTTGTGTATAGCTCTTCTAAATAGCTGACTGAAAATTTACGCAACTAATTGATTTTGATATTTATTTAAGAGTTTTGGTTTTTTTTTTTTGTTTTTTTTTGCCTCCGCCTGCTTCGAGCGCAACAGCAACAACAAAAACAACAGGAATGCCATTAAAAGCCATTAACTGTAAACTTAAACGCATGCCAGAGACAGTCCAGCCAGGGGCGTGCAGCAGAAGGGGACGCGTGAGGGGGTAGTGGGGCGGCCGCGCCGCGTGTTTATCGCTCGACGGGTCGGGTCGCACGCATGCCAACAAAATAAACCACGCTAGCAAAGCCATTAAATACAAGAATATAATACAAAGCAGGCTCTCCCTCCGTACCCTCACTGCGCAGTGAGAAAAGCAGGCAAACACAACAAACAGCGAGACAAACATACACATAGGAGAAAAATCAATGCCAGAAAGCCACCCACCCAGAAGAAGTGAAGCAGATTTTTAGCTACAGGGCGTATGCGTAATGTAACAGAGCCAGCCATGTGTGTGTGTGTGCGTCTATATTTTTACAGAATAGCGGCGACAAATTTATGGCATTGAAATACAAACCAGACACTGAGACGTCGACAAGGAATTTCACCAAAAATTCTCCTCAAGAAATTCGCCAAAAACTAAATAAATAGAAATCTAGCCAAAGTCAAAGTAAATAAAGCAATGAACAACGTTCAAGAAAAAAACAAATAAATAAACTATTAAAAAGCAGAATTTATGAGGCAGAAGCTGTGAATAAACAAAATTGCATTCGCGAGTGCATGGAATACAACAGAGTTTCATGTTGCGGCAACATGTTGCGGCTAACGAGCCCAGCAACATTGTTGCGCGGCTTTGTTATGCATAAAAATAGCCATAAATTAAGTAGAACACACAAACAATTCATAGCTAAAAACAACAAGAGCAACAACAACAAAAACAGATTAATTGTGGTACAGGCAAAATTCCATAAGATGAACAAACATAAATACTTTGTATATTAAAACAAATATTTCGCAAATGGAGCATGCTAGAGGTTAGCTTCAGCTAGACTTCGAAGCGAGGCTTTACTGTGCAGGTATGTGTACTAAAGGCTAAAAACAAGCAATTAAATGCAGCAAAGTAGCTGCTACAGGAGCCAAAGTTTACGCACAGCACACACAAGAGCAAGAGGGAGCGAGAGAGCTATACACACACACATGTGAGAACACCTTAACTTCCCTCCCACTCTTGGCAGACCATTAATTATCCATGTCAGCGACATTTTGTCACATAGACAACAATGAGAGAGCGAGTGCGAGAGAGAGAGGGAGAGAGAGAGATATAGAGTGAGATATGTATGTGGAACAGCGTCCATGATGATGATGATGGCGACAACATCCTAGCAACATATAAATACACACAAACACACACACATACATATTCACATATATGTATATACGTATGTATTTCACTTAATTTCCACACAGACATTAATTAATACGTGTGCATAGCACAACCGAATGAGAAGTGGGGCGAAATAGGAAGTTGTAGCTGTTGTTCGACAACAAAATGGCACTAAAAATGTTGTTGTTGCTGTTGTTGCAGTTAGGGACGAGGCGACAGTCGACATACAGGGTACAACATGAGCCATACATAGTCAGCTCGTAACATGCATCATTCATGTGGTCGTTAGTTTGACGCATTCAAATGTCCATAAAAATTGTGTTTATTGAGCGAAAGACACACAGCGAGCGGGATGAGAAGTGTGTGAGAGAGAGAGGGAGAAAGAGTGAGAGAGAGATAGGTATATGTGGAAATACAACAGGGTATTAAAACAAGTTGCGCTCTGTGTCAATGTCAGGCATAAACAGATTCTATGCTGCGTACGTTTAATTGCCACAAGCAACCCGTTCTAACTCACTCCCCTCTCCCCCTCTCTCCCTCTCTCTCTGTGTAATTCCGAATCCACCACATCTAATGGCAATATAAACATTTACGATCTCAATATGCGTTTCGACCACCAAACAAATTAGTCATAAAACGCAGTCGATTATTAAATGCCATAAATGTAAATCATCGTGAACGTCATCGAGCCGCGCTCTCAAAATGCCAATAAACATTTTCTTTTTATTAATAAAAATATAATAAAAATAATATTAAAAAAATGAAGGTCATAAAATGCGTAATGTCAAAAAAAAGAAAAAGAAAATCAAATTGTTTGTCATCAAATTTGTTTCGTTTTTTGTTTAATAATAATATAATAAAATAAATTCTGACATTAACTGAAAATTAGAAGGAATGTGCCATAAATTGCTGTGCTTTGCCATAAAAATGGCAAATGCTGTGCCCGACTAGGAGATACTCTGCAGAGAGCATCTGTTCTGATATATTCCAAAGCGACTCGTTCTGCTAGATATTATTGTTTATTGATTCAACTCCTTTTTTTTCTTGAAAATGAAAATAGGATTGTTTTCATTATGAAAAAGCTGGACTAAGAAATACCCTACATACCAGAAAGAGCTGCTACTCCCTTCATACTAGGCCTACTTGGTCTTCTCCTTCATCTTTATTTCTTCTACTTCTACTTTACTTCTTCTTCTTCTCCATCCCAACCTTCCCAAGTTCTCTTCTGACACTTTGCTACAATTTGCGGCAAGTTAATTTCTTGTTGTTGCTTTGAATGTTATCACAGATTTTCCAGCAACTGCGTTGTATGACAAAAGGCAATTCGTTTTTAATTGTTTTTTTTTTTTATTTTTGTATTCATACACATCCAGTGTCAAGTCGTCGTTCCGCCCTTCACAAACGAAAGAGGGTTAAAACGCAAGTCCAACTGTCAAAATAAAATGCTGGCTCATCCAGCAAAATTTCCATATGAAAAATAAATCTGCCATGGGCCAAGAGACACAGTGAGACGGAAGGACAGAGCTGGAGTTGTGTTAGACAAAGAGTGGGCGAGGCAGAGTAAAAGAGAGAGAGAGAGAGAGAGGGAGAGAGAGAGAGAGAGAGAGAGAGAGAGAGAGAGAGTGAGAGAGGGAGGGCGCACACCCACATGTAATGCCTTTTTAGCGACACTTGACACTCTTTTGTGTGTTTAGTCAGGCCGCGTGCGTCGCACATCCCCGCTCCTTGGAGTCACCCTAGTGGGCCAGTGCTGCCCTCTCTCTCTCTCCCCCTCGCTCTCTGCCCGTTGCAGCTGCATTCGTTGCGTTATTAGCAAAATTTCGCTGCTGCCTTTTGCCAAGACAACAAAACGAGCCAAAGGCAGCAGCAAAGGAAATCGGAAATTTAATTTTATTTTCATGTTATTTTTTTTTGTTTTTTGTCGTTGCTGTTGCTTGTCCCGTTGCGTCGTCCTGCCCAAACGAAACAAGGAACTCTCAACGCCTGTCACTTTGTCCTTTTTTCTGCGGTGTCATTTAGCTTCCCCCGCCGAAAAGCAGTTTGTGCAAAAAATTTAATAATAGAAAACACTCTCGGAAAGTGGAACGACAGCAGCAGCTGAAATCCACCCCTCGGCAGCTCCGCAAGGGTAACAGCAAACGAAGAAGAGGAAGAGCGAGCAGCCGAGGCAAAAACAAGAATTTCTCTGTCGCATTGTTATTTATGTTGCCTTTGGCGAGGAGACATTGCAAATCGCTCACAGTTCCATGCTCAACACTATCAGCTGCAAATATAATTTATGCATTCGCCTCATTATATCATTCATCACAATAAAAAGCCGCAAATGCTATCCCCAGAGACAAATATCGTAATCAGCAAAGCCAAAGCTCAATGGAGTTCAAAGGGAGCAACACACTCTAAAGGCAAAGTAAAGCAAAGGCAGAGAGTGAGAGAGAGGGGGGGTCGAGAGAGTAGACGAAATCCTTCTGTCCACTTAATTAAAATTTAATTGTAGAAATACAGTCGAACAAAAAAATGAAACAACAACAACAATTAGAAGAGAAACTTTGAGGCAAAGAGCATTTAATGATAGCCAGCATTGCACTCGCCGTCCGCCAGTGGGCGCTGCACAAACACATTCACACACACGCACACAATCACACACGCACACAGATTGAATTTGTATGCAGCGCACAAAGCAACAAAAAATACAAAAACATCAAAGCGCAAAAGAGCTGGCAGAGAGCTCTCCAAACTGGAAACGAAAATCCGTTAGGCGCTGCCGCTGCCGCTGCCTCTGTCAGCTTTGCTTTGCTCTCTAACTCAAAAGTAGCAAATAGTTGTGTATCCTGGCGCCCTCTGGCGGCAACAAAAATTGCGCATTTAAATGTCAATGATTTTAATGGGCGGACGCGGACGCGTAAAAATCTTGAGCCAGTTTTGTTTATTACGTTGACGTTTTACAAAAGCCACGCACACACACACACACACACACACACACACACACACTCACAAGGGAGCAGTACTACTCAAACCATCCACCCATCTGGGCAACTTCCCACAGGACACGCTGTGGCTCAGTTGCTGCTGCGTTTGTAAGGTCATGGAACTTGTCTGCATTGACTTTGTGGCTGCACCGACAGGGGGCGCCAGTGTGCAGGGCTTGGCTGGCGGGTAAACTTTTTCATTTCTCATTTGCGCGCAGGGTTAGTGAGTGAGAGAGGGAGATGGAGATGGAGAGACGGACCTCGTCAACTGGCAGTCGACAAACTGTTTTCATTTTGCGCCGCTACGCGCTTTTTGATGCCGCCGCCAACAAGTCAAAACAGTTGCTCCTCCGCCCCTCCCCCTCCCACGTCGCTCGCCCACATTTGAATGCAGCTACACTTTTATTCCTTTGCCAGTGAGTTTTTCAATTGATTTTCGCGGTTTTGCCTGTGCAGCAACAGCAGCAGCAGCAGCAGCCAAGGCCAGCTTCAGGTATATATTTTCTTTTCTCTTTTTGCGTTGTTTGTTTTTTTTTTTTCTTTTGCCTGTACTGTTGCACCTGTGCTCTATGAAGCTATGCTCCTGTTGCTGCCTCTGCTGCTGCTGCTGCTGCTTCAACGCTTCTTTGTGCGCAGCGATCCATAGAAAAGTTTAAGTGCTCTGTGGCTTGCAAGTTTTTTTCCGTTTCATTCCGTTCCATCGTTCCCTCACTCACAACTCTGTTTTTTGGTGGCGTATGAAGGCCTTCTCACAAACGTTTCTGATTGATTGCCTCGATTGCTGCAGACGATAAGTTATCGATTAACGCGAGTCTATGAAGAGAAAAGATGAGAAGTTTCGCCAAACTAAAAGTATTCTGCTATTGTTTGACTGTAGTTAAGCTTTCGGGCACTTCCATGAGAATCTCTTCTATTGTAGAAAGAGTTGAATTGTTTCATATAATTCCATGCTAAATACAGTTAAAAATCTATCAATAATTCCCGCTTGCTGTTTACCTCATTACTGATATTTTGATGATTCCATTAAACACTAGACAAAGAAGTGCACAAGCACTGCTAGTTTTTTATACCTTTCTATGATAAATCGATCAATATTATATACAAAATTTTACCATATGAATGCTCGATCATTAATCGATTATGCTTGACTATTTGATTGGATTTTAAGGCCACATTTCAATTAATAATTTATCGATAATTATGTTTAATTTTTTTATTTGCTTGCATTTCGCAACACTGTTATCGCCTTTGCACATGCAACGGGTGTCAACTGTACCTTGTATTTAAAGCAAACATCACTTGCTACCTGTTCGTATGTCTCACAGTCCGTCCGTCCGTCTGTCCGTCTGCTGTCTCCTGTTTGTTTGTTACTTGTTGTTGTCGCTGACTGCGCCTGCGCCTTGTTTGTTTAATTAAAACAGTCAAGTTGTAGTTGTCGCTTGTCTGCCGGCCTGCTTGGCTGTCCGGCTACCAACTTTGGTCACAGCTTCCGCCAACGTCTGCACTGCTGATGATGATGATGATGATGGCTGATGATGCTGTTGCCCGTTGGCTCTGGCCTGCTTACTGCATTGAAGCGCAGCCATTCACCAATTTCCAAGCGCTTTGGCACGCACGCACGCACGCACGCATATCATCCGGCGATCTACACTGGCGATCTCTCCAGCCCGATCTTCTCTCCCTTTCCCTCTCTCTCTCTCTCGTTTCGCAGTCAAGTCTTGGGTAAACATGAGTGTGGCTCTAGAGCTTGTGCAAACATTGTTGAGACTTGTTGGCAGCGTGATTTTGTATAAATTCTAGAGTCGACTTCTCCTGCTGCTGCCGCTCCTGCTGCTGCTGCTGCTGTTGCTGCTGCTGTTGTGCTGCATGATTTGCAAAATGAATGCAATACGGGGCGAGCAGCAGTCTCTGGGAAGTCTTTGGGGCTTAGTTTAGCCGTTTGTTGGTAATAATTTGTTACTTGTAACGAGCAGCGAGTCGCTCGCTCGTTCGCTTGTTAACAATTAAATAAACAATATGAGTCGCATTTTCAGTCCGACAAAAACAACAAATCACTAAATAAACATGGCCCGAAACGGACAACGGACGGACGGATGGACGGACGTGTGGCGATCGGGGCCAAAATAAACAGAAATATATTCAGCTACCACTTTCCATGGACCTCAACTGGACGAGCACTTGAGACATTTTTTTTCTGTTTTTGTTTTTCTACTGCGCTCTCTCTCTCTCTCTCTCTCTCTCTCTCTCTCTCTCTATTAAAAGCAATATTTATGCATTTTCTCTTTGGGCTGCGAATGAGGCACGTTTGCTATTATTTCCAGGCCATTCCCCATGAACACACACACACACACACATGGCCAGAGCAGGGCCAGGGCTTCTATGGGATGCGAGTGAAGTGCGCGTACTTATTAGTTTGGCTTTTTAGGCTCGTAAGCAATCAGAGGGCGACAGCCATGGAACCAATCCAAATATCTGAGTGTGCTGTATACACATACATAAATCTACATACATATATACATATGTACATATGCATGCCACTTGATACTGTAGCAGCAGCAACAACAACAACAACAACAGCCAGTCCATAATAAGGGCATGTTGTTGTTCTTTTTAGGCCATCCCAAACAAATGTTTTCATACCTTGCCTAGGCGGGCTATATAAGCGCGTGGATGTGAACGTGTTTTTCCTTTTACCCATGCTGCACTGTGTTTGTCATTAGACGCGTCGTCCATTTTGGTCACGTATTTAAAAAGGGGGCAAGTACACGCGCACATACATGCATATATGTATATATGTATATACTCATATATATGTACGTATATGGTTTTCCGTCTATATAAGTCAATAGCTGATCGTCTATTGCATTGAAATGCTATGCAAGCAAGTCTCAGTAATTATTATTGCACATCCCCAGAAGTAATTGACTATTGGCAACATTGTTATGCAACACTGGCAATGTTGATATTGCATGCATAATAGAAAATTTTATATCGTATATCGCATATCGCATTACATTGCTTAGCTGTGCATCTCTATATGCAATTGGCTATGGAGAAGAACGTTTAGCAACACTGGCAAGCCTGATGTCGTATGTGTAATTTAATATCGTAAATCGTATATTAGTAAAATGCATTGTGATTGCAGACAATAAGAATATTTGGAATATCGTATATCGTATCTTGAAATTTATTACATCGTATATCGCCAAATGGAATAAGAAGAAGTCAATAAGAGTTTCTAAACTCTGATATACTTTAGATCGTATATCGCAATATCGTATATCGTAGATCTCATTAAAATGCTATTCTATAAGACTCTCTTCAATTGTAGTACAAGCAATTCGTTATTCATTGTTTATTTGATCTGTATTCAACGCAATATCGTATTTCGTTTATCGTAATGAAATTCCATGCTGCGCAAATGTCAATAAATGCTGCACATCTCTAGCTGATGAATGTTATGCAACACCGGCAATGCTGCAACTGTTAGTCGAGCCTTCCCTTACGCCCACATCACTTTATCGTATTACAACATTTTGGGGCAACAGCAACAGCAACAGCTGATGATGCTGTTGATGTACAACACTTGGCATTTTCCCATTTTGGCAGCATTATTTACTTAATTATTTTGAAGTGCTTGGCAAACAGATTTACACGAAAAATGTTTCAGGCAGTGACTACCCCCCCACCCCCCCACCCTCTCCCTGCAACCGAAAAGCACTTGAGCTACGCAACTGACAGGGAGTATTGAAGGGAGTTGTAGTGCGGAGCGGATAGGCAGAGGGGGGCCTTCGACATGCAGCACAAATGTTATTAATTAAAATGTCATTCATTTATAAAATAAAACAAAAGGCAAAAGGACCTTCCGCTTAGTGCTATTCGCAGCTGCCGTTGACAGCTTTTGCTGCTGCTCCTGCTCCTGTTGCTCCTGCTGCTGCTGCTGCTGCTGCTGCTGCTGCTGCTGCTGCTACTGCTACTGCTGCTGCTGCTGCTGCTGCTGCTGCTCCTGCTGCTGCTGCTGCTGCTCCTGCTGCTGTTTAAAGCGTAAACTTTGCTGTTTCAGGCCAAGCAGCGACCACACGCAGCTGCTGCAGGAGCTGCCCGCAAAAGCCACAAATATGTATGTCATTTGACACTTGCTACTTGTAAATGGAATCTCTCTCTGGCTCTGAAGCTGTAGCTGAAGCTGAACTGCTGACTGAAGCAGCTGCTTAAACGCCCTTCACTTTTTGGCTGTCAGTTGACGCCACGCCCAGCTTGTTCGGCTGTCAGTTCAGCTCAGGCACACACGCAGCATCTTTTGTTTGACCACAGAATCGACATCGACATCGACATCGACATCGACATCGACATCGACATCGACAGTGACATCGATATCCATAGCCATAACCATAGCCGTATCCATATCCAGAGCTGACACAGTTTACAACATTGTTTCACGTCAGGTGGCAACGCTGGTCACGCAACGCTGCTCCCTTTAAGCTCTCTCTCTGTGTGTGTGCGTGTGTGTGTGTGCGTCATCAAGTGAGCAATTGTCTTGAATTAATTTCTGCTTCATCACACACGCAACCCTTTACCCCCGGCATTTTCACACCCTTTTTTTTGCGCTCCAACTGGTCAGCGCTGAGCAAACACTTTGATCAAGCACATGAGCAGCTTCCAGCCGAGGCCGAGGCGACCAGCAGACGCCGTCAAATTTAATAAAAATCACTGATTTTGATTGATGCGCCTCTTGGTCAGCAGTAAAACTCTCCAGCTCAACCAGCTGCCACCCCCACCCCAACTCCCCCCAGCATTGTCCGATTCCCGGTTCCATATCGTCAGCGTCAGCAAATATTGGCGGAAGGGTTGACATGTGACATTTGGCTGTCGCCCAAGTGTCGCTCCAATTGAAACAAATGAAGCGCACGCAGAGCACAGGAAAGAGCAGTTGCTGCAACTTGTCGACGCCTCAGCGACGGCACTTAGAGCTCTGCTGGAGAGCTAGCTGCCAGTCGAGGTTCAGTTAAATGCTGACGGCGCTTAGGTCTAGAGCTGCACTCTTTAACACATATCTCATATGCGATTCCTTACTAACTCTCTCTCTCTCTTTCTCTCCTTACAGCTAGGCCACGCCGTTTGTCAAGCGTTGACAATTTGACGCTCTGCACAGAGAATCATCCTTGAATAGCACAAAGAACAAAAGCAACAACTCGGCTAGCTCGCAGCAAGGATTAAGCGAGCTAGTGTGAGCGAGAGAGAGAGAGCGCGCAATAGTAGACAGAGCCAAAGTACTCTGAGATAGACAAAAGCTGAGAGCTACAAGCACAAGCATGCAACACATTATGAATCTGGCAACGCTGCTGCTGGTGGCAGCCGGCCTGCTGCTCGTCCAGGCGGACAGCTCGCAACACATGGCGAACAACGGAGGGGGCGGACACATGGGCATGGGCGGCATGGGTGGCATGGGCGGCATGGGCTCACACTCGATGGACGTGAGTCCAGCGCCCGGCTATGGGGTGCCGGCAATACCCAAGGATCCCAATTCGCGCTGCGAACAGATCACGATACCCATGTGCCGGGGCATCGGCTACAATATGACGGCGTTTCCCAACGACATGAATCACGAGACCCAGGACGAGGCGGGCCTGGAGGTGCACCAGTTCTGGCCGCTGGTGGAGATCAAGTGCTCGCCGGACCTCAAGTTCTTCCTGTGCAGCATGTACACGCCCATCTGCCTGGAGGAGTACCACAAGCCGTTGCCCGTCTGCCGCAGCGTCTGCGAGCGTGCGCGCTCCGGCTGTGCGCCCATCATGCAGCAGTACAGCTTCGAGTGGCCCGAGCGCATGGCCTGCGAGAATCTGCCGCTGCACGGCGATCCCGACAATCTGTGCATGGAGCAGCCATCGTATACGGAGCCGGGCAGCGGCTCGGGCGGCAGCGGTGGTGCGGGCTCGGGTGGATCGGGCTCCGGTTCGGGTGGCAAGCGCAAGCAGGGCGGCAGCAGCGGCTCGGGCGGTTCCTCGACGACGTCCAACAAGTGCAAGGGCAAGAATTCAAAAAACTGCCAAAATCCCCTAGGAGAAAAGGCAAACGGAAAGGAGTGCACATGCTCGTGCCGTTCACCGCTGATCGTCCTGGGGAAGGAGCAGCTCATGCAGCAGTCGCCCATGATGCACCATCACTGGTACATGAACCTAACTGTGCAAAGGATCGCCGGCGTACCAAACTGCGCCATTCCATGCAAGGGCCCGTTCTTCACCAACGACGAAAAGGACTTCGCCGGCCTGTGGATCGCCCTGTGGTCGGGTCTATGCTTCTGCAGCACCCTCATGACCCTAACCACATTCATCATCGACACCGAAAGGTTTAAGTATCCCGAACGTCCCATTGTCTTCCTCTCCGCCTGCTATTTCATGGTCGCCGTCGGCTATCTCTCGCGCAACTTCCTCCAGAACGAGGAGATCGCCTGCGACGGGCGACTGCTGCGCGAGAGCTCGACGGGCCCGCACTCCTGCACCCTGGTCTTTCTGCTCACCTACTTCTTTGGCATGGCCTCGTCCATCTGGTGGGTCATCCTCAGCTTCACCTGGTTCCTGGCCGCTGGCCTGAAGTGGGGCAACGAGGCGATAACGAAGCACTCGCAGTACTTCCATTTGGCTGCCTGGCTCATACCCACGGTCCAGTCTGTGGCCGTGCTCCTGCTCTCGGCCGTCGATGGGGATCCCATTCTGGGCATTTGCTACGTGGGCAACCTGAATCCGGACCATCTGAAGACCTTCGTGCTGGCACCGCTGTTCGTGTACCTCGTCATTGGCACCACCTTCCTCATGGCTGGCTTCGTCTCGCTCTTCCGGATTCGCTCGGTGATCAAGCAGCAGGGCGGCGTTGGCGCTGGCGTCAAGGCCGACAAGCTGGAGAAGCTAATGATCCGCATCGGCATCTTCTCGGTGCTGTACACCGTGCCGGCGACAATTGTCATCGGCTGCTACCTGTACGAGGCGGCCTACTTCGAGGACTGGATCAAGGCTCTGGCCTGCCCCTGCGCCCAGGTCAAGGGGCCCGGCAAGAAGCCCCTCTACTCTGTGCTCATGCTCAAGTACTTCATGGCTCTGGCGGTGGGCATCACCTCGGGTGTGTGGATCTGGTCGGGCAAGACACTGGAGAGCTGGCGTCGCTTCTGGCGCCGCCTGTTCGGGGCACCGGATCGCACCGGCGCCAACCAGGCACTGATTAAGCAACGGCCACCCATTCCCCATCCGTATGCGGGCTCCGGCATGGGCATGCCCGTTGGCTCGGCGGCTGGCTCGCTGCTGGCCACGCCCTACACACAGGCCGGCGGCGCCTCGGTGGCCTCCACCAGCCACCACCACTTGCACCACCACGTTCTCAAGCAGCCAGCGGCCAGCCATGTATGACATGGAGAGTCGGGAGGAGCTTCAACCATGGGTGGCGGCAGCGTGCTGGGAGGTCACGGCACACTGATGAGCACGGCGGGCATGAGCAATAGTACGGTTGGCGGCGGCGGTATGTCTGGCATGGGAGCTCCTCCTGGCAGCTTGTTACAAGGCGGTGGCGCCAATGGCGGCGCCCCTGGCACTGTCTACGGCAATGTCAATGGCGGCGGTGGTGTGGGTGGTGTTGGTGGTGTTGGCGGTGGTGTGGGCGGCGGCCAGAGCACAGCGCCCGGTTCGGTCATCGATTCACGAGCCGTCTCTGTGGTGGTCACACTGCCTGGCGGACCTGGCTCTCAGCATCCGGGGCAGGCATTGAGCGACTACGGTCCCATATAGTTAATGGTACGCCCGGACACCGCGCACTGGGTCTCAACGAGCAGCTTTAGTCAGCTGTAAGAGTGCAGTTAATTCCCTCTCTCCAAACAACAAATCTCTCTCTCTTCACTCTATCTCTCCCTCTCTCTCTCTCACACTCTCTCTGTCTCTGTCTCTCACACCTGTCACTTTCTCAGAGGTTTATTAAGCGATTGCCATATTAATTTTTTGTAGCTGTAGTTTGTTTAGAGAAAGGCGCAAAACAGATTTTAAGCGATTTGCCCAAGATTCTAGTCCGAAAACCTTATAAACACATACACGAGTATATCAGCGAGCGACAAGGGCAAGCAAAGAGAGCAGCGAGCACAGAGAGTGAGAAGACGCTCTCCAGCGAATAGCAGTTGAGCGAGATGGGGACAAGCGAGCGAACCAGGCGCGCATTTTGTTGTTCTGAAGCGGCTTTACCTTTTGGTTCTTTCCATTCATTTCTTCAACAAAATAGACTGAGAAATCGATAAACAAAATTGCATTAAACAAACAGATATCTAGAGAAGGAAACAAAACAAATACAAAGAGAGCAAAAGCGTTTGCCAACACTGCCAAGTCAGAGCCACGAGCCATATTTCGAAATTACAAGTAACTTTTAATCAAACTACCTAAACTATTAACCTTAACCTAATACATAGAGTCACATTTAATATATTTACATATATATATTACGAAGAGACATACCCACACACACACACACACACATACACATTTCGAATTCGCTAAGTACGTTATGTTTTAGGGTTGTCGCTGCATCCACATTGCAGAGAGTGAGCGAGCGAGCGAGCGCACAGTGTTGCAAAACCATTTGTAAATTATTTAAAAACCTAACTTAAGAGCCAGCATTATCCAGCACTAATTTCTTGTAAATATTTTTCAAATTGCGCTTAGTTTGTAAACGACTTTTTTTGTAACTTATCCTAAAAACTAAAAGCTAAAAACTAAATAATAGTAATTTGCATTTTAGCGCTGCATTTAAGCTCAACAAAACAAAACAGAAAAGAAATATAAAAAACTAAATTTAATTTTTACACAGAAAATTTAATAAAAAAAAATAATAATAAACTGCATTTAAAGAGCAAAGGAAAATTGTATAAAGTAAAACATTGAGATAAGAGTATTAAATAAATGTAATTTTCGTTTGTAAACGAAATCCAAAAACAAAGCAAAACAAAAATATTTTTCATGCATTAAAATCTATTGTATTTTTATTTAATATATTTAATATACATATACGAACAACAATTACAACTGTTGTTGTTGGCATTTCGAAACCAATTTCACATACGAAACAAAACATAAAAATTATCTATAATTAAATATATATATTATATTATAATATAGCAACTCTATGTGTAATGTTATAGCAACTATAACTATTTCTATAAAATCAACAATTAAAGAAAAAACAAGAAAAAAATAAAATAAAACACTGTAATAAAAATTACTTTAAAAAAATTTATACTTTTGAGTTTTTATTAGTTTGGAAATTTAATTTCGTTTTTCTGTAAGTAGATTTTTTATTTTCTGTTTCAGCTTGCATTTTTCTTTTCAATGAACTTTCGTTGATATTTAGCGTTCATAAGAAAAACCCTCTACACTTATACGTATCATAAAAACGAAGCTCTCCAAGTTAAGCAAAAAAAAAAAAAAAAAAAAAAAACAACAAAAAAATAAGTAAACAAGTAAATATTAATTAGCAAAAATTTCTCTACATGACGTACAATGTTTAATATACTTACATATATTGAAAACAAAACAATAACAAAACAAACAAAAAATACGCGTACTATTCGATGTTGTTAATAAGCTTAATAAACCAAAAATAAAAATTAATATATAAATATATTATATATTGCAAAATATTAATAGTAGATTTTAGTTTGGAATGTGGAAAATATTTGTGAGGAAATCTTAGAATTTCGGCATTTGAAAAATTTAGTTTTGAGCGTAAATAGTTAACGCTTTTATCATAATAAATTATACTATATATATATACACAAATATATATATATTAAAGGCTAAACAAGTGTAACGAATATACGTAAATGAAATGTAAAAAAAAAAAAAAAATTAAAAAATTTAAAGAAAATGAATACGAATACGAAAACAGATTAAAATTAAAATTAATCCATTTTTACGTTGATTTTTTGTGATTGAAAATTCATTTTCTAAATTGATGAACAAAAATTGATTGCAATTTGCGCATGTATACGATTTTTTAATTTTAACAAGAAATTTAAAATTTAAAATAAACAAAACGAGCAAAAAAAAAACATAATGGATTTGGGTTCAGATCGATAGATGATATAGCGAGCGTGATTGAAGGGATTAGTTACACACAGAAACCAGAAACCAGTAACTTGACGTCAAGTGTAGTTGTGAATTGTATTTTGTGAAATGTAATTTAAAAATAAAGAAAACGAAAAGAAAAACCATAAATTATATATACACTGCATATTTATATATAGTATATTAAAATGAAAACGCAATGAAAGGCATTTAATACTTTAAACAATACAAATAATGCAGATATTATTTTATTTACAAGCAACAGAAAAATAAACATTTTTAAATCAAAATGCTGTTTGAAAACAAAACAAAAAATACGATTTTGATGCACTTCTAAAAGGTCTCACTAAAAAAACACATAAAAAACAGAGAAGAGGAAAAATACAAACAATAGACGCAAAATAATATTAAAAACATTTGTAATTGACAAAAAAAAAAAGAAAGGAAACCATTTAAAATAAAATCTAACATAAAACAATTAAAAAAGCTTCTACTACTATTTCCAACTTTTTGCATACACAGGTTTTTACTCGAAATAAATAAAGGAAATAATTGTTGATTTTTAAATAAAAATATAAAGAAAAATAATAGTTATCAAACTTTTAGAAACAAACTCGATCTGCGCGGGCTACACACCAGACCCAGCTCTCTAGCTCATATTGCTTCAGAAGTATTAGTCCTTAAGAGAACTGTAGAGAGATGAAAATGCGGTCTATTCCATCTAATAATTATGTATATGAATGTACATATGTACATATATGAGTTATTAAGCATATAAGCATTTAGCCTTGTCAAGCATAAATATGCTTGAGCAGCGTAATGAGCGTAGCCTGTCTGCCAGTGTAGCTCACAGTCTGTACTCTCCTTTTACCTCTCAGCCTATCAGAAAATCAATTCAGTTGTCTATGTGTATGCAGCAGTATTCATTGGGTATTTATATTTGAGTAAAACGAAGCTCGAATGCCTCTGCAGCAACAGAGAGTGTTCCTTTCCCATTGGTCACTTAGCGCTCAGCTGCAATGAGCTCTACCTAGCGCAGAGATCAACAATGGAGCGCGACCTAGGCTCTGAGCAAACGGCGCCCTATATAAAGGGCAGCAGCTGCAGCATTTCTTCAGTCTCCCAGGCCTGGTGGGGGTCACTCGTACAGTGCAAATACTTAATGATCGTTCAGCTAAGCATAAAGGCTTATGGGAAATTTATGAAGGAAATATTTAGAGGAAATATTTAGAGGAAATATTTAGAGGAAAAATTTAGAGGAAATATTTAGAGGATATATTTAGAGGAAATATTTAGAGGAAATATTTAAAGGAAATATATAGAGGAAATTCTTGGAGGAAATACTTTTAAAAAAGTCTTTAAAGCAAACCTGATGGACAAGGTTTAATTGAGTTTACCGTGCCTCCTTCAGCCTGTTACCTACATTTCACAAAACCATTATTCCCTGGCTTCCCATTTTCAATGGGTTCGCTATGCGAAAAACTTTCGATTTTCTCTCTGGTTTGAGGCTTCAATTGTTGCCTAATGTCCGCTGCTCAATGGACTATTAAAGGTGCTAATGGCGATTGGGCCGGTTGGCCATTGGCTATTTGGCTATTTGGCCAGCTTGGCTCATTTATAAGCAATGCTGAATTACATTTATTTGCTGACGGAACAAACATTAGAAATACGAGAAACACGAATTGAATGTTTTGTTGTGCGTTTTTTATGGGTGCAAAGCTTATCAAACGATATGGAACCGTTTATTTTGATTAATTTAGTGAAAGAGTCTCTAAATGTTTATTATATATTCATTTTATTGATTTTATATAAATTTTATATGAGTAGCATTGGATACGTTTTTTCTAACAATCAAATAAAGCTGGCAAGAATAATATACATGCATATATGTATTTATAATACATATGTATTAGGCCAGTATTCAGCGATAGTATACTGCCTTTTAAAAATCCTAACTCTACCTATTTTGTAGTTCGATTTATTATCGATTTTACCAAGACCCTAACATATTATTTTTATATCATTGTAATATCTCTGCACAGCACGTCAACTTTTATCCACCTCGGAAAACTGTAGATATGGTATATTATCGGCAACTCAAGAGTAAACCCAATTAAAATTAAAAAAAAAAACATTTGAATTCAATTCAACATTTGGCTATATTTATTTTAGATATTTTACAAGCGTTTCATTGTAATCATACATAGATTAATATTATATGAAAGTCCATATACACTATAATGTATATAATTGCACAATCAAGTGACTCTTACTTTGTACGTAAACTAGTTTTTTTTTTTATGTATTGTTCACATGGAAGATCCTGTTGCATTTCTAATCAAATTCCCATGTTCTAGTATTGGTTCTATGGTTCTTCTGTATTATATCACATACAGATGCTTGGTAGGCTGTGCTTTAATATCTTGCGTATTGTTTAATCAGAAAGTTTATTTTGAATTTAAAGTAATTTGCCAGAAATGAAGCTGACAATTGGAATTTCTGTTGGTACGTACATTTGGGCTCTTTGTTGAGCACTTAGCTTTGGCGCAAACATGTAAAAGTAAAATCGAATCACAACAATCTAACAACAATTTGAATTAAGCTAAAAGACATGACGAAGACAACAAACAAACAAACACCTGCAAATTCTATGGCGAATCAAACTATTTCATAATACTCGATAGGCTCGTGTAGCCGCTGTTGCCTTGGGTTGTCTCCTGGCGTCGACTGCAGCACGTGCAGCAGCACAGGTTTCGCACCACATCCACGAAGCTCGTCTGCTCGAAGTCATCCAGATCGTTCATGAAGACACCAGAACTGATGTCAAGAGCGGTGCGTGTGCCCACAAATGCCTTGAGATCGGTGACGGGAAACCCATCCTTATAGTACGTCTTAATCGTATCGTAGGCGTCCATAATGACAGCGATGAACAGCGATAGCACAACGTAGATGTACAGCGAGATAAAGGAGTACAGGTAGATCTGACAGAACCACCATAGCCAGGTGGCCTTGTTGGACAGCGTCGCAAACGTTGCGAACATATCGTCGCCATTGATCAGCGCAAAAAGGCACTCAGAGGTTGTGGCCAGCGATCGGAACTTCATATGATATGGGCCCAATATAAGCCAGCCGCAGAACACGAAGCCCGCATATATCAGCAGTGCAGCGATTAGGAAGCGTAGAATTTTCGGTGCAGCTTTCTTCAGAGTGAGTATTACCACATTGTAGGTCTTGAAGAAACCCAAATAGCGTAGCACACCGAACCACACCAACATATTGCCAATGCCCAGAAACAGTGAGCAGGTATCCCACTGGTCGACAACCATGTAACGGCCTTCGATTTGTTCTTTTAGCGCCGAGCCGATCATTAGCAAGACATCGTTAAAGATGATCATAATATACCTAGAAGACACAGATAGTCAGTATATATCAATATATATATAGCATTTATTTCACCAACCAAAAGTTGACAAACTCCAGTCCTCCATCGAAGCTCAGTTCCTTGCCGAAATGAGAGCGGAAGAAGTTTTTGGTGGTGCACTTCAGCAGGTAAGCTCTCCAGAGAGCGCGAGTGCACAGGGCAAAGGAGAGGGCGCAGGTCAGGAGCACAAAGATATTGAGACTGCTCCTCAATATGGCATCGAATCGTGCCTCCGAAATGAAGTCCGTGTCGCCCTTGCACTTCAGGCGCGTAGCTTCAGCATCGAGTGACAACAGCATTTGGCCGTCGTGATCCCGGTTATTAAACAGTATAGCTATGTCGAACCTAAAGCAATCGGGCGCGGACAAGGCCCCCGAGTTGGCCTTAAAATTCACGGTTTTAATATGGAACGATAGCTCCGCTGTAACCAGCGATGCGAAGTTCACCTCCACGCCTTGACTTAATAAATATTTCTCGACTCCAATGCTGGATACATTTGGCGGCAGTTTCTCGCACAGCTCATAGATATGTGGATCAAAGATATATGACTCATTGAAACCAAATATTGTGCCCTCTCGATAGTTCTGCATGCAGAGCGTCAACGGTGGCATCGTATTGTTAGCGGTGGGATAGAAGTAGGGTCCAATCGAACGGCTGACATTGCCATAGCCGTCCAAAGCAAACTGGACCGTGTTAAAGAACTCCGACTTCTCATACAATGCAAATGGTCCCACGGCAGGCGGATAGCTCTCAACTTCACGTGACGAGTCCCAGCCCTTCAGAAACAGATGCGAGAAGGCAATGCGATTATCCCACGTATAGTTGATGTGGTTGTAACGGGAATGCGCAAACAGGCAAAGCTGCATCGTCACCAAAATTATCTTCACGATCTGAAAGCAACAAAGAAATAAGTTAAATTCGAATCGATTTAAGTTAACAGAAACCGCTAATTGCGTTTCTCATGAGATTTAGAGGTACAACAGCCTAGGCATAGTATATTATTATAAATATATTGATCAAACAACAAAAAAGATGAGAATTCTATAAAATGCTAAAGCAAAACTACATAAACTCTATATACCTTTATATCTAAAAGATCATTTTTATTTATCCTAATTAGTCCTCTTGAATCTGTCTATTGTTCTAGAAGCACAAAAGCTGCGAGCGCACTTACATAAATATGTTTGTTTGTTTGCAAAGTAATTAAACAATTGATTAGATTGTTGACGTAGACGAAAAATTTGTGCTAATTATTCGTGGAATCATCTCTGTGTGGGAAAGAGTACATATATAGTACATATATAGAAAGAGTACATATAGTATATGTCTCTAGTGATAAAGGCGAACTAAAAATACTCTCTATCTAGCCATACATACATATTTATATTCATATCTATCATTTCTTTTTTATTTTCTATATAGGAATAGCTACGACGCAGACTATTAATCATGGCCTTAGAAAAAAGTACCTAGTCGAAACAATTATTTATCATGTGGCTAAGTAAATGCTTTTAAGTAAGTGCTTTAAAGTAAGTGTATTACGTGTTTCTTTATAGTTAGAATCAGAGATAAGGCCAGGTAGGGTTGATGTAAGTGTATGGGTGTGTAATCATCGGCTATTGTTTAAACAAAATAGATAGTTGTAGGTAGGTGCTCAATTTTAAGTGCCTTACAAACGGCATAAATGTTGAGCAATATTTTTGCCGCGGGCAGAACAATTTCATTGTTTAAAAGATGTGTCACACGAACAGAGAATTCGCCCCCTCGGCACGGCCATCACGTGAGCAAAGTTCGACCAGATGAGTGGAACTGGGAGGCAGGTTTCTGAGTGAGAATGTTTGAGTGTTTTTTGTTCTTTACCTGCACCACAAATTTGTAGGGAAACTTTCGGCGCGCTTGCCATTTCTCGATGGGATTCATAAAGAAGAACTGCAGCTTGCGTCGCATGCGCTCTTCGTTGTATGACGCTGCAGAGGTTGTGGCCGTTGGAAACTGCGGCTGCTCGACATGACCCTGGGCTGATGCTGGCGTTGCTGAGACACTGGCTGTGACAATGTTTGGCGCCACTGTCACCACAGGCGTCGACTGCTGTTCCATACGCTGCCGCAAGATCCTTGTGTTCACATAGTCATCATCGCTTTCGCAGCGCGAGTTTTCGCCACTGCTGGGCGTATGTGGATGGTTTTGTGCAGCTTCGTAGCTGTCCGTACGGCGCTTGACGGCTGGAGCTGCAGCAGCAGCAGCTCCAGCGCCGTAGTTTTGCATTTCAATATATTGCACTGGCTGCGTGTCGAGGTCGCAGGGTGTTGCGTAGTTGCCTCAGTGTAGAGATTTCCTTTTGCTTTAGTTTATCCAACATGCAAAAGAAATTCCACACACACGCAACAGGCGAACAAAACTTGGGTATATAGAGATGGTTTAATGCGCGACTGCGACGTTATTTAAGTGAATTGATAATAAATACTGCCAAAAATTATAATATACGCAAAGTGCTTTGTTTTCGCCAATGTTGTTATCGTCTCGATAGGCCGATAACTTGTATTCGGATTTGCGATATATTCGTGATAACAAATCACGGTATCAAGCACTTGCATTTGACCTCAAGTGCATTAAGGGTATTCTTATTAGTGATTTCATGTTAACAATGCTAAACAATTAAAATCAATTAAAATAAATAAAAAGCATTGTATACAAATTTTAGCTAACTCCTTTCTTGAAATTTTTTCTTGAATTGTTTATTTATTTATTAATTTACCTTTATCGATAGGTCGTGAGCACGACTAAAACGACGTTATGGAACTAACCAAAAATTGCGCGCGCGCGTTTAAAATTTATAAATAATGAACCGATTTGGAATAGCAGTAGGTATTATCATCGTTTCCGATGACGGTAAGTAATACCTTTGAAAGCTTGTATGTTTAATGATAAAAGCATTATTTTAAAATATAATTTATATAAAATCTAGTTTGAATCATAAACGTAATTTTATAAAGTTTAAATGACATGCTTTATTTTTCTTAAAATAAAAATAAATAACCTTACTTTAAAATAAATATTACAACTAAACAAATAAATTAATCGAATTCATTTAAATTGTACTTTTAAGCACATGACCCTTTGCTCTTTATCGACACCTCTGTAATTTATAAAAATAAAATATATAATAATTAATTAATTAACATAAAATATAGAAAAACTCACTGATATTTAGACATGTCGAATAACACTCCAATTGGGTTTCTCCCGTATACATATATCCGTCAGAGCCACAAACTATTTCATCATTTTCATCATAGACTTTCGCACAAATTTTCTCACAATGAGCGTCATTGTCCTGTTGGCTGTCGGCTGAGGATTCGGGTGAAAACGCTGTTGGCGCTGGCTTATAGTCGTTGTCCTGAAATTAAAAGAGTTTTTTATTTTAATAACAAATAAGGATAATTAAATTAGAAGGAATGAGAGATGGAGCGGGAGGCAAGACTGAAGATGATGCCTATATTAATGTAATTAATGTGTAAATCTTTAATTATTAAAATAACTTAATTCAAAGCTATTTAGATTGTCTTCTAGTTTCTGGTAAGACGGTGAAAGTATTAGAAAATTTGACTATTCGAAAATGTTGAAATTCGGAAACAAATTAAGGCTGATTTAAATCTTTATGATCGCTACCGCAGTACTTTGATTGATATCAAGCATCCGAAGCGGGAAGAAAGTTGTGAGCCGAGACATTTAATGGAGTGTTTGGCATTTGTTAATGATGGAAAGTAGCCATGTTCTTCACAGTCATTAAGATTGTGATCAAATGTTCAGCTGATAAAGCCGCAGCCGCACTGTTATTATTATTTTTTTTCTTTCTATTTTTGAGTTATCTAGTTTGAAGAGAAAATACTAAAATGAGCAAGAAATAGACTCACCTTGTTGTCATATTCGGCGCTCTCCTTTGGCTCCTCCTTCACGGGGGCCACGCTCTCGGGTATGGGCGCCACGCTCACAGCGGGTGTTTGCGGTGGTGGTGGTGCAGCTGTGTGGGTTTCGTAGTAATATTTTTGTCCATGTGGCGCATTCGTATAACTAGCCGAGCCTCTGATCGCATCGTGCTCCGTAAACTCAAATCTCACTGGCTCGGGAGTCACTGTCTTCTGTGCGCCATGCCGGACATGACTGTACGTCGACGCTGGTGGCACTTGAGTAGTGCGCGGTGTCAACGAAGTGGACAAGATGTGCTTCACAGACTTATTGCCATCCGACTTGACAACAAAGGCATTTTGTCCTGCCTGATAGCTGCCGCGCACCACAGTCGAACTATGCGGTGCTGGATCCTGCTGATAGAAGAGATCTGCGACTCGCAAAGGCTTGTTATAGCTGGATGAAACGCTGCTATCCAGCAGCTGTTGCTGATGTTGCTGTTGCTGCTGCTGTTGCTGCTGCTGTTGTTGCTGCTGCTGCTGTTGAACCAGTCTCTGTTGCTGGTAGTTGATTTGATCACGCTCCAAGTCTAGCTGCTTGTAGTTGGGCTCGCGTCTGGGCAGGAAATAATCATTGGTACTCATGAAATGCAAATAGCTTTCCGCTTCCTTGGACAGCTGCGAGGTCTGCTGATAGTTGTTGGCAAATGGAGCGACATTCTTCACATTGTCTGTGTCTTCGTAGACGGCATAGCCGCTGGCAGCTTGTGCCAATTGCTGAGGCTGCTTGGTCGGTGTCTCGGCATAGTTGGCCACATATTTGCTGGCCTCCATTGGTATGGCGTATTGTTTGATTGGTGTATATCCTGGAAACTTCTGCGGTTGCTCCTTGTTCACGTTGTAGTGGGGCGGCGAGGCCTTGAAATTCGGCGTATACTGGTTGACATTGTAGTTGAATTGTGGCGCCTCCTTGGGCCGATAGAACTGATTCTTGCCCACATCCAGCACAGGCGCCGCATCCTTGGAGTGGGCAAAGCGGTTGCCGCCATTGCCAGCATAGGGCCAATTGCCATTGAACTCACGCCGCAGCAGCTGCTGTCCAGCGAGCACTGGCGGTGGCATCGGTGGTCGCCAGGGTGTTGGTGGCCTCAAGTTGTCTCCATTTGGTCGCAGGCGTGGCCCTTGCCCTGGGCCAACGCCAACACGGCGATTGGCAGGGAAGCTGGGTGGGGGTTCCCTCAGGAACTGCATTATGCGTGCAGTGCGAGGCGATGCAGTAGACGTTGCACTCTCCACTTCCCGCTGCAGGCAGACTGCAGCCAGCAGCAGCAGCACACTCAACACATACATAATGGCAGGCATTATGTTGCTTCTGCTATTCCTACTCTTCCACATATTTGAGTCTGATCTGTACGAAAACTCGCGTATCGCGTCGCTTCGTGTCTGACTTCTGCGACTGTCGATCAGCATTTAATTCTGCCGTTGGCCGCGCAGCTCTTCGGTTCTTCAACTTTTACTTTACTTTTACTCGAAATAAACAAATTCCGATTTTCTTAAAATTTAACCAACAACAACAACAACAACGACGACGACGACGCACACAGAGCTTTGTTGTTGAGCTTCTTTTGTTTCGAACTGGTTGTTTGTTGGATTGATCTCTCCTATTGCGGTATCTGTTGGCAACTGAAGCGCGATCCGCGAAGTGAGGAGCTCAGCACGCTCCGTTGTCTCTGGGTCAAATGCTGCAGATTGGCTTTTCTGCCGCTTCTCCTATTTTTCAGCAGAACACAAAGCGAAGCTTCATCGCGCGTATGCAAGGAAACCGGATTGTTAAGTTTAGTTTTAGTGTTAGTTTAGCTGCGACAGCACCCGAAATAGCATCAATGCATTCCAAAAGCACTGCGTGAACAGCCTCTTCTAATATATTCGTTTCTCTTTTTCTTTCTTTGTGTCAGCGCAGCCATGGACTGCAAAACTTCTGAGGCTCAAACTTAATGTGGCTAAAGCGGGCATTATATTAAATCAAATTCCATTGAACCAGGGCTGCGAAATGCAGGAAACTTATTCAGTTTCGTTCAGTTAACAATTATCTTGTGGTAACCTAATAATAGAATTGAGCCAAATCTTTTAGTATTTTGATTTAAATATATTTATTTTATTTAATTTCACGTCAAATTTTATATATATATATTCTTTTACCATAATCAAATAATCTTAGGTAAATATAAATTTAAATTAAGGAAATATTATTCCTTTAAATATGCATATGAATAATATAAGGTATTCAATGGTCTTTATCGTATAATTACCCGTCTTCATTTCTGGTTTTAGCTCATCTCTCTGCCAGGCATCTTACGTCTGTCTAATGACAAACCAGTTTCAAGGTTTCTCTCACGCGCTGCGTAAACAAGAGCATTACAATACAATATTGTTCCATTTATAATTGGATAATTGTTCTAATCAACTCCGTTGATTCACTGGGTATTGTGTACTATTACGTTAAAGTTTTCTCTCCAAGCGAATTGAGTAGCAATTTATTTTTTTTTGTTCGTTGTTTTTTTCTCTTTATTTTTATTATTTTCTAAAGCTTGAAAAATAAAGATTTTAATGCCCATGCAGCCCAATTATAAAACGCATGGTTAAAACTTTCACTACGGTATTTCGGTTTTGTTTTTTTCTTCTGAATGATATTGTTATGCAAATCAAGCACAGTTAAAGATAGATAACTATTCAAGAAATACTACTGTTATTCTCCAATATACATATGCATTGATGCGATAATTAAGCTGTGACTTTCTGGCTTAAAATATTTTTGGTGCCTACCCTTTGTTTCATTTAGTAAAAATTAAATAAATTTATTTAGATGTTTTAGATGTTAGCGTGCATAGATAATTTAATATCATATAATATATATAGAATGAACACCAGCTTTATGGCTCCTCCTTTTTTATGTCAGTTTCTTCGGGTATATTGTGATTGGCTTCTCTTCTATTTCCAAGCACTATGACTATTTTTGTAGTGCTTAGCAGGGAGCAGTCGGATACGCGATTCTACAAGAAATGTATGTCTAAATGAAATAATATGAGACATTGAACTAAACTTACAGAATGTACTCGACTGTAGCGCACATTGCTGGTGCTCAGATTATTATTGTTAGTGCTGCCATTTCGCCGAAAACTCGTTTCATCTCGCATAAAACTCGATTGATCTCGAGCAAAGCCGCTGTTATAAAAAGCTCCAGCTTTCTTGCCGCATAGAATTTCTTTGAATGCAACTCGATAGCGCTTGGACATCACATTGTATACAATTGGATTGATGGTGCTGATACGAATTAGAGGCAGGAGTTTAACTAGTATCAGACCCATTGCGTATATGAACTTACCATGACACGTAGTAGGCAAAGCCCGCGATCGAGAAGAGCCACTCGTTGACATTCTGAAAGCAGGCAAAGTTCTTGGCGTATAAGAACCACAATCGTTGCAGATGAAAGGGAAACCAACAGACAAAGAATGTGATAACAACGGCGGCTGTTAAAAGAGAAGAATTATAGCTAATTATATTAAATTAAACTATTATATATATTAAGCTTACCCAACATTCGTATAACGGCTCGCTTTTTCTTCTGCGAGCTGCGAGACTCTCGATTTCGTGAGCCCTGCTGAACTCCTAAGGGGAAAATTTTAATTGAAAGTATTTTCAGTTTATTTCATTTCTAGCATACCCAATTGGTCCGTGGCTCTGGAGCGTATTTGAGCGCCCATGCGACCATACAGCACAAAAATGAGTATCATGGGTATGATGAAAAATATTATAAAAGAACCCTCAAACAAAGGATATTTATCGGGAAACTCTGATTCCATGGAGCAAAATGCAGATTCCAGTATTCGAGATCCATCTATTAGAGTAAGACGAATTTATTAAAAGTTTGTAGATATACATACATAAGCATATAGGAACTTGCGTCATACCGATTGGATAATTCAAGTATTGAATTTCAGTCTTAACACCGAATGGTATTGCAGTTAGGAAGCTAACGATCCAAAGCACTGTGATGATTCGCAGTGCTCGCTGAAAGCCGGACATGGCACAGACATGCAGCGGATAGCATATGGCCAGAAATCGTTCCATGGAAAAGGCAACAATTGTGAATACCGAAACATAGGTGCAGCTGTTATACAACTGTTATAATTGGATATTTAACTACATTTTAAGGGCCAATACTTACGCTTCCGATACAAATGCGCGCAGCTTACAGAACTGTAAGCCGAATAGAAACGGATATTGATGCCAGTAGAGAAATACTTCCGTTGGCAATCCTAAACATTTGTATAGTTACTTTAATTAGTCAACTAAAATGTGAGAGGCCAACCCACCTAAGAGTAAGTAAAGTAAATCGGAGACTGCCAAACTGAATAGATAATAATTCGTTGCCGTATGCATAGCCGCATGCCTAATGATAACCATGCATACCAAAACATTGCCCAAGACGCCGGTTATAAATATACCACTAAATATTATAGTGATCTAGAAAATATGCTCTATATTAATGGGTAATTTCTTCTAAACTGCCCAAATTGTCTTTTAACTTACCAGCAGCGCCTTATGTAGTGGCAGAGTCTGCGGACCGAGTATAAATTGTGTAAACTCCATAGGAGTGCAATTCAGGTTGGGGCAACCGTAATCATCTATGTCAGGCAATGCAGCTGCAGTAGCATCCATAGTGCCAAATTGGTTACTTAAATTCACATTCCAACTCGAATTCATATTCGTATTCGTAATCAGTTAAGATGCAAGAATCAGTTAAAGGTATTTCGAAGCATTTTTCGTATTGGTCTCTAAACTAAAAAAATTCCAATGCTTGAAACAGAGTCAAAAAGAAGCTGCCTAAGTCAAAAGTATATCCATATGACACTGCTTTTAAGGCTCAGAGCAAATTCAGCTCCTGCATAAGACATATTCACATCCGAATATTTATATATGAAGCTTTACACATTTACTTGACATTTATTTTAACTTTAACTGCATTAATCAATAATTAAATTATTTTGTAGACAATTTGCCGTCGAATTTGGGGGTTGCTCGCACGTAATATCGCAATTTCTAACTGAATCTCTTAGATGACCGCAGATTACTGTTCACACAAAATCATATTCAGATAAGAATGAACGTTTTGCAAATATGTACTTTTCTTCTTACTATGCGCCAAGGCAGGTAATTAATCTTTCAAAAGTAAACTACGTACCTGCCCACACATTTAAGCACATGGGGCGGAGTAAAGAGAAAAGCGTCTTAATATTAATATTGCGAATTGAGTTAAGAAACGAATTGTTATCTTCTAATACATTTATCTCTGTTTGTATTTGCATATGATCTTTAACTTACATTCAAAAATACGTTACATATAAGAGCTTTAAAAGTATTCATTGATCCATTGGCGCTTAAAATACGCAAGCACTGAATTGTTTGCACTTCATGTTAAGCTGGCAAATATATAAGTAGAAAAGTAAACAATATAATTGATTAGATAAAAATCCATCTTAGCCAAATAGCAGCAAAGAGATAAATTTAATAGCCGCCCTACCTACAATTTTAATCACTTCTTAAGTGTACGGCAATGCAGGTAAAAATCTCTGATTTGAATAAAAATGATAAGGCCTTTTTTTTTATATTTTATTGAGAAAGATTCCTCAACTAATTTATTGTTAGACGCTTACATATTTTAAAATGATTATGAACACATTGTTATAAATACAATATTATGACAAAATAATTATATTAAATATTTATAATGATTTAAATTTGTTATTTTATTTATTATTTTGCTTTCTTTTTAAAATAAATAAAAATCAAATACAAATTGAAACGGTTTTCTTTACCGATAGCTTCTTTATACTCAAAATGGCAATTTATTTGCGAAATAACTCATTTTAATGAATATCGCAATATACAAATATCGATAAGCAACCCATTCATCATATCCGTTACACCGTCATATTTTATTTAACAAGTATCAGTATCGCACTGTTCGCTCACCACTGACTAGTGCTCCTCTTGTGTAACAAATAGAACAAGAAATAGTCTTTAAAGTCTGGCAGAAACAAAATAATATAAAAGCCATGCAAATATGCAAGAGTGAATAGTGAGTTGAAGTCAAGCAACCACAAGCAATGCAGCTAAAATATTAGCTAATTACAATGGAAAACCACATTGACAAAGACAAATAAAAATTATCGATAATTCAGATTTGTTGGTGCGGGGACGGCTACATATGTGGCGGTATATTTTGTAAATTTGTTGTGAAATTTAATGAATGTGCTACGATTTTAATAAGTTTCGCTCAACTATTTGACACATATCGGGCAGTGTTACCAAGCGTAATTAATTTTTGACCCTGGCGCAGACGTATAATCCATAATTTCTATGCAACTGGCTTGGTGGTTTTCCACGTCTATGACATCATAATCAGTGCGAATCAAGTATTTTTTATGTTGTGACCAGTCGCAGGATAAATAAGGAAAATTTTGGTGTAAAACGATATTTGTTATTGCAACGACTCAATTGACATATGTGTGTATATATGTATGTATGCTTGTACGCACGTACTCATGCACTTAAATATTTATTTGCATGTGTAGGTGAGTACATCAATAAGTACTCACGTATATATAAACGTGTGTGTCACTGAGCGATCGGATAAAAAAAAGAAAAGAAAAAGAAATAAAAGAAACAGAAGTCAGCAAGCAGTGTGAGCAGAAGTAGGCGTAGTTTGGTGCAATTGGGATTTATGACTCATAATTAAGATACACCCTAAGAAACAAAAAACCGACGGCTGTTTTGCAATCAAACAGCACAAAGTACATATGTTCAGACAGTGCCACATACAAACAAACAATACATAGATATGAGCTATGTGTTTATATAAATGCATATATGTATGTAGATATATACGTATGTATGCAAATAGATATACATATGTATACCGCTTACATACGTACGCTTGTATGTTATTAGAGCACAGGCGCAGTGAAATATCAATAGTAATAAAAAACTCTCGATGCATAACATAACAAAATTGCACGACTAGAATAAACAATGTTCTCTTGCATCGGAATTAAACCTGTAACGAAATATAAATCGATTATTAATCGGCTTTTTCCTATATTCTGATACAGACAATCAATTAGCTACAATCAATCTATTTTCTCCAATACAATTCAATGTACATAAAAGTTTTGTGTTTTCTTCTGCAGATTCCATGTGACCATAGGTTGTTGAAAATATTGCAAAATTGGACAAACCCTTTGCGACTTTGTACGACATAGAGAGGTCGTACCCACAAACAGTATTCGGAAGGAAAGCACCATCAGCGAAGATGGTACTACTTCCAGTACCACGCAACCTCAAAGGTAGGCTCCAAATATTGCCATTCTAATCAAGTGCATAGTTGATTATTAATAGTTAAATAGCGTACGGTTAGACTAAAATTTTTGCAAATTTATACATATTCATTGAGTTTTTTTTACTTTGCAGAAATAACTCAGATATTTCTGGTGAGGAACAAACTGTGCAAGAAGCTAAAATCCAAAAACCGGGACAGTGTGCTTCTAATAAAACTGCCTCCCCAAGGAGAATCGTCAGTCCGACTTCTAGATTAAGGGGCACTGCACAGAGAAGCAGATATCGTCGAAAACAGGAATCGGCTCCTGTACACACTAGTAGCACCAGCATTAGCACCAACAGCAACAGCAACGCCAATATTAGCACTCAGCTTCAGTTACATCAAACAGTAGCACCAGCAGCATTGGAACCGAAAACCGCCTCGCCTGCATCACATAGTAAAATTAACGTTTGGAGTCGGTTACTGCGACAGTTCTCAGGAAGCACTCTAACTGGAAGATCAGTTGGTAGCAACAATAGTTCGAGGGGACAAATCAACGTTGACGAGGCAACCGTTATTAACTCTGATAAGGGTGAGGAGTCCGTGACAGTTAGCGTTGTAGGAGTTGGCCTAGAGGCAAAGGATACTACCGTTGCGAAACATAATGAGGAAACAATGGATGGTGAAGCCCAGCCATCAGATGCAGCCAATAGCCCAAGTTGTCAAGAGGCCTCTGTAGTGTCCGCGGATAACAGCAAAGACAAAGACATGCCAGCCAAGGCTGTTGTGTCCCCGTCCCCCGCTGCTGATGCCAAGCCGAAAAAGATGGAAGGCCGTAAATCGTCATCTGACACGGGCATAGAGCCGGGGCTGAAACATCAGCTGACGGGCAGTGGCCCGCAATCGATGACTGGCCCACTCCCTTTCAAGTCGCCTCACGGCAAAGGAAATAAAACGGGCAAGGGAGCGGACAACTTTGTGCAGACAATACGTTTTGTGCGTAAAAATGTGGAGCAATCCAACAGAAATGCGAATCCGTTGCAGTTTGAGGAGCTGGAAACGGAATTCCCTCGTGATTACGATGACAACATTGAGATGTTGTCACGGGAGGCGGAGCATTTGGAGGAGCAATTCCGTACGCCTACCCGCTCAAATACCACAGATTCGAGTAGTCATCAAGTGGCTGGCATTATTGACAACATTATTACCGAGGCGTCTCGCAGCGTGAAAACCGAAAAGACTCAAGTTGAAGTGCCATCGAAACCTGCCAATAAACAGACAGCCGGTGGGAAGCGCGTAGGCTTCCATGTTGAGGAAAAGCGCGATAGCGAGTTGTTGCACGATGAAGCAAAGGTTGAGGACTCGTCCAAGCAGTCGGAACAAGGAGAGGGCATTTCTGGAGACACCACCATTTCTGGTGCAGAAACATCGGTTTCCCAACAACCATCGTCAGCACACGCCGCATCGGCTACCTCATCAGTCACATCTCTGACAAGGGAGCGCAAGAGTGATGAGGACGATGATCCTGTTGCGATGTCGCCATGTGGACGCTTCTTCAAATACGATAAAGAAGTCGGTCGTGGTTCCTTTAAAACTGTCTATCGCGGCCTGGACACTCTAACCGGAGTGCCGGTTGCCTGGTGCGAATTGTTGGTAATTTCATCAATGATATTGTGATAAATCAATATGTTTACGCCCATAGTAACGCCTCTTTTATTTTAGGATAAACAAGTGAAGAAGAGTGAACGCACTAGATTCCGGGAAGAAGCGGATATGTTAAAGAAATTGCAGCATCCAAACATTGTGCGATTTTATACATATTGGGAATTTCCAGTTGGACGGAAGAAAAACATAGTACTAGTCACCGAGTTAATGTTATCTGGTACTTTAAAGTCGTAAGTGGGCTGATGAATCACTTAAGCTATACAACATTATTGATTGAATTTGTTTGAAGGTATTTAAAACGATTCAAAAAAATACACCCAAAGGTATTGAAGTCATGGTGTCGTCAGATCCTAAAAGGTCTCAACTTCCTGCATACTCGTCAATTTCCTATAATTCATCGTGATTTGAAATGTGATAATATTTTTATAACTGGCACCACTGGTAGTGTGAAAATCGGTGACTTGGGACTGGCAACTTTAAAGAATCGGTCCCATGCTAAATCTGTGATTGGTACACCTGAATTTATGGCACCCGAGATGTACGAGGAGCACTATGATGAATCGGTTGATGTCTACGCCTTTGGCATGTGCATGTTGGAAATGGCCATATCCGAATATCCGTACAGCGAATGCAAAGGCCCCGCCCAGATATACAAGAAGGTGATATCCGGTATCAAACCAGCCGCACTCTCGAAAGTCGAAGATCCCAATGTGCGTGACATCATAGAGCGTTGCATTGAGCTGAAAAAGGAGGATCGGCCCAGATGCAACGAGCTGCTGGAGTCCGAGTTCTTTGATGAGGACATCGGCATACGTGTGGAGCCCACCGCCTCAGAACAGTTCCTCTCAGATCCTAGCATTAACATCATTGAGTTTCGTCTGCGATTCATGGATCCAAAGAAGCGTTCTTCTCGGCACAAAGAGAACGAAGCCATTCAGTTTGAGTATAACATTCTGCACGATGAGTACGAGCAAATTGCCCAGGACATGATGAAGGAGAACATCATATCGGAAGACGACTCGCGTGCAGTCGCTCGCCTCCTGAAAGTGCAAGTAGTTTCGCTGCTTAAAGAGCGTGCTCAGCGCCAAACACAAATCAAACTACAGAACGAAAAGTCGCGACTGGAGAAGCTGGCATTGCAAAAGCTGCGCGAAAGCTTGCCAACCAACGTCGAGGAGGAGGACGACGAGGATGAGGAGTCTGAGGACGAAGAGGATGGGGTTAAATGGAATCAGCGACTCAAACTCGAAATGCTAAATACCGACTCAGAGACTAGCTTGGTCACCTCCACAAACAGCACCGATCCGCAGAATCTACTCACAAGATCGACCACTTCTATTCAAAATGGCGGAAATCAAATACAGCAACAGCCGCAGCAGCAGTTGCCACAGTCAATGCCAGGGCAGCAGAAGGTAATCGCATCTCCAGCCATCGCTCAGGTGCAGCAACACTCAACGACAGTTCACTACATACAGAACCCTCAGATGGCTTCATATCAGAATCCGAACAACGCCATGCAGGACATTGCGAATGGGCATGGTCAGGTCATATCACCGACAGGCAATCAACAGCAGCAGCAACAACAACAACAGCAAGCAGCTCAACAGCCAGTGGTGCAATTGCAAGCTCCGCAACAGTCTGCACCGCCAGCACAAATGCTACCACAGCAAGTGCAGGTACAACCAGTTGCAGTGGCCCACCCACAACAACAACAGCAACAGCCTGCTGCTGTTATGCAGCAGCAGCAACAGCAACACCTGACCGAGCAACAAAAGGTACAGCAAATACCATTACAACAGCAGCTGCAGCAACTTATGCATAATAATGTACCAGCAACTGAATTGGTGCAACAGCAGCAACAACAGCAATACTATCAACAGCAGCAACAGGCACAGGCAACACTTCCAATGCATCAAGTGCAAATCCCACAGCAGCAACAGCCATATGCGATGCAACATCCTCAGCAACAACAACAGCAGCAAATTCAGCAACAGCCAATGCAGCAGCAAATGCAACCACAACCGATTCAGGCGCAACTACCAACATCACAGCAACAACAAATGCAGCAAGCGATGCCACAACAGCATCAATTGCCACAGCAGCCCATTCCAACTCAACCAATTCAACAGCAGCAGCCCATACAACAACAACAGCCCATCCAGCAACAGCCTATTCAACAACAAGCCATTCAACAACAGCCCATACAGCAACAACCCATTCAGCAGCAACCTATGCAACAACAACCCATTCAGCAGCAACCTATGCAACAACAACCAATTCAGCAACAACCAATGCAACAACAACCCATTCAGCAGCAACCTATGCAACAACAACCTATACAGCAGCCACCTATGCAGCAACAACCCATTCAACAGCCAACAGCAGCACAGCAACAGATTATACAGCAACATCACTTGCAGCAACTGCATCAGCAGCAGCAGCAACAGCAACAACAGCAACAGTTCGTACAGCAACAACAACAGTTCCTTCCAAATGCATTATCGCAACCTCATCAAATTCCAATTTCGACAATGCAACCAGTTGTTGCTGGTGCTGCTCAAATTATGGGGCAACAGCAGCAGCCGACGGCAATACTAATGCAAGGACAGATGCAAGTGCCGCCAGTGATGCACCAACAACCTCTTCCGACCTCATTTAATCAGCCACAGACAAATCCCCAACAGCACCAGCAGCAGCAGCCTCAGCAACAGCAGATTGTTCAACCAATTGTCAATGTTGCTGATGTTCAGCAACAGCAAGCCCAACAACTAGTTGCCCAAATACAGCAGCAGCAGCAGTTCCTACAAAATCAGCAGCAGCAGGCATTACAGCAGCAACAGCAGCCATTGCAACAGCAGCAGCAGCAACAGCCATTGCAACAGCAACAGCAGCCATTGCAACAACAGCAGCAGCCATTGCAGCAACAGCAGCAGCCATTGCAACAGCAGATACCCTTAGAACAGCAACTGCAACAACTGTTGCACAGTCAGCCACAAGCTCAAATAGTACATCAACCAGCACCAGCACAGCAACAACAGCAGCAGCAACAACAACAGCCACAGCCACAGCCTGAACAACAATCCCAACAGCAGCAGCTGGCAAGTAAACCGATTACCCAACAACCAGCACCTGCAGCACAGGAGCTAACACAGGTTGCTGCAGCAACAAACTTTGATGCTGCAACAGCAAATGCGGAGCCACAGCAAGCGGCTGCAACTGCTGCAGATGCCGATAAGCAACAAAAGCAGCAGCAGCAGGCGGCTGCTGGAGCACGTGTGCAAAAGCCGCGTCGTTCGAATCGCAGTGGCAACGAACGAATACCAAAGCTAAGTGTGACCAGCGTGGACGAAGGCAGCGTCATAAATTGCCACATGGAGAACAAATTGAAGACTATAACATTCAAATTTGACATAGGCGATGTCAATCCCGTTGAGATTGCTAACAAACTGGTAAGCAATTGTTCAGCTGATTGCGGGGCCTTGCATTTTAAAGTACTTTGTGATTCGATATATTTGCAGATAGCACAAGACTTACTCTCGAATTGCCAGAGCACCGTATTCGTGGAAATGATAAACGATATTGTGGAGCAGGTTAAACAGAATCCAAATCAAATTCCTATTCCAACCACTTATCGCCGCAACATTGAGAAGGTACTTTAACTGACAACTAATCCCAGACATATACCTATATATTTTCTGTCCCGATTTTGCTTTAAACATTAAGAGAAAACAAAAGCGTTTCGTCTTGTGTTCGATTTATATGATCTAAAACAAATTTAAAAGTTCCCCATATGAAGCTGTGCGGCCACGGAGTCTCTATTTGGAATATATTGATTTTAATGGAGAGTTACTGCTACAACCACTTAGTTGTTCGTAACAACAATGGAATAACGACTATCCTCTCGATTTGGCTTCGTATATGAACATAATTTAGAGCGCGTAATCAAGATAAACGAAAACTGTTAATGATTGTTAATTTCAAATACGAGTGGACTCTCGAATGAAAACCGAAATCGAAATTCATTTTTAACATCATGTTGATTGTATGTTGTAATCTCTACTACTTATAATAAAACAGGTCCGTCACGCGTCTCTAACTCGACAGCGTTCCACATTTAGAACACATCAAAGACATAGATCTGTAAGTGTTAAGTGCACTGTTAAGGGCTTTTATTAATATATATGTATGTAATCTGATATATGTATACTCATATATACTTATGTACATATATACTTAGTTAAAAATAGGACTTATGATTTATCACAATTGAAACAATATGTTCGAGTACTTTAATATTGTTTAATGCTGTTATTTAAGTAAACTATTTTGTTTTAATAATTATTAAAAAAAAAATAAGCACGCAACAACAAAATATGTCGAAAAATTCTTGAAAACAATACTTATGAAATTATGTACGAAATTAATAACATGTATTTATGATTTTTTATTTTATGGAAAATCCAATTTACGATAGGAAATTTAATTGTATAATTAAAGAAACCCTTTGGTCAATTGTATTTTTATCAGGACGAAATTTGCCTACTCCCCTTTTTATAAATGTCTTTTTTGGTTTTATACAAATTAGAAATGCTTACGCGAAATTTACACGAATTTACTTATATTTATAAATAAATAATTCATGCTAAACTTCGGCTTGTCGAAGGTTTAATATCCTTGCAGAAAGATGTTCTCTTAGCTATAGTAACAATCCAGTAATTATTCCGTTTCCGTTAATATATCTGTATAAAATACTTGCATTAATATATGATTAAAAATAGTCAAATCTTCTGCTTGGATATACATCTAGGAAATTAGCTGAATAGCTGATTAGCTTAATTACTGTCAATGGCTTAAGTGCATTTAAATATATGTATATATATTATTCAACGAAACAATTATTTTAGCGGGATGAAACCGCGAGCGACATCACAAAGATGTTCGAGCCATCGACCCAAAATGCGGATGTTACGCCCAGTGGAGCTGCCGATGGATCAAATGCGGAACAATCTGCAGTTAGTGAGACGAGACCACGTGAAGCTTCTGGCCAAAGTAATGTGGAAATGCCAGCAAATACAGCCACGCCGCCAACAACCACGTCGACAATGTCCTCCTCTTCGACTGCTTCGCGCGATGCGGGCAACAATAGCAATGATGTGACCATTGGCTCTGGTTCCGTCTCACGCAAGACCAGCACCGCCTCGGAGTACACATCGCTGTCTATTGACTACATGCCGGACAACGCCATTACGCCAACAGGCAATGAGCCATTTCAGCCACTGGATGGCAGTCTGGACAAGCCGCAATCTGAGCAGAAGGCACGCAGCCTGGCCATAAGCCGCGTCCAAATGCTGCTGGAGTCAACGAGGAAAGAGGCGAAGCCTAGAAGCTTGAATTTGCCATTGAATCGGCAGTTGAAGATTGTGGATGATTTGAAGCACACCCGCAGCCTGGACGACCTAAGCGAGGTGAACATCACATTCGAGATGCCGCCCAGCAAGGCGGCCAAGCAGGCCAACGAGCTGAATGCAGCCAATGCGGACAAGTCCAAAGAGAGTGGCGTCCAACTGGGTGCAGTGCAGCCACCAGGTGCGGCCAACACGCTGGAGCAGCTGAAAATCGAACTCGAGAACATAACACACGCGCATGCCTTCGCCTCCGCCGTGGTGGCCTCCATCAACAACAGACCCTCGCCGAACATCGCCTCGATGAAGGCGCTGTCCTCCGCCCAGCAGCACGCCCAGTCCGAGACAGTGGTTGGTAGTAAAACTCTTGCTATGTGCTTACACGTTAATCGTAGAACTGCGTTATTCCATTTGGCTTATCTTCCTTTTTAATTTTTAATTTTTATATATTCTAATACAAAACATTTACTGTATATGTATTGTGTAGATTTGCGTATTTGTTGTTTCTTTTTCTGCATTATAATATTGCTTTTCGTTTTGTTGTTCCTTTAATATTAATATTTGTATTTGTGTAAATCTCATTGTTGAAAATTGTATATAACTTAGCATAAGCGCAAATTTAACTAATTTCGATCAAATAGCTTGGCAAAACTAAAATGCTTTGCTGATGGAGGGTATATAAAATTTAATTTAAATGTTATAAGAAGAATATTCAGTTTGTTTTTCAAACACAAAGTCCTTGGATCCAGCAAATAGCTAAAGAAAATATTCACATTAAAAAATTACTTTCATTCATTTTCTTCAGTTTTTTCCCCCCATATATTTTTCCTCGCATTTATATTTAAAAATATTATATATTTATGAAAAGGAAATCATTTGAGACCATCTCAAATATGGAGTTTTTAGTCCGCACTGGTTAAGGGTATTCGCTTTGTTATCATATATATAACGTTATAGTACTACATGTCCATCGGTTGAAGTAATATTTGTAGCTGTATTTGTTGTTCTTTATGATTTGATTTGTTTAATTTATGTACTAACGCTTTTCGTTTTTGGTCAACTTTAACCGATCGTTGTGTGTTGTTGCGCTTGTTCGTACTTGGCTTTGGGCATTTAGCATTAATTTGATTTTGATTCGCTTTTAT
The DNA here is from genome assembly GCF_054131105.1 of Drosophila navojoa. Lineage (NCBI taxonomy): Eukaryota > Metazoa > Arthropoda > Insecta > Diptera > Drosophilidae > Drosophila > Drosophila navojoa. The sequence continues at coordinate 15,891,891 of NC_142892.1, forward strand.
ATTTGAATGTGTAGATCAACAAATCAAACAGCGTGGGAGGTGGCAGTTCGGCGGCCTCGTTTGGCCAGAATACACCCACCGCAGCGCTGAATTCGGCTCGTGGCTCGTCCGTGTACAACTCGCGCCGCACGTCCATCGACAACAGCATGGGCTCTGATATGCAGCTGCCTGCACCGAACCTCAATGTTAACCATGAAGTTGCTGCTGCGACTGGCACTGAGGGCACAGCGAACGCTGAGACCGGCAGTGATAAGAAGTTGGCCAAACAGGAGAGTCTGGATAAGCTATCAAATACACTGACCGTGAACAGCGATACGAGAAATCCAAGTAATGGAGCTCTCAACCAGAGCTCTATAGCGGATCTAGAGAAAAAATTGGCTGCCTTACGCAATGCAGACAACACAGAGGAGGTAGATATCAATTCATATAATTATGTATTTATTTATTAAATGTGTTTACATGTTGCAGTCTAATGCTGCTCCAGCTGTGCCAGCGGCCAAGCCCGCAGAGGAGCCTGTGGCTAGTGTGAACGCACGCAAGATATCTCGCTTTAGCGTTAGTCGCGTGCAGGAGCAAAAGACTTCGACAGAGGCAACGGAAGCTCTGCAGCATCAGTTGAAGATTGATCTGCAGGTCGCGGGCCTCGCTACTGGCCAGGGTCACAACTATAATGCCAGCAACTCTGTGCAAAATGGCACCGCTGTCAATACACCCACTGAGCTTATTAGTTCGCCCATTCAAAACGTTCCGATGGCCATAAATGGCATTCAGTTAATATATCAACAGCAGAACGCACCGGCAGGCGTTGGTGTGGGCGTGTTGGTGCCTCAAGGAGGTCAAGTTGCTGCTGCCGCTCAGCCAACAAATGTGCAAATGCAACAGCAACAACAACAGCAGCAGCAGCAGCAACACATGTATTCAAATATGCCGCAGCGTCATCAGCAAATGCCGCAAATGGTGAACGCTGTGCAGCAGCAACAACAAATTCCACTGCAGCAACTGCAGCAACAACAACAGCCTCAGCAGCAGGCACAGCAGCCAAATCAGCTATTGGCTCAGCAGCAGCAGCAGCAACAGCAACAGCAACCAATACTACTGCAACAGCAACAGCAGCAGGCTGCACAGCAGTTCACGTTGCCAACATCACAGCCACAGCAGCAACAGACACATGCACCACAGCAGTTTATGCAGGCGCAAGCCAATCAAATGCACCAGCTGCCGCCGTTGGTAATGACAATGCCAATGCAACAGCATCAGCTGGCGGGGATGCCGGGTGGCTTGCCAAATCAAATGTCTGCCTCGCATCAGCTGCTACAGCAGCAACAGCAACAGCAGCAGACATTGCAAATGCAGTCGCATTTGCAACAGCAGCCGCAACAAACTGTTACATCCATTTACAACCAGCAACCGCAGCCAAATTTCCAAGTGTCTGCCTCAGGTCAGCTGCTGCAACAGGCGCCGCTGGTAGGCCAGCCACAGCAGACAGCGCAACCCATGCAGCATGTGCTGCAGCCGTTATTTAACCCAGCTGTTGCTGAAGGTGAATTTACTAATGAATGCTTATTTTCTGTATCTCCTGTAATACAACTTATATATTTATTGCAGTTGCAGAAGAGCCCGTGTCATTAGCCGCCACTCATCCTCACCTGTTGCCGAGCGATATTCAATCTGTAAGTTAATTCATTTGTTATCGAATCAGCTTAACTACATTGCTTTTATTTCCTATAGGACATCAAACATAATCTAGACTCATTGGTGAATCAGTTGTGCAATACACGTTTGGGCACAAATCAGCATCAGCGACTGTTGCTGCTGCGGCAACGACAGCTGATTGAGGAGGACGAGCTGCGTCTAAAGCACTATGTGGAATACGAAAAGTTTCAAAAGGCACTGCGCCAATGTAAGCGGCAAATTAATAGAAAATGGATCAGAATATATATTTAAGTGTTGTTTTTTTTCTCTCCAGCTCTAAGCACAAACGCTCCAGCAACTACCGCGTACTATTCACCAGCTGCTGCACCGGTTCAACCCAATTTGACAGCGCCAGCAGCAGCGGCACCGCCAACAGCATCGTCAACTACTACACCCGCAAGCTCTTCACAAACATAGATATGTAAATCCATTTTTTGAGTTGCCGTTGCCGTTCCTCGTATTCATGACAAGTCAAACAAAGAAAAACAAAAAATTGCTGCCCAATTGTTCGGCAACTGCTCTGAATTCTGGCTTTCTGGATTTCGATTATTGGAAAATATGGATACAGCGTTAGTTATTAAGTGAAAAGTTGTCGAATCATGGGGGGGATTGTCTGTAAATATGTAGTCACACAGTTTTGAGTTGATTTGCCATTGTTTCGCTTATTGTTTTACTTTTGTTTTTGATTTTACCCTAGTTCCCATTCTTTATATATGCAATGCTGTTTCCTCTCATTTGTTTTCTTTTTTTAATTCAAAATGAAGTTTTGAATTTTATTTAAGCAAATTGTAAATTTGATTAGCGCTAAAGTGTAAATAAATATTTCAATAATATCATATACACTCATACATCAATATACATACTTATTATTATTATATATATAAATACTATATATTTTAAACCATTCAGTGATTTATGTTTTGCGTAGTTACTAAATAAATAAACTTTTATTGAACTTAAATTGCGAATTCTGTTCCGCTGTTTATCGAAATGGTTTATTTGTTATTATTGAAGGAAGGCAAACAATGTCTTCACGATTTCTTTATATTGTCTGAAAATAAAGGAAATGACTCGATCCTAAATCATGTCTTAAAAAACAGTCTTTCGTCATACACACTCGGAAATTATTTATTTGTATATAATATAATGCAAACTTAAACAGTTTTTAATAAGACACATTGGTAAACACAATTGAAGGATGGAAACAAATAAATGGAAAGAAATAATAACAAATAGGTTTTGAAGGAATGGCATTTGATGCGCATTTTTATGCCTCGACATCCATGGTGTCTTTAATTTCGTTGCCCCATTCACGTGCCATGATCATAATTTCGTTCATCGATAGCTTGGGGCCAATAAGAGGATTCATTTGGGTTAAATAACAACACAACCAACTGCATAAAAGATGATAAGAATTATTGGATTATTCATAATATATATATACATATACACACACACGCAAATATATTCATAATATATTTATACATATATATACATATACACACACAAATATATTCACATGTATGTATATGTGTCTAAGAAGTCTCATGGTCAGTGAGTATAAACTTACAAGAGCCAGCAGGTAACGGCAGTTAGCATAATACAGCATTGTGTCACTCTGAAATGAAATATAAGCGTATAACATTATTTTCTAATAATATATATTTAAAATATTAATGTTGTAACTTACCCTCTGTTAGGGCCACGAGCGAAGAAGGGGCATATAAAACCAATGAACGCCCAAATGACGGTGATAACAACTGGAGGAACGTAAGCATCAACCATTTTTGTACACTTTTATTAACTTAGTTTTAATACTGCAGTTCTGCCGGGCTCAGCAGATTTATTAATTAAACGGAAAACACAAAATTATTAATAAGTGATCGCGAAGAAGGCACTTTTTCAATCTTATGAATATCACATGACAGCCATGGGACAAAAACATATGTTACCAGGGCTACCAAATGTATGTTTAATAAATTTGGTTCATTTGAAAGATAAAGACCACAGTGTTAATGTTCCCCAGATGACAGACAACAGTGCGGACAATCAAATCGGGAATCAATAAAAGTTCCCATATTTCAAACACTAGAATAAGAAATATTTTCAAAGTATTTTCTTTTTTGGCATTTGGAAATGGGAATTAAACAATAAATTTAATGTTCTTTTTATTTGCTAACAAAAATATATGAAATATCATAGGTGCCATAAGTTGTCAAATATCGATAGTATTCGATTTATTTAAGAAACCAAACAACTCTGTGCAGTCATCTAGGTATTACAGTTCAGTGGAAAAGTGACAAGCAAAAATACAAAATGGTCTTGGAAAGTACTATGATATGGTAAATAAGTGTTTTTAAATAAAGAAATGGTTGCACTGATTTCAATTTAACTTCTTTTTCATCTAGTTTCGACAACAGTGATTACCAACGCAATGGTGACTACTTTCCCACCCGTTTAAATGTACAGAAAGACGGCATCAATCTCGTCTGTCTAACCAAGCTGAGATCCAACCCCGAGAATAATGTTGGTCTGATGACTCTTTCAAAGTGCGCAGGGAGTTTATATATATATATATATATATGTCTTTCTGAGTATACTAACATTTTATTTATTTCCAGCACCGTTGAAGTGCTGGCTACACTAACCAGCGATGTGGGTCGGATATTCTCGAAGATGCATTTGATCCAGCCGAAGGGTGAAATAAATCTTTTAACTGGAATTCGCATTGCCCATTTGGTGTTGAAGCATCGCCAAGGTAAAAATCATAAAATGCGCATCGTTGTTTTTGTTGGTTCGCCAATCAACAATGAAGAAGGAGAGCTCGTTAAGCAAGCCAAGCGTCTAAAGAAGGAAAAAGTAAACGTGGATATTGTCAGCTTTGGGGATCATGGAAACAACATTGAAATATTGACGGCTTTTATTAATGCTCTGAACGGCAAAGATGGAACTGGTTCCCATTTAGTTAGCGTGCCGAGAGGATCGGCTCTGTCTGATGCCTTATTGTCATCGCCCATCATACAAGGCGAGGATGGTATGGGTGCGGCTGGTTTGGGAGGCGCCGTTTTCGAATTTGGTGTCGATCCCAATGAGGATCCAGAACTGGCTCTCGCCTTGCGCGTCTCCATGGAGGAGCAGCGCCAACGCCAAGAAAGTGAGCAGCGCCGTGCTGATAGCGCTGGGGGTGCTGAGGCTGCACCTCCCTCGATTGCAACTAGCGGAGACAGTGGCGCAGAAAGAAGCCCAGTCGTAACTCTTCCCAATTCGAACTCTGAGGAAGCCATGTTACAACGTGCATTGGCTTTGTCGACTGAAACACCAGAGGATAATTTGCCTGACTTCGCCAACATGACCGAGGAAGAGCAAATCGCTTTTGCCATGCAAATGTCCATGCAAGATGCAGCTGATGATACCGTGACCCAGCAAGCGAAACGTCCCAAAACAGAAGATGCCGCTGCCCCCATGGATGTCGATGAGGACTATTCAGAAGTGATTGGGGACCCAGCATTCTTGCAAAGCGTTCTTGAAAATCTCCCTGGAGTCGATCCCCAATCGGAGGCAGTGCGTGACGCTGTTGGCTCTCTCAATAAGGATAAAGACAAGAAAACTGATGGCAAGGATGAGCAAAAGAAATAAGCTACAAGTATATATTTATAAATTTGCATTAAAAAGAAATCATAAGTGAATTAATATCTCGTAATATATTATGCAGATTATATTCATGCTTCTAATAAAATAACACGCATATATTACCACAGGGAACATTTGTTGTTTGTTATATCAATTTCTACACACACCACTCTACAGCATATTTTCGCTGGCCAATAAAAACAACATTCGGTTTAACGCTTTTTGTAGTAGGCTTTATATTATATTTTTCAATCTACATTTATAAGCAACATTAATAGTATGAAATCGTGCCTGCTGTGCCGGATTTACTTGCCACCCTTGTAGTCACGGATATGGTAGAGCACCCAACCGGGAATGAACAAGGAAGCGACGCACATACCACCACCGAGAATTACTTTCTCCTGTAATTGATTAAAATTTTTGCATATTATATTAATTGTAGGACTCCAAAATACTCTCGAATAGGTTTACGTAACCCATCGAAGAATTCAGAATTACTCACCGCTGTGGAGACATGATTTGTTGGTGGTCCGGAGACGACGGATTGGCAGCGCCTTTGCATTGCTCCACGAATGGCGGGCACCAAAAGTTTAGCAGCACTATTTTGGAACATTTTTGATGTGAAAATTCTCTTTTTGCTTCGAAGACGATGCTGGTAATAAGTGCTCGATAGAGATGATAATACTACATCGATAGCAAGTTTACGGACGAGGTTTGTAAAAATCGATACCTCCAAGAGTGCCCATACTCAACCATAAAGACAAGAAAATACTAAGCCTCATTTTATAAACTATACTAAATTTATATGACTTAATGTTTTAATTGGCAAAAGTAAAAAAAAAATGTTTAAAGTTCTCTTTGAGACGGCTTAGCAATTTATTAATTTTTAATTAACTCAATATTACAAATCATGTTAGAAATACTTAATATACATTTTCTGTCAAAATATAACGGTTAAAATAAAGATTATTGAATAGAAAGTGGCACTGTTTAGATATATTGGGATAATAATTGATATTTTCATTCACTATTAAATATAAATGTATGTATACTGTTTGTATTGGTTTGTTGTGAATTTTTTATATTGATTGTTGTTTACATAGCTTTCGAGCTTCATTGTAAATATGTTTAATCGCATTGTTTTAAACAGATGAGATAATTTCCTAATTGTTCAGATGAGAGAGTTTAAATAATTGATATTTTAAACTCATCCATATAAATAACAGTAGGTTCATATATATTCATTTTGATGCAACAGAATTAGTTGACTTAAATATTCAAATTACTGCAACCATAACGTTTAGTCTTTGAATATAATTCAATATTATTTGATTACAATCTACTCTTTCACACCAATACAATTGGACATAAGTTTGAAGCTGCATTCACTTTATAGTTTATCAATTTATATTCTCACTTAACAATTAGTTAAATAGTTAAGGCCAAATACTTTAGAGCCAGTTATTTGTTACAAATTTTTTTAATAATACACATATGCTTATTCAGATCTACATACATCGACTTTTCTTTATAAGGCTAAGCGCTCAAATTTCCAATTTATGGTGTCTGGTGAGTTAGGTCACATATATATATATATAAATGATTTGTATATATCCATATTTTTTTTTATTTGAATCTCTGTTTAACTTAATTGAAAAAAAAAAACTGTATTGAGTTCTTCTTGTATGAAGCTAATGTTATTCGGAATGATAAATAATAGTAAAGAATATTTTTTTTTATTAATTTTAGCTTTGGAATATGTCAACATAATAATTTGTTGTGTGGTTAATTTATTTAAATTTGTTTTTTTTTTTTTTTTTTTTTATGAAATTCGTTTTTTGTTTTATGTATATAACAGCTGATAACATAACATAAAATATCTTAAGTATATATGTGGGTTTTTTCTTTTTGCAAAGATCATTATAATCGAATAAATAAAAATAGAATATAGAATATGTTGAGATTACAAAGAATGTTTTCTGCATTATTCGAATTATATATAATAGAATAAATCTAATTAGGTAATAAGTAGTTTTCGTAACAATACAAACAATCGGTAGACAAAAACAATATTACATTTTCATTTCTTTTCTATTTTGTTTTCCATATTTTTAAATACATGTTTTTATGTGCATGAGCATCTGAATATATTCCTGTGTGCGCGCATCTATCTTATTTTTAAGTAATCTTTAAAGGACAGTAAGTGGAAAACATCATAAAAAACTCGCTTATTTTTTATGTTTACAATTCAGTCTGAAAGGCATAGTTGTGTATACACATTATTATATCACCTATTTTGAATAATTAACTGTTTTATGTATCCTGCTATTTATTTTATTTTTAAAATATTTTTCTTTTTGTTTTTCTGCGTTTTTTTTTTTTTTTTTTTTTTATAGTGATTTACAATATTAATTGCTTGAATTTAGTTTTAACCGCTTATTTTGGTTTTGTTTTTCATCTTTTCACAATTTTGTTGTTCTTTGCGTTTTTTTTCTGTTGATTTCGTTGCATTAAGTTGGGCAAAAAAATATATATATTTATTCCGTATGTAAACAAAAATTTGGTACTTAAATGATCTCTTACTTCTAATTACACATTCGATTTTTTCATGCAGTAATATTTTTATATATAGATATATACATATATATATTTATATACATATATATATATAGATATATATCTATATCAGCATTATATGGTTATGTTACTTTTGCTTCTCTTGTTATCTAACTTTTAGTTATGCATATGTTACTTGTAGTTGCTCCGCTATATTATTATGTATTGTTCCTCACGAGAGAAAAGCTTATTCTTATTCTTCATCCGAGAAATCAGAACTTTCGCTAATATCACTTGAAAGATGTTCCAGCCAATGGTAATCGCGCCGATCGACATATTCCCAGAGATAAATCTACGAGAAACGGAAATTAGGAACAAATATATGCATGTATTTGTATTGTATAACAGGAACGATAAACAAAATTAAAGAACTAAGCAAACATGTATACTTATGATGCCTATTATATATTGTATAACTGTAAGTATTAGTTTGCTATACTTACATCGAGTAAATCCATTAGTTGACTTTGGCTATGCAATTTTCGAGCTCGCTTTGGCAAACCAACGTCCACAATGTCACCGTTGGCTAGAGCGTGCTTATAGAAACACTTGTTGCCAAAAGGACATTTGCCTTCGCCTTTTTTGAAATACTTGCAATCCTTGGCACCGAGAGCCGCGCGATAATCATTAAGCAGCTTGTCCTTTTCCTCTTTAGTTTCAACCCAATAAGCGCTAGGACAAACAAAGTCAGAACAGACACGACATTCGGGGCAAGCTCTGAAATTTAGAGTGTAATATGAGTATGTTTTAAATAAAAATAATTCGCTAGCATTCACTATGATCAAACAGCAAATCCTACCGCGTAATTTTGTGCTCAAACTGTTTAGCTTGTCGCCATGTACGGATGCACTCCAAACAAAAGATATGATTACAGTTGGGCAGAATTCCAAAACGTTTCTCTCGACCAGCCTTTTCCATTATAGTATCGAAGCAGATGCCGCAGGTTTTATCCTTTGACTGGGCAATCGCAAATGATAATTCCATTGCCTGTTCGTGCTGCTGCAAACATTCACGTTTATGTTTCTTGCGTTGAGCTTGGTCCGTGGGATGCAGGCAATATTGGTCGCACATCTCGCATAGTTCCATATGTATGCGATAGGGACAATACTCGCCATAGGGGCATGGGCTCTCGTATGGACAAACCTCCTCCAAAGAGCTCGGCTCACCATGCTTAAAGACAATGTCCATGTTATTCGTTGAAGGACCACCAACAATCTCCGCATATGAGATTCCACTTTGCACAACGGCACTGCTAGTAACCGAAGCAGCAGCTTCGTCTTCAAGATGATTGTCCTTTATGCATTGGGCTATGAAGCTTTTCTGGCCGGGTACAAAGATCGGCGCATTTGCCCAATTGCGTCGACTGGTGCTAGGGAATACATCAGCATCAGCATCCACATCCGCTTCGGCATCGGTGCTTGAATTTGTGTTGCGGGCACGCTGCTCACCTTCGGGTTGGCCTAGCGTTAAATCATGAGAGAAGCGACAAAGGTCACCGAATCGACAAATGCCTCGTAAATAATATCGGCATATCGTTTGGCTTCGTCCAGGCAAATTGTTTAAAACAGGAGCATCTGCGACGCTGGCGGAACTCATTTTGCACTTGCAAAAGTTTGTACAGATGATCTGACCAAACTAGACGTTCTGACCTGAAACACTCACAAATTTGATTATATCCTCGATAAACTCGACCTATCGATATACATGCGTACATGTGTGTTCAAGTGTCTACATATGTATGTATATATAGAGCAAACATAATTAAGATGTCGCAATAACTCCTCTTTTTACGTTTTACAAAACTTGATTTTTAATATATATATATATATATATATATATATATATATATATATATATATATATATATACATATGCTCATATATGTATATCGACAAGGCTCAATGAATTTTATAAGTCAATACACAAACATATTTAAACGTTTTTTCTCTGGATATAAATATGGATATGTATAAATGTATATGTACATATTTAGATACGTATTTGTATATGTACGTAAGTGTCTACTTCTGAATAAAAATGCACATGAAAGTTTCTGTTCTATTTCGAATTAAGTACGACTATACTTTGGCAGCCTTGCGTACAATATTCGACTTTTAGATATTATTGTTACTGTTACTAGGTTGATTAAATAATAACACTTTATTTTCTTACGTTTTTTTTTGTTTTTTGTTGCAAATTGATGCTCACAAAATTTTAACTAAGGATGGGGCTAAAAAAAAGGGGAATATCGACAGAATCTGATAAATTAAATCGATTTTTCTTTTTGCGATAGCTAGGCTGGCTTGACAATTTTTCAAAAGTATGTCTGACAATTAAAATAAAATTATTTAGTTTATTTTTATTGCAGTCTGTATACATGTTTAAATTACAATTTAGAAAAATATAAATATATCGTTGTCAAATGAGGATTTATCGATATTAACGACTATTGTCAACTCCGAACCAGCTGATTGTACTAATTTGTGTTGTTAACATGGAGCTACGAAATCTAATAAGCAAAGCACATTTGAATTAAAATGACTAGTGAAAATAGGAAAAACTATGTTTGCGTCAGCTGTGGCAATCCGGTACGCGAATTGATTAAAAAATATAGTAATACTGTTAAGCCGACCCACTGTGTAAGTATGCTTTGCACCACTTAACCACTAACAATACATTTACTCTAACATACATTGTATATATAAATTTATTAGGATAAATGTAATCAGATAACTGATAAGTACATAGAAGTCGAAGAATTCATCATCTTAATAGATGCTTTACTGCTTGTTTCCGCCGCATTTCGGCACATGATTTGCAATGGTAATTTTAAGGTAAAGTAGATATTTTAAAGCAATACTATTGCAGATAAAATAGTCAATACTTAAATAAAATAACTTTTGCAGCTGTATTGGAAGATTTCACTCGTTGTCCTCTTATTGGAGTCGTTTGCTTTATGCAGACAGAAGCGGGGAGATGAATCTAACACTGCTCTACATGAAAAGGGCTTTTACATGTGCACACTGCAAAACATTGGTGGTAGGATAGATGTACGAATTTTGATATTTACTGAGATGTGTTTACATATATTTATCATTTACAGAATACCTTTTAATAACGCTGCTGCTATTATTTATTACTGCCCTTCTCAATATGCGACAGTTGGTCAAAATCGGATTAGCATCTGTCACATTGATTATTTTGAAAGTAGTGGCCATCTCGAATTTCTCAAAGTTCTTCCTGCTACCCATATTGGTGTGGCGTAGTAATACAACCGATTTTGGACGGAAACTGCACTATATGTTGGTTACAGGGCATCATCTCTGTTCATTAATAATGGCTTACAATGTAGTTGGTGTTAGTAATAACCATCTTCGCTGGCTGACTATAATTTTGGTTATTTGTGCCTTTGCTACTAAAGAATATGTTCGGTATTTGGCAGAATTTGAGATGGAATTGTATTTATCGTAACAATACTATTTGTAAACTTGACGGTTGGATATTTAAACGACTGAAGTCTGTGTTGGATGAATTAAAGATAATCAGTACTTTAGACGATTCAGTATATGTAGTATTTAAAAATTACCACTGGCCTCTTTATTAGTTTTATCGACTCTACAGCCCTGGTACTTGCAATAATCGGCCGAGGTCTGTCAATGTCGCATGCAGATTTGATGAGAATTCTAAAATGCCTATTTTGCTTATTTTCATTATGAAAAATTTGAAGATAAATCTTGCGAAATCATTACTATTATCATAATATAAATAATTTCAGTTTAATAACAAATATCGCGAAGTAAATCAATATCTACGCATATTTTTAGGCACGTAATGTGTGTTCTAATGATCTAAAAAGAAAGCAAACGTGTTATTTAATAATGTAAGACGCAACACAACAAGTGAGTGCGTGTATTACAAATAACTGTCAAGTATATAAAGAAAAAGCGAATAGAAAGTGAAGTGCGGACAGTAAAATAAAATATTGGTAAGTCTATAGAACAAATAAAATGACCCACATACATACATAAAAATATATATGTATATGTATGTCTATATGTGTACATGGGACATTGTGAATGTATTGACATACACATGTAAGTAGTGCTATATTGTCGCCGCAAGCTAAATTGTTTTTATCTAAGTAAATTGGCACATTAAAGAAAATCTGGTTTATTTTCTATATATGCTGCGTTCTTAATAAATGAGACTGATTTATGTATATTTGCATTATATATGGATATGACAACTCATTCATGTTAGCAATGTGACCGGTTTAATATAGATAGTATTTTTTTTAATAATTTAGATATTTGAGACTTTCTAGTTAAATGTAAAAGTATTATGCCAGGCACCATTGAAGCAATTTCGTACAAATTGGCTGTGTTGCTTCTTAATTTGTACATTTGGAGTCAAAGCCATTCGTATAATATGAAGACATCGGCCTTTAGTTTATTTACATTTAATACTTGTTTTTGCATTTTCAAAATAAAATGCACATGCAATGTCTATATGTCTATTTGATATGCAATTTTTTTTTCAAATATACAATTATGGTATTTTCCTTGTCACTTAGATTGGTCACACATAAAATATAACCTTAAAAATGGCAAGTGACAAATTTCTTTTTTGTTCATTTTAAGCGACTAAAACGTTATCGACGATAATAAAAGTATTGTCTGGAGCACCTCCTGTGAAAGCGCTCAATGTTTTTCGATGTTATAATAAATATTGGATTGAACTTAAAGAGGGTCTGACGTTTCTGCTCTCACATATGCAACGATGTAAATATAAGCAAAAAGTGAAAATTACAAATTAACAGACCAACCGACAGACGGCCGCATTGATACACACATATGTACATAATTGTACATACATTTATTAATATAACTTCGAAAGGCAAAGATCACGTAGAGTGTCAACTCAAATGTCAGCTACATCGGTTGTGTTTGCGAGTTTTGTTGTAAAACTCACTAAGTACTCAAAGTCGCGAAGGACGGAGGTCAACTTAACAAGTGAATAAAGTGTAATAAACAAAAAATTGGCAATTTGAATAAGTACAGATCGGAACTTATTTATATATATATTTATATATATATAAGCAAGCGTGGAAAATGCATTCCTCGTCTGCGGCGTCGAGTGCGCTAGTGGAATATTCCGACGTTAGCTCGGAGGATTTTTCGGATCCTGAAACTGGAGAAATCGACTCGGATGCTGCATTAGCTGGCCGAGGAGCAGCTATATTAAACGCTTCCAATCGAAAACCGGAAAATCAGATAAGAAAACAAAATTGTGATGCTGTTTTACGCATTACCAAGAACAATGACTTCAGGTAATAATTAATAAGAAAATGTGAATTTAATTACAATCTGTTATTTTGTAAAAAAAAACGCAATGATGAGAGTGAGGATATGGGCTCGATTCTTGCAGTCGGCTCAAGATCACGGCAAGTTTCAGTTGTTGCCAGCAGTGGCAGTAGGGTAAGCATCGGCTCTGTCCCCGAGAAACAGAATCATCATCACCGCAGCGAAGTCAGTCTGACGCCAGCCAAGAGCTCAAAAGAGGAACAATGGGATCAGGAGCTCTACATGTCTAGTGATACGATAGACACGGATGAACTGGAGGCTGAAATGAAACGACAGAAGCGTAAAAAACTGAAGAAAGATAAGCATAAGCACAAATCAAAAAAGAAGTCCAAGAAGCGAAAAAAGAAGCGAGCGAAGTCATACTCAAGCATAGACTCCCTATCGGACAGCAATCTCAATACGTTGCTGGACAGGCATAACCGCTACACGCCACCAACGGCCCCGAATCGAGCCAAAAGTGCTGAGCGTACAGTTAGCGCCTCTGTGCCTTCGTACACGCCTCACAAAGACAGTCAAAGCAGTCCCATATCAGTGGGCACTCCGCCTGCCCGACGTCCCAATAGCAGTAATAACGCCTATTATGGCGAAGTAACCGCTGCTCCAAACACTCCCTTAGGTAGCAGCCTGCAGGTGACGGTAACGAACAAAACCACAAACAGTCGACATCGATCCCCACAGTTACGTTCCGGAGGTGGAGTTGGTGGCAGCAGTAGCAGCCAGCGTTATGCCACTTCTCCGCGCACTCCACCACAGTTGCTGAGTCACTCACATCCAGTCACTGTTGGTGGCGCTGGGGTTGGTGGCGGAAGCAGCTCACGTGACTCGCGCAGCTCTCGTTATGTACAGAGTCCTTTAAAAGATGATCATAGATCGAGCAATGCGTATACCTCTCGTTATTCAGGTGGATCAGTTGGTGGACAGGGCAGCAGTCTTGATGCGAGAAAGTTGAAACGCATCTCACCAGGTAAGCGAATAGGTGAAAGGAAGGGTAATTTATTAAATTTAGTTTACTTTTAACCGGAGAGACTACTAACTCAATTGCTTTACAGAGCTGGATCGCTATCACCATCAACCGAGCACGCCACCGCACAAGCGACGAAAGTATAGCGATGGACGAGATGCATCTATGTCTTCGTCTATGGTCCCATATGAGCACGGCAGGCACCATGCTGTTAAATATGAACGATACAGCAGAGATCGATATTCACGGAGGGTGTCCAGGTAGGCAATTGCGTACGCAATATGATGCAGCATATACTAATAAAGTATTATGACCAGGAGTCCTAGTGTTCATCGCTTGTCACGTAGTCGACTCTCACCTGGCGGAGGAGGCATCGGATCAGGTAACAGTAGCATGTATCGTCAACGAAGCAGTAGTCGACATAATCACAGCAAATATGGCGCACCTCATTCGCCTTCGCCACCAATGCCAACGAGGACGTCTTCCAAGCGAGGCTCAGGCAGTGGCATGGGCATCTCCAGTGATCGGTACTCCTCGCGTTCTCCACGACAAAGCTCCCGTTATTACGAGTCATCGCCACCGTCACCAGCGGGCGCCTCGGCCTCGACTTCACATCACCATCGACGATCGCCTCGGGGTCATCAGCATCATCGTAACAGTAGTCGCAAACGCTCGCCTAGCTCGGGCAGCAGTCGTAGCTCAGGCTCTTGCTCTCGTTCGCCAGCTTCGCGTGATCTTAAGTACAAGCGCGAGAAATATATCAAAAAGATAAGCGAGACTAGCTTGTTTGCTGAGCTGGTTAAAGATCGGCATAAGCGGGAAAAGGCTCTTAAAGAGATCATCGAACGAAACGAAGAGAATAGCAACAGCAACGGTGCTTTGACTATCAACGAAAACAGTTCCTCGGTAGATGGCAATACGCCCAACGTTGCGGAGAACCGATCAGCATCGTACATGGCAGCTCAAGCCTCCGCTGGTGCAACGCCAAACGGGATTGCTGGCAGCGGTGGTGGTGGTGGTGCTAAGCCTGATTTGGACCTGAACAACATTCCAATGCCAAACAAAGATACGGAGGCATTAAAGCTGAATTCGACTGTTGGTACCGGAGATGTAACAGATGCCTCTACAGCAATAGCCTCGCTGACCTTCAAAATGAATGCCAATCAAAAACCGAAGAGTCTTACGGCCTTACCCATGCCACCTGGCATGACTGTAGCCGATTTAGAGAACGCGCCAACGCCATCTCCACCAGATGTAGCAAGCAAGCAAGCGACGCCGAAATCAACAAAGAAGTTTTCCCCAGACGACAAAAATCTAAACACCAACCTTAATGCTAATGTCAATAAAAGCCTTTTGAACCTGCCAATGCCGCCAGTCATACCGGGCAGCGAGGAGTTAAGTGGCGACGATGATGTCATCGACAGTCCTGAAGACTTTGATACACCCAGTGGCAACAGCAACAACTTAAATGCGAGTGCGAATGCAAATACATCACATGCTGCCACCCGGCGACGACCAGTGATACTTAATCGGCGCGACTCGCGAAACAATGTCAGGGATTGGGGCGAACGATGTGTGGATGTGTTCGAAGTGATTGCACAGATTGGCGAGGGTACATATGGACAGGTAATATCGAAAGCCAACATTTCTTGAATTCTAGTTACATTTTATCGTATATTGATTTACGTTACAGGTGTACAAAGCACGCGATCATCATACCAATGATATGGTAGCATTGAAAAAGGTGCGATTGGAACACGAAAAAGAAGGTTTTCCCATAACGGCTGTGCGCGAAATCAAAATATTAAGACAACTCAATCATCGCAATATTGTGAACCTCCATGAAATAGTAACGGACAAACAGGACGCAGTTGAGTTTCGCAAGGACAAGGGTTCATTCTATCTGGTATTTGAGTATATGGATCATGATCTCATGGGCCTTCTAGAATCGGGCATGGTTGACTTTAATGAGGAGAACAATGCAAGCATTATGAAACAGCTATTGGATGGCCTCAATTACTGTCACAAGAAGAATTTTCTGCATCGAGACATCAAGTGTTCCAATATTTTAATGAACAATAAGTATGATCATAAATTGGTCTTATTTCATCACTCTATTTTAAATTATAATTATTCGTGTTTTAGGGGTAAGGTCAAGCTTGCAGACTTTGGATTGGCCCGTTTGTACAATGCCGAGGACCGTGAACGTCCGTATACGAACAAAGTAATAACACTCTGGTATCGTCCGCCGGAGCTGCTGCTTGGCGAGGAACGTTATGGACCGTCAATAGACGTGTGGTCATGTGGCTGCATATTGGGCGAACTGTTCCTGAAGCGCCCGCTATTTCAGGCAAATGCAGAAATGGCTCAACTAGAGACAATATCCAAAATATGTGGTTCACCGATTCCCGCTGTTTGGCCGAATGTAATTAAGCTGCCACTCTTTCACACGCTTAAACAAAAGAAGACGCACCGTCGACGCTTGCGTGAAGATTTCGAGTTTATGCCAACATCTGCGCTTGATCTGCTTGATAAAATGCTTGACCTAGATCCGGACAAGCGCATTACTGCGGAAGATGCACTCCGATCACCTTGGTTGAAAAACATCAATCCTGATGAGTGAGTAATTTGTGATATATTGAGCACAGAATGAAATTATTTCAATTTGTAACTTAACAGAATGCCAACACCACAATTGCCTACATGGCAGGATTGTCATGAGCTTTGGAGCAAGAAGCGGCGTCGTCAGCTACGCGAACAGCAAGAGTCGCTGCCACCAGGTGTCATTTGCTCAGCTAAGTATCAGCAGCACGGCGCTGCGATGGTAGGGGATGCCTAGCATTTACTCTATGCTTCATACTACAATGAAGAAGAGGAAGACTATAAACAGCGAGAGGAAGTGGAGTGTGCCTGGTGGCAAAGTTAATACCATCTAAAATTATAATCAATTATAAATAGTTGGCAGGGAGACTCGCAGGCAGTTCGGGTTGACATGCTCTACCAAAGCACTCTATTCTTTAAGTCGTCTCTTAAACAAAATAACTAATTTAAGAATATATTTAAATAGTGATGAATTGCTAAAAAAAGAAATCAACAGAAAACAAAAGAGCATTTCGAATTGACCGGTGTGTAATATTGTAATATGTATATACTATATGCAATGAAATAATCCATTGCAAACTAAATTGTTTATAATTTTTCTAATGCTTAGTAATATCTTAAATACATATTGGCAATAAACAATGAGCATGAGTAATAACACTATCAATCAATGTGTGTCAAGGTTTGTTTAGTTCACATTGACTTTTATTCTGTTATAAAATTTGACTATTTCAAACATATTTTAGTTAACAAATTGAAGAGCAACGCGAAGCTTTGAAGCAGTTAAAGGTTAGCATTGTACCATTAAAAAATTGTTATATATATCTATCAATTTATAAAAAAAATATATATATATATGCAAAATATATACATAATTAATTACGCTATAAATAAGTTAGTAATAATAGTATTAATTAATTTACAACATACTCATGTTGTCCATATAAAGCTATAAAAGATTATTTTGTTAGGTATTTAAATAAAATTGTAAAGTTAATGATGAATTTATCAAGTAATTGTGTACGAAAAATAACAACCAACAAAAATCACCCATACAGATATTTTAAAAAGCTTATATTTTTAATACATAAACAAAGCCGGTTAAGAATAAATATATGTGTATAACAAACTAACTATAAAATAAAGAAAATCTGTGTGAGACTGAAGATAATTGATCACAAAAAATTTGTGCAATTTGAGTTATAAAAATTTGTAAAAATCATAAGGTCGGAAATTCCAAATAACACGCACCTTGTTCTCCAAAAAATTCAAATCAAATGGACGAATTTGGTATCCAAGTCATATTTAAACCCAAACACAAATACATTGTTCTGTAAAGCCGTTAACACAATATAAATATACACAAAATGCATTATTTAAAACATTGAGTACGAAATCTATTTGAAATATAATCATTCGAGTTTTTTGTTTCATAAAGGTCAGAATGGAACGGTGGGAAAGTAATGCTGTGTTCTGTATTTAAGCGATTAATGGGTCTGAATAAAGTTGCCTAACGTTTAAAAATTATTAATTTTCTAAATATTATTTTAAGAGTAGCCAAACAAGAGATTTGTTTTTATTTGATATAATTTTAATTGAAGTATTATAATAATATAATATTTGCGAAATCAAAATTCCCTTTTGGCTGTAATTTTAGTTGTCTATTTTTTATATCCGCATGACTTCATTTGCTTCATTTTTAATCGTTGAAAAAAGATATCGGATGGCAAATGTACAATATGATCTAAATTTCATTGATATCGATATGTATGCCAGTATGCCAGTTGCAGTGTGTACTGCATAAATATATCTTTGGTATTTCCTAACACTAGCAAATTGGCGTTCTTCTTTTTAAATGAGTTTGGCTTGTTTTTGTTTATTTATGAGAATAAGAATAAAAAGTGAATGTAAATCAAAGTAAACTATGCTGCCATATCGAAATTTTGGAGAAACCATCGATGTAATTTAGTGAACTCATACAATTTGATGGTGAATAGTGCAATTTTAATACATATTTATGTTTCTAGGAATATGAAGTACAGCACCTGCTGGGTAAAGGAGGCTTCGCCTGTGTTTATAAGGCCAAATGCCTGCGTACCCATCAAAATGTGGCAATAAAAATGGTAAATGCATAATATGGACATCGTGGCAGAAAAATATCTATTAATTTGTAATTAAATATAAACAGATTGACAAGAAGCTCATACAGGGCTCAGGCTTATCGAATCGCGTTAGACAAGAAGTCGAAATACATTCCAGACTGAAGCATCCGTCGGTGTTGCAGCTGTACACGTTTTTCCAGGACGCCAACTATGTCTACTTAATCTTAGAACTGGCCGACAATGGTGAGCTGCATCGCTACATGAACCAGCAAATGAAGCGTCCCTTCACTGAGGACGAAGCGTCTTCTATACTGCGGCAGGTTGTAGATGGTTTACTGTACTTGCACTCGCACAACATCATGCATCGAGACATATCGCTTTCCAATTTGCTGCTCAGCAAGGATATGCACGTAAAGATCGCCGACTTTGGCCTGGCAACCCAGTTGAAGAGGCCCGACGAACGGCACATGACTATGTGTGGTACTCCTAACTATATTTCCCCCGAAGTTGTGTCCCACATGTCCCATGGTTTGCCTGCTGATCTCTGGGGTGTTGGCTGCATGCTTTATACGCTCTTGGTGGGGCGTCCGCCATTCGACACAGACGCTGTACAGTCGACACTCAATAAAGTGGTACATTCTGACTATACAATGCCAGGACATTTGTCCTATGAAGCACGCGATTTAATCGACAAGCTTTTGAGAAAGAATCCGCATGAGCGCATTTCCTTAGAGCAGGTGCTCAGGCATCCATTCATGTCGAAGGCAGGCGGCAGCACAATATCCTATACAACGCCAGGCTCATCAGTAGATTGTTATGGTCAAAGCATTGCAAGCGGCGATAGCGGCATCGTGACATTTGCGAGCAGTGAGTACAATAACGCAACAATTTAGCAGTATTTATTTAATAAATCTCACTATTCCTAGATGACTCAAAAAACTCGCAACGGCTACGCTCAGTGGAACAGCAATCCATGCCTCAAATGCTGCCACAGATTCAGGAGGAGTTTGGCTACTACCAGGAAAATCAAAAACCGAAGTATGCAGCGTTTAGGCTAGGGTCGACAGAGTCGGTGGACAACTCGGATATGGATTGGCAGCGAATGGGGCCAAATACACAAAAAGGCAATTTCTTGGTGCACTCAACACCATCGCTTGGACCTGCACCTGCACCGGCAGAGGTTAAAGCTAATAATGAGCACATATCCGTGCCACCATTAAACACGCTCCGATTGCAGCCAACACGCTATAAGACCAAGAATGCCATCATGAGCATTGTGGCAAATGGCGAAGTAGTCATTGAATTTATAAAGTGCAAAAGTAGAATGAATGAAGATCGAATTGTTGATATTTGTCGCATTTCCAACGACGGGCGCCGTATAATAATCTATCAACCGGATCCTGGGCGGTAAGAAATAGGAAAAAAAAAAAACGAGAATCAAGTTTTAATATGTATATTTACTCTTAGCGGATTGCCCATAAGAGAGAAACCTTCGGAGCTTCACGCAAACGGCATGGATAATGCTTACACTTATGATAACTTGCCTAGCAAACACTGGAAGAAGTACGTCTATGCAGCGCGGTTCGTGGGCTTGGTGAAGAGTAAAACTCCAAAGGTGACTTATTTTAGCAAATTGGCGAAATGTCATCTAATGGAGAACATGGCTGATTTCGAGATGAGCTTTTATTCTGGCGCAAAGTTGACCAAGTCTCCCAGTGAAGGTATTAAAGTGCATGATGCTAACGGTGCATTGCTCTCAGATCACGCAACTGGCGAGGCGAAACGTTTGATTGAACACAGCAATGAATGCTTCGCCCACTGCCTGAGCATCTGTAATGCACTGGAGCTGGCACAAACTGGCAGCAATACTTGCTTTCCAGTCACGATTGGAAGGAGACCCATTGCAGAAGTGTTGCCCGCACAACGCTCGGAAAGTCTGAGGGATACAACCAATTTTATGTACTCTACGCCCAAATCGCAGCAGGTAAATAAATATGAAGTACAAATTAGTCCTTGATTTAATTTTATTCTGCTTTTGCAGGGCTCAATCAACTTCTCCATTAGCACCATCTCTTCGATGCGCAGTGATAGTGATTTGATTGGATCTCAGATGTTAGCTGCTCAGCAGAATGTGCCCATAAAGCGGCTAAATATTCAAGGCATCGGCACTGCCACTGAGGTAGACTTCGGTTTTTCTAATATATAAAAAATGTTACATTAATTTGAATCTCATTTCAGCTGTCCCATGGAGTTGTCCAAGTACAATTCTATGACGGATCAGTTATTTCTGTTATACCCGAAACGCAGGGTGGAGGCATAACATATACGCAGCCCAATGGGGTATCCACCCACTTCCCCAGCCATGACGACCTGCCATTGGCTGTTAGGGAGCGAGTCTCCCAACTGCCCCAGGTGCAGATGAAGTTGAGGTGTGCTCCTTTGCTAAATGGAAAAAAGTTTGACTGCAACGCGATAAACTCAAAGCCGACCACGTCGGCACCTTGGCACAATCGCATGCTAATCTAGATAAAATCTCACCGTTTACAAATATTTTTTTTAAGAGTAAAAGTAAAAATTATATTCTGTATTTTAAGATAGCTCACATGTTTTGTATGCATATATATTTTATAAATATTATTATTGATAGTTGATATAAATATTTTTATGAAAAATAATATAAATGCTTCGCTATTTTCAACTTCTGTCTGAGACGGAAACTTTTTATATAATAGGATTAATTTAATTTACATAACATTAAAAAAAAGGTATATTAAGTGTGAAAGTGTAAAGAAAATAAGAGCTTATAAATAAATTGAATATTTTAAATGAAACAAATTTATTGTTGACTAGTTTAAAATATCGGTTTTTTAACTCTTTCAAATATCGATATACAAATGAAATCGATACAATTCTAGCATCACTAGTATTTTTTGTACATACACACAACTTCAGTGTTTTCGACAGTGCTGCACAGTTTGATTTAAGTTTTGTTTTATTTTATTCCTGAGCTAACAAGCTCAGTAATAAATGCGTGTAAAAAGTACAAAAATTAAATATATAGCTCAAATGATTTACAAAACATAAAGCGTAATACAGCTTCAATTTTTTATTAGTGATTGGCATGTCTCTTTTGGCTTAGTTGCTCAGAGTCTGGCCCACAGCTTAAAAACTGGTTTTTGTTGACTTCGTTCGTGCGTACCAACACACCTCCATCCACATTCATTCAGCGAAATACACACATACGAGCCCAAATATATTACGTCTGTACACATGTAAACAAATTAACTGTAAACAACTGAATTTCAAGCCCGCGCAATATCCTGCCAACAAAACTGTTCGAATTGTTTTCGATTTAAAACTTTTACTTGATTTAAAAAACCGGATATCTAAAGGAAACAAAATGCGTAAGTCTTACATCAATATGAAATAGCCATGTATGGACTGAATGACCTAGTTTTTAGGAACCGATGCAATTCAATTTGAATGTGGTTCTTAAACATGCAAAGCTCGCGCTGAAAGTGCTTGCATACATACATTCTTACAGACAGACAGATAAATATGTATGCAACTTCTGTTGCTACCCTTCTAAGAAGTACATACATTGTGTGATTATTGTCTGCTCGGTTACAAACTTTAATTCATAGGATTAGATCGTCAATAGGTGTATATGAATGTTAAATTAGTGTTCGTATAAGTAGATTTACATACATAGAAAGTAGATTTTGTTAATCTCAACAAAACACTGAAACAGAAGTAAAAGTAGAAATATACATTAAATTAATAATAATTTAATTTCAATTAATAAATTTCTGTAAAGTCTGAAACTTATCAGAATTCTCTCTATTAGCGTTTAAATATAATCAGCTTTTTCAAATCTTTGCCGCTGATAATGGTTTAATGCTTAAATTAATATTCTGTAAATATTAACAATTTACACTAGCTCATTCCAAATTGTTGATCTGAACTTTAGGCGCAGCTTTAATCCCTTCAATTAAATAAAGAACTGCAAATTCACAATGCAACTTAAATGTATATACATATACACATGTATCTGTATGTATATGCATAGGTATACTTGTGTGTGACTTGCAGTACGTGACCTTTTAATTGACTACAATTGTAAAAGAATAAGACTGTTAAAATTTCGAATTCGAATGTCCATTGTCAGTTAGCAGATGGTCAGAAGTTCTGTTTCTCTGCCCAATAACGAAAGAGAGTAAAGCTGATAAGGCGTGTGAGATTAAAAGTTCTTGTTGCTCGTTGTCTCTCTCTCTCTCTCTCTCTCTCTCTTCCAACAAACTGGCTCCAACAGCACCTCTAAACTAGCGAGCAGCGACAATGAACGATAATTTGCTCAGCACGAAACTGAAACTCATACTCACATACCGACAGAGGAGAGCAGATAATGGAGTCGAAGTATAATGTGAAGAGAGCAGAATTGCTGGCTGAGTGAGAAGGGCTCACTGGATACACACAAGTAGACTACGCAGGCCGAGAGCGAAGCTTCAGTCTGTTTGTTCTCGGTGACGTCGAAGTGAGCGTGAATCACATTTTGTATTCAATTAATTAAAAGAAAGAAAAAGCCATGCAGTACGAGTTTAAAGAGCATTAAAAGCATTTTTATGAAATAGAAGAAGAGACCCAAGGTCTGAAACCCCAAATTCAATAAATAATTTACTGTGAACTATGTCTGGTAAAGGAAATAATAATCGCGATCGCATTCGAGATCCCCGCGAAGAAATTCTGCTCGAAACGAACTTCGAGGATGACGGTGGGGTACTTACGCGTGCCTATAACAATAATCCCTACCAGAATCGTCGACACAGTGCCTACCAGTCGGATCGCTCCTTGGATAGATACACTGAGCGAGGTGGTGAAGGTAGGCCGAGGGCTGATATACATATGTACATGCATACAAATATTACATGGCACAGAATATGGCTTACGCACTATGTCATATTTTTCGTTTTCACCTGCATTTCGAATGCCTTATCACAGCTCTTATCAGGGCTATCTCTACGTTCACATATGAGTGTATGCACACATGCGTACACTCATATGTGTATGTTTACCTCGCACCATTTAGTCACCTTATTACAGTATATTACAAGCCGAAGCGGAAATGATGTGCTTTATGTAGTTCGTATTGTGCATAATTTACATTGTAGCACCGTTTACCAACACTGAAATTTAGAACTTGCAATCAGATTTAATGGTCTAAAAACAAAAAAAGTATTTGTAATTTTATTCTTTGCTGTTTTCTGTAGTGCGAGCTGTGCTATTTATTGTGAATTGATTCCATTTCTAATTCTTTCAGCGGACTGTTGCCAATCATGTATGGCACGCATACCCTATGCAACGCTAATAGCGACGCTTATGTGTCTGCTGGGCGTTGGCATCTTCTGTGGCACAATGTACCGTGGAGCCTCACTAACAGTTATTATGATGGATCAAGTTTTTCACCTCCGACTAATATGGTAAGATATTTAATGATGTCTTATACTGTGATATATTCTACTCATATATATATATTTCAGGATCGAGGCTGTGCAGATGATATTTGTCATAATTGCTGCTGGCATGGCTGCTCTCGGCTTTATGATATTGTTTGTGGGCTTTCTAGCAACGGGTGCGACACGCTATAAGGTTTACCGCGCGTGGCGATCACGCGTCGGCGGTCGCATCTCCTGTGCAGTGCTCATGGGCATTACGTATCTGCTTAACTTCGTGTGGACGCTCATTTTATGCTTCTTGGTTATTGTGACGTTCATTTACACCATGTTCTGGAATATGTGTGCGAGTGTTGAGCATTCGCTGAGCTGCATTGATTTGACACAATTTCGTAAGACGACAATTCAGAAAATATTTAACTACATTTACTAAAGAAAAATAAAATACTTCACTTGCAGATTTCATGTTTCCGCCAAATACGAAGCTCGAGGACATGAAGGTATGCGAGAAGTATGAGATCAAAGCATTTTGCAAGGATGGTGTCGAGAACGCTGAGGTCATGTTTATTTTGGCCACGCTGTCTACGCTTTTGGTTATTCTCAGTCTGGTGCACTATTTGATGTGCCTTTCGGCCAATTATGCGCACATTCGTGACCATGAAAAGTTCCAGGAACTGCAGGAGATACAAAATCTCAACGAACTGGAGTATAGCGCAACATCGAAGGATCGCTTCTAGGATTTATTTAAAACTATTCGATTCGAGCTTCATCAAAGAGGCACAAAGACACAGAAATGCAACGAAATTCATCTATAGCTTTAGAAGTTTTGTTTTTATTCGAAAATTGATTATTCTGTTTCGTTCTATAAGATATTATTGGTTAATTTATTGTTCTATATATTCTTATATACATTTAGGCCTATAACGCCCATCAAAGACACAAATTTACATAATTTAAGAACTGTATTTATATATACATATACATCACAGAAATATCGTAATTATACACAGTGTAACTTCTCCTGCCCACCACTGCGAAACATTCCAATAGAAATTTTAACCTAATCTAATATTGAAATATTCTTACTATGAAAGAATATCTTTTTCCGTCCACAAATGCTTATTTTTCATTGGCTAAGATCACTCTAATTCACTACCTAAACTTTATTTTTTTTTTAGTTTAATGTTTTCTTACGCCAGTTTGTGTTTTTTTGTTTTAAAATTCATATACTCGTAAGGTCAATCAAATATTTGCAAATGTTTGAGTACGCATGCTTATTCATATATATATATATATACAAATTTATATAATTATGCATTAATTAAATAATAATATTCATATGTATATAATTACATACAAATAAAAAATTTTTATTAATTTGCTTTTCTAGTTTTGCGAAATTTATTTAAATATACTAAATATTGTTGCCTGGTTTAAGATGTAACGGCGAATCTGCGGTCCGACTATATAAAAAGCGGTTGCATTTATTTTATTATCGATTTATTGATAACATATTTATAAAAAAAATATTAATTGAATTTAACTGCAAAACATATAATTAGTGATTTAATGCTAGTGTTTATACTTCTGTTCTTTCCTTTTTCGATCAATAATATACACCACTAATTTTTCAAAATATTGCGATGAATCGATAGCAATCGATTGACAGCTAGTTATTTCGTAAGATATTAATAAATAACAAATGCGAATATATTAAAAATACATTTATAACGACAATGTTGAGGAAACTGAATACTCCAACAACTACTTTGGTGGTTGGTATTAGTACTCAAGAAATACATGTCAAGATTATTAATCTTTGTTATGTTGCAGCGAGCAGCATCAACACGCGTCGAAAAATTGGAAGAAATTCGTGAACGATTATCAAAGGGCCCAAATTTTCAAGATTTTATCCAAAATTCTGACGGTGTTAAAGAGGACTGGGAGAATTACGATGGCAAACTACGCCGCGAAAAGGGAGAGACCCAACAATTGCGCTTGCCTCCATGGCTAAAAACAACAATCCCAATGGGCAAGAATTATGCTAAGATTAAGACTCAGCTGCGAGACCTCAAACTGTCCACAGTGTGCGAGGAAGCGCGTTGTCCCAACATCGGCGAATGCTGGGGCGGTGGCGAGCATGGCACACAGACGGCGACAATTATGGTAAGTAAACCCTCTGTGACCTTTGCTGGTAGCTGATAACTGATAGTACATATTGTGTTGATTACAGCTCATGGGCGACACTTGCACACGCGGTTGTCGGTTTTGCTCGGTGAAAACAGCTCGAGCGCCTCCGCCTTTGGATGTGAACGAACCGGTGAACACGGCTAAAGCGATTTCATCGTGGGGCCTGGATTATATTGTGCTGACATCCGTAGATCGCGACGGTAGGCTAAAAGTTATTTAAGCAATAAGTGGAATATTTAACTAATGATCGAAATAACTCGCAGATCTTCCTGATGGTGGCTCTAAACACATTGCAGAGACAGTACGTGAAATCAAAACGCGGTAAATAGCAATTAAATGCTCACTTTTAATAGACAAATGAGGAACTTGTTCTCTTACAGCAACTCCAACATTTTTGTAGAGTGCTTGGTGCCCGACTTTCGTGGAGATTTGGAGTGTGTGAAGACAATTGCAACTTGCGGTCTTGATGTCTATGCACACAATATTGAAACAGTAGAAAAGCTAACTCCATTTGTGCGTGATCGCCGTGCTCATTATAGGCAAACGCTTCAAGTGCTCCGTGAGGCCAAGAACTTCAATCCGAATCTCATCACAAAGAGTTCAATTATGCTTGGCCTAGGCGAAACGGACGCAGAAGTGGAGCAAACGATGCAAGATTTACGAGAGGTTGGGGTCGAGTGCCTGACCCTAGGACAGTACATGCAGCCTACAAAGAGACATCTGAAAGTCATCGAGTACGTTACGCCTGAGAAGTTTAAGCATTGGGAACAGCGAGGCAATGAGCTGGGTTTTCTTTATACTGCCAGTGGACCTCTTGTGCGCAGCTCTTACAAGGCTGGCGAGTTCTTCATTACGAGCATCCTAGCGAATCGTAGGAAGTCTATTTAATTGAATTATACTCAGATTAATTCAAATTTATGTTTGTAGATATATAAATTTGTTAATAGATTGTTAACTATATAGCATGCTTAAAAGAAATATTTAAATTATAATATTGAATAAATTGTATATGTGTTTATGACCTAGAAATTCAAAACTTCATAATAATTACACCAAAAATGCATATGTATTCCGTTAGTTTATTAGCACACTTGGCAACTGCCTGTCCGTGACAGTGTTGTCATCATCACATTAAGCAGAGATTATTTAGATCAGTCTTGTGCCATGTATTATAATTTATTCTTATAAATCGAAATAAAAGTTTTTTACATAGAGAATAAAATACATTAAATGCCATTCGAATTGAATTTTAAAAATAGTCTAAAAACTTTTGTTTCGTAATTAATGGCTCAACTCCAATAATTTTTTAGGCAGTATTTTAAGAATACTAAATTATTATTTGACCTCAGATTTTATATGGGCACACTTAAGCTACGTTTTTTTTCGTTTTATCTATTGTGTGACCATTTGTCGTTGTTTTTAGTTGAAAGTGCATAAAAGAAGCTCAGCGTAAATTTATAAGGCAATACATACGTTGTAAAATAACTAATTACTAAACGAAATGAATACTAATGTCTGCACACAGAATGTTGAAAAAGAAATGCAGATATGAAATAAAATAGGCTGTATATGTATGCAGTTTGCTGTATTTATGTGTACGTACATATGCATGCATACATATGTAATCTGAATATGTATGCATGTGTGGCAGTGCGTTTTTGTTTTTACACACTGTGTTGTAGAGTGTGTCGTGTGAGTGTGTGTGTGTATGTACGACACAAAGAGTAGGAAGTCTACGAATTTTTAACCCATTAATGCTTAACTGTGAATGCAGGGGAAACCAATTGATAAAGTGTAGTTGAAAAGTAAAAATAAATACATACATTTATACTAGTGTGTCGTAAATAAATTCAACTAAATATATGTACATACATATGTATACTACATCAAAGACGACCATGGAAGAGCAACGCAAGTGCGCAAATGTATTGGTGTCCACCAACAGCAGCTTTGTTTCCACTTTGTTTTTGTTTTGAATGCAATTGTTCCCTTTCTGGCACACTCTTTGGCTATTAGCTCGGTGCTCGGCTCGTTTCTGTCAAAAACCCGATTGCGTTCGGGCTTCTTTTTGGCTGTGCATACCCGAACCAGTATTATTACAGTAGTAAATGCATTTAAACACATACATTCAGCAGAAATGCATGGCCCCTATGGTATGCATGCATGCATATGTGTGTGTACACCAATTTTCGTACGATTGGTGTACATAATATGTACATCATTGATGAAGATACATGAATACACATACATACATTCACGTATGTATACAGTAGAAATTTTTTAATGTATGTATGTATGCATGGGTGTGCTATTAATTGTTAAATATTAAATAAATATGCATTTTTTTTTTTTATATTGACATTTATAGTTGGTTTACAAACGCAGCTGTGAAAGTTTATAAGATGCATATATATGTGTTTGTGAATTAAATAAATGAATCGAGCATCGAACTACACAGTTGCCGATCAAATACAGAGATTAACATTAATTTAATTTGAATAGATTGAAATATGAAACATATAGATACTATAATCCCTTTTATTGCAAACATGACAAACAAGAAAGATAAGAAAATCTAGAGTGTGCTGCGTAATAAAATTTATACGCATTTTTTTTTTTTTCACAATGGATTCTCAATGATTAGCAATTATTTGCGTGAAATTTTTCCCAGTTCTAGAAAGTATAAATGTAATTGTACTCTATAATATAAATATAATATATAAATCTATGTCCACAGTTGCTTCGATTGCAATTACATTGAATTTAATAGTCTTTCTCTTGGCAGTGGATCGGAGCTCACTGTTATCAACGATCCCAAGATCCTCAGTCAGCGTGGCGGGTGATTAACAGATAAAAAGTAGACCGATACGGATTGGACAGTCGACAGGCGAAGTGTGGAAGAGTGGAGTGGTGGCTACTTGTTGCCGTGCGGATCCTAAAAAGTACTCAAAATTGATAGAAAGAACAGAAAGGCTGCTGCAACTGGTGCCTCAGCCGGGGACCAGCCGCCGCGCAAAAAGGGACGTCGCTCAGGTGGATCCAATTCAGTTTCTGTCGTAGACTCGAACGCAGCGTCTACGTCAAGAGCAGCGCTACAGAGCAACAGAAGTGAATCACAGCAACAACAGAGCCGGCAGAGCAAAAGCAATACAGACGCCAATAGACTGCAATCGAATTCCACAACGTCCCCAACGGACACCTCCAGCACACACAACTGCAACAACAACAACAACAATAGCAATACTAACAGTAACAACAGTAGCAGCATAAACGACAACAACGCTTCTGGCATGAACATGCAGAGTACAGCGGCGTTGTCATCCTCCACAGCACAAGGAGTAGCCGGCGGCACCTCAGACAGCGGTTCTAGCACCGCTGTGGAGCAGCCCGCTGGCAGCGACAATGTCACCAACGACACTGGCGCTGGGGGCGACGGGGCAGCCGATGAGGTTGCCCAACCCTCAAGTGGCCATAGCAATAATACGACAAACGGCCATGATGTAAAGCATAATGGCTTCGCAACAAATAACAATGGCAGCAACAATGTCGGTACGGTGGACGGTGAGAACAATCGAGAGAATAATAGCAGCGGATACAGTGGCATACATTTGGACAAGTCAAATCAAGAGATAATACGGCTTATTGGCCAATATCTGCAAGACGTCGGCCTCGAGAAGTCGGTGAAGACTTTAATGCAGGAATCCAACTGTTATTTGGAGCACCCGTCGGCCACAAAGTTCAGGGAACATGTTCTTGTTGGTGACTGGAACAAAGCCGATGCTGATCTTAAGGTAGGATGTTTTAAATAATCCATGTAAGAAGATGTATTCGATCTTCGTACAGATGCGAAAGTCTTAGACCTATAGATTACCTATACTAACTATTCGCTCATGTCTAATCATCTTTTCTTTTGTTAAGCTGGCCTTCAAGAATTCCCTATGATCTTATTTGCAGGACTTGGAGCCATTGATCGATAATGGCAAATCGTCAACGATAATAACGGAGATGAAATTCATATTGCTAGAGCAAAAGTACTTGGAGCATTTGGATGATGGCAATCCGTTGGATGCATTGCACGTTCTGCGCAGCGAACTGACGCCGCTGCAGCACAACATTTCACGTGTTCATCAATTATCCTCTTATATGATGTGTGCGACCAATCACGACCTCTACCAGCGCGCCAAATGGGAGGGCAAGGGCATAACATCGCGTGCCCTTGTGATGGAGCGTCTGCAGACATTTATGCCGCCATCGGTGATGATGTCGCCGCGTCGCCTGCGCACGCTGCTTCAGCAGGCGGTGGAGCTGCAGAGCCAAGACTGCCCCTTTCACGATATGGCTTGGGAGACAAATCTGCAGACTGTGTCGCTGTTGACGGATCATTGTTGCTCCACAGATGGCTTTCCCATGCAAACAATACAAGTGCTGAGCGATCATTGTGACGAGGTCTGGTTCTGTAAGTTCTCGCCCGATGGCCTCAAGCTGGCCACGGGCAGCAAAGATTCCACTGTGATCATTTGGGATGTAGATCCATACAAACTGACGCTCAAAAATCGTCGTGTGCTCGACGGTCAAGCGCAGTTAAACGTGAGTTTCGTCAGCTGGAGTCCGGACTCAAAGCTTATTCTAGTGGGCGGTACCGAGGACTCGCACGAGCTCTTTATCTGGAATGTGGACGATGGCAAGCTGGTTGTCAAGTTCTCGCAATCCCTCGACGATAGCCTGGCCTGCGGCACATTCAGCCGTGATGGCAATCATTTTGTGTGCGGTGGCCAGAAAGGTCAGCTATATCTATGCGATCTGAACGGCACATTGATCGACTCCTGGGAGGGTGTTCGTGTGAATAGCGTCGCTTTTCGTGCAGACAACAAAACCATATTAGCGGCCGATAATCATTATCGTATAAGAGGGTAAGCATTAATATGTTTAACCTCATCCTGGTTTTTAATATTCCAATTACATTGCAGCTACAATTTCGACAACCCACGTTCGGACTTTGATATACTGCGAGAGCCACATCCAATTATGACATTCAGCATCAATTCGGCCGATCGTTTGGCGTTGTTGAACGTGTCCAATCAGGGCCTGCATCTATGGGATATCGAGGATAAATGTCTGGTGCGTCGTTTCCAGGGCATACGACAAAGCAACTTTGCCATTCACTCCTGCTTTGGCGGCGTTAACGAGAGCTTCGTGGCGAGCGGCAGCGAGGATAAGGTTGTGTACATTTGGCATCTCAAGCGCGAGGAGCCGTTGGCCAAGCTGATCGGTCACACAAAGACGGTTAACTGCGTGTCCTGGAATCCAGTCTATCCGTCCTTACTGGCCAGCGCTAGCGACGATGCTACCGTTCGTATTTGGGGCCCGAAGCCGACGGGCAGCAATGCAACGACAGAGAGTGACGATTGTTCATCCAGCTCGTCGTCGTCCTCGTGGAACATGACCTAAGCCCGCAATTCGCTTAACGTTTTATTTATGTGGTGTCTGCGCAGTAGAGGTTTGCAATATGAAAATGGGGTTTATTAGTCAAAAACGAAAAGTCAGAATCTATAGCTATAAACGAATACTTGTTAATTCTAAAGTATATGCAATCGATTTTTTACCACAATCAACTTTCAATCATATAATATCCAGTTTAAGTTTCATCCCTTTCGATTAGTCTTTAGATATTTTCCTATGTTTGTGTGTGTTCAAATCCTCTAATGCGTAAGTCTACATAAATAGGTACGTGATTACTCTGAATTAGTCGTAAGTAAACTCCCAATGTCGATCTAAATGTGGTGCGCATGTCCCAGCAATCAGCAGTCATCAGAAAGTTGGAAGTTGCAATCGGTTAGCCGGGACGGCGACAAACACAAGACTGCCATTACAAAAAAAAAAAAAAAAAAAAAAAGAAGAAAACGTGGATGAGCAGCATGACTTACAATTAGCATTAAAGTTATATAAGGTACATTGACATTGTCTCACACATAATCGGACACAAACACAGACGCCTAGATGCGCGTATGTATGGATATTGTTCAAAGCTTTTCGAGAAACAATAGTATTTTTTTAAAACTTTATTACCCATATGTATGTATATTTATTTACATGCCTATGTATTGCATATTGGCTTTTAATTATTATCAAGTTTCAAAATGTGCCGAATCATTCTGTTTAACATTTGCCATTTTAACTACTTTGTCAACTCTCAATTCGCATTGCTTTCGGTTAGATATATCGATCAGACTGAATACGTTCGGTAATAATTCAAATTTTAACTGAATATTGGAGCAAGCGGGATTTTAATACATTTTTAATTGTTAATTACTTATTGATTTAGGGCCGTAGTCGCATCTCACGTTAAACAGACTTTAGTTTCGACATTAACTGATGTGTTTGCTGTTAACCAAGTTTAACCAAATTACTGATATAACGAAACCCCAATTTTATTTTATAATCAATACATGCAATAACTGATAGCGCTATTTACATACATATGTAATTTAAATTTGACCATAAACTAATTGGTAATAATGCATTAGGAAAAAGAAACACTTTTACCATTGATCAAAATAAATGATATTGCCGTCTTTTTCCAATTTATTGTTTTTCTTTTCTTCTAATTCTAAGCATTTATGTATAAGAATTTTTGTAGTGAAGGGAAACTTCGAAAATTCCGCTTACAGTTGTTATCGATAACTGAACGATTTTTAATTTGTCAATCAGCTGTTCGGAAAAATTTACACTGAACTGTAAAACAGCAACCGTAGAGCGAAAACAAAGTTTGTAGAAAACTCATTTAATAATATTTACAGAAATGGCATCTGTAGGCGATGGGAAAGTGAGTTTACGGAAATTTGAGTACCCAATGTGTGCAGTTGAGGCACTTACTCGATTAGGTGAGCATAAAATATCAAGTCCTCACCCAAGTATTGTATGCAATGTTTATGTCTACTTGCAGAAACTCTCATTGCAAGCCGTAATAAACAGAACCTGGCAATGCAAATTATTTCGGAATTCATTTTTCTGGAACGTGCCAAAGACGGAGATGTGCGCAAAATGCAAACAGTGGGGGGCATCAGCCAAATGAATATCTATCAGGAATTTCAATTGATTCTCGCCCTCATTGACTATTTTTCAAGGCCTGGCCGGGATGACACTCGCAATGCGATATTTCTCTCTCTGTTTGGTAGTCACTTGACCCCACAGCGTTCTAGGCTGCTATCCAGATTAATTAGCACTGCGGTATCGGGTTCGGTAGCCCCACTGCTCTCCTCGGCTGGCACATGGATGCAACAAGTTGGCTGCAAAACGCAGCCGAGCTTGGAGGTTGCTCAGAATATAGTGAGTGACTTCATTTCGTTCTCGCGCAAAACTCCTGAGCAATTGCGACATCTTCCCTTGGTTGGTCCACACTTTGCAGCCAATTTTATGGTAGCCGTGGCCGATCTATACCTAAATGAGAAGCGTGGCGGTGTTCTGACACCGCCACCAGATGCGCTTCTGGATGTCATTACAGAGTGGACAACAGAGAATCCCCAGCTCTGTCAGGCACCACAGCAGCCTCTTGTTCTACCTGCCGGCGCCATTGCCATGCCGTTTGCCACACCGCTCGCCGGCTTGTTGCGCTGGGTCGTGTTGGCCCCATTGGTCTCGAATCGACAGGCTTATAGCAATCTGCATTTATCGTTGCTACACACACTACTGAAGACAGTTAACAACGGCGAGTCCACGCCTTTGCATGCTCAGGATCTAATGCAGATTGTCACATCTTTACAAAAGTACTGCGCTCATCTCGCTGAGACCAAAGTGGCGCCTGAAGAGGATGCTGCCTACCTCAAGTGCATGGAGCGCTTTGCTCAAGCCGTGCAAATAGCGCTGTCCTCCAACTACATAACGAATCATATTCAACTGCTATGCGTTCTGGAGACTCTGCCGCACCACGCACTAATGAAAATTGTGCTAGCTGCTCATAAAAAACTATAATAAGTAATGATGTAATAGGTACGTATTTAATAAGTTTGCTTTAAGTAATTAAGTAAATGTTTTTAAATATATTATTTTAAAGAAAATTTTAATAAATAAAAATTAAATATTTATATGTAAATCACGTTTCTTATTTTGAATTTAGCACACTTATTATCATTAAAAATATTAATTTGCTTTCAAAGTTAGTTTAGAAACGTTGCCAGACTTTCGAAGGAATCCGCAGAATATCAGTGCGCAGGACCTCGGGGCGAGTGAATTGGAAAAGGAAAATCAATACAACGAAGTTCTCGCGTAGTGCTGTTTATTTTGGAAAAAATCTGTTTAATATAGATACAGACAGGGGTAAAGCTGTAGATAAATATTGTTGCATACTTAAGAGGATGCAATGAATTCAGTGCCAAATCGTGATTTTATGGAGGTGCACCCGCTGCATCAGCATCAGCCGCATTGCAAGCAGCAATGCTTTGTGTTCACAGAGATCGCGGACATTGAGCTGCCAGCGGAGATAACGAAGTTCGGCGGTGGCAATGAGAAGCTCCATTGCGCCAATGGTGGCATTCCGAGCTACAATTGCAAGAAGGACTCCTGCAGCGAGTCGTCCGCTGAGCGTCCGGGTGGTGCGCGTGGTCGCAAGATTTTAGTGGGTATTTGCGTGGTGCTCGTGTGCATTGCCATGGCCGGTGGCATTCCTTTGGCCCTACAATTGCGCTCCTCGTCGCTGCTGGAGGCACGCTTGGCCTTCATTCGGCGGCTGCTGACGGAATCGCCTCTGATCGAGGGCTCTTGGAAGCCGCCCAGTGATGTGAAGCTGAACAGCAGCGGCATGGCCGACATCAGGCAAAATCACATTGGCGCTGTGCTGTGGCCCATCGCTGTGCACTGCGGTGCCCAATATCTGGATGCAGTGCAGCTGGTCCTGGAGGGCATCGATGAGGCGAAACGCATCACAGCCTCCACGAATTCCATGCACATTGTGGAGTCGGCCGACGAGATGGAACAGACCCATATAAGAGGCGAGGTCGCTGTGCTTATGGGCATCGGTGGTGGCCACGCCCTGGGCACCAGCCTTGCTGTTCTACGCTCGCTTTACCTGCTGGGCGCCAGATTCGTTTCAATTACCAGCTTGGAGTGCACCACGCCATGGGCTTCCGCTGCCATCAGGAGACGGGACTATCTAGCGGAAGAGAATGCGACCAATTCGCTTAATGAATTCGGCAAGGTGAATGCAAATAAATGAAATGACATTTGGAATATTTACATACATGTATATTTTATAATATTTATATTTAATTTAAATTATTTACTTTTTGATATAATTAATTTTTTTTTTAATTTTATGTAAATTTTTTTAAATTTATGTCTATTAGTTTTTAGTAAACTAAAATCAACTTTTTTCTTTTCAGACAATGCTATACGAAATGAATCGTCTGGGCATGTTGGTGGAGATATCGCAGCTGAGCGAGGCGGCAATGATAATTGCCCTGCGCACCGCCAAGGCACCTGTTCTCCTAATGAATGCTAGCCCACTCTCCATGTGCAATGGCACCAATGTGGCTTCTATACCAGACCATGTGCTCAGGTAGGCTTTCAGTCTAGAAATCAGAGTTTCTGTTGTCTAAAGACATTTACTTTTCAGCCTGCTGCCCGAAAATGGGGGAGTCATTCTGCTGAACTTGGAGCGCTGTGGAGATCGACCAATTAATGTAAGGGAGGCCATAATTGCCATAAACTATGTACGCAAGGTGGCTGGTGTGGACCATATTGGTCTGGGTGGTGCTCCCAAGAGCTATGCCCTGCTGCTGGCCGAGCTGGCTCGCGATCGCGTCTGGGGCAATGCGGCGATCAAGAAACTGGTGGGCGGAAACGTTATGAGAATTCTGCGCGAAATCGAAGCGCTCAAGAATCGTTTGCCTCTATTTGAGGAATGGATACCCAGCGAATCTATCGAAAGCAATTCATATTGCCGCTATCCAGAGACATAAGTATTTAATTGTTTAATATGTTTAATGTGTTTTAATTGTATACTTTATGACTTCGGGCGATCGAATAATATCAGCGAGTCTCTGCTAAACTTTAGGCAAATAAATCATACGATTATTAGATGAATATTTTCGAATGGCCCTGTGCAACTGGCGCATGGCAACAAATATTCCAAGCTCATTTAAGAATAAAGTTTAACTTACCGAAATACATATGTATCTATTTAATTTAAAAAATTGTATTAATGATTAACTACCAGTTTTATTTTGGTATATTCTTATAGCTTAAACAATTCTAATTCCGCAAAAATTCAAATATGTATTTATAGCATATCAAGGAAATAATTACAGGAACCAAAAATGCTGGAACTGAAAAAAGCCTGGGATTTCGATTTTATTAAAATAAAGAATTCGATTTGCAGGAAAAATAGCAGAACATACATAAAGGAAGAGAAATGCAGCAATGAAGTACTTTATAAAGAGTTTCGCAATTCGTTTTGTATTTACTTTTATTTGTATGCATTAAAATGTACATAAATCATTCGTTACAAGCTGAGTTTACTTACACTTAGAACACTAGCAATCGAGTATGTTTGAATGAATACGTTTAATAGTAAGATATAAATATGCAGGCATAATACATGTTTAAGCAATAACCTAAATGCGAGAGAGTTCATTTGCTGGCACTGTTGCACTCTGGCTAATTCACTTTGATAGCGGTCCGAATGCCAAGAGTGAAGGAAATGACTTCCCGCTCTGGTTGTTGTTCATTGAATTCGCGCTTCATTATTTTTCTTGACAAAAGATCATCGCCTTGATCGGTGGAAGTTAATGGATCTATATCTGAATCGCTTAGATCACGTTTTACTCGCACTGGCTCAACATCCTCATCATCGTCTAACTCAAAAATATTATTATTCGTTATCGCCAATTTGTTAATCTCATTAAAGAATTGGCTCTTCGCATCTCTAACTGTCCTGTCGTAACCCGGGTCGCTCAATGGTGGCAAATACGTTGCCGGGATGGGCGTTGAGCCCTTATAGGTATCTGGACAGCGGGGATCTACAGAGCCTGGATAACAATAAATAGGGGTTGTATCTGGAGACACAGTTGATGTTACTAAACTCTGTGAACAACGAATATCGGTTGATCCGGGATAACAGTTAGGTCTTGCTGTCGTCTTCGGTTCCTGGAGACAACGAGGGTCAGGTGAGCCTGGATAACATCTTGGCGTAGTTGTCGTTACAGGTGGACGTCGTGTAGTTGGAGGAAGGTAAGTCGCTGGCTGGCATGCGGGATCTGTCGATCCAGGCAGGCAACGGGGTATTTCTGTAGTTATGGGCTCACGTGGGCAACGAGGATCTCGTGATCCAGGATAACAATTAGGCGCTGTTGTCGTCTTTGGCTCTTGAGGACAACGAGGATCAGTTGAGCCTGGATAGCACCTTGGCTTCGTCGTAGTTATAGGTGGACTCCTTGTAGTTGGAGGCAGATACGTAGCTGGCTGACAATCTGGATCTGTTGATCCAGGCAAACAACGGGGCTTTTGTGTCGTTATGGGCTCCCGTGGGCAACGAGGATCTTGTGATCCAGGATAACAGTTCGGTGCAGATGTCGTCTTTGGCTCTTGAGGACAACGAGGATCACTTGAGCCTGGATAGCACCTTGGCTTCGTCGTAGTTATAGGTGGACTTCTTGTAGTTGGAGGCAGATACGTAGCTGGCTGGCAATCCGGATCTGTTGATCCAGGAGGACAGCGGGGCTTTTGTGTCGTTATGGGCTCCCGTGGGCAACGAGGATCTCGTGATCCAGGATAACAGTTTGGTGCAGCTGTCGTCTTTGGCTCTTGAGGACAACGAGGGTCGGTAGATCCGGGATAACAACCTGATGTTGTTGGAGTTATTTGATTTTCGGGAATTCTCGTAGTTTTTATTGGAGGCAAATAAGTGGCTGGTTGACATTTCGGATCACTTGATCCGTCATAACATCCAGGTCTTTTTGTCGTTGGTACTTTAGGACACCTTGGATCAGGGGATCCTGGGAAACAGTTTAGGCATTCAGGTTCCTTTGATCCTGGATAACATGAAGGTGTTGAGGTGGTTGTAGTGGGTTCCTTTGGACAGCGCGGATCACTAGAGCCAGGATAGCATCTTGGCTTCGTCGTAGTTATAGGTGGACTCCTGGTAGTTGGAGGTAGATAAGTAGCTGGCTGACAATCGGGATCTGTTGATCCAGGAAGGCAACGAGGCTTTTGAGTGGTTATAGGCTCCCGTGGGCAACGAGGATCTCGTGATCCAGGATAACAGTTTGGTGCAGCTGTCGTCTTTGGCTCTTGAGGACAACGGGGATCAGTCGAGCCTGGATAGCACCTTGGCTTCGTCGTAGTTATAGGAGGACGTTGTGTTGTGACTGATGGACGTCGCGTAGTTGGAGGCAGATACGTAGCTGGCTGGCAATCCGGATCTGTTGATCCAGGAAGGCAACGCGGTTTTTGAGTGGTTATGGGCTCCCGTGGGCAACGAGGATCTCGTGATCCAGGATAACAGTTTGGTGCAGCTGTCGTCTTTGGCTCTTGAGGACAACGGGGATCAGTTGAGCCTGGATAGCACCTTGGCTTAGTTGGAGTGACAGGAGGACGTTGTGTTGTGACTGATGGACGTCGCGTAGTTGGAGGTAGATACGTTGCTGGCTGGCAATCGGGATCTGTTGATCCAGGAGGACAGCGGGGCTTTTGTGTCGTTATGGGCTCTCGTGGGCAACGAGGATCTCGTGATCCAGGATAACAGTTCGGTGCAGCAGTTGTCTTTGGCTCTTGAGGACAACGAGGATCAGTCGAGCCTGGATAGCATCTTGGCTTAGTTGGGGTTACAGGAGGACGTTGTGTAGTGATTGATGGACGTCGTGTAGTTGGAGGAAGATAAGTGGCTGGCTGACAATCGGGATCAGTGGATCCAGGAAGGCAACGAGGCTTTGTAGTAGTTATAGGCTCCCGTGGGCAACGAGGATCTCGTGATCCAGGATAACAGTTCGGTGCAGCTGTCGTCTTTGGCTCTTGAGGACAACGAGGGTCGGTAGATCCGGGATAACAACCTGATGTTGTTGGAGTTATTTGATTTTCGGGAATTCTCGTAGTTTTTATTGGAGGCAAATAAGTGGCTGGTTGACATTTCGGATCACTTGATCCGTCATAACATCCAGGTCTTTTTGTCGTTGGTACTTTAGGACACCTTGGATCAGGGGATCCTGGGAAACAGTTTAGGCATTCAGGCTCCTTTGATCCTGGATAACATGAAGGTGTTGAGGTGGTTGTAGTGGGTTCCTTTGGACAGCGCGGATCACTAGAGCCAGGATAGCATCTTGGCTTTGTCGTAGTCACCGGTGGGACGTCGTGTAGTTGGGCAATCAGGATCTGTTGAACCAGGATAGCAGCGAGGTTTGGTAGTAGTTTTTGGCTCCTGCGGGCAACGAGGATCTCGTGATCCTGGATAACAGCTCGGTGCAGCTGTCGTCTTTGGCTCTTGAGGACAACGAGGATCAGTTGAGCCTGGATAGCACCTTGGCTTCGTCGTAGTTATAGGTGGACTTCTTGTAGTTGGAGGCAGATACGTAGCTGGCTGGCAATCTGGATCTGTTGATCCAGGAGGACAGCGGGGCTTTTGTGTCGTTATGGGCTCCCGTGGGCAACGAGGATCTCGTGATCCAGGATAACAGTTTGGTGCAGCTGTCGTCTTTGGCTCTTGAGGACAACGAGGATCAGTTGAGCCTGGATAGCACCTTGGCTTAGTTGGAGTGACAGGAGGACGTTGTGTTGTGACTGATGGACGTCGCGTAGTTGGAGGCAGATACGTAGCTGGCTGGCAATCCGGATCTATTGATCCAGGAAGGCAACGCGGTTTTTGAGTGGTTATGGGCTCCCGTGGGCAACGAGGATCTCGTGATCCAGGATAACAGTTTGGTGCAGCTGTCGTCTTTGGCTCTTGAGGACAACGAGGATCAGTTGAGCCTGGATAGCATCTTGGCTTAGTTGGGGTTACAGGAGGACGTTGTGTAGTGACTGATGGACGTCGCGTAGTTGGAGGCAGATACGTAGCTGGCTGGCAATCTGGATCTGTTGATCCAGGAGGACAGCGGGGCTTTTGTGTCGTTATGGGCTCCCGTGGGCAACGAGGATCTCGTGAT
Source organism: Drosophila navojoa (assembly GCF_054131105.1). Classification (NCBI taxonomy): domain Eukaryota; kingdom Metazoa; phylum Arthropoda; class Insecta; order Diptera; family Drosophilidae; genus Drosophila; species Drosophila navojoa. The sequence continues at coordinate 15,932,625 of NC_142892.1, forward strand.
CCAGGATAACAGTTTGGTGCAGCTGTCGTCTTTGGCTCTTGAGGACAACGAGGATCAGTTGAGCCTGGATAGCACCTTGGCTTCGTTGTAGTTATAGGAGGACGTTGTGTTGTGACTGATGGACGTCGCGTAGTTGGAGGCAGATACGTAGCTGGCTGGCAATCCGGATCTATTGATCCAGGAAGGCAACGCGGTTTTTGAGTGGTTATGGGCTCTCGTGGGCAACGAGGATCTCGTGATCCAGGATAACAGTTCGGTGCAGCAGTTGTCTTTGGCTCTTGAGGACAACGAGGATCAGTCGAGCCTGGATAGCATCTTGGCTTAGTTGGGGTTACAGGAGGACGTTGTGTAGTGACTGATGGACGTCGTGTAGTTGGAGGAAGATAAGTGGCTGGCTGACAATCGGGATCAGTGGATCCAGGAAGGCAACGGGGCTTTGTAGTAGTTATAGGCTCCCGTGGGCAACGAGGATCTCGTGATCCAGGATAACAGTTCGGTGCAGCTGTCGTCTTTGGCTCTTGAGGACAACGGGGATCATTTGAACCAGGACGGCAAGTTGGTTTTGATGGTGTAACTTGGTTTCCGGGGATTCTCGTCGTCTTTATTGGAGGTAAATATGTGGCTGGTTGACATTTCGGATCACTTGATCCGTCATAACATCCAGGTCTTTTTGTTGTTGGTACTTTGGGACACCTTGGATCAGGTGATCCTGGGAAACAGTTTAAGCATTCAGGCTCTTTTGATCCTGGATAACATGAAGGTGTTGAGGTGGTTGTAGTGGGTTCCTTTGGACAGCGCGGATCACTAGAGCCAGGATAGCATCTTGGCTTTGTAGTAGTCACCGGTGGGCGTCGTGTAGTTGGGCAATCAGGATCTGTTGAACCAGGATAGCAGCGGGGTTTGGTAGTAGTTTTTGGCTCCTGCGGGCAACGAGGATCTCGTGATCCTGGATAACAGCTCGGTGCAGCTGTCGTCTTTGGCTCTTGAGGACAACGAGGATCAGTTGAGCCTGGATAGCACCTTGGCTTCGTCGTAGTTATAGGTGGACTTCTTGTAGTTGGAGGCAGATACGTAGCTGGCTGGCAATCCGGATCTGTTGATCCAGGAGGACAGCGGGGCTTTTGTGTCGTTATGGGCTCTCGTGGGCAACGAGGATCTCGTGATCCAGGATAACAGTTCGGTGCAGCAGTTGTCTTTGGCTCTTGAGGACAACGAGGATCAGTCGAGCCAGGATAGCACCTTGGCTTAGTTGGAGTTACAGGAGGACGTTGTGTAGTGACTGATGGACGTCGCGTAGTTGGAGGCAGATACGTAGCTGGCTGGCAATCCGGATCTGCCGATCCAGGCAGGCATCGAGGTATTTGTGTGGTTATGGGCTCCCGTAGGCAACGAGGATCTCGTGATCCAGGATAACAGTTTGGTGCAGCTGTCGTCTTTGGCTCTTGAGGACAACGAGGATCAGTCGAGCCTGGATAACATCTTGGCTTAGTTGAGGTTACAGGAGGACGCTGTGTAGTGATTGATGGACGTCGTGTAGTTGGTGGAAGGTAAGTCGCTGGCTGACAATCAGGATCGGTCGATCCTGGATAGCATTTTGGCTTCGATGTTGTAATGGGTTCCAGTTGACAACGAGGATCTCGTGATCCAGGATAGCAGTTAGGTGAGACTGTTGTCTTTGGCTCTTGAGGACAACGGGGATCAGTCGAGCCCGGATAGCACCTTGGTGTCTTTGTCGTTGCTGGGGGGCGAATCGTTCCTGGCTGACAATCGGGCTCTGTTGAGCCAGCAGAACAACGTGGCTTGGCTGGCTCTATTAACTCCTCTCCGCAAGCGAAGTTTTTTTCGCAAGCGCCATTACACAGTTCAATATCACATTTTAAGTACACCTGAGATCGATCGGGGAACTTGAAAGCTTTAAGCGTATTATAATAAGTTAACGTTTGGCCAGAAGATGACTCAAATTTCTTCCACTGCCCAAATACTTTTGTCTTTAAAGAGCATCCATTTTTATCGGAAAGCTGCAATTTGTTTGCGGTGCCTGTATCGAAATCAGGGTCATCAGAAGCATAGCATTGCAAGATGTTAATATCCCAGGTCTGTGTTGTCTGTTTGACATTTATAGTAAATGTTATATCCGTGCCCAGCTTTAAAGTATAGTTAATTGGCTTGATATTCGGTGGGAGACCTGTGCCTATCTCCATCCAGCACTCAACTGGACCGCTTGGAGTCTCTACCGATATTACCTCCAGCATGTCGACAACAAATGGCCGAAAATACACAGTCTTCTCCTGTTCATCGCTGCGACTGCATGTGATCTTGCGTGCCGTGTCCCAGCTCTCTTGAATATCCTGGTCGTTCTGTATGATTAGAATATTGTCCACAGAAGCGCATATAGAACAGGATGGCTTGCTGCCACAGCCATCGAAGGGCACTTTGAAAACGAATCGACGCTCATTACTTCCAGCGCTCACATATCTAGAAAAGAGTGGGTAAGTCAATCAAATTGAAGGCATTCACATTCAACATACCTGCACTTGGGATCATTGTAATATCCTTGGCTGTATATCACTCCATTAAAGATCTCAGCGAATTCCACTTCGACTATCATACCATTCGACGTATCGCATTTGACGTCGATCTTCTCAATGTTCCCGTCGTATGCGGTGCTTTTCCGCGATACTCGGGGGAACGATAATGCCACCTCGGCTGGGCTGACTTCATTATCGACATAATCATCGGCTTTCCTCAGATCTGTGCCGCCAGCAATGACCTTTCAAATGCAATAATAAATTAATTGGAATTCAATACATTTGGCGTTTTTGCGCGTTCCATACCAAAAGCTGAGTCAAAAGTATTATCTGGCCAGCTCTGACCATTTTCAGTGGATTGTCGCTCAATCTAAAACCTGTTGCAAATTAAACGTAAATGTAATTAAAGTTGTTTTTTTTTTTTCCTCTTCGAATATGCATAAGTATTATTATAAAATAATAGTAGCTGCTAATTCTTTGTACAAATATATACTATATATAGATATATGTATAACAATAGACATTAACATAATTATATATGCAAATCGCTGCCGAAAATATTAATCTCCAATGATCAATGATCATTTATATCTCGCGTTTCTTGACAGCTAAATATATATGTATGTACTTTAATAAAATATCATTCAGAATTATTTAGTCCCTGGAATGTGGCAGAACGAATACTTAAGCTATAAAGATCGACTTTATGTTATGGCTTCAAGGTAAATCTGATTTGCTTATATTTTATTAATTATTAATTTTAGTTTTTTTTAATATTTTTTTATTTTCACAAAATTTGCAATAATTTATGCAGCCTTGATAGCAATTATAATATATAATAAAAAATTATGGTGTATAATTAAACAATCGCAAGAGTTCGAAAATTCGCAGTTTTTCAAGTTCAGACTGCAGTTTTGGCAAGGTTCAGTCATTGAGAATTTCGATAAGCCGGATTTCAGAAGCGCACAAATATTTTGTTGGCCATAAATAAGAGAAACCAATTGACTTTGTTTGTAAATAATATTGATTTTATTTTTGTAAATGCTAATCAAAAGAACAATTCTAACGAGCTCGAGAAGGTATTATAACGAAAGATCTGGTTTCAATTAAACGAGTTTTTTTAAAGTCTAATAGCTGTTTTGGGTATTGACCTCATTTTTGCACGAATTTCATGCCACTTTTTATTGCGTTAGGCAAATTAAAGGAATGGGCTCAATATAAATTTAAAATATTGTCTAATTTGTAAATAATCAAATAAGAATCAACGACATTTGAATAATTTATAGTCATTGAAACTTGAAGCCGATCCATTTCTAATTAGTAAATGCAAAATAAACTTGTTTTCTTATTCACTTTTGGCTAATCCTTTTTTTTAGAAATGTTAAAAATTAAGAATTATTTATGAGAGTAAATATATTATTAATAGATCTGTCTGCATTTAGACTACCTCAGGCCTTTCTTAAGGAAAGTTACCCAAACCATTTAATGTAATTACTTTATATATTAAAGGAACTAAAAAGTATATTATTTAAATTATTAAATATTATAAAAATTTATATTATTTCAAGATCAGACTGCAATTGAGAAGCAAGAAAGACTAGGCGCTAGTAACATTTATTATATTCCCAAAAGAAATTCACTTTCCAAACTATTCAAGCTTTATTCTTCTGACATCATGAAATGAATTTAGCATATGTACTATACAAAAGATGATGTATTTATATAGAAATATTCAATGTCAAATTGTGTTTGATCCAGATTTCAGATATTTCTTTGTTACAGAGTTGAAAGTGTTTTAAAACCGGTTTGGAGCGCGATTTAAAATGAATGTAATATCATTTATAAGGCAAGAGGTGTCATTAATAAATGGTCAATTTTGAGAGGGCGTGTGGCAAGCCAGCCCGAATAATCTGCATATACATATATACACATAAACAAACATATTTATTTGATTTGTATGTCTGCTTGACCCAATGATGACTTAACTCTTGAAGACGACGCAGCTACCACATTTTGTCGAATGCTTTACAGGCCATTCATTCATCTTTGTTTATTCAATCCGTTCGAATGACCTTCAACATTTTGGATTCCCTAAATTATTATTTCTTTATATATTTATTATTTGTTGTTGCTGTTGTTGTTGTTTTGTTTTTATGCTGAATTATCAATGCGCAATTTGTGCACATTGTTGCCTAATGGTTACTTGAACCCCGATCCCAGACTGAGTCTTTGATTTGTTGACTGGTTTCTGAGTTGTTTCTATTATTTTCGAAAATTCTTTGAGGCATCACGGCGTTAATCGCAAAGTACTTTATCTTAGTTAAAAAAAAAAAAGGAAAAAAAATTGTCTGTTCAATGCTTTCATTTTCAACAGGTAACTGACAATAAATGCGCCGCTCTTAGCAAACGTAAATTAGAATTGAAATGAAATTTATATTGCTCGAAACTGATTGAAAATATGCAAATATATGCAAGAATTAGTACAGAGACTAAGGTGCATACTATATACTAACAATTTGTTGTGGCAATTGATGAGATCTTGTGCATCTTGAGTATCTTTAGCATCTTCACTATCCATATGATTGGCGTATAAAAAGATTTTTTTTATTGACTGCTTACAAAACGAAATAAATAATAAGTTGGACATTGATGATCTTGCCGTGAACTTTTGCCATTTGGGCAAACGCGAGACAGTCAGACGAACGGACAGACAGCCGGACAGACATGGGTGCTTACACTATGGCTTGTGTATGCGTACGCGTATTCGTATTCATATTCGTGCTCGTGCTCGTGTATTCGTCATGGCAAACAGGTGAGATTACCCAACAGGCTTTGGCGACGACGACGACGACGACGCCTCAGCCACGCATTGTGCACATACATATATTTATATGAATATAATTTATAAATGTACATATCTACACACATGCATGGCTCTCTGTATTCTCATAGTCATCCAGCTTTTGTCATCACTCATCATGGTGGAGGTGTGTACTGTGAACTGTTGCATTTGCAGCGCGGTCCACCTGACGTATACGCAATTTAGTCTAAGAATTCTTACATAATGTCCAAAATTGTTTGATATGTAATTATGTCAAGTTTGAATTGAGCTATAATTGCGTGTTTTTCTGGACAAGCATCAATTTGTGCCGCACAATGAAAAGGTTTTTTATCTCAACTATCGCAGAGCTCGACAGCTAAGAGGTTGGCCCAATAATAACCGACTTTATATAAATTTATTCGCATTAGCTTATTTGTTTGTTTTTGTTGTAGATTTTTTGTTGATTTTTTTCTTTTCGTGTTCGCTGTTTCTGTTTTGTTTTTGTTTTTTTTTAAGGTTTTTTTTGTTGTTCGTAGAGGCGCCTTTTTGGGGTTGCAACAATATTTGATTTGAACTCTTACCATCAGCAAATAGTGTATTTGCGTTTCGGTGCTCGCCAGCAACTTTTTATGGGCATCTACGTTTGCCATATAGCAGTGGCCGTTGAAGTCTAGGGCAAACAAAGTGGGACAGTTTTTTTCTTCTTCTTCTTCTTCTTTTTTTGGGGTCTTGCGAGCCGAGATTAGCAAATCCGGATAAGCTGATTGCGGTCATATAAATGAATCTCGCGTGTGAAATTCGGCATCCTCATTAAGCGGCTCTCAAGGCTTCGTCAGGAGCTGCACCTTGTCCACAATTGATATAGTCTATAAATTAGCGGCAAAATGTGCGCGAATAATAAATGACTTGACGACAGCGTATCGCTGTCCATCTTAAGCTCTTCTTTTTTCCGGCTTTAATCAGTTGGATTCGGCCTTGCCCATGATGGTTACACAAACTTCGTTTAATGTTGCCTAAGCCCATAATTAAGTCGATGCGATTTTAGCAATTTATTAAACGTCTTTTAATTCATGAAAACAAATTAATATTAAACAAAACTAAATGTCGACTTCGTGAGCTTAATGATGCGAATGAAATTGAATTGCTAAGCTCATCCAATGCATGTACATATATCTATAAAGTCGTGTTAAGAGAATTCTTTTTGGATTGCATATAACTTCGTCTTCTTCTTCTTAGCTCCTCTAAATATGTGCATAAAATTTAAATGCAAGTTCGAGATATTTCAAATTTTGAATTTTCAATTAACTATTAAGTGAATTTTCAAATAAAATTCATAAAATAATAAAATTGTTTGTATACATATTCTTATTATAAACTACTTTAACCGCTTTTTCTATTTTTCCTATTTTCCATAAAATATTGCTAAAATATTTGAAAATTTAGAATATTTTTCTTTATTCATTTATATTTTTATTTATTTATTTTTGTTTTTATCTTCACTCAGCAGTTTCCTTAAACGCCTGCAATAAAATAACTTGATTTTTGCTTTACACATACAAGTTTTGTTTGGGTTTTCTGCAACTCATCGAATTATATAAATATATATATACTTTTATGACTTAACAAATTTTGGAAAAATATGTTTTCTTCCACTTAACAAAATTTTTTGAAAAATATTTATTTGGCTTCTGAAATCTGAAGAGTTTTGGCGTAGGAAAAATAACAGCAAATTTTACCGAATTTTGTATTTTCCAATTAGTATTTCATATTTCCTTCTGGGAACTATTTAAATAAAAATGTCTATCGACTATTAACTATTTTAATAATTTACTATTATAATAAATAATAATTTACTATATTTATGTAATTTTTATAGTATTTAATAAATTTAATTCCACATAAAAACTATAATAAATTCAAATAATTGGTAATCAAATTAAATGCCTAATAAATTATAATAATTTTATATTTAAAAGTCAAATCGTGCATCAATTATGTCAATTTATTAAGAATTTATTAAGAAGAGTCAAAATTTATATTAATATTTTCAATTAAAGTTTCGCAATAATTATAAGAATTTATTGCAATTATAATTTATTATATATATGGAAAATGTAATTTCGGAAAATATATAATTATAGAATCTTTGCAGATTTATTATGAATACTTTACCCAACATTTATAAAAACTCTTGTTCAACATATTAAAGCACTATAAACCTACTTACAAATAAGTTTTTAGATTATACAACTTTTTTTGTTTGTTCAATATATTCAGTTCGAGCACAGTCATAATATTTCGCAACTTTTTAAAAGTCTGCAAATCAATTTCGATTATTGGTTTATGTCACTGTTTTTTTGCATTTGCTGTAAGTCACAGAATCTTTGGAACGCCCACGCACTGCACTTTGCACTTTACATTTATAGTCTTATTGATTATTTTGAAATGCACAAACGATGTATTCTTGAGAAATTCTGCGATTTGATTAACTTACAGGAATTGCTAGTTGAACGCTGCTTGGGTGGAGAGAGAGAGAGAGAAAGAGTTAGTTTGATCGCCGGCTGGTTAAGAGTTCGAAGTCGCACTAAGCTTGGAAAAGACGCGTCTTCGTTTATATACTCACACGTCGCATGTTTTAACTAAAATCGTTTTCAAAATCCAAAGGCGCAGCAGATGCAAAAAACAACAGCAGCAACGGCAGCAGCTACAGCAGCAGCAGCGGCAATCGCAGCTCGCTGGGCTGGCTAACGAAAAGAGCAGCTATAGCAGCAGTACGGCTGGCAACAAAAGAGTTATTTACTTTACAATTTTTTATTATTATATTTTTTTTTTTTTTTTTGGATGCTCACGAGGCTTGTTTCAAAAGTATTTAAAAATGTTCGCTAAAAATATATATATTCTTCGATGTGGCAACGCTCAAGCATGCAGTTGCACACACACATATGACTGTTCAAAGGTCTTCATTGCTTTTTTTGCATAAGCTCGAGTTGCAGGCAAAAATGTCCGTTACTTTTTGATCGCGCCTCGTGCAAGCATTTGACATGTGCCGAAAAGTTGAGTATGTCGAATTTCACATAGAAATGGGCAGCACTGCACATGCCCTAATGCCGCACTCTTATAAGAACTGCTCGCTTATAAGAATCAACTCAAATTGGCAGCTTGTTTGCATATATGCAATATATCGATAGCTGCAATTCTTACTATCGATATGCTAAGAATGCATTTAAATATTATACAAATGGGAATTTGTTTATTATCAGAGCATCAGAATGTCTGCTTTAAGCAGTGAAATAGAGTTTTTTCTTTTATATCTATTTTTTGCGCTTTGCAGCCGCGTGAGGCGAGCGTCCGCCGTCGACGTCGTCTTCATCTTGACCCGGTCTGAGGCGCTGCAACGGCGACAACTCCAGCCAAAAGATCCGCAACGTCAAACGGCTAACACCTCTGTATGTATTTTTAGGGCCAAAATGCCAAAATCCGTCATTGTCGCAACTGAAATCGTGGCCCGGCAACGACAACGACAACGACAACGGCCACGCCGATGAGCTGGTCATGCAACTATAGAGTCAGTGCGGGCCGATCATCCCGAACAGGTATTAATACTAGCAGTCATACTTTTTTGGATGCCCAGCGTCCGCTTCGTGCTTCGTGGTGACAGACAAGACAGGCGGCAAGCGGTCATGGCGATTTAGATGCCGTTCGCTGATTGCTCAGTACCTTTGTATAAATACATACATACATACATTTATATATTTCTATATACTTATATATGTATAGAAAAACAGTTGGCTTCGACTGCTAATGGTAAACCTATGGGCAGGTATTCAATTATACATATTAACATATACTTAATTATTATCTATCAATATTTCTTGCTGATTTATAACTAGTCAAAAAAATAAATAAACAATGAATTAAAATGGCTACAAATGAAGACGTTCAATACGCCTAAATCTTGAAGGCCGATTGAAAGAAAAACTCAAGGAAATGATGTTTCAATGTGAGGAATGGATTAAATATATTCAACCCGGGGGGCATACGCTGCCAGATATTCCTTTTATGTCTACAGCTAGTGGTCGTCGCTTGCGAAACGGCCTTCAAAACCGGAAATAGTTTTCGGCTGATGCTGAACTGGCAGCATCTGGAAAAGCCAAAGCGCCAGAACCACAAACTAATCAGGTGGTATATGAAATAGAAGTAGCTAGAATATAAAACATGAATTTATGATAGTTTTGTTTTTTATAGTTTTGAATACTAAACGAAACTCGTATTTTGCATATGCGAGCACAAAAATTTGCATAAGTATAAACACAAAACACAGAATTAATAAAAAAATCTTGTTTAACTTTTTGCAATTTACGGCTGTTGAAATTTTAAGGTTGGTTTTATAGCAAGAGCACCGATGAAATACTTTAACGATATAGAAAAAAAAAAAAAAAACAAAAAATCAATAATAATAAATAATAATAATAAATAAGAGAGAATATAATTTTTTATCAATTATTAAAGAATAATATTTCTAAAATAATTTAAGCAAGTCCATTTACTCTTTTCGTTTTTCCTTAGTAAATATTTTATGCCTAAAGGTATGCAACGTTTTATGCAATTGAAATAATTTGTGGCATACTTTTATGAGCAAGCAACGGCTGACGGTGCAGCAGCTAATGCATTTTCAACTAATATTTGTATCCTACTCATCATTCTGTTCGCCTGGTACTTTACCAAAATTTTCGTTTAAATTTAGCTGCCAGCTGAATTGTCAAGCCGCTGAGTTTCAAATCTCTTCAAGCTCTCTATAAATTGAGTTTTAAATAAAATAAATATTAATCAATCAGAAACAAAAGTTTAATTTTGATCAAATTCAAAAGCTTCACGAAAAGTTTGCCAACACTCTTTGTCACTCGCAGTGTTGGCAATGCTGCAAATGGGGCAGCCAAAAAGTGGGCGAGGCGCGGGGGCGGCTAGTAATTGCTCCAAGGAAAAATCGATACGGAGACAGCTGTTCGTGTACAACAAGTGCAACGCATCGCAGGAGCCGCAAAACGAAATTCAATCAAAAAGAATTAAGGAAAACAAATAAAATTGAAAAAGTAAAAAAGTGAATAAACCATATAAATAAACGAAAATCAGTCAATTAAAATAGCAACAAGTCGGAAAACGAACGAGCGCATTTTGTATATGAATTTTCCGTGACATATGGTCGAAGGGCGACAATAGAGAAATATACTCCCATATACTCCGAATATATATATAAATCGAGGAATTTATCTGCACAACAATGCCTAGCTCAAGGCGTGCCATTTTGGGACACATCATGTCCGGCATATGCACGAAGATGAACCGCACCAAGCCGGTGCCAGCGGACGTGATGGAGACGCCACTGAAGCGCTGCCTGACCACCTTCGATATCGCACTATTGGGTATATACATATCTATTGGGTATCTGTAGATGTAGATATAGGTAGATAATTTCAATTCCACATTCGATCTAGGCATTGGCCACATGGTGGGCGCTGGCATCTACGTGCTGACTGGCACCGTGGCCAAGGAAATGGCCGGACCTGGCATCATCTTGTCCTTTGTGCTCGCCGGATTTGTTTCGATGCTGGCGGCGCTTTGCTACGCGGAGTTCGGCACGCGCGTGCCCAAGGCCGGATCGGCTTATGTCTATACCTATATATCGATCGGTGAGTTCTGGGCCTTTGTCATCGGCTGGAACATCCTGCTGGAGCACATGCTGGGCGCCGCCTCGGTGGCGCGTGCCTGGAGCGGCTATGTGGATTCCATGTTGGGCGGCTGGATTGCCAATACGACCATGTCGCTGATGGGCGGGCTGCATGAGCCGGGGCTGGCTCAGTATCCGGACGTGCTGGCCTTCCTCGTCTGCGTCGTCTATGCGGCGGCCCTGGGCAGCGGCGTCAAGGCGACGGCCGTCTTCAACAGCGTGCTGACCCTGGTCAACATCGGCGTCATGCTGGTGGTGATTGGCGTGGGCTTCTGGTATGCCGATGCCAACAACTGGTCCGAGGCGCAGGGCGGCTTTCTGCCCTATGGCTTTGGGGGCGTGATTGCCGGGGCTGCCACCTGCTTTTATGCGTTCGTTGGCTTCGACTCGATAGCCACGTCCGGCGAGGAGGCCAAGAATCCAGCTGTCTCCATACCCATCGCTACAGTGCTGTCCCTTTGCGTCGTCACGGTGGGCTATATACTGGTGAGTGCGGCTCTCACGCTCATGATACCCATCAGCGAGATCAATCCGGCCGCCTCGCTGCCGGAGGCCTTTGGGCAGCTGCATCTGCCATGGGCCAAGTACATCATCTCCATTGGGGCACTCTGCGGCATGACGACCACACTGCTGGGCTCGCTGTATGCGCTGCCGCGTTGCATGTACGCAATGGCCTCGGACGGGCTGCTCTTCGGCTGCTTCGGGCGGATTAGCCAGAGCACCCAGGTGCCGCTGCTGAATCTGGTTGTCTCCGGCCTGCTGAGCGCTGCCCTGGCCTTGGTCTTCGACCTGGCCAAGCTGGTGGAGTTCATGTCCATTGGCACACTGCTCGCCTACACCATTGTCTCGGCCAGTGTCATCATTTTGCGCTATCGCCCGCTCACCCACGTGGGCACGCCCAATCCCGTCTATGCGCCGGACACGCCGGACGAGGAGAACGACGAGGATGCCGATTCGCAGTCGAGCATCGATACAGCATCGCCGACAAGCGATCTGATTGAGGGCGCTCTGGCTGGTCGTCTGAAGCCGCAGTTTCGCTGGCTGGAGCCGCTCCTCGGTCGCTTCGCACCTGGGTCGGTGGTCTCGGTGGCTGTGCTGCTCTTCATTGTGCTCAGCTTTGCCATCTGCCTGGAGCTGAAGGTGTCGTGGGCGCAGCTCTACTCCGGCACCTGGTGGGCTCTGCTCGTCTACGGTTTCATCATCTTTGCGGCCAGCGCCTGTGTCGCCGTCATGGCCGTGCACAATCAGAACACGCGCGGCTTGAACTTCAAGGTGCCGCTGGTGCCCTTCGTGCCGGCCCTGGGCATCTTCAGCAATATTATGCTGATGGTCCATCTGGATGCGTTGACCTGGGTGCGCTTCTTTGTCTGGGTTACCATTGGCATGGTCGTCTACTTCCTGTACGGCATTCGGCACAGCAAGGAGGGCGAAGCCTGTTCCACTTACTCCATACTGATGACCTCGTCGGAGGCAGGCAAACTCAACTGGGGATCCTTCAAGGCTTCCAAGAATGTGGCCAAGCATACGGTGCTCGAACGTTTCCTGGGCCGCCGAAAAGTGAACGATAAGAAGCCCATTGTTGACGAGGAATGCGACGATAATGCAGAGAGTCCAAATTAAATGAATCGATGAGAACCCGATTATATATATATATATATGTATCTATAATTGATCTGTTATTCAATTTACATCAATCGAAAATGATATACATACATATATATGAAGCTTGTTGAACAAATATGTCAGAAGAACACAAACTAATGTAACTCTATATATAAATGTATATGTTATTCCTGTATATGTGACCAGCCCTGCCTGTAACAATTGTTAATAGAGTACCTTCCCATCCAATGTTGTGTACCACGCCCACTTCTGAAATCTGTATACCTACATATATACTCTCTCTTCTATCCATTATACGTGTACATGAATATATATATATACAAAAAATAACAATAACAATAATGTCAACATATTAAAGATGCTATATTAAAGTATATTTGAATCGTTTGATAAATGTATAAATATATCTACCTATTAAATATTTATGTAAACATCAATATTTCAATAAGAGTTTATTTGATTTGGTACAGTTTTTGATTTCTAGAGGACTCTTAATTCAATAAGCTACATACCCCACGGTTCGAGTTGTAGGACCTTTGGGAACTCCAATCTTTGTTAAAGATTTAAAATTATTATAAGCTTCTTCCAACAAAAGCTCTAGCCCCAAAAGTATGCCTTATAATGAATGAATGCTTCGCTCGCATCAGTCTAAAACTTTTAAAAATATCTGGCAAATCGTGAGTAATGCAAGTAGAATTTCTATACAGCGTAATAACTCTTCCGGATTAAACATTTGGGGAAATAATTATCTCAAGTACTAAGAAAACATGAATATGTACTACATGTATGTACATATATATATTAAATATGTTGATAAATATTCAGCAAAACATGAAGTGCTCTAGGTTCTTAAGCGATATGATTTTTTTTAATTTTGTATTTAAATTTAATTAAAACCCTTTGTATTGCAAGAAAATGATATTTTTCAAAGTATATTGCAATATTTAAATTTATTAAATTTACAAAAATATATATTTTTTAGTATATTAAACATATGGAGAAATTTACAAAATTAAAAACAGATTCAATTAGGAAAATTGTAGTACAATATAGTTACAATAGTGGGTATTCTAATTTATTTTAAAATTAATCAATATTTATTTTAAATTAATTTTATTTTCAATTTAAAATTTATTAAATCAGTTTTTCAATTATCATCACGTAAATCTGCTCAATTTATTGAATCATTTAGATAGTTCGTGAACCTTATTGCATTTCGTGCGAGATTGTAAAACGTGAAATGGAATGTCGCAGCGCTGATTCGCACTATCTATTGAAATGAGCTGCCAAATCAAAGTGTGAATGTGTTGGGCAGACAAAGTGTAGAGAGGGAGAGCGCGAAAGCATCGTCATAACATAAGTTCACATTGCGATGACGCAGCCAAGTGACGCATGCAATACATTCAAACTTCACACGCATTCAAGCACACGGTCACGCACACACACACACGCCAAAATTTGTGCCTGTGAGCATATCGCACACGAGACCAAGGCCTGAGTGTGAAGAGCGAGAGCAAAAGCATTTTATACGAGAGCTTACGAGCTTGGCAACAACAAAAATCTGAGGCTAGAATATGAGCGAGTAATGAAAAAAAAAACGGGTTTCGAACGCATGACTTTTGATGGAGCGGCAAAGAAACAGAGCTAAGAAATCAGTTTGGCGCTATTTCGCAAGCGCAACAGCAAGCACATGTGTCCGTTGGCACTGAGCTTAACGTATTTGTATTTTGAATTTAAATTCAAAATTAACGCTCACAGCGTGCGTACTCACAGACACAAATACATACATATGTATGTACACACACACAAAACTGTGTATGTGAGCACGCTACAGCTTCTACAGCATGTGAGAGATATTTAGTGAATTATGTTTCGTATAGCTTCGGTGTTTCGCGATTTGAATATTGGCCGTTGCAATTCAGGCAAAGCGAAACTCATTTCAATAGAGAAATCAAATTTGTGTTTGTAGTTTACTCTTTAGAGGTCTTCCGGCTATGCGCTGTGATGTGATGATGGCCCCTAAACACAGTATTCATGTCTACGCGCCTGTACCAATGCCATTGACAAGTTTTGCTCTGCCAGATTCGTGTAGTGAAGCAGCACAAGGTGATAGTTGAGGATGCCGGCTGTTCACAATAACACACAAGAAAAAAAAAACGCAACGTTATGGGGGAGAGGAACCAAAGACGATGTGATGCCGATGAATCCTAAGTGTACAAACAATAAGTGTGCGAGGTGGGATTCAATTGTTCTATGTCCTACACTAACTATCAATATGTATAAATTAAACATTTTTTAGTGCAAGGCCTTATAAAAGACAATATGAGACTTATCTTAAAATAAGAAATAGTATTAGTCCTCCTTTAAGTTAGTTTTGCTTCACATTCAGTACAGTATAATCAAGGACTAACACTTTTCAAACACACCTCGCACTCAGATCGACAGATGAATGCACATATGCACAAATGCATACATCTGTTTTTTCGGTTGCACGTTTGTATGTAGGTATGTATACTTGGAAATCACCTTGCAACAGCTGCAACATCCTCGGATGTACAGCCATCCCTCACAATTTAGGGGTTGCTGCTGCAGACGCGGAGTTCGGAAAATGGAAATCTACCTGTAGTTGTAGTTGTCTTTACCTGCACTTATACAGATGTATACATACATACATGCATCTGCATTGCATACATGTGTATGTGCATTTTTGTGTTTCTGATCTGCTCTGTGCTCTGGCATAATTCCCTGTGTGTAGGCCAATGATCTTTATTTTCGAGTCGCAGCTGCTCAACGAAATCATAAACTGCGACGAGCACATCGAATAATTATTGCAGGCATTTGTACACACATTCAAGTATGCATATGTATGTATACATACATACATACATATACATATATTTATATCAATAGTTATAAATCAACGTCGATTCATAGGTTGATTAATTTGAAGCATCTTTAGTGAAAGTGCATTGTGGAATGCAAATGAAAGATGTGCTGATTTACTACGTACATTACATACATACCCACATAAAAACAAGCATACATACATACATATGCACATACCGCATGCGATTGCTCTAGCTGCTACAGTCAGCGTCTTTCGGTATTCACTGTATAAGTATGTCTATATGTATGTATGTATACATATATAATTGTTGTATGTATGCGTGCACATTCATATCATATAGGGGTAGTTTTCAAGCATTGAAAACCCATAAAACGCTGGCATATGGCATCTAAAATCAACGTTTCATTCTCAATAGAATATTTCCGTATACATTTAATTATAAACGTAAGCGTACAGGCATGCAATGTGAAGGCAAACGCTTGTATTTCAACGTTCCACGCAATTGTATTCGAAAATAACGTCGCAGTAGCGCCAACTTTCTCACACATACCAATGCAAGTATTGAAAACGAAGCCCTGGTATGTTTCAATTCCGGTTGTTGCTCGTGCTCCACTTCGCCGTTGAAGGTTACTACTTCGAGAGGCGATGTACAGTTGACTTCAAGCAAGAGCATAAATGTAGAAGACAGCTTGACGTCACAGACTTAAAGTAATAGGGAAATTCGCCCTAAACAAGCAGAAAGTTATAGGTATTATTTATTATTGAAGACCGCACCAATATTTTTCAGTTATCAAATAATTTATATTTACTATTTAATCTAGATCAGACATGAACTGAAGTGAACAATACAGATTATGAATTACATTGTATAGATATATAATTTTTAGTATAATTCATATAGACAATACATTAAAATATATATATAAGTATATTACATTTGTTAAAATAATTAGAGTTCAAATTCCATCAGTTTACTTATGGCACAGATAAGAAAGCTGTTTGTTGTATGAGTGTGTGACGTCACGTTGTTTTGTTTTGTTATCTCTCTGTGAAGCGCATAACCTCTTGCAGCGTAGCTACGCGAAGCATACATAAGCGAAACGAAAATGAGGATTGCAACCATTTATATTTCGGAGAGCAGAGCAGACAGACGGGCGCGTTTCGTTTCATTTCGCGTGTGCGAGTGAATTTTTGTATCGTTCGATTTGTTTTAAAATCGACAAACAGCCGACTACAACAACTTACGTGAAATTATATTCGTTTATTATAAATATTTCGCAAGCAATGTGCTGTATTGCGTCAACCAAGTGAAATTAAAGTCAGCACAAAAAAGAATACAAATAAATAAATAAAATTACTCGCACTTACACGCGCGCACACACACACAACAGAGAAACGAACGAACACAGGAAAGACAATGAAAATGCCAATCGTGAGCTAAAGTCAAATAGCAGTTAGTAAAGTGAATAAATAGCAAGAACTGTGATAATTGTAAAGCTGGCAAGCAGTGCATAAACAACATTTGGAACCCCAACAAGAGCAACAAACAACAAAATGGTTAGCAGCAGCAACAATACGAATGGTGTGGATGGCAACAAAATAGTTAACGGTCTCCTAACGGCGCTTGCGACCACTCCTGAGAGCAGCAGCAGCAGCGGCAGCAGCAACAACACTAACATCAACATGGACGCTTCGCCGGCTTCGAGTGCAGCTGTGACGCCAGCATTGACTGTGTTTACATCAGCCACGTCCACTCCTTCCGCCATGTCCACGCCCACAAAGGAGGCGCAAATGCTGCGCACAATTAGGGAGAAGATTCTCCGAACTCCCGGCGGCGTCTGTGAGCTGCATGCTTTGAGTTTTGCCGAGCAGACCAACATCAATGGCGGCAGCATTAGCGCCTTTGGAGTAGGCGGGGAACAGCCTGTGAGAGTGATCAAGAACCGCTATGTGATCAGTGCCCAGCCCAATCACATCTCGGCCGCAGCAGCGGCCAAAACACCCGCCTCATATCGCCATCTGATCGACCTGACCTCATCGAACCTGCAATGCATGGACGTCTATAATGGCAGGCAGTATCCCTGCAAGATCATCAATGAACCGCTGGACAAGGTGCAACGCGCCTATTTTCAGCTAGAACAGGACGATGAGCTCTGTCGCAGCACCATCTATGGCCATAAGCTGATTCGGAGTGCCCACGATCTGGTGCCGCTCTCTAAGAATCGCACCTACATCATCAACGCACCCGCCCGGCATGTCTATGAGAACCTCCACACGTACATCCGCCATGAGAAGCGTCTGTGCGAGCAGGAGGCACGCGCCATATTCCATCAGATCTGCCAGACGGTGCAGGTGTGCCATCGCAACGGGATCATTCTGCGCGATCTCAAACTGAAGCGCTTCTACTTCATTGACGAAGCGAGGTTAGTATAAAATATAGAAACAACAACAATGGCCATGAACTATTAACCTGTTGATCCTCGTTCCTCTCTATCTGCATTTACTATCGATATTTCAATATTGCCAGCATCATCGCTATTGTATTGTTTCACAAATATTTCAAGGCGAACAAAGCAAAGTTTAAAATTGCCCGAGTGAATTAATAATAATGATAATAAATTTAATATTATTATTATAATTTATAATTCATTTCTAAGCTTTGCTTATTAATGATAGGATTGAATTCTAAGCTTGTCATAGATTTCCTTTTTATTTGTCTTACTTTTCTCGCTTTCTTTTACCCACTTTTGCTGTTAGAACTAGTTTTTTTGCGTTTCTAAATCTGGCAACACTGTGTAATTTTTATTTGATTTCGCTGTGCGACACTACTGTATTGAGTTCATATATGAACATATAAGATTAGTTCCAATTCTGGCAGCTGATGTATTTACATTCATACATACAACACATGTATGTATGTGTGTATATGTGTGTTGATGGCTTTCGTAATCGATTGGTAGTGACCCTACCCCGGGCACCCGCATGTGAACTGACACTACTCCACTACAGCAATAACATCGGCAACACCAACACTCACACACACATTCACACCTCGCACACATTTGCTCGCTGTACTGGTTGCATATCTTTATTTTGCAATTCGATAAAAACTCGTTATGAGCAACAGTTGTTGTTTTTTGTGTGTTGGTGTTATTGGTGCCACAATTGTTGCTCTTGTTATTGGCCGACGTTGACGTTGTGGCTGTTGTGTTCGGTGTCGGCCAGTTGTGGGTAACATTGAACATTTAAGAAGTGTTGCAATAAAAAAAGCAACAGCGAATAGATCAACTAGCAGCGACACAATATGCCTGTGTATGTATGTATGTATAGCTGCTGTGTGTGTATTTAGCTTTGGGAAATTACTGTACCTGATGAAATACATCGCTGTGAATAGAATATTGCGTTCTTTTATGTAAACGTTTTGGCGTGCTCAATATTTTGGTCAACAGTGTACGTGTACACAAAATACTGATAATACAGCAGCAACACAAGCACATAAAACTGCGTATAGACACACATACATACATACACACTCATACATATATCTGGAGCGTACAAAATGCTCGCAGCGAGGTTCCTACTCTGTACTCATTTAGACGTATGTGTGTGTGTTTTTTGAGTGTGAGTGCTTATACGTGAGTACAGTACACGTCGAAATGTTAGGCTCACCTTCAAAATTTGTACTGTGCGCTTGCAAAATAATTCATTTTTTTTTGTATTTCGTTTTTTTGTACTTACGAAGTGCACACGTCAGGCAATTGTATGTACATATGTATGTATATATATGTGATATATATATACGTACGTATGTATGAATTCTTAATCTTGACTCGTGGCGAGCAAAATAACTTTTCTTTTTTCGTACCTATTCGTCTCTGCTGTACCTGTTGATTGTGAGAGGCACATGCATATGTATGTATGTACGTAAATCTGATTCTCTTAGTCTCTATGTTAACTATATATATATTTATACACACATATTTGTGTATATGCCTGTATATAGTTCTTACGAATGAAGCAATACTTGTTGAATGCTTTGAACTTTTTTTTGTATAGTTTGTATTGTGTTCACGTTTCCATTGTCAATGCAATTAGCAAATTTATTGCATTGACGTTTTCCGCTTTTCATGTTGCCAACTTGTTTTTTTTTTTTTTTACATATTGCAAACGTATTTATTTTGTTCACAATGTAAGCTTTATCAAATTCGTCAAGTGTTTAATATACATATGTCCATTTGCTTGTTGCTTTAATCAAGTACGTACTATCATAATCTTTCATCTATCATATACAAATTTATTATCTTAATTGGGTTTAGGCAATTTCATTAGATTGCAAAGATTCCTTAGAGCTTTTATTATTGTTTACTTTTTATTGAGATAATAAGCTGAATAATGTTTACCTAGTAAATAAATTATTCAGCCAAGTAAACCGTTTTCTGTACACTCGAATATTTTTAATTTCAAAGACTTGAGTCAATCTTAATTATCTAAAAAAACAATTGAGAAATAAAGTATACACAATTGTGGAATGCAAAACAACAAAATATGGTATATACATAAATGGTACATACATATATAAAATGAGTTGAATGGACTTATTTTGCGAAAATATATGCCATAAAAATTGTAAATATTGCATTTAATTTACGTATTCAATTGAAATACTTAACAAATATGATCAATACTCGATTTTCAGACATCGATGAGTGGACTTAGTATATTAAATATTCAATATTTACATATACCCAAACTAAATAACATGCATCTATACTAACTCACACACACACACACGCACCCATTCAACTTTAAGGTCAATTTGTGCTACGGCCCTGACTCTGATCTTCTGTATGTATTTTCATGTATTATTATTTTCTGTTCGCGTATAGATATTTAAATAGCATTTAAATTAGCAGCACGTATTAACATCGACTTCCTCCACACTCAACGCACCTCTCCTCCGAGTATCTTTTTGGAAAATACAATTTGTTAATATCAACGTGAGCGAGAGAGGGAGAGCGAGCAATCGTGTTCGCTCTTCAAATGAATAGGCTGCGCAATGCTCGCCTCCCTCTTCTATAAGCAAACAAGGTCGCTTGTTGTAACAGCTAGACTACCCGTTGCTCTCACTCTCTCATGCTCTCTCTTTGAATTACTCTCATGCATGGATCGCAGTTTGTATTGTAATTTTGTTTGATGGCAAAAGGCTCGCTCAATTTTAATTTTGGTTGCTCATTTTTGCTCAGGGTCAGCTCGAGGTTTTTTCAGCTCGTGTGTGTGTGCGCTTGCGTGTATGTGTATGTTTGTTTGTTTGTTTCATGGCACAATCGAAAAAATAATACTGTTGAGTTTTTGGCGCTCACTTAATTATCTTAGCTTTTAACTTTTTTTTTCCAATGTTTATTATCTGTTGTCATTGTTGTTTCAACTTTGAAGCCGTAGGTGGAGTTGCCACAGCCATTGCACTGTGTCACTTACAAATAGGCCCAAGCTGAGCGAGCGCTCTCTTTGTTTCTCTGCCTCTCTTTAGTTTTTTTTTTTTTTTTTTGCATGAAAATGTAGGCCAATGTCAACATGGTGTCACCGCTCTTGGGTGTTTAGGGTCGCCAGCTTTGTCAGAGATGGGTGCACGCTTTGGCTTTGTGGTTATATCAATTACATACGCTCACAGCAAGTTCGGTTCACTAGGGCTGGCAACGCCATCAACGCTAATGCCAACGCCAACGCAATGCCAATCGATTCGTGTGTCTCTCTCCCTCTCTGTGTCTGTCTTTTGTAATGCGATAGTAAATGGCAACACCATCAATTTTGAAAATTATGCAACTCTGCATTTGACTGCGATTGCAAGCGCAGAGCGCAATAAATAAAATGGAATTAGCATTAATTTGGAATGTATTTATTTTTTGTATGATTACAGAACGAAATTGCAGTACGAATCGCTGGAGGGCTCCATGATACTGGACGGTGAGGATGATACACTTAGCGACAAGATCGGCTGCCCACTGTACACGGCACCGGAACTGCTGTGTCCGCAGCCCACGTACCAGGGCAAGCCGGCGGACATGTGGTCATTGGGTGTCATACTCTACACAATGCTTGTTGGCCAGTATCCCTTCTACGAGAAGGCCAACTGCAATCTGATAACGGTAATCAGGCATGGCAATGTCCAAATACCAATGTCGTTATCCAAATCGGTGCGTTGGTTAATGCTCTCGCTACTGCGCAAGAATTACACTGAGCGCATGACGGCAACTCATATTTTCCTAACGCCCTGGCTGCGAGAGCAGAAGCCGTTCCATCTGTACCTGCCGGTTAATGTGCAAATTGCCGACGATTGGGATGTGGAAGAGGATCAGGATGGTCAGGAGAGCATGGAGGTGGGCGACATGAGTGAAGTCTGCCCACTGGTTGGTGAGAAGCCGGAAGATGAGTTTGACGACGACATCGGTGTGGAGCCGCTAGACTATACCCACACTACTTTGCAAATGGCCCAAACAAGCAGCTCCAGTTCTCTGAGCAGTTCAAGTGAAACCGATGCAGATGCTGACGAGGATATGGGCTGACCTAAGCCTGACACACAAAAAGCCACTGGAAGCTCGCTCTCTCGTACACGCTGGCGCGTGATCTTGATTGAATTCAAGATTCAATTCTGTGGACCTCTCTCTGCATGAGGCGCATTGATTACCTGCGCTCTACGAAGATAGCCAGGGCTAAGGCGGCCGCACTCTTCACGTCAACATCCTTCGCGAAGGTGTGATGCTCACCTTCGACACTCGCACTCAAAAAAGACTTTGTAGCCTCGCTCACCTTACACGTACACAAAAAACAAAAAACAAAATCACACACAATTAGTAACTATATAAACACTCTCACTGCCTTCCAAAACAGTAACGAATTGTTAGACCGTTCTCTACTCGAAGAATCCTTTTAATTGCTTCATATGTAAGAATCCAAATTCGTATGCGAATCGTCCTCGTAACTATTGCAACTGCAACTGATTCTTCCTAATAGAAACTTATGTACAATACATAAATTAATATTTTGCTGTAAATTGTTGGATCAATTTGATGGAAAGCATTATTTTCAATGTTTACAATGGCAATGAATGCAAATTGTTATTTATTATATAAATACATATATATATATATATAATTTTTTTTTTAATTTTTGCGCATATTATGATGAATGATAGAAAGAAAAAAAAAAGTGAAAAATTATGAAACGAATAAAAACTTTGATCTCACTTTGAAAAAAAAAAAACCTATTTTATCTTTTACTTCAAATAGTTTTTAGACATTTTTATATGTACTTCTATACGCAGAATGTGTTTTTGCCATAAAGCTTTTAGTCGATCATAGTTGGGGCTCTGAATATTTCGACTATTGCCTTAATACTACATAATAAAATAATATTTTGGGATATGCAAATACAATATATTAAGTTAATGAAAGTCAATTTTGATTGTCGTCATACGTTAAATTTGTTAATTTACTTATCTAATGAAAAGCATTTCCTAATAGTCATTCCTGCTTAATTATATCACATTATTTTAATATGGCTACATAATATTTTCCTAGTCATTGTCTATTTAGCTGATTGCCCAAGTATAATTTTGTGGGAATATCGAATGTTTCAGCACGTGGGAAAAGTTAATCTATTGATAAGAGCCTTATCAGTAGTTATTTTTTAATGGAATCTCACATGATGTCATAAAAAAAAGAATAATAATAATACCCTATCAAAAACGAGAACATGTTCTCGAAATTCGTATAGGCGAATCTGAAACTATAGCAATTTATAACAAAGAAAAATATACAGACACATACATACTTAAAAAATATTCGTAAAAAAGGAAGTGTTATATAGATGCAGAGCTTAATGTAATAGAAAGGGGTTTTTTATTTAAAAAAGAAACCAGTTAGACATAAAAAAAACCCTCCTGAATATTTAATTCAACCACCATTCAAACGAGACGAAATTGACTGAATTTGTGAAATACCAGAAAAGACGTAAATACAAATGTAAACATGCAATAAGCATTACAATAATATTTTCTATATTTTTTATCAAAATTTCCATTAATACAAGTTGCCTAAAAACAAATATGTTTACTAACTATGTATTTAGTTAACGACGCAATATGCGACCCAACGTAGTGTCGACGTGCCAACTTCTACGTAGCTAGAAACGTACTTTAGTCATCACATACATATATACATACATACACACACATACGTATGAATGTAGATAGTATTATAAAATTGGCGAGAGAATTTCGTAAGAACGTTAAACCTGCAGAGAGTAACGTAGGCGCCATGGCCTATGTGATAGCGACAACTCTCTTGAGTTGAAAATGTCAGAATACTTTTAATTATGTGTGGTTGTACTTCTAGAACATTGTAGATAATATTTTGGAATGTTTAGGAAAAAAATTAAAGATAATTAAAGCGCATATAAAATCTGAACATTTTCTGGGTAATTCTAGATCTGTATTTATTAGTTTACAATCAAATTTAAGTTTTGTATTGGTGGTTTTCAAGAACTGAATAGGTGAATTAGCTTAAGAATCAACAAGTTATGCAAATCATTGCAAAAAATTCCTCTTAGTTAACGGCTAGCATCGCAGACGACAGAGGCATGTGCTTTATTTTTGGTATTTAGCGCAGATGTATCTCTCTAAAGTTCTATCACTAATTAGAGAAAGACTGTGCTAAATAACTCTAAGCGCATTGATGTGCACAGACAACACTCGTGTCTTTTGGCTGGTTTCACAACCTGACATTTAATTGATTGGGTTTATATGGCGGGGGTGATTGATGCGGAGCACACCTATTAAATAACATTTTATGCACAGTCTTTATAAATAACTTATGTACATGTGAAAAGATAGGCAGCCATATAAAAAGTAATAAGAAAATATTTAAATATAGATATATTTATATCTAAGAAAGCTTCCTTGTCCGTTACGCATTTAAAAAGTTTGAATGTAGCTTCGATTTTGTTGATTTTTGACAACTATCGGTCTATCGATACATTGCGCATAAATATATCGAATACAAAATTTGACTATTGATAACAGAAAATGTTAATATTTGGTCGCTGTTATGCATTTAGCAAGAACCAGACTACAGAGGGTCAGAAGGAAGGTGCTTTTTAAGAAAAATTGACTAAATCCCGTGTTTACCAGTTATTATTGTGCGTATGATGTCCATAGCCGGGAAGAATACCAACTACACGTCCAACCATTACACAGTTATAAATGCAAGGCATTACCAAACAACGTCAATTAATGCTGTTGGCAATGATTTAAGCAACTCAAACCAACAAAATGAAGCTCATAGATCTAAACATCGACTGCCTTTTGCGAATTTTTAAATATTTGTCTGAACGCGAACTAATTATCTTGTGTGAGGCGAACAACTATCTTAAAGCAGTCATCGATCAGAACATATTCTATGCCCTGACAAAGGATTTGCTACTATGTGGACATAGAAATAAACCTTGTGTGGAGCTAAGGTAATATAGCTTTTGGTACGGAAATCAAGTTCGAATTGGATTGCTTATTGTGTTTTCCAGGAATCCAACACAACTAAGTTATCTGCGGCGTTTACAAATAGCTAGAAATTGGCTTAAAGGTGTCTATGTGGAACGACATTATTACCACCATGCGCAGATGTTCGCCTCGAAGCTTTGGTTGGACTCGGACGCATTGTATATAACACACGCGAATTATTTGCGCAAATATCGTCGGGCTGGTCCCGAAGCACTGCTGCGACGCTACGAGGAGGAGATCAGCACACACACCTTATCGGATATATCGGACTTTGTAAAGAAGCAGGACACCATCTTTGCCGGACGAGTGTGTGGCACCTGCTTCGTGAAGGATGCCGATGATATTACTGAGGAGCCAATGCATCATGCCAAAGAGTATTTGTATTGTGTGGACTTTGTGGACGATGTTTACGCGACCAGCACAGACAACTGCTGTAAGCTGTGGAAACGTTCCAAAGAGTTTGGATTATCGCATTTTGATCTGTTTATGCGGCTGGAGCATTCGTTTAAGTCTATGAAGCTAAGCAACGATGGACAGTGGCTCTATGGAGGCTTATACACGGATACAGGCCGCAGGGCATTGCGCGCCATTCACGTGGAGAGGTAGGTCATCCTGTCCTATATATATCATACATTTTCTCTTATATATACTCTATTTTCCAGCGGCGAAGAGCTTGTGTTCAACTCAAATACCATTTCCATTTACGATCTAAAGCTAAAGGACGATCAAGTGATATTTACTGCCAACTTTGATACCACATTTCGCATGTTTGATCGTCGCACGGATCGTGATGTTTCCATATGGGAGGATCCCTTTGACTCATCTATCTACTGTCTCGAATATGACGGACTCTATGCCGTGCTGTGCGGCGCAAAGCATCACAGTCGTGTTAATCTTTACGATATACGGGTGCCTGGCAAATATATACAGCTGTACTTTCCGGGCCGCAACACTGGACGGCAACAGTACAGAACTTCGCCGGTCTATAGCCTGGCCTGTGATAGCCAATACTTGTTCGTGGCCACGGATCACAACTTGCGCGTCTTCGACTTTGGCACGAACTATGCAGTCCAACGGGATTACAGTGATTTTCTTGATAGCATAAGATAATGAAACACAGTTCTAGTCTTACAATAAAATTAAGTAGTTGCCCATGTGGATGAACGCATTTAGATCAATAAACGTGTTACGTTGTTGTTTACCCAGTTGATTATTTATATTTTATTAGCATTTGCACTTTGACTTTCAGCTTAGAGAATCCGGATTGAGATAAAATTTCGATTAACAATTTGCATTGACCAGCTTAATGTAATAGAAGACAAGGTAAAATCTTACAATAATAGACCACAAACTTAAGTTAAACAAAGATACCTTAAAATTCACTGAAAACATATCTCTATTTTTCACATAAACAAAATTGTATTAAGGTAAAAAAAAACTTAACTGTAACATTGCATATGCATGCAGTGGTATTGTTTTATGAGCAATTTCTTGATTTCCTCTCTCAAGTAGTTTGAGATGGGATTACATTTGTCATATCAAATTTAAGAGAATATATTTTATGCGTTCAAGTATATCGTAATACTTTCATATATAGTATGTGTGCTTAAATTTATGGTTTTAGAAAACAAATCTCTAGAGCTACCTGACGTCCAATAATAACGTGCGAAAATTTACTGCTGGCCTTCAATTGTTCATATTATTATAACAGTTATTTATCATAAATTGAAGCCTTAATTTTGTTGCGTTTTAACAGGCACTTCATCAATTCAGTTATTAATTACAAATTTCATCAATATTGTTCCATTCACACAATTACAATTTGTGCATCATCTACGAGTGTAATCTTAATCCAAGTGCGAAAAATATCGTTAATAGCGAGAAAATGCGCCCAACTGCATCCGTTTGTCAAAACCCATTTGTTCAGTTTCAATATTAATTTTTCTCAGATGCATAGGTTATTTATATGATACAGTATTTGATATTCAATTCAAACGAAACGACTATCTGGTTGTGCTATCATTTGGCTTATCTGCGGCGGTTGCTGTACTTTCTTTGGACGGCTCCGCGGCACTTGTTGCGGCGTTGTGTTTGGCGGCGGCGGCGAGTGATCCAGACTTTCGTTGAGCGCTGCAGCCAGCTCCCCATTGAACTGCAGCAGGCAACCCAAGGCACCGAAGTAGCCCTCGTGCTCTAAAAACAGACCCTTCATGGTGCCATTCGACCAGAACTCCATGGCGTAGGCAAGCAATTTCATCGAAATGGGATTCACGCGCAGAAAGTTGCCCACGAAGACGACCTAAAAGTTAGCAACAGAAAATGTAAATAGGTAATCCCACATCGGAGACAGCTCGACTCACTTTGTCGATCTTTTCGTTGAGAGCGCACATTCGCGCTAATAGAGCCAATGTTGTTGGTAATTGTAACTAGCGTAGCATTCGCGAGATCCTCCCTGGATACCGAGCAGCGTTTTTCGTTTATATGCATCTGGCCAAAGCTACAGTGAAGACGCAGAAATGTTTATCTAATCTATAGAATAGTATTTCATCGATTGCCTACCTAGAGGCCACTAAATCTCCTGTCAAGCCAAATCGACTGTAGTCACCTCCGTAGATGTCCTTGACCAGTTTATCCACCTTTCGATTGTCACCCTTCGTGGCCAATTGAATTGCTTCTTCGAATGTTGTGCAGCCAGTGAGCAGGCAGCACAAGCCTAGGAATGTACCACCTCCCAAACTGCAAAAAAATAATAGATTTTAGTCAGTTTATATAGAGATTGTTGGCCTTATAGACTGCTTACCTAGTGCCAGAAATGCGTTTGTAGTTGTCTGGGCCGTAGACGGCCAGAATGGATACGCCAGAGCCGACATTCACCAGGATGAAGGGAAATGGTTGTGAGAAATTAAAGGCACGCTTTTCGGTCTTACTGCAGGTGAAAGGAAAGTTAAAACGAAAATCGCCTATAACAGCTGATTGGAATACCTACGTAATTTCTCTGGCATTCTCGTAGTAATAGCATTCAGTAGCATTGTGCATGTCCGCAAAGAGTATGCCCTTAATGAGGGTGTCCAGCTCATCGAATTTGGCCAGCTTCATGTTGACCTGATCTCGAAAGTCCTTCTCAAACTTGAACGCACCGCCGCCGGTGGCACAGACCGTGGTCACCAGCTCGGCCATGCCCTTCTGCTTGGCCAGCGACAGAAAGTTGCCCATGTCTGTGGTCTGAAAGCGGATGAAATGGAGAGAGCCCCGTCGCTTTCGAATCTCCACATTGTCCATCTGCAATGAGAAATTCACAAATCATTTCAGCTCAATACATTTCCATGTACATAAATCAATGGCCCCTGCTCAGGTGCAAAGCTTAATCATAGGCAAGATTTAGCTAGGCCAGCTCCTTATTACAATTTACTATAAGCGCACGTGAACAGCCAAAGTTTACGAGACAGGGAATTCTTCGGCGACAAGCGTTGAGCGTAATTAGCGACGTAAATAAGCCGATAACCATTTAAAATATAGAAAACGCACAACAGGAAGTCAAAAGTCAATGAATGCTCTACGTAAACTTGTCGTCAACGACTGCGGCGTGCATACAATTCGAGTTCCGGACAGTGCTGTTCATTTGGCCTTTTAACAGCCAACTCGAATTGAGTTTAGTGATATTTATATTTCTCTGGTAGATTCAAGGATTACTTACTAAAACAAATATATTTCTATTTAAGAGCAAATTGTAAAGAATGATATATCTACTTATATATATTTTATGTTACTTAATATACTTTACTACATAAGTCCCTTGCCATAGAAAAGAGCTAATTCTTACTATGATATGCATACTTTGTTTTTACAAAATTAGAATCTTTATAACTAAAAGAAATTCATATATAATTGAGAAAAAGTTGTAAGTTCAGATATCTATATTTCTAAGGGCCTTGGCAACAGTTTCTGAACTTTTTATCAGTATAACTAAATAATTCCTTCGATATATATATATAAGTATACTCTAATTTCCTATCTGAAATGTACGCCCGGTTCACGGTACAATTCGTGCCATTGACGTGTCTGACGAAGCTTCACTGCCATAGATCGTTGTCGAATACTAGAAATCAGCAGGCGAATCATTCGACCTGGCTCTAAACCCGGTGATCTCTGCTGCTTGCACGCGCTATTCACGCCAGATAATGCATAACGCTCAAAGCTAATGCAATTTTGTTTCCATTTTCGGTACGTAATCGCCATTGATCGAGGGGAGAGAAATTGAAATAGTCTTTTTGTATATAAATCAAGTAATGCGTTGCAAAACAAATCAAAGTATTGTCTCCATACAACTGTCTCATATAAACTATAAACATATACAAGCAAGATAGATAAACGTGTCTAAAGGAAATCGAATTTAATTGACAGCTTACCTGCAAGTGCGTGTCGCGATGTCCCGTTTTGCCATACGCCGAGTTTTTGGTTAGATACCTTCGGATATTACGTAAAATGCCCGCCTCGCAGTCTTGTTCATCGGGCGTTATATCCTTTGGCTCGAAGTATACCAATTTTGTGAGCGTTCCGCCAATGTCCATGCCAAACCATGGCATTGCTAAAACAGTTTAACATAATGGATAATTCATAATTATTGGGCATTACGGAAAAATGGTAAAAATAGCTTAAGATACAGAATATGTAGAGCATGTTGTACGCACTTATATAACAATGTTCGGGATGGCATAATCTTCTTAAAATTAGAGATTTCTGAGCTACTACTAATACACAAACACCTGAATTTTGCTTTGGGGTCATTTCAAGATCTTTTTCTGTTTTAACATTATTAATTTAGCGGCCGAAAAGGATTTAGTTTGCTGAATTATGAATTAGTTGTCAAATTTTCAAACATTTTATGCTTTCTTCCTTTTAAACAAATAAGATATTTGATGTTCAATTATCAATTTGAGCAAAAACTGAAGCATATTATCTGATATCTACTGTAATTTAGTAAAAAGATAAATAATAATATACATAGATAAAAGTCCTTTATAAACAAGCTATTGAAACCGCTTATCTTGCTCACTAAAGCTGTAATCTAATCTTGGAAAATGTTATCAAACAACCAATACAAAATGTAAATTAAACAAAACAAACATCTTGAATGATAATTAATAGACTACTCCAGTTTATCATATTGAATTGATTTTATGAGCAATAGCGACAATGCTTCAACAAGAATGGTTCCATAACATGTGCTTAATATCAGTTGGTATCACCCACGTACCGCTTTTGATGATGAGATCAAAGATCGACGTAAAGTCCAATAATTCAGTCATTGCTTAAAGGTAAATTGTCAGGGGCGAATATTCACTATTTCACGGCTTTAGTGGGTATGTCTAACGCGTGCCAATAGGCTACGACAGCATGTTTAATTTCAACCAGTACGCTATTAACTCCGACGGGCAACTGTTTAGATTATATATTACGAGTAAAGTAACTGGTGTTGAATATATTGGCAGTTCGGAAACACATGTGCGACGCACTCTCCAAAACAGAGAGAAAGAGCGAGAGAGCGATCGATGCATGCTTATCTACTATTTTATGCGGCGCCTGGTTATCGGCCAGCTAAGAAGTTCTAAAATGACCGCAGGCCTCTGCCTCGCTTACATTGTCACAAAGTTAACCACTTTTGCTATCTAATCACAATCATTTTTATTACATATGTATGTATGTATGTATGTGCAATTATGGTGTTTTATGTCCAAATATCAGAAATAGAAATATCATAAAGTTGACTTTAATAAACAAACTTGAAAAAGTTTGTCAAAAGTCATCGTTCAAATGCAATATCAGCTGATTCCCCAAAGAGCGTAGAGAGTGGTCTTAAGTTTATCTACTTTACAAGTATTAGTAATGAGTGAAGTGGGAGAGTGAAGAGTGGAAAAGAGCGAACAACTTAACTACGCTTTCATTTAACTATTATCATCTTAGCGAAAACAAGGTTGCCACATTGCTAAAATTGGCGGCACTTAAACCAAATCATTCGATGAGCTGAGATTGCTGTTGAATTTTCATTATGTGACCAAGAAGACCTTCTTAATTTGTATACTTGATTCCAAACTGTTTTTGCGTCTGCCAACGATAACAAAATCTGCTCTCGTTCTTATCAGTTTTGTAGGGTACAAAACACAAATTGAGCTTTGATATGGATCAGATGCTTTGTGTTATTCCATAATGTACATACATATGTATATGTATGTATATTTATTCGACTTTGAATGGCGCGTTACTTACACATCAAATCATCAATATTAGGGATGTGCTTGGCGGGCTGTGTGCATGATTCACTTGAACAGATCTCGTTCGAGTTGTCATCATTAATATTAACATTAACATTATTGTTATTATTATGGTGAACTGTATTTTTGTTGTTGTGGCCGGATTTGTTTTTATTACTAACTCCGATGGCCGCACGCCACGAAGCGCGCCATGAATTTTTTTTGGTGGAGATCATTTGAGCCGTTGGCGGACTGGCCGTGGCAGCCAGCGAGGCGTGCGTAGTTGTTGCTGACGATGATGATTTTTTGTCGTTATGTAATTTGAATATTTTCAAGTTGAACGAATATTTTGAGTCGCGCGCGGGCACTTTCATTTTAAATGCGTCGCGTTTGTGTGTGTTTAATATCTTAACGAGTTTTTTGCACTGGGCATAGCATAACAGTCATTCAGTTAGTTATTCTCAAACATTAGCTGCTTTGTAAGTTTGTGTATTTACATTGTTGCCAGCCCGAAAGCCAGAAAGGTAAATGCTCTCAAAAAGAAAAACAAAAACACAAAAACCAAAAACTGTTAGCTTTGATTTCGCCGTTTTGTTTTGAACAGGCAGCGCGCTCGCGTCGGGTATCCGTTTGACCGATCGCTAGCAGGCGTGAAACGTGTTTGAATGAAATTTCATTGTCACTTCGTTAAAAACGATGCCAATACGCTGATGCCGACCGTCCCAGCAGTGGCAGCGGCGTAGTGCCGGCAACAGCCGAGCTGGCGTCTACGTCACAAGCGCGCTTGCACAAAACATACATATGCACAATACATATGTATGTCTAGGCACGTCTGTATGTATGCAACTTTTACATACATACCTAAGTATATTAATGAGGAGACATCGTGTCAAGCGAAGCCCAACTTAAGCATTGCGAAAGCAAATTTCAAAAATAAAATCAAATTAACGATCACAGTTGAAGCAGCCAAATACCCTTGACATAAGCTCGAACTGAATGCACGACGGGCAACGGTCAATGGTCAAGTAAGATCAGTTTTGTATGCAATTTAACCAGATCAATTACAATGCAAATTGTTACTTCGAAGAAAACCATTAATTTACAATCATTGAACATTAAATCAAATGTACTTATTTCGTATGCCAGCAGAGCGCCAGAAAAGAGAGAGCAATAAAAAGGTGAAAAAGTGGCGCCCAAATCAAAAAAGAAGACTCAAAGTAAGCTTCGAGCTTGAGTACAATTACTGTACAATCATCGCTACGTACCCTCATTATATACATACATACACTATGTGATATATTGTACTTGTTAAAAAGTAGACAGAACAGAACAGAATTGCGAGTCGAAGTGATAATACTCTTTACTATCAAAATTTGTGCAATAAGACTGGCTTTACAGATAGATTTTTTAATTAATTAATTTACACTTACCTCTTCCCAGCTGGTGGCAAAAGATAATTTCATCATCCTGCATATTGAAAATAATACAGAAAGTCCGTTACTGTCTAGCGTAAAATACCGGCTATAGCCTTAATCCCAATACAATTTGAGCGGGACTGAAGACGTGTATCTGTCGTTGGCACCTGCAGCAGTTGTTGATTGTTTTGTTGGTGAGAGTGCGTGAGGAAATTGGAGTGTTAGCGAGCTGCGATGGTAATGCAACACCAGTTGCTGCTCACATTGGCTAAGATGGCTACTGGTTGTCGTTTTTGTAGCACGTTACGCTGCTTGAGTTGGCATTGGCATTGGAAACCGTATGACGAAAATATGTTTTCGCTTTGTTTACAAACTGTTTTTGCCGCCTGAAAGTTAAGTGCTGTTCCAGCTGTTTAGCCTATCATTTGAATTGATTAGTAATATCGTTTAATTCTTATTACTTAATTGCGCACTTTGGGATTAAAACTTTACAACAATTACGATAAAAATCTAAATCTAGTGGCCTTGCACACTGTCTTCTTCTTGGCCTAAATCAGAACAGCTGTTTGCTTTGTTTTCTGGTCCAGACTAAAGATGAGTAACTAAGAAACTATCGATTGGTGATGTTGTCTGTGATTTTATTGACGCGCTTGTTATCGATATGAATGCACTTAAGAGGTTTTAATATCGATACAGTTTTAAGCATTTTTGCGAAATAGCCACGCAAAACTGCAAGCAAAACAAAAACAATATGAAGTAAACAAAACATCAGTGAAAAAAGTAACAAGTTGGTATTATAATTATATTTTTGTACTTCATAAAATATATATTTTTCAATAATAAAATAAAACAAATGTAATTTGCTGTTGGCATATAAACTGCGCAGTTTGTTTATTTTTAGCCATGAGCAATACAAATGATATAATTTGCACGAATAATGAGTTCAAGGAGTTCAAGTTTCCACCTGTCTGGAGGGATAAATCCAAAATAAAGGTACTATTTGCTAGCTTTCATCCGCGCCACATCAACATTGAAGAATATGATGCAAAACTGCTGTTTTGGATGGATCTCATAAGACAATATTGTACGTATTTGGGAAAAGCAAATTTTTGTTTGCGTGAGCTCCAATTACAGTTCATGCGTGGCGAGCAAATACCAGCCTGCCTAGACGTAGTGATGTCTGAAATGGAGCAACAAAAACAGATTCGTCGACGCACTGAATACGAAGAGGACCCACTAAATACTTGGAGAGCCTGGATTGTCAACAGCTTCGTAAAGCGCCCGCTCTGGCGCAGCTGGGAAAAACTGAAATATAGCATTTTTTCAAGAGATGTCAAGGCAGAATCTTTTACTGAATGGATTCACTTAGATGTGTTAGGCGTAAGGAACTCTTATTTTTTTTTTTTAATTTGATATCATATTAAACAGTTCTTTTTTTTCAAACAGGCTATCTGCAGTGAAGTGGAGGAAAAGGTTCTAAGGAAACATCGTGGAAAACTGCTGCATTTGGAAGCTTTCAAGAAGCTTTGTAAAACATGTGAAGTTCGCATTCATGAAGAGTTCATCGACTTGTGTCTTCTTACGCTACAGGCACGCCAACAAGTGGCCATACAGTATAAAATGGAAAGGGAAAAATGTTACGTGCACCTTATAAAAATTCCAGGTAAAATATAAAATGAA
The DNA here is from genome assembly GCF_054131105.1 of Drosophila navojoa. Classification (NCBI taxonomy): domain Eukaryota; kingdom Metazoa; phylum Arthropoda; class Insecta; order Diptera; family Drosophilidae; genus Drosophila; species Drosophila navojoa. The sequence goes on from NC_142892.1 coordinate 15,967,063, forward strand.
TCACGTTTGGGAAACTATTTTTAATCATTTCCATTACAGCTGATGAGAATGAAAGTCCGAACATAAGTGAGGCAGACCTGGCCATGCATAATCTGGAGATGACGCAGGCTAGTCTGCTGCAACAGCTGGAATCGTTGGAAGAAGAGATTAAAGCAAACGATGATAAAGCACGTCAATATGTGAAGGAAAACAAAAGGCAATTAGCGAAAACATACCTCAGGAAAAGGCGTTTGTTGGAAAAGAACCACGGTACAGCAATAGTGCATTAAAATTATTTAAGTGACTAATTAAATTAATATAAATTTATTTATTTTTATTTACAGAGCGACGCAGCCTTGCACTCCATAATATAGAACTCCTTCTGTCGAATGTGGAGGAGGCGCATAACAACGGCGTGCTGCTTGACGCTTATAAGATTGGTACTAAGGCCTTGCAGAAGGTTCTCAGTGATTCCGGTCTTAAGTACGACAATGTGGATGAAGTTCTTGCCGATGTGCGCGAAACATTGGATCAACATCGGGAAATTCAAGATGTTATGTCCAGTAGCACAGCAGAAGTAACGGTTAACCACGATGAAGAAGAGTTGGAAGTAGAGCTCACCAACCTGATGAGTGGAACCGATCAGGAAATGAAACCATTAAGTCTATACAATAATAACAATAAAACTGAGATTGTAATTGAGGATGATCAGTTAATTGCCATGCTAAATGATCTGGAGGTGGAGGATGGTACCTTATCGCAGGTTAGCCAAAGAACAATGGAATCTATGTAAAGAAGGCTGCTTATGTGTTTTTTTTTAAATAAATGTCATATTTTTTAAATTGTTTTTATATATTTGTCATAGTGTTAATGGCTTTATTCTATATCATTTTGTACAAAATGCGTCCTTAGGTCAAATATTTTTGCTTATAAGCTATGGCTAGACAAATGTTTCCCTAAACTGGAATTTAAAATTTAAATACATAAGTATAAGTATACACATGATTTGGTTTATCATACAGTTCAATCATTATTTCAGCATTTATAAGGTGCGCACAAATAAAACAAACTTTTACATACAGCCCCCATCTGTACACACTATGTATGTACATCTGCGCATGTATATTGCACTATATATATGCATATATATAGCTAGGCATATTTGAAGCATATCAGAAAAGCAAATTAAATGAATGCTTATGTGTCTGTTTGTCCTCTCCCTCTCTGGTCGGAGCTTCGATATATCAAAAGACAACGCCACGTGGATCGTTATGTGTGGATTTGGAACAGTATCAAAATACTCAAAATTGTACAGATGAAGCATATCAGGACGGGCAGAATCACTATAAACCGCAATGACCTGAAGAATATACAAAAACCAATGTTAAATACAAATTAAATTAAAATATTTGCATTACACACCTGCCATGTCCTAGGGCTGGGTGTCAGAGATTCAGATCAATGTCCGCCTCCAGGTCGATGTGGTTCATCGAGTTGGCTGTGCTATTGAAGATTTGATTCTCAGCCGTTGTTCCACTGCTCTCCCCACCACTGGGCGCGTTGGCGTTGGCGACGCCATTTCGCTTAGATTTACCTAGCAGCCAGCAAGAGAACACTTTGTCCAAATATTGCACGTTAATAATGTGATGATGGTTTGGACAGTGTGTTTAATGAGACCGATATATATATATATATTTATATATATAAATATATTTTCAGCATATATATAATCGGTGATGTTATAAATACAAACCAAGTACACTAAACTGAGTTGACATATGCCATAGCCTTTCCATGTATGTATCTCAATGGTAATAATTGAAAGAATGCTTACAATTAGTAGTACTTAGTAGTGGGATCTCCTAGTTGGATCATCGAATCTTGCATGCTGGTCTGGTTGGTGTATACATATGCATGTGTGAGTGAGTGGATGATGATGACACTTACCTCCAGAAAAGCACAGACAACCTTCGTCATCACTTTGGAAATCCCGCCCGGCGCTCTTTTGCTTGAGCTCTTTATTCAGCTCATTGATGCAGCGCTGATAATAGTCGTAATCCTTTAGGTACCAAACTGGGGGCCATCGATGCTCGCGCAAGTACTCCTGATTATCCTGATGCAGTGCTTTCAAGCCCTTAAGTGAGAACTTACAAATAACATTGTAATTGACGCACAGATACGACATACACCACTCCGCCAGCTGATGGGCATTGTGCAACTATTGAAAATCAGAAGGTATTAATATGATATACCCCATTTAGTATAAGTGAATTAGCAACCTTGACTGATTCCAGTAATTTTAGGCAATGATCGACCGTTTCATTGGTCTCGTTTTGTGAAATAATTGTGAGATCTTCAATAACGCGACACTCAATTAGATTGATAAGGCGAGGCAGGCACAAACGGTTGGCCAATTCCAGCAAATTGAGGCATTTAACCGCTGATATGGGCGGAATTTGATCAGTGTACAAATAGCACAGCAGTTTATGGAATGTATAAATCGTGACGCCAGGAAAAACAATCTGCAATAGAAAGCAGCAGTAATTTCTGATATTGAATTGTTATCAATCTTAAAGTCTTACCACATTAGAGTGCGCTTCACGAAAGTCACCGAGAAGCATGGCGCGCATGACATCACAGCGACCCACCAAAACAGCCCGATGGGCCTTAAATATAAATATATAATGAATTAATTATTTTTATTACAGTACCTATACCATTTGAGTTTACCTTCATCAACCCATCGTCCAGTTCAAAGGTGACATCAGTAAAGCAACCGTCTCCAATGCAATGCCTTTCCATGCTCTCCTTAATGCGCTACAATAAGAGCAAATAATAATAATAAACACACTAAGAATAATCAGTAAATATCAGCATACAAGACAAATGTGTGGATTAGGCTCATCACTGGGGCTCTCCATGACGCTTTGTGGCTTGGAAAGTAACATGGTCAATTGCGGCAGTTCTAATAAATCGGCAGCTTCTCTAATTTCCTGGAAAATGCAAATAGATTCTTACTAAATCTATAGTTTGCTTGCAAGACTTTGCTTCGGCTCACCTGCAGATTACTGCATTCCTTGTCAATGGTGCCTGTATAAATGAATCTTAGGCATTGGTGCAGGGCCTGGGGTGAGATTACTTTGCTTAGAGTTACAATTGTTTGAACAGAGCTGACGCCGCGCTGATTTTCCATTTGCACTTGGCGCAGGCTCAGCAGTACTGGATGGTGCAGTTCCTTATTTAAATCATTGGAGCGCTTGGACTCTACCAATGGTAAGGCCTGATAGCTGGAACGGCGCTTTAAATGTTCCCACATGCTAAAAATTTAAAACCAGTTAAAATATAATCGACGCGAAATTCGTGAGTAAAGCTAATTAGCTACCGTTGTGTGCGTGATTCGTAGCGTATAAGATATTCTGTGTCATCATTGAAGTCAGCTATTGTTGCCTCGCCGAACGTTGAACTGACCATGCTCGACTCGCTGCTGCTCCGGCCACCCATGTCGGTCAGTTCTGTGTTTAGAATGCGTTGGAAAATGCTAGACGCCGCGGCAAGCATAAATCTGTGCACAGCGAACTTGGTTCCGCCAACCACTAGGACAAGGTCGGCATAAGCTTGCGAAAGAAACATATTGTATATATCCTGGCGATAATGGCCAACCATGACCGTAACCTCTGGTGGTGGCGGCTTCGGTGGCCGGAATGGTGCCTGCAACAACGGCTTCTGCACCTTTTTCAGGTTCGTCATCCAGAAACGTTGCTGCCGGCGAGCAATAAGCGAAGATCGAATGGCATTTTCGAACACCTCGTTGACGCCAAAGTACGTGAAGACGCTGGTCTCATAATAGCTAACACCCAGCTCCTTTGCAACAGCGCGCGCCTCATCTGGCATGACCAAATCACTTTTTAAGGCGGCTCTGAAGATAGAAAAAGAAGATACTTAGAGAGTATTTTGCCTAGCAAACATTGTCCACATACCGTACAAAGGTGCCCTTTTCACCAAAGTAGGACAAATAATTTTCATCGCGGTACATGTAACGCAGGTCATTTTTGCAGCCAACTAGCACGACGGGCACATCTGGACAGAAGCGACGTATCTCCGGATACCACATTACCTTGCAGTTACGCAAAGAAATGGGACTTGCAATGGAGAAGCAAAGCAGTACGACATCAGATCTAAAAATATGAATAATGTTTGAGTAAATATTATGTAGAAGTAGCCTGAGAGATATTCACTTACCTGCCGTAGGCGAAGCGACGATCTTTGTCATGATCTCCGAAGGTGTCCCACAAACGTAAAGAGACATTGACACCATCTACCACTTCCCAGCTGCGTTCAAGCACCTATAAAATATAATTGATATCTATGTGTTATTAATGAGCAGCAATTGCGGCCGACAATTTGTCACTTGCGTCTTTGTAAATGCGATATTGATCGATCGCCCACACGGTTGGAACGTGCGTGGATAGCAGCTGCGAAAGCGAAACGTGCTTATTGCAAGCCCTGGCACAAATCAGGCGCGTCTTTCCCACGGCCGTGTCACCAACCAGGACACACTTGACCAGCTCCTGATGCGGTTGCTCGTTGTCCATTTTCGGCATGTACCTTTACAGGGTAACTCTCTGCAATATGGATGATAAGATAAATAATAATATCAAAGGCGATTCAATGTTATTATTTTATATATGTACATATGTATTTCTATATGTATACCCCTTACGCGACTTGATGCGTAGTGCGTCCAGACGACGCTCAGATAATGAAAGTAAAAGTAAGTTAAACGACAACAAACTCATTGATACAGCGGGAAGCGTTTTTCAAAGTCTAATTGAACTCAATTGAAAGAGAAATAAAAATATCTTCAATCAAAGATCAAGCAAAAACCGCATTTACCATACCCTGTAAGCATTTAAATTCAAGTAAAACTATAAGTAACGTTAATTGTACCCGTTTAACCTATGGTTATACATATATCCACTTTTATAAATTATGTATATGTTTCATTTTGTATTTGCGTTGCTCAATACATATATCATTATGCATTTTAATTTACGTCTGCCAGGGTATTTGGCCATCGGCAACTCGAAAATAACTGCCTTTTTGTTTTCTTTTATCTTGAACGTTATGCTCGTTTACCGTTTCATTTTGGATGCACTCGAGACGCACAATGGCACGGGCCCTTTGTGTATAAATACATACTATACATTTATTTATAGATTTATGCAGAAAATTGAATGTATTTATGTGCATATATACAAATATGTAAACTTTAAATATAATATTCATATACAAATATAATCTCTTTATATATGTACTTAAGTTCTATTAAAGCAATGTAATCTACAAGAAAGAATGCCTAATATTAATAGCTAATTTCTGCAGAAGACATGACACATACATATATACAAACATACATACATATGTACCCAACAGACAACTAAAATATTCACTTTTTATTAAATCAATTTTTAATATACATATATTTTAAGAGTTATACATATACTGTCAATGTAGTTCTTATGCATTAATTAAAGCACGATATTAATGAGCTCCTTCGCAGGAGCCGACCGGCACCTAAAGACGCCCCATTGCTAAGTTTATTGATTTTCTCATTCCATATTAATGCAGTGCCGCCTACAGGCCAGGCTTAAATATAAATGAACTAAGAGAATAGAGCTGTTATGCATTAGATATATATACATATATGAATCAAAATGGATAAAATAATAACGGCAGTTTATAACTTAACATTCATTTTTTCAATAAGCTATTCACAATTCTCAAATGAACTGTTTTTCCCCCACAATTTTTGGCATTCACATACATGAGTATGATTTTACTGCGTATAGCTTTTCTGTTTTTATAATTTTAATACATATACAAATATCTGTTCATATAAATATATATGTACATATATGAAGTATATAAAATTGCAAAAATATATACCTTTTTAGTATCGTTTCGATTTGTGTTCTTCGTGCTATTCTCTCTTAGCTCTTTATTTGCGTGCTGCACTTATCATACACGCACACACACTAACACACGTCTAGACGAAATTTACAACAATTTGCAATTTATATTCGCACCAATACAAATATGCACAAAGACACAAACTGCGTACATTTGTTAACTCTGCAATTGCTGCTATCCGAATTGATTATATCCCAACATTTAACATCACATTCAAGCGTTCATGTGATTATTATTAATTGTTAAATAATAAAATGCAGTTACAACAACTGTTACAATAATCGTGCACCGCCGTCGATATACCTTTATCGATAACCGCAATTGCAACTGCCAGTGTTGAATATCTTGAAATTTAAGACTATGAACGGTTGCCAGACTTTGATTTTAAAGGACTAGATTGTTAGATTGAACAATTTTTGTAAAATCACAGGTGTGTAGATTTTATTGTTAATTTTAGGAATAAATCATTATTAGTATATTTATATGCTTGCATTTTTTTTTTTTAAGGATATTTGGACAATTGGTGGTACGCCAATCCGAATTTTAATACTTCAGTATCTCGAGGTGAAAGGGTAAATAAATAATCACCAAACTATTCAGAATAATTGCTTCGGCAGTGCTTATGTCTGGCAACCCTGAAACACATGTTTTGAATTGTTAGTGTTGTTGCGAAACTAAACTCAATCTACAAATATTTTGGATACTTTGGTAAAAGACAAAAAGAACCCTAATTTATAGTTAAGGTCTTATGTTTGAATATTGCTTATAATTAAGCGTGTTAAAATTTTCACTTGCATAATTTCTGCAGAAGAAGCAACAACGTTTCTATGTTTGCCCAGCGAACGTGTCTAACTTTTTCCAGCCGCAAATCGATTTTTGCCCAAGCCGTAACAGCTGTTCTACATCGACAGTACGCCTTTAAAACTAAATATTTATAACAATTAACATAATACAACTCCTGCGTTGTTTGTGTTTGCCAGTAAGGGAAAGTGCTATAATAACCTGGTTGTCGGACGAAGGACGATTGTAACATCCAAATCTAGAATGACATTGACAGAAGTTTCGCCAAATCAGAAAATAAAAGTGGAGCAGATGGAGCCAATTTTGCGGTAAATATATACAACTCAATTTGAGCAAAATGATTTAAAGGTACGATTTGCGTTTTTTGACAGCGTAAATAATATTGAAAAGTCACAACAAGATACTCGAGACTATCGAGGTTTGCAGTTGGAAAATGGTTTAAAAGTATTATTAATATCGGATCCAAGCACTGATGTCTCAGCTGCTGCACTCTCTGTGCAGGTTGGGTAAGAGTTGAATTTTATATTATAATTTCATAAATTGCAAACTTGCATTTTTATAATAGGCACATGTCCGATCCAGAGGATTTGCCTGGCCTGGCGCACTTTTGCGAGCATATGCTCTTCCTGGGCACGGAGAAGTACCCGCATGAGAATGGGTATACCACGTACCTCTCGCAGAGCGGCGGCAGCAGCAATGCCGCCACGTATCCGCTTATGACGAAGTATCATTTTCATGTGGCGCCGGACAAGCTGGACGGTGCGCTGGATCGTTTTGCACAGTTCTTCATTGGCCCACTATTTACGCCCAGCGCAACGGAGCGAGAAATCAATGCGGTTTGAGTGATAATGATATTTAAAATTTTTAATTTGATTAATTATACTCATTTGCAGGTTAATTCGGAGCATGAGAAAAATTTGTCCAGCGATTTGTGGCGCATTAAGCAAGTACATCGACATTTGGCCAAACCGGATCATGCGTATAGCAAATTCGGCAGCGGTAACAAGGCCACGCTCTCTGACATACCCAAAACGAAGGGCATAGATGTGCGCGAAGAACTATTAAAGTTTCACAAACAATGGTACTCTGCGAACATCATGTGCCTGTCGGTCATAGGAAAAGGTTGTTGCGACATATTCTTCTTGAATACAAACTATTTTATATTAACTATTAATAAATCTCTGCACAGAAAAACTTGGATCAATTAGAAACAATGGTGATCGAAAAATTCTCCGAAATAGAAAATAAGAATGTAAAGGTACCGGAATGGCCCAGGCATCCGTATGGCGAAGAGCAGTACGGTCAGAAGCTAAAGATCGTGCCCATTAAGGATATACGCTCGCTAACAATTAGCTTTACGACCGACGATCTGACCCAGTACTACAAATCGGCGGTAAGTAATTGACGTTATTGTAATGCCTATCCTAAAATAATACTGTAATGTAACGCAGCCTGACAACTATTTAACGCATCTTATTGGACACGAAGGCAAGGGCAGCATATTATCTGAGCTGCGAAGGCTTGGCTGGTGCAATGAGTAAGTACATTAAGATTTACTAGAGATTAACTTCCTCACACCTACATTTGCATACAGTCTTATGGCTGGTCATCAGAACACCCAGAATGGCTTTGGATTCTTCGAGATTGTGGTGGATTTAACGCAGGAGGGCTTGGCTCACGTAGATGACATTGTGAACATAGTATTTCAGTATTTGTGCATGCTGCGTAAGGAAGGACCCAAGAAATGGATATTTGATGAGTGTGTGAAATTAAACGAAATGCGCTTCCGTTTCAAGGAGAAGGAACAACCGGAGAATCTCGTTACGCATGCTGTATCATCCATGCAAATATTTCCACTGGAAGAGGTGCTAATTGCACCTTATATGAGCAACGAATGGCGTCCCGAATTGGTTTGCAATCTTTTGAACGAATTGGTGCCCTCAAAGAGTCGCATTTCTTTGGTTAGCCAGAGTTTTGAAGGTTCTACCGATATGACAGAGCCCTATTACAAAACGAAATATGGCTTGGAGCGGATACCCCAGTGCACAATTGAGGTATGTGGAAAGCGTATCACAGCGTATTCAATATTTATGAATTTAAAATCCATTTGCAGAGATGGGAAAATTGCGATGTAAATGAGAATCTAAAGCTGTCACTGCCAAATAGTTTTATACCGAACAATTTCGATATTGCCGAAGTGCCCAGCGATGCACCAATACATCCGATAATTATAATGGATACGCCGATTCTGCGAGTGTGGCACAAGCAGGACAATCAATTCAATAAGCCCAAAGCTTGCATGACCTTCGACATGTCCAATCCGATTGCCTATTTGGATCCACTGAATTGTAACTTAAACCACATGATGGTAATGCTGCTGAAGGATCAACTGAACGAATATCTGTATGACGCAGACCTGGCTAGTCTCAAGCTAAACGTAACAACCAAACCAGGCGGCATCGATGTAAATATAAATCTCCCTATATTAGATTTAATTGATAACACTGGATTTCCCCCTTTCAGTTTACCATACGCGGATTCAACGACAAGCAGGTGGTATTGCTTGAGAAGCTTTTGGATCACCTGTTTAATTTTTGCATAGACGAAAAACGCTTTGACATACTCAAAGAAGAGTACATTCGATCTTTAAAGAATTTTAAGGCCGAACAACCTTATCAGCATTCCATTTATTATCTTGCACTGCTGCTCACTGAGAATGCCTGGGCAAATGTTGAGCTATTAGATGCTATGGAACGTAAGTTGTTGGATGTGAAAGCGGGGATTTGAGTATTATATATATATATAATGAATGCTCTATTAATTTTAGTTGTTTCCTATGACCGAGTGCTAAATTTTGCCAATGAGTTCTTCCAGCGTTTGCACACAGAATGCTTTATTTTCGGAAATGTGACTAAACAACAGGCATTGGATATTGCGGGTCGTGTCAATAAACGATTAGAGGGAACAAATGCCACGAAATTGCCAATCTTGGCTAGACAGATGCTCAAAAAACGCGAGTACAAATTATTGCCAGGTGAATTGAAATGAAAATACTTAAAAATTGCTAATTCTTATAAATTCATTTGGCTTTATTCAGGTGATAGTTATTTGTTCGAAAAGGAGAATGAGTATCACAAGAGCTCATGCACCCAGCTCTATATGCAGTGTGGTGCTCAAACGGATTTGACCAATATTATGGTCAATCTGGTATCCCAAGTGCTGTCCGAGCCCTGCTACGATTGTCTGCGCACCAAGGAGCAGTTGGGCTACATTGTGTTCAGCGGTGTGCGCAAAGTCAACGGCGCCAATGGTATTCGCATCATTGTGCAATCAGCGAAGCATCCGGCTTATGTGGAAGATCGCATCGAGAACTTTTTGCAGAACTATTTAGTAAGACAAAAACTCATTTTAAAATGACGGACGATTTTACAGAAATTCTTCTATTTAGCAAGTCATTGAGGACATGCCTCAAGATGAATTCGCGCGCCATAAGGAGGCGTTGATTGTGAAGAAGCTCGAGAAGCCGAAGACAATATTCCAGCAATTTAGTCAGTTCTATGGAGAAATCGTTATGCAGACTTATCACTTTGAAAGGGAAGAGGCCGAGGTCGCAATTCTCCGCAAGATAACAAAAGCCGATTTTGTGGATTACTTTAAGGTGCGTGGCTAAAAATCTACAACTCTATTTGTATATCTAAATATTTTCCTTGAATTTACAGAAATTTATAGCAAAGGACGGGCAAGAGCGTAGAGTCTTATCTGTCCACATTGTCTCGACACAAAAAGATGAGAATGCAACAACGACCGCCGAGGAGGAGGAAAGTGCGGCAGCCTGCACTCAACGTCATACCACAATTAACGATATTGTGGCATTCAAATCGTGCAAAGAATTGTATCCCATTGCGATGCCCTTCCTCGACATCAAGGCGAAGGGTGCACGCAGCAAGCTTTAAGTCTGTAAACCCCACAATTTCTAGTTGGCTAATGGGATTTGGTTGCTTTGTTTAATGTTCTCGCAAATATAAACCTTTCACAAATACAAAATGATTTGTATGAGCAGCGAATTGTGCTTCACATAGTTGCTGCCCAAAATCGCGCTATTCGGTATGGAGAAACCCGAGTCCAGTTTGGTTAGTTCCAGCGAGCTGAGGTCCTGCGGACGTCGATGGCTACGCTGCTGATCCAATAGGGAAATTTTGTGTTTAAAGGCAATACGATCAGCCCACTTCAGTGGCTTCCATTGCCCGCCCATGTCCAGCATAATGTTGTTCTCCTTGCCCTTAACGCCGTTCTCATAGGTTGGATAGGCCATGGCCAGCTGCAGATTGATCATATCCCGGTGCAAGTGCTGAAAGGTGCACTGCAGCTGCAGCGTCTTGCCTGTGTTGAGTATTTATTATATTACCAATTTTAATATAAAGTTTGTTATACTCGCCTCGGATGCTAAACATGGGACTCTTGACGGTTCTGGTGGACGCCTTGGCAATGTGCTCGGTTATATTTTCCAGCTTCCAGTAGTAGGTGAATAACTGAAAGTCCTGGTCAGCCAGCATGGTATTATTGAATCTATCGATTTCCTCCTCCCGTTCCGGCACACCTTCCATCTGCTTAAGCTCTGGCTGCTTCTTCTCCAGGCTGGGCTTCAAGGTTATTTGCTCGAACTTTATTATTTTCATGTTCGAGGGCCTTATGAATGGTTCTGGCGTCGAGGCCATGGTAGATGTGGACGGTGTGAAGGGCGTGGTGGACGCGGTGGGCGTTAAGGTTCTGGTAGCTTGATTTGGTTGCTCCAGCATTGCAGTTAACTTAATTAGCTGGTCCTTAACTTCACGCAATTCCTCAAACAATTTCTGTTCCAAGTTGCGAAATGCTAAATTCATTTCATCTGAAAATGTTTCTCATCTTAGATAAAGATATGTATGTATATGATTTAAATTTTCTGCATAACCAACCCGAACCACAGACACCCTTTAATGTCTTGGTTGTGACCGCCTCGGCGGATGCCTTGACCTCGCCAGCATTGACAGTGCACACGGCTCTTTGCACTTCGCTGGGCAACTTTATGTCCGTCTCCGTCCCCGTCTGCTTCTCCTTCTCCGTCTCCTGTTCACCTTCACTCAGACTATTATTGACGATCTCGTCCAGGGCATATGTCGAGACTAAAAGCACGCAGATGCCAATGCACAGCATCCACCTTGGCATCTCCAGCTGGCAATGATGTTAGTGCTCCAAAGAATATCAAATCCCAACTGCGCCCGCTCTTTGGACGGCCTCATTGACAACTGACGAACGAGCGGATTGAACATACGACTTGTGCAGAATGAAGCGTTGACATTGTCGCGCACATAAAATACATATTTGTTGTTTTATTTTCATGTATTTTATGTCTTTATGTTTATAAATATGCGACTAGGGCGCGTGTCGTATGTGTATTTCGGGTGCGTACGCTTACCTAAATATAGTCGCAAGTGCTTAGCGAGCCTCCATTCAAATATGAATGAAAGACGCAGACGAATTTGTATTCCACATGGGAAATGTGTCACGGAAGCAACTACAGAGGAAATCGCCAGAATAGATTAGCAAACATTCATCAAAGATTTAGCCTAGTCTGTTTACCACAGATCTCAGCTTAGTTTTTTAAAGATTTGTATTTAATTTATTAGTTATACACTTATATACATCATTTATGTATGTTTATATTATATGTATGCATATCTAAGCTATCCCATTGAGAAGAAGGACAGCCGAAAGGCCATTTCAACCATATTTTGTGGCACCTCCGGACAGTGGCAGACGTAAACTTCCTTTGCTGGCGACTGGAATAGGCGTCCGACCACAACGAAACGCATGCTGGACTGATCCTTGGTTACCTCCAAGGTGATGCCATGCTCCTTAACCATGGTTATATCACTGCCAACGGATCTGTTAGCCGATTCCAGCAGCTGGCGTCGATGTTGCTTGGAACGATCCAGCACCATGTGAATCATGTGACAAGCTCGGCGTATCTCACTCAGGTATGGAACAGTGTCGGGAGTCGTTGTGAACGGGCATAAGAGAACGCCATTGGTGAGGTCCACATAGACGTAGTGCAGCACGGAGTTCTTCCAGCCGGCGGATATTTTCACTGGCAGCACATTGCTGATCTCCTTCCACAGGGATGTGGTTATTTGGCTTTGGCTCTCCGCATTCAGATTAAGGCCGTAGTGCAGCGGATGCTGCTCCGCAAAATTTTCCCAGTCGGAGCCGCTGTCCGAATCGTCGGCGGGTGTTAAGCGACGTCGCGACATCTCATCCTCGCTGGGCGTTAGGCTGTGTATGGACGAGCCACCCAGGGATGAGCACAATTGCGCCTCCTCATCGTTGACGGCAGACCCGGAGTGTGAGACGGATGTCTTCTGCTTGAGGAATGATTCCAGCTTGCTGGTGGCTTCCTGCTCCACGCCGGATTGCTCGATTTTCTGCTGATCCAGCACCTCGGGTCGCTTGTTCGAGATGGACCAGAACTTGGCCAACGATTCGATGCCGCACTGTATCAAATGATCCAAAGTCTCTTGTATCTCTTCAATGTAGAACAGCGAAGGCGGCACCGCAGTGAAAGCCTCCATTTCAGGCGTGTCCACATACATCTTAAGGATGACCGTGAGGATCAGATGACTGCGCGAGCAGACGGTCAGAAAGTAGCGACCCGTCGCATTAGCCAGCACAATCTCCTCCCATACGTATAGCTCCCGCACGCGCACACTGGGTGCGGCTGCAATGAAGTCGAAGATGCCACGACAGCGCAGGAAGAGCTCTACATTGAAGCGCACCTCGGCAGGCAGGAGGCTGGCCAGCAGGAAGCTATCGTAGTACAGAGCACAGCCATAGATGAAGAACTCGCGATGCGTGGTCAACGGCTCGTCGTTCCAGTTGCGATAGTCCATGGCCTCCATTTCGCTGAGGGCGTCGAAGATGCGCAGTTGCGCCTCCTTGGGCAGCGGCAGGCTCTTCGACTGCTTCAGCAGCTGTTCGAAGTGCAGCTCGCCCCGTGGATTGGCCAGCAGGCGCGATCGCTGAATGCCACAAAAATGACGCAGGAACTGGCGCAGGCCGTTCGAGCTATCGTTGGCCGTGGAAAAGTTCTCGAGCGTCAGACCCGGCAGCGAGAAGCGAATATACCCGATCAGCTCATCCGATCGCAGACTGCATTCAGTGGCGCTGTACAATTGGGCTGCATAGGCGAACAGCACCAGGAAGCCATTCAGGCGGCGATAGTTGACATGGTAGGGCACCTGGTCGACCAGCAGACGGGATGTCAGCGGCTCCGTCTGCAGCTCGTTGAGCACGGAGCAGAGCGTGAGGAAGCTGCCGCGTGCCTTGTACAGGAAGTTCGTCAGCGCCGACTCCGGGTAGTAGTAGAGCGAATCCTTGTACTGATCATGCTGATAGCACTCAGGTGGCAGCACCAGCAGGCCAAAAGGCGTCAGCGATTCCGACACGGTCATGGCAGGTGGCAGCAGCTGATCGAACTGCTCCGCGAACATGGCAAAGCTAGTCAACTTGCGCATCTGTGGAATCTGATTGCACTGAGCCGCTGCGTCATCCGATGCAGCAGCTGGAGCAGCGCTGCTAGCACCTTGAAAGCCCAGGCACACCTGTGTGGGCTCCAGGAACTGCTGCAGCAGCTCATCCACATTGCTGGCATAAATCTCGATGCCATTCAATGACTTGAACCAATCGCCCCGCTTTATATTGTGCTGCATGGCGCTGATATCGTGCACGAAGCTGTCCACCATTAGGCACTCGGGTTGGTCGGGAAAGGGCAGCACTCGAAAGCCGAGTATAGACTCCACGGCTGTGGAGCGCCGTCCAAAACGGAAACGATCCGTTGCCGTTATAACCAGCTCCAATTGCTTCTGATTGTCGGCGTCTGCGTGTGAATTCTTGATGTCTGCGAATCGGAACCCGTTGTTCGCCTCGTTCTCTGCCTCTACCTGTGCCAGCTGCCCCCCGCTGCCATGATGGTTATTGTTGTTGTTGTTGTTGTTGCTGTGGTTGCCATTGTGCTTGCCCTGCTGGCCTCTATTCTGCTGCTGTCGCCGCGTAGTTTTCTTACCCAGGCGCAGCGAGCGACGCAGCGGCTCACCGCGTCGCTCAGTTGGATTTGGCTTGGGATTGGGCACATATTCAGCATAGAATAGACTGCCGTCTTCGGCCACGTATTCCTCCCAGTTAACCAAATCGCTGCCGTCACTGAAAGAGCTGTTGAGCGATGAGCTGGATGTTGAGTAGGTTTCCGAGGCGTCCAGGCCAAGACGCCTGTCCGAGCTGAACGACAACCCTTGCGATTTTCGCATCTCACGCAGATCTCTATCGCAAATGTGTAAATAAATAAATATGTAAATGGAAGAGGAAAACAGTTGGATTTCTGATGCGCTTTGATCTAGCCTCGGTTCTGCAGCCAACACCAACTAAACTAACTCAGCTCAATCTGTAACTCAGCCCATTGGCTCACATCGAGTCAAAAACCGGTTTATGGTCTGCATAGTTGGAGTTTTCTCACGCTCTTACAAATTCCAGCGTTCTAAGCTCTCTCTCTCTCTCTCACCATCTCTCTCTTGAGCATCTGTCTAGTGAGGCCGAAGTCGTAGGTCAAAATAGATGAAATTTTATTGTTACTTCTCACGAAATTTCATTTCATTCCGAGTTCAGTATACTTCAGTTTCTATTATCTCCAAGTCCATTTTCAATTTCATTAAAGGGCAAATAAACATATTCATATGGAGACTGAATCTTTACATACATTTGTAAAACTTTATTATACACTCTTACATTTAATATGCATTAACTAAGTTTTATTTGCAATATCGATCAGCTTTCATTTTGCTGCGTCTGTCGAGCAGAGTTTCGTGTAGCAGTCCTTGGGCCTTGGCTTCCTCAAGCTCCTTTACATCGTTCTTGCTAATGCGCATCTTCTTGTCTTGGAACTTTTGAAACTTTTTGCTAGAAGAGAGTATATACGTTAGTATACTTATATATATGTATATATCAAAAACCATAAACACTTACACATAGTTCTTCTCAACTTCTCCTAGATCACCCTTTTCCTCTTTTGGCTGATCGTCCACAACAACATCTCTTGCTGCATTTGTGCGCACCCGGCAAATTTCTTGCGGACCCACTTTTTTATGCAGGGCCACACAAGCATCATCCTCTGGGTCAATGGACATGAAGTGTCCCGTTTCTGATAACAAGGCCATTTGGTTGTTTCTAAATATACAAGAATAAAAAATAAATAGCTATATGTTAATATTTAAGCTTGTCTGTGCTTACCTCGAAGACAGGTTCCCACTGCTCCATGCTGCCAACTGCTTCTGAGCGGCCAGTTACCATGCCGTCCTTTTCAATTTTCAGGTATTTTCCGTAGCCCGACTTGAAAGAGACCTTACGGTCGTTAATTGGAAATGCAGTAAATATTTCTTCAGGATCAGGGCCTTCTCCTGGATTGTGTGGCGCACCTAAAGTAAATAAACTATTGAAATTGATAATTTATTAATGTCCCTTTTGGTTAATAGCAAAAACACCTACCCATTGTCTAGGGCTTTTAGATAGCAACGATCACCAAATTCAATGGCCACTGATCCAACGATGTTGGCGGTTGTTGTTGCTGCCCACCACCCTGCATGTTGAATAGTATCCTCATCAGCAACCGTTTTGCTACGCTTAGGTGCATCTTCATCCTTATGTTCCTTTTCCTTTTTACGCTTTTTACTTTTCCTTACAACAAAATCAATTCTAAAGCATGATTATGCTAATTTGTTGTACTACTTACTTGTGCTTTTCTCCTTTTAAAACCAACTTTTTGATGCGCACTTGATCATAATCAGACATTATATACTGTCAGACTTAGATTATTAACAATATGCTCTTTAATAATTTTTTGTAAACACTTCTTTCCTGGCAAATGCTATATTTACTAAAGTAAAATGCAGAGCTGCTTTGATTACAATATCACAATTTCCAAGTTATAAATTTATCGATACTATCGATGATGGGAATTTTTTTATATACCAAACTTTACCCGTTTGACGCTCACCCGCGTAAATTCAATTTGTATTTACAAAGAAAAACCGAAATATATTTTGTGGTTCTTCAAATACATTTAATATATAATACATACATATTTTAATATTTGAATTTTATAATATATTGGGGGGTCGCATACAATTTAAAGCAGTAAGCTCTAATATGAATAAATCATGCATAACAAAAATATAACGTATAAATTAAAACATATTCACGCTTAATACAACGAGCTTATGTGTAAGCATTTCATATTATAATGGAACAAGGAAGAATGCTGCAGTCAAGATTTTTTTATGTAAGGATACTAAACACCCAAAGTTCAAGTAATACAAATTAAATGTCTTCTCTTTATGGGACATTTCATCTCCAGTGTTCAATTGTCAATAGTTGTTGCAGATCTGTATATCATTATTGAGTGTAGAGTATCGCTATAAATACTGAAATCGGAATGAGATCATTACATATACCCCTCCAGGGATAAGTGCTGCCACTGGCCCTGTAATAAATTTTACAAATTTAAAAATGCTTTAAGTATATTCAACATTTTCATATGTACCGCGATTCCTAGACTCCAACCGGCTCCAGCTGGATTCTCATTTGTTATTCCACATCTTCGGCATATGACGCCATTTAGGGAAATGGCCCACACTTCCTTTCCGACGGATACGGAACGAAAGCCGCAGTGGGTCTCTGTGTGCGGCGGAACATTGGCAGAGTTTGGGAGAAATTGCCAGTGTGAGCCCTCCGGGAATGTGCGTGTTACTTCCTTACGCACCGCTAGACGCTGTTGGTTGTCCAATGCCCAGATGCCGGCACGACCTACGCTAATGACTTTGAAGGTAACGCCAGACGGTGCTTCGACCTGCTGCCAGGCGTCACCACTAGGGTTCACCTTGCTGATGCCATATCTGAAGAAGATCATGCCATTACGAGCAACTGCCCACACCTGTCCAGTGGGTCCTACACTAATCCCTACCAGCGGCTGATCGCTTACAATATGCTCCCAGGTATCTCCGCGAGGATTTAGTGTAGAGACGCCATGACGGATCAAGACATCGCCATTCGAGGCAACGGCCCATGCAGCAACGGGCATATCCTCTACGTTTACTGCGCTGTCCACATCACTGTCCAGGACCTGCAGTGAGGCGTCCAGTATTTTGGAATGACTTAGCTCTTGCCAAGGGCCACTGCTGGTGAGTCGACATTTCTTCATCCAACGCCGTCGGCGCACGCAATCCGTTAGCTTCTTTTGTGCATGATAGGTGGCTGGAAAATCGATTGCATACTGCCAGCCTTCCTTGTCCGCTCCGCCGGGTATATTGTAGTCGATGGCCCAATCGGATATCCATTCGCAGTGTGTGGACAGTAGCTTGGTGTGCTCCTTGCTACGTTTCTGTCGCCCAGTCGCATCGCTCCACATGTGTCGATCCGTGGGCAGGCTCTTGGCAGTGAAGCCACTGATGGGATTCCAGCGCTGATTCTCATACACGTAGTAGGTGTGCGTGTCAATCATTGTGTTTATTTTGCCCGACCCTTCCAGGCCCTTCAGGAACATGCCGCCCCAGCCGCCGTTGTACGCCCAAGCGGTATTATCGCAGGATATGCCCCAGACGACATCCACTCCACTATTATATACTCGCTTCACATGGCCGCCTATCTGGCGCCAATGCAATTGTTGCATGGATAAAATCACCGACGGCGAACGATAGATGACACTAAATAGCTTCACTCGGCCACTCACATACAGACAGGTAACCGCCGCCGGATCCGTGCGATATTTGTAATCAGCATAGAGTTCATTGTTTACAACAATCTGATATTGATTTTGAAGAGCCCTATAAAAATGTTAACAATCGGGTATTAAATGATAAGTGTGCCAGACTGATAAGTGTTGAAGCACACCTGATTTTCACAGTGAAGCTCGCACCAGGCGCAAAGACCATGCGATCATTGCGTACTTCATCCAGCCACTCGGAATCAATCATAGAGTTGAGTACGGTTGTGCGCTCATTGAAGCGCGGATTCAAATGCATCGCTATGACACGATACTTCTCCACACGATGGGGGAGTGCTTTAACACTAGAATGACACTGCAAGTCAAAGCGAATCTGATCGGCATCGTCGTAGACACAGCCCGCTATTTCCAGCTCGCTTCCACAGGGCATGCTAGGGAGCAAGGGAAAAATCATAAATTTGATAAATATAATGTGCATATATTCTTACCCATTATATAGCGTATTATAGTAGGGTGTCTCACACGTAGACACATCCATGCGCTCCACGTAGTGAGCCTGTCCATTGCTATTTTTTTCCAGCTGTTGTGCCTTCATGTTGGCTGCATCGAAGACAAATACATCGCCCAGATCGCTGGTCAGCCAAATCGCATTGCTGGCCGGTTTGCCCACTAGCATATTGATTTGACTGCATACCGAGGACAGGTGGGATAGCCAATCCTCCATATCAGCATCGCCTGCGAATTGCAGTTTGACTGGGCTGCAATTGATGGGCAGATGCATTGCGTGTATGGCCAATCGTGGTGCACCCGGCTCACTGCAGCATTGCACGCACGTAATATCGGAGAGTGCGAATTGTATTTTTGTTGCTGAGCCGTCCGGACTGAGCACTGTGAAGGTGCCAGAGTCATTCTCTGTGCTGTCGCCCCCGTTGCCGCTAACCCATTCCAATTCAATGATGCAATCTTCGTAGTCGCCACCTGGATGATGATAACGTGCGTCCGCCGTTTTAATCCAAGACGTTAGCTCGACTGCCTTCTCGTAGTGCGTTTCCTGCTGCAGTTTGGCCACGCTCTGCTGGCGCTGTTTGAGTTTCTCGAGTATATCGATGCGCCAATTGGGATTCTCTTCGGCCTTGCCATCGTTGTGGTGCTCGTTGAACCAGTTGGGTATATTGTTAGTATCGATTGTGACGGCGCCAGTGGTCACACAGCTCCACATCACTGCGCATTCGGTCCAGAACTGCGAGCCGTTGTGATCGTCGTCTTCGCCAAGAAATGCATCAGAGCCATGCGCTGATTCCGATTCGAAGACAGCTGAATCACTTTCCGGATGCGCCTCGGTGCCCACAACAGATCCAACACTGCGCACCGGTGACCAGGCGCGTGGATTTTTAAGCTGCGTTTCAAACTTTCCGCTTATCTCAGCAACATCAGCGGCCGGCGCACTGGAAGCGTGTGATAAGGGCTCACGCAAGGCAGTCGCCCGATGTTTCTGGCGCTCGTTAAGATTGAGGCTGCCAATGGTGGGCGGCGAATCAGCGCTCAGCTTCCAGCGGTCATTCTTCAAACGGTTGTTCAGACCATTATTCGAGGAGGCGTTGCTGTGCGTGGTGACAGTTTCAATGACTGCGCACGTTTCCACAACGCCCTTTTCCTTCTCTTTGGAATAGAGATTGGAAAAGCTTTGATGCTTGGAGCCGGGCGTTGAGCTGCTGCCACCACTTTTGCGTGAGACTATGGACAAGGAACTGGAGGAACGACTGATTTGCATGGGACATTGAATTTTCAGCCATTTCTTGCCGGTGGGGTCAGCGGCGGTTACGCCGGATCGGTAGTATATAGCACGGTCTGCAGCACCAATTGCAAATACCTGTTGGGAGGGACATAGAATTAGACTGTTAAAATGATTGAATGGCCTTAAACATACCTGATCATTTGGTGCCACTGATATCATGGACAGATTGCCAACCATTTCTACCCAGCCTCTGCCTATGGCAGCATCCTCACTGATGCCAGCCGCCTCACCCTTGATGCCACGTCGAAACCACGCATGATGATCGTTTGTTATGCACCAGACCGCATCAGTCCCCACTGAGATCTGCACAATGCGTAGGCCACGTGGCGTATCTGTTTGTGAACTGGTGGCGACCGGCGATTTCACGTCCAGCCACGCATCTCCCGACAGATTATCCCGTGTTATGCCCGTGCGCACAATGACGCGTCCGTTGTAAAGTACCGCCCAAACCAGACCCGTGGGACCTACGCTAATCTGGGCCAGCTCACTGCCGACAGGCGTATTGATGGCGGTCCAGCGTAGGCCCTCTGGTGCAAAGGTAGTGACGCCGGTCCGGAACATCGCACGGCCATGCGCCGTTATGGCCCACACACAAAGCGTGCCCGCTCGTGCATTGGGCACGTGTGTGCCGCCTATGGCCACATCAATGAAGGGCTCCTGCGTTGGATCCTTGTGCAGGGGTGCAACAGCACACCAGCTGTTCAAAGCAGCATAGCGGCGAAAGCGTATCCACTTGCGTCGGCGAACATACGAGTTCCATGACTTTTTTGCCGAGTATGAAGCTGGAAAATCCAAGGCGTACATCCAGCCATCTTCAGGCAGTTGTTGTCCGTCCAATTCCAGGTCCAGGTGCCAATCACCGTCCCACTGCCAGGCCATGGAGGGCAAGCGAATCTTGTCCACGCTCCTCTCAACACTGCCATCAGCGTTGGAGTATTTATAACGATCGGTGGGCAGCAGTGTTTTGGAGAACCCCTCAATGGGCAGCCAGCGCTCGTTCTCATAAGACTCCTCTTTCACCCGTATTGGCACATCAAGTCCGTGCACATGAACGTACACTTGTCGATCGCCGCCAATAGCCCACATATAATTGGGGACGGCGCTGATTTTCTTGAACTCGAGACCAAGATATGGGAACTCGCGCCATCCACTTGAGCTAGTGGACAGCGTATGCACGCGTCCCTCGCTACTGGTAGCGAACAGTAGACTGCTCGGCATTGCTGTTTGCGTTATTAACTAAACTTCTTTAGCTGCATTCGCCCTTTTTGTTCCATTGTGGCACGCTTTTACAAAAAAAATTGATTTTCCGTTCAAGTGTAGTCACTGTTCACTGACAGAAGGCTCATTAGGTTACTCAAAGTGCAGTACTGTTACTTGTAATGTTAATTAAGGCTTCGTTGTGACGTCACATTCTCAGTTTGAATGCTGTTATCCAATTTGAAATTTGAGGCCACTTTAGCAGTGATCCGGCATGTAGTCTAAGGTGCCAAAAATTATGTATTCTGTAATACATTCCAATAGTTTGGACCACACAAATTATGAATCCTTGATCTAATTTATTTAAAGGAAGAAAAAAAACTAGAAGTGGACTGAACTGTTAAGTCAGTCAAACCGGCCTGTTAAGTTAACAGGGATTTACAAGATGCCAAAAACAGAACTTTTATCGGAACCAGTCGCTGCTATTATTTCTTAAAGCACGATCGAAGCGTGGTTGATAAATTTAAAATTTTATTGAATAGAAAATACTATTTGATAGATTTATGAATATTATATTATTGTTTTAAACAATTATGAAGTATTAGCTCACCTCCGGTTGAAGCAGCTCTGCGCTAAGATTACCCTAATGATAATTTTGATTGTATGAGAATTGAGCGCGTAAACAATATTCGTATCCGAAAAAGAGTAAGTGGAAAAGTATATCGGGAAATTGTCAAATATATAATATATGCATTTATAGTGCTTCAACTGATGCGTCAGTATCCCTCTTGGTCATTTCTCATAATTACCACCGGCACAATTGCTGCCTCTGAGGTGATATGGTTCGCATATAAATCGATTTGCAAGTGGATGCGATGGCGAGAGGCTCAGGTGCATGAGGTGCTCATGTTCAATGAACTGGGCTTCGAATGCATGCTAGAGCATCGCATGGGCATCGAAGAGGGCCGTATGTACCATTGTCAAAATAAGTATTGCGCTCAGCGCAACATCCATCGCATTATCGAACAACTGGACAAGGCGAAATACAGCATTGATCTGGCCATGTATTCTATGCAGTCCATTGAGATGACACGCGCTTTGAAAAACGCTTTGCTCCGCAAGGTTGTTGTTCGCATAATAGTCAGTCTACAACGCACGAGTAAAATCAATCGCCATCTGCTTGATCTTATTGAGCGTGGCGCCCATCTGCGCAAGCAGAATTCCAATTACTTTATGCATCACAAGTTCTGCGTGATCGATGGGCAAGAGCGCGTGAATCACCTTTGGAGTCTAAAGAAACGCAATTACGGACCAGAGACTACGTACAGTGTCCTAATTAATGGCTCCCTCAACTGGACGGATGGCGGCATCGGCATAAACTGGGAAAATGTGGTCATCACGTCTCATCCACCAATGACAAATGTATTCCAATCAGAATTTGATCGTATGTGGAAGGCGTTTTCAACTGATACTATAAAATAGAGACACTATTACCATTAGTGCTATCACTCAATCGTCGTGTATTGAAGGTTGCCATATCGGTTCGCGTGTCAACTGTTATCAGACTGGTTACAAGTTGTCAAATACATAGAGCATTATTGGTAGTCGAGAGGTTAAATCAAAATGTTAAGGGTGGAATCAAACTTCAAAGTGGAGCTCATGGGACATGTACAGAATTTGTGACGCCATTGTACCTCTAATATCAATGACAGCTCTAATTATGTTATAGGAAAACCGCATCAAAACAATAGGTATTAGTGATGCCAGATATATGTGTTTGGCATGTATGTGCTGCTAATCACATTTAATAAAAAATAAAAGTTTACCCAAAAAAGCCTTTTTACATGTTATAAATAAAGTAATTATGTTTTCATCTTTATTTAAATAGTGAGTTTTTTCTTAGCTATCTGGCAACTACATTATAATGGCATGTCAACGAAAATGCGTTGCTAAATAGTTTATAGTTTAACCTTCAATTGCTAATTCCTATACGGTTTTGTAGCAACCTCTCAACGTCCTTTAAAAGAGACCACTTTCAAGCGCTGTCAATAGCAACAAAAAAATTTCCGTTTCCGTTCTTGGATTTTGACCGCGAACCGTCAAAGCCTCAGATAAATATGGATAGCATTGAAGCTCAATTTGTTCGTGATACAATTGCTAAGAATAAAGTAGCAATATTTAGCAAAACTACTTGTCCCTATTGCACAATGGCTAAAGAGGTAAAACTAAAAGTGGGGAACTTAGAAAATGTGCTATAAAATTAATATATACATACATACATATGTACATATATTATTTCACAGCCATTTCGCAAGTTAAAGGTGGATGCAATGATAGTGGAGCTCGATGGACGTAAAGATGGCAATGCTATTCAATCTGTACTGGGTGAGATGACAGGCGCTCGGACGGTAAGTTAATAACACTACTATTTATTTTATTATAATGGTTAATTGTATTTGTTGCAGGTGCCCCGAGTGTTTATAAATGGTAAATTTGTGGGTGGCGGCACCGACATAAAGCGCATGTATGAATTGGGAACGCTGCAAAAATATTTCGAATAATGATTTAATTGAACACTTTCGTTTTATTTTAAATACAAATTGTAGTGAAAATTATGAACATAAACTGAGTAATTGATTTTTATGTTTGACAAGTTAAGCGTTTACATTTCTTTGAAATGTATCGATAGGGCATACATATCTGTAATCGACTTGTAACTCGATTTATCGACGGTAAATAGCCCATTTTTGCGACCAACAGGTATTTAAGTTGTTGTCGCCTGTGTAATTTAAGAATAAACAATTAGATGGCCGATTTAGTGCGTGGCGAAGCTTCTGAATCAGACGAGGAAGTGGATAAGCATAAGGCATTTACAGCTGACAAATAAAAACAGCATCGAGTTTCATAAACCAAATCCTTGTAGATATACGCAGCGCAAGTGTCTGGCGAGGCAACCGAGGAAGAAGACGAAGACATCTATGAGCAGCCAAGCACACCTAATGCAACTGCGTCAATATACCGCAATAATTTGCTGCAGCGTAAATTGAGTATGTGCAATATATTCTATATGGTATTCGACTCGACTCACAAGTCTTATTCACTCCAATTTAGTTGAGAACAATATAGAAATTTGTAAAGCGCTGACTTTGCTTACACGCAACTTTGTTGTAACTGCTTCTAAGCAGCTACTGACTACCGACCAAATGCTCATCAAGTCGCAGCTGTCCCTGCAATCGACACACACAGCGTTGCAGCAGGCACAACGAAACACCGCACAGTTGCAGAACCGAGTTGCATCGGCGTTAACGAGCAGCTTTTTGCCCATCATTCACATAAAGGAGAGAAGCAATTGAGGCGGGAATGAAAGTACATACGTTTATATAATCCTTATAAATAAACGAACAAAATAGGCTAATCTTCTGTGTCCGAATTGGGCGCATACATCTGACTGTTTGGCGAAGGCTCGCGCGGTACGTAGGTATTTTGAAAACATCTAGAGAAGATGGTGCGCACCCGAAGGCCGCGCTCGCGGTCTGGCGATTGAGGTATGCTCTCATCCTCCTCATTATTGTCCTCTGGCAATAGTGTGGGCGGCGCATCCTCTGTATTGTAGAAGCACACTTCAGTGCTACTCGGTCGAGGTATCTGGCTGGCCTCCATAGCATCTGATACGGCCAGCAACATTGCCTCCTCTTCGGCCTCTTCATCAACTAAATCCATAGTGTCGCCGTCGGCTAGCATACGAGCTGGTTGCACTGAAGCTGGCTCCGTTGGCACTTCAGTGCGTCGATCGCGGAATTGAAACAGCGACGTATCGAGCTCCGAGAGAGTCGTATCTTCAGCCAACCGCCGCTTTTGCTGTATCTCTGGACCCGGTGTACTGCTCTTTCGTTTTTGAGATGCAATTGGTGTATTACACACAGTAATGTCGCGCGGGCGATAATCTTCCGAGAAACTAACATCTTCGGGCGCCAGAGTTGATAGGATGAGCAAGCACTCAATATCTTGATGTTTTTTAATCTTTACGATGAATGGACTGCCAGCGTCATCGAACTCCAGCGTCATTGCCGCATTCAATGCTTCAGCAAAGAGCAGAAAGGCGCGAAATTCCTTAATGCAAAATGTAACGACTGATCCCTCGGTCACCTGATAGTGCTCAAATTCGCTATGCTTCAGTTTCAGCTGCGAACGCATAAACTTATCATTAACACGAGCACCTTCGATGTAGTTCTTAGCAGACAGACTGTCCGGCGTGGCCTCCAGCGTAAGTTCCTCTTCAGAAGAATTGAAGCTATTCGAAATTTCCATGAACAGCTTGTGATCACCGTGAATGCTACAAAATTCAAATAACATTAATTACTATGTAAAATAAATTGCTACATCATTAGCTACCTATTGGGACTTTGATCAGTTGATACACTCGCCGTAATATTCAATTCATCCACAATTGCAATCAGTGCCTGCTTTGTGGTCTCCAGCTTGCAGCGTAGATTGACTTGTAATTTGGACTTATTATCCACAATGCTCAGTTCGCAGTATTCGACCTAAAATGTGAAACTATATTAACAATACAAATATCAAAGCCCTGGACGGGCTCACCTGCTTCATGTTGCGAAAGACGCCGAGGCATGGCTTCATAGCTATTTTACAAAAACAGTCACCGCTGGGTGGTAGATTAAATGTATCAAACATACTGCGACTAAAGCTAATGCTAGCCACAGCAGATTGCGTGGGATTGATAGAGCGCATTGTTAATCCATGGACATCAGCTTCTATGAATAGCTCTTTGCCAATTTTGGACAACGATTGTATGGCCTTGGCAATGACTAGCAAAATAATTGATTAACACATATTAAATCAAACAAATATATGAATTATTTACCACGCGCATTGCCTCCCTCCAGAGTGCATTTCATAATTTGCGAAATTTCACTTTCGGCGCGCTTTAGTTTATAAACAAAGCCGCTGGGTCAGCTGATAAGGCTGATAGGCTGGCAGCTTTGAAATGAAATGTCTGGCCACTCTAGAGTAGCTATTTTAGAATAGTTCAATTTATTTAGAAAGCTGTGTTGCTGTATTTAATAAAAACGGTAACAAAATGTTAACTGAGGTCATCAGATTATAATTAAAAAACGTTTAAGTAATCTTTCGAATTATTGATACATTAACCAGACAGAACTAGTCTTGGAACTGAAATACCAGCTGGTTCAGTTTAGCTTCATATTGAGCCATACATTCGTAACAATGTGGTAACGCTTGTCCGGCCGGTAAAACGCCACATCAGTTTTTCGCCTTAAATTTAATTAAGACTTCGGTAGAGTACAAAAAATAAAGTGAATTAATTCAACAGGGAGTGATTATTAAGTCCGAAAGTTGTTATAATAAGTGCGACATGTTCACGTAATAGAAGAACTTACAGATACATTCACAGCTGAAAATGTTACGTTTTGTGTGTGTATTGCTGCTGGCAACTGCGACGTTCACGCTGCTGTCGCCAGCTGGTGTTTCGGTGGGGGCTACTGAGTCCAGTCAAAGTTATCCAATTACCACTCTCATTAATGCCAAATGGACACAAACGCCACTGTATTTAGAACTTGCCGAGTATTTGGCGGACGAACAGGCAGGTCTCTTCTGGGACTATGTGCAAGCTGTAACGGCATTGGACACGGCGCTCAACGATTATGGTAGGTGTTGAATGTGGGCTTGTATTGGGGTAGTGATAGTAATGGAGTCATTTATTGCAGATACGGAGTCGCAACAGTACAATGCCGCCTTGCAGTTGGTGCGCTCGCATGTGAGTACACCACAGCTGCCACTCCTTAAGCTGGTCGTCGCGATGCACAGTTTGACGCCACGCATCCAAACGCACTTCCAATTGGCCGACGAGCTTCGTGCAGCTGGGGCCTGTGAGGGCAGCATCTTCGCACAGGTGGGCACCGAGCTCGCCTGCAGCTATGCGGAGCTGGAGCAAAAGCTGAAACTCCCAGTTGCCAAAAGCAGTCTGGATGCTGATGTGGCCAGCTACAGCTTTGATCATGTGTATCCTGGTAGTGAGAACAACACCCGTACTGTGGTGCTCTATGCTGATTTGGGCACTGCCGCATTTCGACCATACCACAAGCTACTAGAAACCGCTGCAAATGCTGGTAAAGTGCGATACCTGCTGCGGCATCACCTGGGCAAGCGAAGTGATCGGCCCGTGCGTTTATCGGGCTACGGTGTGGAGCTACATTTAAAATCCACGGAATACAAGAGTCAGGATGATGCGCCTAAGCCGGAGGCTGGCGCTGGCAATGGTGATACATCAGAGGAATTAAACGAAACGGATGTGCAGGGTTTTGATTTCAAGCTACTTAAAGCCAAGCATCCCACGCTTAAGCGTGCACTGGACCAGCTACGCCAACGCTTGCTCCAGGGCAACGATGAGATTGCTCAACTAAAAGCTTGGGAATTCCAAGACTTAGGACTACAGGCGGCCGCATCCATAGCCGAGATACAGGGCGACGAGGCGCTGCAAATACTCCAGTATACGGCGCATAATTTCCCAATGCTGGCGAGGACACTGCTCGCCCACAAAGTCTCTGATGAGCTTCGCGCAGAGGTGAAGCACAATTCCGAATCGCTGGGACGCAGTTTGAATGTGTCGCCGCCTGATGGAGCTTTGTTCATAAACGGATTATTCTTTGATGCGGACACCATGGATCTGTACACCGTAGTGGAGACGTTGCGCTCGGAGATGCGTGTGCTGGAGAGTCTCCATGGCAACAATGTGCGTGGCCACTTAGCTAGCGCATTGCTAGCTCTGGACTTGAACAGTGCCAACAAAAAAGAGTTTGCCATTGATATCAGAGATACGGCGGTGCTGTGGATCAATGACATCGAACAGGATGCGCAGTACAGACGCTGGCCGCCATCCGTGATGGATTTGCTGCGTCCCACATTCCCTGGCATGTTGCGCAACATACGCAAGAATGTCTTTAACCTGGTTCTCGTTGTGGATCCACTGCAGCCAGAAGCGCGCAGTGTCATCAAGTTAGCCGAATCCTTTGTAATACACCAAGCGCCCATACGCCTAGGCTTGGTCTTCGATGCCCGGGCCATGGAGGATAGCACTGCTGCCGATTATGTGGCCATTGCGTGTGCGTTCAATTATGTGAGTCAGCAAAAGGACGCTCGCGCCGCCCTTAGCTTCCTCACGGACATCTATGCGACAGTGGGCGAGACAGCTGTCGTCACCAAGAAGCACATCATCAAGCAGCTAACAAAGGAGTTTAGCTCACTGAGCAGCAGCAAGGCCAACGAGTTGCTTGGCGAGGACTCCGACTACGACTATGGGCGACAGCTCGCTGCAGAGTTTGTGCAGCGCCTGGGCTTCGGTGCAGTGCGTCAGCCGCAAGCACTGCTCAATGGCGCCCCCATGCCAAGCAATATCATCAGTGCGGACAGCGACTTCGAGGAAGCCATTTTCACGGAAATCATGAGCCAGACAACGGTGCTGCAGAAGGCCGTATATCGAGGCGAGCTGACCGATGCGGATGACATAATCAATTACCTGATGAATCAGCCGCATGTGATGCCCCGCCTCAATCAACGCATTCTCAACCAGGAGGATGCCAAGTATTTGGACATTAATGGTGTGGCCTCCAAGCAGTTGGGCAATGTTGTAGCGCTCAACAAGCTCTCGAATCGCGATATGACTGCCACGCTAATGGCCAATCTGAAATACTTTGGCGGCAAGAAGAGCTCGGAGCGTATTGGCAGCGCCTCATTGCAGTTCCTAACGCTCTGGGTGTTTGCCGATCTGGAGACTGATGAAGGTCGCTCATTGCTAATCCATGCACTGGAGTATGTGCGTAGCGGTGAGAGCGTGCGATTGGCATTCATTCCCAACACGGAGGGCATTAGCGATAAACGAAGTCTGAATCATTTGGCCTGGGCGGCTATGCACTCGATGGAGCCAGCCAAGGCAACGGATCAGGTGTTCAAATGGCTGCGGGGGAAGAAGCAGCGTATCGATGATATACCCAAGGAGTTGGAAGACGTCCTGGGCAGCGCGGAATTGCATCTGAAGATGCTACGCGTATATGCACAACGTGTGCTGGGGCTATCCAAGTCGCAGCGTCTAGTCATTGGAAATGGTCGACTCTACGGGCCGCTCAGCTTCGACGAGATCTTCGATAGCGCCGACTTTGCGCTGTTGGCTCGCTACAGCGCCTTGCAGTACGGCGACAAGGTGCGCGACGTGCTCAAGGCATCGGCCAGCGATGTGAACAGCGATTTCAGCAGCGACACCCTGCTCAAGCTGTACGCGAGCCTGCTGCCCCGACAAACCAAGACGCGCTTCAAGCTGCCCAGTGACCTGAAAACGGATCATTCTGTGGTGAAACTGCCAGCGAAGGATGCCAAGCTGCCTCACTTTGATATCGTCGCTGTGCTTGACCCCGCCTCGAGAGCGGCGCAGAAACTCAGCCCGATCCTAATACTGCTGCGGCAAACGCTCAACTGTCAGCTGCATCTGTATCTGACGCCCGTGGCCCAGCACAGCGATATGCCTGTCAAGAATTTCTATCGCTATGTAATCGAATCTGAGGTGCAGTTCGAGACGAATGGCGCACGCGCCGAAGGTCCGCTGGCCAAGTTCAGCGGGCTGCCCGCCAATCCGCTGCTGACTCAGCAGCTGCAGGTGCCCGAGAATTGGCTGGTGGAGGCGGTGCGCGCTGTCTACGATCTGGATAACATTAAGCTGCGCGACATTGGTGGACCCGTGCACAGTGAATTCGGTCTGGAGTATCTTCTACTGGAGGGCCATTGCTTTGATGCGGCCAGCGGAGCACCGCCGCGTGGCTTGCAATTGGTGCTGGGCACCAAGTCACAGCCCACACTGGTGGACACCATTGTGATGGCCAATCTGGGCTACTTCCAGTTAAAGGCGAATCCTGGCGCCTGGACGTTGCGCCTGCGTGAAGGCAAATCCGCAGACATTTATGCCATTAGCCATGCGGAGGGACCCAATACGCTGCATCAACAAGAAACGGGCGCGGTGCAGGTGCTGATTACCTCATTGCGCTCCCACGTAACCAAGTTGCGGGTGTCCAAGCGGCCAGGCATGCAGCACGCGGAGCTGCTCTCGGATGACTCAGCGCCAGCGCAGTCTGGCATTTGGAATAGCATTGCGAACAGTTTTGGTAGTAGCAGCGGCACAGCTGGCACGGATGAGGACGTGGAGACCATTAATATATTCTCCGTGGCCTCGGGGCATTTGTATGAGCGCCTGCTGCGCATCATGATGGTGTCGCTGCTGAAGCACACCAAGTCCCCGGTGAAGTTCTGGTTCCTCAAGAACTATTTGTCGCCGCAATTTACGGACTTCCTGCCTCACATGGCCAAGGAGTATAATTTCCAGTATGAGCTCGTGCAGTACAAGTGGCCGCGTTGGCTGCACCAGCAAACGGAGAAGCAGCGCACCATCTGGGGCTATAAGATCCTCTTCCTGGACGTGCTCTTTCCACTCAACGTGCGCAAGATTATCTTTGTGGACGCTGATGCGATTGTGCGTGCGGACATTAAGGAGCTGTACGACATGGACTTGGGTGGTGCCCCCTATGCCTATACGCCATTCTGTGATTCACGCAAGGAAATGGAAGGCTTCCGATTCTGGAAGCAGGGCTACTGGCGCAGTCATCTCATGGGCCGGCGCTACCATATTTCAGCGTTGTACGTCGTGGACTTGAAGCGATTCCGCAAGATTGCGGCGGGCGATCGATTGCGTGGACAGTATCAGGCGCTCAGTCAGGATCCGAATAGCCTGTCGAATCTGGATCAGGATTTGCCCAACAATATGATACATCAGGTGGCCATCAAATCGCTGCCCGATGAATGGCTGTGGTGTCAGACCTGGTGCAGTGATAGTTCATTCAAGAACGCCAAGGTCATCGATTTGTGCAACAATCCGCAGACCAAGGAGGCCAAACTTACAGCCGCTCAGCGCATTGTGCCCGAGTGGAAGGATTACGATGCAGAGCTGAAAGCCCTGATGGCACGCATCGAGGACCATGAGAATCACAATATCAGTGGCAACAGGGAAAGTGTGGATGAGGACGAGGATGAGCATGTGGTCATCATTACAGAACCGCCGCCACCCGACCATGTCCATGGCGAGCTGTGATCGCATTCATTCATTTGTTTAGTAAATATAAGCCTAATGTCCTTTATACTTGGTAAATACGAAATTAGCTAAGCTTAAAAAAAATCTAGCAGGCATAAAAAAGAAAACCGAAAAACGAAACAGCTTCAAGTCTGAGAAGTTTTTGCATTCCATTCGCCATGATTTGAATTCAGCTGTAATAAATATAATAATTGAAATAACTGAATGCAAACTATTTCATTTGTTTAATTTAATAAAATCCTTGAACTTTTTCGAAAGGAAATGCATATGCTGCCTTTTAAATTTTACGCGATTGTCCAACATTGGTAATCTTACATCTGGCAACGCCATCTCCAATTGGTTTGAATGAAAGAGCGCGCAGTTGAATTGTTTTTGTTTTGAGTTTATTTTTAAATTATAATTTGAATTCATTGCATAAATTCGCGTATTCATTTTGTTTTCCTACGTAAAGAAAATATTTATATATTATCATAAGGTTTTTGGTTTATGTTTAGACCATATAGTATTTAGACATTTTTCGAATTTCTTGTATCCAACTTGGGGATTCTCTATTAATGTATTATTATTATTGTAAGGCAGACAGTGCAGTCCAATTAGTTAGTAAGATTTTTATATAGTTTACTGCTGAGTTTGTTTGTTTCTTTAGAAATGGCGCTGATTTAAGATTTTCGACTTTAGTTAGAAATTACATTTTGATTTTACTTATTCATTGTTCCTAAAAGCGTGTATGTTAAGTTACCTAACGTACTATTATTATTTCACTTTCTTTCTTTTTGTTTAATATTTAGCATAGTATATAATTCTTAAAAATTTTGGTTTTTTGTTTTTGCTAAAACTAACGCTGAGTGTAGTATACGAATTTTAGGTTATTAAAGCTTTGGTTTAAAAATTTTCTCAATATGTTTATTATGCATATGTTTTCGTTCAGACTACGCATTTATCTTCATCATAATTATCTTTTTTTCTAATTGAAACATTTTGGGGTTAAAACAAGAAAACAAAATTAATAAATGGAAAATTCATTAGGATTAGGAAATTGTTAACATTTTAAAGTTATTGTGTTAGTTCTTTTGTATTTTGTTTTTTTTTTATAAAGAGCTGCTAAACCATATATAAAAAAATGCTGTTGCCAAAAATGTTGGTTTCTCAGTTAATAATCTGTATCATCATTATCCTGTATATACATATATGTATATATCTTTATCTTGCACTTACTTGCTAAGAATTGACGGAACTATAAAAAATTAGACTGATGTTCGCTTTAAAGTCTACGGCAATATTGTAATATTGTTCTGCATATGTTATTATTAATTCTTTTGGTATTCAAAATATTCTATTGTATGATCTACTTCGATCTCGTCAGTTGTTAGACATAATGTTACGCAGAGTTATCTATTTTGAATGCAGTTTTGTTAATTTGTTCGTTGCTCATGGTTTCTTGCTTCTAGTTTTGTTTATTGCTTTAATCCAAATGTTTATACATATCCTCCAGCTGCGGCTTGAAATAGCTTTTCAATTGCGGCCGCTTGGCCTTGAATGTGGGCGTCAGTAATCCATTTTGCACAGAAAATGGATCTGGATGCAAATAAATATCTTTGACCTGAAATGGATGAATGCATAGAAATTAAATAGTGATTGATTGTTGGCTTAGCCTAAAGCGTTCTCATTTACCTGCTCAAATGACTTCAGTCCACTCTGTTTGCCCCAATTGAGCATATCATTCATAATCAGTTCCTTTACATTCTTATTATTGCACAGGACGGACAGTGTGCCGCGTACATTGTTTTCCGTGGCCCACTGCTTCAGAACATCGACATCAGGTACAACAACAGCGATAATGCAGCTCTGTGATAAGAAATTTTGATAATTAAATAATTAAACGTTTTGTGTAAAATATTTTCTGTACTCTTTAATTTCTTTTACTAATATTTGTTTATTTATTTTTTGTTAAATAAATATTTTATTTGCTACTATTTCGTCTTTATTTATTTGATTCATTTGTATTTATATTGTATTTTATTGTAAAATTCGAATATATTCTTTTTATTTATTTATTTATTTTTATTTTTAGTAAATTACTATATCTTGGTTATTTATTTTTTAAGTTAGATTTATTTTTAAATATTTTGTATTTATTCAGCAAATCAGTTTTTATTTTGGAACTATGTATTTATTTTTATTTTATTTACTTTTTCTAAAATAATTTTTTAATTATAAGAATGTATTATTTATTATTATTGTTTGGTAGTATATTTTTATGATTTATTTATTTATTTTTTTACCTTTTATTTATTTTTATTTTAAATATTTTGAATAAGAATTTAATTTATTAAATAAATATATATTTATTATTATACAGTTGCATCATTATTATATGTATTTATTATTGTAATTATTATTTTTTTTTTGTATCATCTACTTTCAACATACCTTTAAGCTCTCGCCGTACACATAAACTTGATTGACATATTGGCTGAGTGTATAGATATTCTCAATCTTCTCGGGCACTATGTACTCGCCCTGGCTGAGCTTGAAGATGTGCTTGCGTCGATCGATGATCCGCAGTGTGCCATTGGGCAGCCACATGCCCACGTCGCCTGTATGATGCCAGCCTTCGGCGTCGATGGCCTCGGCCGTTTTCTCTGGATCCTTATAGTAACTGGAAGAGAGAAACTTCAATTAGCAAACTACAATTCATATATGTATGTGTGTAGATGCTCGCTTAGCTTACCCATGAAACACATTGGAGCCGCGCACGCAGACCTCGCCCGTATTCTGATTGGCGAAATATTCCATTTCGGGCACATCGACGAGCTTGACGGCGTTGCAGGAGACGGGCGGGCCGACATGATTGGGCACATGGTCGCCCTGCACGGTCAGCGTTATGGCACCCGTGCACTCCGTTTGCCCATAGCCCTCCAGCACCAAACAGCCGAGGGCGCAGCGCATGAAGGTGAGCACATTGCCAGCCAGCGGCGCTGAGCCGACGACCATGAGCCGCAGATTGCCGCCAAAGGCCTGATGCACCTTCTTGAACACAAGCTTGTCCCAGCAGCCGTTGCGGCGCAGCACGCCCCGGGCGATCTCCTTCTCCTTGGCCTTCAGGGCCATGTTGAAGAGGCCGCGCTTCAGGCTCGAGGCGGCAATATCATTCTGTATCTTGTCGTAGACACGATTCAGCAGGCGCGGCACGGCCGGCATCACCGTGGGCTTCAGCATCTTCAGGTCGTTGGTCAGCTCCTTGATGTCGCCGGAGTAGAAGCCCACACAGCCGCCCACATAGTACATGCCGTTCTCGCAGCAGCGCTCGAACATGTGCGCCAGCGGCAGGAAGGAGACCATCACGTCCCCGGCCCGAATGCGATGATCGCCCATTTGCAGGATCACCGCACAGACGCCGGCCACCACGTTGCCGTGGGTGAGCATGACTCCCTTGGGATTGCCGGTGGTGCCCGACGTATAGCAGACGGTGCACAGATCCTCCGCTGTGGGCGGCACCTCCGGATGATTGCCCTTGGCGCCCAGTTTCTCGACATCGATGAACGAGAAAATTTGAACGCCCCGACTGCGCGCACGCTCCAGCGTCGTCTGGCGTATGGGCTTGATGGAGACAATGATCTTCAGGCTACGCGGTGATTTCTCCAGCAGCATCGACGCCTTGGCATCGTCTTCCACGATACAAATGGACATTTCCGTTTGGCGTATGATAAAAGCACAGGCGTCCGGGCCGAGCGTGTCGTACAGCGGAACGACAACCAGGGAGAACGAGTAGCACGCCTGCTCATACAATATCCACTCCGGCCGATTCTGCGAGTAGATCCCGATCAGCTGCTTGGGCCGTGCGCCCAGCGCCAGCATCCCTGAGCCAAAGTTTTTGGCGCGCAGCAGTGCCTCATCATAGTTGATCCACTGCGAGAATAGAGTTCATTAGCAAAGCTCAATGAGAGAGAGGGAGAGAGAGAGAGATAGACTCCACTTACCTGATAGGGCGACGTTAGAGTCTCTCGCCAGCCGAGGCAGGGTCCATTGTTGGAGGCGTAGGCACCTTCGCGAAACGTTTGATACAACGTTCGCACATTCTCTGTGATGTAGGAAATAAATTTACCATTCTTCGACTCCTTGTAGAACTTGGAGACGTGTATTTGTTCTGGCCCCTGAAAAGAGTTACGAAACAGAAGAGAAAACAAACACGTGGACATGCAAGATGAGTGAAGGAGTTGAAGAGAAAAGAGATTTACGACGATGACAGAGCGTCGCGAGAATATAATTATATGATAATCGTATTATGATAGCGACAAAGCTGACATATATAAATAGTCTAGGAACAAATTGTTTATTGTTAATTGATATAAAATGCGTGTTACAGGAATATGAAACTAAGTGGGGAAATCTGTCTCTATGATATATTTCTAATTATTTTTCGGCTAACATATATTTTAGCTGGGTTTGTAATTAGACAAATATATATTTAAGATCTATTTCAATATAAAAATATAGAATAAAGTAGAATATTTATAATATAAACTCTAACACTTCATAAGAGATTTTCTACATAATAAGATAAGACTTTAGTTGTTTTAAAATTGTATATGACATAAGAATTTATAATGTAAGGATCGATTCATTGAAAAACTTTTCTTAGCTGCAAAAACTTTGATTATTTGTGTAAAAATGTTTCATTTATTTACATAAAATATTTGATAAATTTTGTTTATGCCGATTTGTCACAACTTTGCTACCGAGCAAAAATAGCAAATGAAAATCGAAATGAAAATAAAAAGGAAAAATAAATTGATTTTCGGTTTTTCCAGCTCATAAATCCGTTAGCGATAATGGACATAAAAGCAATAATCTTTCAAATTGATGTGGCCAAAATCAATTGACGTGATTTACGGTTTATTTTTGGCAACAAAAAAAACAAGAAGAAGAAGAAGAAGAAGAAGAAGTGAAAGAAACATAAAACGATCAATTGCCAATTGTGAATGAGTGTGAGAGAAACATTGAATCGAAATATGTATAAATGTATCTATATGTATATAGTATAGGCATAAAGTGCTCGATCGATTTAAGCTATACTGCAATAGAGCACTTCCTTTATGGCTAACAGCTGCGAGCTAACGCGAATTGGACGTATGGTGGGCGAAATGTGTTGATGCATACAAAAAATAGATCCCTAAGTGCCTGATGGGCTATGTCTGTTGGTTCTGATCGAGTTTGGGGCGGGACGGAAGGAGGATGGAGCGTGGTAAGTGGTAAGTGTGCTAACTGTTTGTTTTTAATGTGCGATTGCAAATGTATTTCAAAATTTTGGTTGCTAATAAAAACAGAATAATAATAATAAACGATTTGTTTAGACAGGGCAGAGGGAGAGCGAGGACGAGAGCGAGAGGGGAGACAGTGATGACGCACGCGGGTGTGAAGGAGACAAACAATAAGGCTGCCTACCCCTACAGAGGGGCCATGCCACGCCTACCCTGTGCTGTGGATCTAACAGTGGATCGTATTTAAGCTAACAACAAAATAATATGAGAGCAAAAAAAAATATATATTTTTGAATTAGTTTGGCGCGAAACTTTCAAAAAAACCAAAAAATCGTTAGGCAGGATCAAGTTGAATATTTCATAAGTTCTCTACGGGAAAGGAATGTGGACTGGGTATACATTTTAGGCTGCTCTATATCAGGCTTTACCTTGAGCACATCGCTTTGATTGTTTAGCTCGATGGGCACGCGGACGTTGGTTATCTGGCCGCAGCAGGACATCTTTTTGTTGCAACTTAACGAATAATTAAAAAAAACTTCACAATATTTTCACACGTTTTTTATTTGGATATATTTGCTTTCTGTTTGTATTGGTGAATTATGTGCACAATTTTTGTTTATTGGTAATTCAAATCAGCAGACGTTGTCGCATTTAATATGCACATTTTCCAAATTTCACTGCAAAACGAATCGAAAATTCTTTGACTCACTTTCACTGGGACATGCCCAAATTTTTTCTCAGTGTATACCGATCAAAGGCAATTATAAATATGGCGCCACGCCCTGTCAATTGCAAGTGCAGCCAATTTAATGCTGCTACTATTATTATTATTATTATTATTATTCAATACAAATTATAGCTCGATAGACCCCGTATAGCACCCAGTTCTCTGTTGATCTATCGACAACGCGGCCGAGTGTGCTTTGGCCTGCCCCAAATGTTTAAAAATAGTCGTTCAGTTCTTCATGCTCTGTTGTGTTGTTATCTTTTAGACGAGTGTACGCAAAAATATACAAAAATAACAACAACAACAACAACAAGTTAGTCAAATATTTTGCACAAACAAAAAAAATGAAAAGAAACAAATATTATATATGTATATATAAATTTGGATCCTCTGCAAATGCGCCTGCCTGAGTCATGGGGAAACGGCTTTACGGCTGTGCGGTTCTGGCTCATTGAAACTGAAAGATTGAATAATCATCAATTGTGAATTGATGCCTGAGCTATGGTAATTGTAGATGCCATAAAAATGCCATAAATTATAGCAAGTACATTCAGAAACTTTGAATGGATTGCAAGTGCACGAATTCCACTTGTATTGAATCAAACAATTTGCCAGCATTCAGATTGTTCAGAGATACAACAGATATATATATATATTTTTTTTTTATATATAAATACAAATATATATTAGATTCTTCAGCTAGCTGTATTTTAACTAGTATAACAAGTGTGCTTATAATTTTAATCACGTAGGCAGCTCACATGGGAAGAGTTTCGAGCAGCTCGAAAATGGAAATTTAAATATACTTTAAATCAATTTCAGTATGATATAAAAGTCATAAGTAAATATTAAAATTATTAAAAAGAATATCAAAGATTTTGATTCCGCTAGTTGCAAGCAAATGTTTATCCCAAATTCCATTCAGCTATTCTGCTTGAAGCTCCAAGAATTTCGTTCAGCTATATTATAGCGCAATCAATTAAAGTTGAATGAAATTTCATTTTCCTTACAAACTTTATGAAATTCTAAAATTTCTGGATTGTAATTCATGTGGGCATGGAAAGCACTTGCGGTGGATTCAAAACAAATAACAGCTGGCCTTTATTGAGTAAATAATGAGACATCTCTAATGGATTTAGGCTATTTCCGAAATAAATTTAGGTTCTAGGCCTCAATACACAAGGCTCTATTAAACGCACATGCCGATATTTGGGTAATTAAGGCGCCCCAGAACGCGCCCCCCAAATTCGTATACTATATAAAGAGTAAACACTTGAGTTGGTAAACAGCTAAAGCATCCAGAAATATCCGATTGGATGTTTAGCAACTTTACGTATCAAAAGCTGCTTCTTTAAATATCATATATTTATAAATATACTATATATTTATATATAGTATTATATATAGTACTATGCATCGTCGATAATTTAATTTTATTAAAGCATATATCATCACGAATTAGAACCGAAATCATTTCAACAATACGATTAATGC
This sequence comes from Drosophila navojoa, assembly GCF_054131105.1. Classification (NCBI taxonomy): domain Eukaryota; kingdom Metazoa; phylum Arthropoda; class Insecta; order Diptera; family Drosophilidae; genus Drosophila; species Drosophila navojoa. The sequence goes on from NC_142892.1 coordinate 16,006,252, forward strand.
TGATTTTTATGTGTTTTGGTTTTTGTCGGTTTTGTTAAGTTTTATAGGATTTTTATTTTTATTTTTATAGAGCTTTCAGACATATCGAGGCTATAGCCGTGCGCGATCTTGAACTTGAGTGTTGGGCTTACATAGCCCATAGGCCACAGATAAAGGCATCGACGTTGCCATCGACTTTTCATTTGACACTTTGACAAATGGCCATTCAACAATTAAATTATGTTATTTTCCATCTCGCTCTTATTTTAGTTTCGGTATTTTTTGCCCGTGTTTTACGTAATGATTAAACGAACGTATCTTTGTCAATTTGTTGCATATTGTCAAGAGATTTTTTTTTGTTTTGCTAGCTTGTTATTTTTATATATACATATATATATTTAGAGAAGAAATTAGTATAAAGCACATATATACGATATATACATGTTGTATTTTTTGTTTTAGCAGACGAAATTCTATTTTATTTTTTGTCAGTTTTTTGTTTTTTCTTTCCGTTTTTCTTCAGAGGACGCGTTAAACGCAGATCTCGACGGCACGATGTTGAATTTCGAACTGAACAGCAAATATCGTGGCTAAAAATGATTTTGGCTAAAGATCTTTAACATTTCGCCTGCTGAGAGAGCGACGGGTGAGCGTTTTATTCAATTCGAAGATCGGCTCGCCTCGGGGCATGGCTGGGGGAGATATGCACAGGCGAATGCCTAGGAATTTCATTCGCTTATAGGTTTTATATTAAACGGTTTTTTCTTTTTATTTAGTTCGTATAATAGCTGTGCAGTTGAACACAATCAAATGTGCACACACACACATACGCACACACCTAAGATATTCTTATTATAATATTTGTTTTTTGGCTAGATCAAGATGTCTTCTGCTGTTAGCTGCACGCGATTAGCGATCACAGGGACTGGCATGTGACGTAGTCATTGGTAGGTAGGTGGATCTGATCGGTCAGGGGTGGGTGGGTTACGTTAACACGTTGCTGCTCTTTTGTTGTGTCAGAGAATTTTTAATATTGAGCTGTTGGCGTGATGCCCTTTGATGTGCTACGAATATGATTTATGCTTAATAACAGGAAATCAGTTTAAATATATGAAAGCTAAAATAAACATAAAAATATTTGTTTACACTTTGGACATATTCAGAACGTGTTAATTAACATTTATTCCTTTAGTTGTTTGGGCTAAATCTGAATTTCTTTTAATATCCCCAACTGCATTTCAAATATCTGGCGTCCTTTCTCAACTTTAATTTCCCAAATTTCCCGGTATTTTGCACACTTCCTATTCAATTACTTATCGATAATCGTTTGTCACCTGCCACTTGCCTTAAATTAAACTAGCAACCCAATTTGCATTTTTGCACTCATAATTCGCATTCGCAATATGACATTTTAAATGTTAGAGATCGTGCCAAATGATTGCTTACATTTACCGTTGCATCGGCAGACAGGTTGTCCCTGTGCTGTCACTCAAAACTAAATAGTATATTTGTAATTATTTTACATTCGTGTGTTTTCCTTATTGTCTCCTTGCCTTGTTTGTTTCTTATCATTCGTTAATTGAGCAGCGTTGCCACTCTGTCTTAAATCAAGCAGATTTATTGCATTTAAATATCGATACTTATTGCTGCACTGTCTAATTGGGATATTTTGGAGGCCAGTGTTGTTGCTCGTGGGCTAGAATTGTTTGCTTTACATGCCAATATCTGTGAGAATTTTGTTTGTTTACAACGAATGTAAACAATAGATATATGAACTTGCACACGGTCAGAAGTTAACAATTGTCGGCAGTGTCAATAAATGCATATGTACATATGCCAAGCAAATGTTTACAACAATTTCCCCATATGCAATTTGCATATATCGAACTATTATCGAATTAGCAGCAATTGAGCTACAGCCGACTAATTAAGGCAAAAACAAGAAGATGCCAGCCAATTGAGTCATGTCAGATGATTTATTTATGTCACAGCGCTTGATAAATTATTCGCCAGCACGTAAATGCTGCACATTTTGGCAACTATTAGGATAGGCCGGCAATTGGAGCGTGGGATTTGAATATTCGCACCACTGTAGAAGTCGCGTCATTGCAAAAATAGAATAGAAATCATTCACAGTGGCCAAATCCGAATGAAGAATCATGTGACGACAACAGAAACGAAATAGAAACACTATTTCATGAGACATGTGCACATCAAAGGCCAGCGAGAGACTTCTGTTTTACCTCAAAGTACAAAAAAGAACAAAAGGCGCAAGGTGGACTGATACTACTTCATAGTGATCGACTAGCATATACTCTGTACTCATGCAAAATAAATAAAATGATAACTATATAATTAAAAAAAAAAAAATAGTTTGTTCTTTTAAATACATATTTGTATGGAAAAGAGCCACAATATTAATATAATTACATTCTAAATATAGCACCGCTTGCATATGAAAATATGAAAGATTCGACATACTTTCTATAAAACTGGTGCGTATATAAAAATTTAAAAAAATATATAGCTTTTTAAAAATATTTTAGTAAACTTTTATTTACAAGTTATGAAAATTTTAGGAAAACCAAAATTATAGCAGGAAGTTGAACATACAAAACAATATAAAAATGCAATTATCCATTTACCAATCTAAATTTAACACATTGATATTTTCGCTGGGATCTTTCACTTTTTTTTTTTAGTCTAAAACTGTTTAGGTATATTGGAAGGCAAAATATGAAAAATTATATGCTATATAAGGCGACTATAAAATGAAAAACTAGAGCATACGATATGACAAATTGATGAAGTCATGGCTGCACAGCCAATTGAACACAATTGGGTAGATTTTTCTCTTACCTCCAACAATGGGGATTGATTTTCCAGAGGCACTAATGGTTTTTCTGGTATTGGTCGCGTAGCAAAGTAGTAGGCAAGACTGGCCGCAACGCTGGTCAAGGTCAGCGTGCCCAAAGTTCCGCCAAAATAACTGAGATATCCATCGATTTCATCCCCTATAAAAAGCAAAAGTAAAAATATATTAATAATTTATGTATAAAGAAATATAGTAAATAAAATATATATATATATTAGACGCAGGAAAGTGAAATATATTACAAAATAAATAAATAAAAATTAAATAAATAGACCACAACATCAATTTTTAAATTAAATATAAAATATTGTCATTCCATTGGGTCTTATAAATATATATAAATAAATATGTCTCTTTTTTTTTTTAAATAACACACAATTTAATAAGACTATTGAAATTGTGGGGGTAATTTTAAAAATGAAGTTCAGAAGAAGCTCAATTCAAATTCTACTGTATTTTACTGCATATCAAAATACTTACAGAAATATGAAAAATTGCTGACGATCAGATGATTGATATAGGCTATAACAGATTTCTCTGGCGTCATTATTGTTGTTGTTGTTGCCCTTATAGCTGTTGTTGATGTAGTTGGTGTTGTATTGTTGTCTATAGATTTCCTAGATACCTGAGTGAATGTTACGTGTTCAGCCTAATGATTGCCGCACTAAACTTTGCCTGAAATGAAAATGAAACTTTTTAAAATCAATAAAGGTTGCATGTGCGACAACTGAAAATTAAAAATACAACTACATATATAGGATTGTGTGCATATAGAATGTAAGAGATATATTTTTTGGGTTCCATTTACTGCGCCAGTGACCATAACAAAACAAATATACCAACCAAATTGTGGACAATTTTCCGCCCAAATAGATTTGAAGCAATATTTATTTAATTGCCATATGGCTTCACAGCGATAAGAAGCGATTAAAATGCGTTTAGTATTTATGTAAAAGTTATATAGTATTATAGATAATAATACGTTATGAGCAAATAAACATACATCAATCAAATAAATAATTAACCTGCATCACATACATTATCAACAAAGGTCAGCTGGAAATATTTATACAAGTAAATATACTTAACACATTTCTCTATTTTAATTTATGTAGCACGACTTCTTGACTTTGTATTCTCGTTTCTTGTTTACTGAAAGTAACGTCTGTTGTTGCTCTCACACTCTATCTAAAGCAAATATGCTTGAAAAAAGCTGTACTATCTAACATACAAAACATTTCTATATATATTCTTTATCTGTTTTACTAAATGCACAGTGCTGGAAGTACTCGAACGAAGTGTAGATGCTCTTACTTTGAATTTGCTTGCGCTTGTGTAGGTATAGATATTATATTGGATAATAGATCCATTCTAGCTATATCATAAATCTTATTCTAGATATACTATAAACAACTAGCTGAGCTGTTTGTATTATATATACAATAAACATAACAGATATATTGTTAAGATAACATTTATCTATTATACATTGTTAAGATCTACCAGAGATCCATAGAAACTACATACATAATTGTTTATTGGGAAATTCCAAGCTAGATATGTTCAAAAGGTTTTTTCGCACTATTAAAACAACTTGATTTTAATTAATGTGGGTTGTCAATAATGAAATATTTTAGATTAAAATAGATTTTATACTGGCACGATCATTAGATATGTGCGCAAGTGTTCCGTATCTCAGAATATGGTAAATAGAATAGTTGAAACCTGTTTACAAGTTATTTCCCCAGTTAGCTTTTGTGAGTGGAATACTTGCTGGGATTCATTAGACTGCTGCTTGCTGCTCAGCAGCTCCATTCCACAAAGCTGATAAGTGCATATAAAGCATATACTGTAAACACAGTCACCCTAATAATGCCTATGTATATGTGGTTATACATAAACCGATTGCAAGGCAGACGTTTATCAGTCTGAAGCTGAAACTTTGCACTCTCTTCATAATGAGATTATGTGACAAAGAACCAAAGAACGGACCCCAACAGAACATTGTTTCTTTGCACTGTCTAGACATTAGATCCGAATTATGCAATGGCCAATATTGATTGCCCAGGCGAAGTTTTGCCGGGTCAAATGGATCCAGTTGTGCGGCGATACGTACAAAATAACAAAGAGCCCAAACAATTGAGAGAAAGAGAGTTCCCCCCATCAAGAAGCAGAACCTCGTGCTCGTTCATTTGTGAGGTCAAGGCGGTTTCAAAAGGCTGTCGTCGTATGTTTTGCTACATTTTATATCAGTTTTTTTTTTTTTTTTTTTTTAAACTGCATTTTTGTTGGTTACATTGATTTTTCGCACAACACGTGCACCACATAAAAAAAAAAGATATATATATTTAAAAAAAAAAACTCACAGACAGGTAAACTTACCACTATTGAGTTTTACTGGCTGGCTATCAAAGAGGTTGTTTGTAAGGCATGTCTGGACTTTGCTGCTATTTAAAACCAATATCCATAAATAAATGTTGGGAAAATCAATGAAATTAACAAACGTTTTTTACACGGAACACGGCCGGCCCTGCTTGAACAAGGCGACACAGGGAGGAGCACAGAACACAGAACCAGAAACCAGAGAGAGAAAGTGTGTGCAAACGGAAAATGCTGCCAAACGTTACGAGCGACTAAACTGAACTAAAACGCTGAGCCGCCAGCCAAACGCGAGAAGCCAACGCAGTTGAGTTGAGTCCGAGTCTGAGTCTCAGGCCAAGCCAAGTGCACAGCAGAGCAGAGCAGAGCAGCAGCAGAGCCAGGCAGAGCCAAAGGCAATTTTAGGGTCGGCTCGCTTGGCTAACGGAATGGCGGGACATGCGTGAAACGGCAAAGACGACGGCGGCAGCGACGACGACGACAACGGCGACGTCATGAATGAAGCCGGGAGAGCGGCAAACAAAGAGCGAGCTAAAAATGCTGAGAGAGCGGGAGAGCGGCAACAGTCAAAACAAACGTTTTGAAGTCAACTTTAACCGTTTGAGAAGCGGCTAAAAGGCAAACACGCGACACGTGCGTCGCCTGGTTGAGAGCGAAACGACGTGGGGAGGCAAAGAGAAAGCATGGATAGAGAGAGAGGGAGAGAGAGCACGCGGTGGCCACAGGCGTGGGAGCATTGCCTGCTGTCTGAGCCGAGAGTAGGCGAAGGGGGCCCGCCCCCCTATGCGACATGTGCATAGGAGCTGCGAGTACACTGGGGGTGGATTTGCGTCTGGTTTGATGAGGTGGCCGCTCTTCGTGACGCATTTCCCACTGTGCAGCGGGGCAGTTTGACTAGAAGTGAGGCAATGTCAAATTATGGGAAGAAGAGTTAACATTATCTAATAAATAGAATTAGTAATAGTTGTTGGGAAAATATAAGCACTATATACAATGCAGTTATGCGTAGAAAATATAGATATAAAAATACGATAAAATATTAGTTGATGTAATTGTAAATATATTTGTAGTATAATTATATTTCACTATTAATTGTTGATCTTATTTTTGTACTTTTCATACATATATGCAAAGTACTCCAATCATTCAAGGAATAATGTATAATCTTAAATATATGTATATATATCAGTTCATTAATGCATAACTCTCTCGCACCACCCTCGCATTCGTCGGCTAACCGAAAGTACATATTTAGCTTCGCTTTGAGTGGCCTTTTCGACAGCTGTTGTTTGGCTCTTTGGGCGGCAATTTATGAAATCAGTGGCCTGATTTAAAAACTTATATCGACATGCTTATAAAAAATGCAAACTCTGTAGGGCCGACTACAATGTGGCCCTCGAGTTGACCAGAGTGTAAGGATTGCAATTAATTAAATGGCCTCATGAAAGCTGCAAGCCTTTTGCCTTCATTCTGAGGCCCAAGTCAAATATAATAAACTGTAGCATACTCTTAGGCTGTTTGCTTAAAGCAGAGACGTGCACCTCGAGTGCGTGTCTGGCAGTTGTTCAGCAAATGGAGCGTTTACATAGAGTCGGGGTCAGTGTCATGTCTGGTTCCGTTTTATCAGTGAATGGGGACCACAAACGGGACAACCGCAACTTTCAATGAATGTTTACAAATGGCACAAAAGAGCTTCGGACTGGTATAAATATACACTTTAGTTGTTAATTGTCCATCGATGCGCGAACAGCTGACTCAAATTTAGACGAATGGGCGGCAGCAAGGAGGTGGTTATCGAGGTGGAAGACACACTCAGCTCGGAGGGCAGCTTCGCCAGCACCGTGGCGGGTCAATGTTGCAGCGACGAACTACAAGATCGGGAAACTGTTCAACGGAACGATCCTGCTGCCGCAGCGCAGACTTCAAAATTCAAAAAAAGTCCCAGCGTGCTATCGGGTGGCAATAACTATGCGAGCAGCAAAAATGTAGCCGAGGGTAAGTGAGAGAGTTGAGTGTTGCATTAACATTCGAAAAGCTTTATATGTATATATTTTATAAATATACTAGTTTAAAATAGTCAAATGTGCATATAATCTACGCAGTTATATATTTACGCAGTTATATATCTATGTTTCATTCCAACTAAATATAGTGTATTCTTGTGAAATTGGAATTTGGCCGCTGCAAAAAAATAGTCCAAAATATTTTTTTAATAATTAGAGGCAATTTAAATTCCCAAATTCCCTTTCAACTGAGGATATTGTTTATTAATATCCATTAAAAATGGGAAATTTATAAAGTGAGTTCGACTGCTTGCCTGCAGACAATAATAGGAATATTGAACGCTTAAGCTGATTATATTATAATCAAATAAAGGGGATATTATGGCATGAAAGGACAGAATAAAAATATATGTTTGAGGTTTTATAGTAGTAGTACGAGTTTGTACAGATTATATATTATATACATATAAATATATTGTATATACGTCTTATAGTTATAGAACTTCTGGTATTAAAGTTCTCGCCTTATGCTTTTTAGGTCTCATGGACATAGCTTTGCTCTCGGCAAACGCTAATCAGCTGCGCTTTTTGATCACCTACAATCATGCGGCATCCACATTCTACTGCAGCTTGGCTCTGGTCATACTCTCCCTGGTGCTGCAATTATTTGTGGGTATTGTGCTGATCTTTAAGGTAAGTGAAAGTCTATTTTCTGATATGTGGCTTTACATAAATATATTTTAATTGTGGCTCCTTTACAGCGCCGCCTCAAACGCTGTCAGAGTCGCAACTATATGCGAACCAATGAGGTGCTCATCATGGGCGTATTCCTTATCACTGTGATCAATGTGTTGCTGGCTGCATTTACCACAACCGACGGACGTGCCAATTGAAATAGTAAAACAATTTTGCATTTTCTTTATAAATTGAATCAGTATTTAATAAAAGTTAACAAAAAAAATTGTTATAAATGCGTTGGCCATGATCCTCAGAAATCGTTGACCAGTCCAGCTAAATGCACTTGACGTATCTGTTGTACGATATCGCAGCTTTATATATACAGACTTAGGGATTAAGGGATTTAGGTGCTTGGGGGGATTTGGGGATTTGGGTATCTTAGCCCGAGAACTCCTTCTTGATGCACTTGGCAATGGTGCTCAGCTGCATGTTGGTGGTTCCCTCATAGATGGCACCGATCTTGGCATCACGATAGTATTTCTCCTGGGGGAAGTCACGGGTGAAGCCCACGCCGCCCATCCAGTCAATGCACTTGGTGGCGGCACGCTGTGCCACCTCCGAGGCGTAGAACTTGGCCATGGCCGCCTCCTTCAAGAAGGGTACGCCGGCCTCCTGCAGGCGAGCCGCATTGTAGGTGAGCAGACGAGCCGCCTCAATCTCTGTGGCAATGGTGGCGATCTGGTGCTGCATGGACTGGAAGTTGTAGATGGCGTCGCCGAACTGTTTGCGCTCCAACAGATATGGAATGGTGGCATCGAAGGTGCCCTGGGCCAGGCCCACCATCTGGGCGCCAATGCCGATGCGACCCTCGTTCAGGAAGCCAGCGGCGTACTTGTAGCCATGGCCAAAGGTACCCAGGATATTCTCCTCGGGCACGCGCACATTGTCGAAGGTCAGCATGCAGGTGCCGGAGGCACGGATGCCCAGCTTGTCCTCAGGCTTGTTCACAGTCAGACCGGGAGTCTCGCGGTCCACAATGAAGGTGGTAATGCCACGATAGCCCTGAAAAGAAAAGCAGAATTAGTATCAATATATATATAATGAAAATATACTAATAAAAATTCTCCTTTAAGGATAGGTGAAGGATATCGATAATAATAAAAGATATTTGATAAATCCTACAAGTTTTAAATGATTCTGTTTTACTTACATCCTCAGGCTTGGCATTGGCAAAGACCAGGAAGACACCAGCAACATCGGAGTTGGAGATCCACATCTTAGTGCCGTTTATCACATAGTGAGAGCCATCCTTCTTGGCCACAGTCTTTAGGGAGAAGGCATCAGAGCCTGCACCCGGCTCAGTCAGGGCGAAGCTGCCGGCATATTCCTGAGCCAGCTTGGGCAAATATTTCGCCTTCTGCTCGGCGTTGCCGAACTTGATCATCAGCGAGTTGACCAATGTGTTGTGAATGTCCACGAAGGCAGCGACAGCTGGATCAATCTTGGACAGCTCCTCGACAACGATGATGTTGGTCATGAAGTTGCAGCCACTGCCGCCCAGTTCCGTGTCGATTTCAATGCCCATCAGACCGTTCTCGAAGACGGCCTTCACCACAGACGGATCAAACTTGTGCTCAAAGTCCATTTTCTTGACCAGGGGCTGGATTTGTTCCTGGGCCAATTTGGCAACTAGAAACGAGAAGAGAAATGCGTTGAAGATAAAAGTAATCTACATATATATTTTTCATGAGCTATTATTTAACGATCATTAATGTGAGCAATTAATTTATTTATTACCCAAGTGCTTGTTTCAGCATCATCTATTGTGAGCATAAAGATAAGAAAAGATATAAAGCTTTTAGTTCTACGTTGAGCTTTTAGTAGTCGTAGTCTGAAAGGCCTTCCGCTTGCTATTAATATGCTCGGCGAGCTTTCAGCAAAGTTTGCAGTTTGTTATGATCGAGAAGCTTTCCTACAAGCTTTGAATGGCGTTATAATAAACTGGTTCGCGTACGTATTACAAGCACACATGTGTGGTGTGTGTGTGTGTTTGGTATCGTGTCTGCTTTGTGTGTGTGTGTGTGTGTGTGCCTACGCGTGTATCTACTTTATCAATAACGCCGCAAATTCTCTGCTCGCGTGGCGCTCTCTCTAAACGAGCCGCTCTCCCTTGCGCTACCACTCTCTTTTTCTCTCCCTCTCTCTCTCTCTTTTACGCACACATGCACTTAAATAATATTTTATTATTTTTTATTGATGTCTCTTAGTTGTGGACATTTTCTTGCTGCGTTGTTTTTGCTCGGAAAGCCAGCAAATGTTGCGGCCGCCAGGCACACGCCCACTTTGCTAACGAACGCTAATTTTTAGCCATAGTTGGAAAACTTTATAATTAATTGAATCTATAAATATTTGAGTGCAAATTGAATTAGTTGACCAATAGTTGCATGCACTCGTCAACAGCTGGTGTCCTTTTATGATCCTTGAGCTAACTTTTGGTTAATTTATTCGCATTTTACTAAGTATATAAAACTATCATACATTCTTTGCGCACAACTGTACCATTAATGCGTATTATTAGTTCTTCAGCATATATACAAATATACATTCATACATACATATACATACTTCTAAATTTTTCCATTTTTTTCCATAACTTATCCCCAAATATTTGCAGTGTCTTTTGAAACAGGTTTGCACACTTAGCATGCAGTCGGTGTTACGCAACATTCTGATAAGTATAAACATCAGATCATGTAGCAGACCGCACCTTGAACCCTCTATGGTGCCCATCTACATACGCAAGCGACCTCAATATAGGTATAAAATAGTTGTTATAAAAAGGGCATACGATAGATATTATAAAAAACAGAGGGAAATTTATTATCGAACTAGAAAGAGGGAACTTATTAATTCTAATACAAATAATTGGATAAAAACAAAAAGATAATTTGTCAATTCTCCAACTAGGACCCAGCGGTTTGTACAAGGGGAATTTAAACGCCCACCTGCTCTGCTGGCTCAACTCTCGAGGCGAATGACGCGACCAAGAACCACACATCCATTGCCCGCGCGACACTAGAACAGTGACACAATGGGCGGAGGCGTGGCACAGCCGCATATTTGCTCTATCACAAGTGTAACGCTGTGGAGTTAGTTATTACAACTGAACAGCTGACTTACTTGTGAAAAACTCACAATCCACAACGATAAAGGGAAATGTATTTAAAGGGAAGAGAATTGATCCTCAAAAAAGCTTAACTCTAATAAAAATTCTACTCATTCAGCAGTCGAGCGCGTCACCGAGCGAGCTCGAACACGCGACTTTTTCACCAAACGAGCTCCATACAATTTGATAGGCAGCCCTTTAGCGTGCTGCGCCATCGTCGACCATTCGGCAGCTCTGTCCAAAGCAAAGACTGTTAACGCAACTGCGAAGCAAGCTATTTTTAGCACACACACATACAAATACTCGTTGTGGTGTTATGTTATTGTTTTTTTTTTTTACTCGCGTCGCAATTGTGGATATGGAAAAAATATATGAAAATTAAAATGCAAACAACAATTGTTATTTTCAAATATTTGAAATGTATATAAATATTAAGTTATATAAAATAATAAATATTTATATAAAAATGCCACGTTGGCGTTAAACAACAGAGAATAAATTTGAGAAAAAAATAAAATATTATAAATGCTAAAAGGACTAAAAGATCCTGTGAATTTATATATATATATATATGTATATGGTATATATTTATAAAAAGGTGTACATATATATGTATAGTATAGTATATAGTATATATATAGTATATATATATTATATTGGCTGCCACGTTTAATTATGTAAATTAAGCGCATATACTATACATGAATCTTATGTCCAAGGATACAAATATCCTTCCTTCAGCAATTGAAAGTTATATAATTTCTGCAGCTTAATTGAGCTAAATTGATTAATTTAAATAAACGCCGCATGGCAAGCAAACGTTGCAAAAAAAATGTACATATATACATATATACCTATATAATATATGTATATATAATTACATTAATATATATGTATGTACATATAAAAATGTTACAAGTGTGAATTAGATTTCATTCGCATTTTTTCATTACAACGAGAATGAGCTTATCTACCGCAGCTAGAACATCCCCGCCCCCTCTGTTTCTATCTCTTTTACTCAATAGATTTTCCCTCTGCCTCGCCGCAATGTCTAAGCATGTACAGTTTTTTTTATCAGCACACACACATACATATGTGCACAAAATATATGAAATTAAAATCCAATAAAATGCATTAAACGAACCGAAAATCTAGCTACACCTAAATATGTATTATAATAATAAATAAGAAACAACAACAACAACCACCATGCGTTGATTATATTACGTAACAAAAACCGATGTTGACTACAAAAAAAAAAAAAGAATTATCTTAAAATCATTTTATGCACCACACTACGAAGTTGCTTAAGAAAGGCAAGTGAAGGCAGTAGTCTATATTCATAAATATTATACTCTACTGATCTATTCAAAGGACTCACCTGTTTCCTTCATCATTTTCTCATCGTCGGTGAGGAATGTTAGTGCAGGGGGGAGGCCGGTCGCCGAGGACATGGCTGCGGATTGCTGACGTGCTGCATTGGCCAGCTATAGAAAAAGGCAATGGAAATAAATCAAGTTAAAATTTGGTTGGGATATCGAAGGGGTCGTGGCAGTAATCTTACCATACGGATGGGCATCTTCTTCAGGCTGTTCATCATCTTTGATCTTTATGTATGTATGTAAGTGTAAGAACTAAATTCAATCAACACTGGAAACTGGACACTGCTCCTAGGTCTTCCCACGCACAACTACTGCAGTTGACTTCTCACGCGCGACTAATTTCCAATTAGGCTCCAGCAGCAGATTTTGGTCACCGATCAGCAGCAACAAGAATATCAAGAATTTGAAAGCTCTCACGGCAGAAACTCAACACAGTAAATGTGTTCAAAGCGTGTGGCCGTTATGCACGATACGCTGCTCACGTATCCAATTGGATAACAATGTAAGACATTGTTGCGTCTTTGTCGGAAATAAGGAGAAATATTTTAATTAATGTTTAATTTTGTCCTAATTTTCTTTTGTTTATTAACTAATTAAACATAGTTATTTATTTATATTACTAGTTGCACAACTGTTGAGCTCGCGGTGGCAGCGCTAAGAAGTAGTGCTGTGAAACGCTTGGTTACCATTTTGAGTAAAATTTTGACACTTCCGCCGGCCGCAGCTGTCAAAATTCTTTCTTTTCGTTGTTATTACGACGGTAGTTTGGTGTAAGTTCTTATGTTCAATATAATTTCGCATTTGTGCAGCCATCATTGATTATTTTGGCGAGATAATAATGAAAATGTGTAGCGCATTATGTGGCACACACGATTTAAGTGAAATTTTGACGGTTTTACACACTTTGTCGTGTGAAAGGCCAACTCGCGAAAATAAACAAATGCAACACGAATGCAAAGTGAAATGGAAAAGTTTCTAATCAATGGAATTGTTTTACGTATCCACAGCCCACACAGCCAATCAAAATGAAATTGAACAAGTTTGTGTCGTCATCGCGCAGGAAGAACCGCAAGCGCCACTTCCAGGCCCCGTCACACATCCGCCGTCGCCTGATGTCCGCCCCTCTGTCCAAGGAGCTGCGTCAGAAATACAACGTGCGCTCGATGCCCATTCGTCGTGACGACGAGGTTCAGGTGATCCGCGGCCACAACAAGGGCAGCCAGGTCGGCAAAGTTGTCCAGGCCTACCGCAAGAAGTTCGTCGTCTACATTGAGAAGATCCAGCGTGAGAATGCGAACGGCACCAATGTTTACGTTGGCATCCATCCCAGCAAAGTTTTGATTGTTAAGCTGAAGCTGGACAAGGATCGCAAGGCCATTCTGGAGCGTCGCAGCAAGGGACGTCTGGCTGCTCTGGGCAAGGACAAGGGCAAATACACCGAAGAGACTGCCGCTCAGCCCATGGAGACGGCGTAAATGCTACCTCCCAAGCACCTAACATCAACAACAACAATAACCGTTATATGTGTGCAGCAGCAAAAATAACAACAACGACGTCGCTGTTTACAGTTTTTTACCGTAACGCTTAGTGTCAATGAGAATTGGAAGATATTGTGTGAAGTGAGAAAATGCCGCAATTCTTTTACAATAAAGAAGAGTTGAATTTTCCCAAAAATTTGTAAATTACAAATCTTTTGTTTGTTTGGTTCTGTGTACTAGAAATGCTAGGCATAATATGTCCTGGCTGGGACTGGAATAATCCTTAGTTCCAGTCTGTTGGATCGGAATTCTTGCAGGGCACTTTGAACTAGAGGATACTCTTAATGCATTTAAGTAAAAAAAGTACCAGTGTTAATATGGTCTGATGCTCAGCTGCATTTTAGTAAGCATTTACTGCCAACCACTAATAATATCCTTGTAAAATATTTTGCTGAAAAAGTTCTGTTTATTTGAAGTTTTACTCGGGCTCAAAATGCTTGCATGTTTTTATCGTTCATCGATATACATCGATGTACATACATACATAGTTTGCCTTGGGCATTCTGTGTGTACGTCAAATTGACAGAAATGAGTCTTTGGCTGAAGTTCACCTTTCGTATTGATTTAGTCGTGTTCGACCTGTTGAGAGAGAAGGATATTAAATAGTCGAAGCTTGAAAAAAGCTAACAAATTTAAGTACAAAAAGTTAGAAAAAACCGTAAACGGTAAATTTAGTTTTGTATCGATAGATATATTGTCTCGCTGAAGATAATCGACTTCGACTTTTGTCGAAACTTGTGATCGTCGTGAATTTTGTTTTTCTGCAACTTAAAAAAAAAAAATGGCATCGTTGAGCTTCAATGATTTTGTCTCATGTCCATATGACAAAACTCACAATGTGTTGCGGGGCCGTTTACCCCAACACTTGGAACGCTGCAGCCGCAATTCCGATATCAAATTGAAAATTTGTCCCTTTAATGAAACGCATCGCGTCCCTGAGAAGGGAATGGAGGTGAGACACATTGTAGATCTGTTGCCGATCATCAATTTTACTTTACTCTGCTGCTGTCTAGGCGCATATTAAAGAATGCCCGGACCGTGCCAGGTTGGAATCGTTTAAGATCAAGGAAGAGTTACAAGGGGCGAAGGAAGTTGCACCCATAGATTTCGTTGAATGTGATGAAGACTGGGACAATGAACCCGATGTGTCAGCCTACAATCCGAACGTGTACTGTGAGGAGAATTTGGTGATTCGTTCAAGCGTCATAAATGGACAGTCTAGATCCGTTCGCCGCAATTTCCGTCAGAGTGAGCGACGTCGTTTTGCAAATAAACAATAAAAATAAAAATGGATGGATGGATTTATATAAATTACAACTATTTCTGCGGGTTTTACATTTTGTTACACAAATATTAAACAAGATGAGTGCAAGTAATTTCAATAACAATGAATCTTTATTACATTGATGGAGATATTCTTTAGATATGATTTTGGCTTTAAGCTCATCACGACTGTCGGGAATGAGGACTAAAACTAAAAGTTCGAAACCTCTGAAAAAAAAAACACATCTTAAATAGGATAAATTGCATGATTAATTTGAGCAAAACATTAGCGAACGCTGATTTATTATTCTTATATCTACAACGAAAGAAGATTCTTTAAACTCATTAAATTACATAAATTCGATGGATAAACTTTGGTATGTAAGTTCACAATTTAGTCTTTGAGTCAACGATTACGGTTTGGTAGTTTGTATGGCGTCGGACGTTGTGTTCCTGTGGAGTTGGCTTTGGTTGGCAATTTCATCTTTTGCTGACTTCCTGTGGCATCATCATCGCTGTCTTCGCCTAGCAGACGCTTGCGTTCCTGTTTTATGAATGCCTTGCGCTGTGAGGGGAACATGCCATTTGGCTCACGAACAATGTTAGCGTTGATAGCGTATTGCTGAGGATCATAGTCGGGCACATATTCGTCGTCCCAGTTCTCTTCCGACTCGATTTTTTCGTGTTTTGTATCGTCGTTCAGCGGAGCGGGCGCACTCTGCTGATAATGCGCAATGATTTTACGATCGAAGCATGATCTTGTGTGTTGCTGTGCGTGTGAGGGAGATTTTAGCATAGTGTAAACGATCGATTTTACTCGTGTTACTCACCAAGAAATCTGGCTCAGGTATAAGATGTGCTTTGTTAAATGGACACACAAGCAACTCCACTTCGTCTTTGTAGATTTCTCGGCATTTCAATATGTGCTGCTGGAGTTTTTTCCGTAACATTCTATGCGCCTTGTTGTAGGGACAGCATACCATATCGTTTGCGTCCATAACATTCATTTTGTAAGAAGTTATATTGAAGATCAAGATTAAAACGAGGCTGAATGTCACGATCAATGCACTTGTGGAGTGTTGGCAAACGTGCAACCGCGACTTTGCATAGCTTTGCATCATGAAACCTGGCTTAAAACTATCGAATCAGAAAATAAGTTTTTTAAGTCAGGCCTATCCATTTACATATTGATTTCCCAAAAGATTTGGAGACTAGTTAGTAATATTATGTAAATCATATTAAATAGAAAAGCATTGAATACATGTGGAATAGATTGTTGCTATTCAAATGCATATCGGCGCGCTGTCCATGATTTAGAGATTGCAATTCTATCGATAGCTGAGACAAGTATCGCAGTACATTGATAAACACATACACAAGCACACCTAATCGCAGCTAAGCGTAGCAAAACAGTGACAAATTTTAGAATATTTCTCTTAAATATAAGAAATATAGGATATAATAAAGTAAAAAGATGGGTAAAGGTTTCAACAATTATATGTGTAAGAAATTCTTTCACCCCGCCTCAAGAGATAATCTTAAGCGGGTAAGTAGCTACTAAACGTTTATGTGGTCAATATTTTTTCATAACGAAACTTCATGAAATACCCAGGTATGGATGGCGGAACAGCAGGCAGAGGCATATAAAAAGAAACAGGAAGAGCTGCGCACACAGTATGAAAAGGAACAGAATCTCCATGAGAACAAGGCAATGCTCAGCAAAGATAGCAAGGACAAGCTGAGCGTTAATTTCATGTATGAGCCGCCGCCAGGTGTGCGCAAGGAGCGTGAAAAGGACGACAACGAACCGGAATACAAATTCGAGTGGCAGCGAAAATACAATGCTCCCCGTGAGTCATACTGCAAAGGTGACACTGAAATACGAGATCAGCCATTTGGTATTCAAGTGCGCAACGTGCGTTGCCTCAAGTGTCACAAATGGGGGCACATCAACACGGATAAAGAGTGCAGCATGTATAGCATATCGATGAGTGAGGCACGCAAACTGCATTCCGAGTCCGAGGCTAACGAGATAATGTCCAAAAATGTGCTCGAGGAGCAAATGAAGGAGGATGGATTGATGATGAAGCACTCGGCCCTGGAACTGCAGAGCATTAAAGATGTGCAGCAGCGCCATCAGCTGGTACCCAGCGACGAAGAGGATGAAGCCACACGCGCCGCAAATCAACAGAATCCAGAATTGTTATTTCTAAAATCCTTGAGCAAAAAGCAAAAATTGAAATTACTCAAAAAGCTGGAGAAAATTGAACGCATGAAACGCAAGGGTGAAAAGAAGTCATCGAAGTCTAGCAAAAAGAAGTCCAAAAAGGACAGCAAAAAGAAGAAGAGCAAGAGCAAGACTGCAGGAAGCAGTTCGTCTTCTTCTTCATCATCTTCCGAGTCCGAAAGTGATTCAGCTGACCAAAAGCACCGCCACAAAAGTAATCAAAAGAGCAGAGAGAGATCCCGTTCACGCAGCAAACTGAGAGAAAATAAAGAACATCGCACTGGTGAACGGCACCGATCGCATAGTCGAAATGGTCAATCAAACAGCTTCCAAACAGGCGGCGAGGAGCGACACAATAGACACAGAGATAGAGATAATAAGCAACGCAGCAATGGACATCGGGAAAGGTCCCGCAGCGCTCACCGAGATGAGCGAGGTAGACAGAGGCGTCAGCGTTCGGACAGTGTCGATGATCGACGGGGACGGGAACGGCAGCCGGAGCACAGCAAACGCGATAGATATTGACATTATAAGCATTTACAATTTTATAATCGAAACGGCAGCAAAGCCCACCAATATATCAGTTTTATTACAATATTGTTGTTTTGGTTGGGCGCTCTTATTAATAGGATCAGGGCGACCGCCAGACCGTCCGTGCGCCTCCAAGTCAGGACTGCAACTGAAGGCTCATTACAGCAGACTCGCCCTTCTATAGCTGACGGCGGCTCTCAAAAGTCACTCGACTCTTGAGTACGTTTTGATGATCTTTTACAAATGAGAGCATATTGCTTTTGAGCGTGATATGGAGAGTGGCTAATTAATGAATAGGCTTCAAATGGGAGGCCAGTTGTGCTGGAGATCAGAGTACCGAAGTGAAAGAGCAGTCTCGCACTTTTATAGCTGACGGCGTCGCTCAAAAGACTCAATGGCTCATAAGTTTAGTTTTTCTGCGCGCTTTTAAATGAATAAAAGAAATTTATTTTAAGAGCATGCAGTAGAGAGTAGATGGCCTCAAGAAGAACTCTGAACTACTACTACTCATAAATATATATGGATGGATTACACATACTTAACAGTCAAATTTTACATCATTTTAGCTTTGCTATAAGACTTTATTTAGCCGCACAAATAAAAGTCGCAGAAAGTGTAATATAATCGAATGTTCCTCTATTGTTGTTGTTATATGTTGTTCATTTTAAATGCGAGCCAGTTGTGCGGTTGTGCTTGAGCCTGCAGAGACACAGAGCTCGGCGCCATGATTGCTGCCACTCTCGCGAGAGACGCTCTTCACATGGATGTGATTCTTGAGCATGGCAGCGCGCAGGATTAGCATGCGGGTGTGGCGCTGATATTGTTTGCCCATGAGAAGGGCACGTTCAAAGGTGCTGTTGCGCTGATCGGCCTCCTTGGCATACAGAATCTTGTTGTGGGAGTCAATGCGCGCCTGGATCTGCCCATCCAGTATCAGCTGCATTACCTCGTTTTCCAGATCACTCACGGTCGAATTGAAGGCTGTGGCCATTTTGTGCATATCGGCAGACATGTACGGGCTGAAGTATTGGATCAGCGCACGATTGCGTATCTTCGTGTAGAGTAGGCTGACGTGTGGAGCAATGTACATGTCTATCAGCAGATTGTCGCGAATCTCATCGAGCAACGTCAAGCAACTGGCGTACTTGCTCTCGTAGAATTTGAAAATAATATCACGCAGTTGTGGCTCCAGTTCCAGGAACAGCTTGAAAGATGTGGATGCAATCACTAGACGCTTCAGCTCCTGGCGATCGAACGTGGCCAAAGCGCAGAGTCCGCCATAGACGGCAACATTGCTAGTGGAGATCATCTCTGGAAAATCGCAATGATCAAAGTTGGCAGCCAAAAAGTGTTTGGCTGCTACTTTATATTTCTTTTGCTGGAGCTCGGCCAAGCCGGCGGCGCACTCTAGACGTGTGTGCACCTGTGCATTCGCCTCCTTGGAGCCCTCGGAAAAGTCAGGTGTGCTCTCCGCCTTTGATATGTAGCTCATGACATGCGCCCAGTTCTTCAAGTAAATAGAAACCTTGATAACATTCAGGCACATATTAACCACATGTTTGCCACTGGTGCAGTAGTCCCGAGCACGCGAATAACACTTCAAGGCATTGGTCAGATCGCCACAGCTGAGGTAGTGATCTGCGAGGTCGTCATGGCCACGCCGGATGCTCTCCTTGATGGAATTGGATTTATAATTCTTTAGATCGGAATCGAGTTTCTCCAGCTTGAGTGCCGCCTTTTTTAACTTGGCATCCACCCAGACAGCGTCATAGGCGAAAGCATCCTTCTCGCCTCCTGCGCTGCTCGCATTGGCTTGAGCCGCTACTGCAGCCGGCTGTGCAGCGATATCCGGCAGAGCTGCCGCAGCGGCGGCAGCAGCAGCAGCAGCTGCAGCACTAGCTGCTTGGTCACCGCCCAAAGCAGCGCCGCCAGCACTAGCAGCTCCGCCAACTGCTTGCAGGTCACTCAAACGCTTGTGCAGCATTTGATAGACTTTCACGTTGTATGTCGACTGGACGTAGGTGATGGCCATTTTGAGTGCCTCCACCGCGAGTACCGGGCAAACGTCGGCGACGTATATTAGTCGATCGAGTCGTGCAATGCCAGTGTATTGATTGGCATATACCTCCAAATCGATTGTTGGATTCTCTACCACAATTTGCTGCTCTTCATTGTTTTCATTGTCTTCGTTCGGGGGCGCATCCACTTGCATTGGTTCGACGGCATTCTTCAGATGTGTCGTAGAGAGCAATTAGGTAAGCTTATGGATGCATTACAGAATATAATATCACATACCTGCATTAGCGGCGGCATAGGCAGCACAGGCATCTTGAAACGTTTTGTTTACAAGCCTAATTTGCGAAAATTATTTTAATGCCTTTTTATTCTTTGCCGACTTTTGTTCGATTATCTACTGTTAGAGATTATCGAATGAGAGTTACACGCGCACGACATCGATATAAGAAGCCGATAGTTTAGTTGGCTATTACAATTGGATTTTTAAATGTTCCATCTCCAATTACTACTATTTTGTGCGAATGCCACAATTGTCAAGAGGAGCGTAAACGTTTTGTTTATTTCGTTAAGTTTTCCTATCAATAATACTAAAACTAACGCAAACTCTTCAGAAAAATGTCAAATATAACCGCCGCGGTTATTGCCAACCGCAATAAAAAGCATTTTTTGGGTGTTCCCGCACCGCTTGGCTATGTAGCCGGCGTGGGTCGTGGGTGAGTTTTTGTTATTATAATTTTTGCAGTCAATAAAAATATATTAATGTTTTCTTTTTGTTGTCATATAGCGCCACTGGCTTTACAACACGTTCAGATATTGGTCCAGCTCGAGATGCCAATGATGTTTCCGATGATCGCCACGCGCCTCCTGCCACAAAGCGAAAAAAGAAGGACGAGGAGGAGGAGGAAGATGAGGATTTGAATGACTCGAACTATGACGAGTTTAGCGGCTACAGCGGATCACTCTTTTCAAAAGATCCATACGACAAGGATGACGAAGAGGCGGACGCTATTTATGATTCTATAGAAAAGCGTATGGATGAAAAACGCAAGGAATATCGGGACCGTCGCTTGCGTGAAGACCTGGAGCGTTATCGTCAGGAGCGTCCAAAAATTCAGCAGCAGTTTAGCGATCTGAAGCGTTCGCTGGCCACAGTCACCAGCGAGGAGTGGTCCACCATACCCGAAGTAGGCGACAGTCGCAATCGCAAGCAGCGCAATCCGCGCGCCGAGAAATTCACCCCGTTGCCGGACAGCGTACTCTCGCGGAATTTAGGCGGAGAGACGACCACTTCACTGGATGCTAGCTCTGGTTTGGCTTCCATGGTGCCCGGCGTGGCGACGCCTGGCATGCTAACACCCACTGGAGATTTGGATTTGCGTAAAATTGGTCAGGCGAGAAACACACTAATGAATGTTAAACTTTCGCAAGTTTCGGACTCTGTGACGGGACAAACGGTAGTCGATCCCAAGGGTTATTTGACTGATTTGCAGAGCATGATACCCACCTATGGCGGCGATATCAATGACATTAAAAAGGCGCGTCTGTTATTGAAGAGCGTGCGTGAAACGAATCCGAATCATCCCCCCGCTTGGATAGCGTCGGCTCGCTTGGAAGAGGTCACCGGCAAGGTACAAATGGCACGCAATTTAATAATGCGTGGCTGTGAAATGAACCCACAGTCAGAGGATCTCTGGCTGGAGGCTGCGCGTCTCCAACCACCTGATACAGCCAAAGCCGTGATTGCACAAGCGGCACGTCACATTCCCACCTCGGTGCGCATTTGGATCAAGGCCGCCGACCTGGAGACCGAAACCAAAGCCAAACGACGCGTCTTTCGTAAAGCCCTCGAGCACATACCGAACTCAGTGCGTCTCTGGAAGGCGGCTGTGGAGCTGGAAAATCCAGACGATGCTCGCATTTTGCTCTCGCGAGCTGTCGAGTGCTGCAACACGAGCGTGGAGCTGTGGCTGGCATTGGCTCGGCTCGAGACCTATGAGAATGCGCGCAAGGTGCTGAACAAGGCGCGTGAGAATATCCCAACGGATCGTCAGATCTGGACAACGGCTGCCAAGCTGGAAGAGGCCAATGGCAACATACACATGGTGGAGAAGATTGTCGATCGTTCGCTCACATCGCTGACGGCAAATGGAGTGGAAATCAATCGCGATCACTGGTTCCAGGAGGCCATCGAAGCGGAGAAATCAGGTGCCGTTCATTGCTGTCAGGCGATCGTCAAAGCTGTCATTGGCATTGGCGTCGAGGAGGAGGATCGCAAGCAAACTTGGATTGATGATGCCGAATTCGTGAGTATCTGCAGCTTACCCTATAATAACACTAAATTAAAACCTTTTCTTTAGTGCGCCAAAGAAAATGCATTTGAGTGCGCGCGCGCTGTCTACGCGCATGCGTTGCAAATGTTTCCATCGAAGAAGAGCATTTGGTTGCGTGCTGCATACTTTGAGAAGAACCATGGAACCCGGGAGTCTCTGGAAGCGCTGCTGCAACGCGCTGTGGCGCATTGCCCCAAATCGGAGATACTCTGGCTGATGGGCGCCAAGTCGAAGTGGATGGCTGGGGATGTGCCCGCGGCGAGAGGAATCTTGTCGTTGGCCTTCCAGGCCAATCCCAATTCCGAGGACATTTGGTTGGCTGCTGTCAAGTTGGAATCGGAGAACTCGGAATACGAACGTGCGCGACGTTTGCTGGCAAAGGCGCGTGGATCGGCGCCAACGCCTCGTGTCATGATGAAATCCGCACGCCTTGAATGGGCGCTGGAACGACTCGACGAGGCGTTACGTTTGCTGGCCGAAGCCGTGGAGGTGTTCCCTGATTTTCCGAAACTCTGGATGATGAAGGGTCAGATTGAGGAGCAGCAGCAGCGCACTGACGACGCAGCTGCTACATATACGTTGGCATTGAAGAAATGTCCCACCTCGATACCGCTATGGATACTGTCGGCTAATCTGGAGGAACGTAAAGGTGTCCTAACCAAGGCACGCTCAATTTTAGAGCGAGGCAGGCTGCGCAATCCCAAAGTCGCCGTGCTCTGGCTGGAGGCGATACGCGTGGAGCTGCGCGCCGGACTTAAAGAGATAGCCAGCACAATGATGGCGCGCGCCCTGCAAGAGTGTCCCAATGCCGGTGAGCTGTGGGCGGAGGCCATCTTCATGGAAACAAAGCCACAGCGTAAAACCAAGTCAGTGGATGCTCTCAAGAAATGCGAGCACGATCCGCACGTACTGCTGGCGGTGTCCAAGCTGTTCTGGTCGGAGCACAAGTTCTCCAAGTGCAGAGATTGGTTCAATCGAACGGTAAGAACTAAATGAAAAAACTGCTATATATATTCTATATATATTTTCTATATTTCGTTTTCACATAGGTCAAAATTGATCCAGATCTGGGCGATGCTTGGGCATATTTCTACAAATTTGAGCTGCTGCATGGCACGGAACAGCAGCAGCAGGAGGTGCTCGAGCGCTGCATAGCCGCAGAGCCCACACATGGCGAGTCGTGGTGTCGCGTGAGCAAGTGCATCCGTAATTGGCAGTTTAAGACGCCGGATGTGCTACGTGCTGTGGTGCGGGAGCTATCCGTACCAGTTTAAGTTTCTTACTAAGCTACGAACTATCGAATGATCAATAATACTAAGCTACGAACTATCGAATGATCAATAAACTGTGTGCAACTTAATACTGTACACGTCTGGAACCCTTGAATATCTTGTAGATGCCTTTGATGTGATTGCGGATCAGCTCGCAGAGGAACACAGCAAAGCTGAGCGCGGCGCCGTAGCCAAAGATGCGAAACGCGTAGCGGCATTCGGTGAGCCCAATGGACACAAAGCCACCAACGCCACTCTCGCACTTTGGCTTCTGTGGTATCCACTTGCGCTCCTCTCGGTTTACCAGGCTCACCTCGCGTTGCCAGCGTAATCTGCGTTAGGTGTATTGTTATGAATGTTTGTATGGAGCAAAGGCTCCTCTGTACTCACTGTCGTCGAAATAGTTCCTTGTAGGGAAAGTTCTTGCGTGTGGGTATGGCCATCATAGGTAGCTGGAATGGTTCCAGCTCCATCAGTCCGCATTTCTCGGGCTCACTAAACGTATCGCTTACAACCTGATAGCCCGCCTGAAGCTCCACCTGATATGCGAACAGGCCAGTGCGCATTTTTTCCATGCCCAGAGCCGGACGCATGTAAGCATTATCTCCCTTCGTGGCAATCTTTTTGTGATACAAACTTTTGGTCACCGGGTCGGTAGACTCTGTAAAATAGATTTTATTATATTGTGTGTCCTGCACGCCGATTTCCAGAGGCGATTGTCCCAAATCTCCCAGTGTCTGAATTGCATCTGATGGACTCTGCAACAGCGCGACAATATTCGCCGAGAAGGAAGTGAACAGAAAGAGCGCGGCTACGAATGTCGTGAAGACTATGATTCGACCCGAACGATTGCGCACATCCACATAGAATCCCTGCTGGCACATGGCGCCCCAGACAAAGTTGAGTGAGTCCATGTAGGACATCTTGTGCGTGTGCGGCGAGAAAAGCATTTCCAGTAGCATCACTACAATAGTTATGACCACCAGCACGATTATCGAGATCCAAACATCTATCTGGAACGGCATCGAGAAGATGTTGGCCACAGCTGACAGCGGAGGCTGGCGAAACATGATGCCGGCTCTCACACGATACGTTTCGGCCACAAAGTCGCAGAGAGCAATGCGGTCCAAACGCATGAAGATCGCCAGCTGGCCAAAGTCCAGTTCGTAGCGCTGAAAGCGGCCCATTAGGCCGTCAAAGGAGCCATTCGGCTGGCGCCAGCCATAATTGACGGTCTGGTAGGTGTTGTAGCTGGCGGGTGCAAGAAAAAAGAAAATATCAAGTGAGAATGAGAGAAACATTGACAGAGGGAGATGTAGGAGAGGTATAGATAGAAAGAGAGAGAGAAAGAGTGGCAGAAACAGCGAGAGATAGAGAGAGCAATATTGTAATAATGGGGCAAGATAAGACGAAGAAATGATTGGACATGATTATGATTAATCATAAAGAAGTTGTAGATATAAAGAAAGGAGAAAATAATAGACAAAGCTGTGCACTAAACGAAAGTACTAGTACTACTAACGAAACGCTTTCATACCTCACATTGAAAACGATTGGCCAGCTCGAGCATCAGACGATGGTTGACTTTGGAAATGGTATCGATATGCCGCATGGACAGATCATCAATAGTGGTAAAGAGATCTGGAAACGCAATCACAATGGCCGTCTTGAAGACAATGCCCTCTAGGTTCTGTCTATATGTGATGGCTGAGCCGAAATGCTGCAGCGCATGCGTGATGTGCCGAGAGTTGTGTAGCTGCTGGCCCACCAAACGAATCTTTGGCGGCTTCCAGGCGGCCACCTTGTAGACGTCTAGCAGGGATGCAGTGAAGGGCATGGTTGGACTGTGCCAGAGCACACGCAATTCGCTATCGGGTGGTATGAAGATCTCCTCGTCCGCAAGCAGATCCAGATCCTGCATATCCTGTGTGAGCAGCAGCCAGAATCGATTGGTGGTAAAGTAGTTGTGCTCCCAGGCCGCTGACCAGCGCAGCAGATTCAGGGCACACGAGCTGTTGAACTGCAGCAGCAGGATGCCTAGCTTGTTGTGGAGGCTGGGCAGCAAAAAAGCCAGCTCCCAGTGGGTATCATTGTTCGGAAAGAAGGTGCGCGGTGGCTTGGGCACCTGTGAGTCGCTGTCCATCTCCATCTCATTGCTGACATGTTGCAGATCATTCAGACAATGCTCCGTCCAGAGCTGCACATAGATGTCGTGCCTCATAAAGTGCTGCAGGAGCAACTGCAAACGGGACGCAGCTGGGTGGAAAGGATATGAATTTAGTTATGCGTTAACTGCAGTTGAAGCGGATGGGAATTTCCGTAACTCACCAATGTCCGCGTGACAAACAACGAGCATCAGACTGTGCACGCCATGCTGGCGATAGTAAGCGACTAGCATATCCGGCAATTGATTGCCCCACGGATCTCCTTTGGGCAGCTCCTCCTGCTGCTGTTGCTGCTGTCCGCTGGGGATTGCTGCGTCAGCTGGCAGTGAAACGTGGCCTGACATTGATGTCGTCGCTGTCAGCGGCCACAACAACAGCAAGAGCAGCACCAAAAGCTCTGGGAATATTAACGAGTTCATGCTGATGCTCTGGCTGTGTCCTTTGCAAGTCCTTTGCATAACGCTTCCGTTAACCGGCAGCTTTTATACTGAACTCATGCCAGCAATTGTCCGCGGCACAACGACATTAAATATAATTGAGCTCTTACTATTTTTTTCATTGTTGGAAAGGCATTAAAATTATGCATTGATTACGCTTCATCGACTTCTTCACCTTTTGCCTCCTTGTGCGCTCATTCGCTGTCATTACGCATACGCCGCGTCGTCTGCACCGCAATTTTCTGCACTTCGTGGCGACAGCTGCAATTGGTCATCGTTGGTCGGTTTAATTGCTGCACCAAGTGGCGCTCAAATTGTCCAGCCAAAGTCAATTACATGCCATTAAATAAAATAAGTTACACTTCAAAAGCTTCCTCCCCACGACTTCTGTCGATCGTTCGCTCACGGCCAATGGAGTGAAAATCAATCGCGATCACTGGTTGGAGGCCATCGAGGCGCAGAACTTAGGTGCCGTTCATTGCTGTCAGGCGATCGTCAAAGCTGTCAATGTTTCCATCGAAGAAGAGCAATTGGTTGCGTGTGCTATACTTTGTGCTGGAAGAGCTGCTGCAACGCGCTGTGGCGCACCGCCCTAAGTCGGGGTACTCTGGCTGATGAACCGCAAGTCGAAGCGGATGGCAGGCGATGTGCCCGCGGCCAGAGGAATTTTGTCGTTTGTTAGGGCTGTTGAAAAGTTATCGAAATATCAGTATATCGATATTTTTGTATAAGGAATATATTATTATCGGATTTTCTTTTCAGCTAAATATTTAATAGTTTTGCGATATATTTTATATATTTGCGTTGGTCACACTTGTAATACATGAACCAATAGTTATCCTTATTATTTATGTTTTTTGGGACGGATTATAAATTTATTTTCTGAAAAGAGTTTAAAAAAAAAAATCGAAAAATATTGATGTATCGATATGTTTAAATCTGCATATTAAATATCACGGTGCATATTAAATATTCAAAACTCTACTTACAGGCCAATTCCGAGGACATTTGGTTGGCTGCTGTCAAATAGGAATCGGAGAACTAGGAATACGAACGTGCGCAACGTTTGCTAGCTAGGGCGCGTGGATCTGTGCCAACGCCTCGTTTGTGCATCCGCAATCGGCAGCTTAAGACGCCGCATGTGCTACGTGCTGTGGTCTGGGAGCTATCCGTACCCGTTTAAGTTTCTTACCAAGCTACAAACTATCGAATGATCAATAAACGGTGTGCAGCCTAATACTGTACACGTCTGGAACCTTTGAATATCTTGTAGATGCCTTTGATGTGACTGCGGATCAGCTCGCAGAGGAACACAGCAAAGCTGAGCGCGGTGCCGTAGCCAAAGATGCGAAACGCGTAGCGGCATTCGGTGAGGCCCAATAGGAAACAAAGCCACCAACGCCACTCTCGCACTTTGGCTTCTGTGGTATCCACTTGCGCTCCTCTCGGTTTACCAGGCTCACCTCGCGTTGCCAGCGTAATCTGCGTTAGGTGTATTGTTATGAATGTTTGTATGGAGCAAAGGCTCCTCTATACTCACTGTCGTCGAAATAGTTCCTTGTAGGGAAAGTTCTTGCGTGTGGGTATGGCCATCATAGGTAGCTGGAATGGTTCCAGCTCCATTAGTCCGCATTTCTCGGGCTCACTAAACGTATCGCTGACAACCTGATAGCCCGCCTGCAACTCCACCTGATATGCGAACAGGCCAGTGCGCATTTTTTCCATGCCCAGAGCCGGACGCATGTAAGCATTATCTCCCTTCGTGGCAATCTTTTTGAGGTATAAATTTTTGGTCACCGGATCGGTAGACTCTGTAAAATAGATCTTATTATATTGTGTGTCCTGCACGCCGATTTCCAGAGGCGATTGTCCCAAATCTCCCAGTGTCTGAATCGCATCTGATGGACTCTGCAACAGCGCGACAATATTCGCCGAGAAGGAAGTGAACAGAAAGAGCGCGGCCACGAATGTAGTGAAGACTATGATTCGACCCGAACGATTGCGCACATCCACATAGAATCCCTGCTGGCACATGGCGCCCCAGACAAAGTTGAGCGAATCCATGTAGGACATCTTGTGCGTGTGCGGCGAGAAAAGCATTTCCAGTAGCATCACTACAATGGTTATGACCACCAGCACGATTATCGAGATCCAAACATCTATCTGGAACGGCATTGAGAAGATGTTGGCCACAGCTGACAGCGGAGGCTGGCGAAACATGATGCCGGCTCTCACACGATACGTTTCGGCCACAAAGTCGCAGAGAGCAATGCGGTCCAAACGCATGAAGGTCGCCAGCTGGGCAAAGTCCAGTTCGTAGCGTTGAAAGCGGCCCATTAGGCCGTCAAAGGAGCCATTCGGCTGGCGCCAGCCATAATTGACGGTCTGGTAGGTGTTGTAGCTGATAGGTGCGAGCAAAAAAGAAAAGATCAAGTGAGAATGAGAAGTACATCAAACCCAAAAGAGAAAATTAGATGAAGAGGCAAAGAGAGAAAATGGAAGAAAGAAATTGTTATATAACTAGACAAACAAAACGAATACAAATTTGAGGAAGAATAAAAGCGGATAAGACTATGTTATAAAGATAAAGAAAATATGATACAAAGGAAGATACAAAATAGTTGTACCTCACATTGAGACTATTGGCCAGCTCGATCATCAGACGATGGTTAACCTTAGGAAAGATATCGATATGTCGCATGGACAGATCCTCAACGGTGGTAAAGAGATCTGGAAAGGCAATCACAATGCCCGTGTTGAAGACAATGCCCTCCAGATTCTGTCTATATGTGATGGCTGAGCCGAAACGCTGCAGCGCATGCGTGATGTGCCGAGAGTTGTGCAGCTGCTGGCCCACCAAACGAATCTTTGGCGGCTTCCAGGCGGCCACCTTGTAGACGTCTAGCAGGGATGCAGTGAAGGGCATGGTTGGACTGTGCCAGAGCACACGCAATTCGCTATCGGGTGGTATGAAGATCTCCTCGTCCGCAAGCAGATCCAGATCCTGCATATCCTGTGTGAGCAGCAGCCAGAATCGATTGGTGGTAAAGTAGTTGTGCTCCCAGGCCGCTGACCAGCGCAGCAGATTCAGGGCACACGAGCTGTTGAACTGCAACAGCAGGATACCTAGCTTGCTGTGGAGGCTGGGCAGCAAAAAAGCCAGCTCCCAGTGGGTGTCATTGTTCGCGAAGAAGGTGCGCGGTGGCTTGGGCACCTGTGAGTCGCTGTCCATCTCCATCTCATTGCTGACATGTTGCAGATCATTCAGACAATGCTCCGTCCAGAGCTGCACATAGATGTCGTGCCTCATAAAGTGCTGCAGGAGCAACTGCAAACGGGACGCAGCTGGGTCGAAAGGATATGAATTTAGTTATGCGTTAACTGCAGTTGAGGCGGATGGGAATTTCCGTAACTCACCAATGTCCGCGTGACAAACAACGAGCATCAGACTGTGCACGCCATGCTGGCGATAGTAAGCGACTAGCATATCCGGCAATTGATTGCCCCACGGATCTCCTTTGGGCAGCTCCTCCTGCTGCTGTTGCTGCTGTCCGCTGGGGATTGCTGCGTCAGCTGGCAGTGACACGTGGCCTGACATTGATGTCGTCGCTGTCAGCGGCCACAGCAACAGCAAGAGCAGCACCAAAAGCTCTGGGAATATTAACGAGTTCATGCTGATGCTCTGGCTGTGTCCTTTGCAAGTCCTTTGCATAACGCTTCCGTTAACCGGCAGTTTTTATACCGAATCCGCGCCAGCAATTTCCATGCCACAACGAAATTAAATATAATTGAGCTCTTACTTATTTTTTGTTATTTTTGGTTTTTTGGCATTAAAATTATACATTGATTACGCTTCATCGACTCCTTCACCTTTTGCTTCATTTTGCGCCCATTCGCTGTTGTCTGCGCCGCAATTTGCCGCAATTCGCGGCGACAGCTGCAATTTTGGTCATCGTTTGACGGTTTAATTGCTGCACCAAGTGGCGATCAAATTGTCCAGCCAAAGTCAATTACATGCCATTAAATAAAATAAGTTACACTTCAAAAGTTTCCTTCCCACGACTTTCGCCGACTTTCCCCACGTAATAACTTCTTACATCACTTTTGCTATCACTTATTTATTACTTTCCAATCTTTCTTTTGCTTCACAAATGGGTTCCCTTCAAATGCGAAAGTTTTTGCTGGCGATTCGGGCATGAAGTATAGATTTAACTGCGGCTAGGACCCTAGTTATGGAAGGACAATTTGGCTAGATATTAATTTCTGGTCATTTTAGGAGAATATTTACGATTTGATATATTCTTATTGAAGCACTGGCGCAAATATAAATTTGAAATTGATTTTTATATATAAGTACAATATTTATTATATCAAATTAATTATTGAGCAAAAAATGTCCTTATAAATTTTAAATATATTAGCATAAGCCTTGTTTTTTTTTTATATTTTATTATTTTGAATCTCTCTTATATTAAACCATATGAGAATTGATGAATTTAGACCTTGGGTCAAATATTAAATTTATTGTTAGTTATTTTACTTGCATTTATTTATATTTTTACATATTTATCTTAGATATTTACGTCAAATGAAATGAAGAATACAATATTTTGTAATTGTTTCAATAGTTTTTCAATAAAGTTTCTTAAATTATAGTTTACAATACTTGGCACTATTTGTCTTTAATTTAAATTGAATTATTCTACTATACCAAAAACAAAATTAATTATATTTTAACATAATGCCCCAGTCCTTGAGGACTTTAAGTCATTTCGCTTGTTTATTTACAGTTGTAAGTTGCAAGTTTACAAAGTTTCGCAACTGTATCAAATTCTATCATTATTTAGACACGAATTCGTTGTCTAGATGTTTATGTAGCAAAACAAAGAAGCTTACTTGTTATTTGTTTTCGTTTCAAGAGCATAAACTTCAGGGCTTAGCCTGGGGTCTGAGAGACCGTGCCTCCTGCGTGTCCCGTCGTTAAGTCGATGCTTTTAACACCTTTCCTATCAATAACTGGCTAGCTTATTGTCCATGGCTTCAATTTATCTACTTTGGCTTGTCATGTTCGCATTTCAAGCGAACGAAAATCCTCTAATTGTTTTGAAAAATGGCGCAATAAAGCCTTCCAGCTTGTTTTGACTTAAATCCTCCCACAACTTTGCTCTTCTCTCTCTCTCTCTCTCTCTCTCTCCCTCCACTTCGCAGTTTCTTTGCTTTCTCCTTCTCCTTTTGCTACTTATGTTTTCCTGTCGCTAGACATAAACGTGTGATAATCTGGATTTTTGGTGTTTGTTTTTCTGCCCCTGTGTGTGACACACACGCATACACACACACTCTCTCTCTCTCTCTCTCTCTCACACACATACACTCTAATGGCTGCCATTTCGTATGGCACTTTTTGACCGCTTTTCGCTTGTTGTCCATTTGTATTGCGTGCGCCTTCTGTGAGCGCTTCTGTCTGGAGATTGGGAATCGTTCCGGGATTCAGCTAAAGGCTACGGCGGTGGCAATGGCAACGCTTCAATAACTTTTATCACTTTTAATTGGGTTTTTCTTTATAGCCAACGCATGTCTTATAAGACTTATAAGACTAGCACGCACACAGACGCACACATGAGCAGATTGTAATTGTGTTAATTTGTCTCACTTGCCTGAGTGTGTGTGTGTGTGAGTGTGTTTGCCAGGGTGTGCCGTGTTGTTGTTGTTGTTATTTTTGTTTCGGCTTGTTTTTGTGACAGCCTTGGCTAATGCCAGTTTTTGCCCCGTTGCTTTGCCGTTCCGCTCAGTCCGAGATTTTCTTGCTTTCAATTTTCCTAATTGCTTCTTAATGCGCGTCATACGCCGGCAAGCAGAACTTTGCTCTAATTTGCTTTTTAACTCGTTGTCACAGCTAAAATTGAACTTACTTTAAAAGCAAAGAACAATCTGCAACAATTTGCAACAATTTGCTTCAATTTGTTATTCATAATAAACATTTTTAAAGGACCTTAACTACTGTAAAGTCTAATCAAAAGTACAGTAAAAGACTTATATAAAATTATGTATTTCTTTTAAATAATTAAATTACTTTTTCGTATCTATAAAATTATATATATGTATTTTTAAATAATTAAATAACTTTTTTTCATCTTCTTTACTTTCATTTCTTTTATTTTTTAAATATTTTTCTCTTTATATATAAAATGATATATATTTTTTTAAATAATTAAATTACATTTCTTCATATTCTTTACTTTAATTTCTTTTATTTTTTAAATATTTTTTCTCACAACAATTAATTTATATTCCCATTATTCCCGCACTCTCAAAGACACATATCAGTTCTGCCATTTGAGCTCCGAAATTAATTGGATTATGGTTGAAAGCAGCCTAAAACAGGCTAAAAATGTATGTGTTTCCTTTAAATTTTCCCTCTAAGTATTTCTTCTAAGTCTTTTCTCCAAGAACTAAGTATTTCCCCTAAGTGTTTCCTCTAAGTATTCCCCTCGTTAAATATTTCCACGTACTTCGCTTCACCATACTTCGCTCCGCACAACTGATCGCCTTCACTAGCCCTGGGCGACTGAAGAAATGCTGCAACTGCAGCCCTTTATATAGGGCATCCCTCTCAACTACTAAGTTTCTCTCAAAGGCTGAGCCCAGCACCGTCACAGTCTAGCCTTATGTGAGCAATGGGAACACTCTCTGCTGCTCTAGGCATACGAAACGAATGCTGCTGCATACCTATAGACTACTTAAATGATCTTCTGTAGCTCCGCTTAGGCTCTTGCCTTTGCTGAGCAAACAGACAAGGAGCCAGAAAGAGAGGCAGACAGGGAGACCCACAGACAGATACACGCACAGATATATTGAATTACGTTTTTCAAGAATATATATGCTTGATAAGGCTAAACGGTGTTGTGTTAAATAGCTTATGTACATTAATATGCATAATTATTGGATGGCAGAGACAGCTGTGTCTTCTGTTCTGTAGTTCTCTTAGAGACTCTTGCAGAGTCTGCTTAAATTTCTTGCTATTCCATAGGCTCAATTTAGCCGGAAAGAGGCCAAACTGGCAACACTGACACACACACGCCCACTCATATACTATATATTAAATATGTATGCACACACACACACACGAGGGCGCTGCTGTTTCATTAATCATGTCCGCCATTTTTTGACATTTGCCCGTCATGTTCAACTACTTTCATAAAATTCACGCTACTCTTATTTTCTTAATTTTTCATCGTTGACAGATTTTCATACTCTAGCGAAAAATGTCTTGGATTAGTCTGAGTCAAGTGAGTCTTTAAGTAGACTCTACTTTAATATAGAGAGTGCAAATTGAAATGCTTGTACTTGTCATATATGTATATAGGGTATAAATTTAAATATAAATTTAAATATTTACACTTAGCAGCAGCTGTTGGGACTACGAGTGCCTGAATGCTGTTTTTATGTTTCTCTTTATTTTTGTTTTTGTTTTTTTTTTTTTTTTTTTTTGAATACTCAAATGCTAAGCACCTTTGTCACTGCATCAAAATGGAATTTAATATTAAAATCGCTGTCATGGCGAACCGAATTTATACTTTTTCGTGAACAGGATACACTTCCTTTGCGCTTCCCTTATCTTGTGTGGGTCTTGTAAGACATCTCGCCTTAGAGGGCACGCTTCATTTGCTGCTCGAAGTCTGTGTGCTTGCATCAGTTTATATTAAGAGGATGCTCAGGAATCCTTTTATGTGGCACTTGTATCCTTTTCTGCTGTCCTTGTTGTTGTTGCTGCTCGTGCGATAATTTGATTTTCTTGGAGCGTAAATCAATGCAAATCGAAGGATGAACAACTGATTGGCTATGCAGGTCTCCGGTTCTGCTGCTCTGTGGCTCTGTGGTTCGGCGGTTCTGTGGCTCGGCGGCCTTAAGCAGCCAGCAGCCACTACAATTATCGGAGATGTTACACCTGACTGCACGGCTGTTGGCCTGATTTGCATAAGCCGCAAGCTTTAAGCCTTTGACAATTAGCCAATATATATATATATATATATATATATATATATATATGTATATTATTGAATGGCACATCAGCTATTGAGTTCTTTTATGTGTGTGTGTGTGTGTGTGTGTGTGTAGCTGCCCTAAGCTAAATTGAAGTGTGCTTGGTGTTTATTATGTAACCACAATGCGCTACTTTGTGCTACCTTTTAGCTTTCACGCCTTTGAAATACATTTAATCCATCATTGAGTTCAGACAGCCTCAATACACACACACACACACACACACACACACACATAGATAAACCCATACAGTACGTTGTTAGCCCCAAGCTCTGCGCCTTTTTATCCTGTCCAAAAAGCTTTATTGACTCCCGCTTTCAATTTGTGCGACGCCCATTTGCAACCTGTTGAAAAGGTGCAAATTGCTGGCTGGCTTCTCTGCCTTGGTTTTTACCTGAGCTCAGCAAACACGCTTACGCAGCCCTATCAATCAGAGGCATCTGCCCCAGCCTACCCACAGACATATGTTATTAATACGAATCATTTATGTGTTGCCCATGGAAATAAGAGCAAATAGACATTTCAAGAGAACTTTGGGTGATGCCAGTTTGAAAGAGGCATAAATTGAAATACATACATACATATATTTGTATACTTAGCTCTAAATAAAATAATAAAAATAAATAAATTGAAATACATATATTTGCTATATTTAGCTCTAATATATAAATAACTTCAAAGAGAGTTCTATAAATGGATTCCCCTTACTCTCCATGATAAGCCTATCTATTTATATACATATATTATATTATATTATATTACTCAGTGAGTCAATTTGTTGCTGGGAAACTTTACAATGGAATTTCTGCTGCACTTCACATCTATATATATTCGTATATAAAATTGGCATATAAATTGTGTGTGTGTGTGTGCGTGTGCGTGCTCTTGGCTGGCTGAACAAATTACATTGTCAAGCCGTAAATAGTTGGAATTCTATTTGCGATGTAACTAGCCAGATTGCTGTTGTAGTTGTTGTCACTAACTTGTTAATTTAATAGTCAATGCAGCGCTCAAGCAAATTGTTGGGTAAAAAGCTAAAAACCTATGTTAGTTTTTATTAGATTATCTGCCCCGAGTTTTTGCTTTGCCTAAGCTAATTGACCGAAGCATAC
Organism: Drosophila navojoa; assembly: GCF_054131105.1. Lineage (NCBI taxonomy): Eukaryota > Metazoa > Arthropoda > Insecta > Diptera > Drosophilidae > Drosophila > Drosophila navojoa. Next base: position 16,041,644 of record NC_142892.1, read on the forward strand.
TAATGTGCCATGTCATTAAGACTATGAGCATAATTATCTGGCGCTATGCCAATAATTACGAATCAACAAGTAATTAAAGCTTTTAAAGTCAAGGCATCCAATAAATCGTGATCAAGTCGACAAATATATTACATGCGATGGTCGAACGCGTGCGAAAATTCATTCCAGCTTTCCCTTGGCGCACATTAATCATTATCTGGCGCCATCTAGCGGCCAGTGGCCGAATTCAGCTTCAGCTCATTTATCTGCATCTAATCAATTAGCAAGGCAGCCAGGCAGGCACCTTGGCACCCTTGGCACCCTTGGAACCCCCTGGACCCTTGTGAGCAACACATTCTGCTTCCTTGACTAATCCGGCTACCTTGTCCTTTTCATTACGATTCCTGCTTATTTTTCTTATTTTTTCTTATTCTCCTTCCGTGCTCCATTTTCGCTTGTCCTTGTTACGTGCCAATTTAGCTCGTTTTGCTCGCTCATTCGTAAATCTAAACAAATCATCAATTTTCACAAATTATACCTCGGCCCTTCCTCCTCGCTCCCTGTCCCCACGATGTGACGCCTGCTGCAGCTCCATTCGTATCCTTGTTATCGCTTTACGCTCTGCTCTCTGCTTTCTGTTTTTCCGCCATGTCCTTTGTGCTTTGCTTTGCGCTTTGTCCCTGAGCCTAATTGCTTTCGTTTCAATCGCTGCGTTTCCTGTTGTCATCCACACCGTTGTTCATTTTACATTTCATTAATTAATGCCAATGCCCGTCGAACTTTGACATATTGAGCATCAGCCTCGATTCACCCAAAATTCGCCCTCTTACTTATCTGACGCGCCCACTTGAGGCGAATGAATGCATGAGAGGCACTTGAGTAGCCTCCCCCCTGCCTCAAATCTATTTGGAACTGATACGGAATGCGCTATCAACAATTGTGTTGATGATTTGGGAAATTTTTTAATTAATTTGCCAAACGCTTTTAGATAGTGTTTAGATTCGCAGTCCGTTTACTTGTCCCGGCCTATTTAAGTTTCGATTGCGTCCAATAATTTGCTTATACGCATCATGAGGTGTCTTTGTTTCGTATTGCTGTTCGTGGTCCAGGCGGCTTGGGCTCGTGTGCCCTACCAGCCCCAGGCCGAGGAGGTGGAGCTGCCGCCAGTGCTTGAGGACGAGATCTACGAGCGTGCCATCTATGTGGATCCCGTGTCGGAGAGCCGTGCTGCCGGTGAGTACACAATACGGATGCACTCCAGCTGACTCCTAATCTCTGCCCCCATTAGGCTGCAGTGTGACCATTCGCGGTGGCATGCCGAAGCCGGAGCCAGTGTGCCTGGAAACCGACTCGGAGAACATATATCCCTTCAACAGCCAGGGCGTCATCGAGGTGGAGACTGGCAAGAGCCTGCAGCTGTGGTGTCCCAGCGGCTTCACCACTCACTCGCAGAACCTGCTGACGGCCACCTGTGTGAGCGGCACCACCTTCAAGGTGGATGGCAGCAACTACAACTTCAAGGATCTGGCCTGCAAGTCCTGGCCCGGCTTCAAGGCCATCAAGTCGGGCGCCAAATGCAACGGCGGCATCGTCATTCGCGTCGGCTTCCAGATCACTGCGTCGCGCTTTGCCGAGCAAATGCAAATCTGCTTCAACGAGGAGGAGGAGGTGACCCGCTACACGCGCCACCAACTGTTCCCGGGCAGCAACTACTACGAAACCGGCGTGGATCGCATCACCTTCCAGACGGCTGGCTACTTCAACGGCAAGAATGTGGACAAGCTCTACACGCAGGCCACCCAAATCGAGACGATCAACCGAGATCTGGGCGGCGATGCGGACAGATTTTTCGACACGAAAACAAATGTTTTCCTCGCTCGCGGCCATCTCGGCGCCAAGGCCGACTTTGACTATGCGCCCGAGCAGCGGGCCACCTTCCTGTTCATCAATGCGGCGCCCCAGTGGCAGACCTTCAATGCGGGCAACTGGGCCAGAGTTGAGGATGGCGTCCGTGCCTGGGTCTCTAAGAACCGCATGAATGTCAACTGCTATACGGGCGTCTGGGGCGTCACTACGCTGCCCAACAAGCAGGGCGTGGAGACTCCGCTCTACTTGGCTCGCGATGGCAACAACAACGGCCTCATCCCCGTGCCTAAGCTCTATTTCCGTGTGGTCATCGAGCCCTCCACACATCGCGGCATCGTCTTTGTGGGCGTCAACAATCCCCACTTGACCGAGGCGCAGATCAGGAAGGACTATATCATTTGCAACGATGTCAGCGATCGGGTCAACTACATCAGCTGGAAGAAGACGGACATCAAGGCGGGCTGGTCCTATGCCTGCGAAGTGGCCGACTTCCTCAGGACGGTCAAGCACCTGCCCGCTCTGACCGCCAAGAATGGTCTGCTCGTCTAAGTTTGGCCAATAAAGAAACTTGTTTAATCGAATGTGCCGAAAAAATAGCTAAATACTTTGTTGAACTAGGATTTCGGGCTAAGACTTTGGGCTGGGGCGGATGATATCATAAATTCAAGAGTGTGAAATTTCTGGTAATAGAATTTGTTAAAGGCTGTATAGGAATATATAAAAAATATAAAATTGTAACTCTTGAAGAAAAAATATTTATATTTATAAAAGATTTTTATTTATATAAATATATAAAACAAATTTTGTTGAGCATAACTGTGGATAGATAATATTAAAATTAATTATGATTATAGTCATCATTGTGATATAAAATATAAAGTGAAATTCAAAAATGTAAGGATTGAGTAGGAGCTTCATAGAGAGTCGATAGCGCCGAGTATTCAGTATAAAACCGAGAAGCTCTAAAAAAATCAAGAATAAAAGGATTTGGAATGAAGATATTAACCTGTATAGGATTAACTAAAAGAAAAGATTTATAATATTCTTCTAAGCAAAATATGTATAATATCTCTAATATAAGGGTTAAGAGAAAATGTTGATCTGCCTAATATTTACTAAAAGAACAAATATATATATATTATCTCTAAGGAAAAATATGTAAATATATAATAAAAATAAATATTTGTAATGTGGAAATACCAATATATATATTATAAATGCACATATATATATTTTATTTATTTTTTTTAATTTTTATATTTATATATTCAACTTCAGTTACAAAAATAAAATTTGAATAAAATTTTTACTATTCGCATGCATTTTTATTGAATCTCTTTAGTCTCTACACCAGCAGGCCGCTCACAGAGAACTGTGGCAAGTGGGTCACCTTCTGGCGGAACTCGGGCACCTCGCAGGCGTAGGAGTAGCCGGCCGAGATGTCGGTGCGCTTCCAGCTGATCCAGTTGATCCTGTCGCTGACATCGTTGCACAGAATGTAGTCCCGTCTGATCTCGTCCAGACTCAAGTGCGGATTGTTGACGCCCACAAGGACAATGCCCTTGCGGGTGCTGGGCTCGATGACCACACGGAAGTAGATCTTGGGCACGGGTATCAAGCCGTTGCCATTGTGATCGTAGGCCAGGTACAAGCCGGTCTGTCTGCCGTCCCTGTTGGGCAGCGTGGTGACGCCCCACACACCTGTCCAGCAGTCCAGGTGCTTCTTGTACTTCGATGCATAGGCCCGCACGCCGTCCTCAACTCTGGCCCAGTTGCCCGCATTGAAGGTCTGCCACTGGGGCGCCGCATTGATGAACAGGAAGGTGGCCCGCTGCTCGGGTGGATAGACAAAGTCGGCCTTGGCGCCCATGTGTCCGCGCGCCAGGAACACGTTCTTCTGCGAGTCAAAGTACTTGCCCGAATCCATGTTCAGAGCCTTGTCGATGGTTTCCTTCTGCACGGCCTGCGTGTAGAGCTTGTCCACATTCTTGCCATTGAAGAAGCCGCCGGGCGCAAAGTTGATGCGATCCACGCCGGTGGCATAGTAGTTGCTGCCCGCGTCCAGGGTGTGATAGACGTAGCGGGTGACCTCCTCGTGCTCATTGAAGCACACCTCGTACTGCTTGGCAAAGCGCGAGCCGCTCAGCTCGAAGCCCACGTTGATGAGGGTGGTGCCGCCGTTGCAGCTCGAGCCGGATTTCCTGCCCACAAAGGCGGGCCAGGAGGTGCACTTAATGGCCGATATATCGTGATTTCTATCGCCGATCCTGAAGGTTGTGCCGCCCACGCACCTGGCCGTCACGGATTTGCCCGAGAGGGGAGAGTCCAGGCTGCTGGTGCAGTGGAACTCAATGGTCCTGTCATGCTCCACATCCACGTAGCCAGATGCCGAGAAGGGATAGAATTCGGAGGTGCCGGGCTTGATCAGCAACGGCTGTGGGTTCTTCATCTCAGTGCTACGGATCTTGATGGAGCAGCCAGCTATGTTGAATAGACAACTCCCATTGCATTCAGACTGTTAGGAATTGAGTATCGGCATCTCAGCTTACCCGCTCTGTTGGTCACCTCCATTGGCACCTCCACTGGCACCTCAATCATATCCGCCGCCCAGAGCTCCTCATTGTCAACGGGCAAGAGGCGTGCCTGGCTGCCGGTGAACAGCAGCAGCAACAGGCCGCTCTGAGCAATCAATGCTGGACTCCACATGTTTCACAACTGCTTGACTCTCTGAGCAACCCGAGCGCTTTTAAATCTAATGCTGCGCGCTGATTGGATCGCACAATTCTCAACTATGTTTGCCTTTTCCCCATTTTCCATATCAGTGGAAGTACCTCTGAGTGCTTCAACTCACGCTGATCGAGGGGCCGATCGGTCGGTCGGGTGTGACCATGTTGATTATATCACGTGTTGCGCGTGTCGTGTGAACGCGTTTACCGTTTTCAGCCTTATCATTTAATTAGTTACGGCTAACCGCCCTGACGTCACTAACTCGGACACCCTGTATTACCATTAAAATATAATTATATATAGATTGGCGGAAACTAATGATTGTCCAGATCAATATTCTAGTGAATGATTAAATATTTTTGTGAATAAAATGAATTACTAGATACTAGAGGAAAGAAAAGTTTGGCTGAGCTCCTCTCGGTAATTTTATGAAGGGGCATTTCCTAGAGCGACCTCTACAGATCTCTGGGAGTTTCCCGTGCACAACTCCAGGTCAGTTTTTGGGTAAGCTAGCCAAGAGGCCCCCGGTCAAAGATATATGTGTACTTCACAGAAAACGTATGCCCATATCAGCACTCGGTGATTGCCATTAACTGGGAATGCTGATATGGAGAGTAGCTTCACGTGTTCCACACGTTTTGTCAGCCCAAAGTTGATTCCATTTTTAGCACAAATATCAAGTGTTTATTGAGTTTTTGATTTGTTTTTTCTGTTTTTGTTTTGGGGTATACATTAACTCACATTTATTGATTAGCTTTTGTTTAGTTTGGCGCAACTGTACTTTGTAGTTAGTATATATACTTAAATACGCATTGTATATTTTTTATATACTTGGACTTATTTACAATCATAATACAATTAGCGATATGATTAATGTTGGTAGTTGTTTTTAGCATTATTTATTTTTGTATTTTTATTTTATTTTTTATATTCTATATAAACTGCGGCAATGGCTTTTAGGCATATTTATTTTATATACAATAGTTGTAGTTTTATTTAATATTCATTTTCATTTTGGTTATCTAGTTTAGTTTTTAAAGCTTTTGTTTGGCCTCAACAAAAAAAAAATGTTGCATTTGCTAGTAGAAAATTTTAGCCAGCGGCCTTTGAAATCTTTAGAGTAAAATTTTAGTTGAGAGCAAAGATTTGAAATAGATTTCTTAAGACTTGAGGCTTTTCAACTAATTTATTTTTTAAGCTAATAGATATTTGCTTTCATGTATATATTTAGTTAAAGTTCTTTGTCCCAGTTCCCATTTTCATGTATTTGAAGACTTGCCTTGCTTAGGGCTTAAATTATTAAATGTGTTTTTCTTTTAATACTTGAGTTCCCTGTCTACTTCCTGTTATGCACACAACTTTTAGCCGCCTCGCTGCCCAGACTGCTAGCAGATAAATATTTATGCCTTGGTAATTCAACTATGCTATTATTATATTTTCTCAATTTTTTTTTTTAACTTATGCTCTTTATTTGATAAAGTTCAATTCTTATATATGTACAGCTGATATCTTGTAGATTTATTTATTTGTATTTTAGTTCTTTTATTGAAGCTTATTTGTCAATGGCTCTAGCTTGATCTATCTAGAGGAATATGGCCAGCTGTGCGTATATTTCCACGGCCACCAGGAGGCCCATTATGGAGATGTTTACAGCGCAGTAGACGCGTCGCAGTGAACGTCGGCGCTTACGCTGACGCTGACTATAACATTTGGCAGCGAGCCGCGCTCCAGGCTGCAGATCGTCGCCGTCGTCGTCGCTGCTGCTGCCGTTGCAGCTGGCATCGCTTCCGCTGGACGTTGCCTGGAGATCGTTCCCATTTGCTGCAGCTCCATTGTGACATGGCGGCCAATGTCAAACCGACGCCAAGGACGAACTGCTATCGTAGGCCACCAGCAGGGAGTCGTTCTCGTCGCTGCCGCTGCCCGCGCTGCGCTCCGACTCGTTGATCACCTCCAGCTGTGTCTGGGGCCGACTGATTTTGTACTTGTTGTGCCGCTTATTGATCAGCACGCTGCGTATGTTGTTGTTGTTGCGTCGATGCCGTTGACTCTTCATGCGCACCGCCGCGGTGCGGGGACGCGACCTGCCACCGCCACCGCCACCGACCGAGCCCAGCATGCTGCAGTCGGCATCAGTCCGGCTGGCCCAGCTCCAGCTGCTGCTCGTCCTCATCCTCATAGTAGTCATAGTAGTCATCGTAGTCATAGCCCACATCATCCTCAGCCCCATCCTCGTCCTCGTCCTCGTCATCGTAGTCAAAGTCAAAGTCAAAGATCGCACAGCAGCCGCTCTCGGCCTCCACGCTGTAGCGTCGCTGGCGCTGCTTGGCTCGCTTGCCCTTCCAGGTGGACAATCGAGGATTTGCTGTGCGTGCTCACGCTCTTGTACATGGGCGCAAAGATGGCAGTCTTGGCCTAGTTGGATGAGTAAATACACAGAAATAGTCAATATGGAACAACATGAGGAAAACACAAACTGTTTCGTTTCATTTATATCAAATTGAAAGTGATTTTCAATTTAGGGCCAGAGCAGAACAATGAACGAGCTTGCAAGAGCTTCAAACTTACCTCCGGTCCACGCCAGGTGATGCCCGAACGTACGAGATTATAGAAGCGTAGAACGCCCCACATGGCCTAGCACCTGTTTGAATTAGATGGAAGGGAGTCAGCCTTTAATTGAGTCACATAAATTTCACTTAGCACACACACACACACATGCACTCACACATACGTTAAATAAACACAAAATACATAAAGCATACGCTGCTGGCCAAATGAGCAGAGTATATTGGCTTTTAAGGGACATGAATATAAGTTATTTCATTTTAGCTAGATTTTACAGCACATCAACTAAAGGAGCCAAAGGCGGCGAGGGAGGAGATGAAGTAGCCAAAGGAGCCGAAGGAGCTAAGGGAGCCAAAGGGCTTAAAGAAGCTGAAGGAGCTAAAGAAGGTAAGGAACCTAAGGAAACAATGGAGCTAAGGGAGCTAAAGAAGCCAAGGGAGCTAAGGTAGCTGAAGGAGCCAAAGGAAACAATGAAGCCAAAGGAGTCAAAGATGCCCCGTAAGCCAAAGGAGCTAAGGCAGCTAAGCTAAGTAACCTCATGTAATGGCAGAGCAATTCATAGTCGGTTTTCACCGCTCGCCTCTCGTTGTTCTAATGGATTTTCACCTGTAATGAAATTATTTATTGCATATGCCGTTTATTTCGCCTGAACGAAGGCTTAAATCAATAAATTCCAACCGATAATAATGAAATCGAAAACAAACTGTGCCTTGCGCACTCGACCGGGTAAATTATTCATAGTCTAGTAGCATTACTCTATAGTTTGTTTACGGAACAACACAATTTTAGTGCTGGATATTTTAATCAATTTTGAACATTTCATCGAAATTATCTGTAAACATTTTTTTTTTTTCGCTAGTTCAGCAACAGTTTTTGAATCTGCTTGTGCTTCGACGATGTTTCAAATGCTGCCCTACGATCATAAGCTGTGCCACATGGCCTACAGCTATAAGCTGGACCTGAACGCGTGTAGACGGCCAGTGGAGCAGAATGATTTAGCAATGGATAAGGTCTTTATAATGCATCGTATTCTGGTGTTGTCCTGTCTGATCGCTGTGGTGAGAGCTCAATAGTTGTGCATTGTCTTTGGCTAGGCATTAGTCTGTAATCATCCCTACTCCTGCTAGATCAAAGGTGTGCTTGTCTTTATAAAGCATTACAACAGCCCCAGGACAAAGTTGCCCACTCTATGGCAAAATGATAGGTTTTTGGTACTGCAGCCAGCTACGACGCGCATATGTCGATGTGTCATTAGTTTTATACATCTGAATTGTTGGCTGCTCTTGACCTATGCTGCCGTATCCGTAAGACCTGTAAGACCCCTAAGCCTTAATTCACATTAATAGCTAAAGTATTTGCAGTTTACACCTTCACTGATGCTGCCCTGGCTGATCTATTATTACGTGCTATTGGCCCTGCGACTGATGAAGTATGGAATTAAAGCTTCAGCGAACAAATTGAAGGGGAAACGTCTAAAAAAGGCTGTAGTGATCTCGAATATGATACTGAAGATTGCGTTTGTCACATTTTGCAAAAAGGACTTTCAGGCAGTCCTTGATACAATTAGTGATTGATTTTTTACATTTATAATTTTTTTCTGGATACGGATGGTTTTTTTTTACAATAAATAGAACAAGCGAACAAGTCGAGTTTCGGGAGGGTCTTGAAGAGAGAAAGAGTTATAGAGTGAGGTAAAGAAGCAGAGGTAGATTAGATATAGATTTGAGATAGAATATAGAGAGGAATAGAAACTAAATGATGGATAATGAGCCTTCATATAAGATATGCCTGATATTATTCGATTATTCTTGGACATATTTACTTTACTTACATTGATAAAAGCGCGTGCTATAAAGAAGGCCACCTCCGCCTTGCACATGGCATCGAATTGCTGTAATAAAAACAATTAATATTTAGTAAATCGCATTGTATTATCATAATAAAAACTAATCAGTTCTCTGGCATATTTAATCAAAGTAATTGCAGCTCCAACTAAAAGCTTAAATATATATATCAGCTGCAGCAACTGCTGCTACACATTAAACACGACTAGCTCGACTGTTAGTTACCCTTTCATTTAATCATTATTCATTTATATTTAATACATTTTTAAGTGTTTTAAGTGTGGTTGAAATTTGCGCAATTTTCATTATTTTCACTGGGGCTGCCGGGACATAAATGAAAAGGAGGCAAACTTTTTGCTCAGCTGCCACAGCGAGTGCAGAAAACACGAATTTTATACCTCAACAATTGCAATAAATTATGCATGAGGCGGCAATTTTGTAGCGTTTTTGGTGGAAAACAAACAACAAATGCAACAGCAAAAAAAAAAAAAAAAAAGAGAAAACGCGAACGCGTTCATAATACAAAAAGTGGCAGAAAAAAAATGGAGAAGAGCAAATGAAAATGGCGTTGGGGACAAAGCGGAACGCAGAAGCAATGGCATGGAAAAATGCCCAAGTCACAGGAGGCGAGTGCCTACGTGTGTGTGTGTAAGTGCATGTGTGTAATAAGCCTATGTTAGCTCAGAGCACAAGAGAGATGGAACTGTTTGAGAGTAAGTGAATGAACCCTGCCCGTTGTCAGCTGTGCGCTTTGCGGCATCGCTTTGCCACTAGTTTTAAGTGTGTGTGCGGCCTCTTGAGCTTTCTATTTCGCTTTGGACTCGGCCATGCGCTTCATGTGTTTAGGCAGGCATATTACTTTTGATTAGTTAGTGACTTAGCTCGCTGATGAAATTGCCAAGCTCTTCATGAATGCATTTTAATTATAATATTGATAATAATAATATTTATATTAATATTTTTAAATTAAACTATAATTATATTGATATTATTAATATTTAAATTTAATATTAATTATATTATTATTAAATAATTAAATTATAATAATATTGATATTTTTAATATTTATAATTAATATCAAATTTATTATTATTAATATTTTTAAATTTGAAATATATTTGTATATCAATAAATTTTTAAAATAATGTTTTTTAAATATATTTTTTATTATATTAAAACATATTTATCTTTTTTATAATTTGTTTATATTTATATATATGTAGCTTATATTTCTGTCATCGTTTTTTTTTCTTTTATACATTATAAAAATATAAGAAAAATATAAGAAATATATATAAATTACATATATGATAATGAAAAACTATGTGAAAAACTTATTGATTTATTTAAACAACTAATAAATAAATAATATATAAATTAATACATCTTCCAATTATCATATCCATTGTAAAAATTTCTTCTTGTATTTTTGCCTATTTTTAAACAGACTAGTGTAATATTCAAAATATTTCTAAAAATATATTCATCAATGGCCAAGCTCTCGCACATCTCATTCTAATACCCAGTGTGTGAGAACGGAATTGGGAACGGATCAATAAGCCATGGAACCAGCACGAATAAATTCAAACAAAGCATATGCTCTGTGTTTACATATCAATTTTATTGTTTGTCGATTGTAGATGCATTTGGCTGTCGTTAGCAGCGGACCCTAACCCAAATCCATTGTTTGATTTTAGCATAAAAAAGGAACTTTTACATATGTAACGGATTTTGGTCCTTGTTGTTGTTGCTGTTGTTCTCGTTATTGTTATTTTCTAGCATTGAGAACGTGCAATTTATTTGTTTGTTTTGCCAGATCTTTGTACTTTGGCTTCGGCTTCAGCTTCAGCTTCAGCTTTGGCTTTGGCTTTGGCTTCGAATTGATTTATGCCAACACCGCATTCGAGAGCTCTCATTGATATCATTCGCAAGGAGCTCCCGCTGCGCCAAGGCTTTTGTTCGGCTAGTGTGCGAAACGTTTCGTGCTTGGCGCCGGCAGAGGAGCGCGGAGGGGAATTGGAGCATTCAGTTGATTGGAGGTTTTCATTAAACAAATGGACCGCCAACGAAAGCATCTTAAATATGCATTAAAAGCGTTTTGGCTACCCACCACCACCACCACACTTACCACTATCCCTGTGGAATCGACTCACCTTGTTCACATGATCACGCAGCACATTCGAATAAACCATGGCGACAGCTTCCAAGGCCATGAACGTAATGTAGCCAATTATCCAGGGTACAATTAGGCCGGGGTTTTCCTGTGGGCAGAGCAGAACAGGTGTACAAATATTATATTCTGCCAACATATATTGGAGTCGAGTGGAGTGGAAGTGGAGTGGAACTGGAGTGGAGTGGAAGTGGAGCAGCAGAAGCAATTCGCACACCTTTAGCTGGCATCAAATTGAAGGTTTTCGTTTTCTGCACACTTTCACTCCATCAAATATTTTATGTGCCCTATGAGAACGTGTGGCTGTGTGTGTGTGTGTGTGTGTGTGTGTGTGTTTGTATTTGCTTTGGCTTGTTTTGTAACATATTTCAATAGAGTGCAAAGTCTTTGATTATATTTTATTTTTCGCACTCTTTCGCGTGTCGATTTTTGAGGTTTACTTATGGAATTTTTACAGTGCCGTCGCTGGCAGCGCCAGCCACAAATTTTTCATTAAAATTTTAACAATAACAAGCTGAGAGCCAGTTGGGGAAACCATGCCACTCCACTCTATGTCGCGACAGGACATTATTCCCCCCCTTTAATGGAGTTTGTGGCAAATTCTGCTCACACGCATATACACGCACACATACACATATAGCGGCACTTTAGCTGAATTGTTTTCCATGCAAATTGTTGAGCAAATAGGCGGGCAGCTTTAATTAATGCCAATGGTCTATGCATTATTTAAGCGCATCGCGCAGCGTCAGGTTGTTGGCGCCTAAGAGCGAACTGCAATTAATTAGCCCAACAGCACAATGCTTTTCCACGCACACAAATACACATACACATACACTATGCTAAGCTCACACACACACACACACGCGCGCTGTACAAATAAGTGTAGCATACATTTGAGGGCAAATGCGTTGGCGTTCGCGTTGTATTTGCTTGCTGTGCGAGTGTGTGTGTTTTTGTTTTGTTTGATTTTTGTTTTTGTTTTTACTGTGAGGTCGAAATTAAAAAATTCCACACAATACGCCACGCAATGCTCGGCTCCAACTGTATATAATCTTTGTCATGTGTCGCCGGCAGTCGTCCTCGTCCTGCTCGTCCTCCTCCTCCTCTTCCTCCTCCTCCTCCTCTTCGTCGTCGTCGTCATCAGCCAACCGACAGATGGTTTTGTATACCCAATTGTGTGACAAATTGTCTACATTTCTAACCACTGTGCATGGTATTCAACTTTTCTTCTATTTTTATTCCATTTTCTGCTTTTCCTTTTACTCCCTTTTTCCTTTTTTTTTTTTGGCAACCCTTTCACAAATATGCTGGCTGGTTGGTTCATTTGACTTTATTTACATTTTTCGTTCTTTGCCAAACATGACTTCATCATAAATTTATATCTAAAAGGTTATATTGACAGCCTTTGGCTCAATGAGGCAGCTATATTCTTATGAACGGAGCCATGCTATTATTAAATTCTAATTATTGCCAAATTCTAGTTGAATGCAACTTTTTGATTGTCAATAAATATTTATTTAAATTATCCATAATTTCCATAATTCGCATTGTTTTATTTATTCATTTGCAGGCACTTTGATTGGCACAGCAGGGCGTGGCATGTGTGTGGAACGGCGGCAAAATTTACATTTGCATGCGCTTTATTTGTTTATGGCCAGCAAACAGTTTAAGCCCAGTCACAAGTGTGCATAATTTGCAAATGTGCGGCTTCAAGTTATTTGATTTACCAAATATATGGCATATGTGTATGTGTGTGTTTGACAAGCCTCTTTTGTGTGTGTGTGTGTGTGTCATTTTTAGGCAAACTTACCCGACAGATGCCAAATATCAGCACAATGCTTAACAATATCATTGACATTTGTGTTCCAATTATGGCAAAATATGCAATTTGCACACCTGCAAGAGAAGAAGCAGAATAGATGAATAACAGTTTAACAAATAAAATATGTATACGTATGTAACATAAACTGGGCTATATTTAATTTTACTCTGCATTTCATTTGGAGCAACTTTTCAGTCTGCACTCAGTAGATTATGACTCAGTCTGAAATGGCATTCTAAATGTTTTTAATAGTCTAATTCATTGTGTCAGACACTCGGCAGTCGGCACTCGGCACATGGAGCATTTTGATTATTTATTAAAGTGTCGCTCGTTTATTATGCTCATGCACAGTCTGAGACCATTTCAAGATAATTTCACATTTTATGGCATGTCTCTGTCGGTCTCTCTCTCTCTCTCTCTTAATTGCTTAAGCGAATAAGGCTCATGCTTACCATAGTAGACATCCTGGAGCTCGGCAGATTTGTGCATGTTAACATTGATGCGCCAGGAATAGATCAGCACAATTAGGAGTGATATATTCTGAAATGGCAAAGTAATTTGTGTAAGAGCATTAGCCAAAAACCTATACATATATTGTATATCAAATGTGTGCGACTGTGTGTTCGCGTATGTGTGTTCGTGTGTGTGTGGATTGAAACATGTTTTTGGGGCTCTCGGAGCGAGCTAATGACATTAAAATATTCAACGAAAAAGTCGCTTTCAAATTTATGCGCTTTAGATGGCAATTATGCGGCACAACAAAATTTCCAGGCTATAAATAACTAAATGCAAAATTTTACACCTAGCTGAGATATTATTTTATTTATAATGCTTCGTGACTACCTTTGGCCACTCCAGGGACAGGCACTGAACTTTTGCTGCCCTGGCAACAATAAAGCGTGCCACTAATTGCGGATGCCAAGAGCCAGGTACTTGAAAAGGCAACAACAAAAAACAACAACAACAACAACAGCAACAGCAACAAAAATCTACTCCCTAGTTCCATGCACATAATTTGTATACGTAAATTGCAGTGCAGTTGTCGTTGCTGTTGTTGTTGTTGTTGCTGCTGTTGCTGGTATTGCATTTAGTGCCCATTGTTGAGTCGGGAGTACATATAAAAATCCCATGCACGATTCGTCCATTAACATAAATTAAATGCCATAATGAGCGTCATGTAATTGCAATTTATAAGGCGCAATATGAAGTGAAGTGAGTCCAGCAAGACACCAGCTACTGCTACTGCTCCTGCTCCTGCTACTGCTGCTACTGCTATTGCTCCTGCTCCTAGTCTTATAAGCCCTGCAGGTACAGATCTTAATGAGAGTTCGTTTGGTAAATGAACAGAAATGCTAATGTTAAGTGCCACAAGCATTTATTTCTAAATTACGGCGTTGCTTACAGCTGTAGTTTTAAATAAAAAAACACAAATGAATTGAGATGTTTTGTTATCATTAAATATAACAACAGTTAATAGTTAGGGATCTTAGTTAGGCCAACAAATGATACGTGTATAAATAGGTCTCTTAATCAGCTTATTATCGTATGCTTATAGGTCTGACTACGTCTCTATTTATCTAGGTTTCATAATTATACTCATTCACGAAGTGAATTAGTATATTGGTTTTGTGCAATGTCCGTCTTGCTGTCCGTCCGTCCGTCCGTCTGTCCGTCTGTCCGTCTGTCCGTCTGTCCGTATGAACGCAGTTCATTTCGCCGCTATTGAAGCTAGAGACTTGAAATTTTGAACACATACTCGTGTATAACTCCGATTTGTAAAGTGTTAAAATTTTCCCGATCCGCCCACTAGGGGCGGGGCAAATCGGAAAATGCATTTTCCGATATACCAGAAATCATGTTAGTTGAAGAGCTAGAGAGTTAAAATTTGGTATGTAGATCCGCGTTGACCCCCCAAGTCCAAAAAGCTATAGTGGATATATCTACGCCCATTGGGGGCGTGGCAAATCAGATAAAACTGTATCTCCTAAAATTCTAAAGCTAGAACGTTGAAATTTTGCACGTGAGCTAATGCTATAATTCTATAATGACTGATGAAAAAATTTTATGTCTACGCCTAATAGGGGCGTGGCAAATTGGACGTGAAGATATAGTGATTTTTCAAATTTGGCTATATTTTAGGTACTATTGATGCTACAGACTTGAAATTTGGTATATATACGCGAGTTGACCTCCCAAGTCCAACAAGCTATAGTGGATATATGTCCGCCCAAAGGGGGCGTGGCAAACCGCAAAACTTTATATCTCCTACAGTTTAAGAGCTAGAAGCTTCAAATTTGAATAGTTGAGTTACTGGTAACCTCCTCTATCGATGCCCCAAAAATAATTGTCACGCCTCTTTGGGGGCGTGGCATATCGAAAAATACCCTGTAATTTTCACATTTTTTGAGCGTAAGCATTCAAATTTCGCATATATGTTACCGTTAGCTCTTTCTAAGAACTGGCCAAAAATGAGGTGTCTACGGCCACTAGGGGCGTGGCAATTGGCATTTGTAGCATTAAATTGCGACATTTATATGCTTGAGCTATCTATGTACATTTGTAAATGTATATACAAATAGGCTTAATAGGCATTGATAACACGGAAGGAAAGATTTTATAAAATTTAAAAATAAAATTTAAATACTTAAAAAATATAAAAGAAGCTAAAATAACAAAATTTGCAATTTACAAAAAAGAGTTTTCCGCGGGATTTGAACTCGCACCCAAGCCATGTTTGTCAAAATAACAAGCACAAATTTAGCCGGCGCCTTTGCCGACAGCGCTACCACCTACTGTCAACAAACGCAATTAAAATGAAATGCAAAAATGAGATTCTTGATATGACGCATTATAGAAAAGAAGAGCCAGAGTAGCGGATGATAAATTTGCATTACATACATACGCACATACAAATGAGCGCGTGCATAAGAAAGGCTGTAATGCTTGATGCTACATATGCGTGCAGACTTATGTGCATACATATACATGCATATATGCGTACATACATATATGAGGGCTTTTTAAGAAGAAACAAATTTAAACTTATAAAATTGTTCAATTAGAAAAAAGAATAAAATATCTATTTTATAAAAAAACGAAATATGTATGATAAAAAAAAAAAACCCGATGGGGATTTGAACCTCTGTCGCTGTAACATAACTTGCGACGCCTTTAGCGCTCACGCTATCGCTTTGCTTCACAAACTGGTAGCTAAAATACAATAAGCTAATAACAGAGCGTCATCTGACAAAACTACAATAACAGCTAGAAAATCCAGAAATCAATCGCAATTCTTAGAATGCTAAAAAGCGCGCATTTGTAATGTAAGCAAACGCTAAAGAATCTGCAATAGGTGTGACCGAAAGCTATCAACGAAAATTACCATACATTTGTACTCAAAAAGTGCACGATCAATATAATAATTATCGATTACTCGATAAAAATTACCAAAAGCTACAATATAATCAAAAAGCATAATTGTTTTGTACTAATTTTTTTTAATTAAATTAAATTTACAAAGGGACTGTGAATGAGTATTCCGCAGTCGGTAGCGCCCGACTGCAACGTTTTTACTTGTTTTTAAAATAACTCTGGGAAAAACTACAGAAATTAATTTTTGGTTTATTTTAGTCAACTTCTGAGTAAAGTGCTATATAATCTGTAACTTTTTTCGATTTCTTTAGATACTAAATATTTATTATAAATATTTTATAAAGAAAGGGTTATATAAATATGGAAAATATAAAAAAATATTTAAGATTATTAAATTTTTTTTTGTATTTCATTATTTATATTATTAAAAAAAATTGTTCTATCCAAAAGAATATTTTATAAAATCTTATCTAAAGTTATGCAAGCATTGCAAAATGTTTCAGATAAATATAAATATTTAAACATATTTATTACTATTATTATTATTTTTATTTTTTTTTGAATGGTAATAAAGAATTTTAGTTAATGAATTTACATATATTGAGAAATCAGTGATACATAATTCTCTCAACATATATACATATATACATATTTTTTAGTGAATAAATTTGAAGCGTAATGTAAAAAATAAATACGTAAATGTATCAATAAACAAAAATTATTAAATGGAAAATAAACTGGTTTAATTTGTTAAAGGTAACATATATTAAATTCCTAGAATTGTTTGTGATATATTGCTCACTCTACTTCATAGTGAATAAATAAATGAATGAAACAGAAGAAAAATGATTGCTCCATAAATACGCCCATTATTCGCTTATTAACAAGCCGAATAAATGAGTTTCGCTCATTGGCGTCAGATATATGCAAGTGAATGGCGATAAAAATGCATTCAACACGAGTGGCAATTGTTTTTAATTACGTTGAAGTGTGGCAAATAATGCCGCGGGGAGTCGCCCTCCGCACAACAGTTTCGCACCGAGCATTGCGCATACGCCCGGTGGGCGGGCGTTCGGTCGGGCGCCACGTGAGGTGAACAGCATGCGAGTTAATAACTAGAATTGTCGTTTCGCACTTACAATTGTGTAAATTGCACTTGTTATGGCCAAATTTTTGGCATGCAACATGCGACAGCAGCGCACGCCGCCCGTCAGCGGTCCATACGGATACAGGATAACCGACTTCATTTTCTCACTGCTCGCTGCGTTGGCGTTGGCAACTGAAATGCAACTTTTGTGTTTTGTGTGCATTACGTGGACATTGCAGCAAATACGCAGCGTCTGCTGCAGTTGCAGCTGCAATTGTTGTTATTGTGGCTAGTGGGATGTTGCTGCTGTTGCAGCCGTTGCTGCTGTTGCTGCTGTTGGCTCTCGTGGCTGCTGTTGAGGTAGAGTTGCGTAACCGCCCATTAGCGACGCCTGCGTGACTGCTGCTGATGATGATGTTGTTGTTGTTGTTGTTGCTGTTGCTCGCCTGTAAAAATGCAAGATAAAAATCGAATTTTAAATATTGCGTTAAGTCGTGGCCACTGTATGTACATATATATGTGTGTGTGTGTGCGTGTGTGCATCTGCCTCAAATATTAATGGTATTCCATTTCCCTGAATCAATTTGTTGCATCTATTTGATTTCAGTTTCGGGTTTTTTTTTTTTCGCTTTTGGCACATTTCGTTTATGAGCGATGCGACTTTTTCATCTTTATGCCATTACACATTGATTTCCGATTTACAATCAAAATTCAATATACAATTTCGATGCGCATCAATGTATTTGCATTTTTTTTCTCTTTTTTTTTCTTTCAGCTTTTAACTGGAATTCAAGCCAATCACTCGGCCATGTAATCCGCTTAGAAACAAGCCAACAATTCGAAGGAATTGCCGTGCGCAAATGTAGGCTCGCATACTGATCGGCTTATGCCACGCCCACATGCATGCATACGCAACGCAAAAATGTCGTCAGCAGATATGAAAAAAAGAAGATAGATATGAAATGAAAAGCAAAAAGAAAAAATTGGGTGCAGGCCAGGTTAGGCGTCGCTTATTGAAACGAATTTGTTGACTGGCAATTCGTGAAGCTCTTTGATGGCAGCTGCTGCTGCTGCTGCTGCTGTTGCTGCTGCTGTTGCTGTTCGTTTGCTATATGTCAACGCTGCGATTGCAATTTGTATTCACTGCCGGCGCCTTTAGTTATGCAATACTTTTGTGCCTAGTCATTGAGTACGACGACATTGCCTGGCGCGGCCCAAAATCAATCATACGCCAGCGTGGCCGCCAAAATCGAAAACGACACAAAGCACATACACACAATAAAGAACGCAAAGCCAATAACAAAAAGCGAAAAAAATCGTGAGTGCCGCATGAAACCGAAAACAAAGCGAGTAAAGTATGTAATGTGATATTTTTTTGGTTTTGTTTTATTGATTTTCATGTTCAGCTCTCAAAGGACTTGTATGTGTCAGATTGTGACTGTGTGTGTGTGTCTGTGTGTGAGTGAGTGGAGTTCGAGTGGCACATTGTCTTTGTATGTTAGCCAGATGAGTTTTGCCTGATGGGAAAGCACTTGATGCTTGCAATATGCATTTGCCACTTGACTCGAGGCGAATTTATGCGAAAATAAAACACAAAACCTTTTAAGCAACATTGCGCAATATTGAGGAATGAAATGGTTTAGCAGAGAGACAGACAGACAGATGAATGCTTGGACAAGAATGAGATGGCGAAATGGAGTAGATATGTGAAATAGTTGCAACAGAGTAAAAGTAGTTAAAGTATTGAGAAACGTTAAAGCAATGACATATAAAAGATATATATTATATTATTAATTTAATATATATAATATTTAAAGATTAAAATATGATATCTTGCTGCACAGATATATATATATATATAAAGAAAAAATAAGCTAGCTTTAAGGCAAATATAATAATTTGTAAATGAAGCATATATTGAATAGAATTGAATTAAAGATTTATTCATTTAATTCATTTAGAGTTTTTAATTATTTTCAGTGATACTTTGAAATACAAAAATCCTACTCAAACCTAAGTTGGGACTTGATCTTGTTTAGTTTACATCTCAACTGCCCCAGCTCTGTAATCATCTGCGATTCCTTAACTAACTCCAAGTCAAAGTCTAGCTGACAAGTCCTAAAGTCACATAGTTTTACAGGTCAGTGGAGTGACCGCACATATGCTTGGCTTTCATCTGATAATTTTCTGAAGATGCTTTCATCTCTCTTACATTTTTTTCTTGTTTTGTTTCTGCTCTTATTTTCTTATTTGTCTAGCGCTTTGTTTTTGGCTGTGGCCATTGTTTGTTTTGGTTTCGCATTTGTTGCTGATATTTTATGACACTGTAAACAGACATAGTGAATGAGTTCGCAGGGCCCCGGCTACAGCTGTTGGCTTGTTGGCTGCGCCGAGTCCTTTCACTATGACCAGCAGAGCGTGGCAGCTGCTGCCTTGGCGAATGCGGGCCAACTAGCTTTACGCGTTGTCTATTAAAAAGAGGGGCGTTGCTCGGCTTGAGCAGCAACGGCAGAGGCAGGAGAGGGAGCAGCGGCAACATCACAGGCAGCATCCTTGCCATCAATCAGATGTCAGAAGTTTTTGCATTAGACATAATTACTTAAGCGCCAGCTAATTGAAAGCTTCTTAGAGATTTGTCTGGACTTGATTAAGTGCCACGCAGTTGGACAGCCCATCAAGCGATATTTGTCAAAAACTGACAATTTCGTGGCCATCATTAATTACGTATACGCCCAAGTGGCCGCAAGACACGCCGCTGCCCGTTTTCATCGTTTTCCGAACAACATGAAAAGTGTTTATTGTGCTCGGCGTCAATTGCAATTTTCTTCGTTACACCAAATGCCACTGAAGTGCCACTGAGAGTGTGCGTGTGTGTGTGTGTGTGTTTCTATGTGTGTGTGCCTGTGGCCAACGAGCTAAATATCATTAAAAATCCTTGGCCAGAGAAGCGCACAGAAAGCTTCAATTTAAACACATTAAAGAGAGAGAAAAAAGCAAAGAAAATGCCGTGCAGATACAGTTTCATGTGAAAATCTGCAGCTGTTCGACTCGGCAGTGCAATCAAATTTCACTTTACATCTGTAACAATCTGCTCTTTAAGCTATTTCACTTGATGTCAAAGTTTTGGGTGAAAGAACAACATTTGTGTGGCCTTAAATTCTTGAAATAATATACCTTTTAATTGACTTGGATAATATATAATATAATTTATTATTTAATATTAGTTTTGAGGTTGAATTCAACTGACAATGAATATCTTAATTTAGTTTGAGTAAACTTTTTATAAAGCAGAATATTTGTTAATATATAGAATTTGTATTCATATACTCTATTTATTTAATATATATTATTAATTTTGATAATTTAAGTTGAGTAAACTTATTATGAGGCATTATTTTTTTTAATGGTTTATAATTTTTAAGAGTATAGAATTTCTATCTACTTTATTTACATAATATATATATTGACTCAAGATTTTTAAAAATTATACATTTTAGATTTTTCTATGATTTATATATTTTTATATGTAATCTACAGAAATACTTAAAAAAAAAAAAAATTTTAATTAATTTGAACTTTGATATAATTTATTTAGGTTGGGTTTGATTTTTTAAAATGTTTTTTAGTTTTTATGCATATACAATTTTTTTTTTCATATATAGTAAATAAATATAAATAAGATATATACAAAATACGTTTTTTTTGTCTACACTAAAATTATTTATATTTTTCTATGCCAGCCACAATCGCAATTATATAATTGAAGAGCTTCGTGTTCGGCTCTAGGTTTTGGTGCTCTCTGTAAGGGAATACCCTTTAATTGAATCTAGTGGAAGTGTTATACTTGCAGCTACCGGCAGAGAGTTGATTATTAGTGCAGTGGGTCGTGGCAGTCGGGGCAGTGGTGTTCGTTGGTGGTCCATTGGGAGTTGTGTTGGCAATAGTCAAAGCAATGGTTAAAGCTGTGCGGCAAATTGCTGTTTGAAAGCCAGAGGGCAGCAATGAATGAGAAAGACAAGCGCAAAGCAAATGGGCAAAATCTCATTTACAGTTCAGCTTAAAAAATGGCAAACAAACCCAAAGTCCAAAGTCGAGAGTCAAGAGTCGAAAGTCTGAAGCCCGAAGCTCAGAAACCCCGAATAGCCGCAGATAGTTGGATAAATATTGGCCGGCTGCCAGCTGCCAGGACACATCATCTACATCTACAGGATGTCCAACGCACCAACCACCCACCCATCGTGCCCCACTCTTTCCGGCTTGTGCAGAAATAAAAAAAAAATAAAATAGTAAAAGAAAAACTTGACCTGATGTTATTAACTTTTCCATACAATTTGATGAGCTCGGGATATGAATGTATGAAATAATTTTCCAAATTAAATTGAAAAAGCTCAAATGGTCGACAGAAACATGAAATGTGTGCAAATTGTATTTGAGGGGCAGCTCTGTTAGGGAAATCAACTTTGGACTGTTTATTTTCTTACTACACTTGGCAGTTGGGGGAGGGGGAGGGTGGTAGTGGCTGGGAGATTTAAGTTTTGTGAGCAGGTGCTGACATCAGAGATAAACACTAACTAAAAATAAAAGCAGCTTTTGACTTAAGTCTAAGTCTAAGCTGCCATTAGCAACACAAGCTCTGATTTGTGCTGTGTTTATTATATGTATGTGTGTCGCTCTATCTGTGTGCGTGTGGGTGTCTCTGCGTGTGGCATTAAGCATACGCCCCCTTTGCCAGTTAATTGCACATTGGCGCCGGTTATGTGCAGATAATCGCCACATAAAGACATTTCATGATTGCCCTTTCGGTTATGGCTTATGCTCATATCTTGCGCTTACTCTCTCTCTCTCTCTCACACACAGTTGCTCTGTTTCCCCTGTCTCTCTCTCTCTCTCTCTTGTTCTCTCACTCTGTGTGTATCATTTTTTATAATAAGCAACTACAGCCAGCCAGCATCAGCACAACAATAATAATAATAACAATACAAGAGCCATATTACGCAAGTTGGATGCCCAAAAAACTCGGTTACGTCCTGCCGGCAGGCTGTGCATACATATAGTATATATATATATGTTTATTATTGCGTTTGTTTGTATGTGCCTAGCCCTGACTTTGTGTGTTTGCCTAGCCAAACATTAAAGTTTTGTGTTTTGCTTTTGTTTCACTTCGTTAGCCGCCTGCTTATTTGGCTAATTTATGCTACGCTTTACTGCTTGCTCTGTCGACACGCCATAACATTAAGAGCTGGCCACAAGTTGCCATCGAGCTAGCATGTGCCAGCCCTCCCCCCACCAAAACCCAGCCCCATTGCTGCTGAAGGTGTTTGCCATGTTTGCGCATTATGATTCATTGTTGGCTTTGGCCTACAGTCAAAAGGTAGCCAATTCGAAAGATTTATCGGCCGCCCAGCATAATGAAGTTCTTTAGCCAAGTTATGTTTCTGCAGTTAGGGGCAACAGCAGCTGCTGCCGTTGTCAGCGCTTATTAATGGATGGCCACGAGAAACTTGCGAGGCGACGAGCAAGACAACTGGATCAGCAAAAGGCAAGCAGCAGCAGCAGCAGCGAAAAATAATATTAATAATTTAATTAATAAAGCAGAAATCATGAGCGTAAGCTGAAAGCCCATTAATAGCATAATTAATTATGCTATGCTAGCTCATTTGAATTAGACCAGAGACAGCATTAGAATCGAAGCTATTTGATGAGACAGAAGCGATGGCTGTCAGCATTTGGTCTGCCTCTTGGCAGTGTCTCTGCATTACCTGTTGCTGCTGCACATTCCAGTCTGTCAGGGCCGCATTATCCACTCAAGCAGCTCTATTCATTTCCTAGACCCTTTGCCTGTTTGCGCACATCAGGCTCAATTTGTCAGTGAGTGCAGCAGACACTTAGCGCAGCGCCAGCCAAATAAGCCAAGGCACGACCTAACAATGCCTTTGCCGCACAATATCCATGAGAAACTCACATACATGGGGTATGACAAATTTGTCAAGGACTATGTAAAATATGAAGCTCTAGAAATTTACATTAAAATTGAAATTAATTATGGCTTGGCTTATGGCAAGAATCATTTGGTTGGTAATTTATGCAAACCTGGCAGGGTAAAAGGTATCTTCACGTTGTTCATACCTCGCTGCGACCTTTGGCTGAAACACAAATCCTAATGTGACTGCGGCATACGGGGCGTATGTGCAATTTACTAACTCCGACAGCTCAGCTGGCTAAATGATGGCAATGTGTGTGCGTGTGTGTGTCTATGTCTATGTGCGTGTGTGCGTGCTGCTTGGCAGACAAATTATGCAAATATGCGTGGCATATGAGCAGGCAATATTACGCATACGCCGAGTGCGCCATTAAACGTTCACGCTGTCGGCAGCACTAGGCGTGCGGTGAGCTGGTGTTTGCGCCTAATCAAAAATGTTCCAAGAATATAATGGCTGAGTCGTTACGGCTGCCACTTGACTATACAAAATTGCAACACTTGCCATGACGACAAAGCCCAACAAAAAGAAAACTCGCAAACTCCTCAATTTTCTATTCAACGTGCATTCCTGTCCTTAGCAAAAGGTCAGATATTTATAGTCGCTTAGCTATTTCTGATTTTGAAACATGTCAAAGTGAACTTTGTTAATCAGATCGTCGAGTCATGTTGTCATAAAAGTTTCGCAATTGCGCTGAATCTGCGTGCATGGAAACTAACCAGAACTGATGTGCGCATCGAGCAGGCATGTTTATTTCATTTTAGCTCATGCAAGAAATTCAAAAATTTCGCGGATTTCCTGTTACCAATACATATCACACACACACACACACTCACTACACACGAGTGCGTCTGTGTTTGAGTGAGCGGTGGAACGTTGCGTCGTCTGTTGACTAGTCAAGTGGCTGGGGACTTAGTTGGTTTTCGGGTCTTGGATTCGCTACTGTCGGCGCTCGTTTGGCGCGTGTTTACAAATTTAAAAATTTGTTTGTGTTTACCCAGGCCCTGGCGGGAATCAGTGGCATGGCATGGAGTACATCGGCTCCCGTTCGGCTCGGCACGACAGGGCACGGAACGGACCGTAGTGTCTTGGCATTTAACGTGAATTGTCATAACTCTGCTTGTGCTCGTGACTTTTAAAGAAATTGTTTTATGTTCCGCCTCTAAGCAGCGCACTCGCACTCCCTCTCGCCCTCCCTCCCGCCCTGTCGCCCTGCCAGTCGAGCGGCAAAAAGGTGTCATGACATTGTCTTTACCTACGTAATAAATGGTTTCATTTAATCAAAGACTTTTATGGCTGCCGCGCGTCTAGGCCACATAGGTTTATATGCAAAGCGCAGCCGCATCAGATACGGTTAAGTAAACTTTACTCTGCGGTTGACATAAATCAACGCTGAAATAGGCTCAAGCCGATGAAAGGCCCTCTCAAGCGCGTACGCCCCACCAAATGAATGCGAGCTCAAAATTCTCATGAGTCGTAAAAGTTGTGCTCGAACTTCTTTTGCCAAAAAAGAAAAAGGAGAAAAATTAATTTGTAAGGATGAGCATTAAGAGCAGCGCTGACTCATGCTAATTGGAAAAGGCCGCGCACTGCCATCCCCAGCGAATGTTAAATGGCTTAAGGGCAGGCAAGTCATTTAACAGCATGTGGATCGCTGGAATTGCGTGAATTCACTGTAATTAATACATGTTTAAGCGGAGTTGGCTTAAAGTGAAGTGAACATCGAGCCAAGTCAGCTGCAAATTGTCAAGAGAGTTCAACTAACTCTTAACTTAACAGAACTTAAATCGAGTTGAATAAATATTTTCTAACTCAATCAGGCTATTGCCAGTCAATCATCTCTCATTCCCTTTGCTTGGCCCCAAAGAACCAATGGAAAAACATTTGACACATCTAAACATGCAAATCAAATTTCGCCAAGCCACGAACCCAGGCCACAAATTCTGTTAGGACAAAAGAGCTACGAATTAGATGAAACAAAGGAAAACTTGTAGCCGAAGATAAGATACCCTACAAATGGCTAAAGACAGATATTTGATATGAAATATGTTTTTCCTTCTAGATACACACATTTATAATCAAATTTGAACTTTCTTTAGAATCCTTTGCGGCAGGCGGAGCGACTCCTTGAGCGCTTTATTTGGGCAACAAGAGAAACTTTATCTGGCTGTGCCAGAGTCGAAGCTCTAGAGCGCAGCATGGGACACAAAATAATTTGCCACACACTAAACTGAATTGCAGCGAGGCTGAGTTGGGGCTAAGCCAACAACAGGGACAATAGGGTATGTCAGACCTAACTGAAACTGTCAACAAATGTCCGCTTTTAAAACTGTCTCTCACTCTCTCTCACTCCTCTCTTTCACTCTCTGTCTGTCTGTCTCTCTTTGGTTTTTGAAGCAAGTTTCTGGCAGATGGGCAAATGCAAAGTTTAGTTGTAGGCAACTTTTTGCTAAACCGCTAAAATGACTTGCAGCGTCTTGTTGGGCTCATGATGATGTTGCTGTGAGTGTAGGACGGCCGCAGGGGGCATGCAGCATGTAGCACGCAGCAGGCAGCAGGCAGCACTTGGTGCCACATTAAGGCCCACTTAGTGTAATTGCAGTAGCAAAGCTGAAACTTTCGGCCTGTCAGGCTTTAAGACATGCAACGCGAGTTTAATAACATATTATTATGTGCCCCTCGTACCAAAAACAAAGAGAGGCAAAGAGAAAGAGAGACCGAGAAGGAGAGAGAGAGAGAGTGAGAGAGAGAGAGAGAGAGAGAGAGAGAGAGAAAAAAGCTAAAAGCAATTAAAGCCCCTTGTCAACAGCTGCTGCCAGACCCTAGCCAAGTCGGCGTCTGTCTGCTCTGCTCAGCTTTGCTCTCTTCTTCTTCTTGTTCTTGGTGCTCTATTTGCGCAACGCATAAAATTTGACTGATTAAGTGCTGGGAGGAAGTCAAGTGGGTTTTACGGCAACTCCAACTGGAGCTGAGGCAGCTGAAGATGACTCTGGACTGCGATGCTGCTCCACTACAGCTGCAGGCAAACATCTGCTCACTTTATGAGCCTTTCGGGCACTCGCCCATTCAAATGCATTAAAAATAATGTGATATATATGCATTTTTATTTACTTAATAACAACAAAGATTTTTAGCTGGTTTTAGTTTTTGCAGACTTGGTAACAATATTTTCCGTTTCTGTGAGCTCAATGTAGGCCATGGTATACTCGCGTGCTCTTGCCTTTGCCTTTGCCATTGAGCCCATCATTTGGACAGCTGCTGCAAGTCAATTGACTTCAACAGCTGCCCAAGGGAGGCAGCGAGGGAGGCGTCGACAATGGCTGATGACCTTGCTCCGTCATCAACATCAGTTTTCAGTCGTGAAACTGTCGATATATTATGTATTGATAGATAAGGAAATCAATCAAATCAAACATGCTCGCCCCAATACTCGAATGTGCGGGCAGGAATTTCTGTCGGGAAAATGCCAAAAGTTTGTTGAATTTTGATAGAAAACAATACGTTCTGTGACAAATAAGTAAAAGCTAATTATACATGTGGTATATATACATGTATATATATGTGAGTGATGAAGTAATTTGAAAAGAACTCTTCATTGAAACGAAATACCAACAAAATTATAGAGCTATAGTATAATTAACTAAAGTAGTTATTAAATAAAAAAAGTGTGTGGAAAGGCACTATGGGAAACTATATTCAGTATATATGCCTGCCTGATCAACAAAATCTACATAATTCTACAATTTATCTCTCACCCTGCGGCATATTATTTGTTGAGATAGCTCTGAATTGCCAATTGCTAGTTAAAGCTACTTAAGCCATTGGCTCGCCAATTTAGTGTCGAGTGTTATACGAAATTAGCATATATTATTAAATTCCCGCACACAAATATCCAATCAATAATGTAGTGTACGATTGCCACTGGCTCGCTCAGCCGGCGTAGCTGGTGAAAGCCAGCCGTAGCCGTGGCCGTAGTCAAAGCCGTGGCAAATTAAGTATGCATACGTATTCAAATTACTCAGCAGGCAAGCGGGGGAGCCTCAACGTAGCCTCCACAAAATATTTATGCACACACACACACACACACAACCGCACATACAGACAGACAGAGAGACATTCGTATAGATGGGCATTGGGTATGCCCGGGAGAGAGATTTTTGGTCTTTCCAGGTCAGCGCCCAATATTTGGTATTGGTTAAGGCGCATCATTAAAGCCCCCCTCCCCCCCCTGCGCCATGGCTCCTTGCTGCTCCTGTGCTGCGTGTCCTGTCGCCCTTTTGTTTTTGCCAAGAACCAGAAACTGAAAACAAATATTGCCGCTGCGATAACAACAACAACAACAACCACAACAACAAAAGCAGAAACAAAAGAAGAAATTATGGTAAACATAAAAATAAATTAATGGCTCTGCGTGTGGTGAGCTGGGACCCAGCGACGCCTAATAGACCCCAAATTTTTTGTTGGGGGGGTTTTAATTAGTCGTAGCAGAGCCCTACGCCCTACGCCTCCCCTGCGCCCAGCCTAATCAATCGCCGAATTCCGTTGGCACATTTATTTGGCTTTTATAATTTAGTATGTGCAATTTCCTCGCCTCGATTTTTCATACGTGAATATTTAATTTCCTTTTTCGCCATAGAAATCCGTTTTATATCTCTCTCTCTTGCTCTGCTTCCTGTTATTTCTCTTTCTTTTATACTTTGCAGTTGTTGTTCGCATTTGATTTTTGTCCTGGTCGCGTTTTATTTTATTATTTATTGTTTTGGCATTTCATTGCCGAGCATTTGATGTTTATGACTTGAGCCGAGTTCCGATTGTTCTAAACTGCCGCCATCCCCCGCCCCGGAAATCTTGAGGCGCTGAAAAGGCGCTAAGAGCTTATGCAAATGCACAAAGAGCTCGACTTTCATTGCAGTTTGTTATTGTATTCGAGATGAAATATACGGACGTAGGCTGACTACGTGTTCGATTGCTAAAATAAATTGGAAAACTACTTTTTTTTTTTTGCTGCACGACATTGTTGTGCTTGGCCTAGATGTGAATAAATCTTTGAATTTTATTTGTGTAGGCAAACAATATGTCTGGAAAATTTCTATTGATGCATGGACTTAATGCTTGCTTGTATTTGGTGTATTTATTTAATATTTGTGTACATTTTTTATTGATATAAGGCTTTGTTGCTCAACTATATTTTCATAAATTTATTAATACGTTTTTATATTTACTTTTTTTTATGACAAGGCCATATTTTGTGGCTATATTTTTATATGTTTAAATGTCTGCATTTTATCGATAATATTTTTGATTGATTTAGAGCTTTGTTGTTTATATACATTTTTATATATATTTTCTAAATTATTTGTGTAACTATTAATTTTACATGTGTTTATTCTTATTATTAATTTATAATTTTTTATTGATTTATAATATAACATTTAAATATATAAATAAATCGAGTACATACTTTATTTATTTATTTATCGAGTACATATTATTTAGTAAATACATAAAACTATAGCTAAGCAGGAATATTTATATTTTATTTATACATATGTTTGTATAAAAAATGTTTTTTTTTTTTTATAAATATTAATTTTTTTTTATTTGAAATAAGATTAAATATATTATTGTATATTTATTGAAACCTTTTATTAATTTCGACCTCTCTTGTTTAATGTATTTACTTAATTCATTCATATATTTTATTTATATATTTCTTTTTATTTACAAATTATACAAATATATATTATTTTAATATATTTTTTTAAATTTTTATTTAAAGCTTTTTTTTATATATATTTTATTATTTATTTATAACAAAGTTAATAGAACAAAACTTTCTTTATCGATTCATTTATATATATTTATTTTTCAATTTATTTTTATTTACAGAAAAATATTGTATATCTATTTTTTCTATTATTTACTTAAAGCGTTGTTTAACTTTATTTTTCTTTAATCTTTGATAAATGACTCATATATTTTATTTATTTATCTATTTATTTACTTTTCGTGGCATACCAAGCAATAAATACAAATGTCCTTCATAGCGGATATCTTCGCTTCTGCTTATCTCAGCGGAATGGGTAAGAGTGAATTAAGACATCGAAACTACTTCATTCATTCATTCGCATTTCAAAATGAATTGCAGCTTAAGTTTGTGCAGCTTCTTCTTCTTCTTCTTCATCTTTTCGTTGGCTGTTATCCTTTAAGGATTTCGCACATTGACACTGGCAAAGTTTTTTTTTTTTTTTTTCGGAAATTTTATTGGTGGCAGAAGTGCGTACAAAGTGCCACGATTTCCATTCCAAAGTTGTACGCATTGGCAACAATTCGAGGCCAACTGAGAGGTTTATGCCACAGGAAAAACTTAAATAAAGTGGCCTTACTTGTTGGCAATGCGAGTTGGCGCTGCAGCTGGAGCAGCACCGGCAGCTGGGGTCGATCGCACTTAGTTTGGGGGCAGTCAATCTCTTGAGCCATTTGCATATTCATTCGGCACTTGCATTACTTTGTCAACAGTTTCGAGCATTGAGCTCGACGGGGACAGCCGTAGACGGAGTGGAAAAGTTGGAGCCAAGTGCAGCAGATATTGGCACTCGGTTTTATGATTTGCCTCGCAACATTTTGTTCATTTCAGTTTTCGGTATTGGGCAATGCCAGATGCCTGGCTGGGACTGGCTGGGACTGGCTTATGGCCAATCTAAATAATTAAAACGAACGACTTCATTCACGGCAAGTGAGACAAGGGGAGAGAGGGAGAGGGCCTTAGGCCAGTTGCTGGCACTTACAACTTAATTGCGAGCAAAGTTTGCCGAGAACAAAAATATTATTTTATGTGTGCGGCAGCGAAATTAAGAAAACTTTGCTTAGCATTTGACGTCGCCTGAGCTTAGGCGCAATGGCAGCAGGAGGCCCCAAAATAAGGCAGCTCCAACAGCTAATGAGCGTATTGTTTGCCAGATAAAGGGGCGTTACCAAGTATTGTAGGCTGGCTATCTGCAGAACGGAACAGGATATGCCCATTGCTGTTGTTGTTGCTGTTGTCGAAGGTTATTTGGCAAAAGGGTTGTTAAATGCCATGCAAAGTTTTAGCCAGCGCAGTTCGTAGTTCGCCGTTCGACATGGATTATGATGGCTTGCACTGGCTGCTCAATGCCAAGCAAAGCTCCAGCTCCAGTTGCTCAAGTATTACAGATATTACTTTACACAACTTTAAGTGCTCTAAAACAATCAAATCCAACGGAGCAGAGAAAGGCAGGCCATTCCAGGAAACCAATCTGCCTATAGACCTTAAATCATGGCTGTGGCTTTAATTATAGATGGATTTTATGTAACTCTCAGGATTATGTAACCAAATATTTAATGAACAGACGAGTATATTATGTGGAATGCGTAACTTAAATGCCCTGAGTGCAAAGGCAATTTATAAACTTTCCTACAATGAGCATACATATTTTTTTAAATTTTTATTTTATTTTATTTTATTTTTTAAATAAATTTTATTGCAGCTTTTGTCCATAACTCTATAGCACATTCTTCAGAAAATAAATAGTATTTAATAATATGAAACATGGCAATGATTACTTTTTTTATTTTTTCTTTTTAATTTAGTAACTATGTTAATTGACCAATATTATTATTATTTAAAATTTTTTTTTCGCTCAAATTGAAACTTAAATATACTTAAAAATGTTTTTTTTTTTTGTGCTTTGCTTTAAGGTGCAATTAAATGAAATGTAATTTAATTTTTGGCAATTCATTTAATTGAGTTTTAAGCCGCAAGTTTTGGGCTGAAATTGAAACTTGCCATCTACCACACCTCGCACCCCCGCACCCCTCAGTGTCAGCTCCCCAATCGCCAGCTATTTCTGTCTCTCTCACTATCTCGCTGTCGGCCTGCTCTTGGCTGAAGGCAGCCGGCGGCTTCAATTCATTTAATTTCTGTTTTTTTTTTCTTTTTTCTTCTGCGGTTTAAGCGTTTGCATCGCACATTTTACGGCCACTCCCGGCGACTGTTTGCGCTGTAATTAAGTGCGTCTAATTTGTGTTAAGCGCTGCGCCACTTGAGCATTGCCATTTTTGTTTTTGCTGCTAGCTCTGTCTCTCTCTCTCTATCTATCTCTCTATCTCTGTCGCTCTGCCAGAGCCCATTTGCACGTGTAGGCTTTAAAGGATGCGTCTGTCGTCTGGCAAAGCCAAACTGCCGTAAAATTGCCGCCTTCGCGTAACTCCGCTGGGAATTTTTTGTCAACATTTTTCTGAGTGATTTCTGTGCATGTTTTGGGCAGTTTTTCTCATTGCCTTATGCGGGGCTCAGCAGGAGTTACACGCTTCACAAAATGTTTATGTTTGGCATGAGCAGGAGCCTGAGCATGAGGGCAGAACGCCCGTAATTCACATAAAGTCCTTTAAATGAATTTCTTCCACGAAAACTGCTCAAGATGATGCTTTCATACACTCGAGAGAATTTTTAAAAATCAATTTGAATGAAATGTCCACACATCAAAAATTATTTCAGTCTGCTGCAGTCGCAAATTTCTTGCTCAATGTCTAAGAAAATTCTGAATAAAACGTATTTGCAAGTCAAACGAATATCAATTTGACATTTGGAGCATTTTTATAGAGAAATTTTCATATTTTAAGATTTCAAGACTCAAAGTCTTGCCTGCAGGTTTTATACGAACCACAATTTAAATTAAAATTGCACTTATAAAATGAATTTTTTACTGGCATTCAGAGTGCTTAAGCTTTAGTTCAAGCATCTCTCTGACTAAGTTCATACATATTAATTAATTAGCTAAGCTGTAGAACTTGGAGAAGGTAAGCGTGTTATCCTTTTCTAAATTTTCATCTTTTTTCATCTTTTTCATCTTTTTCATCTTCAGCTTCAGCTTGAGCTACTTACCCAGCAGGTATTTGGCAATTGTGAGTATTTCAAAAATAAAATTCTGCTTTGCACTTTGCGCTTTCACCTTTCACTTGCGGCTCACTTGCTGTTGCATTCACAGAACTTTGCCACGGGGCACTCGCATAAAATTGTTGGTTTGTTTATTTTCTTACTTTTTTTCCCACGAATCACATGCACCGTTATGCACTTTGCCGGCAATTGTTTGGTCGTACTCTTAGATCAGCGCTTTTTAACTTGGCGCTCAAAAGTAGGCAATGGTTTTTGTTATGCCTTTACGTTGAATCTCTAGCGCACACACACACACACATAAATACACCATTAGCTGCTGCTGCTGCTGCGTTGGCAACGCGTACGAAACGGCAACTGTTTTGCGTTTTATCAGCGCGCCAGTATTTAAGGCCAGAACGTGAAAGCTTTCGGCACGGAGCTTTCACGAGAGCGCGCTCGTCTGTTTTCGACCAATGCTGGCATCCGTTTCGACCAATTTGCTATTGGCCATTTGGCCGCTCGATTGTTGTTTGCCGCCAATTGTTTTGAAGGCGCACACAGTTGAAGCCAAAGGCAGACCAACGCATGGTTTATTTATGGCTTCATTCCTCACTAGACTAGCCCGGCGTATCCTTTTTTCTCTGCATAGGTGGCCAGCGGCCAGCGGCCAGCGGACGAAGGCGAATGCAAGAAAAACTGCATGCAAATCATTTGCTTCTCATAATTTATGGGCCACCGTCAGCCAAGCAAATAAACTGCAATCTATCTTGGAGTGCTCGTGTGGCTCCAGGCTGCCAGTGCAGTTTCGATAAGTTCCTTTTATGGGGCATATTAAATTAGGACTTATGGTTGCACCTGCACTAGGCACTTACTACATACTTGCACTGGCTTCCGTGAGTGTTTTTTAAATAATAATAATGGGTGTTATGTAATGCCAAGTCTCTTCCTGTAATACCTAGATTGTTAGCCCAGCATTGAACAGTTCTTTTTTCTTTGCAGGAAGTGCATTGAAATGCCTGTACAAAAGTCAACATTTGATTCTTTATTTCTGTCAGAAAGGGAAGCGGAAACGGAAATGCCAGAGAGAGCACTTGTAAAAAAGGCAGGCCAATATGGCTGCTGGGCACTTGGGGGACCCGCGCGCGGACCACGCCTCTCCGCGCCCGTGTTTTCGTTCATTGTGTATTTGCCATATGCAAATGCTGGAACCCTTTGCTGAAAAGCAAATATAAATATCGATTAGACAATCGCCAACTATCTGACAGGCTGACAAGGCCTCAAAGGCGGCATTGAACTTGTCTACGCAATGTATGGCCCGCTCGCTCACCTGCCCACCTGCTCACCTGTTCAGCTGCTCAGCGGCTGGCACTGCCCGGTCGCGTCGCAGCCGTTCAACTGGCATGTCGTGCTCAAAAAGTTGCGCTAACCTTTGCATGATTTAATTATTTGTAGCATACTTTTGTGCGCCGACCAAAAACTTCACACCTGAACGCACAGCAGCTGCCCTCGGGCATTTGCTGAGTGCTGTGAAACTTTGCCACTTTTGCATTCACAGCTTTGTGCGTATGTGTGAAAGTGTAGGTGTAGATGTGTGCCTGTGTGTGTATGTGAGTGTGTGTGTGTGGTAATGACCGTAGTGCTAGTGCTAGTTGCTGGAAAAGTTTGCAAGGGTTCTCAGCCTGCGGTTTTTTGTTTTCTGTTTTTTGTTGTTTTTTTCTGGCTTTTTGTGTGTGTGTGTGTGTGTGTTTTCTCTTTTTTTTTTTGGGTTTCGAAATGAATGTCTCAATTCATTTTACGCTACACTGCGTCCCAAGTGGAGCGAGCCATGCAAAAAGGACTGCGGGCTCGGGTTCACATTCAGATTCAGTTTCGCTTGTGTACGGCCAAGTGTTTGGGGTGAGGGAGCCGATGGCGAAAAGTGCAAGCGTCGCAGAACAATCTTCGCCGCTCGGCATCATTACAATTTGTTGATTTGCTTCGTTAAACAGCAAACAACAGCCGCAGCAAAAAAAAGATGAAGAAACAAAGAAGGGCACGCGAAAGGATAAAGTTGAAGTGAAGATGACGACAAAAGTGTTGATGGTTTGGCAGGAGCAACAGCAGGAGCAGCAGGAGTAGCGGGAACACAAGAAGCAGAAACCACCAGCGGTCGTCCTAAGGCAATGATGGCTCCGGCCACTGGCTGCTCTTTGTAGTAAATGCTCTCAGTTTCTTTGTATACCCTGTAAGCTGAAGAAATGGCTAAAAGCGGGTATGATGTTTATACGAAGGAACAGTATATATATTTCCTCAATATAATTATTTATCTTAATTAAAACATATCACTTAAATCTTTATTCCCACATCACGCCGAGTACAGGGTATCCCTGGCTTCCTCACGCTCATCGTGTTTACTCTGACATGTTCATTTTGGTATTTAAAAAGCATTGCATTGCTCCCCACTTGCCAAGAAATGAAAAAAATAATATAATATGTGACATGGGGCTCAGCTCTGCTCCGCTTTGCTTTGCTTTTACTTTTGCGAGGCGTTGATGGCGGCGACGTAGAAAACGACGCCAGCTTCAAAGGCTGCGCCTTGAGCCCTGAAATCCACGATGCGCGCTGCTGTAGCCGTCTAGCCACTGGCTATGTGTACAGCGGGCAGGGGGCGGCAGCTAAGACCCGTTGAGAGGAAGCTGCAGATTGGTGGCAGTTTGCCAAAGCAATCATTGCTGTCAGACGAAAACAAGAGAAATATGTAAGTTAAAAGCGAAGATGGCAATGTGGCACTGGCTGTGGCTGTGGTGGTGGCTGTGGTGGCGGCTGTGCGGCTGCTGCCGGAGGAGGCGGCCAACAAAGCAGTGAACTTGTGAGTGGGAAAACAATTTAGTAATATTTTTCTTGGCCAGCTGCAAGTATTTGTATTAACAGAAATTTCTGTGTAAGCGCCAAGAGATTTTCATTTCAGTTTTGCATTTGCTTAAGCTACGAAA
This sequence comes from Drosophila navojoa, assembly GCF_054131105.1. Classification (NCBI taxonomy): domain Eukaryota; kingdom Metazoa; phylum Arthropoda; class Insecta; order Diptera; family Drosophilidae; genus Drosophila; species Drosophila navojoa. The sequence continues at coordinate 16,076,922 of NC_142892.1, forward strand.
CTGTTTTGAAATGAATGTGAAGCGTGCCTCAGTATGATTTAATTTAATTATATTCAATTTGAGATTTGTTCTCTTCACATTCTTCACACTCAAATGGCATTCGAATTCTCTCTTAATTTGAAGGCCCTTCACTTGGCATCTCGTCTCCTGCTCGGCTTCACTTTTAAATGGTTTGTATTCTCAATTTTTTTATCAGCAGCTGCCTCGGCTCGTCGTTGACCCTCTGCCACACACAAAATTAGATTTATTTGCAAATTATAACTTAAATTGCCACATGGCCGAGGCAGATTCTTATTTTTATTTATATTTCATTTTGTTATGGGGGCGCCTGGCCTTGTGCCAGAGAAACGTTTAAAGTTGGCAGTTGGCAGTTGGAAATAATTCAAAGCATACTTTCGGGCGGCGATTATAATTCACATTTAATTTGAGCCCACTTCATTCGGTCGATGGGTTTATCAAGCCGAAAAAAAGGCTCATTGTGTTGGCCCATTAAATTAGTTGGCGGATGTGCGGCTGATCACAATTATGTAGGCATTTATTTAGCTAATTGCATTTTTATGTCGAAATTTAAGGGCTCTGGCCATAATCAGGGTTTAATTATGACCATAATCACATCTCTTGGCTAATTATTCACTGGTATGCCGGATTGTGTCAAAGTATATGACGAGATGATTGGGCATTTCAATCCGTATCTGTGAAATATTCCGATCTTGATTGCTGCCGGGTGGCTGCTCGCTGGGGTTATCTATTCGCCCGTTGCGAACGGTTTTAGCTCTTAAGTGTCAAACACACCGATAGGGAGTAGACTTGTTAATTGGCTTGTCGTGCAGCCTAAGCACTTAGCGCTGCTAGAAATGAGAAGAAAATATTAGTTCAAAAGAAACGCATTGGAAGCATCCCGATCCGGAAGTATTGTAGCCACATTTTCACAACTAACTGAAAGCCATAAAGCGAGAAAAGAATATAGACATTTTCAAACGAGAAACAATAGAGAGCAGAACACTAATAATATCTGAGAATTATTAAAATATCTCGAGCAAGCATCACATACTCACCTTTTGTGTCTTCTGTCCTATTTTCTAGGCTTTAATCAGAATATAAATATTTATCTTTAATATGTGAACATCATCAAATGTGAGTGTCAATATGTGTTTTTTGCTACAATCCAAATATTATCAGTCTTATCTGCGGATCGTATCGGTAGCCTATAGTGGAGCAATACTGGGTCAACGAAATTGTATAATATGAATCACAGATATCAGCTTTTGTCGCCACAAAATATATAGTATATTACGTCACGTATAATTTATTCCAAATTTTGCTTATCTATTGCCATTGATATAATATGTAAATAAAAGCTAATTATTTAACATGGAACTGCGAAATACTGCCACAATTCGTGGCAGCCACTAGATTGATGAGTCAAGGCAGGTTAACGCGCCCCTTTGCCCATTTCCCGACTCGACTCGCGGTCTAAAGGGTGATTCAAGCACAAAAATCAAGCGATTTCTGCAACAAACTCGTCAATATGCCATTTCAACTCTGCATCAATTCGCCAATTTCAATTTCACAAGCTACCAATACGCAGTGCTGTAACAACGTCAGCGGTAAGTGCTATTATTATTATTATTAATGTTGTTGTTGCTGCTGCTGCTGTTGCTGTTGCTACCGCTGTTGCTGTTTTTGGCTAGGCGCATAATATTTTGTTCGTGATCGGCATTGGAGTGAGCGAAAATTTTGTTTGAGTTCAGTTTGTGGCCAGCGCGCGAGTGAACAACACACGGCGCGGCGAATCGTCTTGCTAGAGCGAGACAGCGTTTTGTAAGTGTAAGAGTGAGAGCGGAAGTGATAGTCGAAAAAGAAACATTTTCAAAACAAAACAAATTTCAATACGAGTTGCTCGAGCCGGTCCAAGGGGTATCTGCGAGTTTCATCAACAAAGCATTTGCACATTCGCACAATACAATAAAAAGTAATTTAATTATTTTTCACTAAAATAATAATCAATTAATATTGCAAAACAAACAAGTCGCATTGGCAAATTTTTATTCCAAATATTATTTGAAAATTAATTAAAACGCTTCAAGCTTTTGTCAATGGCAAAGCGCATGCAAATAAATAATTGTTATGCTGCATGAGCTTTGTGGTACGCGACTCTTGATGGCCAAGGTCAATGAAATGTGCCACTAGCTACTCTACCAAGGGAGTGAGAAAGATAGAGTGAGAGAGAGAGAGAGATAGAGTTGTTAAACTTAATTTGTGCATTTGGGCATTTAATATATAGAAATTTATGCAGCTGATGAGCTGTGCAATTTTATATAATTAGAAACGGTTATAGCTCGACCCAATTGATTGTTGGGTATTAAAAGTGTTCAATGCAATCGGTGAGATTTGTAAAATTAGAATTTTCGCTAGCTCAGATATGTTGTTGATATAATATATGTGCATTCGCAATTGATTGAAGGCAATTATTTTGAGTTCTATAAAATTGCGATCACACATTTAGCTACGAATTGAAGAGTGAAAACGTGACAGAATTCAGTTGAGCTGAATAAATAAAACTTGAGTGATTTTTTGTTTGGTTTACTATAATTAAAGAATATTAAAATTATTTAAATATGTATTTATCTATGTATATAAAATATTTTCATTTAGTTAAAAAGTGAAACAGTTTAGATTAGCTCAAAGTACAAAAGAATTTAATCTATATATGTTTTGTTAGCATTTAAAATAAATTAGTTAACTCCAGCTGTAATGCCATAATGTATGAAAAATCTTATTATTTTAAGAATTTTTAACGACTAGAAATAGTTAAACGTATTTTACAAAAATATGTGCAGCCATACTTGGTAAATCTGTAAAGATTTTTTTGAGTGAGATGTCAAAAGATTAATATTTGTATAAAGTCAACGAAATTAATTAAGGTTCTATTATTTTATATTTTCTATGCAAATCAGTTTACATATATATATGATCTTGACATTTGACTTTATAAATAATTAAATATTTAATAATAATAATAAAATAAATTAGAAGTCCAGGCAAGCAAGAGCAAGCCGTTGCAGAAAATCAATATACTCCTTTCAAAATTTCTTAAGAATATATGTGTATATACATGTATTTAGTCTACTTCATGCCCTTTCTTATTTATTTTAATGCATAGTATTATACATATATGATATATACTTTTTCTTATTGATAAAATACAATTCCCTTGAATTTTCTGTAAGAAAATCCCCAAATTTATAAGCACATCGTTGTGCGAAAGAGACAGGTAGAGAATCGATGGGATGTTTTGTGATTTCGATTGCCGCTGCGAATAACTTTTCCTCAAGTACAAAGAACAAACAAAAAATTGCTAAACATTTCACATGCTGTTCTTGAATGCGTATTTATAATTTGTTTTCATCTGCTGCATTTTATTTCTCTCACAATTTCTTTGAGCATATTTGTTGTTGCCATTGTTGTTGGCCATGTGTGAGGTCGTGTAGCGCTTTATTTACTCTTTCAGCCTTCTTTTATTTTTCCGTATATTAGTCTTTGTCGTAAGAGTGTTTGTTATTTGAGTCATTTGAAAGCCTCGAGCAGAGCTCAAGTTGTTGCCACATACAGCGCCGTGGCCAGGGACAAAGTTGCGAGTCGAAGACTCGTCATGGGTTTTTTCTTTCATCTGCTGCTCTTCGCTTCACAATTTAACTATCTCATTGAAGCAGAGGTGTACTTCGGCTGGAATTGGTTACACTAAGCAAGCAAAACAAATGAAGTAGTCTTTCGCAGTTTTTACAGTTTGTTAACTTATTTCATTTAAGCGTTAAGTGGGCCAAAAGCGGATTGCAAAACTTTGCCAACTTGGCAACTTGAATGAAAAATCTCTTCAAATTTTCACAAGCTCTTTGGCAACTCCCATTGTTGCTCAAAAGTTGCACAAGGATTATTATTTCCCTCTTTTGCACTCATTTTGCTCCATTTTCCATTTGGCTGTTAATTGCGATTTTCATGTCGCCTCATTTGCTTGGTTTATTTATTTGTTCTGTCTGCTCTGCTATGTACAGATAATAAATTATATTTTCTGAAATGTGTCAAGCAAATATCAACTCTGTCAACTTTGAGCTATCATATTTAAGTAACTAAGACTAATTACACTGTGTGAGCATAACATAGATAGATAAGGCGATGATGGTTGAAGCATATGATAAATAAATAAATATAAATTAAATTGTCTCTGTATCTGTATCTGCATCTGTATCTGTGTATTCAAATTTTTACTTTTTGATTGCTATTCCTCAAATTTATTTATTAATTAAATTCGTTGTTGTTGTTGTTTATTGCGTGTATTGGCCATTTGCGAGCTGTTAAAAATTGACTTTTTATGACGTTTATTTGACAGGCTTCGTTTACGCACTAAAAAATGTGCTAAACAACAAATTCAAATTCGAGCTCGAGTTCTATGCTAATTGTTTAACAAAAGCATATGAAATATGCTATGGAGTTGTTGTAAATTAATTATAGAAAAATTGATGAGCAATTTGCCAAGCAACTGGTGAAATATACATATATACATATGTATGTATTTTTATACAGATATATAGATGTTGTATATAGTATGACTAAAAAGGGCGATTTTATTTCCATGCAATGAAATTTTGCTTTTTGCAGAGCTTTTGGCACGTTTCTGGCAGATGCTCTGAAGGTCGTCGGCTGAGTGGAAATAAATTATTATATGTACATACATATATTGTTTTTCTTATGTATTTCTCGTTGTGTTTCTTGTTGCGTTTTTGCACTGCTCATGAAGCTACTGCAACAGTTGGCTATTTTAATTATGGCAAGCGACTCGAGTGCTGCTGGTTAACAAACGGACGACAAAAGCAACAATTGCTTACATAACCAGGCAGACAAGCAAATATACACACGCCCCGGCCATGCCCATATGTATGTAGATGTACAGACATAACTGTGTACATATGTCGGTACACATATATATACAGAGAGGCATACATATATATGAGCGAAACGTATTTTAGTATGCCCGGTCGCAGGTTGATTATGTTTTCGAAACCAGTTTTTGGGGTGCCTGCAGCCAGTTGGCGTACTCTCTCTTGCTCTCCCTGTCTCTCTGTCTCTCCCACTCTCACTGTCTTTCTCTCTTTTAGTCTCCATCGGCATTTCCATTTCTTTCGCCTGCTCAGTCTTGCATGCTCTTTAGTGGGTCGCCCTAGACCTAGTCACGTGCCTGCTTATAGCATCAACAATTCAGCTTCGCTTATGATTTGCATTTTAAGTATGGCTAAAGGTTTTACAAGAATAAAGAGAAGAAAGTTGAAAGATACTCGATTGAGCTTTAACCAATTACCAACTGCAGATGATAGCGAAAACTTGCCTCACTCAATGCTCACATTTCCAATATCAAATTGATTTCAATTGATCGATGTTCCTAAAGAATTCTCAAGAATTCCTTTGAGAAATATCTTCAAGCAGGCACATGGGCTAATTGTCATTGACATTTGGACTTTGTGACTGAGGGCGTTACACATAAATCACTTCCGATAATTATGAGGCTTATCAATTTTCTCACAGCACTCACAAATTAAGTGTCGAATCACACACTGACTAGACTACTGAAGAAGTTGGCCAACTGAAGCACCTTGTTCGACAGAGTGTAATCAAACGCAGAATAGATAAGATTCTTGAATTACGAAGGGGATTTAATTTTAGATTTTATGCTCACTCACTCAGCTGATTTGTGAATCACTTTTTGATTTATGTTCAATCTGTAATATGAATCACCTTAAGCAAAGGGCATTTGCTAGTCGGGCAAGGTATCTATCGCAGCTTGTCTATCGCGTGCTGCCGCTCTCAGCCGATGTCAAGCTATTGACCTGTCTTTAATTTCTTATAATGTAAGCATAACAAATGATTTTCATCCCATTCTGCTTCATGAATATTATATCTATGATCACATGACCGCACGAAATAAAAGCAAATTGAAGTGCCTGACTCTTTCATAGTCAATGTCAGCAATTCAATTGGCTCACGTCGAAGGGAAAATGAATATTGAAAGAGGATTTAGTCACAGTTGATTTACGTACAAGTTAAACTTGCGAAAATTCCAGGAAAAAGTGCTTTATTTTGCTATAAAGACTATATAGTATTGCGATTTGTTAAAAGTGAAATATGTTCCACTGAAATCAACATTTTCTACAAAATAAACATTAAGAAAGCACCAAAGTTCATGGTCCCGCATTTAATTCTCTCACATGTCTAGACATTTGTTTAGCATCAGTTAACGGAAACAGATTAATTATCAATTGTTTAGACTGAACCGAACACTCGTACGTGCCTCTTTGGATTGGCTAGCAAAAATTAAACAATTCCTTTGGAAATTTATATTTCTCTTCTCTTCTCTAGATAATTGGCACTGCAGTCTCTGGTTAACTCAACACTTTCTCCGGTGGAAGCAGTCGGCATTGGGCATTCGGTAGACAGTAACGGAGGCGGATGCGGGTGTTTAACAGATTGCGCAAACTTTGAGATACATTTATGAGTGCCAAGAAAACGGCAAAAGCCAGCCTCGTACGCCGGAAGAGTAGACGCATCTGTTAACAAGCAGTCGCACAGTTTGGTTTCAGTGATAAAATGTGAAGTGCGGCGAGCTGAAGTGAAACAAAGTAGAGAAAAGAAAAGAAGCGAAAAGAAAATAGAGAAAAAAAAACCACACACACACACACAGACACGCACACACAGACACCCTGTGAACATAAAAGCAGCAAAAGTCAGCAACAAAGCCGCCAGCTTAAAACTTGCCCTAGTTCGAATTTATCATAAGTTCACGCACACACACGCAAACACACACACACGCACACACGCACACACGCACACATCAAATAATAAAAATATGAGCTCCCGCGAGGACTTTGAACGGCTGCGGCAGCAGGAGCAGGAGCAGCAGCTCAAACTCGAACTGGAATTGCAACAGAATCACACCATCAGCATGCACAGCCATCCCTTGCTCTCCGAGTATTATACATGTGAGTAAAACTTACAATGCTGGCTCATCTGCATAAATAATAGAATGCTAGAAAAAAACTCGAATCCAATAAAGTTGAAAGTTGTTTAAATTGCTCACAGATCAAAGTTTCCATGTGACTACATTGAGTGACCTTGATCGATTTACACTGTGAATATCTGGCCTATTTATGTTCAGATGATTCTTGTCAACACCAAGATCTAGTCACATTTTCCAGTCATTCACTCGCTTATACTATAATTATCTCCTCTATTCGCCCTCTTCAGATATGACGGCCTTTGTCTCGCTGGCCATCTTCGTGGCCGCAATGCTGACCATACTAAACATTTCCATATATCTGGCGACTGTGTCGCAGCTGCGTCGCCATCTCAACAAGCCGCTGCTGATGCCCTCCATTGTGATGGTCAGCCTGTATCCGGTCATCTCGGTGGCGGCCCTGGTGACCATACTGGTGCCGTACTCTTGGTTCATCTGCCACACAGTGATGCACGCCATGTTCATGATAGGCGGGCCCGTCTTTCGTATGCTGCTCTTTCGCTATGTCGAGTCGGAGCAGAACTATCTGAAGGAAACATCCGGCGAACCGGTCGCATTGAATACGCCGCCCTGCTGCTGCTGCTGCCTCTGCCTGCCCATGGTGGTGCCGACGAAGACGAAGCTGTGCATCTCCCGCTACATGGTCTGGCAGATGCCCGTCTGGCAGGGCGGCATCATGCTGGTCATGAACATACTCTACTATCGTGATATCACGCTCTATCGTGAGGTGGTCCTCTTCTTCATACCCTTCATCATAGCATCCATTGTGCTGGGCGCCTGGTCGCTGCAGATCACGGTGCGCATGATCACCAAGCTCCACGGCGACTATCAGCTCAGGAAGAAGATGTTCTGCCTGCAATTGATTGTGCTGCTCTGCAAGCTGCAGTACCTAGTGCTCTACGAGCAGCTGAACTCCCTCAAGCTGGGCGGCGAATATCCCATAAATCACACAATTTACAAGCAGAGTAAGTGCAGCAAGAGAGCGGCGTGTGTTGTTTGTGCGGCCATTAAGTTTCTATTTTTGTTTCATTCTGCAGCCATCATCAATATCCTGATACTGGTCGAAATGGTACTGGTCTCCATGTTGGCGCAGAGCGCCTATCGCGTACCCATTCAAGTGCAAATCGACGACTCGAATCGCAAATGATAGAATCGCGAGCTGTAGTTGGTTAGTGACACGAGTTGTATAGCAAAAAATTGTGATAATTTAATAAAGACAAATTAGTTTACAAATAAATAGAGATCAAGTTTAGAATATAATAAAAATATGGCGAAAAGCCTATTGAAACATTGAATTGATTGATATGAAAATATTCCATTTATAGAGAGACACAAATTTATTGTGGCACACAACAATTTGGACAACCTGCTTATAACTGCTGTCCTCTGCATTTTTGCCAATAAAATACCAATTTCTGGCAATATAAATTGTCGGGCCAAAATATTAAGCCAAGCTATCCAGTTCATTTTAGTTGCATTTAGTAGACAATTCTTATGCCCGACCACTGTCACAATTCCTTAGGCTGTAATTCAACGAAAATGGGTCGAATCTCAGCTGCCTTGTTGGCCAAATAGCCGACCACAAATCATGTGTCTTCCCGGATCCTGCCTGGAGTGGATGGAGTGTACAGTGTCCAGTGTCCAGTGTCCTGCCCGGCTCAAGCCTAAGGGTTCCCAGGACACGCGTGTCGCGTTTAGCTCATAATTCTCAATGGCCTCAGGGGGCAGGCGTTGGAGTTGGAGTTGGAGTTGGGCTTGAGGTTTGGGTAGCGCTTTACATTTTTCAACAAAATTGTATGCGGCTTAGGCCGCATGGTCTAGGCGCCATGAAAATACAATAAATAAGTGTTGTTTTTATTTATTTTGTTTTTGGCTAGATAGCCTTTTTCGGATAACTCAATTGCCGTCGTTGGGGCATGGCTGGGGACTGGCCAGGAGGCGGCCACAAGCTGAGAAGAGCAAGGAGCCAAGGCACGAGAAAAACAAGAGACAGCAAAAGCAAAAGCAACAACAACAACAGTAAGAGCAAATGCGTGTTGTTGTGGCAGTGCGTTGAAATTTATGATTTATTTGAAAAGAAAGTACATTGTGCGCTGCCGAAATAAATCACATCGAAGACGCTGCCAGGGCGCTGGCAACAAGAAAAGAACGCCAACGAACGAAAATCAAATAAATAATGTGAAACAGTGCAACAACAGGTTCGGCCACTCGAGCAGCGCAAATGCCCTAACATTTAATAGAAGGAATAGAAACCTTGTAATTGACCAAAAATTAAAATTGTATTGCCTACTTTTGAGCTGAAAACAGTTCCAGTTGATTTGCAATCGTCATTGCACTGAATATATTTTTTGTTGCATACTTTCGTGCTGAGCTAAATGTAAATTCAGCACAAAAGTATGCAGGGGAATTTGTAGAAATCTCGCTCTGCTCCAGAGCAATTCCCCCATGTACTATGTGTGTTGCAAGCAGCTGGGCCAAACTGTAATGCCGTTGAAAAGTGTTTTTATCGAGGTGCTCGTTTTTGGGGCAGCAATAGGGCCACAACAGTCAAGTGCCTTGGTCGGTCGCTGTTATCTTATCGTCCTTTTATGATGTACACAACGCCGCAGAGCGCAGCAATGAAAAGCCTTTGCCAGCGAGCGAAGCGCCAGCCCTATAGTCGTCCTTTTTCCCTAGTGCCAGGGCATACTGACAGCTCTGGTGTCTGTCTACCTACTTATTTGGAGCGGAGCTGTCGGTTTTTATGAAGACGCTTGTTTACTTGGTCTCCGCAACGGAGCCGTCGAGCTGGCTGCCTTGGCTGCCTTGTCTGCCAGCCCTGCCAGCCCTGCCCGACTGGCAAGGCAAGTAAATCAGATTAAGTACCCGCTGCTCATTTTGATGAGTTGCAAGTGCCGACGACGGCCAACGAGAGGATGAAGGCGAGCACGCGGTACGCATCCAGATTAGGTGGCTGCGGGGATGCAATCCTGTGCGGCTTTTTGATTTCAAATTGGATTTTTGCAACGGATATGTGTGCGCGTGCCACACACACACACACACACACACACACACATACGCACACACATCACTCATGTAGAGAGTGCAGAAAAAAATTTAATTAAAATTCGCACAGCAATGTTATTTAAGCTATCGAATAAAGGAGGCACATATGGCGCCCTTTGTTGCGAGTTTTTCTCTTTTCTTTGCCTGTTTACAGCAGAATCGAACTAATTGCAACAAAAAAGCAAAAGAAAAACTGCTGGGGCTTTTTTCTAGATACATAAAAATATTGCTAAACGAAATGGATATGGTTGGCTTGGATTACATCTGCTTTAGGCAAAAGCTAATCAATAAATTACATTTGTTTTTTTTAAGAGCATATGTATATGTATTTATGCAAGAGTTTGTTTGTTTTGTTCCTAGTTTTTTTAAAGCAATTTACGCATTTACATTTCCCTAACATTAATAAAATATTATAGCAGATTTGGTCTAAAAAAAAGAAAAAAAAAGAAAGCTTTTTTTTCTATACCCGCATGAAAAAGTTGGAGAAATGTTGACGCCCTCTTGATAGCCGACGTCTGCTTTTGGCGCTGCGTCTGCTGCTGCTGCTGCTGCTGCTTCTTCTTCTTCTTCCTCTTCTTCATCTTCTGCAGGCATGTCCAAACACGTTAGGCCATCAGCTGACACAACACAGCAGACAAACAACAATAGCAACAAACAAACGCTGAGCCCTGTCAGACAGTGTCTTATGTCACTGTCCATTAGACGCCAAAGTAGAGCCAGATCAAGAGACAGAGGGTGAGTGGGAGAGGGAGACAGCGAGGGGCTGCTGGTTCTTTAAGCTGCCTATTGAATTGCTAACGGTTGCAGGAATATTCATCGAATCGCTATGGACCTACTAGGCTTGGTCCCCAGGCATGACTTATGCGAAATATAAATTTCATGGCTGCTTGAGCGCGAAAACACTTAGACAAATTAAATAATGCGCATACGCCATGTTGTGCGGCTGTTGAATTCAACAAATAGAAATTATAACACAATATTTGTCATTCACAGACAATTTAACAGATTCCACGATGATGCGCCACTTCTGCCAAGGCATTTTATGATTATTGACTTGACTCGACTCTCGCTTTTTTATATTTTCTCGCTTCGCGTTTTTTTGTTTTTTGTTTTTTTATTTTTGTTGTACTTGTTTTTTGTTAGCCGCATTTCCGTTATGTCTTATGGCTTTTGTTTGTTTCAGCATTTTGAGTATTTATGCCTGTTCTTTGCTTAGGGCTTTTGCTTCCTTAATTCAATCGCTTGCTTCAGCTGTTCGCCCATTTCACTGGTGCTAAGTAAATAAGTTTTATGACCTTTTTTTCGCTCATGCCTTGAGCTGGCTGCGTCGTAAAATTGCGAATGCCAGGCCTTATGCTTGATTGATTTCATGCCAAACTTGCCCTCGAATTGGCAAGTCTTGCATTGATCTTTTTTTTTCCGCCCTCTTACGGGCAAAATTGACACGCTAGAAGCTTAACGCTGTAGCTGCTTATTGTTGGTGTTTAGAAAACCATAAAGTTTCCTCTCTTTTTATTATGATTGATAATTACGCTTGAAGTTAAAGTTTTTAAAGGATTTGATTGGATTTGATTCTTAGACAGTGTAGAGCTGCCTCTCTAGGCCTCTCTATTAATGTTGACTGCTTGGTAGAGAAATTAATAAGCTAAGTTTACTTAGATTCTCGATTACCTAAAAGGGACAACTTCAAAGATGACTCGTAGCTTATTAAAAAAGTTGAATATAATAATATTCGGTTTTTATATCTCAACATTAATTCTCTTATTCAGTTCATCCTATACAAACTCTGACAAAGCCAGAATTCTTGTTAAAGCTTGCTCTGCAATGCTTTATTATACTTTAATCTATACAAATTGTAATTGATGTAGCTAAATCACATAATTTATTTATCATTTTCATGAATTTTATGTTTAGCTCCAGCTATAATTTTCAATTAAAACTTATGACGCTCGAAAGGGCTAGAAATGCGCTGCGACAGGCCCGACAAAAATTTGCATTTTGCCTTGATAAATAATACACTGCACAAAAGCAAAAGAAGTCTTATGGGATTTAAGTCAACTGTGCTGACTTCTGCAAACATTTTAGAATGAATGTCTAGCCACACATAAAACATGCCTCAATTCAGCAACAGAGCTACATCTCTCTCTCTCTCTCTCTCTCTTCAGCTTCTCAGACTTTTCTCTGCACTTTTAGCAGAGTATGTTGCAGTCAGTATGTCGGCCGAGTGAGCTGCAGGACATTTCTTTGCGGGCGGCTGCTGTTTTAAAATTAGGCAAACACGCTTTGTATCATTTAATTAAAAACTTTTCGGAGCGTTGACTTTTTCGGCCAAAGTCACAGCAGGCCACATATTTAAGTCAGCAGAGCCGCGCTGGCGCCTTAAATTAATTAATGCGCCGCTACGAGGCATAAGAAAAATATTTGTGCATGTTTTGGCATAATTAAACGGGATTTCTCGCACACTCCAGTTAACAGCGAACGCTAAAGGTGAACTAACTCTGCGCTTTTGCCTAAGAGCCAGTTCAAGTAAGCCAATATTAATGATTTTGACCCTTGGCTCAAGTGCAAAAAGAGTAATTGTTAAATAGGTCGATTACGTTTAAAGCTAACATCCAGTTTAGCTGCAGCTAAAGTTAACTTTACGCTCGATTGCTCAGCTGTTCTCTCTCCTCCTCTTCTCTCTCTCTCTCTCTCTCTCTACTGTTCCACTCTTGTGTATGGGATATAATCTTATAATTGTTTGCCTTTGTGGAGCTTATGTTATTGCTTATTAGGCTTACTTCTACAGGGTATGCAAGTTTGAATTGAAGTTTCTGTTGCTTTAAGCCAGCTGCCCGAAGTATTAGTGTGTGTTTGTGTGTGTGTGTGTTAGTGAGGGAATCAGAGGTCCGTTGTGAGGCCTTATGCTGAGCACTCAGTTTAACAATGGCAAACAACTAAAGCGCTGCCAAATCCGCTTAAAGAGCATTTGTGTGTTACGACAGCAGCAGCAGCAGCAGCAGCAGCAGCAGCAGCAGCAGGAACAAAACCAAAACTGACTAGGCAAGCAGACTGGCATCTGCTCGTGTTAAGGTTGCTTCAGCTGGCTTCTGTTGCTGCACTGTGCTGCTTTGCCTTTTAACTGTATTTGTTGCTTTTTTTGTGACACCTTGCCATTGCTACATTAGAGGATTTTGCATAAGTGACAAGCAGGCGAGACGATGGAGCCGGAGCCACAGCCACAGCATCGTCAGCTACATTCACATGCTCCGCCTTAGCCACATTTCCATTCCAATCCAATGCCATGTGGTGGCATGTGTGAGTGGCTCGACTAAAGCTCCAGGCTAATGCAGGCAGGCAGGCAGGCAAGCAGGCTAGTAGCCAGGTAGAGAGGACAGGCGGACAGACAGACAAACAGCCATAAGACGCTGCTAACACGAAACGCTTGTCAAACGCTCCCGCCCGCCTTAGGACAGCCGCCGGCTCGTGGGGCGACAAATTCAGCTTGCAGTCACATTAAGATGCTCGCCCAGTTGCAGGCTCAGCGCTTGCTTGCTTAATTGAATGCTGCATTCGTCCCTTCGAGTTGCATTTGATTGGATAAATGCTTAGGTACTTGTGCAATTACAATTACGTGCGCGGGACACAGCTCAAAAGCATTTAATAGCCTCTGTTAATGCATCACTTAAGTTAAGCAGTTGGGCTCAAAGACAAAAGATAATTCAATGTAGGCAAACTTAATTGTTATTATTTAAAGATAATTATTAGTAGTAAACTTGCTTGCTTTAGCTGCAAGTAAATTGAGCTGCAGTTTATATGTCAGATTAACCAAATATAATATCTGTATATAGTGTCAGCTCTATTTGAATTGTTTGTATTATACTGAAAGTAAAAAACGAAAATGCTATTATAAATATTTTATATTTAATTTTAGAGTTTTCTTCAACTGCATGTAGGCAAACCTAAGCCTAAACCTAGTTTCAGACACTTCGTGTTGCCTAGGCACATAAAAGTATTTTAATTACAATTTGCTAGCCACATTCGCTACACTCCAATATACAGATATATAGATATACAAGTCTGGAGCGACATTAATTATAGCTCACCTAGCTGGACTGCAGCAGTTCCTGGCCATATTTGTTGCAAATGGCGCTCCGTGTCGACCACGAAGGCGTTACAAATCAGGCAGGCAGTCCCAATAAACAATCAGTCAGCGCCGTGGCGAAGGCAAAGCTGGCAAAGGAAAAGGACGCCTTGGCATAAATAAATATACATACATTCATACATATAGAGGTGGGCTAGCTCAGGTAACCGAATGCCCATTAATGCTGTCAAATGGACGCCGACTGCTGCCCCAACCGCCGCGGCAGCTGTTGCGCGTGGCCGAATGCCCGTTCGCTGTTTGCGAAGCAAAGCGAATCGAAGCAAAGCGAGGCGCGGCGCAGTTGATCAAAGCAATCAATTTAATTTCACAAAAGCAATTTATTACAATATCGAATGCGGGGCGTGGCAAAAGGCTATTGACCGGACACAGGGCGAAGGCAATGGGGAATTTGTGGCAGACACCGCTGCGTATACTTAATATGCGCACACATACGCATTAGGGCAGTCACATTTGGCTGTATGTCTCTCGTTTGGGCTGTCACTATTTATAGCCACGAAAAATGCAATATTAATGCCCCGAATTGATATAAATCTGTAACTGATTGGTTTATTAACATAAACAATGCTCAGCGAACAATTCCTGAATTGAATTTCTGAAAAATCATCAATTTGCTGCAGCTATATTGATATATATTAGCGAAATTGTATGTATTTATTTCAATTTAATTTATTTCTTTTATTTATGCAAAATACAATATTTGTCATAGTTTTTATTATTTATTTAATTTTGAATCTCTGATGAATCTTTAGACATATTTATATAAGTAAAATCTTTTATTTTTATATACATATATATTTTTTTAATATTTATGCCCTACAAAATATTTTTCATTGTTTTTATTATAATAAGAATATCTGATAAATCTTTAGACATATTTATATAACTGAAATTATCTTTTATTTTATATACATATATATCTGTTATTATTTATGCCCTACAAAATATTTTTCATTGCTTTTATTATAATAAAAAATACTAAAAAAAAAAGTCTTGAATTGCCTTTCTGATATTTTTGTATTTATTACTTGCATTTAAATTATTTAAATTTTTTTTTATTATTAAATATATAAATGCATGCATAATAAAAAATTTGTTATAGCTGCTATAATTTCCGCATCGACTTTAAGTAGCTAATTTCGGTTAAACTCAATTTTCAGTTTTTTTATTACAGTGAGTTTCAAAACTTTTCCACTCTGTCCATTTTCAGCTGGCCCAGTTCTTGTGCGCGTTTCATGTTTACTGCGAAAATAATTGCCACTTGAAGTTCGCAACATGGTTATAAAATTTTTAACCACTTGACCAAACCAAAGATAAAGGCAGAGAGCAAGAGGGAGAGGGAGCGATAGTGGAGATTGTGAGTGAATATAAGACAGACAGAGACAGAGACAGAGACAGAGACAGGCAAATGCCATTAAAGGACTTAACGCTGTCAGGCGAATGCGCCGGGATCAGCATCATTAACACTATTTTCCCTAGATGGTGCTTCAGCCAGATGATGACGCGAGGACCACCTCGGGGCCTGGTTAGGTAGTTGGCTGCGCTGGGAACAGGGAACAGGGAACAGCAAACGGGCAAGTGGGCGTAACAGTCAACAGTCAACAGCCGACAGCCGACAGTCGACAGCTGGCAGTTGGCAGTTGGCACAGCGAGTTGGCTCGAGTTCAGTTTGGTCGCCACAATCATTACGCACACTTAAGACTTCGGCTGACAGTCACATGCTGACAGAGGCCCGAGGGGCCCAGCAGATAGGTGCGTAGGATGATGTGCCATGCCAGCGGAGCGGGGCACAGTTCCACTCGAAAAAAAGGGACATTTCTGCCTGCGCCTGCGAGTCGTCAGCCACACTTTAACGCACTTTTATACACTTACCGGAGAGAGCATGTCAAGTAGTTGCCTGGCCTGAATGCCAACCGAATCCAAATAGAAATCCATTTAATTTTCAGCTAACGGAATGTTTGCTCATCTCCTCACACACAAACACACAGACAGGCAGAGAGACGCACACACACACACAGACATATGTGGGAATGTCCTAGAGCATGTCCTTTGCTGCTGCCATTGCTTTATCCAGCTCAGCTTCACCCGCATGCCTCCCTCGCATTAAATTCCACATTTTCCATTTATTTTCCGTGCCGTCTGTGGGTTCAAAGCAAACCACAACAATTTTCTATGCTGACCAATTCGCATTGTTCATAGCTGCAGATAGTTAAGTGGCGCATTCCCAAAATCATTTCAGTCCTCGGCTCGATTTGTTTTGGGTTTTGCCTTAAATGTGTGTATATATTTATTTTAATTATTTGATTTATTTTGCTTAATTTTGTACATTTATAAATTTAATTGGTTTGTAAATTAATTTCCTATTATTTAATTTAAATAATTTATTTTATTTATTTATCAGTAAATTTGTTTTAATAATTATATTTAATTTATACATTTTATCTATTTCATTTATTTCAGTTACTCTATTTATATTTTGCAGGCGATAATGAATTGTGGAAGTAAATTAACATTTAAATTTTAAATTGGTTTTCTGGAATGCTGTACTGAAGTAGTCGAATAAATTATACCCTGTATTATACTATAACAATGCCAGCATAATTACTTTTTTTGCTCTGTCTCTCTCTCTTCACATATCAATTTTCACTCCATCATCGATAACTTGGGACTCACAGAGTATGCGAGGCCAGAACATCAATTGCATGGCTCATTAATTATGCGTTCCATGCGCCGTTAATTCGAATGTCAAACAGTCGAAGAGTCAGGCAGTCAGACAGTCGACAAGGCCCTGACACGCACATAGAATGGCATGTAAATTGCATTACAGCCGCGCCAATTTGCAGGCTCATTTTTGTGGCAGCAAATGAGGTGCTGCCCCCCTCCTGCCGAATACTATTCGAATTGACTGTGGCTGTGTTCGTGCATTGATGTGTTTATTTTGCATAATGGACTCTAATTGGTAGCCAAAAGTGTGGACCAGACTGTTGCGGCTGTATTGTATTGGTAACAACAGAGCTAATTGCATAGCAAGACGAGCCGAGATGAGGGCTGAGTGCGGTAGGCGATGGAGACGCACAGCCAGAGAAACTGAGGAAGATTTGCCCCCTCTGAAAAATCTCACTGCTTGCCATGAACATAGTTTATAGTGATTGTAGGCATATTTCGAGGAAGTGTCGTGTTATCCTTTCATTATTTGAGAGCACGTAGCAGCAGGATATGAGGAGCTTTGATCCCTGCAACCTTCACAGAGCCGCGTTGAATAGTTCATTTTCGAAAACTCTTTATACTCGGATCTTCCAGTTTTATGCGCATTTAGCAAAACAAACGCAAGGCACATGACAAATGAGTTGTTTGCCAAGCACACACACACACAATCACACACACACATACACAGTCTAACATCTTAGTGGCAAAGGTCATCGGGTTTCGTTGTTTTGTGCTCGTGTTGTTGTATTTACTGGCTTTCAGCTTTGGGTTTATGTTCGCCCACCACAGGGGGGCCAAGAAGGCGTGTCATTGATGGCCAACAGCGCCTTGGGTGGCGAAGCTTTTTAGGGGGAGTAGTTGGCTATGCGAGGCAAGCGCACGTAGAGCATACGTGTCGGACGGATTGCAAATAAATGTTGCTGTGTATCTGTGTGTATGTGTGTGTAAGTGTGTGCTTTGACGATGTGTTGGTATTTTTGGGCTCCATTTGAAAAGAGGGAAGCGGCACCGAGATGGGACGTGGGAGTTGGCGTGGGCAGGCGTGCTAATACAACGCATTTTGTATACAACTTTTCACTTTCAGATTTTGGCTTTCAGTTTTTATTTGCCTTTCAGCTCTTTTGTTGTTTGTGCGCTCGACGCTTTCTATTTATTTATTTATTTGTTTGTTTATTTGTAGTTGTTAGCGTTTATTTGTTAAACTGTTTGGATATTCATTGGAAATGCGAAAGTAAATGCCATTTGCCACATGTTGATTGCTCTGCATATTAAAAAAAAAAATAAAGATAAAGAAAAACGAGAATTCATCTCAACTCAGCTTCAGCTTAACTCGTGCGCCCTGAAAAGTAGGCAACGCTTTTTAGAGCTCGATCTTGAGCACTTTGAAGAGCTTAAACGGGCCTTAGTCTGGAGGACAGTAAAAACAGAAAGCAAAGTCGGAGCATAAGCTTCAAATGTACTGCAATTTGTGGTTAGGGTTCTTTTGGGGCATGCAACTAAATCTTGTTTGCGACAGCATTTGCAATTTGTGGCCCGCTTGCGGTTTTTGTGGTTGGGCTCAGGCCATGTGATTAGCTGAGGACTTCTTTGTTTCACGGTTAACCCAGATGCCGAGAGCAGAGGAATGCAAAATAAGTTTGTAATGCCACGCCCATCAATCAGCCTTGAAACTCCACTTTTATGCGAGTAGGACTTAGAGCAAAACCTATAGAAATAAAACTGGATTACTTGCGGCAGATGTTTGCTGTTGATATTTTCATGTATTCAACGGAAATTCAAATGGAATAATTTATGCTGTCAAGTTGAGCAATTGCTTGGGGTAATTCATAAATCGCCATCACATATTCATGCCCGTAGCAATTCACGCGCTGTAAATTAACGGAGAACAAACACACACACACACAAGTGAACACGGCTTGATTTATAGTGGAAAATATTTAATTACTTGGCAACGAGCACCTAAATGTGTCGCATATATCAAGTGCACACCGTAACGGCAACGACATTGAAATTGATTTATGCCAAATGGCATGCGAAGTAATTGCCCCGAATTGGCATGACCGCAAAATGTGAGAAATGTGAGAGGGATGAGGGGAGGTGTAAAGGTCAGGCTAAAGCATTATGCATGAATTGGCCCAGGCTCTAGCTTTGGCTGTGGCCACACAATGCATCAATATTGAAATGTATCCAGCAGCCAACAAGCAGCAGATTGCATCGGAGCCCATTAGGCGCATCGAGTGCAGCACGTGACCTGGCAAAAGAGTTGAGCCGGCCTGTGTGATCGATGCCAAGTGTAGGCAGAGGGCGTGCACTGCCTTCCTGCTGCAGTTCCTGCGGCTACTGCTGCTGCTGCGGCTGCTGCTGCTGCTGCTTCACTTGCCACACATCAATGTCTGCTTAGCTGAGCATCCACTGTCAAAGTTGAATTACAAATGAGCCCCAGTCGAGAGCGCCTGCATGCCGGCTATCTGTGCTGATGCTGACAGTTTTTCACAAGCTAGACATTCGAAGGTTTATCATTGTTTGGCCTGCCAGCTGACTGACTGCACCCACACACACACACACACACACCCACAATGCAAACAAGCAATATAAATAGCAACTACTCACGTATGCCACTTTCGGTATCTGTCTCGCTCGCTCTCTTTGTGTACGTGTGTGTGTGTGCTGTCTGCTGGCGGCTGAATCGTGTCTTCCATTGAAGTTTGCGACAACTTTCACTGTGAAACTTTTGGCTTTTATCTGCAACTGGCAAGCGAAGGTATTCCAGGTAAGAGTAAAAATGCATAATTAAGTTTTTTTTAAGTATATATATATTATATATGTACAATCAGCTTTGCGCACGGTCCTCAATGTGTGCTGCAATTCTTTTGTGCGCGTTTCCTTTGTTCGACAACAGAGCCCAGTATGGTAATCAATGGGCATGCGAAAAATGTGTGAAGCCCTCAAAGGACGTTCCGCAATTCAAAATCTGTAAAAAGAAATTTAAAAAGGAGTTAAAGCCGAATATAATTTATGGTATGAATTGAAGATTGCATAGCCAGTTTATACAAACTTATATAAATAATTTGTTAAACTTATATAAATAATTTGTTAAATTATTAGATTTTTTTATAATTTTTTTTATTTTTATTTTTTTGAAAATCAAAATCAATTTATTTATTTTAAATTTTCACAAATTAATTTTTAATGCAATAATAATTAATTTTTAATTAAATAATACAACAAAGTTATTTTAGTCAATCTTATAATATATATTAACAAATATAAGTAAAATTATTTTTATAAATTTTCAATAAATAAAATAAATATTTTTAGGATTATTTCAAATATATACAAATAATTTGTTTAATTTATGTTTAATAATTTATGATTTAAATTTTATTAAAATAATGTTTAATAAAATGTATATAGACCAATTGAGATACAAAAATATATAAATACATAAAGTCATTATAAAAATAAACTTAAATTCTCAACTTAAAATAACTCGGCGACAGATTTTCGCTTTACAATATATATATTTTTAATATATATTACAATAAATATAACTTGACTTGTGATGCATTAAATTACTATGTTCTTCAGGAAGATGAACCAAATTTAAACATATTCTATCTCAATATGTAAATTATTCCATAAATAAATTTCAGGTCTGCAATAAATATATATTCCTTGGCTTTCTGATGTTCATTGGCGAATTGCATGGGAAATGGATATCAATTGCCTGCGCATTAGTAGAAGTGTCGAAGGCAGACAACAAAAGCTTGACGCATATGGCACGGGCCCACCTGCCCACCTGCTCACTTGCTCACCTGCCCGCATTGCTCTGCTCAGCTCAGCTCAGCCGTGGCGCTAGCGATTGTCTGCCACTTCCGCTCTGCAGAACATTTTCAATAAAATTCGCTGAAATTTGCATATTTATTCGAGTTGTATGTCTCTTTGTTGTTATTGCTGTTGTTGTTGTTGTTGTTGGCTGGTCGCGTAACTCAAGACGGAAAAGCCAAATTAAAAAGTCATTTCAAACCTTTAAACGCAAAACGCAAGTAAATTATGTAAACATTATGGTTGGCCCTCGCCGCAAAAAGCCAAAGGACAACGGGCCCCAGGACGAAGCCGTACGAAAAGAATCTTAACCAAGGTCATATGCGCCGTGCCCGACATCGTTTCCTGCCGTCTGCCTCTGGCGCCCCCTCGGACCCCATCTGCCCTGAGGCCATTTTATGAGAATTTCACTTTTTTCCTTTGCCTTTGCATGGCTGCGAGTGCCTGGGGCGATGGCTACAAATGACACTAATAATTTCCATTTAAATGAAGCCATGAATAAGAAGCGAATGCAAGTAAACGCTTTTTATTTTTTTTATGTATTTTTCCTATTTTGTTTCATTCTTTTTTGTCAAATGACTTTTCTATTGGCGCCTGGGCAAATGGGGCGTATGAGTTACGGAGCTGTGTGGAGGACTTTAATGCAGCAAGTCTATTAAAGTGACATGATTTGTTCATTATTAAGGCAAATAAATGTGTACATAAAATGTTAATAACAAGTTAATGTGCTTTAAAATAATATCTAGTATTATTTTTATTACTTATCAAGCTCCATCTTTTCTTTACATAATCTCTTAAGCAACCCTTCCTTACCAAATTCGAACCTAACTTAAGTACAACATTTGGCCTTACATTTACCTGCACAATACACCTGTATAAACAGGCTCGTAGCCAGCCTGACACGTTTGGTCTGTGTTCTGCTCTGTCATGTCACCTAAATGTGTTAAGTGCAAACTTTCTAACCAAAATCACGAAACATAAATCAGTTAACTTGTAAACAACACACAGACAGACACCCACACACACCTAGATAAGTCTTATAAATACTTCAACACCTTGCCATCACTGCGTGTGTGTGTGTGTGTGTGTCTGTGTGTGTGTGGGTGTGTGCCTTATCGCAAACTTTGTACATGTCTCCAGCACCTCATTTGCAAAACTGAAAGTCAAAACTTGTCCAAAGTTCTCTTTATATATGCATCTCTCTCACTCTCACTCTCTCTCTCCCTCTCTATGCCTTTGCCATCTTTCTCTATCAGCCTTGCTCTTTGATGCGTTGACTCTTGTGTGATGTAAAATAAATTGACATTTAGTTGTCAATGCCGTCTGCCCCCTCTCGTTGCATTGCCTGCATTCTTCTTTCGTCCTGTCTCCAGGAAGCTCTGCTGCAGCTGTCATCACGTGTTAATAGATTGTCATCGTTCCGTACTCCCCGATATTATATGCTTGCATATTTAAAATTTCGTTACGTGTAGCTGCCAGTGAGGCAAACAGACAGCCCAGCTTCAGCTTCAGCATCAGCATCAGCTCTGTAGCTCTGGAACCGGCTCCTGCTTCGGCTTTCAGCTGCAACGACGAACGAGCAGGTTAACAACGAGGCATTTTGACACACCGCCATGTTGACACATTTTTGGGGGCTTGGTCTTAAGGGGCGTGTGATGAATTTACCGCACATGTCAATCCCCCGGGCGGTTGGTTGCGCCACTCGACTCCTGCTCCTGCCTGCTCCTGCTCCTGCTCCTGCCTGCTGCTGCTGCTGCTGTGATTGCAAGCTCACATTTCGCTAGAGACAGTTGAATGGCGTTTATGAACTCAACTAAACGATACTCTGCATATCGGTTGGGCATGCAAACTGTGTTGGTTCATATGTAACATATAGAAAATAGATTATATAAAATATATAAAATCAGCTGAACTCAAATTTATTTATCTGCTTCACAATTCGAATAACCTGTATTAGGTACATCGCCATTCCATTCTGCGTAACGCAGCTCAAGGCAAGGACTTATTTCAATAAAGGATAATAGATAAGGATTTGCCTTTACAATCAGTTCCATTGTATTCTTACAAGGAATTTTGTTGCAGCAAAATAAATCTCTTTAGTCTCTATTCCTGTGTGAGCCGCTATTCCCTGCGGCAAAGTCTTTGCGAAATTCCGAAATAAAACCCAAATAGATTCTCGTGCGAATCTGTTCATTGAATGCCATTCGGGAAATCTGTTTCGCTCCTTATCGCCATAAAATACTTTTCATCTGGCACCCAAATGCATTTTACATGAGTCTGAAATTCTAGTAATAAATGCAATTTAGTTAGTCAAACATTTGTCGAGTATTTTTTAAACATATTTTTTAGTGGTACCTAAAAAAAAAAGAACAGAATAGAATTAATTGTACAAATTCCATTTTGTTCTTCCAACAGGGCACCGGGTTCATAGACAAGTCAGCGTTTTAGCCGAACAAATATTCCGTTAGCCAGGCAGCTGCCATGAATACCCAACTAGCTGACAAGCTAATGCAATTAAGGCCAATCCAATTTGTATATATTTTTCCATCAGCTTAACACGACCAGCTGTCTAGCAGCCGCCCCCATCTCCTCCTCCTCCACCTCCTTTCGTCATCTTCATCTCTTTTTTCCATAGTACCCGTTTCTAATTCCATTACGAAAACTGCAAGTTTGTATTACCCAGTTAATATTACCTGCTGTGCCTGCCGTTGGTTACTCTTTCGGCTCGAAATCCAATGCCGCTCAATCTCTTGTCCTAATAACCTTTACATCAGCTCATATATATGGGAAAGGGCCCTTAATGTGTTTTTGCTTAGCATAAACAGCCAAAGCGTTGCCCTCATGTTAGCTGTCAGCCCCGAACCCAATCCCTCTTCCAATCCCAGTCTCAGCCTCAGACTCGGTCTCCATTGGCAGCATCAAAGTACAGCCAGCGCACTTAGCATAATAGCAAAAGCCAAATTCGAGATTCTCGCAACAACAAATTGGCCGAAAACGTGCTCTCTCTCTCTCTCTTATTTTGGCTAAGAGTGCGCGCTTTGGTTGCCTTAAGAGCGAAAGCTTTCGCTGCGTGCAACAGGCTCTTTTGGGTCCTTTGGCGCCCGGCTGGTTGGACAATTTTTGTGTTTTGATTTCGCCTAACTAAAAGTTCGCCTAATGCTGAAATAGTACCACGCAAAAGTGTGAAACAAAGAAACTGAAATTTACTTTAATGCGCCAACAATTCAGCTCGCAAATTTACGATAATTGCGACAATTACATTTTGCAAATGATGCTGCAAACAAGTTAAGGGAATCAACGCCAACTCCTCGTCCGCGCTCCGTACTCTGCTCTCTATGACAAATAGTTGGCAACCCTTACCGCCCGCACGTCTCCCGCGTTCGCATTCGCGTGGCTATAAAAGCAAATTGAAGCCATTGACTCGAGCAAATCTTGTCGGGCATTGCATTAGCTTGGCTTGGCTTGCCTTGGCTTGTCGTTCAAGGTTTTATAAATTTCAATTTGTTAAATGCTTAGCATACTCCACTCCACTCCACTCCACTGCGCACTGCGCACCACAGCACAGCTCCGACTACAATCGTAATCAGCAACATTAGTTCATCTTGTCTAGAATGTGGGCTGGAGGGTGCATAATTAGGTTAAAGTTGGACCTGACTCTGGCGTTGAGCTTGTGGCGCAACTTGTGCCACGAAGACTTTCACTTTTGAGGAAATGGAGAAGAGCCTAATACATCTCAGAGCTGAGCTAATTTGCTTGGCAAGTGATAATTTAATTCGCATTTGACAGCTCAAATAAATTAACGTGTAAGAGGGAAGCAATGGCGGAGCGCGCGACCTAATATTACCCTTAATCTCAATTCAAGAATAGCAGAGTTGAGAGATAAATTAATATACCTATATTATAAATAATAAATGAATATATGTGAATATGAATACATGTGAATATTATATTTAAGATGGAAAATAATAGAACGAGCAAACGGTTTTGAGTTTCTAATTAATAATGCCTTCTTTTTCTTCTCAGTTGTAGAAAGCGACGAACGAGCTCTGAGAGAATAAATCTAGAGAGAATGAGTCTTAGGAGAATGAGTCTTTTGAAAATAAGTCGTGGCAGCATGAGTGTAGGAACGTGCCTTCGAAGAACGAGCCCTGGGAGCCCTGGGACTCCTGTGGAAGATAATGAGTCCAGGGAGAAGCTAGTCTAAGAAGAAAGTGCCTTGGCAGAATGAGTGCAGAGAGAATAGATTCAGTGAGATCCACATCAACCATTCCAGGCAGAGCAAATCCAACTCTAAAAGCCGCTCTTAAAAATCTAAAATCCAAAATCTACCCTTTATTATACTCTCTCATATGCCTATTATTAAATAATACATAAAAATAATAAGCCAACTACAACGAGCAATAACACAATAATCATTAGCTTAAGACTACAATTATTAATAAACTTTTTAATAAAACAGACTTATATATACTTATGTCAAATACAATTCCGGCTTAAAATACCTAATATACCGTATATAATACTAAATATACCAACTACTTACTTAAAAACATACCAAATCGGAAGAAAAACAGCAGCTTTGCACGACCGAGCACCAGCACACCAAGAAACCAACTAAAGAACTACAGCAACAGGCCTGCCCTTATATAGGGCGAAGCTCTCTCGAAATGCAGAGGCCAACTTGTTCGGGCGCAACTTCTATCAACTCGAACCCTGATCAAAATTAGTTCTTCGTGTCGATCATTGAGCGGCAAATGGGAGCAATACCTGCAGTGTCTTATCGAATTTTCTCTTAATATAAATGATGCAAAGACGACTTGACTAACTGCGATGTTAGTTGATCGATCAGACAGATGGACAGACAGAGAGAGAGAGAGAGAGAGAGAGAGAGAAATATTCTGTTATAAATATAAATAAATTATAAATGCTGCCACGCCTTTATGCTGCCCATTACACACATTTGCAGAAAACCATTTAAAATAGGAATTGTAAAATATTTAATTATTATAAATAATCATCATAAATTGAATTATTTCAAACGGAAATGAAATGAATGTGAGCACATAATTGAGAACATGGCCGTATAATTGTGTATAATGATGATGTCAATCAGCTCCTAATGAAACATCATTCATCATTCATAGAAAATTCAATTAGCGCACGCCCACACAGAGAGGCAGACGCGCAGATGATGCCCAATGATAACGCACAATTATTGTGTGTCATTTTTATTGCTCATACGACACGTTGTGCACACAAATATCCGCTACGCCCACACACACACACACACATGTATATGAGGATATCTATGAAATTCAATGGAATCAAGCACTTTGACTTTGGGATAATTATTTCGCATGAGCACGTACTCCCATTGACTCACACTCCATAATAATAATAATCATTGACAGCAACAGCATAATGTGCTTATCATGATGCGAATCTCGGATTTAAATGGGAGCGTGGCACGTGTTGTAGCTAATTAACTTAAATTCAATTTGCAAACTAGTGTAAAACCAATAAAAGTCATGTTCCATATATTATTTGCGAATATAAAAAATACATGTCAAATGATTTTTCTGGTTTTTATCCCTGCAATTTTTGTTTGTTTTATTGGATTGCGGTGCGAGCAGCAAATTGTCAAGCCACAGCAATTTATCGGCCATGCTGGCAATTGCATTATTAATGGCAGCTTAGAGCACATGCAGCGCTCGACGATGTAAGGGTCTTACCAACCAGCACCAGTCGCACAGCAGGAGCACAGCAGGCGAGCAGGAGTCGCAGGAGTGGCGCCGGATGCCCACACAATCACATTCCCAACAATAAACCAATTTAAAGAAACCCTATGTAAACAGTTTTATAATGGATTATATATGTATATGTGTGAGAGTTACATGTGTAGGTATTTATTGTTTGAGTATGTGTGCGTGACTGCGTGTGTGTGTGTGAGGTAAGAGCTGCTTAAAAAGTCATTGAACAACATTGGTAAAAAGTGAAATAAAGAGAAATTCTAAGAATTTATACAGATACCAAACAAGGTTATTTTAAATATTTATTGCCTTTTTATGTAAATAAAAATAAGTATAAATAACAATATAAATATATGAATATATAAAAATATATATTAATATACAAATATTAATATTTATTACCTTTTTATGTAAATAAAAATAAGTATAAATAAAAATATAAATATACGAATATATTAAAATATATTAATATACAATTACATGTATTTATAATTATAGGTATATTAAAATATACATATAGGTATAAAAATAATCTATTTATTTCATGAAATGATGAGACAATATTTAAATATTATTTTTTAAATTATAAAAAAAAAATATATATACATATATATTTAAATATTATTTTAACACTTATTTCGCGAAATAAATAGAAAAAATTGAAAGAAAATGTTTTAAAAATTTTATATAAATAAGAGAAATATTTATCTAATAAACCATAATCAATAATTGTACTCGAGCTCCACTCGAACCAAAGAGAACCGAGGAGAAGGTCAGACATAATCTGAGATAAAACTCATGCCAGTTGCGAGCTTCTATCTTTATGTTTGCTCTGGCATATAAATTAATCTTTCCTGCTGCTGGTCTAACGTGTCCATGTACAGGCATGTCCTTTAATCTGACAGCATCTGGTTGCCGTGTTCTTGGCCAACTGTTGGAAATTCCATTTGTTTGCCAAGCACAATGGTTGCAGAGCCGAGCTGATCGCAAACCCAAACACATGCTCTGCCCACAAAATGCATACACAGACAGACCCACACACACACACACACACACAATCACGTAAATTGGTGCTCGTGGTGCAAATATGAGTAGAGTCTACGTACTACGCATTAGTCTAGTCCAGACCATTTTTGTCCAGCTATTGACCACCTCTGGCGCAATAAGCGTTAGCACAATTTGCAATAGCACCAATGGCAATGGCTTCTACACGTACTCCCGCCTCCCCTCTCTCTGACTCTCCCTTTTAGTTGTTGGCATTCTCTGCTCCAGACGCAATTGCCAGCCATTGTCAGCGGGATTTGCTGACCACACACAGTAGCAGCAGTGCCGGAGAATCATTAGCAAAAGGCCCAGTCTGGATGCTGGGCCAACTACTGTTGACTGCTCAAGAGCTGGCAAACCAGCAAATGCTTATCAATAACACAGTTTCAACGGCATTTCAATTGTTGTCTCAAGCTGTTGTGGCACTTTAGGCACTCAGCTATGCCAGATATTCAGTATGAATATTTTCCATTTTTTTATTTCTTTTGCTTTTTTTTTGTAAGTGCGGATTTTCTATTCATTCCTTGCAAGTTGACAAACCCATCAGCATATTCAGCAGCTGTGTCTAGGCATTCACCATTGCAACATGTTCGAGCTGCCCAGAGACAAGTGCACTCAAGTTGCAGCAAGACGCTCGACAGGCTGCCTCTGCCTTTGTGGTAATTGTTATTCCAATTTGGAAGACTTATTGCTCAGAGGAATTATGCTGCATGCGGCTCTTAAGCTGATGAATTTAAAGCTTTAAATGATGCGGGAAAAATCCCAGCGTTCGCATTGAAGTGTGAGTAAAGATTTTCAAAAAAATTCTTTGCCAGAGAATTGAGTGCCAGCCAAAGACACACACACATATTAACGACGGCCGTCAGCAGGACTCGAAATGGGTCCTGTGCGCTGAGCATAATAAATGCGTGCCGAAATGAAGTGATGCCTAGGCAACGTCAACGCCCGGGCAGACATTCAAATCACGCATACGTCGCGTGTGCATATCAATATTCGCATTTTCCGTTTTTTCTTTTTTTTTTTCTGTCTCTTTGGCAGGCCTGACAGCTGTCAGCAGTACGCATCTCTCAATGCGTCCGTCGCCTGTCAAATCAATTTATGCTGTCATATAATTATACAGTCGCCGCAGGGCTGAATCAATTAAACGGCGCCTGACTGCAAATGCAAAAGAAAAAAGTTGGGAAAAAATGGAAAATTGATTCGCAAATTGAAAACGCTGAGAGCTACGCAGCCCACTGATATCAAGTATAAGCCGATTGCACGCATGCTGAAACTTAATTTACCCCACCAACCATGCCCCAGCCCCCCTGATAAATCTTTGCATTTGCCAAACAATCATCTGGCTGTTTGCCTTTTGTAAATTTTCACTTATCCGCTTGCAGCATATGCAGCATCTCCGCCATTGTTTGGCCACGTACTCAGGTGCCGCTGCCACATCAGCAGTTCCAAGTGATTTCCGTCCCAAAAGCCCTCACTGACACAGACACAGAAACAAAAACAGACTCTGGCACCGACCCGGGCCTTGCACACACACACACACACATACCAATGAAGCGGGCCTCTAGTTAACTGGGCCATGTTCAGTGTCTGCCAACACGCAATGCGCATTTTAAGCACAATTTAAACACATTTCCAATGGGGCCCACATGGAGCAAGACAAACATCATCTGAGCGGAATGTGTCGTCGTCTGCGCTACATCAGCGGCGCAGAAAATGCCCCACTTCAGCTGATAAACAGTTAAGCTCTCCATGTGAATATTGAATAGGTGAAATAAAGTATGGCAAAAGCACAACAACAATCATTATGGTAAATATGTATTTTATAATAATGACTGGGTGGTTGTATATACATACATATATAAATGAAAGAAATAATATTGATTTAACACAAAATATATATAAATTAATAAGTCTAAATAAATATATATATATAAATCAGTTAAAGTTAATAAAATAAATTTTATTTAAAGAATACATTATATAAATTATATATATTTATTATATATAGAAATCGGTTAGTATAAATAATAAATATATATTAATATGAATATAAATATATAAATTAGTTAAAATCAATTACAAATAAAAATATATGAATTAGTTAGTCCCAATAAAATAAGTTATAAATACACTATTAATAAATTTATGGGAATTAATTGGTGTAAATAAAAAATAAATTTATATAAATATGTAAATCAGTTAAAGTAAATAAAATCAATTATAAATAAATATTAATATTAAATTAGTTAGTTTCTATAAAATAATCAAAAAAATATACTATATGAATTAAGTAGTCTATTTAAAAAATACTAAATAAAAAATAAATAACAGTTTTAAATAAATATATAAAAATTAGTTAATTTAAATAATATTTCATACAATGGCCAACTTAATCTACTATAAACACAGAAATATAAAAGCTGATGCCAATGCAATATATTTATCTAGGCTCGCACATTAAATAAAAGCTAAAATCGAAACAGTATCAAGAAGCTATTATGGCTGAATTTGAAGTGCTTTTGCCTTTAAATTATTGATATCATCAAAGGCTTTTTTCGCAGAATTCCAGCTGCTATCCCATCAACTCTATAATATCATCAAGCTCTTGCTTAAATATTCAATTGCTCCTACAACACACTTTAAATTTGATAGATATATTATAAGCTGCCATCGAGCTGTCAATTGCCGCAACACTTATGCCACTAAAGAGATAAAAAATATAGCTATTAAATATGGTATTGCTTCTTGGAATTAATATCTATAATTTATATATGAATTATTAACAAAAATTGTATCAATAAATTTTATTTAATAAATATTTATTTATTTTCATTCATCAAACCTTAAAATATCCATGCTCGTAAACATTTTGATTGCTAAGATCATACTTAAAAATTCCAGTAAATAATTGATTGAGTTTGATGCTCATTAAACTTGGCTTTCGCCGTAATAGCTGCCAAAAAGTCCTGAACATATTTAAGCTGGCGCTTGCCTTGTTTGACTATCCATTTCATATCTGGCTGGGCACTCGAAGCAAATTAAAATTTGATGGAGTTAAGAATTGGCAGCGCTTTCAAGCCAGTGCCCTGTATACAATTTTAATTGAGCTGTCTGCCTTGATTAATTGGCAAATTCAAAGCATCCAACAGCCAAAGACCTCCCCATCAACGTGTGCCACCTGCCTTAATGAGAGCCACAGGTGCGATGTTTACCAGGCAAATTAAACAGGCGCCTCCCGCCCTCTATGGGTGTATGTATGTTATTTGGCCTCGCTTAATGGCCAGTTCTCAAATTAGCAGCTCATTCAGGCATTCGGAAGGCAGCTGGCTGCAGGTTTAAAAAACAGAAAAAAAAAACTCTTTAATGTTCTGCCCGAGTAATGCCCATAAATAAGCCAAGGGGTCGCATAAATTTTAGAGCGAGGCCCCTCGGCAGCAAATGTTTCAGTTCGATTAGATCTGTTTGTCTGTTTGCTTTGATTGTCTGTCGAGATACGTGAAATGTTTCGAGCTCTCGCAAATGGAATTCAAACTCAAATTTCGCTCGCTGCTTGGCTGAAAACATAAGACAAGCTCGAGTGCGTACAATTCGAATGCTGTGCAAACTTTGAACTGGCTATGGATTCAATGAATTTATTCATTAGTTCGCTTTGATATGCACTTCAGCGCCCCTCACTATGAGCGCACACACAGACACACACACATGCACACATACCAGCCAGGCCCCCGCTCATGTTAAGCGCCCCTGTCAGCCGCCTGGTTACACAGCAAACTAAACAAACAAACTTAAATGCTATTTGCCACTAGACAGCACTGCACAGTGGTACCAAACTATGTAAATAGTGCATTGCACGAAAGTGTGTAAATAATCTAATAGTAAATGGAAGTTTGTCTTCCACTGTTGTAACAGAGGGAAAACTAATTTGAGAGTTTATTAAAAGAGTTTTATCAATTTAAACCACTGTGCAGTCAGTGAAAGCATCGCAAGAGCGTGGGATAGAAAGAGGCAGACGCTGTATTAGCGGCGTCCAGCTGCTTGCATCCTATGGTTGCCCATAAACAGAAATCCCCATACACATACACACACACACACACAAGGTCTTTGGCACACACATGAGTTGGCAACTTAAAGGCTTAGAGGTGTGCGAGCCTGGGCCCAGCTAATGCGATTTATTTTTATGGCCAATTTGCTTGATTAGGTTTCGATTTTCATGCGGCCGCTGCACTCGCTGCCTTTGCAGTTGAGTTCATTAAAGTTGCGCAGCAACAAAGTTTATTGAAATATGGCTTGCCAGCATCCGGCGCAACAGCAGCAGCAGCAGCAGGAGCCGCAACAGCTGCTGCGAGAGGATCCAACTTTTGAATCGTTCAGCAGTTGCTGCCTGTTAATAATGGAAAATTAATTAATATTTCGCTAGGCGAACTAAAACAACAATTGCGGTGGCTAACTGAATTCGACGTCTCCACCACGCACACACAGACACGCCCACACGCACACACAGCCGTATGTGTGCTCTGTTGTTTTATAGCTGCTCTGGAAGTGTGTGCTACAGCATTTAAAATTCGCAAGCGCACAGCCCGAAGCCAAATAAATAACAAGAGCAAATACGATATATGAACGACTTAATAATGCTCTGGAAAATTAAAAAGGAAATTTATAATTTTTTACTAAGACTTTAGCTTGCTGCATATAAATGCTCATAGAACAAAAAGAAGCGCTGAGTGTTGCTCAAGAAAATAGAAAGAAATTTTAAAACTATATAAAAAATATTAATTTATAATAATAATAATAATAATAGTAATAATAATAATAATAACAAATATGATTAATTAATATTAATTATTAATTATTATTAATTTAATTAATAAACGATAAATATTTAACTAGATTGTTTTGCATATTTTTTGTTTTATAGTAATAATAATAATAATCGAAATATAATATGATATTATTTAAGACAATTATTAGACTACTCATTTCATTTTCTGATAAATATTTCAGTATATACATATATAAACTTTGTGCTCAAAGCAGGCACATTAAATCTAATTTTCAATGAAATAGTTTTATTTTTTTGTTGCCATATCAATGCCCGCCTTCAACTTCCCATCGTGACGGTGTCATAAAAATGACTCTGTGTGAGTTGCTATTGAGACAGCAAAAAAACAGAAGAAAAGAAGAGAAATATGTATGTGAAATACCGCATGACATTATGACATTTATGTGCCATAAAAATATGCTGCATGCTTCGGTGGAGCATTGTGCGCCTTCGCGGGGCAACAAATAAAATGTCAGAGTCGCTATGCGCACACACACATGCAAATATGTGTGGGTGTGGGCAGAGAAATTACCGCTGCGGCATCCAGAGGGCACGATTTTTCCTATAAATAGGTGTAGGAGTAAGAAACCCTTTCACTTAACATTGCCAAAAGTTGTCAGCATTTTTTCGTAACTCTACGCATTTTGTATTATTTCTACTGCTATTATTATTATTATTATTTCCATGCGCTGCGTTGCGCATACGCCCCGAAGGCACAGTGGTGCTGGCATGTGCATGAGACTTGGCTTAATTAAAATAGCTTTGATACAATACAAGTACATGTGTATGTGTGCGTGTGTGTGGTGTGTGCGTATGTGTGCCATGAACTAAAAGTGAAGAAATTTTCTATGGCAACTTGTTAGCCAAGCAGCAAGTAATCACGATAAAGGCAATAGCTTGAGCAGGAGCAGCAGCAGTAGCAGCAGCAGGAGCAGCAGGAGCTGAAGCCATCGGAAACGTGACTAAATCAGTTTTGCCAATAAGACACGCAGGCAGCGTCAAGGATGGCATCGCCCGGAGCTAGATCGCTGGCTGCGTTTGGCCGGCAAAGATGAAGGAATAAATATAATATAATCTACGACGCTTCAGGCGGCATTGAACTGTGAAATGACTTCATTAGTAAAAATATTGTATGTAGTGCTCGCATCAAAGATGCCATAAGACCTCTGGGCTGGGCTGATTTATTGCGTATGTCCTAGCGCATAAAAATACATGAAAGTTGAAGTATTAGTGTGTGTGTGTGGGTGTGTGTGGTTGTGTGTATGTTGTATTAAAATATTACTTGTCATTGAGAGTTAGGAACACGTCCTCGGTAAACCCACACGATTTCACACATTACAGCAGCTTGCATGGGAAATTTTATGTAAATTTAACAAGGACATAACCAAAAGGCACCTAAAAGTTGGCCATACGAGCGGCAAAACAGAAAACATAAAGCGCAAATTAATTGAGGCAACAAACCGGCAACAGAGAAAGCGAGAGAGATAAATATATGAGAAAAGCAGGGAAGCTGCCGTTGCCTTTGGGGCAATTTCGTCTTTTCTTTCTTTCTACGTCTTGTTTTTTATTTGTATGGCAGCTGGGCAAAGGGTCGGAAATGGCAGGAAGTGGTTGGCAAAAGCTAAAGCTATACGATGCCTGATTCCGGTGTTTGCTTAGGCGCCGTAATTATCTTATGATACGGCCATTCCATTTAGAGCATAGAAAAACTCTCCCTCTCTCTCTCTCTCTGATGCTATAATTTTTAGAATTATTTTGGCTTTTACTCTGCGCAATTTTGTTGAATATTTAATATTTATGTTTTGTTTAATTTTATGTTCAAAAGTAAACAGAGCTGCTAAAGAGAACCCTTAATGTTTATGAATGTACATTTTCTTGGATACACACGTGGTATTCATATGGACAGACGTTCGCATAATTAAGGAATGAATTAGATTTAAGACTCTACTGTAGTAATCTTTGTAATCTGTAATCTTTGCCCAGAGCTGACTGAAGCAAGGCAACTGCTTCTGGCCAATCTTTTCTATTTAATAATGCTAAAGAGCATTCACAGAGCTTCATTTCCTTTTTTGCTAAATGAAACCTGACTAGTTTGTAGCTTCCTTTGGCATTTCTTTAGCTACTTTTGCATGTCTACTAAACATATTTTACTTTTTGCATATTCGCAGTTGACTTTGAGTCGTCGCCGACTCGTTTAGTTGGCATTGATGGTCAGTTTCATCGCTGGCTTATTAGATTTTTCTCCTTCTGTGCTGTGACCTTTTTGTTGGAGCAGAGTGAATCGCCAGCATTCGCTACCCATTTCATTCGCCCGTTGCCCTATTTCCACAGCTTAAATATTATATATTGTATTAAATCACCCTCGTCAATCAATTGCGTTGACATGCAACGGACACGCAGCGCGCGGAGCTTCTCAGCGTCTCAGATTATTGTGTTTAATAAAAAATTAAGTGCAGGGTTCAAAGTTCAACCATTTCAGCAGCTGCTTTAAAGGAAGCAACAGAACGAAAGAAAAAAAAATGTAGAATGCGCGTTGCGCACAAAAAATCGCTCATCCGCCACATTGGCCGCATTGGCAATGCGCGTCACGTTTCAATTGTTTCAGCGTGTGCTTGGACAAACACATGTAGGGAACACATTGAGATGTAGAAAAAATCCACTCTGTATGGCATAATACATATTCGCGCGCAACGGTCAGAGCAAGGACAAATGCCAACAAGTGCAAGGACATGAACGTTATCATTACAGCAAAAGGCAGCAGCAGCAGCAGTAGCAGCAGCAGGAGTAGCAGGAGCACCAGCAGTTGTTGATTTATTGAATGCTAAGTGCTTGCAGCAACTACAAAAGTGCAACTTTAAAACTTCTCATTGGCAGACCAAAGAAATCCGCTGGGAACTTGTGTAACAAGCCAATTTGAATAACTAAACAAAGCTCATAAAATACGAGCATAAAACAAGCATAAAAAACTGTTTTAGTAAATTGTAACCACAAGGCAATATAGAAACTTTATCATAGAGCATGGAAGGGCAAAGTCTGTGTACTTTAAAAATAAATAACAGGCAACTCGACTGGATGTTGCTCTCCGCCATATAAAAAGAAATAATAATCAAAAGTTACATGACTTTTCTCTTAGCTAAAACAAATGCCCATATTATCTATACGAATCACAAATATATATATGTATGTATATAGACATCATTTATGCATTGCAACATTGAATGTGTTACACATTTCGAAATGAAATGTTGTTGCCCTGTTGGTTAGGGCATGCCACGTGATGGACGCTCGGGTGTAAAAAGTTTTCCGCCTGAGCGTCAACTTAATTATTGAATGGCCCGGAACAGGCGAGCCGGGAAACAGGTGTGCGAAGCAGCCGCATTTTGTATATTAAATGTCCGACTTAGAGAAAATTTTAAATTGAAAAACTTTGCGCGGCGAACAAATTAAAAAAGCCCATGTCCAAAACTTGGCAGGAGGCGGCAGACAGCAGGCGGCAGTCATAAGGCGAACAAATTCAACAATAAATCCGTTCAGCTTTAAGAGATCGAATGAATGAGATTCCCAATAGCTCAATAGCTGCAGCTGGCTGCATGCCTCCATTTGTTGCACGCAGTTCGAAAGTCACGTGCCGTCAAATTGATTGCCACACACACACACACACACACAGCAAGAATACGGCAAATGAATACGCATAAAAAATATAAAATGAATAAATAAATAAATTACAAATATATTCAATGCAAATATTTGCGATTCAGCGCATTTTAATTGTGGCCAATTTATTTACGTTGGCAAGTTAAATCATGCAAAAAATGTACGTTGATTAACTTTAATTTATGCCAGCCCTGAAAGCCAAATAAATATCTCTAATTAAACATCGGGTTGTCCTTAAAAAGTGCAGAGGACGCCATAAAATATATATATATATATGTATGTAGGGGAATAGCTTAACTGAATACCAACTCTTTAAGAATTGACTATTGTTTATCAGAAATTGTTTATACTTATACAATATATGTACAACATAGAAATAACTAATAGTATAATTAACTAACTTATACATAGTATTGTAGTATTAATTATATATTATATTAATACATTCCCCTCTTATACAAAGGGCAAACGATCTGCAGCTATTTGATGCTCTTCATATTTGGGCAGACTCATGCTTACTTAGGAGAGCAAACATTGGGTGGATTGCTTGGGCTGTGGACAGGGCCTTGCACTCAATTTGACGGCTCTGTGATGGTGCTTAAGGCGAGGCCATTGGAGATTGCTGGCCAGACGGCGCCGCCTTCTTACATGTGTTGATGCCATTAAAGTTTTCATTGCTTGATTTGACATGAGCCAAGGGCAACACAGAATTTCTTGTGCGGGGCGCAGCCCCAACACTTATTTGCCGTTGTCCTCATTGCGAGCTGATGGATGGAGACGCAGGGAATGGATGCTGAATGGCCTATCTGTTTAACTGCTGCTTACACGCGTCTCCCTCCCACCCAACGCAATCTCAATCTCTTCCCATCTGTGTTTCATTCGCTGTCTCTCTCAGTTTTATGAGCTTTTAAAATGCTTGTTCAACAACTGAAGGCGAATCCCTTCATGCGCTACATAATATTGAACTCCAGCTGATGACGATGATGAAGTGAGAGGCATCCCTGCTGGATCCACTTGATTTATGCCAACTGCAAGAGCCGAAAGTTAAACTCATTTTCTGCGTCTGCTGCATATAAATTTCGTTAGTAGTTGCAATGGCGCTACGATTACGATGGCCCAGCCCAAGCAAGACAAGGCCAACTTTATGTTGCCCGAAAGTATTAAAACTTTTTTCGTTGCTGCGCCTTTGATGCTTGAGCACAGACACCTAGCATCGGCAGCTGGATGTGGGCCTGCCCTTAGCGAAAGTGGCCAGACTCAGCTGCATTCGTTTTTAAATAGCTAGCTGAAAAGGCGTGGCATGCATGTGTGGCAACTGGCACCTGCACTTCCTCTCCTCTCACTCTCACTCTCACTTGCCAAGCCATCATCGACTGAGCATCACTTCGATTGACAGATGGCTTTGTAGTGTGCTAGCCGATTTACAGCTAGGCTCATGCTGCTGCTGCTATTGCTGCTGGTACTCCTGCTTTTGCTCCTGTCGCTGCTGCTGCTTCTACTCCTTCTGCTGCTCCTGCTGCTTCTGCCCTTTCTGCTGCTGCTGCTCCTACTGGCCCTGGCACTGCTGTATCTGCTGCTCCTGCAACTGATGCTACTCCTGTTCCTGCTGCTGCTGCTCCTATTGCTCCTCCTCCTACTGCTGCTCCTAAATCTCTTGCTCATACTGCAGCTGCTGATACTTCTGCTCCTCCTGCTGCTGCTGCTAATACAGACCCTGCTCCTGCTGTTGCTCCTCCTCCTACTGCTGCTGTTTCTACTGCTGTAGCTGCTACTCCTACACCTCATGCTCCTGCTGCTGCTTAAGGTGCTACTCCTGCCACTGCTCCCAGTCCTTCCCAAACTGCTGCTG
This sequence comes from Drosophila navojoa, assembly GCF_054131105.1. Classification (NCBI taxonomy): domain Eukaryota; kingdom Metazoa; phylum Arthropoda; class Insecta; order Diptera; family Drosophilidae; genus Drosophila; species Drosophila navojoa. The sequence goes on from NC_142892.1 coordinate 16,114,818, forward strand.
CTACTCCTACTGCTGTTACTCCTGCTCCTGCTGCTGCCTGGTTGACATTTGCTGAGACGTTTTGCTTTCAACTCGCGGCCATTTTTATTGCCTGCCATTTTACAAAATGGTGCAGACATAAAAAATGGGCGGCACGCAATGCGGCAACTTGTTGGCTCTCTGATTTGCCTCGATGCGCTGTTGGCCACTTTGAGTCGCGGCTAAGGCTATTAAAGCCTTAATATAGTCAAGCCGTTTGACTCTTTGGGATATTTTGCCTGCCCGGCTGCCAGTTCGCCCATTTGTATGCGCCCTCACGAAATGTGAGCTCGAAAAACTTGTGCCCAATGCTCCGTAACTTTAGTTTAATAGTTGCCCGCGCGAGTTTCGCTTTGGCAACTCGCGACGCCTTTTAATGCAAATTATAACGTTGCCGGCGCCAAAAAGTTGCTCGTGCTTCAACAATTTCGTGTGCCAAAGATTAAATTCAACGTCCTCCGTAAGCCAAGCCCCGACTGCATCAACTGCTTTGCTCTAGTAGTTGAAGCGACGTCGATTTCGTCAGGCGTTATTCCTCAATTTGTGTGGTTTGAGTTCAACAAAGCAGCAGGTGAGCAAGATAAGAAAAAACTTTTCTACCTGAATTACTCAAATGAGAAGCAGTACATGAGCTTTCCTGAACACTTTGTGAACAATAACAGCTTTTCACAGTCCACAGTTCATTTCTATATTTCTACATGAGAATGCAATTTTTGGTTGGCAATAAAGATAACTTTATAATTGATTGACTGTAAAATATACATTCAAAATAAAATAAAAATTGTTCACAAAAAAAATTGTTTTTTGTTTTAAATAATATAGTTATAGTTGAAACTAATTTTTTAAATTTCTGTTGAATTTATCTTATTATTTTATAAAATGCAAATAACTGTTAACCGTTTTATTTTGTACGCTCTGTTCACGAGACAAGAGAAAAGATTTATACACACTCGCTCTCGTTCTCACCAGGAGACTTCGTTTCTTCTCGCTTCTGTTTTCTCTTCATATTTGTTATATATTCAAATGCAATGCAAATTTTTATTTCCGGTTGAATATTGATATGCCAATTTCCCATATACTTTTGGAGGGCATTCGAAATAACGACAAGTCCTGCCACTCGATTTCTAAGATTTCCACTCTGTATTCTGTATTATTCAGCATAGATTTCTCCCATTGTCCGCGCAGGCAGCCTCCGGTGCAGTTGCATCCGGCTATGTCGCACGGACCACGGCCACAATACGTTCCCCGGAGTGGCTTTCCATCGCCGCATATCTTGATGACGCAGTTGCCGTCATCCGATCTTCGGCCATTAACCACGCCGCAAGGTCCATTCCGCACTCTGTACTTTACGACCATTGCCTCGGCACAGCATGAGGCACTTGCAGCCGGCGCCTGCAGCACCAATAGCCAGAGCAGGCCGAGCACAGCTATCAGCCACGAGAACTGAACCATTTTATGGCACACAAGAGATGAGATCGACTAATTTCTTCTCTGGCAATCTATGAACGACTGATACTAAATGAGTTCTAGAGCAGTTACTTATATACGAGTGCAATCACTTGTCGGTTGGCTTACATATGTATGTATGTATGTATGTATGTATGTATGTATGTATGTATGTATGTATGTATGTATGTATGTATGTATGTATGTATGTATGTATGTATGTATGTATGTATGTATGTATGTATGTATGTATGTATGTATGTATGTATGTATGTATGTATGTATGTATGTATGTATGTATGTATGTATGTATGTATGTATGTATGTATGTATGTATGTATGTATGTATGTATGTATGTATGTATGTATATATGTACTATATATATAGTATCATTTAATAAGAAAATTGTAGGTTGATATTATGTGTATATATGCGTTTTCTGTTTAAACTTATCATTCTACATATAGTATATATATAAAGTGTTATCAGTTTTCATTGGTTTTCTGGTATTTTGCGGCATATATGCTGGAATTGTTGGCATTTGCTGGGAGTTTAGGGCTGGCTGCGCGGTTTGTATCTGCGGTTTCTCTGGTCTGACAACTCGGTCGCCCCACCCCACCCCCACCCCCTTTCTCTCTCACTCGCTCACTCACCCCATTCCTCGCTGTGTTCGGCTTCGCTTTGGCAGGCTGTTGTTGTAAATTTCTGGCTGCCATTCGTGAGCAATTTAATTGAATTATTTGTGCGCCGAATGCTCTGCACAGCCAGCGACGGCCCCTCTAATTGGCTGGGCAATGGAATGAAGGCCACGTCTGAGGCGCTGGCGTTTAATTAGCTCGTCTGGCACTGTACGCACTCTAGGTGTACCGCAGTAGGGTTAAGCTGCTTAGCTCTCACTGAGGCGGCAGGCGACAGGCGGCAAAACGATGCCATCCATTATGTTGAAGTACGACGCCCTAATCAAATTGAGCTGCCAACGCAGCATCAACCTTTGCCAGTAACTGAATTTGTGTGTGTCTATCGGCAAATTGAATTATCTTTGACAGACATGAGATTATTTGCGTATCTATCTAGCAAATAGACCTACATACATGTAAACACCACAGAGACACTTTTAATATGCAGTTGAAGTCGCATCACTTTACTTTGTATATTACATATAATTTGGCTTATCAGCAAGAGCTTGTCGATTAGCGCTCACGCTATTGACCTATGTTTCAGTAGAAATCGTTATCTTTGGCTGCTACGAGACTCGTATAGCAAGCAGAGCTGCCATTGATGAATCTATTGTCTTCCATTATATGAATAAATAGAGATATAGTCCCTACTTTATATGCATTATTTGCCAAAGATTACGATGGATTGGAGCTAAAATAAGCTAGCGTCGCAGAGCTCCAGCTGCGATTAATAATTAACAAACTATCGCCCATTTAATCGACTATCTATAACAACAAATTAAGGGAGAAAAGATTAAAACATTTGGAGGATCAGAATATCTAAAACATATAAAACAGAATAGAAGAAAGTTAATTACTTATTTAGTAAGTCTAGACTGAAGCTGCATTTACTGACGTAAAAGTCCTGTTTAGAATTTAAAAGGTCTAAACTAAATGCGCTATAGATTCGAGGTTAATAAATGTATTATTATTCTGCTTATATATGAGTGATTTTATTTAAAGTAATTCAAGTTAATAAAGTTATTGTCGTGATTAATTAGTAATTATCTTACAATTTAATGACTTCTATAAAGATGATTGGCATAGCAATCTCTATCTCTGCTATTGGACCTGCTTCGCGCTCCACTCAATCAAGTTTTCTCTGCAACCTCAATGCTCACTCGAAGAGTAATCTGAAGACTTGTCTTTGCTTGCAATTGAGTGTTTGAATAAGAGAGAGATTAATTTGTGCAGCCCTCGTTACGTGGCGATAATTCCATATGGCATCGCGGCGCAGTGTTTATTGACATGGGCTGGCCTGGCTTGTTGGGCTGCTTGTCATGTCTGAGCTGCCATCAGCACGTCGCACACGTAGGCGCCATTTTTGAAAATAGCGTCAACGTCGGTTCCGCTGCGGCAGCAGCTAAAATTTTAGGGTATATGTGGGTACGTTTGAATTGAATCGAAATGGAAATCGAATGGCTGGCTCTGCTTATGAAGTCGTTAGCGCGTCTCCTGCCGCCGGCTGCTGTCGTTAGCGATATTGGCACATCGTCGAAAATAATTGCCGGAAATACAAAAGGAAAGCGGCAATGGCTTTGCCCGTGGCTGTGGCTCTGACTCCGACTCTGACTGTGGCCCTGCCTCAAATGAAATCAAATAGAATGCTGCGTGTAGGAAAAGACATTCGAATAGATTTTCAATTTTCTCATCATCTCAGAGAGAAGCACCACAAGCAGCTCAAATACGCATCCGACTCGCTGCCATTGTCCGTCCCATTGTACTCCGCCTACTGGCTTACAGGACGTATGCTCGGCTACAATTAATTACGATTTTTGTGCAAGTGCGTGTGTGTGTGTTGCCCTTACTTGAGTGGCTTCTTTTCAATTTCGATTGTGTGGATGGCGCCCGGGGTTCATTGACTGTCCGGCTAAGCTGACCAAGCGCAATCGCCGGACTGCAGCTGCCCTATAAAAACCAACGTCCTGTGCCTGCCAAGCAACATTCGCAACCGGAACAGCCGCGGGCTCGCAACACCTTCGAGAAGCAGCAGCCACAGTGCACATCCTCATTCAGGAGCTAGCGATCAGGCATCATCCAAGCAGCTACACTAGCATGGCCTCACTGCAGTTGCTGCTCTGCTGTGCGACAACCCTACTGATTGCCAACGCCTTGGAGCTGACGCCCCACCTGCTGAGCGCTGCCTCTAATGATCCGGCGAACAGCAAGGCCAAGACGCAGTACACACCCTTTCCGCTAATCGACGACGACGTCGATGTGGAAGCCGTTGAGATACCGCTAGATGTGGACCAGGATCAGGATAACGGCGACTCCACCCGCAGGCATCACTCACTGCCGCCAGCCTGGCTGCAGTTCGCCGACGAGCCCGTCCAGAAGCCGCGTGTAAGCAACAAAGCCTCCTTCGTCAAGCTGCCCGCAGGACAACAGCACAAGCATCCGCACGGACACGGACATGGCCACGGCGCGTGCACCATTGAGATAACCAGCAAGGTTCCAGGCCTCTGCCAGCCCATGAATATGGGCGTGGGCAGCGCCTGCATTTCCGGTGAATTCATGGAGGTCTACAGCGGGTCACACTGCAGTAATTTTTAGAGCCCGACTGCCTCTCTCTATGTGCCTCTGTCTCTGTCTCTCTCTCGCTCTTTAGTGTCTATGTTTAGTGGGTTTAATGGAGGAGTACGACTACCTGGTGCGCGTTTTGCAAATAACAAACAATAATATTTGTATAAATAAAGTATATTTAAAAACATTCGCCTTACAATTCTATTATGTTGAGATCAAGCTTACATATGCTGAATAGTTCAAAGATTTTCAGCAGCTTTACAGAATTCGTATACTCTACATGTAGTTATATATGTAAATGATTATTTATACAAGTATTTGATTTATACATTTTATTTTCAACATTATATTTTTCTCCTGAATGATTAGTAGTCATACGAATTGTAGTATATAAAATAGTAGTATCCATAAAAATGGTAGTAGACAGTAGTCATAAAAATAGTAGTAATCATAGAAATCAGTAGATAGTATCCAGGAAATAGCAGTATTCAAATAAATAGTAGTAGTCATATACATTGTAGTAGTCATATAAATAGTAGTAGTTATATAAATTCAAATTGTAATAGTAGTCTTGGAATTAGTAGTAGACATTCAGGTAGAAGAAATTATAGAAATGCTACAAGTTTTAAAAATAGTAGTAGTAATAAAATATAGTAGTAGAAATAAATAGTAGTAGTCATATAAATAGTAAAAGTCAGTAATTTTAGAAATATATAGGATCAGTCATAAATATAATAGTAGTCTTAGAATTCGTAATAGATATTCGGGTAGAAGAGATTATAGAAATGCTACAAGTTTTTAATATAGTAGTAGTAATAAAAATAGTAGTAGAAATAGTAGTAGAAATAGTAGTAGAAATAGTAGTAGTTCCGTAACTATTCCGCAACATTTTTGAACACGTTTATCATATTATTATAATTTTTTACTACACATCATATAAATACTACTACTACTACTATATGAATAAATCTATGGAATAGAAGCCTATAACAATTACACACGGCCTTTTAACCTTTAAGCTAAATACGAATTAAGATTTCTAATAAAATCGTTTTCAGTTTCCAAGCAAGCTATACCTTATAGTAAAATATTAAAAATAGGGCTCTATATACATTGCAATATTATGTGATTAATTTTGTTTAACTAAAAATTACAAGCTGCACATAAACACCATACCAATATCAACTAACAAATTAAAAATCTACTCTATATATAAATTTAAAAATCTAACAAATTCAAACGTAAGCAGTTCCTCATATCAAGACAAATCAAACTGTTATTTATGCCTATAAATATCATGAGCCTCAATCTCAATCGAACTAAAACCAAATATAGGATCTTTGCTTTAACATTTAAGAGAAACTCATTTTCTCATTTCGGGCTAGACACCTAAATCTGATCATAAAAACCTCAATCAAGTAAAAACACCCTAATATAGAATCATGCTGCTTAATCCAAATGTGGACCCCGTTCAGAAACTTACTCATTTCCTCATTTTGGGCCAGACCGTTGGCTTTGTGGGCTTGGCGCCCGGCACTGTGCTGGAGTTGCCAATGGCCACGCATTGGCCACCGAACACCTCCAGCAGCTGGGGTGCCCGGAAGAAGGGGGCGCGCTTCCATTCGCCAGGACCCACGCGGTCAATGTGATCGTAGATCAGCCCGGTGGCATCGATGGCACGAAACAGCTCCAGTTGCTGCACATCCTGCAGAGCGCTGCCCCAAACGAAGACGACCTGCATCAGATCCAGTCCCAGTTCCAGCAGCTTTTGCCTCTGCTGAAAGTTGTTGACATGGGCCGCAGTGCCGAGCAGCTCGGCGCTCTCGGCAAAGTTGATGGCTTGCAGAAATGATTGGGTTCTGAGATCCATGTACTTATCCCAGATGTCCGTGCGGCCCGTGGTCATCAGCATGACCGGAAAGGCTGTTTGCTTCAGCCGCATCATGGTGCAGATGTCGGCATCGAAGCTGGCGAAGATCAGCGGCCGCCCGCAGCCATAGTGCGCAGTCACCTCGATGATTCTGTCCACGAACACATTCTTGTTGAGCGACTGCGTGGACTCCAGGTCGCCCGAGGCCATCAGCTGCGGCCACTTGACTGCCACGATGAGGCCGAGGCTCTTGGGCAGCGCCTCGTACACCTCGCTCAACTTGGGAAACAGTCGCTGTGGCTGGCTCACGTTGCGCACATTCAGGTGTGTGTACTCCTGCATGCTCCAGCTCGTCAGCAGGAAGACGCGACTCGCCTTGAGCTCCGCATAGCTGAGCTCCCGCACGAGCACGTAGCGGAGATCGAAGGGATCCTCGACGCGCTGCGCATTGGCCCGCCTGGTGGTGTAGAAGCCAAAGCCACGCCAAACCACCGGCACGTAATCTCGCGTCAGCTGCACATCCAGGTGCACCATGTCGCCCTTGGCCCGCGGCACAGCCAGAAAACTTTCGATGGTGTTCTCCACGAGCGCCTGATGGCCGATGCCCAGGCCGCGGTTGCCCACGTCTAGGGTGGGCCAGTTGTTCGGCCAGTAGCGCTGGAAGCTGACGCGCAAATTGCTGCTGGCAGCATTCGGCATGGGTCGCACCACCAGATAGGGCAAGGTCAGCTGACCTATGACCTGCTGGGTGAGCTGACCCTGGATGGCCAGCTTCAGAATGCCGCGACTGCCGCGCAGCTGCTCGGGCAGTATATATGCCTCGCCCAGCGGCATCTGGACGGCGCCGGCGTCGGGCTCATAGATGGTCAGCCCAAAGGCATTGGACACATCCAGCGCCTGGCTGATGCGAAAGATAACAATGGCGCCTGGCGCATACTTGACGCCTTGGCGACCCTGCGGCCGAAAGGACGAGCGATTGTAGGCGTACCGCGACACCTCGATCAGCGCATTGTCCAGCACGCCCAGCGGCCGCAGCTTGAGGCGCAGCTTCTGCTGTGGGCTGGTGAGGCCAGCGAGCAGGAAATGCTGCTGCCAAACAAACTTCAGCTCGATGACGTATTCGCGCTGCAGCCAGCCGCGCTCCAGCGAGTGCCCGCCGCCCACCGATCGGGGATAGGCCTCGCCAAAGACATCCACGCCCGGCGGCCGATAGATCTCGTAGGTCTGCAGCATGCGCGCCACCTGCTGCGCCTCCCAGCGGCGCAGCACACGTTGGCCGGCGGCGTTCAGCGTATAGATGAGATAGCGATAGTAGACACGATGGCTGGCGCATATCCAACGACGCAGATACCATTTGCTGCGCTGCTTATTCTGGGCGCGCAGCGTCAGCGCCTTGGCAACATTCCAGGCACCCAGAGCCGGATGATCGCCGCTAACAGCGATGAACTCATCGACGGCCAGCTGGAGGTCGGGCCGCAGCTCCAAGTTGAATACACGGAAGAAGGGCAGGCAGAGAAAACTGCGCGCGGTTAGCTGAGCGGGTCGATCGCTATCAAAGATCTTGAGGGCCTGCAGCTGCGCCTGGCCAAACACAGACGATCCATTCAGAATGGTCGAATCAGCCGCTTTGCAAAACAATGGCCACAACAACAAAGCGATCCTATAGAGTATGCTAATTGATTTTAGCACTCGGTACATTTTCGTTCTTCTCCAAATTAGGCGGCAGCGGCAACAGCACCATCATTTCGCACAAAATGTCAAAGAAATAAAAGAAAGAAAAAAAAACTACAACAAAACTTGTTTTTTTTTTTTCTATCAACCGCACAACGCTAAGAAGACGCTCTTCTTGGTTGAGATCTTAGCCCGGCGCTAACTGACGATCGAATGAAAGAATTTCTTAATGTTCAGCACAGTTTTGTGGCTGGTGAAGCAGTTCCGAAAGCACTGAAAGAAAAATTGCCAAAGAACTATTGAAAATAAGCAAAAGCAATCATCAGATATTTTATAAATAAATATTATATATATAGAACAAATTTTGGCATTTATTTCATTTTAATTAAAATATAAATATAAAACAATATTAGAATTAAGTTTAGATTTTTTAATAGACATACATTATAATTTTAATTAATTTATTTTATTTTTTTAAATTACGAAATGAAACTGAGAATCGTTTTGGTTAAATTTGGTATTTGAATTTTCTAAAAGTGAAAATATAATTACGTGGAAATATTTCACTAGAAATAGTTTAGTTTAGACTTTATATAAATGTGTATTTTTTTTTAATTATATAAAATAATATATAATTATGATGGCATCAATTGCATTCAAAATATGATATATGTGCATAAAAATATTTCACTTGAATTTATTTTAGATTTTTAATAAATATTTATTTTTTAAATTTTCTATCACTATTAAGAAGTTCTCATAACTGAGTCTTAATTTGAATTTTTTTTATTTTATAATTTAAAAAAAAGATGTTATTTTACGTCAATATATTTCGGCAGAGAATGTCGCTCAGATTTTTAAAATATATTTATTATTATTGTACTTGAATTTTCTCTCAGTGTACACATTTTAGTTATTCCTCTTTGGGCTTGATTAATAAGTTGCCACGAACTAATCAGGTTGGCCCCGAAAATCGGCATATGCAAATTCCGCTGGTCGATGGGGAAGAAAGTTGGCAAGAGCAGCTCAGATATTTTTGTCGACAACGAGAGGCCTCAAATAATGCGGATTGTAGCCCAAATGCTGGTACTTGGACAGGTGCCAGCGCTGAATGGGCTCTTTGGAGTTCCTGATGCAGGTTTCCTTATTGACCAGATGAAAGTCATCGATCGATAGCTTCACGGTTTTCAGATAATTATCCACCAACTTGATTATTTCCCGTGATGGATACTCACGGCGCGTATAAACAATCATTTGCTGTCGGAAAAAGGGCAGCGAGCAATGCAGCTCTACGGCAATTTCACTATAGTCCGTGTAGGTGATGCGGTTCCAATACATGTCCACTGAAAGCCGTTTATAAGCGTAATGAACTATTCGATTAGTTCTTTACGAGAGCTTCCACTTACTCCCTTGAATCAAACATCTGTTGATTACATCCGGGCGCGTGGCGTAGATAAACCAAATGCCCTTCATCTACAAGCACACACACGCACATATGTATAGTCAATATGTATATAGCTCAACTGTTAATGAATTATTGTAATTATTTATCTGGTTCGAGATCAAGACACACTTCATTCACCTGTTCCTCGATCACTGGAAACTCTTCGTACAGACACTTCCAAGCGCAACGCAAATCCAGAAGTGACGCACACAGCGCACACAAAAATAGATTCCAATGTGGCCCCAAGCGGCGATTCGCAGTCAACATGGTCTTTATCTTTAGCTTCATCTGCATGCAAATGAGTCGCTCCACAATTGAGCGTGGGGCACTAGGCCGCGGCTAACTTGTTTCATATTATTACCAATGCTTTCTCGCTATCTTCATGGATCGAAAGAATTCGTCAGAGATTATTAAATAATGCCATATCGAATTTATTAAATGAATATTTTCTCTATTACTCACTCACACTCTCACTCACGCCTGCGCAATTGTTTCTCTCTCTTTCTCCCTCTCTCTCTCTCTCTGTCTAATTGCTCTTCTTCCATTCTGGGGTTCCCAATCTCTCTGGTACCTTATTATCTGTAAATCACCTTCAATCTGTCTCCCTCTTTTGTTCGGTCTCTCTCCCTCTCTTTCCCTCTTGTGTTACGCATACTTTTATATCAAATTTAAATGTTTATTTAAATGTGTATTTAAATGTATTTAAATTTAATTTAAAGGTTTGTTTAAATTTGATAAATATTGAATTGATTTCTTTTGGGTTTTCAATATATTTTTATTGCTTTTTATTCTTTGCAGAAAGCTCCTATTTAATTTCTTTTTTTTTTCTCTTTTTTCATTTTTGTTGTATTTTGTTAGCATTTCATACCAAACGTTTTTTTTTTTTCTTTGTTTTACCAACATATTGTCACATTTTAAATCATTATAATATAAATTTAAAGTATATATCAATCATTCTCTTTTTTATTTTTACATAAAGCCATGTCCGTTTGCTTTTTTTCTCATTTTTTTATGAATGAAATTTATAGCATTGTCTTTTATAATTTATACAAAAATAGTATTTTTTTTTTTTCATTTCTTTTCATTGTTCATATGAAGCAGAACAAGGATTAAAAATTTGAATAGCAGTTAAGCATATAAATTTAGTTAAAAGCTTTTCATTTTAATTCTTTCATAGAAATTAGTAATTTATATAATTAATTTTTCCTTTCCTGAGCTCGCCAGCGAAACTTTTCTGTACAATTTTTGCTTTCGGCATTAATTTGAATAAATATAAAATCAATTTGCTTAGAACGAAATACAAATATAGCTTCAATAAGACTTAAGCTGAGTTCACATTGATTATTACAAAATATATATATATAAATTTGTTTCTCTGATATTTACATTCTATGGATAGGTGCGCAATAGTATATACAAGTTCTGGTTATTTGGTGTAGATCGCTAGCTTGAGTAATCTATTTTCTTTTTTTTTTTTTTTTGTGATCTCAGTGTAATAATTAAGACTATGTTTATGGGCCCATCCCAATGGCCACCCTCAATACCCATCCCTCATCTCCCGGTTTCCCCACTTACATTCTGCATTGAGCCTCGAACTCGGCGAGCAGAGCGCTGGAATTGAAGAACGATCGCTGCTTCGTCTCGGGCATATAGAGATCGCTGCGATCGTAGCAGGTGGCCGTGGCTCCAATTTCCGTGAAATACTTGACGCGCTCCTTGGAATTACAGTCGTCTCCCCAGATGACGATTATCTGGCCCTGGACACGCGCCTGCTCCAGCAACTGGGCAGCGTTCTCGCCCAGAAAGTCCTCGGCATGTGGCGCCGTGCCGGCCAGCTCGAAGGCCTGAGCATTGTTGACTGCGGCCAGGAAATTGCGCGTGCGCAGATCACTGAACGGCTGCCACTTCTTGGTCTCGCCCTGAGTGAGGAACATGACGGGGAAGATGTTCTGCTTGAAGCGCAGCATGGTGCACATGTCGGCATCGAAGCTGGAGAAGATCAGCGGGCGGCCGCAGCCAAACTGAATGACCTCGTACAGCACACGATCCGCAAAGAAGTTCTTGTCGATGGTCTGCTCCGCCTCAGTGCCGCCGCCCTGGCGCCGCTGCGGCCACTTGATCTCCACATCGATGCCCAGCGACTTGGGCAGCTGCTGCAGCACGTCGACCAGTCTGGGGAAGATGCGATGTTCCGGCCGTGGCTCCGCATTGTGTGCAGGATACTCCATCACCTTGCCATTGACCACCGAGAAGATGCGCAGCCGCTTGAGCAGCTCATAGTTGATGTCCTTGATCAGCACGTACTCCAGCTGCTCGGGCTTCTCGATCAGCTTGCCCGGCGGCGCAGTGCGCAGGCCAAAGTCGTGATAGATCACTGGGATCCCATCAGCCGTCAGGTGCACATCCAGCTCCACCATATCCGCATGATGTGCATAGGCGCTCAGGAACGAGGCGATTGTGTTCTCCCGCTCCAGCGGCGCCTCGGCAATGTAGCTCTTGCCATTGCCGCGATGGCCCACATCCAGGTTGGGCCAGCTGCGCGGCCAGTAGTGGGCGTAGGTGGTCTTGAAGTCCAGCGGCGAGTACTGATATGGCTGCACCACCACATAGGGCAGGCGTAGGCGAGCCAGCGTCTCCTCCGGCCGCTCGGCGGACTTGATGTGCAGCTGCAGCAGTCCCTCGCTGCCCACCAGCTGTGCGGCACTCAGGCTGGCACTGCCCAGGAGTTCTTGGTCCAAGCTGTAGCACTCCAGCCGGAAGTTCTGCAGCATCATGCGATCCAGGGGCAAGGTGATATGGAAGATGACAATATCGCCTTTCGTATACGAAACGCCATGGACCGGCTGCAGCTGCAGTTGGCTCTTGCCGTACAGCTGCTTGCTGTACTCTACCACCAGTCCGGCGGACTCCTCGACGGGCACGATTTTCAGCTGGACATGCTGGGGATCGAAGGTCTCAATGTCATGCACCTGGAACATCTTCTCGCCATTGAACTTCAGCTGTACGATGGCCTCGTGGTTGAGCCAGCCCCGATGCACCTGGGCCGAGCTCTCGTCCAAGCTGGTCAAGCCGAAGACATCCAGCGGGCCGTGGCACTGCTGCTCCGGGCAGGGATGCAGCACGCGCGGCTTGAAGTGTGTTTCCCAGCGACGGATTTGCTTGTAGCCCGCCGCGTTCTCAATGTAGACAAAGTAACGGTACTCCAGCTGACGGCAAGACTGCAGCCGCACATTAGTCTGCCAGGTGAGATCGTCCAAGCGCTCGAGTGGCACACAGCGCGACAACTGCCACTCGCCCAGGGCCTTGGCATCGCCAGTCAGACCCAGTTGCTCCTCGGGTGCCAGCGGCGTCTCCAGCCGTACATTGAACTTCCTCATCGTGGGCCTGCAGTTGCCAGCCAGCGAAGCCGACTCGAGCAGCTCGTTGCCGGTGCCGCCATAGTTGTTGGCAGTGATGGCTGCTGCAGCATCGGCGCACTGTAAAACAGATGAGACGACAAGGCCAAGGATTAGTGAGATGGCGAGCATGGCGACAACTATGAAATGCGCGCAGCAACTGAATGCCAAAAGCATCAGACAGCGGCTAAAATACACCGAAAACTAACTGAACGATAAGGAAGCTGCGACAGCGTACGAATCAGTTATATTATTAGAATATGGATCGCAGGTTATCAGATGCGCTTCATCAGCTCGTGACTTTGGCGCAAGTGCAAACAGAATCACGTGTTGACCCCTCCCCCCAGACGAGCTGCGATTGCGATGATGACTTCAAGAATTTCTAATTACGCTTTAATCAGCCACTAGTTCAGGCTGGCTAATCAGAGCAGACCCAATTGTCGAATGTGCTACGATCTATATGTATATATGTACATATAAACATGTTGACTGTCTTATAACATACATATGTATATGTGTATATATGTACATATGTACAGTATATGATATACATATATACACTATGTTTACACGACCGACACGTGTCAACCGAGCAGAACAACGCATTGCGATCTACAATTCTATAATATATTTATATATATATATATATACATATATACGTATGTATATTTAAAATATATAAATTGTGGTCTTTGTACCCGAGAATACATGGCTAAACAAAGAAAACAAGGAAAGTGTGGCGTGTTTGTGAATACAAACTATGGAAGTCAAATATATCAACAACTACAATATATAAAGTATTTCTAAATAAATCTAAGTTTAAGCTAACTTTTTACTACAATATAAAGATGCGAATAAAAATTGTAATCAAAAACGGATATTTAATATAAAAAACGTTATAAGAGCACACGCATATATCTAAATTCAACTCTATGAGTATAAATCAAAATAAAGCTTATCACAAAACAATCAAAACTTTGAACTTCTATCAAAGAACTTTTGAAAAAGCTAACAAAAACGCGCGCGCGTTTTAAAACGCACTGTCGCGCGCGATTTACCTGTGCATAGAAACGCGCGCGCTGCTGCCAACACAATCGATGTACTTGTCGCTGTAGTTGTAAACAACGTTTCATGACGTCACTGTGGCGGCTGCCCTAGCAACCAAAAGCGAAATGTTTCTAAATTTATGCATACAAAAGCGACACTTATTTAACGGCTCTTATTGTTGCCACGCGATCACGTGTTAGGGTCGCGATTTTATTTTGATCAACTGGGACGTCGAAATTTATAGAATATTACAATTTCAACAGAAAGAAGCGCCCACGCAGCGCGAGTCGAATCGGGCCAACAGAAACATCGAATGCGAATGGCCAAAATTTAGCGCTACAAGCCAAAAAATCAAAACAGCAAAAAAAATTAGCACCGACTTTTTCGGGAGAATCGTTCTATAAAATTTGGCAGCTATTACGATGCCAACTATATATACCTATATACTAGTTTGGCTTAGTTTCCGTATGTTGTTTTTGCTTTTTTTGTTACTGTGTGTTACGTCAATCATTTGGCCAGGCCCCTTGCGCTCTTGGCACAATTTTGCGAAGCCTTGCTAAGGCTTTCAGAACAAAAAGTTTTGCCAACAACTTCTGTAGCAACAAGAAATTTCCAAGAGACTTAAAACACCTGAGAGTATGAAATATATACATACATATGTCTATAATTTAATTAATATTTTTTTTTGTTTTTGTTTTTTGTCGACTGATGAAATAAGCCTAATTTCGCTAATAGCAATGTTTTTCGTCTTAATATCTTTGGCACGTGTTGCCAACCAAACTCTCTCTTGCTTGCTCTCTCACTCTTAAGCAGCTGAGCTTTTGCACTCATATGTTTTTTGTTTTGGGAAATTTCATGTAAAAAGCTCTTTTGGTACATTCTCTTGACTCTTCTCTCTATTTACATGCAGCGTAAAAGACAAGTTTCTTACCATCTGCCTAATTGTGGTTATTTAAAGGGAAATCGCGTTGTTGTATTCTCAAGATTAATTGAAATCGATACGTTCATAAATTAATAGTTTATATTGGGCTTGTAAATTGAATAAGCCACAATCTTATCGAGCAACAGATTCAAGTGCCACTTATGTGAACAAGTTTTTGCGACTCGAAACCCGATAGCAACAGCGAAACTGTGGCATGAACACGTGACACCAACAATTTGCAACATGTGGCAAAGCTTTTTGCAGAGAAAGCATAAGGGCCAAAAAGCAATGGGGCTACAGTTGCAGATGAGTCAGCTAGCAATAATCAATTTTCTGTTATTATAAACAAGTTATATATGTAGAGAGAATATGATATCATGTATAAATAATTTCAAGGAAGGCCTAACTAACACAAAAAAAAGAATCAAATGGGGACACAAGTAATGCGCAGCTCATGTTTCATCTAATATACGTGAAAGTACATGATTTTCTAATCTATATAGTCTATACTATATATTCTTATATACTAAGTATTTAAATTTGACAAGCAGCTTTGACCTTCAGCTAAAGCAAAATGTCAAAAGGTACAATGGCATTTGCACATTGCACTGCACATTGACGTCAGATGGAGCCAACTGCGATGTAATTTACTGCGATATTAGAATAAATCCTTAAGGATATTTACATTTTGCATGTGCTCATCGAGCGATTGGATTTCCAGCGGTGTTAATAACATGGGTACAGACATCGTAACTGTGGCACAGATTTCGTTATGTATATATATATACTCTTTTGAGCACACAGTAATATTGAATGAAGAAATTATAAGTTGTTTATCACAGTTAAGTTTTCTTTGTTTTGTATTTTTCTCTCTTATTTTGCACAACGCGTCGTATGCGCAATTTAATGCTTAGCTAGGCAAGCATTTTGTACTAGGTTCAAGTTTTTGGTGAATTTCTTCAAGTTGATTGAGTTGTTTTTTGTTTGCTTGACTTGTTTGTATTTAATTTTTTTTTAGTTAATATCCTTTGTATTTGGTGGAAGGACGTTCTAGACGTTCCGTCGTCGTTGACCGACGTTGCATTCGCAACTGTTCCCAGCGCTTTTGTTGTGCGCGCAATTTAAACGAATTCTTTTTATCGTAAAGAGCTCGTGAGCTGCAAAGCTTTTGCTGCCTGTTTTCGTTGTGTTTGTGTCTGTCGACGACGTTGGCGGTTTGTTTTGGTTTTCAACTTTCGGGGTACAGTTGCGGCTTGGACTTTTTATTATAAAATGTTGTTGGCCTCAGCTGGCGAGAACAACAAAAACAGTTCATACAACGTGTATACTAGACTAATCTAGATATATGTACGTATATATAGCCGACTTTATGATACCCTAAAAATAATTGCTGATAAGCCAACAAAGAGGCCAACAAAGAGACTCAAGTCATTAAATTTTTGATGTATGCATATAGACATATATATATAATGTACATTGAAGTTACTCAATATTCGCATTATGAAAAATGATTTCCCGTTCATACCTCTCATTCAGGTCAGTGTTGGGTGCATCCTCACATAGTCAATTGCCTATAGGGTATAAGTAAAGCGTGCAAATATTTGTATACAAATGCCTTATAAAACACATAGCAGCCACAGCTGAAAAGCTCAACATCAGCAAACGGCACACAACAAATGCCAACTGTGAGAGTGAAAGAGAGCGCGTGCGAAGAGCGAGCAGCAGCAGCTCAGTCTCACACACAGTCGCCGTCAATCACGCACTGCTTCAAACAAAAACGTGTTGGTCGTGTGCTTGGCGTCGGCGTCGCTGTTGCAGCGCACGTGTAAAGTTTTCGGTTGCAAGGGGCGTGCTTGTCGGGCCCCTCCTAATGCCGTTGCTGTGTGAGCTTTTGCTCTCAATGCCTGGCCGCGTCTCTCTCAAAAGAACCGGTTTGGGTCGGTTGTGCGGTCATTGTTTTCCTGTTGTTTGTTTACGTCGGCCGCCCATTCGAGTTGTTGATAACGCATAATAAACATTTCGTACGAGCTCGAAAGCTTTTTGCCCCCGTGTGCAAATCGCTTTGAATCCAAAGCTCTGCAGTCAAGGTCTTTCCTCTATGCGAGCAACGATCGTAATTATAGGCTCATGAAATCAGATGTGCGTGTTTGTGTGTGTTACCAGGCAACGCCACGCCCCACAACATATAAATATAAACATACTAGAGTAGATTATTTCAGATGAGCTGATGCTGCCTTTGTGACTTCGTTGCTCTATTTGCATAGTCGCAGCTCTCGATCGTTTTTCATTTGATTTATGTAAATTGTCTCTTTATTTTTTTGTTTTTATTTTACTGCCACCTTCGCTTCGGTCGTGTTTTGTTTTGTTTTTAAAATACATTTCACACTGCAAACACCTCATCAAAGTCCAAAGTGCAATTTGCTGCGGATAGTCTGCTCTCATAATTATATATGTATATAAATAAATCTTTATTATATATGTACATACATATGTATTCATAAGTATGTACATATACAGACAAACATAAACACATGCCCACATACAAATTAGTTTATTGACTATGTACGTGCCCTCGATCACTTCACACACTCATTCGATATTCTGGCATTGGTTTGTGTAAACATGTTTTGAATATTGTTTTGCCGTTACATTGTGACTTATTTTTGTTTATTATTTTTGTTTTTTTTTTTTTTGCAATAACAAAAGTTGTTTACCCCATTGAAAGCATTGCGATAATATCTCTGATAAGGCTGAAAATTAATATACAGCTGATTAGCTGTGTAAGTTGTGCAAAGTTTAAGTACTTCGTAATCTTATTTTTACAGACCGGCTATTAACGACTATACTACACTCGCTCACACTAGAGCTTAACCCTGTCTATTTACAGCCTAATGAGTTGACTATGAATCTTAACATGAAAGAATATTTGTGAATCCCTCTTTTATATACAAATTAAATCTTTTATATTAAGCTAATTAATTAAAGTATTTACAATTGTCAAAATTTAATTATATAAAGTTAAATAAAATAACTTTGTTCATATATCAACATTCTCGCATCTACATGTTAAGATCGTACTAATTTCTCGTATGAATATGTCAAAAGACATACCTGATCAGACATGTCAGCGCGCGATTCACTACAGGTGCACGAGTGCATGTATGTATGCAAATTGAAAGTCGAACGCAGTTGGGAGGCGCAAGTGAAATTTACAATTTGTTTTCACTTGTATTTTAAGCGATTCGCGCTTTTTAGGTTGGCAAACAGTTCTTATCAAGGGATCGTATCACACTGGCGAGAGTTGGGAATATTACTGAGCACAGTTCTTAAACTATTTAACAGGAAGTCGCATTTTCGCAGCAGACGCCGGAACAACGTAAATACAATTAATTCAATTTAAAACAATAAAATTTGCTACCCCAGGCCGCACAAAGAGCCGATGATGGATGTCAACATCGAGATAAGCGACAGAGAGGCGCACAGAGCAGACAGTCAAGCGAGAGAGGTCTGTAATAAAGTGATTATCAGTGAAAATGGCATCAAGGTCCCATATGTATTGAGAAACTGTACCGTTGCCATCACGCTGTTGCTGCCAGCGTCTCGTTGCACTCTTTTGTGCTCTCCGGCTCCACAGACTCAGCTGGTGTTGTCTTAGAGTCACGCTCAAACAAGATGACCAGCTCCGTGTGTGTTGTGTGTGGAAACATGTCGACAGCAACAGCTGTCTTCGGATAGAACGGCTCCCCTTTGTACTGCTTGGACTCGGGCCGAGCTAACTCAATAAAATTGCGCTTGGCACTGTTGGGGTTGCATGACACATAGACCAATCGCTTGATGTCGCTCGCTGAGCGAATTGCGGCTATGGAGCGTGTGTCTGCATCAAAGGAGAGGGAGAACAAAATGTTAATTCAATTATCTAGTTAGAGTCCATCAACTACCTACGCAGTCCAGCGCGAGGGGGATCCACAACAGCTATTAAATCAATGGGTTTGCCCGGCTCCTGGCCATACACGGCCTCACGCACCATGCTCTTTATATAGTCGTCGGCGTTGCCCGTAAAGAACTTGCAATTCTTGATGCCATTCGTTTCCGCATTATGCTCTGCATCCTTGATGGCATCCGGCACAATCTCGACGCCCAGCACCTGTTTGCAGTGCTTGGCAAAGGCCAGGGCAATGGTGCCAGTTCCGCAGCAAATATCCAGCATGATTGTCTCCTGGCTGGGCGCAGCCAAGTCGATAGCCTGCTGATAAAGGACATCGGCGCCAGCGGTATTGATTTGAAAGAAGGCCAACGGACTGATGCGGAACTGCAGCCCTTGAATGGTGTCCGTGATGTGCGTGCTGCCCGACAGATGGGTGACAGGATTCACCATTTGCCCCGCCTCGCGATGCTTGACATCCTGATAGTAGAGCGAAGTGCATTTGTGGGTTTCGTTCTGCTCCGGCTGCTCATAAAAGGCTTTCAACTCCTGCTGCAGTTCTAGCAGCTCAGCTTCGTTCAGATTCGACGAGTATATGCCAGCCACCAGCATTAGTTCACCTGTGGCACTGGAGCAGCGCACCATCAACTGCCGGAAGTGGCCCACATTGCCATCGGGATTGAATGGCTGAAATTTGGATTGTCTGACCAGCTGCTGGAAGCTTCGCGCCGCCCACTTGGCTTGAGCTGGCAAATGTGGCAGTTCTTGCACCTCGGCCACCTCCACGGAGCCATCACTGTAGCTTCCCAGACGGAAGCCTACTACAATCTCTCCTGCGGCATTTTTGCCCACTGTAAACTCATTCTTGTTCCTATAGCCTTGCACAGTGGGCGAGGGCAGAACGCCCTTAAATTCAAACTTGTCCAGATGAGACTTGGCATCGGCATTCAGACGGCTCAACTCCTGTGTGTATTTCTTCAGCAGAGCAGACATATCCTCTGTCTTTTGCTCCAGCTGCTGCTCGTAGGGCATCTCAGCCAACGGACAGGTGGCCTCCACGGCTGTGCGCTGTCGCTTCGGTTTGACATCGCTGTCGTTCGCTTCCCCACGCCGTTTCTGCAGCGGATCGGCGGATGCTTTAGCTGCCACCGCTTTCAATATCTTGCCCTTCCATTTGTACCCGTTAAGCGTTTCCAGTGCCCGCTGCTGATCCGCCTGACTGCGAAAGCAAACGAAGGCAAATTCTTTGCGGTTGGGTGACTTTATTTTGGTCATGTCCAGCTTCAGCGTGTTCTTCAACAGCTTTTTGAGCTCCTGCATTGGATTATGAATATGTTATTAATGCAGACCTCTCAACTGCTGTATTCACTCACCCCAATGCCAAAATATCCCATATTCTTCACTTCTATTTTATAGATTTCCGAAGTAAATTCACTTCGCTCCAAATAATCGAATTCATTGCCGGCTTTTGGCTCTACTCCATCTGCAGCTGTTTCCACTTGTTGCTCCTCTGCTTCTTTATTTTCAGGAACGGCTTCGTTTGGCTCTGGCTGTTTCTCTACTGCAGTTGCACTCATTTTAACTGTTTTGTAAACAAAATCTTTGGAAAGTATTTAAAAACGTGCAACACGTGAAATTGTTTAATGCGTGCAAGAACTATCGCTAATGTACGATAGTTCGATTTTTACATACGCATGTGGTGGCTAGTCGATTAATGCACAGGGGCGTCGTTCACGCGTTGCCAACTATTGCAAATATTCAAACGCGAGAACCGCCAAAGTTTCTTTATGAAGCGAATAGTTGAAAATGATATTTTATTAACACGTTGAATGATGAATAAAGTTTTACAGTTGTTAAGCATTGTTTGTAAATCGCTCCAGTGCCGCATCTAATATTTGTTTTCTTTCTGTTAGCAACTGTTGCATCTCCGGCTCGTGTTTCATAATATTTGTGATTTCCTCCAAAATTTCGGCGGCTTTCTTCAGCTTCGCCTCGCATTCACTGGCCTCATCCAAGCGCATAGCCTGCGCCACAGTCGCCTCCTCCAGGGCAATCAGCAAGTTACCTCGAAAGATGCTCCAGCCGCTATCAAACAGATTCGAAATCTCCAATAGCTCCTCGCAGAGCTCCACTTTCCGCTTGAGCGAGGCGTCACTGAGCTCTATAGGCATTGATGTTAGATTATAGGATATTTATATGTTTCTTAGTGTAGGTAATTTAGTCTTACCGTCCATGCCAAAGCCTTTTACATTGCCATAGATCTGCGTCAGGGCATATTTCGCTTGCAGAATATGCGTATTCGTCTCATGCAGCTCCACGCGATGGCGATAGAGGAAATCCTCGAAGCTCTGCGGCGTTGTCTTGTCCAGCGATTCCAGCTCTGCCTCTATTTTCGCATCGTTTATCAAGTATTCCTTCGCGGATCTTATCACATTGCAAACCTCGCACCGCCAGTTGGCGGCATTTTGCAGTGGATCCATTGAGATGAACTAAATAAATAAATAAAAATTAAAATAATATGAATTATTAAATCAATAAACATATGAATAAAGAAATCAATGAAATAATTAATAATTAAGTAAATAAGAATAAATAAATAAATAATATATTAAAAATATAATAAATAGATAATTTAAAAAATAAAATTAAAAATAATAAATAATTAAATAAATAAATAAAAACATAAATTAATGTAAAGTAATGTATAAAAAATCAAGTATCAAATATAACTGAATTCCAATAAATAAGTAAGTAAATTAAAAAATAAAATAAATAAATAATAAATAATAATACATAAATAAATAATAAATAAATAATCAAATAAATGTATAAATTTATGAACTAAATATAAATAAATATAATATATAGCTGAATTCCAGTTAGAATTACCTTTCCCACTTTACACTTGGCACACATATGTGCGCCTGCATAGGTGCCCAGCTCGGTGGGATCTGCACAGCGCGCACAGGCGCACTCAAAGCACTTCACCTGCTTCAGGTGCAGCCGCCTTTGGATGGTGCTGCGCAGCTGTTGCGTGTAGGAGATGCTGAGGATTTCGCCCTTGGCAATCGGGCGTTTGGCCAGGAACACGATGTTCATGTCGTCGTCGAAGCGATGCCGCATATTGGGCACACAGTCGTGCGAGAACATGGCGCCACCTGGGAACAGGCCGCGCACCTTGATGCGATCGCCCGCCTGCCGCACCTCGAAGGCGTTCGTGTCCAGTATGGCAGCGATGCGCAGGATGTCCAGGTCCGGCCACTCGCGCAGCCCCAGCACCGTCTTGATGAAGGAGATTAGATTGGCGCGCAGCACCTGATACAGCGGCGTCTCCAGACGCTCCTTCAGGTGATCCTCGAGCTCGCACAGGCGGGCGAATGCCGCTGGCTTCGACTGCTTCAGTTGCATGCAGCGCAGCAGCATGATCACACAATACGCCGACTCCTTGCCCACCGGCTGCCCCGGATTGTAGTTGATCTTCGACTGAAACTTGCTGGCCGCCATCAAACGACATTCGTCCACATGGAATGCGGACTTCTCGCACTCCGGCCCGCACAGCGGCCAGCTGCAGGCGCTGCATTTGTAGTAGTTGCGGGCCGGCTTCTGCGGCGGCAACAGATTCCTGTGGCAGCCCAGGCAGATGGGCATCGAGGCCACCTTTGGGCCCAGCACCAGCGGCGCCTCGCGCATGATCAGCTCGCCCATCCTGATGTCGCGCGTGGCACGCAGATGCCTGCCCAGCAGCTCATTGCTGGCCAGCTCGTAGCACTTGCACTCCGATTTGTGGCCTCGCTTCCAATGCTCCTTCTGATGCTCCCGGCTGCAGTAGACCACGTTGCGGCAGGCCGCGCACAGCTGTGTGGCATGTGCCTGGCAGTAGGCACACTTCGTTGGCGTTGTCATCTCCTGATCCCAATCCTGGCCCCAGCTGAACACCGATATCTTCTCTCCGCCTGTTTGCGTAACGTTCGACGTTTGAAAATTCACTGAAACAAACAAAAAATTTCTTTTGTGTCTCTGGCGCATCCGCGCGATCTCAATCTTGATCTTCATCTCTTGTCACTTGGCACACGACGATTTATTTTAAGACCCCGACCGACTCGAACAATACACAATTTGTGTGTCGAAATACATATCCACACACACTCTCTCTCTTTCCCTCTCTCTCTTTTCGACTCTTCCGCTTCATTATCTCTCAGTTATGCTCTCTTTCTCTAATATAATTGCTCTATTTGTTTTACTGTATTATTAGCTATTTAAAACATGTTGTTTTAATAAAGCTATAAACATAGAATAAGATGTTCACCAACATAAAGCTAATTATAATTGTACGATAATTATACGAAAAACATTTGCTCGAAGTCGGACTGAACAGAAATAGTAAAATAAATTGTCGTCTGCAGAAAATGTCTCCTGAATTTCTATAAAATATGCCCCAAATGTATAATACTGATTTTTGTCTATAGAAAATATCTTCTAAATTTGATTAAAAAATATTTCTGAAATTGCCATAAAAAATAGTTTCTGCACAATTTACTTATCAACTGCGAAATTCTATTCCATTTCGATCCAATTCTTTAGACGTGATTATATTTAGTTCTTAAGAAAAAAAAAGCATTTATTAACACTCTATCTGGCATCCATAAATTGACTGTGATTAGCTCTAATTATAATACAAAATGGAATTTAATTTATTAAAAATTTAGCCGAAACTATGGATAGAGTCAAAGAAGAGGCCATTATACAGCAAATGAGCCAACACATGTTTGATGTTCGAAGAGAGACCTGAAATGGTGATAGAAACTCCTAAGTACAGCACGCACTTATATCGCATAGAACTCCAACTCCAACTTGAGGGCTAAGGCTGAGCCATGCTCGATTGCAAGGTGAGAGGCAACCCAAGAGAGTGGAACAATAAGAAATGCAGTTGAACATTCCGCACAGAGTTACGATCCAGCTGAGAGCATATAAGTATTA
Organism: Drosophila navojoa; assembly: GCF_054131105.1. Classification (NCBI taxonomy): domain Eukaryota; kingdom Metazoa; phylum Arthropoda; class Insecta; order Diptera; family Drosophilidae; genus Drosophila; species Drosophila navojoa. The sequence goes on from NC_142892.1 coordinate 16,138,770, forward strand.
TACATATTTTCCCCTACCAGATCGATCTACCTAAAGTAACTCAGCTTGGAGTTGAGCATAATTCCTCATTAAAGAGTGAATAGCTGGAGTATAAAATAGTTAAATGTGTGTTAAATGATTTGATTACCTCTTAATTTTGAGCCACCCTAATATACTTGTATTCCATATTCCATTTCAATAAAAACTTCAATTGTTGCATTTAAATTTTAGCAATTCAATAATTTATTTAGTATTTCTCATAAATTCTCTATATGCATATATGCACATATATATAAATATGCCTTTATATATATATATATATATATATGCAAACATACATATTTTTATATATATATTTATATTTATATATTTATACGCAGTTAATTAATGTATTGTTTAATTGGAAATCAGTCTTTTTTTATTATTTAAATAAGAGTTAAATGCATTGTTGTTGTTGTTGTTGTTGTGCTTTTTTGTTTGTTGTTGTTTGTTGATGGATGAAACGAAGTCGGATTAATCAAAGGAAATTAAAATTAATTATAATTATGATAAACATTAATTGAACTATCATTTATGGTAATTTGTTGTTGTTGTTGTTGTTGTTGTGATTGCATTGATGTCTTGTGTCTTGTTGGTTGATTGGTTTTACAAATTAATATTAATAATAATTGATAATCATAATAATGTTAATGATAATGATAATGATAATGATAATAGCTATAGACAATTTTTAGCACTCTATACACTTAAAAGCGGGCGCAATAAAACATTTTCCTTTCATATAATATAGACAACAAATATATGTATGTAGTTTCTTTTTCATTTCAATATTCATATTTCAATAATTTGCTCTAAACAATTAATTAGTTGTGTTTGTTGCATTTGTTTAATTCATATGTTGTGGTTGTTGTTTAGTTGTTATTGTTGTTGTTGTTGTTTATAGTACAGCAATGATATGTTGCTAGGCTGTGTGTGCATAAGCGAAGCAATCGATGGCTACTAAATGCTGCTGCTAAGGCAAAGGCGCAAATATCTTAAACTTTAGCTAGAGAGAAATAGAGGGAGAGAGCGAGAGAATTCTACATTCAAGGACTCGGAATTCAGATTCAGTTTTCTGTCTATATAGCTATAACTAGATATACTATATATACGTTATATATAATGTAACTTCATCGTACAAATAATATCAATAAATTACAAATTGCGCTACATTAAAAATTAAACGAAAAAAAAAAGGGAAATTTAAAAAAATTCGCGGCGAGTTAAGCAACATTGGATTAGATATCGTTCTGTTCCTTGAAGTGATGATAGTGATGATGGATGTGCTCGTGCACATAGCGATGTATCATGGAGCTGGACGCACTCGTGTCCAGATCAACATCTGCCGCCAGCTGCGCGGACGGCTCCTCCAGATCCTTGGCCGTGACAGCCTCGGCCACCGCCTCGCCCACCTCGTCGTTCAGGTCGATCAGCGTGTCCGTGGAGACCACCTTGCTGGGCGTGCTCGTCAGCATGGGACTGGCGGGCTCCTCCTCCTCGCTGGCCAGCAAATGGGCACACTCGAGCGCATCGCCATAGATCTTGGAGCCAGCCGAACTGGAGCTGGAGGTGGCCATGGGACGTGTCGTTTCTCTTATGGCTGATGACTTTGAATGTAGCTGTAATTGCTGCTGCTGTTGGTGTTGCTGTTTGTGTCGCTGCTGGCGTCGCTGCTCGCGCTCCTTTTGCTGCAGCTGCTCGCTGAGCTTAGCATAGATTAGATTGCCATAGTTTTTGTAATCCTTGCTGCTGCGCTGCTGCTGCTGCTGTTGCTGTTGCTGCTGATGTTGCTGCTGTTTGCTGCTCTTCTTCGGTATGGGCTGCACGGTGGCCACATTGCTGGGCGTGGCTGGTGGCGAGTGGGCGGCGCCGCCGCCACAAATGGTGGCATGCAGAAACGAATCGTAGCCACACAGATTCAGCTTGTTGTGGGCGCTGTTGTGACTGTGCTGCGCCGCCACCACGGCCGGATTAATGGCCAGCTGCTGATGGTAGATGGGTATATGCGGCTGCGGATGATAGACACTGCTGTTGGCCGTATCGTGCCCGCCCTCTATATGATGCGGCACCGGCGACTGTGTGGGCGGACTGCAGCTGAGCGGCGATGGACCGGACTGCGGACTGTGGTTCGCAATTAGTGTCGGGATTTTCGATCCGGTATTGCAGCGTTGGCGTTGCTGTTGCTGTTGTTGTTGTTGTTGTTGTTGTGCTGCCGGTTGCCGTATGGGACTCACATTGGCTTGGGGTTTTCTAAAAGATTAAGAAGAAAAGGGGAAAAGCAATTGGATTAGCGTTGGCATTCAAGCTGAAGTTTTTCTGTTAGCTACTATTGTTAGCTACTATTTTAGCCTTTTTACGGCCAAAAGTCGTTGACTTTTAGCGAATTGTAATTATTTCTTGACAATTTTACATTGTTTTTTTTAGGAAAATTTTATCAAAGTTAAGTTATATATAAATGAAGAAATTAAATATAATAAATTCAAGTAATTTAATGTAATTAAAAAAATAAAATCGTCGCTTTTAGTGTGTTTACATCTTCCTTGATTAAAGTAAATTCACTTCTATTATTAAAGCAGCTAACTTTATGCTTAGATCTTTGTGAAACACCCAACTAACGAGCTTCTAGCACAACCAAATATTATATCCACCATTCGAATTCTATCTGCCCCACCCTTATATAATATAATAATTTTTATTATTTCTTTACATTCAATTTAAGTCTTTTTTATATATTTTTTAATTTATTTTTCAGTTGTATTTATTTATTTTTTTAATTTTATTTATTTCTTTTTACTTACTTTGTTTATATATTTTTTAATTTAATATATATATTTTTTAATTTTATTTATTATTTATTTATTTTATTTAGTTATTTATTTTTATTTTATTTGTTTATATATTTTTAATTTTATTTATTTTTTATTTGTTACTATTTATTATTTTATTTATTTTTAATTTTTTTATTTATTTTTTTTATTTTTAATTTATTTATTTTTATTTTATTTATTTATTTTTATTTATTTTTTAATTTCTTATTGCTTAGGCTTTCTTTAGGCAATATTCCAATCCATAGCATTTCTTTCCTTATTGTTTGTATAATCTCTACTTTCCTTTCCTTTTTGTTTTTTTTTTTTTTTGAAGTCTGCAATTTCTTCTGTAGTACTTTTATGCTTCAGTATTTATTCAGTATTTTCTGAATCTTAGCTTCTAGAGTTTTGCATTTACATATGATCTAGCTTGAGCCTCACTTTCTCTTACCCATTTAGCTGAAAACACAAGCGATTCTTTTCCATGCTCTCCCTGATGATGCTAATCAAATCGTTGCGATTTAGCGCCGATTTCCAGCACTCGGCCGACTTGCGCTGCTGTTGGGCGAGCAGCGACTGAGGGCGTGGCTGACGCAATTGCACACCATCGAGCATCACCTCGCCCAACGGCGGCGACGAAGAGCCGCTCTTCTGTGCCTGGCCGCTCACTTGCTGCTGCGGCTGCTGCGACTGCGACTGCGACTGCGACTGCGGCTGCAGATGGCGATTCTGCCAGCAGGTGTCGTTGCCCACGGAGAGGCTGCGCTGACGCGTTTCAAGGCAGTGATCCTGATACTGGGATGGCGCGTTTACACGAGTAGCGAAGTGATGCGAGGTAATGAGCGAGTCAACCAAAAACGAAAAGAACAAAGTACAAACAAATTATAATCAAGCAAATCAAATCATATACTTAAAATAATGCAAATGATTAAGTTTAAAATGAATTCAACTGAAGAGCAACCTTAAATGGCTTTCGGCTAGCTTTGTTGCTCGGCCGAAAAGTTTTCTGACTATTTTATAGGCCAAATTATCTATGTATATGCGAATACTGTATAATTTATTAAATAGTTTACGAAATAAAATATATAATAAAGAAATATTGTGAGTAATATTACTATTGGAACTGCATAAATGTATCGCTCTCCTTTTCTTTATTTATCTCTATATCTCTGTCAATCAATCTGTCAAACACATTCCATCTTACTCTGTCTCTCTTTCTCTCTTTCGTTCTTTCTTGCTCCCTATACTTATTACTCGTTTTGTGTCTTTAACTCTCTAATTTTTGGTGCTTTCCTGTATATATCTCTCTGTCTATATACGCCCATCTTCCATTCCTTATCTCTTTGTCTTTCTCTCCAACTCTCTATCTCTCTCTCTCTCTTTTATATATTTCTCTCTCTATTCCTCTTCAGCTCTCTGCCTCTATTTTTATTTATCTTGAGCTCTCTCTTGCTCTCTCTGTCTCTATTTCACTTCAAGTCTGTCTATCTATATTTCTTTTCAACTCTCTCTCTCTCTCTCTCTCTGTCTCTCGCTATCTGCATTCCTTTTCAACTCTCTCTGTCTCTATATCCATTTCTCTTCAACTATCCCTATCTGTCTTTCTCATCATCTTTCTCTGTCTCTCTCTTTCTCGCTCTCTCTCTCTCTCTCTCAATCTCTCCCTACCTTTCTCGCTCTCTCTCTCTCTCTGAATCTCACTCTCTCTCTGAATCTCTCTCTCTCTTTCTCGGCACATATGTATATTTTACATAATTCTTATTTATTTTATTGCTTGGGAGCACCTGTTGATTAACCTACTTTTATATCTGGCTTACAGCTAAATGCATTTGCAATTGCCGAACTATCGCTTACCTTTTGTTTTCGCGCTTTTCGCAACATTTTGACGCGCTGTGTGGCCTGCTTCATGTAGACATCCTGACTGTGGCTATGGCTGTGGTGGCTGTTGCTGTTGCTGTGGTGCTGGTGTCGCTGTGCCCGCTGTGGACAGTGGTCGAGGACATCGACGGCTGCTTCCTTGTTGGCAATGCTGCAGCATTTGAGATTCAGCATATTCTCGCAGGTATTGTTGTGCCCATTGTCCGGCGTGTGCTGCTCCGACTGCGACTGCGACTGCGACAGAGACTGTGACTGTGACTGCGATTGTGACTGTGACTGCGACTGTGCCTGTCCGCTGCAGCATGGCTCCAATTTAGTATTGTTCCTCTGGTATCTGGACTTTGACGGCTTGCCGCTGCCACTGCCACTGGGCTGGTGCTGCTCGAGCGCAGCTGCCGCCAGCTCCTTCTCCTTGTCGCTATTGCTGTCATCGTCCTCGTCATCGGACTTAATCAGTTTGCGTGGTCGATGACGATGCTGGCGGCGTGCGCCGCCGGATGTCGTTAGTGCCACGCCATTCGCTCCTGCCATTCCTGCCGCTGTTTTCGACATGGCCGCCAGACCCGTGGGCAGCTTCTTCAGTTTGCTGCTACTGCTGCTGTTGTTGTTGTTCGTGTTGCTATTGTTGTTGTTGTGGCAAGTGGAGGCCGCAGCAGCGGCGGCGGCGGCGGCTGCGGCAGCTGCCTGCGTTTTCGATTTGCCTTCCGGACTGACGGTGAGGCGCACGTTAATTGTCTTGCTGCCACAGTGCGGCACCACCACGGACTTGCCAATGGACTCGTATATGGTATACACAATGCCCACAATGTCGTCCTTTGTTATTTTGCCATGATGCCCATCCAGATCGTAGAATGTGAATGAAAATTGCAGTGGCTGCGACGATTTACCACCCTCCACGGATACGTCGCAGGTGAATTCCTATTACGCAGCAAAAAAAAAAAATAGAACGGGAAAGAGAACAATAGATTGATATGAATAAAGATATTTTTAATGAATATTTGCTTGAGCTTTAAGTTAAATCAAATCCTTTTAGTTGCCCAAACATAAAACTCTCCTAAAAGATTCGTGTTGAAAGCGTTTTCTCGATTTATAAGAGCTGCTTTAGCTCTGCACTTTCCCAAAACTTTTCCAAGCGCCATAACTTTGAAGCTATGCGCAAATATTGCCAGCTGAGCGAGTGCTAAAAATGCTAATAGAGTGCAATACTTAACTTGTTTAAAGAGTCAACATACATATATAATCAAGTGAAATAAGAAAAGCAAACTAAAATCTCTCTCTCTCTCTCTCTTTCTCGCTGCAGCAGTTGCCCCAACGCACGACACGAGTAAAATGCAATTTAAAGCGCCAGCCAAAAAGTATGCAGCACTTTTTGCTGCCACAGCTGGAGCATACATCGATGTATGTGTGCTTGTGTGTGTGTGTGTGCCGCAAAAACACGCAGAACAATTACCACAGCAACAACAGCAAAAAGGCATAAAATGTCTGCAAATAGACTTGAAAATTGTGGCCATAATTTCACTAAATATTTAATTTCTCGCACGCTGCGCCACCAACTGCAGCGGGAATCAAAACAAAAACAAAAACATAAAAAAACGAAACGAAATGAAACAAAATGTAACCGAAACAGAACCAACAGCGACTGTGACTACGTGCCGCCGGCCAGCCTCTCCCTCTCCCACTCTTCCATCGTTCCGCATTTGCCATTGCCATTGATAAAGTGCTGGGCAAAGACAACCACCAGGCTCCCCGCTCTGCTCTCTCACTCTCTTTTACTCGTTCTCCCTCCACCCTCCACCCAACAACTTCCACTTGAAATTGAGAGCGGCGCGGCGACGGCGACGGCGGCGAGAGCGAGAAATAAATATAATTTCTAGCTACTTGGCTTGAAGATTTTTAATTGCCTTTAAGTGCTTTCGCTTTGAGTTTGCTGCCTGTGTTTTGTTTTTGTTTTTGCATTTTGTTTTTGTTTTGCTCGTGTATGTGTTTGTTTCTTCTTTTTTTTTGTATTTTCTGCGCTTTTAATGGGTTTTATTGAATTTTAATGTTTTGATATTTTTTTGGCCACAGACAGGGGAATGCCTGTTACAGTGGGTGGTAATTGAAAATTGCCAGCAACATTGTGTTAATGGTAAAAGCCACGGCCTAATGCAATTGCTGTTGTTGTTTGTTGTTTGTATAGGAAAGCAATGGAAATTTAATTAAAAACACATTTAAAAGTTGAGTTTATGCGTTGGGCACAGTGGGCACTGTGAAATATGGCAACCAAAATCCAGTTGATTAAACTTGACCAGCAGCTAAGGAAAAATAAGTAAGTAAGGGTCCATTAGAGAATGGAAATCCAAACATAATTTAATTTATATGCTTTTCATTCAACAATGGCAATCGCAAATCGGTAAAGCCTAGGCAAATCGAAATTCTATTTGCTGTGCATGTTGTAGATTGAACTATGCATAGATAAACTTTCGGTTTTAATAATTGGCATTTGAAATTGAAGCTCCATTTACGTACGAAATGAGTGTTTTGCGCATAAAATTGTTTGTTTTATGGGACTTGCTAGTTTTGTAAGCAGCATGAAAGCTGTAAATTATTAGCTGCACTAAAATCTGGCGTAAATGGAAAATAAATATATGGTACATCTATTAAAATTATATATAAAGTACTTCTTAAGTTCACTCAGCGATTGGTAAAGCCAAACATTTGAATTCTCTTATGTTTGCATGTTTCATTTCCAGTTCGTTTCCTTGACTGTGACAAGATGTAAGCTGAGAGACATTTCGCGTTGCCAACGCTTGAGCTTAGAAACATTGCCAACGATATGCAAATTTCGTTACATGTGCTTGAAATGCGTGAAAACTAACTGTGAGTTAACTATTTAAATTAAACAATTTTAAATATTGTCTTATATATTTCTTAATAATATACAACGCTTCCATAAAAAATATTAGTTTAAATATTAATTTATAAATAACATAACCATTAATAAGTTTTTTTTTTTTTTAATTAAATTATTTAAAAGTTTTCTTCTGCTTTTGCTAAATTAAAAAGTATATATATATTTAAAAAAAATAAATAAAATAAATATATGATTTTTTTAAATACAATATATATTTATTTTATTTTATATATTTATATATTAAAATATATATATATTTTTATATATATTTAATTTGATTTAACTAATTCTCAAATTTTGATTTATGCATATTTTTACTCGAAAACCCTTTGATATTTATAAAAATTCATTTCAAGTGGAATTTCCATTGGGAATTTCTCAATCAAACTATCTTCGAACTCACCTCCAAGCGTATGCGCTCCTCCTTGCTGTGATGATGCAAATGTCGCGAATATTGCGGATGTGTTGCATGTGGCAGGGGCATTGCTGCTGCTGCTGCTGCTGCTGCGGCTGCATCGACCACATCCTCCTCCAGCTGTTGTGGCATATTTACATACTTGTTATGCTTGCCATTGGCGCTGCTGATGCGCAAGTGTTTGCTATGGCTGCCACTGCTGCTCATCTCCTGCTGCTGCCGGGTCACATGATGATGATGTTGCTGCTGCTGATGCTGTTGATGCTGCAGGAGTGGCTGCTGCTGCTGCTGCTGCTGATGCTGCTTCACTGCGACGGCGACGTTTGATGCATTGCCCGGGGGCGTGGTGATTATATTAACCACAGGCGATCGAAGTTGTATATTATTGTCACGTTCGCTGACCAGCAACAAATCAGGCGGCGCACTGCATGAGGATGAGGCGCGCACCTGATGGTACATCAGCTCCTCCGAGTCTGTGGTGCATTCCTGAACTGTAAGAATTAGAGCAAGAGTGTGGGACAGAGTGTGAGTTATAGATGCCATTTTAATTAAAATGCAAAGTGGCATGAAATTGATGTCGCTGCCAGCTATATTGTTGCTGCCCCACTCATCCCCCTCCCCTTCCTCGGCATTTGCCGTACTTCTTTTGGCGGCACTTTGCGCCTTTCACTTTGTCTGCTGCGGCTGCTTGCAATTTATTTGCAATTTGCAATTTGCACAAAAACGCATTACGCGACAACAAAAGAGGCAGAAAAAAATGAAATGAAATGAAATAAGAAATAAAATAAACTTTTATGCCTCAACGCCAACACAAAGCGCCAGACAAAACACTTGAAAGGCGACTGCGCCGCCTCTCGAGCATTCCTAATTAATGACGTCGTCAACTGTGAAGTGTTGTAGTCTCTGTGGCGTCGTCATCTCTGTTGAGTATATTTTTAGTTAATTGAAAATGCCACAGCTGGCCGAAGTTCTCTTCAGCTCCCTTAGCTACCCCTCCTACTCCCTCTCCTCTCTCTCTCTCTCTCTCTCTGGCCATTTCATTACTCATACGCCGCATAAGCCGTGTATACCAAAAACTTAAGCCCAGCTCTGCTTTCTGCTTTACTTTTGCTGCCATCCTTTTGTTAGCCCTTTTAATTAATTAAGTAGCACACGATTTTCATTTTTTACTGCAGCTCTCGCTAAGCTGACCCAATTTCTCATTTTTATTTTTTATTTTTCATTTTTCACTCTGCACCAGGACACGCTTTTTAATTGCATAAGCATTATGCAAAAGGAGTCCCTAGCTACCCCAGCTAGTTGCTTTGTCATTTCCACAATTCAACTTGACGCGACTCGACTCGACTCGACTTGCCTCGTCTCGCCACGACAATTGAAGACAATTAGCCAAAGTGCTCTGCAAAATGAGTTGTTCGGCTTGCTTTGTTGCCCGCCAAGTGCCAGTGAGATTTGCCATGGAGTCGACCAAGTAGACTTCATTGTTTAGCCGAGCAGCGGCTGACCTGGTTCGCTTTCAACACACACACACACACAATGGAGAATATGGAATTCTGGGTTATCTGACTGCATTATGAAATGCAATTTAAGATATCAGCTAGAAGGTTAAGATTAACCAGTTGTCAGTCATTTAGATAGACTTTCATAAACAGTTTTATTTCTTTTTGCTTTTATTTGAATTGCTGCTATCTAGGTTTAAGTTAAGTTAATTAGTTAAGTTTTTTGGTTTGAAATATAAAAAAAAAATATATATATATAATAATTAAACAAATATGATACTTATTGAATGAAACTTCAGAAGAATGAGTCTTGGATTTTATAGTAATTAATTTTGACATTTTACAATTTTGCATTTTTTATGAATGTTTTAAATTTGTTTTACATTTTTGTTATTTAAAAAAAAAAATAATAATTTTAGCTGAAGGTGAAATTTTTCTTTTCATTGTTTAAATTTTGTCATTTTATTTATTTACTTTTTTATTTTATTTTTTTTTTTTGTACACATTAATTTTCTTTGTTTATTTTTTTGTTATTTATTTTATTTTTTATTTTATTTATTTTTATTTATTTATTTTGGTATTTTTTATTTTATTTTATTCTATATTTTATGGTTTGTTAAAGTTTTATATATTATATATAAAAAATAATTTATTTTAAAATAGAAAATAAAATAAATCAATATATAAATATATATTGGAAATAAATATTTATATATACATAAGTTTTATTATTAGTTTATTTTTTATTCAAGCTGAAATAGTAAAGCTCTTTATACCTTGAACGAATTGCAAGTTAAAATGCGATGAAATGAAATGGAAATGAAACATTTAGAGGAGCAAATAAAGCATAAACATTCTTGGGAAGAATCAACAGCTGAGTGAATTGAACCCAGCTCGTCTGCCTGCCTAACTCTACACATACATATGTAGGTATGTTTGAATATATTTTTGTATATCTCTGGTCTCATACCTCTTAAGACTACGCATACGATCATTCTTCTAACTGCCTAAGCCTGTCTCTGGCTATTCAGTGCCTGATTATCCTTTTCTAATTAGCCTTTGTCAAGTGCTATTTGCTTTGAGTATTTGTTTTTCAGCTTAACCTGTCGCCGTTTTCCATGGAAATCTGTGAGCTTTCAATTAAGTTGGATTTCGGTTTCACTTTGGCAGTTCGCTTGGGCTCGACAGCACGACTTGGCGTTTGGTTTGCCTTGAGCTAACTGCCAGACATAAAAAGCGCTGGCCTGGTCTTTGGCCTATGCGAGAGACATACACACATAGATATATATATATGTATACATCTTCTGCCTGTGTTTTTCTTTTCTTTTTTTTGCTATTGTTGATCTTAATCATGTGGCTCGAACATTTTTGTGCGTTTCGCCCTCGTTGAAGTTTTTTGTTGTTATTTTATTATTTTTTTTTTTAGTTTTTGTTTGGTATGCGACTTCTCATTAATTGTTGTTGTTGTTGCTGTTTGTTGGCCGTTCGCGTCAGAAACACTTAACTTCATTAACACTTACATGCGAGATATGGCTAGAGACTCTAGTCGTCGACTCACAGCCAGCGCAACTGCAGCAGCAACAACAACTTTGGTTTTTCTTGGCCACACAGCCACAATTATGAAGCTTTATCTTTAGTTTATATCTTTTTTTCGGGCTTTTATTATTATTATTATTTTATTTTGTTTGTAGTCATTTTGAAAAGTTTGCCTTGTTGGCACATCATCTGTCTAATAAATAGCTGCACGTAGTCTTCGTTGGATTCAGATTCCATCCGACATTCATTAGCTGTCGTCATTTTTTGTGCACTTTGCAAAGCCAACTTTGACTCAAGATCTTTGACTGTGTGTGTGTGTGTCTGCGTGTGTGTGTGTGCTTTTCTTAGGCTCTACACCTCTTCTAATTAAAGGCCGACCACTTGATGTGTCTGGCTCTGCTCTTTCGAGTCTCTGGTCTCGATCTCTTTTACTCCAGCTCTCTTCCTCTCTGTTTCACACTCTCTCTCTCTCCCTCTCTCTCTCTCTGTGTGTCTGTGTTCTCGGCTAGCTTTGTTTTGCGTTTAATTATCGCCTTTGTGTTTTTTGAGCAAATACCGCGCCCGGTGCCGAACGATCGTGGCGCCAAGATAAACCAAAAGAACATGTTTTTCTCTCAAGTGGTTCGACCACAGCAGCAGCAACAACCACTCGATTCTCTGTTGTTGTTGAGTCATCTTGAAAGCATTCTTTTCTTCTTTTTTTCCTTTTTTTTTTTTGCCTTCGATATGAAACATGCCGCCTTGCAAATTAACTTTGGCCTAAGCCACTCTGAAAGATACATATCGCATGTACTTATAGGCGCAAACTGAATGGGAAATTGGGAACAGTCAAGAGCAAAGCAAGATGCTCTATAAAGGAACAGAAAGAGAGACTGGTGTGTTGAGTGAATCTTAGATCATTTATGGTATATCATTAAGAATTGTAAATAAATTAATAATTAATTGGATATAAATATATTAACTTTCATGTTTCGTTCATTATATTAGAATTACATTTAAATATGTATCTATTTATTAAATGAATAATATTATTATAACAATTTTCGCTTGCTTCATTCAAGTATTTGCCTTAAAATTTCATTTTAGCTAGATTTGAATCAATATGAATCAATATTCACATCTTCATTTCCTTGGCTTCACCAAGTGAATCACATAGCACATGTACTACAGTTCGTCAGTCAAGTAGTTTGTTATATCTCTAGCCATGGCCAATGAATCGAATTGAATTTATACATTACGCAAATGCTGAAAAGCCAACAAATGAAAATGAACAGAGAGCCTATGGGCTATACGGCCGTCGCTCCAGCACTCGAGACCATTAGACGGTCGCAACACGCACGTTGCCTAATAGCTGCAGGTCGTCGTCGTCTCAGGGGCTATGGGGAAGTCGTTGGGGCTTATGTTGAGCGGCCTCATGAATTTTGTATGATAAATAAACGTCACGGCTCGAGGCTTATCTATCAAAAAGTTTCTGTTGCGGCGTACGTGGCGTATGAGTAATGTATCTTAGCGCTCAGCGCAATTAAAGGCAAAGCACACACAAACACACACACACACACACGCACACAGAAAGAGATCTTCTATTGGGCAAGCTTTGATTAACATATTTTCTTATCAAATGTGAAAAACAAAAAAAGCTTTCTCAAGATGCCGTAGATTACTTTTCAAAAGCGAGGATTTGCATAATTAATTAACGTGTGTTTTTTTTTTTCATTTCATTTTATTTTTATCTCATTTTTTCTCTCTTTGTGGCGCTTACCTTTGGTTTTTATAGTGCACATCAAAAATGCGCATAATTTCGTTAAATATTATAAATCGTTGTAATAAAACAAAACAGATTAAAAACAAAAAAAAAAAGCGACGCAAAAAAATTAACATGAAATTCAATATAAAACTGGTGGCATTTGCTTTGTGCACACATTGAGCCAATCGCGCTGGCTGCATTGCTCACGTTTTATAAATATTTAAGACTTATTTATATGGCCATTAAATCGAGCTAATTTACAGCTACACATATATCGGACGGTATCTGATTAATCAGCGCTAAATGGCTGCGATATATGATACAGCTTTTAAAATATATTATGCAAAAGATTTAAATGCGGATTAAATTGATTTCAAATTGATTAAATTGTTCAAATGCTTTTTTCGGTTGCGTTTTATGTATCAATGATTTCTGATTTCTATTATGCGATCCATTCAAATCCATTCGAAATCAGAGTTTGAATAAAACGAGAGTTTACTGTTAATATAAGGAAATTTCAATGAACTTTAATCAGACTAAAGCGCAGTGGGAGAAATTTGGTGATGATTATCAATAGAAAATCTTTTTACATAGGGAACCATAAGGGAACATTGAAATAATAAAAGAATAAACTACAAATATAAAGATTACTTTAAAATTAAATTTCTCCTAATTTGTCATCCCCCTCTTTCCTATTAGGTCTACCTCTACCTCTATTAGACAATGTTTCCAAAACATTTGTTAGTAGTTGATCAGCCAACGATCATTAAACTGATCACTTAATGGCTATCCGATCAAACTGTAGACTTTGATAGAGCATTTGTTCACAATAAACTTGAATCAAGTGTTTCCTTTATGATTTTTTTTATTATGTTGCTTTTCAGTTGTTTCTGTTTGTTTGTTTGGCACTCGTTTCTTTTTGCTTGGCCCACTTGATAATTTACAACCACAAATTGGCCAGGCGCAGAGGCCGGCAAAAATCAAAAGGCGCACACAAAAATATTTTACTATCAGCCAAAGAAATCTGCCTCGTATATTTCTTACCATATTTCGTTTTTTTTTTTTTTTTTTTTTTTCCTATAATTTTTTTGCCTGCTGCGCTATCTGAGACGCTTGCTAAATACCGGTAGCAATTATCGCCCCACCGCGGAATGGGGCAGGTTTAATTAAACGCCGATAATCGATGGGAAAACAGTTACACGACGAATTCGCCGTCATCAACGCGCCGCACCGTGGCTGGCGTCAATGTTCTTATCAGCGTATGAAGTTCACGGCGACAGCGACGTCGACGTCGCGTCGTCACGCGTCATCCATGTTGCGACGTCGGCGTTCCCCCAAGGGTACCATTAAATATCCCAACGAATTGCAGTTGAGTGAGTGAGAGAGAGAGATATAGAGTTGGCAAGTGAGAGGAGCTTCGCTTGCATGCATTTTAGCCAAGACTTGAACCGACGCCGCGGCGTCGCTGTTGTCTGTGTCGGCATTTTGTAAAGTTTGCTTTAATGTTAATGTTACAAATCAAGTGAAACAAATGCCGACATCGACAACGCCGACGTTGGCTGTCGGCCAGATCGACCGTGCCTTTCATATGATATAGTATACAATCCCTAACCGCCAATGCTCGACGCTCGACGCTCTCCACGGCACAGCGAGCTGAGCTCTGTTTGGGCTCAGCGCGTGTCGCTCACGGAGGCCTTCATCTCGCCGCACAACGTGTTCCGAAACGAGTTTGCTGGCCATACAAAATGTACATACTATCCGTGTATCGCTTGTGTGTGTGTGTTTTTTTCCATATCGACCCACAAATTGACGAAAAGGGTCGTTGGGCTAAATAAGTGTGTTTGGCGTAACTAAAAGAGATGAGTACACATAAAGGCGAGGATCAAGTGAGGCAATTGAACGTGCTGACTTGGGTGGGAAACTTGGCTAAACACACGGTGGTTGTATTGAATATTACATGGAGAGAGGCTTGAAATGCTTGGAATTGGAATTAGATATTCACTTATAAATTCATAGAAATGTTATGTTATTTCGTTGTATTTAAATTGTATGTAATGCAACATTTATACATGCATGAATTTGAATATTTTATATAAAAATAAGCATTATTAATTATGCCTTTTTAGTTAGTGTATGAAACGCTTCGATCCGATTATTGAACGAGATTTTCTCGTTGTTCTTTCTATATGATTGCATTTGCTGTCTGTGTGTGTGTGTGTGTATTGTGTTGCTTGGGCTGGTTGAATTGCGGCTTTTGGGGTCTCTCCTGCTGCGGTTTATTTAAGTTTTTGCGCCAAAGTTTGTTGCGGCTAAACACAAACGGAAATTAATTACAAACAGCGCGCTTAAACTTGCCGCAACAACAACAACAATAACAGCAACAACAATCAAAATGAATGAGCAGCATAATGAGTGAAGGTTGTTGTAATTGCTCTTTGTTGTTGCTTTGCCTTATTGAAGCCAATGGACAGATGTATTTTTGTTGCTGAGGGCAGTTGCTGTTGTTACTGCTGTTGCTGCTGTTGCTGTTGCTGTCAGTCATTAACTGTAAGGCCTTTGTTACTCTAGCCTAAGCAAATTTTTGTTGTTGCTGTCGCCTTTCCATTTTTTTTTTTTTTTGCGCTTCTCATTTTACTATTTTTGCTTGGCGCCGTCTCAATGTTTTGGCATTTTATCAGTTTGTCAGGCATTTTGTCAATCAAATGTCAATCAAACACTGTTCTAGTTCTATTTTGTTTTGTTTTCTTTTTTCTGCTGCTGCTTTTGTAATTTGATTGCTAAAGCGTAGAAGCTGCGACGAATTGTGTAAATATGCGTGTACTTTATATCACTGACAACAGCAACAACAACAACAGCAGCAGCAACAACTTAGACAGTCAAGCGACAATTGATAAGATATGTAGAAATGTGTGTATGTATGTATGTATGTATGGGCGTGTCTGGGCAAAAGATGCTGCGAGGGTGAATTGAAGAAATGACTAAGGCCAACAATTGATTGATGTAAAAGTTTGTTTAAATTTATAATTAATTGGGCGTGTCCGTCATTGAGACAAGCGAACAAATATCAAGTTTCAAAGGCCCGACTGGCAAAGGCCTATTGAATTTTTATAAATTACAATATACATATATTTTTATATAATTTGTAATTATTATTATTATTTTAATATATTCAATTTTTTATGATAAAAGTCATTTCTGTATAGTTTTATGTAATGTATATATAAATTTTATTACTTATTAATTACCATGTATTCATATTTTAATATTATGCTTAATATGTACATATATATAATTCCACAATGGAAAACCTGTCGTATGACCCTCATATGTCAATTTAATACGTATCAATATCACATATCATATTTCCTAAAGTACATTTAACTCTTGACTTTACGGAATGTGCCCCTATGCAAGACAACCTCTCGCCAGACCCTCGCATGTAATTCATAATAATGAATGCATAACAAATTGTATTTCATTACGATTCATCATAGTTTATACAATCAATTTCCACGAATTTTATGATTGGAATGCTTGTAATATACGATAAATGTTCATTAACTAACCAAATTCCATATTACTATTCTTATCTTATTATTCTTTGCTAAATTCCATACAAACCAATCAGACAATCCACTTTTCGCATGCTATTTATATTCATAAAGCATAGTATATTTTTATAAACACATAATTTCTTCCATTACAACAACCCAATTGTGTTTAACCTATTAAATTAAATTATTGTGCTGTGTTTTTTGTTTTTGTTGCTGCTTCTTTTATTGTTGCTGTGGCGTTGTCTCTTGGCCCTTTTATGGCCGACTCAAAAGTTGGCCAGCAGAGAGCGCGCACGCGGGCTAAAGTCAAAACTGAGAAACTCGAGCCAACTCGAGCCACCTCGACTACTCACACAAAGCTGAGGGGGCAGCAGGTGGAAACATCTCAAGTTTTATGCTCTGCTATTATTACAAATGCTCGCATCTCTTGATGGCCACCTGCAATGCCGCCTAACAGATAAAAATATACAAATTTGTATAAATAATTCAGTAAGCAACAAAAAAAAAAGAGTGTAAAAATGTTGTCACACACATACATTGCATATGTGTGTGTTTGTAAGAAGGTGAGCGTAATATCTGTCCGCATTCGTCGCAGAGTCGTAAAACTCCTCTATACAAATTATGAGCTCGAAGCGTGTCGTTTGTTGTTGCACATTCTACAAATGTGTCGGAAGTTGTGTCTGACTTTGCCCTGACATATGCACTCCAAAAATTGTTTTCTTTTTTTATATTTTTGCTAACCATATACGTATACTTAATATTTATGTATATATAGAAGCCAGCCAAGCAACCCACCCAGCCACCCACTGCCCCTAATAACACTGTGTGTGCATGTGTGTGTGTGTGTGTGTGTGTGTGTGTGTGTGTGTGTGTATGTGTGTGTAGGTGTTATGCCCACGCATTCTTTGCCGACACTTCAAAAGCATTCGGAGCGCTATAATAAAATATATAGACGCGCAGCTACAACAGAATTATACGCTGCTTTCAACTTTTGCGCCTAATTCACACATTTTTTCTCTTTTTTTTTTTGTCTTTGTGAGTGTGTGTGTGAAAATTTTATGTATTGCCTTTAGCAGCATCATCAAAAAAAAACAAAAAAAAAAAACAAAAAAGAAGACATCAATATGAAATTTTTGTCACGTTTTCTAATGTGCCAAAGGAGCTGCCAACTGTAGGAGGGGCAGTCGTAGCAGGAGTCTTTCCACACTCCCTTGCTATCTCTGTCTGCCAACCTCCCTCCCTCTCTCCAGCTCTCTAGCTGCTTTGTTTTCTGAGCTAGAGCAAATGCCGCGGGCAGCGGCGCTCGGGCAGAGGGTTTGACACGGGCTTCTTTTGTCATGTGGGGAAGTGTGAAATTGAAATTCATTTAGAGACTATGTGACAAGCATTACAAAGACAAAAACATATATATTATATAGGCATATATATTTTATATATAGCCATGCGGAATATTAGTTCCCTCTTAAAGTCTGCATCTGTGAGTACTTTTTGCATTTAAAGCTCATCCTGTGCCCGCTCCTCTCTCAAGCTACGCCTCTGCCACTCACTGGGGAGACTGGGCGACTGGGCCAACAGAGTTGCTCTTTATCATTCGCAGCCATCAATGTTTTTATATGTTCTGTTATGCCATGTGCTATTACTTTAGCATTGGCAACGCCCCACATATAAACATAGCACATTACTCCCGCCTCCCGCAAGCTGCTCCTCTCTGCTAGGCACCTCTACTATCACCCGACGAACATTAACATGGCCTCACGCACATACACACGCACATACATATATGTACATATATACATACATATGTATGTATGTATGTACAGAGATTACCCACATAGCTATGCTTGACTATAAAGCATATTTTAGCATGTCAAGCGTTGCGCATCCGCTTTGATGTTTATTTGACAGTTTTTATAGCGGCTTTTATCTGCCAACTACTTGGCTAAGGCAACGCCCCCTACCGCCTCCAGCCTGTCTGGGTGCCTGCCTGCTTGCCTGGGCTATGCGTGCAGCTTCCTCTTTAAGTTAGCTATCCGCATTGGGTCGTCTTCCTATTATTGCCAAAATAAAACAAAAACAGCTAAGAAAAAAAACAACAATAGCAACAGCACTGGACCAAAATGCTTTGAAGATTTATAATTTGCTTTTGTTTTTTCATTTTGGCTTTGACTTTGAGAGCACAAATGCGTCACACGCATAAATTGCTCATTCATTTACCAAAGAGAGCGACGGCAACAACAAACAAACAGCAAAACAACTAAATTGCCCACGCAGACAGTTCATTCAGTTTAGTTGCTTTACAGTTGTAGTTGTAGTTGTTGTTGCTGTCTGTCAGCTTAAATGCAACTCAAGTGCAGTGCTGCTATCTCTTTTCCGCTTCCCACTCCCCATTAAAGTTGAAGAGAGAAATAGCTTCACTCACTCGAACTCAATTTTCGTCTCTGCCCCAGTAGACAATCGACAAGCAATTTGCTTTACAATTATGTTATTGAAACAAATAAATGTCTGTATTTAATTTGAGCTAGTTTCTTATCAGTATTTGTAGTATAAAATGAAACGTATTCCATGTTACATAGAAAATTATTTGCAGCATATGCTAGCTATTTTCAAATGCTGATTTTTTCAGTATGCATATTTCCTACAGGGCCTGCAAAAAGAGCCCAAGATAATTACCATAAAAACAAATATCCCTTTATGGATAACTGTAGTTAGTTGTTGATTTTGCTATGCAAGCAGCGAGGTATTTTTCTCTCTTCCTCTACGCAGTTAGGGATTTGTTTGTGCAATTACCTCAAGCACACAAACAAATGCCACAATGCAAATTGACACGGCGCACATTTTTACGCAAACGACGTCAAATTAAATTGTTGGCCATTGAATCCGAAATGGAAGCGAGCCGAGAATAAGAGAGAGGGAACATGCCAACCATTTGGCTAAATATTTTATGAAATTATGCGTACTTTTGCCCGTTACTGAAGCCCTGTTTGTGCTTATGTTTGGCATTGTCTTTGGCTTTGTCTGTGTCTGCGACTTAGTCTTTGTCTTGGTCTCTGTCTTTGCTTTTGGCCAAATTGCAATTACATTAGGAATCGCAGCCGTTGCTTACTGCAATCTGATGGCACGTTTATTATTCATGCGATGGCCACGGAGTTCGACTGCCACGCCCCCTTTCATTATTTTAAAATCAACAAGATTTGCATAAGCTGATTGCGTTTGTTACATTTGTTACACTTCCTTATATCTGTACATATTTAATTTCCTTAAAGCACTTTCGCCGCCAACTTTTATTAAATAAACTTTTGCGCTGCCAGGGCAAAAACTTTGGACATAAAATAGTTTTATTGTCCCGGCTCCATTGTAGCTATTTTTCTGCAAGCTACTTGCCTGTAATTAACTGTTTTCGACTGTGCTTGGGTCGAACGTGGAAGCCGTGCGAGAAGCGGACGAGTAACGAAGTAACAAAGGGGGAAAAAGAAGGGAGGGACAGTCAAGTAGAAGCTTGAGAAGTTACGTGTGTGCTCTGCACAAGGAGTTAATATGAAGTTTGTTTCTCTCGAAAACTATGTGACAAAGTACTCAGCGCAGTGGCGTACGCATTAAAGGGATTTCAAATGAGTTAAGATGCGAGCAAGTGAGTGATTAGAGCTGTATGTAAAATTATTGTGTTACATTGGTAGTAAAAATTAATGAACTGGAAATGTAAACACATACATAGATTTATGCATAAATGCAATGAGATATGCAGTTAATGTGCCCTGATTTCATCAGTAATGAAAATTTCCCTTAATACGTCTCTGCCTTGCCCTTTAAACTGTTACTCTGCACTTCACTCTCACTCTCTCTCTCTCTTCCGCTCTCTTTGTGCTAAATATAAATTCAATTACGTTCTCTCATGCACTCTTACCTAAGACGCTCTCTTGCCTTAAGCGCAACTTAGCTTAACTTCTATCACTAAGCTACGCCCCTGCATTTCACAGCATATTGTTACTCTCGCTCTCGCCCTCCTTTATGCCCACTCTTCGTCTCTCGTGAGCGATTTGGTAGCCTTTTGGCTGTCGTTTGTTTACATTTCATATGACAAAGTCAACCGACGTCGCGTCGTCGTTGTCGGCAACTTCTTGGCAAAAATTTTTATTTTTCTTTGCCGTTTTTTGTATTTTTTGAGTGTTTTTTTCCTGATTTTTTTTGTTTTTGTTTTCAACAAATACTCAACACGCAGCACGTTCCCCAGTCGCACTCGCTGCACGTAGCGTATTTAAAAGGCCCCGAGATTTACGTACGAAACTTTGAAGCGAACCCGGAGGCACACATGCGACATGCTGTAGCTGCCTCGCCTTGCCCCACACATGTGGGCCGTGCAGGCAGTGGATCACGGCACGGAGTGCCAACGGGAGAGCAAGAGACTCTGAGACTCTAAAAACTCTGACAACGAGGCTACTGTTTGGCAAGTAAAGCTTCTTTTTTTTTTTTGTTTTTCTGTTTGTGGCTTGTCGGCAAAACCAGTAGCCAAGAGGCAACCTCGCCTCGCACAGTTGTTCCAAATGCCAGGCTCCACGCCACGTTGCACTCGAGTGCCGACCAAGAGAATGTGTTTTGTAGTTGTGTATGCGCGTGTGTGTGTTTCGGGCCAAATACCCTGTAATTAGTTAAAAGCTAAATTATGGGTCTAACAATAAGACACGCGAGAGCGAGAGAGCAATAGGTAATGTAAGCAGAGCTAGAAATGAATATGGGAATGATACATAGTCTTAATGATTCACACAGGCTGTAATTGTAGTTTCATGTCAAATTGAAACTCCAGAAGAGTGAAGAGGTTGTATATAGCAGATTTTTATCCATACTCCACTTTCATTTATAATTGCCCAAGAGAATAATGACAGACTGAGAATACTTTTGATTTTTCAAGCCTCAATTAAATATTTAATAAAGTTCAAAGTCTAGAGAATGAATCATCAAGTATGAAGTTTTTATTGACAATAGTTTTCTACCCCAATTTAAAATTTTTTATATACGTATAAACTCTTAAATCAATCAACAGATGAAGAGCAATAATGAATTTATACGCACGAGCTTTACACCCATATTCAATCCTTTATCTTGGAACCCTAAACCTATAACCTTCACAGTAGTTAGATATATTGAGTATCATATGTTATATCTATTTTATCAGAGCTTGCCTTTACTTCAATTCATAATTATTTCTATTCCTCTTCCACCATATCTTCCAATCTATCACATATATCTTCCCATTTACTAGGGTATCTCCAAGTCTCCTCAATCCCACTTGCTCGTCTGTTGCATTCTCGATTGATTTTTGTGCAAGTCGCTTTGTTGTTTGGGGCTGTTGTTTTTTTGGGAGAATTCGTTGTGGCCTCCAATGGATTCAAAATGAAACTCGCTCGGGCTCGCTTGGCCCGCATTTGGGGCAGTCCGCAAAAAAATATTTGTGGCCCGTCTGCAGCGGCTCTTCCCGTTGGGTTTTCAGCCTCGACTTCAGCTTCAATTTGATTGCATTTTAACAAGGGCCAGCCAATTCTCAATTCTCTGCGCTATACCGGAAAAACAATAAGCGAAGTTTGAAAATTCAATTGTTATTGCTCGTAGCTTGGCTATTATATATGGTGCTGGTTCCGTGCATCGTTCGCTTTCCTTTCAGACGTTTTCCCGCTGTCCGAGTCGAAAATTGTTTTCCATTATATGTAGTATTTCTGACTCAGCAGCCATGGCGTCCGAGTCGGAGTCTGGGGAATGCAGGAACAGGACAGCCTCTTCATCAGCTTTGTTTCTTATGATTGCTGTCCAGCTGACGCTGGCTCTACCGCTGCCTCTACCGCAGCCTCTACTTCTGCTTCTGTCTTCGCCTCTTGTGTTGTTTTTCTGATTTGTCATTATATTTTTGCCCTTGCCCCCAGTCCAGCTTTGTCTGGATATTTATGAGTTATTGTTGTAGTTGTAGTTGTTGTTGTTGGTCGCGTCCACAACATGATTTCCGTTTTAGGCAAAGGGTCGCCCGTCTTTCAACAGCGTTTACAATTACTTCTACCCATCTCACTCACTCACTCTCTCCCGCTCTCTTTCGCTCCCTCTCCCTGTCCGTAGTTCCTTCTCAGTGGGCTAGCAATTAAGGCCCCGACAACTTCTTCTGGCGGAAGTCGTTTAGCTCTTCACGTTGACTCGAGAGTTTGTCTTGTAATTGATTTTCTTTCTGCAGTTAATTGCCTGACACAGACCGCAAAACACGTCGACCGCATGACGCACCAAAGTGCTATGCAAATATATTCCCAGTGCAATAATCAATTTCGTATGCCCATAGCTATCTGTCTATCTATCTGTCTCACCATATTGGCTCCACAACTTGACCCATTTACCAAAGCTGTTGCACGCCTCATTATAAAACTTCCACACACACACACACACACACAATTGCAATGTTTATTGTTTGGCTGCGGTTAAGAGTGCCAGAGCGAGGAATGGAAATTGTTTAAACAGAACTTTATGGAAATCGTTCACATTCTGTTGGCAGACCAAAGGAATCCCTTAAAGCCTTTGTGCTCTGTTAACTAGAGCCATTTAATTTAATGTCGATAGTTTGTGCAAAAGGGTTTTTCATTGAGGAAGCTGATAATCGAGATTCGCTGGGGCTACTGGTTGACAAAGCGGTTTAAAGGGTTCGCATACTTACAATATCATGTATGTGTATGTTATATACATATTTGTTTGTTTCAGCCTTTTAGATTATGAATAAGAATTAGTTTTGCTATTTGCATCATCAGACAATTGTTCCTTTGGTAAAAAAATCGAACAAGTTCGACAATTGAACTCTCGAGAAAAGTTGTACATCTATCAAAATATATTATCTATTTTTAAGCTTTTATATTATATTAATTATATTATTATACATTTATTAATATTTGTACCTAGATATGTATATACATGTATGTATAAACAGTTTCGTTGTTCAAGTTATAGGACTATCTGTTTGGGAATCCTGCATATAATCTATTTCATCTTTTTTTCAATTTGATAGATTTGATTCGAATAAATAATATTAGATTTGCAGCTTTTAACATTTACTAAGCACAAAAACCTTTAAGTAGGTACCAGTTAAGGCTCTGTTATTATGATTCATATATTGTCGAACTTTACTGGTCCTTAGACCCCAACTCATATTTCCTATTAAATTTTTATGCCTACTTCATACAAAGTCATCAGAACTTCATACCTATCCTCCATAACACATTTATATGCTGTTCTTCTTTCTGGACAGATTTATCACTCAAGTTGACTTTCAGGCAGATTTACTACTACAAAATCCTTTCGATATAACTCTCTGACCATTATCATTATTATGCACACTTTGTCATACTTTATAGCCAAACAAGCATATACATAAACGTCTATATATAGAGTCCTCCCATAGAGACCCATCGTATATCATTCACGCCCGCTTAAAACTACAAAAATCCTTTCATTTCTAGTTTCGCCTTTGCCTTAACCACATATAGATTGGTAGTTTGCTCATAGTTTGTGAGCTAAAATGAGCTATTTGCTTTGTCACCATGACAGAACGTGACAAACCTAACAAATTGGACACCCACTTAACCACATTACTTGGCCATGGGCCAGGGGCTATGGGTCCGTTAAAGTAACTCAAAAAAAAAAGTTGGCCAGCTTTAAAAACTTTATTGGGGGTTGGCTGAACTGTAAGCAGTTGCTGGTGAGATGAGTGATAAGACCCTAGAGGCAGGCAGCCACGCTTCTATCTCCGACCGAAAGTGGGCAGGCTCTGGAGCCGTCCATAAGGAGTGGGCGGGCGTGGGACACGGTCAAACCGGCCACGACTTTCAGTCAAAAGTGCGGGCCAGCTTTGAACTTTTGCTCACAGAGCCCGAGGGCAGTCGGATACTCCCCCTACCCCAATGCCCAAAGCACTTTTGCTTAGCTATTTGTTGTTGTCGCTGTTGGTGTTGTTGTTGTTGTTGTTGTGCTGGCATTGGCAACAAAGTTAACTTGATTGAACTTTGTTTGGCTTTGCCCTTAGCTGCTTTTCCTTTTCTATTTTCTTTTCTTTTCACTTTTCTGCACAACTTTTGAATTTTGTAAATTTTTCTTTGTTGTTTTGCTGTTTGCGCTTTATAAAAAACTAAATGGAAAATAAATTTTGTTTGCACTTGGAAAAGAAAGCAAAAGGAAGTCGCAACTTGATAGAGTGTGAAAGGAAACTTTCGAAAAATATTTGGTGAATGCGCAACACAAAGCAAATAAATATCTGCGCGTGTGTGAGTGTGTGTGTGGGCGTAAGGTTTGCCATCAGCTTGAACTTAATTATGGCGCATTTCCTGAACCCTTTTTGTCAAGAAAAAAAAATGAAACAGAACGACGCATTGCGTCATCAGCTCAAGTCTAAAGCTCAGTCGAGACCCTAGCCCAACCCTTGCCTGCGACTCCGCTGCAAGGCCGCACACTGCAGGGGGAGTTTCTCAGTCAGCCCCCCCAGTATGTTGGGGTTGTGGCTGGGTCGTTTGACTGCAGCGCCGCCTGCAATGCCAGCGATAGCAAATCCTCGCCTCTTGTCATATTTCTCGGCAGTCTCTCCTCTAATTTGGGGACGTTTAAGCTGGCTAAGGGTTGCTGGCTTTAAAAACACGTACGTGACTATTTTTCGGTGTGGCTTTTGTGGCTGAGCTGCCAAAAGTCACCCTCACAGATTTCTATTACTCGAAAGCGAAAACGAAGCAGAAAAAAAATATATAGAAAAACATAAACTAAATAGGCAAAAGTGTCGACTGCGTTCAGCGTTCGTCGTTTGCCGCAATCGATTTTGGTCATTTATCGCTTTAATGCGATTATAATGCTAAGAATATTCTTGAGCGCAGTTCGTTCACGCTGAGATTCGAGTTTGTTAAGGCGTGCAAGACACCACCGAAAAGGAATCAAAACCGTAGAGTATGCGCGACTCAAGCATGCTCTGTAGTCCCTTACATATACATATAGCAAGACAAACCAATCTACCCATTTACAGTTATATTCAGGGCATATGTTAAAGCCGTATACATCTTTAAGGGTGGCGCAAATCACTTTCCCAAAGGCAGGGCTCAAGCTTTAAGCCACTCTGGTACACACCTGCAAGTAGAAGAAGAAGTGGAGAGAAAGGGTTGCATTAGTTTTCAAGTGTGGAAAAGTGTGTTGTTGCTGCAGGGCTTGAGAGGCTTGAGACCTGAGGCATGACAACCGAATGAAGTCTTCAATCAGGCATGCCATCAATCAGTTTATTTAATCAGATAAAAGAAGGAAAAAAAGAGCGAGGGTGACTCGACTCAATGCCTCAGCAGTCAATTTCTATGGCATAAGCAGAAAACAAAGACAGAGATGGAGATGGAGCTGAGATGTATTTAGGGATATGTGGTAAATCATTTCAGCTGATAGTTTGATGGGTATAGATAAAGGTAATGAGAAGTTGGGTAGAGAGTAGAAGAGAGGGAGATAGAGAGCGAGAGAAAGAGGGAAAGAGAGAGAGAGGGAGGAATAGACTTATAGGGAAATATTTAATAGAATAGATTAGGGAAATATAGAATAGAAATAGGATTTTACTTAATGTCTTAGGCTTATTTTAACTTTTTTTTTATTGATTCACATTAAAATAAATAATGGTATATTTTAATATAATTTGCCCTCTCTCTTCAGACTTTTATGTCTTTTTTGTGCTATAATAAATTATAATTTTGTGATATATGCTTTAGTATTTAATAAGTATAAGTAAACTACAAACTATAATCCAAAAAGAAGTACTACAAAATTAGTTTTGCGTAATATTTGCATCTATTTATTAGAATATGAATATAACACAAATATGAATCGCTAACATAATATCCACACTTTACCACTCTCTCACTATCTCAATCTCTCTCTCTCTCTCTCTCTCTCTCTCTCTCTTTCTCTCTGACTGATTCTAGTTAGAGCTCCCGCAGCCTGCATAACTTTTGATCACATTCACAGCCCTGTCACAAGAACCTTAATAGCAATTTAGCCTTTATATATATCACTCACTCTCCCATCTCCCTCCCCCCGACTATCTCTCTCTCTTTCTCTCAGCTGCTGTTGTTTTATATAAATATATGCCCCGGCTCTCTCATTTTGTATGGATAACGCCGTATGTTATGCCCATTAGGCCTAATATGCGCTAATGCTATAAATAAAGCGTCGCCATACGATTATGGCATACTAACCAACTTCTTGTGGCATTCTGTGCTAAATGCGTGTATGCAATGTAATTTACAGTTGGACAATGGATGCGAGGAGACGAGCTCAAAGCAGTCTTTAATGTCTTTAATCCAATTTCCAGAGACATGAGACCAAAAATGAATACAAATGTGCGTACGTGTTGAAGTTAACCAATTAAATGGGTTGTTTCACAGTCCGAGCGACAACAATGTCTGGCACAGTCTCATGGACAGCCGAGGAGCAGTTCAAGTGCAAGCAGGAGCGGGCAGATGGAGCGGGTGCCAAATGGGGCCATTTGAGCTCGTCGCTGTAATCGATATTCATGCTGATTTTGCTTGGGCCATTGACTTAATTTCTTTTCTTTAGCAGCGGAATAAATTATGCAATTCAAATTAATGTGAGCATTACACGACCCCGACGAGATTGAGAGACCAATGCGAGAAACAAACACAAGCGCACAGAGAGACACAGATCGAGCCCAGGCTGGGGGCAACATTGTGTGGGGGAGTTCCCCTCATTTCTTCTTTTTTTTTTTGCTTCCAGTTGGCAGATACAAAATGAAATTAATCCGACTTGCCAAATGCCAGGCACGTATCGATGTGGCTGCGTTTCAATGTTATGTTTGTCTTTTCCTGCTGCTGCCATTTGACTTTGGATAGCTGCTCTCTCTCTCACTCTCTCTTGCTCTGTCTTGAGTGTTGCAAAAAGGAAGCGCAGGAGCTGACTGTGTGCTTTGAAATCGAATTAGGCAACACAACACATGTGCTGTTGCCTGTGCCGGGGCGCTCTGCTGCTGCGTCCTCTATGCGATTCTCATTTCGCTTTCGGCGTGGCGTGGGTTAAATTTATGCCCGAACGTACCCATGGCACCACGTAACCTGGTTGACAGCTGTTGCCAGCTGGGGCACAAGGATCCAGGATCCCGTCGCACAGCTAGATAACAGCAAAGAGCAAAATAAGCACAAAACGCAAAACGCAAAGGCGAAGGAATGTGACAGGCGTTGCCCGTGTTTGGGAGGCTTTGCATTGTTAGCAGTTGG
This sequence comes from Drosophila navojoa, assembly GCF_054131105.1. Classification (NCBI taxonomy): domain Eukaryota; kingdom Metazoa; phylum Arthropoda; class Insecta; order Diptera; family Drosophilidae; genus Drosophila; species Drosophila navojoa. The sequence goes on from NC_142892.1 coordinate 16,166,369, forward strand.
CAGTTGGCAGTTACCTTTCCGATAGGTGGCATTTGGATATGCGGCGGCAATAGCCAGATATAAGGGCATAAGAAACTGGTAGCCAAAATGGAGTAAGGCCCATAATTGGCTACATTGGCATTTCACTTTTGGCACAACTGAAGAACAAACGTGCTGCTTAGCAAATGCTTGTTTGCCACAAAAATGGCATTAAATTGACCCAGTTTTGTCTCCGATACACCCGACATGCGTGTCGAAATAGATGTTGGTATGAGACAAATTAAATTAAGGCAAATTAAACTAAGAAAAATTTAAAAATTAATTAAAATTAATATTCTACCTTAAATTTCATGTGCAATAAAATAGGAAAAATTAATAAAATATATATTACATTAATATAGCTTCGAATCAATATAAATTAAGTTCAATTTATATTTTAAAAAAAATCATATCACATATATTCTAATTAAAATTAAAATAAATATATATAAAATATATAAATAAATAAATATATAATATAATATAAATAAATATAATATATATTCTAATTAAAATTAAAATAAATATATATAAAATATTTTAAAAAATATATAATATTTAAATAAATAAATATAACTATGTATAAAATATTGAATTAAATTTTGTTTATATATTAAATAAATTTCAATATACATTAAATATTTAAATAAATATAAATATGTATAAAATATTTAAATAATTTTTTTTATAAACATATATAAAATACGAAAAATATTTCTGTATATTTTTAATAAAAAAAGAAAAAATAAATAAATAAAAAAATTATTTCTATTCATATCTCAATCGTTTATTTCTCATTTATATTAATAATAATGTTCCCTCATTTATATTCTCTTGTCTACGACCAAACTGTCACTGACAACTTTGTCGCCTGGCATTGCGGCTGCCATCCATTTCCCTGCCACTTAGCCAGCTGCATGCAGCTTAATAGATACACACAGTACGCATTTTCCGGCAGCTATCTCTATAGCTTTTCGTTAGCGCCAAAATTGCTTGCCTCAAATTGGCCATGACAACGCTGCCACGCCTCCCCCGGGTGGGACGGCGGCGACATTTTTCTTAACGGAAATCTCTTCAGTGGCACTTTTCACGCCAAGGCACAATCGGGAAGGACTTAACAATACCTTCATTACGAACGGCCAGGCATCGAAACGTGTAGGGACCACAAAACGGTTTGTGGCATGCGGCATATGGCAAACACTCGCATCTGCTTGGAGCATAAGCGTCTCTTTTTTTTTTTTTTTGTATTTTATTTTATTGTTTTGTCAACGCTTAAAAGAAATGCTTTTCCATTTAGTTGAACACTTATGAGCATTGCTACGGATATGTTTTTTCGATTTGCTGCGTGTTTCTTTCTTTAAAAAGAAAATGTCTCAAAGTCTCAAATGTGTGTGTGTGTGAGTGTGTGTGCGTGTGTGTTGTTTGCCCAGCGACTTTTCACACCACATCAAAAGACGGCGCTCCGAGTGCACTCAAGTGTATAAACAATGGCGTTAAGTGTTTAAGTGCACGGAAATATCAGAGCCATGGATTGGCCCGCCCCGCCCCTTGAAGCGCCGTGCCATCCCCCTCCCCGTCCAAAGCCTCTACAACTCCATCTGTGCCAGCAAAAAGCAACTTTAATTTTATTTGATGGCAGTTTAGAAAAAGAAAAAATAAATGCAGACACAAAGTTTAATTGCCGAGCAACAGCTTGGAATAGTTACAGCTACAGATACAGATACAGATACAGATACAAGCAACAACTGCAGATACAAAATACAGATACAACCGCAACAACTTTTCATTGGTGTCTGCCTGTGGTCCGCGTCCGCACCGGCTATATGTATGTATGATTTTATGGGCGCTATGTGGCCGCCATTTGGCTGCCAGACGGATCGGACGGACGGACCGGACGCACAGATGCCTGGCGCCAGGGCTAGAGCAGAAGCTGCCTCTACCTGCCGTTAAAAACACTAAAAAAAAAACTAAGCTCTACTCTAGTATTTACAGGCGAGCAGAGAGCGAGATGGAAAGAGGTAGAAAAATGCTTGGCTTAAAAGCAATGAAGCAATTGACTCTGTCCATTGCTCGCTGTTAACGTCCGTTATCTTAATTCAATGAACCGGCCGGCTTAATAGCCGAACTGGCATAAACTAAGCCTCTGACTCTGTCGAGCGTTAGACGCCCAGGCAATTAAAAGAGTTTATTTAAGCATTTCCAATCACTCGGAATGAACAGCAGCTATTTAATGGCTGCCTTTGAATGATAAATTAGAAAAAAAGAGGAAAGCAACAAAATATTGCAAAAAGTGGCAAATGCTCACAGAGATTGCAAGATTCATCTTGACTCGATGTGGAGCAAATGCGACAGCTGGTTTTAGAGATGATTTGCGATGTCTGAATGGAGCTGGAAAACATTTCTGATTGCACAAACAAACGTTCGTCAATCAGACTGAGAGAGCTTAAGACCCAAGCAGCAGAAAATTGCAAAAAAAAAAAATATTAGGACACACAGCATTATATGGCAAATATTTAATAGGTTAATAAAAAATATTTAACTAAAAAAATTAATAATGATAATAATAATAATACTAAATATATATGTATATATTATTAAAAAATATATATTTTTGTATGTAAAAGTTAATCAATGTTAAGAAAATAAAAGCAATATATGGCAAATATTTAATAGGTTAATAAAAAATATTTAACTAAAAAAATTAATAATAATAATAAATATATATGTATATATTATTAAAAATATATATTTTTGTATGTTAAAGTTAACCAATGTTAAGAAAATAATATAAAAATAATTATTCAAATATGTATATAAATTTAATAAATCTTTAAATACATATATAATGATAAATTAGTATTTAAATATATATATAAATTTAATATGCTCAAAACATATATAATTAAGTATATTTATTAAATGTTGTGCATACAAATGTATTATATTATTTAATATGAAAAAGTACATAAAAAAAAAAAAAAAAAAAAAAAAAAAAAAAAAATTACTTTTTTTATACACATAAAAATATATCAAATTTATATATATTTTATTATTAATATTTTTTTATTTTTATATTACATAGTAATATATATACAATTACACTAAAAAATCAACTAATTATTCTTCTGTGTGATTGAGTTACATATCTCAATCAAGCATGTCAATGCCGTAAGCTTTATTAACTTTTTCCCATTAAAATCCAACTAAAACAAACTAATCAAATGCGAAAAGCTAATTAAAATTTGGATTGTAAATTTCCAGCAGCTCGCAGCCAAAAAGAGTTGTTTAATTAACTGATAGAAAATATATATAAATATTTTATACATATAATGTATACATATGTACATTATATATATATGTAAACATATATAATTTATGGCTGCCTTGGCCATTGGCATTGCAGCATCCTAATGGCTGACCGCGCAACGAAACCGTATAGCAGTCGAAGTAACCGTTAATTGCATTTAACACCAGGGCAGAGAATCCAACACAGACAGACAGAGGAAGAGAGAGAGAGAGGCAGACAAGGCAACTGCCCGCCCAATCTTCTATCTCCATAGAGTAGTAAAGCACTCACGTTGCAGTGAATAGCTTTAAAGTTGAAGTTTATTTTTTTTTTTTTAGTGCTGTTCCATAATTAGATGCATTACTTGGCAGCGCCTTTTAACGTGCGCCTGCTGCTCCGGCTCGACTGCCCGCCGTCTGTCCGGCTACTCAATTAGCCAGAAAAGACATTAAACTTTCGCCGGTGCCGCAGATGAACTGCTGCCTGCGGGTTGCTTCAAGAGTCTGCAGCAGCCTCCACGCCTAATGAAGTTAGTGCAACACACAGAAAAAATAAAAAAAGGAGGAAAATATTCGAGCGCCACTTTTTTTTTTTTTTTTTTGAAGCAGCTGCTAAATTGAAAATCTAGCCGCGTCTATTGCACCGCCCCGTACCGCCCCGCCCTGTACACACTAAACGTTAGCCATAAATAAAATGCAAATTTTTGCCGGCAAACCAAATTGCAAGGATTGCTACAGAAGCAACAGAGCAGGCAGCCAGGGAGTTCCAACTCCTGCTCCTGCTCCTGTCCCTGCTGCTGCTGCTGCTGTTGCTCCTGGCTGTGGTTTCTGTACGTGTTTTTGTTATCGGCAACATATTTTCAGCATCAAATTTTGCGGAAAATGCGCTCGCAGCTCGATGAAATTCTATTGGGAAATATTTTTGTTACATATTTTACATAAAGTACACTTGGCAAAAAAAACTGTTGATTTTTAGTGCAGTGTAATTGAAATTTATGCTAATTGTTTGCTTTTCAAAATAATAAGACAAATATGGTTTTAAATCAAATATATATTTCACAAATTATGAGAAAAAAAAATTTAAAAAAAATAAATAAATAAAATAAAAATAAATAAAATAAACATTTAAAATTATTTTATTATATTAAAGTAATTATTTTATTTTATTTTATTACTATAAGAAATAATATTAAAATATAGTATAGTATTATATATAGTATAGTATTAAAATGAATAAAAATAATAAATTAAGATTTTATATTTAAATTTTATAATAAATTTTATTTTATATTATATATATATTTTGCTTTAAAAACAAAAACAACAAATCCTCATCTAATTTCAATTAAATTTCTATTTAGAGTAAAGCTCAAATTTTACTCCTAGTATTTTTCATCCTAGTATTAATATTAGTTAGAAAAGCTGTTGTAACTTCTGCCCTGACCTTTTCATAAATAACAATTTAAAAGCAATTTTTTATTAGAGGCCTTGTTGAACTGGCTCAAGCGAAAAGAGTGAGGGCACTGCTACTGCTGGCATCATTAAAAATGATATGCCAACGCACTTTTGATGAACGAAACACCAAAAACAAAACCAAAAAAAAACCAACTATTTGTAGGAAACGCCGTTGTTGTTGCTGTTGAAATAACAATGAACCGTGGCAACTACGATTAATAACTGAGCGGCGTAGAGGAAACTGCGGCCCAGCTGATGCGCTTCTAATACAATCATATAAATTACGCTGCCCGAACAATCAATCAATGTCAAAGTCAGCCAACGGGCACCGGTCGTGGCATAGGCCCGCCATGGCTTTGGGTAGATTTAAGCTAAGCTGCCCCACGTACTTGGCCGCTCATCAATTTCAATAAACGCGAGCAACGGGCCGGGCGGATCAGCGCCGACGTACCATCCGCCGTGCAGGTCCGGCGGACCACCAACGCCCCATTAGCACCTAGCTAAACGCAGCGGCATTTGTCAAAGTCCAGCAGACGTTGACAATGCGAGAGGGGCGGAACGAAGGCGATGGAGCGCTTTGGAGTCAGACCGTCCGCCCGCTCGCCTTTTCATGTGTTTTGCATTTTAAATTGTGGCACAAATGAAATTGAAAATGGCAGCAAAAGATGTGCAGCTATGCGACGGCAATGTCTCAATGTCTCGCTGTGTGTTGTCTCTATATATATATATGTGTGTGTGTGTGTTTGTGTATCTGTGTCTGGTGTCAACAATGGCAAACGCTTTGGGTGGCATTTCATTGACAAGAAGTCATAAATTCTACAAATGACAGCCAGCAAGTGGCAAGCGACACACAGGCAACAACAACAACAATAACAGCAGCAGCAGCAGCAGCAGCAGTGGGGGCAGAGCAACTGTCAGCAACAGTCACTTTAGCAAGTGTCCACTGTATGTGTATGCAAAGCGTTGCAATCACAGCTAACAAGGCAAAACAAATTGATCGAGAGTTCAAAGCTCCTCAATGTAGTTGAAAGGTCTTAAGTATTCAATGCAATGAATAAGTTGGATATGCAACTAAATGTATATAATATAATAAAGATTTATAATATCATAATTATATATAAAGAAATAGTTAGTTAAAAGATAATTTAGTCTATCGTAGTTTTATCAAATTAATTGAAAGAGCAAGCAAAACCTAAGATTTATATGCCATTTAATACTTATCCAATTGAATTAACATAATACTAACTCTTATAATTACATAGAACTGTTAAGCGACTGCTAAGTGCATTCACTTACATAGCTCTGCTAAGCTGCTATGCTAAGCCTATTCACTAACATTTTTATGTTCTGTTAAATACAGTTTAACAGCAGCTGAACAGCCTAGCATAGGGATTAACCATTCATTTCAGTTCGTAGCTAACAAGTTTGTATTTCATATTAATTATTTCTGTATTCATATGGAATATTCATTCCGTTTAGTTAGGTTAACATATCAAATAAAATGTTATTCGGTTAAATTTGATTTAAATATTCTATTTATATATTTATATAAAATATCCATTCAGCTTAGTTTAGTTCTTGGCCAACGAACTAAATGTTTCTTTACGAATGAGTAGTTTATGCATATCAGCTCTAAATATGACCCCTTTATCGGTATACAATATTTAAATTAATAATACATGTTCAAATAACTCTTCACTTTTAATGAACCCAAATTTCTGACACTCATTAAGCTACACAATATTTCTCAATAAATCTGTCTTTGATCTGCAGTTGACCACACACCCAGGCAGACAGAGATAGAGACAGAGACAGAGGCAAGTTCCTCAAATCAATCAAACGACATTAAGATATTGTGCCTGTGTGTACATCAAAGCAATTTGAACGACCTGACCAATTATCTGTCTCTTTCGGGCAAAGCAATTTCAGTAAATCCCTTCTACGGCACCGGACGGAGACACTGCTGGCAAATCAGCTTAATAAGAACTTTACAACGTTACCCAGGCCCGAGCCTGGCATTTCAGGTTCGGGGCAATTGAAATTTAGTTTGGCTTATGAAATGCTGGCAGCCAAAACTGAAACTGAAACTGAAACAGAAACAGAAACAAAACTCAAGCAGCGACCACACCCAAAGCGTTTCCTCGAATTGCCAAAGCCGGAGCTCTCTCGTCTGCAGCAGCAGTCCGGGGCCGACCACAGGCAGCCGGCATAACGGACAACACCTGCCTATCAGGTGGCCATTGTGCTGGCGTTGTGGACTGGGAGCGGAAGTGCGGCTCCAGCAGCTCTCGTTGATATCAAAGGCAATGCATTAGCATGAGGCAAAGAGAGGGAGACAGAGAGAGAGCAAGAGCAAGGCGGGGGCAGAGAGTAAGCCAGAGAGTGAGAACCAAAGAGGAGCAGCAGCATTTGGAGCAGCTGTGCATGCGGTTTATGAGCTATGCAGGCGGAAGTTTTAACTGCTCAACACAGACACACACACACACACTCACACACAAATCAATTGCATTGCAGTGGCTGAGTGTAGAGGCGAGGGGTTGATTCTTATTACCCCCTGCCAGCAGCTGAAGTGAGACACACACGACGATGTTGCCATCATTTCGTCTTACCCATCATTAGCTATGTCGCCAACGAAGTCGCGTCTCTACATTTCTCTCTCTCTTTCTCTCTCTCTCTTGATTGCATGCTGTTTTTGTTGCCACGAAAATCCCGAAAAACCAAACTGAAAGATTGCCCGCCATGTGTCCTGGCTGTGTATCGCTTCTATATCTCCTGGCTTGTCTGTCCCTCTGCCCGTCTGTCCGCCTGGCTGCCTGCTGACGTTTTTATAGCTGCTAACAATGTGTCAGGTTTTCTTAGAACTCACGATGAGACTCGGTGCCTCAGAGCCTCAGAGCCTTGTGGCATGAATATCCGTATCTTGCTGCAGCCGAAAAGGCGACTCATCCCTGGGTTGATAATTAGGCGCAGTTGTTTTGAGAAAAAAAAAAAAAAACACAGAGAGAGAGAGAGGGGGATAGGTATATCCATATAAATTACTGCTGCTACTACAGTGTATAGTGGCTATAAAGACCAAACTATTCAATGGATTTTAGTAGCTCAAATCTTATGTAAATGGAATTCAAGGCATGAGCTTAGACTACAATAATTTATATAAAAATTCAAATTAATATTCTCAAGATCAGTAAGATTAAATATAGAATATATCAATGAGCAAACTATTTAAAATTTTGTAGATAGAAATATTTATAGATCAATTTTAATATATATACATCGATAGATAGAAAGATATAAAGATCGATCCATACATAAATTCATGATCATACAAATAATAATAATAATATTCAGCACAGCTATGAAGATGGATATATGGTGAATATATAGGTTAGGTAAATAGGTAAATTATATTTCATATGGCATCTTATCTTTTAGTAGGTAGGATAATAGTTTATCTATTTTCCGGTATATAGAGAAATAGAGATAGTTAGTTTACTTTGGCATATGGCATATGCAATATTGTTTTGGTACTTTTCCAAATAATTTCAGATGTTGTATATAAAACGAGCAATAAAAAGCATTATCATATTAATTACATTATTCACTCTTCAAAACTAGTTTTCAGCTTATGTAAAGCCTATTTAGTGTATTACACTACTTATTCATTTAGCATTATTCATTGCATTTAGTAGCTATTCAGTTATGTAGCTCCTAAGAGCATTACTTGCTCATTGATGAGCTCTCAGCGGCATCCGCTCTATCGGCCACAGCTGTTCGCTTTTTATAGCACCTCAAGGAAGCATCGTTTCTGTATTATTTGTTTTTTCTTTTTCTCATTTTTCTTTTTTTTTTTTTCTTCTTCTCTTTTTGTTTTTGTAGAGCATACACAAATTGCATGTGAGTTGGAATAAATACATATTTTTGGTCTGGCCCATAGACTATTTTTATGTTGCCTTGCTCGACTGAGGGCCGCACAAATTATGCGTAAATATGTGATATTTTTCCCTGCTCCTCCGCCCATTGCCTCACCACCACCTCCTCCTCCTCCTGCTCCTGCTCCCACTCCTGCTCCTGCTCACATTCAGCACAGCGCAATAATTCTCGTTTATCGTTTTGCGAAAAGTCAATTTTTATAACGCACCAAACGACGAACGACGAGTCGTATAACCCGCTGAATATACGCATAAAAAAAGGAGGAAAAAATGATTTGTGGTTGGCTGAAATTGGCGCAACTGCCAGTGGGATGGGGCCTCTATTGGGGGCGTGGCGGGGCGACTTCCTACGCGCCAGAATATGTAACAAATTTTGTAATTTGAACGCAACAAATCATAATTTTACATAATGATCAATTCATATACGTCAAGAAAGCAAACTGAAGAAGAAGAGCAAAATAAACGAATGTTGTTGTTGCCTACCGCCCGCCCTCCCCTTTGGCAATCGACAATAGGCAATCGTAAAGTGAATTATGTGGCTCGTCGCGGCAATTTCGTAGAATTTTCCCTCATTTTCCCGACAGGCGACGACGATTGGCCCGTGTCCGAAGTGACTTTTGAGTGACTAAACAATTTCAGACCGGAAGCACATACATAGGACATAATGCAGACATCAACAGCTCTATATATGTGTATATATGTATGTATGTTTGTGTACATATGGAATGGAACGTGAGGGCGGTTGAAGCTTTCTACGAAAACTAATTAAACAAATTACAATTTGTGTGTTTGTTTGTTTGTAAAGTTGGTGCAATGCACTCACAGATCTGATTACAGAAGGTTGCTGCAACAGTTATAAAAGCATGAACGGAATTATGTTACTTAACAGTTTGCATTACAAGAGCTCTGTTAACATTCCAGCTACTATTAAATGGCAGCTAGAGTAATAGCTTAACAGGGCAGTTATTATGCCTTAGCAACTTGTATAAGAGCTCTGTTATCTTAACATACAAGCACGCTGTTATAGCTGCTATTAACATAGCCTCTTCATTTTCAGCTTGATAGAGTAATAGTTTAGTATGACAGCCATTAGGTCTAGTGTTTGCCAGCAATTTATCAAGCCGCCCTCTGTGGCTAAACGCCATCTAGCGTCCAACTTGGACTGCAACTACAGAACTGACAGATGGCGATGGCTCCTGCCGCCTGCCGCCTGCAGCATATCAAATTAACACAGACACGAAGCATTCGGGCCGAGAAAAGGGGGTGCGCACAAGCAGCTGAGGTAAAACTTGGGTAGATGCTGTTTGGTGCCCATTAACTGTGGCACTTTTGGGGGCAGCGCGCCGCAATTTGTTGGTCAGGTTTGCAGTCGGCAAGCAGCAGCAGCAGCAGCAGCCCGACTTGGGCGAAGGCAGCAGGAAGTTGGCTGAAGGCACAAGGCAGAAGGCAGAAGGCAGCCAACATGGCTGGGCTTTATGCTCGCATGTATGTTATTTTTGTTTTCTTGCTTTTTAATGAGCATCGCATCGCATCGGTTCGGTTCGGAGTCGCAGTCGGAGTCGGAGTCGGGCAACGGGCAACGGGCAACTGGCAAATTGCAGGTTCTTCTTTCGCTGTGCCACAAAGTGTTGCACTCATATTTTGCCGGTGTGCGCCTTAATTATATGGCCGCCGACAGAAATTCAAGTGAAAACCATTCGGTTTCGGGCCCAACACACAGACACGCTGGCCTAAGCCTATTTCGAGCCGCTCTTTAAAGCATGAAAATTTAATGCCAGCTTAGCCCACAACACACTCACACACACACGCACACACACACAAACAATGACCAAGCGGGAGAGCGTTGAAAAAATATGTCGATTGAGCTGAGCCTCAGCTCAGCTCAGTTCAGTTCAGCTCAGTTTGGTTGGGTTCGCCTTGGGTTGGGCTTCGAGTGAGTGTCGAGTTTTTGAGTCTCTGAGTTTTTGGTATTCAAAGAATCTTTCATGGCGCATTTCCGTTTAGGTCGAAGCCGCTTAACTGCCCAACTTATTCTCACTTTCTTTACAGTCGCTCAAGTATTAATTATGCACGCATCAAATATATTTTCAACCTTTTTCACTCCTTCAGCCTCTTTCAGCGTATTTTCTGTGAATGAGCGGGCGCGACATCAATGGGATGCAAATTAACTGTACACACATAAATAACACTCAAAATTCTTGGAAAATATCCCAGACCCTCGCGCATTTGTCAAAGTAATAAAAATTGTTGGGCTTCTGTTGTTTAGGGCTCATTCGGGGACCCTTTTCTCTGCTCTCGCCTCTCTGCTCTATTCTTGTTGTTGTTTTTTCGTTTTACATTTTCCGTGTTTTTTGATAAGCATTCTTATCATAGTTGGCCCGAGAGTTGGCATCTTTGTTGCCTTTTGCCGCACTGACCTGTGACCGGTTTTATGATATACCCTTTAATGAATTCAAAGGCACGCGCTGCCATTTCTCTCGGCCACGATGCTCCACACGCCCCCCGCCCCACCCAGCTACCCATTTAACAACGAAATGCTGTGCGCGTGCTCATTACCCCGGTTACGGAATATGGTGCGAATACTTTGTGCGCGGACTGTGGCTAACCCGCTTTCAGTTTGCACTTGTTGCCCCGCACCAAACGTTAGCGAGATATACATATATCTGGAACTGAAATGGACATTGACAAGTGATGCGAACTCTAGGATACCCTCGACATATTGAGCAGGCAAAGTAGGCAGTTTAGGTATAAATGTAACAGATAAATGATAACATTTTGTTAACAGAAGTGAAAATTTATTAAAATTATTTTAATAATGGACAAATTTATATAAAGTATTCATATAGAGGTAAACTCTTTCAATTAGTAAGCTTTCTATGCTTAATATCTAACAAGTTAACATTGTATTAACAGCACTATATATGACAGGGTATCTGCTAGTTCAGCACGCCCGCCTAGACCACTTTTGTGAGTTTTTAAATGTATCTGCAAGATACGCCATCAATTATTTAATATACTACATTGTGATGCATTAAAAAGTTTTACGCCCTCTCACACGCTTGCCCCGGGAGATTGCTTTCAATCCGTATATGTATACCCTTATATATGTATATACATACAGAAAATGATTAATTGGCGCTACAAATTTATGACGTCGTTGGATTTTTCACGCCGATAGCGAGTTGAATGTATGATAAAGCCCATTGATGGAGTTTTACTCTATGCCACAATTGAAGCTCGAAGCGATTAAAACTTTTCATCAGACCCAAAAGCAGCTTCAACTTTACAACAACACACACACATATACATGTAATGCAGTAAGTGTGTGTGTGTTTCCGTAACGATGATTGCTATTGTTTCTGTTGTTGTTGTTGTTGTTGCTGTGCAATAAATTATATGCCATAATAATTATTTATGAAAGCCTCATAGGGCTTGGCGCTACGGGCTGAATTGCGTAATATGTGCTTTTGATTGGTAACGCTGGGGGCTGTTCTTATATACTCCATGGCACATCAATAGAGTCAACTAATTTCTGATCGTAAATGATTCGATATATGTATATAAATTAAGATAGAGTTTATGCTGGGCATGAAAGTTGTAAAGTTAACACTTCATTTTGTGCTTGGCAACAGCTTTGAAAGCACATTAAGGCTTAATGAGTCAGCGTAAGCTTTAACCTATCTATTATCTTTATTAATTGAGCTAAACAGAAGCTATATAAAATTGTATCCTTAAAATCTTCAAAAGCCTTTCACAGCTTTAGCTTGCTTTTGAGCAACTTTAGCCTTTTTCTAGCTAAACTTCGTAAGCAATAAACTCATTTATTAAAAGCTAATGAAAATCAGCTCTAAAACCATATATCATCTTCAATCTCTCAGCTAGCTCCAATTCTATTAAATCCAGCCGGATGCATAACAATTCAATGAATTAATTTATAATATTATATCACGTCGTTTTCGTGGCCCAATTTAAATCAAATTTCTTTTACAATAGCTGCCATAATTCTATTAATTTTTTTATCTCGCAGCTGATTTCTCTGCATTTTTCTTGATATTTCTTTTTCGTTTTTTTTTTGCCAATTTGTAGAGAATTTCAATTTTGAATATTGATTATTCATTTCCTGAAGCGACGGCGGCGCACCTATAACGAATTCGGATGCGGATGTTGATGCGATTGCGAATGGTAATGGGTAAATGGAGACTGGGGACTGTATAGAGAGGTCTGGGTCTGGGTCTGGGTCTGGTTATGTCGATTGCTTCGCTTGCGCCTTTGGCTTCGCTGAAGACGACGACGTCGCCATCATCATTGAAATGGCAAATTGGACTGCAGAATATTTTTTTCTTATATTGGAATTGCTTGGCTGTTGTAGTTGCCATTTGCTATTATTATTGTGAGGTTTCCCTCTACTCTGTATGTGTGTGTGTGTGTGTGTTTGTGTGTGTAATCATAACGGCTCGCTTGTTAACATGCTACATTAAATTTTTATCAAGAGCCATGGCAATAGAGCCAAGGAGAGAGGGGCAGAGAGAGAGAGAGAGAGTGAGGGCGAGAGAGAGAGAGGGGGAGTGAGAGAGCGACCAGCCACAAGAATCCGCTTCAGCATGCATAAATACATAAATATCTAAAATAATGATGTTGTTGTTGCTGCTGGTATTGTTGTTGTTGTTATTGTTGTTGTTGTTATTCCTTATGATTATTATGGCATAGCTGCAATGTAGCATGATTAACACGCACATGGTAGAAAAACAATAAACCGTTTGGAGAGCAAATGCTAAAGGCATCGAACAATGCTGGCCACACACACACACACACACACACACACACACACATACACAGATACACACACGCACAATATAATTCACATCCATTACAAATAATCATAACAATGGAGGACCTCGTTACGCATACGCCGCATGGTACAGCTGAGGCATGAATGTACTATATACATATATAGATTTATAAAGAGCTGAAGTTGAACTTAAAGTTGGGCGTGGCTACGTTAGCTTTAACCGAAGCGTATAACTATTGAAGTTATATAAAATAACTCTGTTCTCCCATAGCAGACTTGCTCCAAATATAGTCAATCTTATTCACATCTGCTGTTCATCTTAAAGCCCTTGATCCCTAGGCTAATGCCAAAAAATCTTGCATGGATTTCAGCAAATTTCTGTATTTAATTGCATAGGCTTGCTTCCCTCCCACTCTTTTAGCCAGCCATTATCTGTTGTCGACCAGTTGCCCAAAAAAGCACTCAGCATCAACTTGGCCAGTTTTGCATTTTATAACTGCCAAAAACACACACACACACACACTCACATCAGCAGCAGCAGCAGCAACGTTTGCAACACGTTTTATCATTTAACTCGCTGGTGGTGCTGGAATGCCAAGCCAACCAACCACCCACCCACTCACCCATGGGACATCAACAGCGTGGGAATTAATATCAATGTCGTCGTCGTCGTCGTCGTCGTCGTTGCTGTCGCTGCTGTCTCTGTCACTTGATGCGTTTGCTATCAGCTGCATGGCCACCATGGCGTATGTGTAATGCCTTTTTCTATGGGTTTATTTTTGTTGTTCAGCTGCTTTTATTTCTCTACTCTTTTTACGTTTTTTGCTTTTTATCAATTAAAAGCCACTTCAAAAGCGGAAAGTGTCTGTGTGCCGTTGACACACACAAGCACACACACACACACACACACGCACGCACAATGACTGAAAACAGACAAGCGCCCAAATAGCACACAAACAAAAAACCCAAACACATACCCACACACCCGCACATACACACACACACACACACACACACACACACACAGTTATAGTATGCTTTTGTTGTCGTCGGTTTGGTTTGTTGGACGCTTTTAGTTTTATCTCTCTGGCGAATACTTTTGGTGGCACATTTTAAGCTGAGCAGAAATACAAATATGTTTACCCTGAATACCCTATAGTAAATGAATTTAATATATATAGGCGTATAAAAGCAGATTTAGTTTTATTATTATTATTATTATTATTATTATTATTATTATTATTATTATTATTATTATTATTATTATTATTATTATTATTATTATTATTATTATTATTATTATTTTATTCTTATTTTCTTCTTCTTCTTATTATTCTTCTTCTTATTCTTATTCTTCTTCTTCTTATTTTATTATTCTTCTTCTTCTTCTTCTTCTTCTTCTTCTTCTTCTTCTTCTTCTTCTTCTTCTTCTTCTTCTTCTTCTTCTTCTTCTTCTTCTTCTTCTTCTTTTCTTCTTCTTCTTCTTCTTCTTCTTTTATTCTTCTTCTTCTTCTTCTTCTTCTTCTTCTTCTTCTTCTTCTTCTTCTTCTTCTTCTTCTTCTTCTTCTTCTTCTTCTTCTTCTTCTTCTTCTTCTCTTCTTCTTCTTCTTCTTCTTCTTCTTCTTCTTCTTCTTCTTCTTCTTCTTATTTCTTCTTCTTCTTCTTCTATTATTTTGTAATATATTTTTTTTTTAATAAAAACTTTTTTTGTTTTTAAAATACTTTATATTATGAGCTGCTTTAGATTTATTATTTTCTATTTATATATTTTTTTTATAATTATTTTATTATAATTAATTTTCAAAGATTTATTTATTAATTCATGTTTTCTTTATTATTATTATGATTATTATTTGCGTTACTATTATTAGCATTATATTTAGAAAATTATCCAGCTTTACTATTTTATATTTATTTGTTGTTTTTTTTTTATAACTATTATTTTATTTTAAATAATTTTCTAATATTTATTTAATAATTTATTTTTTATTTATTATTATTTTAAATATTATTTGAGTTGCTATTATTAGAATTTTTTTTTAGAAAATATATTTATATATATTTTTTTAAACATACATTTTTTGATTCATTTTAATTTAAATTTTTTTTATAATTTATAATTATTTTTTTATACCAAACTACTTTATTAAACATCACATCGATAATATTGCCTTCATCACTTATTCTACATCATTTTTACAGGGTATTCAATCAAACAAACTCTCTCAGCTGCCCACTTTTTTGCAGTTTGGCTTTGCATTACAATTGTGCACAGCTTTTAGCTGGGTCTGACAGATCCACCCAAAGCATTCTCTGCTCTCTATCTTCCTCACTCTCTCTTTTTTTCCCTCTCTTTCACTCATTCTGTTCCTCTCGCTTAATGTGTTTTGGCGGCTTTTCGCTTTGACACAATCAACGGACCCCCAAATCGACGATCCCCAAATGCGGCAGCGGCGTCCACTCAAAGCTAATGACCGACAAAGCGTTTTGTATTATTTTCAATTTCATTTTCACTATGTGCGCCTCCCAAGACACACACACACACACACACACACACACCTAGACACACTCCATTTGGAGCGGCCTGGTCGTGCATTAAATATTATTTAGATAAGGCCAAGCGCGCTTATCAATCAGACGTCAGACGCACCGACACCGCGCACAATTTGCAGAGCACGACGAGGTGTTTGGACTGAGGGGAGGGGGACGGAGTAACTGTAGCTGTAAATGGGTGGGTGGGGATGGCCGTAGCATTTAACAGTTGACTGAGTAACATGATTTTTCCATCATATTCATTGAAAGTAACTGAAAAGAAGTTAGCCGACAGTTGCTCATGTTTAAACTAACAATTTACATATGGGCTATATGTATTAAAGAGTCTCTCTCTGTTTCACTCTAACACAGTCAGTCGTCTCGCTCAGCAGCTCTGGCTGCTTGCGCATTGAACTCTGGCGGCACATTTCCAAGAAGCCAATTGCTAAATCAACAAAAACACAAACAAACTCTGACGAGCAAAACAAAAACCTCGAAAAGTCATTACATATATCTTCTGATTGAGGCACTCCCCGACTGTTCTCCCCTCTCTCTATCTGCTCACTCTCTCTCTCTCTTTCTCTCTCCTGCCGTCGCTCTGCAAAATGCAGAAGCTACAAGCTAACAGCTTTTTATCTCAGCCATAGGCGGCATTGTTTTTGGCGGCCCAGGCCAAAAGAGTTACCAAAATGCAAAAGGAATACCAAAAGGCCAACAAAAACCAGTTGGAGCTGGTGTCCAGCACTCGGCTAGGGTTGCTCCAGTCCAGGCCTTATAAGGTCGCTGGCATGCCAAGCAATGGCACTGTGCAAAGCCAAAGGAAAACGGCAAACGGCAAACGGCAAAGACAAAGGCAACAGCAACGCCAACTTCCTGGCTAATATTACGAAAATTGCTTAAAGAGAGTTTCGCTCTGTAGGATCAGCCCGAAAACAAAAAAAAAAAAAACAACAGACAACAAACTGCACCACGGCACGGCGCGAAGACTGAAGCCTGAGCCTGTCAAGCGTCTGCCTGCTCGACTGGCTGCCGCTGCCTCGGCCGCTGCTTCGGCCTCTGCTTCGGCCTCTGCCGTTGCCTGGCTGCCATTGGAATCGCTTGTTGCCTTCTACCGTAATTCACAACAACGATAATAACAACAACTGAGCCAGAGCTAAGGCAAAAGTTGCGAAACTCGCCAGCAGTCACAGTGGTAGACAGCTGAGCGAAATTAGGCGAAATTGTATAGTGCAAAAAATATAATTGTAGATAATTCCTATTATTGGCAGAGATTTATAATAATAAATACACTAATATTTTTAATAAAAAATAATAAATTAACTAACTAAAAGTCGTGGACTGCTGAATTATTATTAGTTAATTTTTTATTTTATTATATTTTATAATAAATTAATAAAATAAGAATAATAAAATAATAATGTAATAATAATAATAATATAATATATAAAATAATAATATATATAAAAATAAATAATAAAATAATAAATTAATAAAATAAGAATTATAATATATAAATATATAATAATAAATAATAAAATAATAAATCAATAAAATAA
The DNA here is from genome assembly GCF_054131105.1 of Drosophila navojoa. NCBI lineage: Eukaryota > Metazoa > Arthropoda > Insecta > Diptera > Drosophilidae > Drosophila > Drosophila navojoa. The sequence continues at coordinate 16,183,933 of NC_142892.1, forward strand.
GAATAGTAATCTTTTTTCTTTTTTATAGACGGCTGAATAATGAAAATTTGATTTAATTTTTTGCAGATTTATTTAAAAATAATGATTATAAAAATAATAATAATTTTGATAATAAAAAATAATATTAACAATATTAAAATTTTAGTTTTTTATACTGATTTTTTTTTATAATTTGATAATATAATAATTTTGATAATAAAAAATAATATTAACAATATTAAAATTTTAGTTTTTTATATAGTTTTTTTTTTATTATTTTAAATTTGTATGATGTAAAGCTTAAGTTAAATCTTTTTTAAATTTTAAGTGAATTAAAAAATACTGATATTATTAATTAATTATACAAAGTGTTTTAAAAAATATGTATATAAATCTTTTATTTTATTTTCACTTATTTTTTTAAGTATTAATAATTCAAATAAATTCCCTGCCATTCGAATTGCATTTGCCCCACTGTGCAGCGGTGCACGGCCTCTGTGTGTTGCCGAACTTCAAGCAAAAAGCGCATCTTTTGAACAGTGCGCAAAGCGCAGCTTGTCCCGCGGCTCAGCTCGGGCCATGCCCAGTCACACACACACACACACACACACACATAGTCGCGCGTGTTGTGTATCTGAAAGATATATGTGTGTAAGAAGAAAAAAAGAAAGAAAAGCAAAGCAAAAACAACGTACGCTCGTTTGTCTGTCTGTCTGTCTGTTTATCTGTCCATCCGTCCATCCGTCCCGCCGTCTGTCGATCGTCGGCTCTAAACCGCTTTTGTGTATGGCCGCCGAGATGTTTGGCATAGTTGAAAGCGCGGAACTGGTTGGAGCTGCGGCTGCTGCGGCTGCTGCTGCGGCTGAAGATGGAGCTGCGAGCCGAGAGCTCGGAGTTGTTGTAGATGGAGGAGTTTTGCCGCTGCCTTGCAACGCGCCGACGCCGACGTTTGCCGCTCTCAGTTATTATTTTTGTTTGTGGCGGCGACTCCACAACAACAACAACAACTGCTCGCTGCTGCTGCTGTTGTTGTTGTTGTTGTTGTTGTTTATCAACGTGAGGGCTTTAAAAGGTTTTTGTGGCATAGCAGCTGCCCGTGTGCCTTGTACCTCCTCTCTAACCCGCACCGCTGTACCTCTGCCTAGCGCTCTGCCTCTACCTGCAACAGGTAAGAAATTTTCGCTCGCTCGTTCGGCATTTCAATGTGTTTTGTTGCTCTTCTCTTTAGGCTGTTTTATTTGATTTTTGTTGTTGTTTTTCTTTTCAGTTCACTTTTTCTGCTGCTGCTGTGGCTGTTGTTGTTGTGCCTTCTGCTGCTGCTTTCTTTGAAGTTGTTGCATGCTTCGGCGTGCCTTTGGGTTTCCTTTGAATTGTCTATCTCTCTCTTTCTACCCATCTCTCTCTCTCTGTCTCACTGCTCACTGTCCTTTACTGGGCCAGCATCTGCAAGCAATTAGTGTATTGGGGCCTCTTGCGGTATGCCAGGCAAGCCTTGGCCAAGGGTTCAAAGTGTTGCCCTGGCATTTAATTGATGCCGTAATTGTAACCCCCAGCCCCAAATTCTGCTGGCACTGCCATCAACCACACCACAATCAGCTGCAGCTAAACGTTTCCATCGAATTGCCACAAAACAAAATGAAGAAGCAGAAAAAAAAGGTTGCCCGATTGATTGATTGATTGATGTGTCGCGTCCACAACGCGACGTTTTGTTTGTGCAGAAAGGTCGCTTGCAGCTTGTATTTATATTTACAATTGTGATACTCTGCGCTTGGAGAGTCTCTCGGCTATGCGACTGGATCATGATCAGAGTTTTCCGATATATGTAGCTGCAGCAGCTGCTCTACAGCCCTCCCGCTCTTCCTCTCCCTCTGTCCCTCCCTTCTCTCACTCGTTCTCTCTCTTTCTCGCTGGCCACTTGGTCGGTGCTCTTTGGTTTTTCCATTTTCTATTTATTTTTCGTGCGTCGTTTTCTTTTGATGTTTTGTGAGTTGTTGTTGGTGTTGTTGTTGTTGTTTCTGGATTTCCTACGTTCTATTTTTGTGTGCGTCTTTTTCACTGCTGCTTCTGCTGCTGCTTCTTCTTCTACTCTATCGACCACAAGCGAACGCCGCCCTATTCTGTGTATCTTGCAGATAAAGAACGCAGCGCTCTGTCGATTGCCTACAATTCTTTTCTGTTTTCTTCTTCTTCTTTTCCATTTGCCGTTGTTATTCTCGTTGTGTGTGAGTACGAGTGTGTGTGTGTGTAATTATTGGAAAAGGATGTGGGAGAAGCCCTTGACTGAATGAATCTTCAAATTTATATCTTAGACAGCAGCACACTGAGTGCCGCAGCACTAGGTTACAGAAAAACAACAAAAACAAATACACACACATACATACATACATACATAACTAGATCGAGCTGCGGCATTCTATGAGTAAAGGGGAAAAACATTTCTAGAGACATATGGATTGCTAAAATTTATAGAGATACCCATGTCTAGTGCTCGTTTGCTCTCATGTTAATTAATATTTATAGTGTGAATTAAGCTAGATAGAAATGCTTTGATGCTGATCGTTTAACAGAAAATGTTGAATTTTTACTTTAAATAATCGAAAGAGAAATATATATGGTAATAAATTTAATTGTTTTTCAGCAACTGTTTGAGGTGCTAAAAACAGCTGCTTTTCCTAGAAATTTTCAATTTATAAAGAAAATTGATAAAAAAAATCGAATAACATAATTGTTTGCTACACCAGCTGCCAATGCATAACATTTCATATTAGACATATGTATAAGACATGCAGTTAATAGAGTCACAGCTTATACACAATTGAGACAGAATAGTTGCAAATATAAGATATACTCTTATACAGTTTGGTAAAAGATCAAATCAATCAACAGCTTATATTCGTTTAGCATATGTACATATTAAGTAATATTTGCATATAGAAAGCAACATTAGACAGATGCATATAAGACGCATGTAAATACATATATAAGAGCATATTTGACACTTTACAGAGTTATGTACAACTCATGTGTGTAAGTGTTTACTGAAGCTCTGCTAAAGCTTGCATGTTAAACGCTTGAATATAAGAGCAAATTATAGCTCATACAGAACTAATACAGATGTGTATTACACGCATTCACATGAGATCATATAAGAGCTTATACCAATGCATATAAGACGCATGATTAAAGTGATTAAATTGCTGATTGAATTTGTTTAAAAATTGTATATAAATAATTTAAAATATAGAAAAATCAAAATTCAAAATAGACAGCCATTTTTTTAATGCAGCTATAAATTCAAGATATACAGCAAAATTTACCACATACATATGCATATATTTCTTTATAGATTGAAGTACATATGTTCCGTTGCTTGTTTACAGCTAAGCTACACGATGCTTAAAGTTTCATAGGTATGCAATTTAGACTTACCTGAGAATTGTTTATAGCCGCCGAGTATTTTGTGCTTCCACCATTTGACAATATTGCCCGCCATCTCTGCTGTTTTATTTATTTATTTTCCACCGCTGCTTTTACTTGTTCTTCTGCTTCTTCTTCTTCTTCTTCTGTTGCTGCTTGCTTTTTGCAACTACAATTGTTGTTGGTTTATTTGTGTTTTGTTCTGCTTGACTATTTACGAGCCTGTGTAGCGACTGTAACTGTAAATGTTGCTTTGGCCAAAATGTTTTACGGCCTTTGTGGGTGGGTTATCCTCGTTGCTGCTAAGACTTATACACTTGCTCTCAGGTGCCACAAGGCAACGTAGGTGGCGACCTTAATTTGTATCTGGCATTATTTTGTCGAGGCGGGGGCTTTGAGGGGGATTCGCTTGGCGTTAAGGCTGGATCGTAAAACTTTTTACAGCCTTGATATGCTGCATTTTAGTTGAATTTTGCGCATATTGTGCGACCTCTTCCCTCTCGTTCACACAGTCGCCCACTCTCTGGCGCTCTCCCTCTCGCTCTTTCGCTTATTTTTGGCGTGCGTATGTTTTGGGTGTGTGTGTAAGTGTGTGTGTATCTTGCAGATACTTTTTGACGTAGCGCGCGTAATTTTAATTGTAAATTTTTTGTTGTTGCTGCTTGCGCGACGCGACGTAAATAACTTGGCGAATGAACAACAACAACAACACAAACAACTACGGGCCAACAACAATAACTGCAAAATGCTAAAGCGCAAAACACGATTTGTATTTCCAAATGCGAACAGCGACGCTGACTGAGACGGCCACGGCGGCGACGGCGACGGCGACTGCGAATGCGGCGGCAACTTTTTGGGGTGTAACTGTTGTTGTTGTTTATGTGGTTGTTTTTGTTTGCGGGGCGGTTTTGTATTTAACGGCACTTGCTTTTCGCTGCACACAATGCACAGACGAAATAAATTTCCAATATTTTGTTGCTGTTGTTGATGTTTAATGCTTCTCGTAAACACTTTCCATACCGGTTTTCATTCACTTGGCACACAAATTTTCAGTCAATTGTGTTTATTTATGATTTGTTAAGGACGCACGTTTGCCCGCGTATTTTCCAGAACAGTCACACAACGCGATACGTATGCGAGTCTTTAGCGAAGACACGACCAACTCGATGGGCGTACAGAAATGAACTGAACAAACGAAACACAAAACGCTGCCTTTGGACTTGTACCAAAAATGGTTTGTGTACGATGGGAAGAGAGAGAAACGCAAAAACATTGACTCTCTTCGACTTGTTTCGCTGCCAGTTAACAGAGCTAAGAGCAGAGCATGCAACGCCTGGAAACGGAACGTGGCATTCTGTAGCCTGCCTGCAGTTGTAACAGCAATCGCTGCTGCTCTTGTGTTTGTGTAATAGAGTAAGCTGCTGTTAAGCGCTACAAACATGTAATGTTGATGTTAACACATGCATATGTAGGTACAAGAGTCAAATGCGATTGACATTTATTTGCTTAAGAGCTGGGCACTTTACAGTGGACCTTATATTCCCTGTAACTAGAGCTTATGAAATGCAGTATATTGAGTGTAAGTTACCCTGTAGATAAAGTAAGCTATGCGACATTTTAATAACATATATGTTTGTCTATATGTATGTGTTATATTGATTACTCTCCTTTATTCGACATTTGATTGTATTTTAATTTGAAGGCTCAGCGGTCAGGCTTTCGGTTTCTGGGCTTCTGCGTAGAGCTGCTCTGATGTTGTTGTTAATATCGCCGCCTGCTGTGCTCGACATCGGGGCAATTACCCAGCACCAGCAGCAGCAGCAGCAGAAGCCGCCAAAAACTTGCCCCAGCTCCAAGGCTCGAAGCCCGACGATAATAACAGAGCAACCAGAATCCTGAATTACGCTGCAAATTCACAAAAAAAAAAAAGAAAAGAACGAAAAGAAAAGAAATAAAAACAAATGAGAGGAAAAAAAGGGTTCTGCCTGGCAAGTGGAGGAGCCGCCGTCGTCGGCAACGGCGGCTTTGTGCGTCCAGAGGCCTCAATCCTAAGGCCTGGGGCTGCCGGCTTCGACACCGTAAACGTTCCGCATTCGTATAATGGCGCTGTAATTGAAGAAGAACACGCGATCGCAGCGGGACCCGCAAAAGGAGTAGACGCCCTCTCTCGCTCCCTCCTCTCTCGCTCTCTCTCTCTCTCTCTCCTCTCTGTGTCTAACAGGCATAAAGCAGCGGAAGGGTTTCGTGGCTGTGGGTTCTTTGGCTGCTCGGTTTTGGTTTACTTTCCTGCAGCGCCTTTGTTCTGGCTTCTTTCATCATCATCATCATCATCATCATCATTGTGATGCTCATCATCGGCATCATCAATGATCCGTCTTAATTTCATGTATGTTCTTTTGTATAATTTTTTCTGCTACCTTGCCTCAACCCTCTCTCGCTCCCTCCTACATCTCCTCTCTACCTCTCTACCTCTCTCTCTCTCACTCTCTCTGTACCACCTTCCGAGCATGCGAGCAATTTTCGATTGTTCCCCTACGCTCATTTAACCTACTACAGCCTTTTGATTGATGTCGGTCCCATGTCTGTCCTGTTGCCCGTTGCCCAAACCCTGCCCAGTTATTGATTTATGTTTTATGTGTTCTGTTAAATTTCGCACAATTTTCGCAATGCGTTTGACAACAGTTGATGAACATTCTGTCCGTCCATGCGCTGTCCTACGTCCTCTGTCATATGTCACCATTGGCCTCTGCAGCCTCACAAATGTAATTACCCAAAACGGGCGTAAAAAGTGGGCGTGTCTGAGTGGATGTGCAGCTGGATAGGTCATAGGCAAGGCATAGAGTTTTAGTGAGAGAAAGAGAGCGAGGGGGAGAGAGAGGTGGGAACGTACTCCCCCTACTCCTATCGATGCTGTCCATGGCAACTGTCACTCTAATTGACATGGGCTGTGTAGAGCCCAATAGAGCTGGAAGGGATTGCGACTGTCACACATGTGTTGGCGTGGATGAGCCACTGGGCGCCTTACTTGTTGATGGCACTTCATTAGGCTAAATGGCATTTTATAATTAGTTTGCAAAAGAAAATCTGCTCTGAGGAAAACCGATAAGAATTAACAATTAATTAATGTGAATATTACATAGGTACAGTTAAAGAGATAGATAGATAGGTAGGCAGTTAAAGAGAGAAGGAGGCGTGCAGAGTCAATGAACTTTGATATTTGAAATGTATATTACATATGCATACAGCTATAAATATAAATTGCTTTGAAGTTGGAGATTTTATGATTATGAAAATTGCATAGAAGGGCGTTATTTTGAAGAATGAAAAAGAGAGTTGAAATAGTATAGAGCATAAGACAACGGAGAGATAAAAGAGGAATCAGTGTCAGATGAATATTGGAAAGGAATTCAATAGAAATTGAAGAGAAAGAGAGGAAAGATAAAGTTTGTTATTAACATTAAACTAAAACTATAAAACAAACAGCAAATTGAAGGTATTATGATTTCTCTTTATAAAATATAAAGCCAATAAAATATAATATAAGATGAAATAAAATAATAATGTGTGGTAAAAATAAAAGAAAAACCAGGGGATGTAAACAGAATGAGTGTGGGTAACAAATTAGCTATAACAATAGAAGGAAACATAAACCAGAAGCGTGGGAAGATAGTAAGAGAGATTATGTCATAACTAGCAACAACAAAAAAATATAGCAAAAGTGAAGGGAAAATAGAAAGAAGGCCAAAGAGGAAATGACACCGAGAAAGACAGAGATACTATATATGAAAAATAATACTTAAATATGTATTCATTATGTATTCATTAATTGATAATTAATTTATCGTAATACTATGGAAATCACATAGAAAGGCGATTGCCCATTAAAAAACCGTTGTCGTCAAGTGAGTTTAATAGGCCAATAACATATCTAGAGATAGTATCAAATACCCGTTCAAACAATTGCCAAGAACTCCTAATGAAACTCAAGCAACTCGAGATGAATCATGCGCCGCATAGATTCCTCTAGCTAATTAAAGAATTTGCCTTGATTTAATGGCTGCTTGTTAAAAAATATCTCCACGAACATCAAAATTATTTACTATCCACTTGAATAGTAGTGTTCTCTCGACACTACTAGACGATGTTCTGCTCACACCGATGTCGTACACCTCGCGGCTCTAATGATGCACATTCTGGTGTTTGATTTTATGATGGCACTTCGGGAAGTTTCCAGCGTTCAATTAGTTTCCAAAAACCCTGTGAGCGCTGCAGCTTAAGTATCGAATTAGCTTTTCGAGAAGAAGCAGAAGAAGAACAGAGAGTAGAAAAAATAAAAACAACTATCTTGTCTGGCTTATCTGGCTGGCATCGTGTTGTTGTTGTTGTTGTTTTTTTTTGGCATCGTTAATCTCGCCATAAACTTGTCGAGCCGCAATATTGAAGGGCCTAATCGTTGGATGATAAACCTCTGGACACGAAACTCTCTTGTAACTTGTGCCCGAGCGTCGTAAAACCAAGGAAAGGCGGCCAAAAATCAGCCCAAAATAAAAAGCTCATAAAATGCGCTAGCAAATCGAATGGCTTTATTTTGTAGACAATTTTCGACATGTGTGTGTGTGTGTCAGTCTCGCTCCCACTCCTTCTCTCCCTCTCTATCTCTCTGCATGGATTTTTAATGATTTCGGCCTAATAAGCAACAATTGGTCGTTGCAGCAATCGCTAGAGCAACTCGAAAAATAATAATTTTTTTTTATTATTATATTTCTTTTCTATTTGAGTTGGAGTTGCATATGGTTAAATGAGCGCGCGTTTATCAAAATTAATTGGAAATTTGGCTGTGCGTTGATATTTAACGACTTCTGCGTAAAAGTCACTTTGGAAAATGAGCCACAGACATCAAAAGGAGACACGGAGCTGCACATGTACAGCCCGAAAAGATTGACTCTCTATCTCTATCCCTCTCCCTCTCTCTCTCCCTCTCCCTCACATTTCTGGATATATTTTGAATGTTGCTTCGGCTCGGCTGTCACTTTAATGATCTTACAATATAATTTCCTGTCAAGTGCCAGCCGGATGACCCCAAACAGACAATTCATAATTGTTTTTCATCATTTGCTTTAAGGCGCCCCACGCACCCCGCCTTCCCCCTTCGTAGGCTCCAACGACGACGACAAGTTGATTTGAATTTTGGTATGACAGACACATAAATATTTATGAGCAGCACTTACAACAAAGTTAATTTATTTAATAGTTGCACAGTGCACAACATTTTTACGAGTATCAAAAGAAACATATAATAAATATATAAACATATACATATATGTATGTATGTATATATTTATAAGTGTGTATAATTTTTCTTTGAGTCTCTTCCTCCAACAGTTTTTAATGAGCAACGCACACACACACACACACACACACACACCCAGAGTCTCTATGGCGCAATCTATATCTATATCTAATTTATGCCCCGCTCATAATTTATTGAAAATATTTTGTGCTTTTTAAGTTTTCTTGTTTAATTTGTTGTTTCACTCGCTTGGCTGCACCCTTCAAAATATATAAATAAAATGCACGAATTGTTGATCATTGAAAAAAATATGAAAAGAGAAAAAAAAATTAGAAGCAAAAAACAAAAATTGTTATTGAAATTAACGAGAATTCGTTTGCTTGGGCAGGAAACCAATGAAGTGTGGAGCTGATTGGGAATTTTATTTTGATTTTCAATCGGGCATAAACATTCAATTTTGAGAATTGATAATATTTTCAAGGCAATAAACGCAACATTTATGAGCCAAAGAAATATACATTTCAGTATATACAAAGGAAATAAAGTTCTTTATAAATAAATAAAATGCAATTGATGAGTTAAATAATTATTTATTTATGAGTCTCGAAATGAATAATTAGTAATTACCCGACGTTGCTTGGTTTGAGGTGTGTTCGAGGTTCTAAAAAGGTTCTATAGAAATATAAACTCAAATCTCTGCCTACTTTTCCAACTATCTCTCTCTTTCTCTGTCTCTCTCCTCTCTTTCTATTCCAGAGTATATTGTTCAAGGCAAATTGTTAGCTTATTCTATCTCTCTCTCTCGCTACCAATCTTTCTGTATTACTATCTCTCTCTCAGACTGTCTCTCTCCTGTCTCTTTATTTCTATCTCGCTCTCTTTCTCTAACTATATCTCTATAACTAACTATATATCTATCTTTCACTACCTCTATCTTTCACTATCTATATCGTTTTCTATCACTGTCTTTCTCTGTCTCTCTCTCGCCTTCTCTCGCCTTTTACTCTTTCCCCCTCAGCACAAGCGAGATATATCAAAAATCAACTTTCTTTCTTTGAAATTCAACTTCTAACATAATAATTACATGTAGTACTCCACTCAATTGCTGCAACTCCACAAACATATTCCTGCATTTCCATTATAGACCTGAAAACACATGCCTTCAACTAAATATATATTACATTTGCGCTATAAATTATAGGGAGAAAGAGGGAGAGCGGCGCCCGTTAAGTATGAAAAACAAAAAAGTAAAATAAAAATCATTTTTTAAAGTGCGGACACAAAACACTGCAAGGCGTTGCCACAGTCACAGCCGGGCAGCCATTCAGTCAGTCAGGCAGGCCGAGTGGCCCAACCCAAAGCCAAACCGAAACTCCAATCCAGACTCAAAACTTCAAAACCGTGGCCCGCAGCCTCCAGTCGCCGGGGCTTTATCTGACTGTCATGGATAATGATCAACCGTTGGCCACCGCCTTTGCCTTTTAATTAAACGCTGAAGCCGCTGCCGCTGCCGCAGTCGCAGTTGAAGCTGAAGCGGGAGTCGAGAGTTGGGAGTCCGATCGGGCCGTAGACGAGTCTTCGAATCGAGTCGGTGAGTCGCTGAGTCGCTGAGTCGTGCAGCGCGTCGGCGCTGACTCTTTGACGCTTTTCATTTCGGTGTCATACAAACCGAACGGGCGGCAATGAAGCGAGCCAGCGAGGCAGGGATGATAAAGCGGGGACATGCCACACAACACACAACATACAACACAGACTCATGCCGCTGGCCGGCTCTCATTCAGTCAGTGCTTCATTGTCCATGCGCACATCACTCAACAACGGACACACAGCCGAGAACCCCCCAGTTGAGTGTGTATGAGTATGTGTATATGTGTGTGTGTGTGTGCGTGCTTCTCCATAGCCCATAGCCCATCCATATTCATCTAACCCAACCATCATCTGTCTAGCTGTCCATGCCCAAAGTCTTGAAAATCAATTTTCTGCTGCGTTTCAAAAGTTTTTCTTTGTGGCACATCTTTCGTCATTTTATTATTAAAGAAAAATAAAAAGAGAAACCGAAAAAATAAAAACGCAAATGAATAAAAAAAAATGTTAAATTTTTAAACGTAAAAAATTGATTTGTTGTGCAATGCGAGACAGACGGACGGACAACGGACGGATAGAAACTGCCAGACAATGCCCAACACTTACTTATATGACCATGCCCAGCATATGACCCCACATTGTTTATAGCGCTGATTCGTAATATTTCGTGGAGACCCCCTTTTGAATATGTGCTAATGAATAATGAATAACAGTGAGTGTGCTCGCAATAGCAAAGCATGGAATATGACTCTTCAAGTTCAATATTTGGTATTATAAATTGGGGAGAATTATATTTAAGAAAGAGAGAATTATATTTAGTACATAAAAAATAAATCATATTCTATTTAAAAATTAAATTAATTATGTTGTTTGTAATGCATGAAATGCTTACATAAATATATATAAATAAACCAAATTGTACATATTATTTTTTATATATTTTTCAGCTTTTTAAATTTATTATTATATATTTTATTCATGTCTTTAACAAAAATATAACAAAAAACTTTTAAATTAAGGCAAAAAAAAATAGAAGTAGAAAACATGTTAAGCATTAAAAATAAAATTCAATTTTTAAATATTTTATATTTATATTTAATTTTTATATATTTATAAATAATTGTATTTATTTAATATTTTTATACTTACTTAGACTATGATTAAATCATATTAAAGATACAGAAAACCACAGATATTTTGTAAAATATAATAAATATATAAAATAAATATTCGCGATGTTTTTTTACTTTTATTTTTATTTTTTGATATTTATTCATTATTTTTGTTTATACATAATATTTTAGTAAATTGTTTTGTTATTGAATATGAAATTTGTTGACTGTATTTTATATGTATAAGTAGTATATATTTTGCTCAAGTATAAATTCTCTTTGCCCTCCACAAACCTCTGACTTTTCTCATATTAATTATAATCACATTATATCATAATTGTTTTAACTACTCACTTAGTTGCACCTGATCATATCATATCATTATCAAACTTCGTTCTCCCATCTACTTAATAGTCTCCCTTTGACCCCCTTTTAGTGTTTTGGTTTTGGGCAGCCGTCTCTGTCTGTCTTTACACTTCGACTTTGGTATTAATATTTTTATTTTTTGTCGGTCTTTTGACTGGGCGTTAATGACTTTTGCGGCTGGTCGTGTTTTTTATTCATCTCGGCGAAAACCAGACAGATTTTTTTCTCCTTACCGACAGCAGAAAGAAGACAAAGCTCGCTTTTTGTTTTACGCTTGGGAAAAAGAGTTCAAAAAAAGAAAGAAAAAAGAAGACAAGATATAAATAAAACACGCTGTGGGGCTAGCCCCAAGATGTTTTTTAATAAGTTTTAATAGCCGTTGCTACAGTTTGACTAATTTCAATTGTCCAAAAATTAATTGAGCTAGCCCAAGATGACATAGGGTAAATCAACAGAGTCTCAGACTCAACTCAGACTCGACTCGACTCAATTGCAATTATTTGTCGTTGCTGTAAATCTTAACTTCGTTCGCCCACGCCTTGGTCTCCATGTGCCACACACCGGTTGCTGCCCCCGCCCCTGTCTCTGTCCCTGCCCTGCCCTGCCCCTGCTCCTATCTCATATGTTAATAGCCTTATGCGTCACTTGCATCCTGGCGCACTGCAAACCGCCAGACGTTCTCCTTGTCTGTGTGGGCGTATACCCCTCGGCTGTCCCGACGGCCGGCCCGACTCTTGCCTTGCGGCTTTCTGATTTATAACATTGTTTACACGGCACGCCAAAAATTTGATTTACTAGCCTTCCCGGCCGGCCACACATGGGCCCATTTGATTGTCATAACTCAAGACTCACGCATGCGCGCACAGTTCCTGAATTGCATTCCGAGAGCCCGAGCTGATGATGAATAATGAAGACATATGCATGCAGCTGAACATATCTAGAGGTGTCTAATGGATGTTAAATATTTCATTTAATGTGTAGCTAGGGATATACGAGAGACTCTAGATGGTAGAAATGAGATAGAGCTGAGAGTGGTTCTTGTTCGATATCAATACATCCATATCCATATCATGTCTCAATTTTATATTTATGATCATTATTTTTATTTTTGCATAGAAATTTCTTATAGCACTTCTAGTAGCACTTTGTGGTTTTCATATTAGATAGAGTCTATTACTTGATCTTGAATATCAAATAATATTTATTGCTTTTCTTATTGCATTGACATTTATGGCTTCTTCTGGATTCTCTCTGGGAGCAAAAGTCAAACACGACCGAGCGATCGCCGCTGGTTGCAATCTTGTGACATACATGGAGAGCATGATCAGAGTGGGAAGAGGAGAGAAGAGAGTTCAGAGCGAAGATTGCCCATTATTACAGGAGACAGTTACAGTGGAGAGTGTCTACATACTAGCTCATGTTTCACTTAAATGTAAATGTCGCTCTTATGGATAATTTACTCAAATGCCTTAACAGGTAACATAGATCAAAAATGGAATTTGCATACAAAAACTTGATTGGCTTATCTCTATGTATCACACTATTCAACGTACTTAACAGCTTTACATTGCTTCTACATATATGTACAGTTTTATAGATTTACAGATAATCGTTCATATTATTATATCCCAATGTGAATATATAATCTTAGATAACTTTAAACACTACTAAAACCGTAAAGTTAGAGTGGGAGCATGTTAGGCGGAACCTGCTTTGATTTCGTGATATCCAAGTCATCCAAGTGTAGTTAATGTATGGAGCAAATGTTAGTCTTGGCAACATTATCAACTGACAACACAATGACACACTCAAAAGTCTCCTTTTTGGCCAGCTTACTGACCAAAATGAAAGCCCTTTTCCTTTCTATGCTCTTTCATTTCCATACGCCCACTTTTTGTGGAGTTGCATTTGATTTTGGCTTTGGTTTTGGTTAACGAAGGAAGGTTTTTGACGTTGTTTGGCTGAGTGGAAAAGCAACTTGAAAGCTCTCCACACTCGAACAGCTATCGTTAGCTGGAGCAGAGCAGGAAATGTACGAGTTTCCGCAAGGAGCGCTCATGCATGTGTTTGTATGTGTGTGTGTGAGTGTGAGTGTGAGTGTTGAGTGAAGAGTGCCGGCAGAGCAGTTGTGTTGCTTGCATCCGTTGCAATGCACACACACACAAGCACACACGCTCACTCACTCACACACACACACACACACACACATAGATAGAGCAAGAGAGCCCGCACCCAGTTGCCGACTGCTAGATGCAGATAACAGGCATATACGTTGTCAAGATTTGCTTTGATGTCTTTTTCATGTACCGACTGAATCGAAGCGCACCCGAACCCGAACCCGAGCCCAGAAGCCGAACGCTGTCGACTGCGAGACGAGCGAGGGGCGGCTGCGTTTTTGGGTGCGGCTGCTTTTTGTGTCCATCCTCTGTGTGTGGGTTGACAACAATTAAAATGTGTCGGCCTGCTGCGAACTTAAGTAGGTAGCAAATACAGCAACAACAACAACAGCAACAGCAAGAATAAGCTTGGCAAATCTCTCTTGCGCTCTCGCTCTCTTCCTCTTTGAGCATTTCAATTGCCTTTGTTGCTGAACAAGAAATTCCCCCTCCCACAGGCAACAAAGCATTTGCTTTGAAGTTGAGACCGTCTCTCTAACTGTACATTTATCTGTGGCTCTTGCTCGCTCTCTCTCATTCGCTGTATATATTTTTGGACCAATTTTATTAGCAAAGGGTTGGCCGAACGTGCGCTTTGAAGTTCAAGTATAGCAGAGACTGAGCATTCGATATATGTATGTATGTATGTATATTTATTTGTATATTTCTATATCGTATATAAATACGCATGTTCACATCAAACATGAATACACGAAGCGTCGTCGAGCGTCACAAATTGAAATATCACATAAATTTGCCATGCCGGCCGTCGCGCTTTGTAATAAAAGTAAATAATAATTTAATAAAAGCCGCAAAAAGCATTTAACGCTCGACGGCAAAGAACAAAGGCAGACTCAGCCAACAACAGGCAACAACTAAGGCCAAAAGGCCGCCGACAACAGCTGGCGATTGGCGGCTGGCGGATGGAGATGCCAATGCCGATGCCGATGTAGATGGAGATTCAGATATACAGTGCAGCACCTCATGCCTTCACATTCGAGGAGCGTGCGAGCGCCCTCTATGTGTCAGTCATTCAAGTGGCTTTTAAACGCCGCCGTCGCTGCCGCTGCCGCTGCCGCTGCTGCCGTCGCCGTCGCGCATGCGCTCTGCTGGCCCATTGCCCAGTTCCATTGCCTCCTGTGTGGTGCTGGTGGCTGGGGACCGCTTCAAATTGATTTGAACGAGCGCAAAAGCTTTGGACAGTTGATAAGAGCAAGCCGACAGCAAAGTTTTCGCACGGGTGGCGCGGACATCCACAACGACAGACAGACGGACGGACGGAGAGAGACTCTGGCCAGTCAGCTAGCTCAGTCAACTGTGTTGTGGATGGCGGCAGACATCAAAAGCTGCAGAGCAGAGACGCCTTCGGGCCAAGCTAAAATGAGCCCATGCACATGAAACTGCTCACAGAGGAGGCGGGGCACACACACACACACACACACACACAGAGAAACTCCATAAGCGCGGGCGATCGACGCGATTCAATGCGTCCAGCTGCTAAGCTAATCAAGCCAGCTCATCGCACATCCATAACAACAACAGGCTTTAACAGTTAGCTGAACGGACGGACACGTGGCAAATGGCCATTTGATTGGCGAAAGGAATGCGCAGAGTAAATAATTAATAATCAATTACAATTGAATAGATTTCTGTTATTTCATCAAGTTGGTATTAGGAATTTGAATAAATACCAAATGAATGTTTTTTGAGTTTGATAATGGGAGGAAATGGATTTATGAAAATCTAATTAAGAGGAGGAAGCATAATATACATAGGGTAATTGCTGATATAGGCAAAGAGTATAAAATGTAAATTAATGTACAAATGTACATATGTGTAAATGTATATATTGAAATATGTATAATTTTTACTATATAAATATGTACATATGTATGTATGTAGATGCCAGCTTAAGCATAGGATAACATACAGTTCCGTTAATAATATTTAAATTAAATATATATTAAATATTTAACATATATAAGAATGCTCTATATGTATGATGAAATCTCTAGTTGACTAAATAAATATGTATGCTATGCTATAAATGATGAAATATCTAGTTGACTCTATGAGAATCTCAGAGATGAGCAAGCGTGTTTCTCTTAAGTTTGAGGACGATAGTAAAAATTGATTTATGTGTTAGAATGCCACCAAAGCTAGCTCTATACATTTAAGTAATCAATCAAAAATTTAGTTAAACTTCTCAAATTAATTTTAATAGAGGAAATCAACAGACCCAAACTCCTTGATATGCGCCATGCAAATTATTTGGAACAATCATTAAAAAATAATAATTTACATACTAACAACATTTATTCATCCTAGGCTATTAATTTTGTATATAATAAAGTTTACCCCGTCAAAATTCATGTTTTCCTTGAAGATATAAATCCTCTTAAATTCCCAAACATTTTGCAGTAATATACAATATATATTTAATATGTCTAAAAATTATTATATATACTTTTTTATAAATATATAAAACATTTACAGTCTAAGGACACTGAAATTCATGAGAATCACATAGAGCGGTGTTGCAGAGTGCACTTTGTTCATTTCGATTCATTAATTTTTAATGCCAGCACAGATTTTATAGAGGTAGATCAAACTTTGTTCATAAATACTATAAGAGAACAAACAATAATTAAAAAGTTTTAATGGGAAGTATGCAACTAAGTGGTTCCCTATAAATAGTTTAGAATGCCTAGAATAATATAAACTAAGTTGAATATTAGAAAAGTTTATATAAAACTTATCTAAGCTTCATTCGAAATCTGTACAGGGTACTTACTAGTCGAACAATTCGATCCGTTGTTAAATTGACTTCTCACATGTCCTCCGACTTTTTGCTATGTTGTTTTATTTTTGTCTGCTGCAGCAGCAGCAGCTGCTGCTGTTTTGTATATATTTTAATTCAGAATATTTTTTTTTGTGTAAACTGTGAACATTTATGCAAATTTTGTTGTTGTTTTTGTGTGTGTCAACAAAAATCTGGGGAGCTCGCAGTGGGCAGCGATCGATAATGCAAATGGGGACAACAGCTGGCGATGTTTTTTTGTTGTTGTTGTTTTTTTCTTACTGTTGCAGAGACAGAATGTCCGAGAGACAGGCACTGTGGCTGTTCTCTGTTCTCTGTTGGTCGCACAGAGCTCAAATTTTATGCAACAAGAACTTAAATTTGTGTATTATGAATTTCAACTATGGACGCAGAGGCTCCCATGGAAATCAGCAGTCTGCCAGGCCGCCACATGCGGCTGCATGTGCCGCACTCTCAACTGGCCGGATCCTGTGAGCCCCTTTTGGGCCAACTTTGTGCCGTTTGCTTGTTGCGTAACTCAAAAGTAATTAAATTGCAAACTGCACACAATGGAGCAAACAAAGAGAGAGAGAGAGAGAGAGTGGCGGGGTGGAGATTTGTAGCATGTGCGTGGGATTTGGCCAGGCAAAAGTCAAGTGCTGCAACTACAAAGTGTTGAAAGGGAATGAAGCGCTCTGAGCAACTGGCAACATGTTGACAGCATTCCCCTTGGCCGGCTGCCTGTCCATGTCTGGGGCAAAAAGTTATAGTTATGATGATTGTTGATTTACAGTTTAAAGTTCTGGTTGCTGTTGCAGTTGTTGTTATTGTTGTTGTTGTCATGCTCCCTTTGTGGCCGCATGTAGCATGCAATTAATTTTGTAGCTTGTACTTCAAAGGCGCCAGCAGCCGCTACGCATATTGCAACCGAAAATGAGGGCGGGGCAGCTGTGGCAAGAGCCGTTGCCGCCGCTGTCAATGGGTCTTTGATGCTGATGTTGCATCTGCAGCAGCATCCCCCATCTGCAGCTGCATTTGTCGCCCGTCGCCGCTGACAGGCGCGCTAATGGTCGCTGTTGACTCCGAAGGGGCCGCCGGCTCTTCGATCTGCTCGGCTCTGCTCTGCTCTGCTCTGCTCTGTTCCCAGTGGTAATCCGAGAGCTTTGGTATGCCTGTGCGCTTCAATGCATTGCTGCTGTCAAAGTCAAGACCTGACTTGGTTTTCTGTTCGCTCGGCTCGGTTTTATTTTTTATTTGCGGTCGACAGCGTTGACAGCATCCCAGCCGCCGGCTGAACTCCTGGCGGCCCACCTTGCCAGGTGCGGTGCGACCTTCGCGCTGTCAATGCTCTGATCTAAGTCCGATTTGTATTACTCTGTCTATTAATGAGATATGCGGCACACAGCGCAGCGCTTGCGGTTGCCAACCTAGCCGCCTCACCTTGTGCGAGCTGCATATCAAATTCCTGCAGAGATTCAACCAAAAATATGCGCATAAAAAGGCTTCGGGACTAAAAGCTGAATGGCAGTTGAAAAGTCAGGCGCTGCCTTTGCCCCATGCCCCATAAGCGTGCAGCATAATTACACTTTTATTAACATGCAACAAGAAGGAAGCCAACTGAATAATTGCCCCAGCTGTGGGCGCTTCGGCTGGAAGTTGTGCCACCCAAATCCCTAACGTTCCAACAACTGCCGAAACCCACTTCTGCTCCTGCCCCCTCTCACACTGCTCCGCGCTCTCTTTGTGTGCGCCTCTAGCATGCATGGCTTGAATGTTGAATGCAAACAGGTGCCAAGGCAGCGCCTCCTACTCAACCTACTCAACCTCCTCCTGCTACTGCTGCTGCTGCTGCTCTTTGCACCCAGAGCCAGCTTTGGCCACAGCTAGTCCCAGCTGCAGCCGTCGCATCGCATCGCATGGCATTCACATCCTTTAGAGACACTTGAGGCGCACTCGGCTTAAATGAAGTGCACACGCCGTCATGCACATCAAAGCGCGCCGACAGACGACGCCGCCGCTGGGGCAGCTAATTAGACACGCCTCCATTGGCATCGCCGGCCGTAATTAACATTAACTGTTACTCACACTTGAATGCTACCCAAAAAAAAAAAACACATATATATACGTATATAACTCACTGTATTTTTGTTGTCTTTTATAATAATATCCGCTGGCTGTTGTTGTTGTTGTTGCTGTTTTATGCTTTGTTGCACAAGCGATAAAAAATAAAAATAACTAAAAACATACGATCGAAAATAATGTGTATTTCGATTTATACGCTGAATTGAGGTGCTACCCAGCTAAAGTTGATCATTAATTTTAATACCCTGTATTTGAAGTGTAAATGGGAGTTTACGTTTGTGAAGGAATTGTGAAAAAAAAAAAAAAAAATATTTTAGACAATTTTTGTAAAGGCTAACAATATAAATATATAATTTTAAAAATAGTAAAAATATATACAAAAAATAAAAAATAGAAGAAAAATAATAAAAAGGAATTTATATATTATAAATTAATAGCTAAAATATAAAAAGATAATATTTTATAAATAAAAAATTATGTTGAAAAAAATTAGGATAGCCTTAAAATCTGTTAATTAAAAACTGCAAAAAATTTTAAAAATAAGTAGTCATATATAAAATAAAATTAAAATATAATTAATATTAAGACCCAAATATTTATAGTAAACTAACAACAAACAAATAATTTAGGCTAAGTACGATAGTTAAAATATAAAAAAAAAATTATAATAATAAAAAAAAGTATTTAAAATGAAAATAAAATATAAATAATAACTCAAGTACATATGTTAAATTTATAAAAAATGTTTTGGATTGCAGGGAAATAGTAAACAATACTAAATCACGTGAATTAAGCGGTGCTACGCGGATCAAATGAATAGCTTTTGCTAATGATATACATACATGACACACGCATACATACATATATGTATGCAGTTAAGGTTCCCTTTCCAGTTTCCCAGCTCTTAGTGAGTCAATCAATAAATAATTCATTCAAATAAAACTCGCACAACACAAGAATTTCAATTGCAAATATACATATAATATTTCTTGAAGCCTGCTTAAATATTAAACATTGAGATTAAAAGCTATAGAAATCAGACGAACTAAATACGATTTGCCATATATGTATAATAAACATTCCCTATACTCGATTTCGTTAAACGAATTTGCCAATTAACAAATATAAAATATAAACTATAACAACCTTCGCAGTGTCTTGGTTGTCGTTTCACATCGGACATTAGACTTAATATCGGTAAAAACAACACACAATATCATTTGTGAGCGCGTATCACGGCTAAGCTAGTTATAATAAGTATATATATATATATGTATATAAAATAACACAAAGACAGATAAACATTTTACGGGTGCACAACCCAACACGGGATATTAGATACGACTAATTGCATATCTTGCCTATACATATACATTTGGGTAAGGTTGGAAATCTAGAGATATATCGTTATGCCATGCCGATAGCTATCGATGTGGCTATAAGAACGCGTGCTCCATCTTCTCGTCGAGCGCTGATGCTTTCTGTGCGCTATAAACACCCTGATTGACATACAGATCCATAGCGGGCGTTGCAGCTGTCGGTGGCGGCGGTGTCAGATCCAGCGGAGTTGTCGAATTGCTGGACGGCGTAGTCGGTGTTGTCGAACTGAAGCTGGAGCAGCTCGAGCGAGCCGACAGCGATTGTGCCGAGCGTGTTCTCCTCAACGGCTCGGTGGAGCGAGCGCTCGTACAGCTACTGGGATCCCCATGGCTGTGCACGCGACCCACGCTCTTGAGCATGGTGCGATACGGTTGCTGCTGCTGATCCTGTGCAGCTTGACTGTAGTACGAGCGACGCAGTATGCAGCACGTGACCACAAATGGCACAGTCAAAATTCCGGAAATACCCAGCGCTATTATCACCAGCACGTCCAAGCCCTCGGAGCGCCAAAAGTTGAGCGAGTTGGCATGGGACTTTAGGAAATCAGCCCCACCTGTGCTCAATATCAGTTCAATGTGGCTGAGCGCTCTCGCCGAAGCTTCCGAATTGACAACACTCAGACGCTTCTTCAGCTGTCCCAAATGCTGTGCATAACTTTCATTCAGCGTCAGCTGCCGTATGCTATGAAGCAGTGCATCATAGGCCAGCGCATCATAGGCGACTGTTAGCGCAGCACCCTTCTGCTGCAGCCGCTTGGCCAGCACCTCCTGCTCGGCCAGTATGGGTATGGCAAGTATTGGCGTATCACCCGCAATGGACTCCCAAACGCTCAGCTGGCCGCAGCTGCTAATGAACAGCTTGACCTTTTCATGAGCTGGAAGGCAAATAAGTTTGAGTATTATTGAAGGCTGTACTAAGCTAAAACATACCCAGTATGGCCTGCTGGGGCCACCAGCTGTTGATCATTATGTTGTCGGGCAGCGGTTGTATGAACTCCTCAGTTTCCCATTTGAGCAGGAAATGAAATTCCTTGAGATGCGCAAAGACATCCAGCAATATGGACAGCTTCTCGCTGGGCAACTGAGCCGTTTGGACTTCGGCTCCAAGGCTCATGTAGATGACCCCACTCGACGCAGCCTCCATAAACGAAAGTACATGCTGAATAGAGAATAAAGACTTTAATTTGTTACTCTGTCAAAAGTGGCGCAATTCAAATTACATTTGGCACTTGCAGCTCTTGGGGCTCCAGCAAATGTAGTCCGCCCACCTCCAGCATATTGGGTAAATAGGCACGTGGATAATCCATAGCAGGATGCGAGTTGATCAAGGCAAGACTCAAGTTCTTGCTCAAGTCTCGATAGTTGGGTAGCTCACGCACCAGCAGCTCAAAGTGATTTGAGTAAACAGATTGCTGGGAGATCAGGTGGAAAAAGCTATAAGTACAGAACCAATCAGAGTTTAGCAATATATATAAAATTTAAATTCTCTAGTGCACTCACTTGTAGGTCAGACGCTCAAAGGTGCTCATTAGCATATTCGTAATGCGTTGCTTTGTGTTCATGCGCTCTGTGTAGGGTAAAAAGTTGCTCGGATCGAGAGCGGCGGATTGAGGATTACCAAACATGTTGTTGAGCCATGAGTTGGCACCGGTGGGACTAATTGCAACGGTGGGCACACCATAGTAATAGGCAAAGCTAAAAGAGATAAACAACTTTGAGCCCTTCCATATATCATCACTTTCTCCTCTTTACTTACCCAAGTAATGCGTCACTTAAAAACAAATCCACGATAAGTAAATCAAATTTCTCTCCGCTAGTTATTAGCTTTTGCACCTGTGCATCCGAGAGTAGCAGGTCCACATTTGTGGTTCCCGCATAGATCATGCGCGTGAAGCGCTCCATAACGGTCTGGGCGTGCATCTGTTCCGCCTCAAAGCTCATGCCCATGTCCAGCCAATTTTGCTTGAGATCATGATCCTCAATACGTATCTCGCGTATTCTGTAGAGTGCTGCTCCCGCATCTGTCGCGGATAATGCATGTGGGCTTATTAGCGTCACCGAATGATTCTGTGGACCGGCCACCAGTTGCTGCAGCAGGCGACGTCCAAAGAGATAATGCGATCTCCAGACGCTGGGCAGCACCGCCAGGATGTTGGCGCCGGTAGCATGGCTACAGAGCAGCCAAAGCGACAGCAGTTGTAGCAGACGCATCTCTTCACAGTGCAATGAACTTCGACGTGTCCTCGGCTACGGACCAGTTTTTGTTTTCCGGTTTTAGCGGCCAAATCCCTCCCCCTACAACGAGCCGTTGCGGCCTTTCTATTATTATCGTTTGCTATTGCTGCTGGCGCTGCAACAAGACTTCATTGTCGCTACGGTTGCACTTTAATCTTATACAATCCTACATTGCGCTTTACCGCCTTCCTAATTAATGTAAATTGGTTTAAAATCGCGAAACTTGTGTACAAAATGCGCAATGAAAGTGAAAAGAACGGCAACAACAACAATTAAATCGCGAATAAGCCAGGGCTACGCAAAATCATGCGTTCGCCACTGGTGAATGACAAATGTATACGCTATGGATGAGTAATCAGTTAGCAATGTATCGATAATATCATAGTATGAATGTTTACCTGCTGCAGTGTAGCTTACCTTAAGTTCTTTATCTGAAGGTGAAGCGATTGCACTTAAGGCTGTAAAAAAACAGTTGTAGCTGTAAGTATAAGTTAAACACAAAAGAAACTAAACTAATTAATTCTTACATAGTATTTAATGATATCATTTGGTGTTAACGTGTGCGTTGTGGTAATAAGGAGCAACACGTGAACAACACAGTAAATGCACAAAACTTAGCAATACGTTATTCGTGTGACTAGCTAAATGAATTCCACATTAGTCAGCATCACTGACCAGTGTCAGCATGTAAGTTTTGCCTAGACCGTTAGTATTTAAATTGTGATTTTGCGCACTTTACACTATCGTACATTGTCTTGTATCGATAGTTATCCGCCTAATCGGCTAATCGTTGGATAAAAAAAAAAAAAACAAATAAATATAAGAGTGGGCAAACATGCGATTTACGAATAAATAGAATGTATTAAGACTGATTACTTTGTGTGTATCTGTGAGTGTACATGTGACTTTTAATTTAAATACGTACATATATGTATGTATGTAAGTACTTTTGCCAATTACCCAATTGTTAAATCACCAACAGATGTGCTAACACACGGTAGCAGCCGGCGGGGCGTCTCTACAACAACACCTCTGAAATTTTATTGGAACTGCGCCAGCGAAAGAAAGAAAAAAAAAGTGCAGCATTGAACCGAATAGCACAGCAGCATTTCAGCTGAGAACGAAACACCTGCTTGCATTTTATCAGAGAGTCGCTATAGACTCGGCCCTAAGTACACATAAATCAAGTGTAATTGTAACTAAGTGGCGTACGAATAGGACTCGAAGCACAAATTGGGGCCCAATAAATCAAAGACACTTGAAAGCAGCGACGCCGACAGCGAACTTTACGTAATCGCACATAACGGACGACAGTTTAAATTCCAAAAACATGGCTGCCCAATGTGAGTGGTCGAAGAAGAAATACGCCATTATAAACATTAATTCATATCATTATCACCATCATAATTTATTCATATTGCAGCTCTGGTCAATGTGGAAAATCTATTTGATTTGAATACGTTCAAGGACCGCTTTCAGTACTATGCCTGGATGACGGATCCGCGTACGGTGCTGGTCTCAAGCGACCGTTTGCTGCAGGCCAAGAAAATCGTGGAGAACTATCGGGCAGGCGAACAGACACCCAAGCTGACGCCCGAGGAAGTGAAATACAATTTGAAGCTGTATAGCTCGGCATTTCATCCGGATTCCGGCGAGCTGCAGAACTTTGCCGGTCGCATGAGTTTTCAGGCAAGTCGCGTGACAGTCAGCTGCAGCAACATTTACATATATATGTATATGTATATTTAGCGATCTGCTGTCGTCACTCGCACGGTTGCCAAATACTGAATTGCATCGTTTCTTTGTTTCTTAGGTGCCTGGGGGCATGTTAATTACGGGCGGCATGTTGGCCTTCTACCGCACCGTGCCCGCCGTGGTGCTCTGGCAGTTTCTCAATCAGTCCTTCAATGCGATCGTCAACTATACGAATCGCAATGCCAATTCGCCGACCAGTGTCACGCAGCTGGGTCTGTCCTTTGCGACGGCCACGAGTGCAGCTCTAGTGGCTGCGATTGGCTGCAAGAACTACTGGGCGAAGAGGGCGTCACCATTGCTGCAACGCTATGTTCCGTTTGCGGCTGTGGCAGCTGCGAATTGTGTCAACATTCCCTTTATGCGTCAGAACGAGATAATCAACGGCATCGATGTCAAGAATGCCGACGGTGAGATTGTCGGCCAGAGTCGCTTGGCGGCCATCAAGGGCATCAGCGAGGTGATCATCTCGCGAATCACAATGGCAGCCCCGGGTATGCTGCTACTGCCCGTTGTCATGGAGCGACTGGAGAAACTGCCGGCGTACAAACGCATCAAATGGATCAATGCGCCCTTCCAAACACTCATGGTGGGCTGCTTGTGAGTAACTTTATTTAATCAACCCAATTTAGTGACTCAAACTAATCAGATATTTGCCATTTGACAGCCTCTGCTTCATGGTGCCCACGGCCTGTGCCCTATTCCCGCAGCAGTGCAGCTTGGATACCAAAACAATGAGCACCTTCGAGCCGGAACTCTACAAGGATATGGTCAAGCGCACGGGTGGCAATGTGCCCGATCGCGTTTACTTCAACAAGGGTCTGTAAGGACGCCGAAGCTGAGGCCAGATATTGTCTGCTAGACACTTAGACAATAACCGTAATGATTGTTGTTGTTGTATAGGCATTTATAGAGACGCGCAACGTAATTGTTCCTCGTTCCTGGTCAGTCACATCGGAGTAGTCAATGCGCAAACTAATTGATATCATAATTTGTGTTTTATGTGAACTTTTTTTTTAATTTGTGTAGTGTTTTGTTAACATAGTGAATATGTTTTTTAATGTATGTGAAACTGTAAGCTAAAGTGAAAGATGAATTATTAAACTATTCTCAAGAATATTGTAAACTAGGCTAAATAAATAGACTCAGCAACAGGTTGATTCGGAACACTTTAAGTTACTCAAAACATCACTTCATTAGTTACTAATTATAATTTGTTAATTGCGTGCTAAAACAAAGTCAGTAGGGCAACATTTTTAATAACCCAGAAAAAAAAATAAAATAAAATGACATTCATATTAGAAAAACAAACGAGTTGCGGGCTTATAAACGGTTTTATTAGGTATATTGTTGTATTTTGTATATATGTATAAGTATATATATATACCCATATATATATATATATTGTAATTAGCAAATGTTTGCGGAATTTTCATCATTGGATTGTGTTGTAAAATTTACAAAATGTGCAAAACACAACTAGTTAGATTATTTGTTCACTTTAAATCTTGGTTAATTACGTGGAGACTCTCGTATTTATTGTACGACTATTTATCGGGCATTTAAACATAGTTTTGTGCTCTTGTACTACAACAAATTTTCGCATTTATCTTTGCGTGTTTTTAAATGTATTTTTTATGTGTTTTCATTTTCATTTTCTTTTTTTTAATTTTGGACATTTTTTAAGGTACAATTTGAATTGATTTTTTATTTATTTTTTATATTCTTGTTTTAGTTATTTGTTAAAAATGTTGGCACTGTCGCAAAATACTAAACATTGATGAAAAAATTCAACACTCAGATGTACAATATGTAAAATTGTGTGTTTCACTTAAATGTAAAAACTAATTCAAGCCCTCGCCTCGGCTGCGAGGGCCGTTCAATAACAAACAATTCTGCTGCCTGGCAGCCAATTTCGTTTTCCATATTTGTTCCATGCACAATTTTTGTTTATTTTTATAATTATTATTCTCTTTTGGAGTGCCATTGAATTAGCAAACATTTAATTATATATTTATTAATAATTAATAACTTTTGCAAAATTCTCGATACACACAAATATACATTCGTGGAACATTTAAAAATTGAATTTTTAAAATTATTTATTCGATTTTCTTTTGTTTTTCATTTCACTTCATTTTTTTTTTTTTTTTTTTTTAAGTTTACTGACTGAGGCATTCAACAATTAAATCGCTTGGATTGCGCATTAAAATTATTGCAAATTTCATTATTCCATTGGTATATGTATTGGATTGATGTGGTTTTTCACATATATATTTAATGGGGCTTGTCCAACCAGCTGGAAAAGTTTCGACCCAATCTCTATATATATGTATATATGGTTTCGGTAGACGTCCAATTGTGTGCACTCTTTCAATGGAGGAACTCTTTCCGTTTTAGCTGCCTTTACAAACGTTGCACTAAAAATTCATTTAAATTTCAGACTGTTTTCTGTCCACAACATTTCTGGGAATCTGCCATGAATATCATCGAGTAAACATCGTTGCAATTAAATTGATATTGATATTGATTTGAAATGTTTGTAAATTAGGTTAATTTCTTTTCATAATGTTGCGTATACGCCTTGTCTATCAGAAGCTTAACAGCTCTCTAAAATAACAGACAGTTAACAGCGTTGCAGGAATTTTGTTTAACAGAATGTCGCAATCTTAATATGGGTTTTATTTATCGGCAGACTCGGTTTCTAACTTCTGTGTAATTCTCTTCTAGTTTTTTCTGATACCCTTTAACTTACCCTTACTCTTAGCGCTCTTGCACTGTTCTCTGAGATATTCTGTACAAACATTATATATGCCTTTTCCTTAAGCATTTTCGATAAGTTTTCAAAACTGGAATCGTTCTCTCTTGTCCATATTCCATTTCATTTTCATATATATGTATATTTTTTTCACTTAGTTTAATGGATTTTTATTTCCTTTAAAAAACCATTTAAGCTTGTTTTGTGTCTTGTTATATTTTATATATTTATATATATATATATTTTTTTTTTATTTTGCGCACAGCCTTTTTTTTCTCAAAAATTTTTTTTCTGGGTTTTCTTTGTTTCTGTGATTCATATGTATAGTATATTTATTGTTCATATATATATATATATATATATATATAAGCACATATATATATTTTTATTATGTAGTTTATATATTTTTTGTAAACCGTTTTTCGTGTTGACGACACCTGATCATTTTTTGTACCAACTTTGCCTGACTGCATACATATATAGATATAGATATAGTATATATATATATATATATATATATATATATATATATATATATATATATATATATATATATTCATGTACATAAGAATCCATATGTTACTTCAAGCCTTCTCGCTTTGGAGTACTTTCAAAAGTTTGCATATTTCAGCATGTTTAGAATATCATTTTCAAATTTATCAATTTTTTTTCTTTTTCGTTTTTCATTTGGTAAAAACTCTTAAAAACTATGCCAAAAATTTAAAAGAGCAGCATCCCCTTTAGTGGGCGTGTCTCTTCATTGTTTTTGGATTTCATTTACAGCTCCTCATCCCGGCGCTTCTAAAACCTTAGAAAAATAGCCAAACCCTAATGTGTTTCATATTTCTTTCATTTTGTTCTTTGTATTCTTGGTTGAAATCGAAATAAAAAATAATAAACATAATTCATTTCTTGTAGTTTATTTCTCATTTTAGTGTTTAATATTTTGCTTGCAATTCTTCTTCGTTAAAAATCCGTTTCATTTTTTTACATTTAGATGACTTGGCTTTCAATAGTTTGTATCATAGAATATATATTTTATAAATTGAATTCTTATTTACGTGTATATAACAATTATACATTTAAAATTTATAAACTTTTTTTTTTTTTTTTAGTAAAATTAAAAAAGCTATGCGCATAAAAACAGATTTATTTTCTTTTCTTTTTTGTAATTTAAACTTTATAAATAACGCGTTTCGTGTTTTTGTATTTTATATTTTTTTAATATTAATTGTTTATTTTTGTTTTTACTTTCAACTTGTTTTGACTTGGCTTACGAATTAAATACAAACATGTACATAAGGTTCATTCATATAAGTATGTATACAGTATATATAAATATATTTTATATATATTTTCTTTTTAGCTTTTTTTTTTTTCTTGTGTGAATAAATTTCAATTAATTTTATTTTCATTTTCTTCATATCTATTTCATTTCTTTTTGCTTATTTTCTGCTTGTTAGACTTACAAAATTAACTAGAAATTATATTTTATTATTACAATTATTAATTATATTATATGCTTTATATATGTATATAAGTGTATGTGTGTGTGTGTGTGTGTGTGTGTGTATTCGACAACCAAAGTAGGAAAAGAAGTTTTGTTTTCTGCATAGCTCCCAGCTCTTACGGCTCCTCGCTTGTCGCCTCGGCTGGCTGCGCATTGGCTGGCACCAGCTCCACCACTGAGACAGCCTCGGCCGTGGTCGTTGTTGAAGTGGATGAGCTGGTGGTGCTGGCCGGTGACATGTTGTCCGCATTGCCGCACGCCAGCCCAATCGGTGGCGGCGAACTGGTTGCTGCTGCCACTGCTCCTGCTGCTCCTGCTGCTCCTGCTGCTGCTGCTGTCGACTCCTGACTCTGACTGGGAGGCAGCACAAAACTCTTTCCCGCACACTGATCTCATTTAAGACCCGTGTCCGACGATGGTGTCCAGCGATCGAACTCAATACCCGAATCGGGTGAGACGCCAGTTGCCTTGGCCAGATGCGCGGCCATAAACCCGCCCGTTTGCATGCACTTGCAGTCGGGAGCGATGCAATTGCATGAGAATTTCGAGCCACGGCCGCAGCGCGCCACCAGGCTGGGATTGCCCGAGAGCACCGTGGCCGAGGAGCAGCCAGCTGTGGGTCCAATCATATTGACGCTGCCGCTCTCATCCATCGCCTGGCCATCGCAGGGACTCAGACGCAGTTGGCTCTCAAAGGATTGCAGCTGCTGCATGAAATGGAAATTGGGCGAGACATCCGCCTTGCGAGCACGCACCAGCATGAACGCATCGTTCAGACTGAGCGCCCGTGTGTGCATCAAATAGGCCAACGTCACCGTTACCGAGCGCGAGACACCTGCCAGGCAGTGGACCAGCACCGCCGAATTAGCCGAGCGCGCTTCCTCTGCAATGTGAATGGAGAGTAAACCAGTTGAGAATTGTAAAGAGAATGCTAGTAAATATTCAATGTACGCACCTATAAAGTGTATGGCAGCTGGAAAATGCATCGCCAGATCCTGGGAATAATGATCGGTAATGGGTATTTGCAGATACTTGATAATGCCCAATTTCTCAAACTCATTTGGCAAATCGGGTGTCACATTCAACACGTACTAAACAATGGGGAAGTCAATTAGATTTAAATATGAAATATATTACTATAGTTTTGGCATACCTTAATGTTGTACTTTTGCAAAGCATTCAAGTCGCTGCTGTGCGTGGAATTGCCCAGAAAGAGTCCGGGCACTATCTCAACGGGCGCCTCATTGAAATTATGATGGTGATGATGATGATGGTGTGAGGTGCTCTCGCAGTCCGAGGACTCGGCGGAACTGCTGCACGCCGAATCGGAATGTGGCGTGGAAATGCGTAGCGATCTGTAATGGATTTAAAAAAAAAAGTTTGTATAGTTTCTAAATAACGGAAAGTAATATGTGAAAATTTCCTTTAAATGTATATAATATGTACATATATATTATATGGGGAACAATCGCTTCTTCTATCTATTTATGTTCTTTATTTTTCTAGTTAATATATTATTATTATTTAAAAAATAGTTGAAGAGCTTAAATAGCTAAAAAAAAAAAAAAAAAACAGTATTAATTTAAAATTTAAATAAATTAATATTAAATTGGATTTATTTTACTACAAAAAAAAAAAAAAAAAATATATATATATATATATATATATATATAAGAATAATATAAAAATTTTACAATATAAAGAATTTTAAACAAATAAATAAATAAAATTGATATATAAATAAATAAAATAAATATATATATAAAAAAAAAACAATAAAAAATGAGAAAAATGAAGGAAATAAATAAAAAACTAATTCAAAATATATGAAAAATAAATAAATCAAATGAAATACATAATATGAATATAAAAATATATAAATTTTAAATAATATATATAAAATAAATAAAATAAATCTATACAAAATATATAAAAGAAATATATACGAAATAAATAACTAAAAAAAATAAACACAATAAAAAAAATGAACAAAATAAAATTAAAAAATAAACAAATAATTTAAAATATATGAAAAATAAATAAATAAATCAATTTAAATAAATAAATAAATAATATGAAAAATGAATAAAAAAAACTAAATAAATAAATATACAAATATTAAACTATTCTTCAAATATTAAAATAAAATAAACTAGTTTTATAAATTATAAATTCATTATGAAGATTATAAGGCAAGACAGTAGCCCAAATCAGAATCAAGCCAGAACATAATGCTTAAATAAACAAATAAAAGCTCCATCACATGAATTGAGCATAACAATATTTCGATTATCATAATTAATTATACATGCAGTTGCACAAATTCTAGTTGTTTACTCACTTAAGACCCATTAACTGATCGGCCTGTGTGTTGCGACTAGATTCCATTTCTTTGTTGTGCGCCTGGTTATCATCCTCGCACCACTCCGGAAATGCTTGGCGAAAACTGGAGAAGCCATCTGAAACCAAACAGACAGAGAGAGAGAGAGAGTGAGAGGGGGATATTATAAATATGAAACTTTAGATACATATGCAAACTATAGATACAGATGGAGATGCAGATGCAGATACAGATACGGGTACACATATAAGAAATCAACTTTTAAGTATTCTTTTGAACTATGCGCGTGTTTTGTTTGGCTTTTGTACGCTTGAAAAATATTTCGTTATGCTTAGCCAAGTGTGTCCTTTTGCTCTATGGGTAAGACAACACCTATTCAACACACACACACACACACAGCTTAGACCAGCCACGCCCCTGACCACCGTCTACCGGTGCGCTGAAGCGTGCGTGAAATTCTTGCCGTTTGCGTGGCTCATTCATAAAATACGACTTTCGTTGAATGTCGTTGTCGTTGTTGTTGTTGTTGTTGCTGTTGTTGTCGTAGATTCCAATTAGAAACGGAAGTGGCTGCCATACGAGACGCGACTCGCAACTCGCTGCGCAAAGGAAAATGGGGCACAAACGGAAATGCTCTTTCTATATTTATGCACGAGTTTGCAAGCCGGCAAATCGAATGGGTGTGCTCGAGAGGGCGCAGCGGGGCGGGGCAGTGCACAGCTGGGCTGAATATTATGATGACTGCGTTCGCTCGCTGCGAATTGTCATAACACAAAACGGAAGCACACAATTTCCTACATGGCGCATTATAAATGCGATTCCGCATTTGAAATTGAACACCAACAACAGCAACAACAGCAACAACAGCAACAACAACAACAACTACAGCACCGGCTCAGGCACCGGCACAGGCAGCAGCAGCAGCCATTGGTCCAACGGGTTGTATACGCTATCAAGAAGCCGGCATTCCATTTTAGAGAGAGAGAGAGAGAGAGAGAGAGAGGGAGGGAGGCGGGAGAGGGGTGTCGCTTAAGGTAAAGGCCAAGCAACCAAATTAGCCCAACTGACTGCAACAGCAATAGCCAAAGAGCCGAGGCGGCCAATTGCAATGGCAAAACTCAAAAAATGCATTTGATAGCAATTTCCGCTGCAAAGAGAAGCGCTAAAGCATATATTCAAATTGAAGAAGAGACAGTGAAGACTGAAAGTACTTCTTGATATGAAGACAGGCTATATGAAAGACGAAAATTAAGCAGACTAACTAAAGACTATTGCTAATTAAGTATATATTAAATATAATATAATAAATTATTATTATATTGCTATAGCTAATTTAGTATATATTAAAAGTAATATAAACCATTATTATTATTTTTTTTTAGTATATTTTTTATATTTATTTTTATATTATTATTCTTATTATATTATTTTTTTTTTAAATATTGTTTATATTTATTTATTTATATTTATATTGTATTATTCTTTATATATATTTACATTGTATTATAAAATATTATATTATTTTTAATATATTTTTAAATAAAATATTTTATATATTTATTTATTTATATTTATATATTATTATTCTTATTATATTTGTATATATTAAAAATAATATAATAAATTATTATTATATTATTTTTAGTATATTTTTAAATTATATATTTTTTATATTTATTTAGTTTTATTCTATTTTATTATATTTATATATTTATATTATACATAATTTTAATGATTTTAATAAGATTTCCTGTATATGTAATATATCTGTTAAAATAACATTATCAATATTTAATTCTGTTAAGTGATCTTCAATATTAAATCCGCACTAGTTTTTCATTGAATTATAATAATAATTATTATATATTAATATTAAATAATCATCAGATCACTCATATTGCTTTCCATCTTGATCCAGATTTGCAGTTTATTAAAGATAAAAGCAACACCTAAAAAAGTTTCTCATATGGAAACTAAACTTCAGATTAACGAGCTCTATGACAACCTTCATATTGTATAACTCAAATACTAATTCAATTTTAAGCACTGATTAAACTGTTATAAGCTACATATGAAGACATGTTCAATAAATTTAGTGAAATCTATGTATGTAGCTGTTTCATTAAGCTTTCTCCCAATATAGAAAACTTCTCATATAAGGCACTTGACTTGGGAGCTCTTATGCGTCATAGAAATCTGCTTGAACTCATGGGAAACCCAATGCTATAAAAACTGCCAAGACGATAGCTCCAATGCTGTGATATTAGTCACACAAACAGACAGACAGGAGAGTCCGAGGAATATCTCTATATAGACGACACTGAGCAAACATTAAGTATTTATTGTAAGCTCACATTCTATGCAAACAGAGTCCATATTTGGTCAGGCAGGAAATTGAAGGCGACTCAAACATTTTTCACATGAAACTCTCGAAAGGTTAAACGAAAATCGATTCAATTTTCTCAAAATTGAAATCTAGTTGAGAGGCTTGCAAACTTTTGCTATATATGTATATGTATATGTGAGTCTCTCCCTCTCTCTCTCTCTTTACTTTGACCATCTTGAAGTGCTTTCTGCCCACTTCACATGAAATATATGTATATGCAGACAATAGAAATTTTATAAATAGAAATTTATTTGATATTCAATTGTTTCTTCATTGTTGTTTGTCGTTTTCCATATTTTGCGCGTGTTTCGCTTCCTGTTTTCGGCTCCATGAGAGTCGCCACGGACGGACGGACGGACGTACGTGTCCGGTGGCACGGTTCAACGGATTGGCGTTCCACTAAAGGGCACACTTTAAGTGCAGTGCGTCATATGCCTGAGGGGGCTGAGGGGGCGCAAAACGCAAAAGCACCCCCCCACCCTCGACAGCAGCGACAATTGCGAGCCAAATTAATTAGCCAAGCGCCCAAATTGTATATAAGCTTCCCCACAAAAGGGTAGTCCACTGGCGATTCAAGCTGGAAACCGCCAAGTCGACCGCTTGTCTAACTGTTTACGCGACAAAAGCTCGCCTACGTCATTTCCGCTCGAACAGCGCGAAAGGGTTGGTGGGCCGGGGCAGGGGCTGGCAGGTAACGAGAGGTGGGCACACGCTGGCATTGGGGAGTAATAACTAGGTAAATGTGAATGAAATGAATACAGCGTGGGTGTGTGTGTGAGAGAGTGAGAGAGACAGAGAGAATGTGTGTGTTTGTGTGTGTTTTGTATCTCAAGTCAAAGCGGCGGCGATGTTAGCAAAAAGTTACTTAACTCACGTTTTGTTTACCCTACAAAAGGGTTTAAGTAGGCTATGCTCAACTAGAGAACAAATAAAACTGATTTTTAAAAAACTTGTTATACTTTTTTAAAAATATAAATAATAATAAATGAAATATCTTCATTTTATAAAAGAAATATTTATTAAAAAATTTGTAAATGTTCCAAAGAGCAAAAGTGAATATATTTAGTGGAAATTAATTTTAAACTTTAAAAATATATATTTTTGTTAGGAAAACAAAAAAATCACAAATATAAAATAGTAAAAAAATATATTTTATAAAACTATGAAAAATGTCTTAAATAAAACTATATTTTAAAAAGACACTTTTACTATTTGATATATTTATAATATATGTATATTTTATTTTATAAAATATATTTTTATCCAGATTTTTTTATATTAAAAAAATACATATTTTATTTTATAAAATATATTTTTTATAAATATAAAATAAATTGTTATATGTAAAAAAAGGTTTTAATTTGTATTATTTATTATAAATTATTTATTTTAAATAAATAAATATTATTATAAAAGGCATTTTTCTATATCAATTATAGTTTTTTGATCAAAATTCTCTTTTTTACAGGGTATTTCATAATCATTATGCAGAGCTTTTCATTTTTTTTGCTCACATTTTTTTTTATATATTTATTTTATAACTCACGCTCACAGCACACGACGCACGGTCAAACAAGCAAGCAAACAAATGAAGAGAGACGCGGCAGATAAGCCCCAACAGGGCAACAGACAAAACAAACAAATAAAATGAAATATAAAATAAATGCAATAAAATTGTAAAAACAGAAGAAAAAAAAAACGCAATTTGTGGCAGAAAAAAGAAACAATGAATGAGCCAGAATAGAAATTGGCACGACTAGCATATACCCTATACACTCATGCGGCTGTGCAAGCATACCCCACACCTTTTTCCCACCACAGGGTATTTTTGTTTGCTGTCGTCCGCCAGTTGTAAAAACTTGCATGTATTATTTATAATGTTATTTCGGCTTTGTTGTTATTGCCTTAATAAATAAATAATCCAAATATTGCGCTTAGCATGACAAGCACATCCCGTGGGCGGTGGCTGCAAATATTCCAAAAAAAAAAGAAGCGAGACTCGCCATGGGTGGGTGTTTCTCTATATATACATATATAGTTATATATGTTTGTGTGTGTGTGCGTAGAACCAGGTGTTTGACAGAGCTCGAGAGTTGTAAGCACAGGTGAGGCGAGGGGAGGTGAGGTGAGGTGAGGCTCTCTCTCTCTCTCTCTCTCTAAGCTTTAGTTCAAATCCGGTTTTAAAGACCACAAAAGGAACGAGACAATAAATAGGCAATCTGTATGTATTTTAAGTAGTTTCAGCTCACAAATTGTTAGTGTCATTTATTTTTTTGTTATTGTGTTATTTGTCGCTTGTTTATGGTTTTTGTTTTGTTACCTTTTTTTTCCTATTTTTTTGTTATTTATTTATTTTTATTTTTGTTTAAGTTTACATTTTTCACGTTTTGAAGGTCGTTTCCACTGTGCGCGAATCTTGTCATTGTTGTCGTTGTTGTTGCTGTTGTAGCTGCTGTGATTACTGTGTGAACTCATCAATGAAACAATACAGAAAGAACACACACACACACTTACACTATGCTGTATATAGAGGCTGATGTGATAGGCACAGATATACAGCTGTATATATACATATATACATGATGTATATACTATAGTATAATATATATATCAACGTATAGGAAGCTAGACAAAAGATATGAATGGTCGGCATGCGAGACAATTGCGAAGAGCGATAAGAGATAACGACCTTTGAGCCATTCGCAACAGTTACGTTTGAGCTACTGTGAAGACCCTCGAAAATGGAATTAGTTTGTTTGGTTAAACCTATGAAAATCGCATAGAAAGGTCAAGAGAAGGAACTACCAAGCAAATGAGCAAATAGGTCTAAGGAAGAAAGAAAGAAAATAGATATCGCCTTTCTAAGCAATTATCTATATATGAAAGATACAAACTAACGAGAGAGAGAGAGAGAGAGAGAGAGAGAGAGAGAGAGAGAGAGAGAGAGAGAGAGAGAGAGAGAGAGAGAGAGAAAGAGAGAGAGAGAGAGAAAGGAAGACAGTAAAGAAAAACTTAATGCAGAGTTTCAAAAACTACAGAGAACATAATCATAAATATGTATGTATATGAGAATCGCATAGAAGTCACTCACATCTAAAAGTAACTTCCTCTAACACTTAACCTTTGTTATGTATTTCCTTCACAAAACTCACCTGATGCATTTGCAGCACCAGCTTTTCCACACACTGCCCATAATTCAATTTGAAGTAACAATTTCTCTGGATCGCCCCCAGAGCATTCACTTTAAAACACTTGTAAGACACAGAAGATGCTCGGGGAAAGGCTGTAGGTCATGCTTGACATTTAGCCGTGTGGGCAGTGGCTCGTGTTCGCGTTCAATCAATCATGTTGTAATCAATCAATCAGCTCGAGCCCGAGCTCGAGTTGCGCGAGTATTTAAAATGTCAACCAGACTGTGGGCTGTCGTCTCTACTCTGTGGGCTCTTTGCTTAATGGGAATTTCTGATGACATTATTTGAGCATGAGCATGAGGAGAACCTTTTTTTTTGAAACTAAGCCCAGCAAAGTTTCTTGTGCAATGCATTAAATAATTTCCCCATCAAAAGCGGAAGTGGCAGTCATTAATATTTTCGCCTTTTAGCTGGCACTCATTTCCATTTGCTACCCCCTCCCCCACCCCCTTAGTACTTTATTTGTTCTCGTTCTTGGCTTTTTGTTTTTTATTATTGCTTCCCCACAATATTTCCCGCTCTCGCACTGTGTTTATGCGAGCAGCTAAAAAAATGTTGCTCCAAAAATAAAGCGAAGGCAAAACTGGAAAATTTGGGGCGTCTGTGGAAATGTAAACAAAATGGGGCCACATCGGTTTGGGATGGTTCCTCTTTTTTTTATTTTATTTTAACTTTTATATATTTTGATTCTTTTTTTTCGTTATCTGTGTGTGTGTGTGCGTGTGTCTTTCGTAACTCACAAATACTACAAATGTGGGGTTGGCTTCTTTTTTTTGTATATGTATGGATATACATACGTATAATGTCTGGCATTCTGTCAGAGTCTGACTCATTGACAAATAGCATTGAACTGCAGGCGATGTTCTCGTCGTTGTCTTTTCATTCATGGAGCTTGGAAAACAGACGTGCTATATACCCAGTTATATATAAATTTGTATATACATAGATGTGCATATATGTATATGTATGTATATGTACGCTTATTTATAGTACGCCATTGTGAAACACATGGTCGACTGCATTTCTAAAATGGTGGCGCTGGCTAGGAGTGGGGGAGATAGAGCGTGTGCTGCTGCTGCTGCTGCTGCTGCTGCTGTTGTATGTTATAGACATGGCCACACACATGGCGTATGCGTAATATTAAATTCTCTCCTTGTTTTATTTGAATGCCACACACACACGCACGCACACACACACATCCTTCTGACAAACACGTGAAAGCCGCAGCCAAAACAAAAAACGCACTTTGGAAATACCAAACAAAATATAAACCATTTGGAATGTTATTTGAAATTTATTTTAGCGGAATTCGTGGTATGCGCACGGTTTTAACACACAAAGTATGTGCAGCTAAATCCTAAGCAAATTCCACGTAAGGAAACTCATTTGAAATTCATTTAATTTAAATCAGCAGAGAACGGGAGAGAGAGAGAAAAAAAAGGGAATGAAAATGATGAAGTAGCATTATTAAGTTCTTCATGCCAATTAGCTTTCAAATTTAATATTAAATTACATAACATTTCTCAGCTCATTTCATTTGATTTATGTTATCGACTGTTTTGCTTCACTGTGCGACGGTTGAGCACTTGACGTCGACGACGCAGTTACAACAGCAGCTTGCCAGAAGCTGCCGACAACAACAACGCCCACGCAGATAAGAAAAACAACAACAAAAGCGAAGAGAACAAGCACAGCCGCTTAAACCACCTACGGTCATAAAACCAAAAATGAACGTTGCTTAAAATGAATGCAACAACAACAATGACAACAGTAAACCAAAATTCTAAATAAACCAACGCCCGCGCGCTCAAAGTATTTTGTATTGACTAATGAGAAGAGGGGCGGCGAAATAGAGAGAGAGAGAGAAAGAGAGCGCGCGAAGACAAAGGGACAATAAGAGCTGAGCGCTGAGCTCGGAATTGAGCAAAATGTTAGCGTAGACAAGAACCGGCTCGCAGCTTTTTATGCTGCTGCCGTTGCACTTATTGGACTTTGGGGCGTGTACACCTGTTATACACACGCACACTCACTCACTCACACACATTTACGTGCGCAAATATGTAATTGCAAAAATGAAGAAAGAGTTTGGCTTTACATAAGCCGCTTCGCTTGCCTTCAAAGTTGGGCGCCCAAACGCCAAATGCTTTTATGAATGAATGCGCCACGAAAGTAGAAAAACTATGCGCACATGGTGAAAGAAAGAAAGAATGAAAAGCACTAAAAAAAAAACAAAGGAGAACGACAGAGACAACAAACGTGGGAGAGAGATAATGGTACATAGAGACAGCGCTTAGCACGCAACTATTTGTAAAACAGCAATTTCGCATTGAAAACGTGACTAGCACACACACATACACAAGTATACAGTAACAAGAGAAATACATAGCTGTAATAAAACAAGTAAAGCATTTGCAAAACTACGACTATGAAATACTCTTTGCGAAGCAGAAGAGTTGAGCTGGAAGAAGTTTACAATGAGGTGAGTTTAAAATGTATAAAATATACGTATGAAGTGTGTACATATGCAATATGTACATATGTATGTATATTTACTTATGTATATATGTATAATACGTTGGTACTCCCTTGGAGCAACGACACAATTTGATTCATCTAAAATAAGCGTTCTTTTATTACAACGAAAAGATAATAGCACATGGTTACTAACCTAAAATAAGCGAATCAACAATTAAATGTTTATGCTCCTATGCATTCCATTGAACTTCAATTATTAATTATTATAATTATTTTTTTTAACTTAAGATTAATCTAATTATTTTTAAAGTAGTTTAATATTGATTAATTGATTATTAAGCTCATTAACTTCACTTGTATCACAAATCTCTCTTTTTCATCTTCTTATTTATCAGCTGATCTCCCCGATAATTTATTTGTGTTTATCGATATGTGGCCCACATATGCATGTAAAACTCACAAACATATGATTAGAGAAATGTAAATGTACACAAAGCTTACATCTCCACCCCCTAGTCGCTTAATTTCTATGAAATATGAATTAAGCCTAGAACTTATGAATTAAGCAGCCATCGGAATGAGCTTTGTGACATGGTAAAGAGATATAGATTTTTTTCCACGACCCGTGTTTATTTTACAAATCGAATCAGAGATTTTTTCTTCTATTTCAAAAGGACCAATTCTTATTTCATCCATTTTTCTCCTGTTTAGCTTATTGCCGTTGGTTATATAGACCATATCGCCTTTTTGAAAATCATGTTTTTTCCTATTTTTATCAAATAGTGTTTTATTATATTCATGGGATTTTTTTGATCTGAGCAGTGCTAAATTCCGATCTTGTTCCAAATTTCTTGAATAGTTGTTCATATTTTTTAGTTCCGGAGGTAGTAAGTCAGTGAGCTCTCCGTTCATCAGATAGATAGGAGAAAATCCTGTTACTGTATGCAATGTTCTATTATATTTTTTTACGCATTCTTCTGCGATTTTCGACCATGCCTTTTTTGTTGCACCATTATCATTGAGCATACATCTTATCTTATTTACCAAGGTTTGGTTTAATCTTTCGTTCAGACCGTTAGAAAAGGGAGCATCTACT
This sequence comes from Drosophila navojoa, assembly GCF_054131105.1. Taxonomy (NCBI): domain Eukaryota; kingdom Metazoa; phylum Arthropoda; class Insecta; order Diptera; family Drosophilidae; genus Drosophila; species Drosophila navojoa. Next base: position 16,223,842 of record NC_142892.1, read on the forward strand.
GCGGTTAGAATTAATTCTATATTTTTCTCCTTAAGGTATCTTTTGAATTCATTTGAATTTATGGCCGGATACTGATCTGCAAGCAAGATTTCAATCGAATTATGATGCTTCGGTACTTTTTCAATTAGTTTTACGAAGTCGCAAGCGAGTTGGGTTTTCGAACATGATATATATGCGAATCTAGTAAAATGATCTACTAATAAATGTAAATATCTTTTTGTCGATCGTTGTCCACCAAAGCCTCCAATTGTATCTAAAGACATTATTTGTAATGGTCTTTCTGCAGGACCTAAATATGACAAACATCCAAACTTCTTGTTTAGTCTTGTTTTGTTTTTTATACAAGTTTCACATATTTTGCAGATCATTTTTATATTGTCTGATAAATGTGGTGCTGTATAAAACGGTTTCATTTTCGCTTCTATTTGACCTACTCCAATGTGGCAGAACTCATTATGTATTCTCTTTATAAGTATTTTACTATATTCTTCACTCAGAATTATCTTTTTCTTATTATTTCCATTCTGCTTGTAATAGATATCATTTTCGATAATAATATGTTTCTTGTCTTTTAAATCTGCGTTTTGTTTTTGATCATTTTTTATATCATTTATGCTTATAATATTTACCGTTTGTAATTGATCATCATTATTTTCATCGCATTCGTAGACAGGATTTCTGCTAAGGCAGTCAGCTTCCTTATTATCCTTTCCGGGATTATATATTATTTTGAAATTGTATTGAGAAAGGTAGTGTGTCATATCACCCAACTCATCGTCTGTTCTGTTTTTTATGTTTAAGTGCTCTAGTGGTTTGTGGTCTGTGTAAACAATGAATTTGATTCCAATCAGCAAATGTTGCCAGAATTTTAAGCATTCTTTAATTGCCAAGCATTCTAAAAAAATTGCCTTCTTCTTTTTTTGCGAATCATTCAATTTTTTTGAAAAATAAGCTATTGGTTTTTGGGTACCATCGTTTTGTGTTTGTTTTAAGATCGCTCCAATACCTTTTATGCTTGCGTCTGTGTATATAAAAGTTTGAGCTTTTGGATTGTAGATGGCCAGAATTGGTTTTGAGCACAAGTATTGTTTTACTTTACTAAAGGCTATTTCACAATCAGTTGACCAGACAAACCTTACATCTTTTCTGAGCAAGTTGTGTAGGGGATCGAGCATAATTGAGACGTTAGGGATGTATTTCCTATAAAAATTCACTTTACCTAAGAACTGTCGTATATTTTTCTTATTTTGTGGTAAAGGAAAGTCTATTATAGATTTTAAATTATCTTTTAGAGGAGTCACCAAATTCTCTGCGATAAAATGACCCAAATATCTGACTGAACTTGCCGCAAAATTGCATTTTGTTAACTTTAACCGGAATCCTTCCTTTACTATAGCATCTAACAGTTGTCTCAAGTGAATTAGGTGTTCATCGAACGTCTTTGAGAATATCATAATATCATCTATATAGTTTACAACAAAATTTGTTAAGTTGTACTTTCTAATTATATTCACCAGAATTCTTTGAAATGTTGCAGGAGATGTTTTTAATCCAAAAGGGAGGCATGTCCATTGATAATGACCTTCTTGTGTCACAAATCCAGTCCTTGGCCTATCTTGAATTCTCAATGGTATGGACCAGAAGGCTGAGTTTATGTCCAGTGTTGTGAAAAATTTACAATCAACTGTCTTAACCATTAAATCTTCAATTAAAGGGAATGGTTGTGATTGAGGTACTATCAGTTTATTTAAATCTCTAAAATCAATACATAGTCTACTCTTCTTCCCTTCATCTCTTTTATAAGCCAATGTGACTGGTGCTGCAAATGGACTATAGGATTCCTCAATTAGGTTATGTTTCAATAATTGAGCCACTTGCTTTTCGATTTCAGCTTTATCTTCTAACGAACATCTGTAAGGTCTTTTGTAACAGTATTTTTCCACCTGTAGGTCTATAAACGCTTCGTAGTTCCTTACTTTGCCGACATCATACTTATCTTTGGCAAAAATATGTTTATAATTATTTAACAAGGAATTTATTTTACTTCTTTGGTCACTATTTAAATGATTAATATTAATATTGAAATCATTTACATTAATGCCTTCATTGAAATTTACTTGAATTTTAGCAAATGCATTTTCAATCTTATTTTCTTTTTTATTTTGACTCTTGTTATTATTATTATTTTTAGTCATTTTGATATCTTTCAACTTATTTTTATTATCTACATTCGATTTTTCTTCTTTAAGTGAATAGATGTTTAAATCTGAGTCGTGGGTCAATCCAAATCTTTTTATAGTGTCTAATCCCAGTATCATATCATAATTGAAATCGATATTGTTGTATATATATTGTAGTTTTTTGGATCTGCAGTAGTGTCAATTTCCAATACTGAGTTTATTCTTTTATTTGATTCGGTGCTTTTGTTTTCTCTGATGTTGAACCAACACAAATCTACAGGGTGATATCTATTTTTATTCCCTCTGCTTTCACAAATCTTACAAGGTTGTTTAAACTTGGGCTTCACTTCTGTCTTAAATATTTTTGATTTATCTTCATATGCTTTGACATATTTTGTTTCGAGAATGTCCTCAAATTTTCTCAGTTCACTAAATAAAGCAACTGGAACTGTGACATCTTGTCTGTCAATTTTATTTCTTATCAATTTTGGAAGTCCGTGGACAATTAGATTTACTAAAGTTATATTATTCATATTTTTATCAGTTTCCAGTAATAAACGTTCTTTTTTTAATGCATAATCCAGAAGTGAGCCAGAGATATATTTGTAATTCAGCGCATAGGTGACAGAAGTCCAACCTCTATCTGCAAAAGTTTGTAAAAAATTTTCTTTCCATGTTGCCCACTCAGAGCTTATTGTATGTTTAATTAACATAGAGTTAAACCACTCCTCCGCTGCCTCATCTAAGAATAGTCTTAAAGCTTCAATTTTCTCTACATCTTTGATAATACCTAACCTATTACACTCACTTTCATATGTCTGTAACCATTGGTTTGAATTCATTTTTTTACCTTCAAATCTATCAAGCACAAATTTGTCACATAATCTATTCAAATTTGTGCTTTTACAATCTTTCATAGAGTCACTTTCTCTTTCACATAATTTTTCAAGAAGCTTCAATAAAGTTGTATCTATTTGATCTGCAGAGGTGTTTGTTTTGCTTTGTTCCATGCCCGAAATATCTTGTAGCAGATAGTTATTGATTACCATATTACCACTTCCATCTCTGTATAGCTGTAAAATCTCGTCACTTAGTTTCATCCACACATTCCTGAATTGTCCCCGTTTTTGCAATGATTTTGCAACGTTCCGGAATTCTGGTAACTTCATAAGTTCAGGGTGAACTTTGCATGATTGGTAATTTTGTGGAATGCTGTATTTCTTCCATAAACGTACTAATTGTTGATTTATAATACGTTGGTACTCCCTTGGAGCAACGACACAATTTGATTCATCTAAAATAAGCGTTCTTTTATTACAACGAAAAGATAATAGCACATGGTTACTAACCTAAAATAAGCGAATCAACAATTAAATGTTTATGCTCCTATGCATTCCATTGAACTTCAATTATTAATTATTATAATTATTTTTTTTAACTTAAGATTAATCTAATTATTTTTAAAGTAGTTTAATATTGATTAATTGATTATTAAGCTCATTAACTTCACTTGTATCACAAATCTCTCTTTTTCATCTTCTTATTTATCAGCTGATCTCCCCGATAATTTATTTGTGTTTATCGATATGTGGCCCACATATGCATGTAAAACTCACAAACATATGATTAGAGAAATGTAAATGTACACAAAGCTTACATATGTACATATTAACTTTAAAAATGCCCACTCCTCTACTACACCCTCTTATATGTATTCAAACCAATCATACCCTTTTTTCGCCTTTAGCATATTGAGCAATTCTTGCATTCCGTTTCCATTTCGTTTCAATTTCGCTCCATTCATGCATTGAATTAAATTCGTTTTTAGTCAATTTGATGCAATTTGCACAAGAGCAGCAAGTCTGCTGAGCGCATTGGAATGGCAATGGGAATGGAAGTGAACTGTGGGAGGGGAATGTATGTAGCTGTATAACAAAAATACCACACACACAGTGAGCGGACGTGCGACATAAATTTAAGTTACTTTGTTGTTGCTGCACCATCTTCCGCATAGCCAGCGCTAGTGTTGAACTAAGCAAGTGAAGCGTTCGTTCCACATTAATGCATATGCTAATCGTACCATGCTGAGCGGCGTGGGGCGGGGAGTGTGAGTGAACATTAAATGAACTCATTGAGTGAGCATTCATTGTTCGAGGAGGTTGAAACCACTGCTAGAATATAGACAATGAATGCGGGGCATGGTAGACTTTTTAATTCGCAATGCTGTCGTTACGTCTTTTTGGCCTGTCAAACTGTATAAGCCATTCAATCAAAATGCAAATAGGCACAGGGCTCTATGAACCGTCGTCGATGTGGCTGCTCGGCTATAAATAACAAGAAGCCAAGCCGCAGCTTCCCAGGTATTAGCCAAGTATCCTGAGGCATCCTTTTTGCATTTATTTATTTTTTATTTTTATTGTTGTTGTTGTTGTTCTGCCTTAAAGCTGCCGCACATTATTAATTAATTATGTATAATTTTGCCAAGCTACGCAATTACATGAAATTCGGCAACGCTGGCTGGCTGCTGCCTCCTTTCTAGCAGCACAGGCCAAAAATGGAGAAGCAGAAAAAAAAAGAACACACTAGAAATTTTACAGTGGCTGTTAAAATTACATACAAATTGGAGAGAAGAGGAACGATGGAGTGGAGAGCGGAGTGGAGAAATGGCGTGTAATTGAAATTTCGCTCGCTGAGAGAACTGTAACTGTATCTACAGCTGTACAACTGTTGAATATACATACAGACAAATGCTCATACATGCATATATACTATATATGTATTTACATATATATATATATCTGTATCTATAGCAGTAAATCTGTATCTGCAACATTTTGAGCATATTTTCGGCTGTGGCAGGCGGGTCGCAGCATGCCTGTTGCCTCCCCTTTGACCGGGGAAGTTTTTGCAAATGGGGTCAAGTTTAATGTGCAGCTTCCTGTTGCTGCTGCTGCTGCTGCTGCGCCAGTAATTGCAGATGGATTTGCTCTCGGCTTCGAGCAAGCAACAAGTGCAGCCAACTGACAAAGGAAACAGCGAGAGTGTGAGCGTGCAAGGGAGAGAGAGAGAGAGAGCGAAAGAGAGCGATAATGACAGAGTTGGAGTTACATTTTATATCAGATTTATTGATTTTCTGTTTGCATTGGACACACTTGGACACTTCCATTGCAGAGAGAGCGCCACGCGCAACATGAAATCATATCAGAGATGAACATTGAACGACAGCAAGATACTCTATGTTAAACAAATATTGAAATAGATTAATTAACCAAATATAACTAATGCTATCCGACTATGACATACCCTAATAATATTCTTCAGCAAAAGAAAAATGTTCTAAAACTTCTTATTATACTAAGTGCTGGGCAACAAAAGTCGTATTGTTTACAGCTATATCAGGATAATGGTCAATACATAACAAAGGGCCAAGCAACAATAACAACAACAACAACAACGGCAACATTCAAACAGTAGCTGATCCCCCTATAACATTTAATCAGAATGCGCCGCCATTGAGCAACGTGCTCAGAATTTCATTTCGAAATGAAATGCCACAAAAGACAGGTAACAAGAAGAGCTCGGGACGGAACGGGGCGGGGCCTTGGCGCTGCTGGGTCAGGGCGTTTATAAATATTGCATGCAAGAAAGATGAAAAAGCACGAGAAATGGAAAAGCGAATATGCAACAAAGGTCTTCTGGCAGCAGCTAAAAGAAAATTTCATCAGTCACAACATTTTACGAATAAATATCAATTGCGTTATTGAATTTCCAATTATTAAAATTATGAAACGCGTAGCGAATCCTCAATAATTGTGATTAAATGTTGCCTAGACATAAAATATTCATATTATTTGTGTTTTCTTTTTATTTCTCTTTCATCGTTATGGTGCTCTTTGAAGTTTGAATTTAATTTTCAATTTATAAAAGCTTAGACATATTTTTTTGCTGCTCTTCTTTTTTTATGCACAATACTTTAAATATTTTTCTGCTCCTTCTGACTTGACTCTAGTTCCCGTTATATTTCTCATCCAGCACACAGCGCAGAACTTGCCTATTATTTCATTCATTTTATGTAGCGCAAGCAGCAACAAAAACCACGGCTCAAAACTGCATTCATCGTTCGCATTAAGTGAAGACACGAACCGCACACACACACACGCATGCATAGAGCAACTATTGTAGGAATTCAGCTCCTCTCTTGCATTCACTCAGTCTGTCGGTCTCTCCTTGTCCGTTCTTCTTGTTCGCTGTCCGTTTGTCGGTCTGCTTCTTCTTCTGGTAGCCGCTGCTGCTGTCTCGTTTGGAATACGCTGCTAATTTGCACTTTGATGAAATGCGTTCATGCTGTTGTTGTTGCTATTACTGTAGATTTATGCATGCAGGCGCGCAACGCCGACGTCGACAGCAGCCTTTAGCTCCATTTCATTTCGATGCCGCCTTTACTTATGCACACACACACACACACACACATGAACATATGTATATACATATATGTATGTGTGTGTATATAAGTGTGTACACATTTCTTATTCCTTTTCGCCTCACGGAATCAAAGCAAAATTCAATCGTTGTCTTCGTTTCTCTTTTTTTGCTTTGTCGCTGCTTGATGTTTCTGTTTGCTAATTCCAAGAATACAACAATTTACGCGTCCAGCTCCCCCACCAAGGCAAGCGGGCAGTAGCAGTTGGGCAAAGGGAGCAGCATATAAGACTTCAGCTTCGCCCTCGCCGTCGTCGTCGTTTGTATTTCGCAATGCGCCACTGATTCTTCGACTCTTTGACTTCTTCCAGTTCGTCTTGCGCTTTTATGTTTATGTTATGTGCAACACACGCCCTGGAAACTTCCGCTGAATTCATGTGAGGAACGCCGAGGTATGCGGCACAAAAGACCCACGAAACGCCCTCGCAGCGCTCTGACCGGAAGTCGCTTGTCGTCTTTATCATTTTTGTTTTTTATTCTTCTGTTTTGTTGTTGTTGTTGTCGATCATCAATTCTTGCAAATATTTGCACCATGTGTGTGAGTGAGTGTGTGTGTTGGTGCTGCTCTCAGCCTCCGCTATCGCAGGTGGCTCGAGACAGAGATTCAATGTGGGTCTCGCCGTTAGGCGGCTGTTTAATTAAAACCCACACAAACTTTGACCCAAATCCGGCGGCAACACCAACAACAGAAAAATGTTTGTCTCTGTTTTCGTGCAGCCGTAGGCCGCTTCTAATTCGACCAACCAACTGTTCCGTTCCAGCTGTCCACCCGAGACTCCGCCAAAACGTTGTCAAATGCTTTTTCGAGTGCTTGCCGGCTTGCCCTCATGTGTGTGTTTTATGTATGTATGTATGTGATTGCTTAATAAGACGCCAACGTTGAACTGCTGTCTGGACACGTTCATGTCCATTTTGCACGTGGGCAGTGTTTTTTGTGGTTGTTTGGTGTCAACACCAACCGAATAAAACCGACGAACCGCACAGTGTGACAATTAAACGAAAAACATCTGATTTAGTTGACACTGAGATTTATATTTGTAGAGATTCAAAAATACAAAAGAATGCTGTGGTTCTGTTATATGTATACATAACATATTTGCATATGTATGTATGTATGTATGTATGTACAGTGTGTACAGAAGATTAAAAAATGCAACATAATGTTATGGTTCTGTTGTACACAGTACAGTGCATTTGAATGAATACACAAACACGTACACACATATGGACATAAATATGTATGTATGTATGCATGCATGTGTGCATGTTAAAATTGCCTGCTGGCAAGTTCAAAGCTTAAAAATCTCCGCAGCTGCTTTGCTGGCAATTTTTTTTCGGTGAAGGCAGTCCAGTTGAAAGCTGTTATTGGGAGCTTGCAAGTAAAAGAGGAAGAATAATAAGGGGAAGGAGAAGGAGCTGTCGAATTTGCTGGAAGGGAGGCAGCGCAGCTTCTTCTGATGAACTATCATCAAATTGTAATGAGGCAAGCGACGGCCTTGGAAATAAAATGAATATCCGAATAAGAATAAGTGTATGTTCATACACATACATATGTAAGTGTGTGTATATTTATGTTGAGCTGTAAGATGCCACGTGTTGTTGTATGTATGTATGTGGAAAGCGAGTAGAAAACTTGTGAAAATTGCTTAGGCCCAAAAACAAAATTAAAGCAACTTGTTCACAAATCAGGCAAACAACTCTCCAATGAGTCGCAAGCAGCAAAATACAAATGTATGTGTGTAAGTGTATATGTATATGTGCATTTCTATATGTATGTGTGTGTATATATACATACATGCAGTGCCGAGCTTGTTGGGGAAAATGCGAATGCAACAACGACAACGCGTGGAAATGCATACCACAGAGTTGTTTTTATGGCAACGACGCGACGTCGCTGCGCATGCGCGCAGCAGCCGAGTTCAATTTCTATAAAAGGGTCGACGCTGCAGCAGAGAGAAGTCGCTGCCAGACAGACGCAACAGACTCTGACTAGGCACAGCCTCTGAACAGTGGAGCAGCTTTGTATCCGTATGGCTATAAAAAATTCAAACAGCAAGAAGAAGAAGAGTCAGACAAGTTCTCCGACGTCGCCGCCGCCGCTGTCTATAATTTTAACTCAACTTCCAACTCCCCAATAAAAGTGGCGGCGGTGGCAGCGGCGTCAGCGTCGGCGGCTGCGAGAAGACGACCGCAACGCATCGTTCGTTGACTTTACGTTTGCTAGGGCCAGGGCGAGTGAGTGAGTAAGTGGGAGAGCGATAGAGAGAGAGAGAGGGATAAAGAACAAGCGGGAGCAGAAGTGAAAGAGTGAGCGCAAAAGGAGCGTAAATGATGATGGGTTTGAAACTTTGCTAAATATAATTGAATTAAATTTCATGCAACGGAAGCGCTTAGTTTACGAAACTTGACTACTGATGTGCACAATTGCGCTCTCTCCCACACACAGACACGCACACACATGCACATGCCGACAGACGAGCATTGGCTCTCTTCGCATAACTGTGACACTTGGCCCCTATCTTAATTGTTTTAATTCCGAGAAATGCATACAAAGTGGCATTTAATTAAAATGAATTTTGCAGCAGCAGCAGCAGCATTAATGCACAGTGCATCCGGCTGCCATAATGAACTCGCCCCGCACACAATCCTGTCAAAAAGCGAGAGAGGGAGGGGAAGAGAATAACGAGAGCGCCGCATAATAGCCCGATTTAATTGCATTTCAAGGTCAATTAGCGGTCTGAACTTTAAAGGAAACTAAACAATCAGTTTATATCCCCCCAGGCAAACAGGACGCTAAACTGTTTGCTAACTTGGTCACAGCTAGAAAGCGCTTCTATTCACGTTGCTATGCCTTTTACTGCATGTGTGCGAAAAGGACAAAACAGCTGTTATAGGCTATGTAAATGCTTCCAATGAGCGTTGGAATGTTAGAACTTCCAGTAATTGGAAAAAGTTTGTACTTTTTTCTTTTAGAGCGCGTTAAGCATTATAAATTACAGTTATAAAAGATATATAATAATAAAATATTATTAAAATTAATATGAAAATAGAAATTTTTGGTGTTTCTTGTTTTTACTAATATTTACCTTTCATAACTATCCTATATATGCATACAAATCTATTATATTTTATATTTGACTAATGATGCCTCGATTATCTTTGAATGGGTCACCCTTTCCGTTCCATCATTTCATTATCTCGCATGCACTATATATACATATATCCTACTGATATTTTAATCAAGCTCTAACGGTATATGTGTATACAATACCATTTGCCATTTGCATTCACCACGGAAGGGAACTCAAGCCCCTGGCAGATAAGATAAGACCACCAACACATTTTGGAACTGGGCCAAGTGGCATCGGGAATGATATTGGGAATGAGAGAGCACGAAAGTTTTACAATACAAATCGCGCTTATCATCGGGGGCATAAAATAAACCAAACGAACACTAAGGCGATTCATTCCAATTCCATTCAGCAGGGCCTAGAAATTCATTTAGCATTTATTATTTAGCTGGCATCATTAGCAGAGCCCGACAATGGGCGACACTTGAGGTGTCCTTTTTAATGAACCGAAAGGTGCCAGAATTTTACACAAAATGTCAAATGAGGATTTTCCAGTTCGATGTATTTTCCAGTCGTAAAACTGATCTGCTTAACACTCGTTCGCTGTTGTGTTGTCCCAAATGCTGGTCAAAATTTACCTGTAGCACAGGTAGGCACAGGATTCGACAGCAACAGAGCAACTGACGTCACGGTCTCTGTCTCTTCTTCTTCCGCTTGATGACCTTATCTTATGCTAATTTAGCAGCCGCCGAGTGTTTCAAGTTCTATTTTCATGAAATGAAACGAATAAACAATGGCACGAAGAACTAGACGGAGACTTAAAAAAAAAAAAAAAACAAATTCGGGAGCAGACGCCGACCGGTCCATTTATTGACGCCCTATTGTCAATTTGCGATATTAGCACACGCTGAATGGAACGTGCGTACGTCAGCTACGACAAGCTTTTACACAGAATGCAAGAGAAAGAGATAGAGATACTGAGAAGAGGGACGAGGGAAATGGGAACATTGAGACAGCTGGCAACGGAAGGAGAACACACACACACCCATACACATGTACATATGTATATTTGGGCGCTTGTAAGCGAGCGGAAATTGAAGTGATAAAAATATATATGAAGCTAGAGTCAAGCAGCATCAGCAGAAGCAACAGCAACTAGTCAGATAATTATATATGTATTCCTATATATCTATATGTACATATGTAAATAAAATAATATAATAGAGATTCCTCAGAAAATTAATTGTGTTTCTTGGAATTTAAATTAAGCAAAACATAAATATTTTATTTACATATTATTTAATGAATTAATGCAATTTAAATATATTTTATATACATATATATATATATAGAGTGCATTTTTCTATACACAGATACAAATAAATAGCTTATAAGATTTATATGAATTTAAATAAAACCAATGAATAATAAGGTAAATATGATGAATGGTTTTTTGAATGAGAAATTTATTGTTTAAATTATTCACTTATGTCGCATCGGTGTGATATTATATACATATGTATAATAATATATTCAACAGTCATCTATATAAACACTTATATATTTTTTATTCATTTTAATCAAGTCAAAATCAATCAAAAGTGTCAGACATGGAACTTGGCCAGCCAAACAAGTTCAAAGCATCATCACATACATTATCTTCTATAGGCGCCACATTAAGTATTTCAAAAGCTATTTGGCAGATCGTTCAAAACTATCTATGTATGTATGTATGTGTATATTCATATGCATATATACATTAATCTGGCTGTCTGCCTGTTGAATCTATTCTTAGAAACGGCATTACGCTTATCAACATCGAACACACCTTATAAAGGCGATGCTATTCAATTAAAATATATATATTTTGTATATTTGGCTGCATAAAATGCAAAAAAGTGACTGAAGAGTATATTGGTTTTGTAGCTATATAAGGATAAAAGTTATATAATCCAGTAATATAATCAATCCACAGAATCCTTTCGTATTCATAATCTACTTAGAACAACTTGAAGACTTTATACAGGGTATATCACGCTCGAGCATTTTTCTCTTCTATTGTTATTTCTGTGCCTTCGTACTAATAATAACATTTTTAATAATACATAATGCCGAGCAGCAAATGTTTATTTATGGCTTGTTATATGCAATATTATGATTTGTTTTATATTTATTTATGCTTCTGTTTGCTTTTGTTGTAGTTTTTGTTTTGATTTTGCGTTTATTTTTCGTGCTAAAAATGCCGTGCTACGAAAATAAAACAAATGAGTAAAATTTTTGTATATTTTTTTTTTCGTGTGCGTAAGATTGTTGAAATACTTTTTGCCTATGCTATGGAATGCAGCAATTATTTATTTATTTTGTTTAATTTTATCATGATTTACTCATGGATCTCACCTCGCAGCGAGGTTTATAAATTCCTTTTGAATTCTTTATATTTGTAGTTATTTATTTATTTATTATTGACTTATGGAATTTCTTATTTATTCATATATGTATGTGTTTATTTATGATTGACTCATGAAACTCACCTCGCAGCGAGAGCACGCGACATCCGTCCTGCTTGAGGCGGCGATAGAGCACATTGATCGTGGCATCGTTGCCATTTCCATACATTGCAAAAGCTCCAGCCACATCTTGAGCTGGTTGTTGTTGTTGTTGTTGGGGCGACACGCCCACATCGTTGTAGAGAATGAAGGGGCTGAGTTTGTAGCCCGCCTGTATGCGCTCCTTGAGCTCCTGCGACTTAATTGTGGATGGCAAGTCGATCTTGCCAGCGGCCAGACGACGCAACATTATGCTCGGTATGCTGAAGTTAACGGCGCTTCGGATATGCGACTCACTGTACTCCTGAGAGGCGCGACAGTCGAGTATGATCAGCTTTTTGGCTGGGTCGCAGCTGGCTCTCAGCTCCGATTGGAGCCACTCTTTGCTGCAGCATTCGTACTCCGTTTCCGGCATCTTGAAAAGCTCTCGCAAATGCACTCTCACACTAACACTCTCAATAAAGCGTTTCTAGTTTGTTGTTGTTTTTTCTCCTTTATTTATTTCGCTTTCGTTTCTTTTTCGATAACCTTTTCACCAACTTTACAACAACAAAAAGTTTACATCATCTGCTGCTGCTGGTTCATTTGCCTGGCGCACATTTTTTTGTATTTCTGCTGCTTCTGCTTTCCTTTTTGTGTTGTGCTTCTCGCTCTTACAAAAAAAAAAACAGACACACACATTCACATACACGTACACACAATCATATACGCGCGCACGCAAGCAACCAACGAAACACAATTTTTACAATGAAATCTTTTTCCAGCTACGTTTTGTATACAATTTTTCCAAACGCTTTTCTGTTGTTTCTCCTGAAAGCATTTAATAATACTACACTTGCAATTTGTTTTGTTTTTTAGTTGCTTGATATTTTCTTTACACTTCGTTTATTTTTTTATTGTGCTTTTGTATCGCACTTCAATTCTTTTATTATGTTTTGTTGTAGGCCCCCATTCGCACGCACACAAGCCCGCCAAATCACTACCGTGTATGTATTACTGTAGTTGTATGTGTATGTCGAAGTTGAGTTTGAGCAAATGAAATAAACAGAGCCTAAAAAACGCGCACTGACCGAACACCGAACACCGTGCGAGCGGGCTACAAGCGACAAGATACAGATACGCTGAAAGAATGAAAAAGTAAACGAAAAAATTGTTTACAGCTTGCTATTGCAGCAAGCAGACTGTTAAGCATTCCACTAACATGCTGTTGAGAAAATGTTATTCTCCTGTTGCACTCTTCTGTACTGTTGGCTCGCTCTCGCGGGCTCTCTCTCTCTCTCTCGCTACTCGATTTCGTTAGTCATTTTACCGCACATGTTAGTTCAGGTTGCTCTGCGAGGTGTTTTCTCTCACTGTTAAATTCAATTTTGTACTTGTCGAGTCTGTTAAGAAACACTGAGCGCGAAAACTGGTCTCCAGTACCCAGCAGTCAGGTCCAAGACGATATACCTACTAACAATATCACGATAAGGGAATGTGATATTAAAACAATTATTGAAATTTGTCATGATGCAATATTGTTGTTGAACAAATTAATTTCTTCTTTAGCATAATTTAAGAACAATTCATAATCATAAAATGTCGCTTAAGTAAAATAACTAACTAATTCTAAATTTCTTACTGTGTTAGAGCATTGAAAGCATTGAAAACTGAGAGAACGATAGCACCCACACACACACAAACGCATGGAACGAGAAAGAGAGAGCGCGTGGCAGAGAGCTGCAGAAGGTGAGTTTGCACAGTGAGCCCGCTAGGAAATTGGATATGACTTACAGATTGGTGCAATAAGTTTATTTAGTCAAGAAATATATTTAAATTGCAGTAAATACTTTTATATAGCTGCAGAAATGATGATTATTATTAATAGATGGTCGAACTATTCATTCTTATAACCAATAATATAATACTCATCAAATTTCTCACCTACCTCTTTACAGGTTCTGTTTTCCGCTCTCCGCTTACTTTACAGCCTCACTCTCTCTCTCGCTCTCACTTATTTTGTTTGCTTCGCTCTTGCTCTGACTCTCCCACAACACCAACAGAAACCTCGCATGTGCGCATAGCACACGCTCATAAGTTTTGTGTAAAGTTCATTGATATTTTTTTGTGCATTGGTATGCGTTGAATGCGTGTGTTGATTCATTGAGTTCCCAGCAAACTAGCTGCCTAATATATGTCTCAGAGTGTGCATTGTGCCTGTGTGTGTGTGTGTGTGTGTGTGTATCCGCAAGCTGTGTTGTTATATAGAAATCATTTATATATGTTTTATATGAATGTGCAGAAGTATTTAGATACATATACAATATATACAGATGTATTGAATCTACACTCCAGCGAATGCTTATGAATGCGAACCCATTGGAGCATTAGTAAAAGCTGGGTGGGGTAGGGGGTTGGCGGAGTGGCGTTGTAACTGGCTGAGTTAAGTGGAAGCTCAACTGCGTAAATGTTGAGCGGGGCGGTTAACAGACTTCGAGTGGTTGATAGACTATGGAACAGTTGAACAGCGCCCAAAAACTCATCAATGAAGTCGAAATATTCAGCTAAGTCTCTCTCGCACACACACACACACAGTCGAAGAAGCACACATACACACGCATACATGCACGCACACAATGTCCGCAAGGACATCGGTTGCCAACAGGGTCGTTTTTGGAGACTAGCAGAATGTTTAAATTTATAACCGTGACCCTGATATTTGCAAAAAGGCAGCAACAGCAGCAACAACAACGGCAACAAACATGACACAAGCTTCAGTATTTCAAGGATATGCCTATGCGCGTGCAGAAAATTTCTCCAAAAGCGGCCCCAAGCGACAGAGCCCCCAACACGCACACACACACACACACACAACTGAAGCAGACGCCAAAGCGCAGGCGCTGCCTTGCTAAAGGGAGGCAGAGCGGCAAAGCGACGATTCGAACTTGTGGCCCAAGCTTATGTGTATATGTATATGGGCACTCTCTCTCTCTCTCTCTCTCTCTCACACACACACACACGCACACGTACACAGCACAACGTGCTTTTTATGTACCCAACGGTGAAGGCAATGGCGACAGCTGCAAAAGTGTGACTCGAAGCAGATATTTTCATGAATGAAAATCCCACGCAAAAGGCAAATACAGCAAAGCGCCCTCGAACGAACCCCCTTCGTGGCCCATCCCGGCCCGCCCACTTGCGCTTCACGGCCCACGCGTTTTCACTAAAGGGGGCGACGGCTGGGGCGCTAGGGAGCCATGGGCTCTGCGAGCCTGCGACATGCCTGGAAATAGAAGCTGGGCAAAAGCAAAAAAAAAAAAAAATAACGCGTGGGACTTGGAAACAAGTTGAGAGAAAATTGAAAATTAGGTAAGCCCTGCGGTATAAATTACGCGACCTGGCAACATCAAAGTGCAGTCTATGTCATGGCCTTGACGCTCCAAAAAAAAAGGAGAAAAAAAGTTGAAAACAACGCCCACAAGGTCAGCCCGTACAGGGGTGCGTCCCTGGACGCGCCCCAAAGTAGCTCAGCCAGCGAACAGATAACGGCGATAGCAGTTTTCTTTTTTTTTTGGTTTTTCTTGCTTTGTGTTTGTCTAACTAGTTCTGAATTTTACCTGGCCGATAGCCGATTTGGCTGACTAATGCGTTAGCTCTGTGTGACTCACCTGCTCGATTTTCGCCGGCCACCAGAAAAACTGAACTTTAATTGGCCGATATATCGGCAATTGCGTATGCGCAAATTGATATTCATTTCGATGCATAACCAGATTTCATTGAGCTATGACGTCACTGACCGAACTCTAACCAAATCCGTTGTAGACAATGCGAACTAGTTTATCAATGAATATGGCTAAAATGCTATTGCCATTGCCATTGTCATTGTCATTGAGTTATGCTAAAGGAATACAATAGCTGACTGACTAAGCTCTTTCGGGCATTTATCGCTGCCACGACTTAGTCAGCTATGTATTGTTATATGGTATAGGATCGGCCAATTAATTATATCGACCAAAGTTGAAGGTGAATTTTTGTGATTTACGCATTGTGTTCTCGGGCTATTAAATTCTGGGAACTCGAACGTAATGCTTACAATAATTTTTCCTTGACTAAAGAAGTGGAACGAGAGTGAATCTTTCTAGTATGATCCCATCCACCTAAAAATAGGTCCAAGTCTGACAAGGAATTCTAGGAACGCAAAGAAAATAAATGCGTCTTAGCGAAAAATTATACGCAGTTGCCAACAATGATATGTTCAATATCAATGATCATTTATTTTGATTGCCATTCGTCAAGTTGGATTAACCATATAGTCAGTTAGAGGCATTTAATTAAGAGAAGGTTGGCCAACAAATGGTTCTGCATTGGTAAAAGATCTTTCGGAACTAATTTGTTTTAGAAGTCAGTGAAGATCAGATTTTCAATTCAGCCATGGAATTGATCTATTTGTGACCTTTCTAATAGAGAGGGAGAGAGAAAAATGAGTGAAGATCGAAGGTATAAATCAGCTAAGGAACCAGTCTATTGGACAAGTTAGTAAAGATTTATAGTATCCAGTATTATATTATAAAAATCCTATTAAAATGATTTATATTCAATATATTAATATGTATATTTAATCATAATATTCATATGTTTACTTATATTAATTCACATTCTGAAAACTTTCTATTTCTAAAGCTCAATAGTAATTGCTTAATGTGTTATATGATTAATTAAGGCAGCAATTACAACAATCTATAAAAATAGTTTAATGTGCTCATCCTTGGAATTACATGAGCTCTATAATCTATATACTGATTAGTGTGCGCACAGTTTACTTTTAATTTCTCGAGTCTAAAATTAGTCATAGTATGAAGAGTGATATCTGGTATAGCTCGCATAGCTATTCACTTGCCCCATGTGGCATTATCGTATTAGTAACTGACCTAAAGTAACGCCAAAGGGATTAAGAACCTAAAAAAGCACGATATATGAACGAGATATCTCTCTCTCTCTCTCACACACATACATACACATGCACATAAAGCGCATTAAACTGGCATACTTCCGGTCTGATCTGCAGCATACCAGGCCACTCCATATATGTGCGTATGTGCATGCGTGTCTCTGTGGAGGCTGTCCAGCATTAGTGTGGTGGTGCAGCAATATAATACTAAAACTGATTCATGCAGCGGATGTTTGTGGGCGCCAGTCGGGCAATCGGCGATCAACGCTTTTGACGTTCTTCCATTTTTTTTTTCGATTTTTGACCAGAGCCGGCTGCTCCAGCTGGCCCCCACGAGTTTTGCGGATTTGTTTAAGGTGTTGTTGTGTGAGCCAATGACGCCACAATTTGTTTGTCAGCTCAACTGGCGATTGATATAAAGCAAACCTACACCTGGCCAACTAACTGACTGCCTGACTGCCTGACTGACTCGCGCATCTGTATGGGAAACATTCTGGCTTCTTCAACTTGTTTCTGTCAATGTGAGTGTGTGTGTGTGTGTGCGAATGTTCTTGTAGCAAAGTCGCGCAGGGTGACTCAGTTTTAACAAGTCAGTCGAACAATCGCAATCATCCAACAGCCCCAACAGCTTCTCCACGTGCTGTGCTTTAGACACCTACGCCAAAAATCCTTTTGACGTCATTCGGGGAGCTGTTCAAGACGTTCGAGGCATGTAAAAGGTTTATAATATTGTATAAGATTTACTCAGCACTTAAGAGAAAATACCGTTTGAATTGATTTGAAATTTGAATAAAAGCAGGTCTGTTTATTTCGCAAACCGATATTTTATTGGAATTGAGCTTTTTCTATGATAGTTACATATCTATGTAAGTCACGCTTGAAGTATCGATATATGTGTGCAATCCTATGCACTAGTTGCAATTTATCGCCTTGCACATATCGATGATTAGCTTGAATTTGATTTGTGTACGTTTTGCGATACTTTAAAACTCATTTGGCCTTTCGAACTGCTCTTTTATAGTCCTAGTCAATAATTGCCAAAGCCATCCTCGCTGTCTGTTTTCTTTGCCATTTTTTAAGGTTTTCGTTTCCCCATTTTGGGTGTTGGTTGCTTGGTTGATTTTCATTTTATGGGCGTGTATTTTTAAACTAGAGCGTCAAGCGGAAAAATGTTGCTTTGCCTGCTTGACTCAATTGGGCCGTAAGGGGCTAACGAAGGTTAATGCGGCTGTATTTGACCTTTGGGGTCAAGCTGGAGGCAAATTAATTGCGAGAATTGAGAGCGCAATGTGAAATTCAGTTGATGACGATGACAACAATGACGACGATGACGATCATTAAGTCTTCTGTGTGTCTGTGTGGTGTGTGTGTGTGAGTGTGAGTGTGTTTGCATGGAGTTGAGCTTTGGGCTCCATTGACTGTGTGCTTGTAATTAATACAAACTACAATAACAATGCCAATTGCAGCCAATTGAATCAATAAACCAAAATGTGAACTTTCCCAGTTGATTTTTCAATTGGAAATTGCTGTTGCTGTCTGTGTTTGCTGTTGCTGTTGTTGTTGTTGTTGCTTTCTGTCACTTCCGCTGCTCACTTCATTGGGCACCGCCATTCACATTCGCAGTCGCATTTGGTTGGCAGGGCCGTTAATTATGTTGACCCACGTAATTTGTAAAAATCAAATGTGGAGCGTGCGGACGTGTGGGCGTCATATAAAAGTGCGCCGTCATCAACGGCCCAAAAAACTTGCCACTTGGATATTGTAATTTGCCGCAGAGCGCAAGGCAGCGCGGCCCACGCAACGGCAACGCCAGCCTCGCCCGTTGGCCTGGCCAAAATGCGTATACATACACCAACAAACACATACATACATATCTACGTTTATATACATACATATGTATGTAGGTATATACCCCTGCAAAGTGTCTGTATATAAATGTGTGTACACTTTATTTTTGATAACGCGCTGCGGAATTGCACGCCCACGCATGTCAGGCACGCAAGGGGCGACGCTGGCGGAGGGGGCGGCGGCGTTGACTGTGACGGCGACGTTGACGCTAACGCCGCTGCCGGCGTTGCTTCCAGCACGCCATTCATTTCCACCCACACGCAGCGGCATATTGTTTGAGTGAGTAACAGAAACGGCGGCAGCGTCGACGGCCACGACCGCCACGGCAGAGTTTTACGCATTCCAATCAGCCAACAAAAATGCCAACGTGGGCGATTTCCATTTCCCTTTTTTATTGGCATGTTGCTTGTATATGCATGTATATATGTATGTAAATACAGTAACAGTTGTACATAAGCACGTGTGTGTGTGTGGGTGTGTAGAGTGTGTAGTAAAACGGCAAAAACTTATGAATGAAAAGCTGCCGGTGCTGCTGCTACTGCTAATGCTGCGCGTGGGCTGGCAAGCTTTTGCGCATTGTGAGCTTTATGGCTACCTAATAAATTAAATTATGTTACGAATATTTCAGTTAACGTTATGCAAATAAATACACACATTAGTGACATTTAAAAAACACGAACTTAATCATAGCTAATACAATCAGGTGAGTCCATATTTATATTGAAAAATATCGATTTAAATTTGCGAAACATTTCAAAGTATTTAAATGCTAATCATAGTCAATACACAGTAAAGCTTTTAGTCAGTTTCAGCACCATTTGTAAGCCAATGGTTGTCTCGCCGGTCACTTGTTGATTATCGTGCAGCCCTGGCCTAACGTGTGTGTGGCAGCACCAATATCAATTGATTTTATCGATACACGGCAGCACTTCGATATTTTTCCATCACTAATGGGTTCATTAGCTTTTTGCCTTGTCTCTCTGCCTCCCACTTGCACAATCCCACTTTTTCCCCCCAAAAAATCGTTTTCGACTGTATTTGTATTGTTTGCATTAAAACAAACGGCGTCGAACGCCGAGTGTCGAGGTCGTCTGCCTTGCTGATATATATATCTATTTTTTTGGTGAAATATAGTCTGCGTCATTTCGCACGCGCCGCCAACTGCATCAAAAGAGTTCGAGTTTAAGATTTAATTCAAATTGCAACGATGGAATCGGATACGACGGAAATAGAAAGTACGGCGGCGGCGGCGGCGGAGTTGCAGACGCCGCTACAAAGTGAAAGCGTTGTAGGCGGCAAGGGGGAAGACAAAGTCGAAGGCGACGCGACACCTCCGCCTCACAAGCGACAGAAAATCGAGAAGGACGATGATACAGATGCGGATGCAGAAGAGGCAAAGGAGAAGCAAATAAAAGAGTCCGAGGAACAGGTGCCTCAACTGGTTGCCGTAGAGCGGACACAGATCAGCTTGCGTGAGTTCAATCGCATACCCGTCTTCATTGTGGACTATCACAACGATGTGCTGGAGTTCATCTACAGATGCCTGGCCTCACGGCATCTGCCGCTGGAGCGTAATGTCTTGGTACATTTCGACTCTCATCCGGATTTGGTGGTGGATCGCGATATACCAGCCAGCGCCAGCTATGACAAGGACGTCATGCTCAACGAGCTGAGCATCGAGAATTGGATCATGCCCACCCTATATGCAGGTAAGACAAACATTTCGTGAGAGCATTCAAAGAGAGAAAGAGAGAGATATCCATCTCTTGGTCCCCTTAGGTCACTTCAATCGCGTTGTCTGGCTGAAGAACTCGTGGTGCCAGCAGATACCCACAGGCAAGCATCAGTTCAAGATCGGGCACAAGGAGGATCGCATTGGTGTGGACTGTCCGCTGGACTATTTCATATCAGAGGGCAACTATTGCACCAGTGATGAGCTGCAGGAGGCGCGCTCTGTGGAGCTTCAGGTGCACGATGCCGACAGCGAGGCGCTGGATCCCGCCGAGTTTCTGTCCGAGAAGGATGCTGGGGCCTTTATATTGGACATTGACTTGGACTTCTTTAGCACATCGAATCCGTTTCTGGAAATCTATAAAGATGCCAATTGCTATGAACAGCTGACGGAGATCTTTCACTTCGAGAGCGTGGAGCCGGCCAAGCGGGCGGGCACAGCCACCGTTGCCGACTTTTGTGCCACAGCGGAGAAGCGACAGAAGCAGCTGGATGCATTGAAGCGCATCTTTTGGCATCTGGAAGAGGAGCGCAGCTTCGAAGGTCTCGAGCGGCCAGACGAGTCGGTCATTACGCCCCAGGTCTATGCCAAAATTCTCCATTTGGCCGAGCAACTGCAGGCGAAATATCCGGACGATGAAATCGATTGGCTGCTCATCTTCGACTCGGGCAGCACCACGGATAACAATGGTCTGCCCCACCATATAAGCACCACCAAGGAGCTGGAGGATTACTTTGGGCACTTTAAGCGTTTCCTGCAACGTCTGCCCGTTCCGCCCGTGGCCATCACAATGGCGCATTCGGCGCGGGATGACTACTGTCCCCAGGACCAGGTGGCGTTCATCGAGGAGCAGGTGCTGCGGCTGCTGCGCGAGGTCTTTGGCGATAAACTGCACGAGAAGGCCATCTTGCACTACATGGACGATCCGTGGGATGTGATGAAGCTCTAAGCATAAGTCAGATTATCATCCAAATAATCAATCAATCAGAGATCTGCTCCATGTGGATCGACAGCACCAAGTCGCAGCATACGAAGAAAAAGAAGAAGAAGAACAAGAAGATAAAAGACTAGACTGCATTCTTTTCCTTCTGTTTGTTTTCTTTTGTGTTTACTCAATGACTGACGCTTGCAACGAAACTTCTAAGTGATTCCACACAACTGCAGCACGAAAGATGAACTCAACTAACTACTAACTAACAAATTACTTATTTTTTTACATTAATAATTATAAACATACGTAACGTATTTATTATACACAAAACGGAAACGAAACGATACACAGTTACAATATACATATGCTACATTTATATGAAGTCCTTTAAGCGTGATTATAAATTAAACGCAATAAAATCAAAGAGAATAATTACAATGTGTACTGTGCTGGTTAACTGGCTGCTAAAGTACATGGTAATTTTACCTTCGACTTGAGCAACAAGTTTTTTGATTTCCTTTGATAATAATTTAATATGAATTGAGGCGAATTTATATGCTGAAGTTAAAATTTATATTAAATATATCCCTAAATTTGCAATAGAAGTATGGAATTTGTCAGAGAGATTAATCTTAATCTTAGTCAGTTAAAATTTACAAAACAAAAGTTTCTAGTATCTTGAAATTAGATTTTTCCTTAAAATAATATTAATTTAAAGACATTCCATAAAACAGTTTTCTTTAGAAAGTTACTCTCATAAATTTGATACTAATTTCTGCTATAGAAAGTGCTCTAAATGGAGAAACTGATCAAAATGAATCATAGTTCCAATTAATTTTTGATATAACCAAATTTTAGATACATTTAAACATACATATGTAAGAAACTTTAAACTTATTTGTAGAGCAACATTCTGAGAGATTTTCTAGCATAACTTAAACTTCATGTTACATTTGCTGCTTATCACGTTACAAAAGATCATCGTGTAAACGAAAGTTGTATAAAAGTGTAGACACTATTTTGGATACCATCCCCACACACGTCGATTTCCGGCCACCCCCATTTGTCAAGGACTGCAAATGGAATTGCGCTGCCAATCGATAGTGGGTCAGTTACATTTTGGGTTTCAGTCGGCTCGGAAGCATACGGAATTCAGAGAGTAAGTCTTCTAACTTCACTACAAATGCTTTGATCACTAAATGGCTAGGCTTAGGATAAACTACAATCTCTTTAAGACTTAGCTAACGTGCTCAACTACAGCTCTTCCTTGTCGCCTTTTGCCTTACGCTTCTTGCCCTTGGGCTTTTGCTCCTCTGTCAGCTGTTCCTTGAGGCATTTACGTTCCTCAGCGTGCTTTAGCACATGATCTTCGCAGAGATGCTGCTGCAGAGACTTCTGCTGCTGCTCCTTGAAATACCAATCGCTGATGGCATCCTCGTATTGTTCGAGCATGTTTTCGCATTGTGTCTTCATTTGGGTGACCTCGACGGGCGGCTTGTCCCACAGCTCATAGGGTATGCCCAAATCCACCTTTACACCCTTGTCCACCAATCCGTGCAGCGTCTGGAAGGTCTGCGACATGCCCTTGGCGAATCGTGTGCTATCGGTGCGCTCCTTGTGCAAATTATACTCCAGCACACGCTCGCACACATTCTCCAGTGATTCGAGCAGACGTAACTCGCTGCGCCTGTATTCGGTGCGCTTCTTCGGACGCACGTCATCCACGGAGTAGCCAATTTCAATGACGTCGTGCGATTTGCCGGTCTCGCCCAATCGCGCTTCCAATTCGGCGGCAAGAATTTTACAGGCTTCGCAGCGATTTGCATAGCGCACGCCCTGCTCCTCCTCAGGCGTTTGTTCACAATTTGAGTCCCTTAGGAGGACCATTAATAAAACTATGAATAAATGGCGCAGCATTTTCAACAGCCGTCAATAATGTAATCAAAGAAACTGACGTGGGATAATTGATTAAAATTAGCCGTATTTATCTTTGCACTTCTTCATTTATTTTTGACATTCACACGGAAATGCATATTAAAAATCGCCTTTTAGTAATAATTGTAATCGATTATTAGTCGTACCACTTATCCTCACTTAAGCGCGCGAGATTTGAAATTTTTCCTTGGTGTCCTTGGCAACGTTCTTACTGTCAAAACAAATACGAATCCCCAATACCCCAACTATTGGATATCAAAATGCTAGTGAAAATTCTAACACTTACTAAAAGCACAAATTACAATGTCACACAAGAGATTCTACATGCGCCTAGTGCTGCATCTCCATGCGGTTCGTAATACTTTATTCACAAGATTTATCATTAATCGCCAGATTTTGTTTAGGTGACCTGTCCGGGCGTCTGGCTGTGCTCCCACGGCAGTTTGGAGGCCACTATCAAGACACTGGGCTATTATTTTCGTACTGGCGCCATGGAGCCGCGTTTCCCTATGCTCTGTCACGATGAGTTCACCATGGAGGGCTACTTCAAGGGTGTTAACTCTATAGATCAGATGCGGGATATGCTGAACTCTGAGCAACTGGAGATCACTATGTGGCAGAATGGACGTCGATTGGCCTACTATTTGGGCCGATTGTCTGACCTAATGCAGCCACCTGTGCCGCCTCTCAGCTGCGCGCACTCAGCTAATGTCCAGCTGCTGATGAAGGCCACTTCTGCTTTTCCGGGTATTCTGGCACCCAAAGTGGAGATATCAGCGGAGTTGACCACACGGGACAAGCAACGCAAGTGTTGCAAAGTGAACCTGGAGCGGGAGATAACCAATCGTCATGCACAGAGCCGTTGCCTCAGCCGCTTGGAGCTGCCACGCAAACAGAAAACTGTCTGCCATTCGAAGGGCTCGAATTGCAGCACCGACAACAGCCTCGTCCGCTCAACGAGCAGCCAACTCTTGTACGAGCAGCAGTCAAGACGGCTGTCCTCCTGCTCGATCACCACACGCCACAGCTCTCAATCTCTCGCGAGCATCAGCACCATCTCCGACTCGACGCAGTGCAGCCACTCGAACTCAAACTTTCGCTCGCAGTCCAACTCATTGGCTGCAACATTCACAGTTGAGCATGAGAACAGTTGTCACATCTGTCAAGCGTACAGTAGGTTCTACGAGAGCAGTTAAGAAACTATAAATATATTAGCTTATATTTTGAACAAATTGGAAATTGTAAAGTGAACTGAATCTTCTTAAAGGTAAACGTTAAAGTCCGATTGCGCAAAGCACAGGACAATCAAGGTAATCATAAGATTATAGGGTGCAGCACGCTCCACTTCCTGCGGTTGCAGCTGATTACGCAGCAGAACACAGGATCGTGCTATGCAGCGCAACGTGCTGAACACATGTGGCTCCAGTGGCAGATGCAGGCAGACCAGGTTGGCATATAGCCAGCGCGCTAGCCAAGCGTCATGCAGTAAATCTATGGATTTCGTTGCTTTGGCTGACGTGCTGGGCTCATCGGCTTCAAGCGACGTCTGGTTTGGCTCTTGCAGCCATTTGCAAAGCATCTCCAGCAACAGCTCCAAATCGTTTTGACTGAGCCGCAGCAGGATACTCAGTAGCGGCTGCTGCGTTCGACAGAATTCCTGCCATTTATCTACGTCTGCTGTGAGCGGCGGCTCAACGCTCTGATCGTATTTATGTGACTTCAATTCCAGACGCAGTGCAGCAACGCGTTCGCGTGCATTATTGAAGTTTTTCACTTGGACATCGCGCCATTCAGGCGTTGGCAGCAGACACCTGTGAGGCGGCAAAGGTGGCTGCAATGGTTATAATAGTTAAAGACTTATATTAATATGGGAATACCCCAACACTTACGCTGCTTAGCATTTCACATCCGTTGCTTGTGATATTATTTTTGATTTTCGCGGAACGCTTTGTCACCACGGCGGGACAACGTTTGCGCTCGTAGAGCATGTGTGTTAGGTATTCCTCGCCAGATTCTGGCGGCTTCTGTGGATCAAAGTTTTCATCTGGCTCTCGTATTTCCAGGGCCTGTATTTGAAATGTCTCCTCATCAGCTGCTTTTTCCATTTTTATGCTTTACTTTACAGTTGGTCACTTTATTTAGCCGGCAAGAGCGGACCGCAACCAAGCGCGCTAGAGATGAGCGGTATAGACGTAGTGATTGCACATGAACATTGATTTTCATAACATTTTTAATGAAAATTATTAGTAAATGTGTAATTATATTCAAAATAATATATTAATTAGTATATCCATAAATATTTATTTAAATGTACTAATTTAATTGCAGATTTAAAATATCTCGCAAATCGCTGACTCTTTGGTCGCAATAGTTATCGATACCCACTGCTCGTGCGATATTTCGAGCAAGCGACAGACCGCCAAATATGGATATCGAATAGCAGTTTGAAAATATCTAAACAGGATTTCGTTTGGATATTCATAAAAAATAAGCAAAAAATATAATTGAACTATTTGTATATTATTTGACTGTTGATAATAAATAAATGGCTAATAAATTATAATGGCTAAAGATTTAATCTATAATACATTCTTGCTTATTTATATAAAAGAACAAACTAATTCATTTATAATATTGGCTTTTTATATACTCCGCACTATATTCACATTTTATGATACTTAAATTTATTGATTTTTTCCGCTCTTTTTCATATTACACGGCATTTCATTTATATTATGTGCTCGCAAAATTTGCGTACGCAACAGGAAAGCGCTTGTGATATTGTCAAGCATAAAAACGTTGTCAGTTCGCTCAGTTCAGTCGCTTTATGCCTGTGCCTCCGCCACAAACGCAATCACAATACCCCACTTGGGTAAAGCTAATAATAGGCTATAAAAAGGTCATTTCATAATTGTCTTACGACGACGAAGACTCAGGTGCCGACAAGGAGCCCTTAATGTCCATGCGGACAGAGAACCTTTTGTGTGCCAGCCATAAAATAGTCGTAAGAATGAGAGCTGGCTCCAATTAGCTGTCAAGCGCAGTGCTGGGCAACCTGTGGATTGGCGAATATCCAAATATGAGGGGGGGCGGAGTCTTCTTCTGCCAGCATTGTCCTTGC
Source organism: Drosophila navojoa (assembly GCF_054131105.1). Classification (NCBI taxonomy): domain Eukaryota; kingdom Metazoa; phylum Arthropoda; class Insecta; order Diptera; family Drosophilidae; genus Drosophila; species Drosophila navojoa. The sequence goes on from NC_142892.1 coordinate 16,250,612, forward strand.
CCGCAGCGCCTTACGCTGGTCGTTGCCATCCATTGAATCAGAAGCCGCCGCCAGCAAAGTAGTTACATATCAAAATTGTTTATTAAATTATTCTTACGACGCTGCAAGCCGAGTTGGCATTGCAAACTTGAGTGAAATTTAAAATTCATTAAAAAACAGAAACAAAATCACTTCCAGACATTAGCTACAGGGCACGAGCAAACGAAAACAATAACAAAATTACGTGCACGAGATTCACGTAAATAGTTGGGCTATAAAATAATTTAATATGCAAATTGCAAATTAGTTAACGAGAGAAAACAAAAAACAGTAAACAAAATATATACATTTCCTTGTAAACTGTATTTCTCTGTATATATATTTGCTCCACATAAATAATACAAAGATTATTTATATGTACATACAATCTATATTATACTATTTCATGTGCAATTAATATTTGTATTACTATTTGTATATAAATAGCACAAATATATCTAAATTTACATATGTGATATGATATAGATAATATATATATATACAAAATATGTAAATTTCAATAGTAATACATCATTTATTAGTTATAATTTATTATAAAGACTATGCGTTTTATAAAACTTCCATCCTGACTCATTTACATCTGCTCCCTTTGGATAAAAAGAGCTGAGACAGTCGTCAGCCTAAAATGAAATCTCTATATGTATGTATGTGTATATAAGTATTCTTGAAGACAGCCAAGAGTGGAAACGATCTCACTATAATTGTCTACCTCCCTAGCAATTTGTTTGCCTGTGTGAGTGGCTAGCGATAGCCAAAGTTCCATTCCCATTTGCTTCTCTGCTTAAGACTTGAGCTCAAGAGAATTGACTTCGACCTTCGGCGGGAGTGTCATTCTATATAAAGGTAAGCTCCCTGCCTAGTTGCTGAAGTTGTGTCTGGGAGCTGCTTGTGATCAGTCTTGCCATGGGTGTGCGCTTCTTCTTATCGGGATCTGGTAAGTAATTGAATACTTAATAATTTTAATACATATTGGTCGAATAACAATAAGAATACAAATTATAATAAAATATAAAGCATGTATACACAATAGAACCCACCATAGAGATCGAATTAATTTTGTTTGTTTTTTCTTTTAATTTTATTACTTTTATTTATTTATATTATTGTATTCCCTTGAAATTTATTTAATAATTCTGTAAAGGTGAGTGGATTTTAACTAATATATATTCATTATTATTATTTTTCTTTTTTTACTTTTTTTTACTGAACTTTGAATTACAAGAAAAGTTTTGGGATCTCTGGAGCGCAAACAAACCTTTTAATTAAAATTAATGTTTGTCAATTTGCTTATTATTTATGGCAAAACATATTACAAAAAAAGGATATATTTAAAAAGAAAAATAAATATATAAATTTAATAAATATATATTGTAAAAGTTCTTTTTTTTATACTTAAAATGTTACTATTTCTAACCATTTATATTAATTTATATTACAAAACATTGACAATTTATTTAAAGCTTTAAAAGAATCAGCTTTGCTTAACTGTGATAAATTCGTCTTTCTGAATTGTTAAGTTTCAAATTCTTACATTTATACCTATTTACATATATGTATAGATATGCACATACCTGAATCAACCATCAAAGGAAAGACTCCTCTTTTTCTTCAAGGGTATCCACTCGTCGATCACAGCTGGCTAAAGTGCTCTCGTTTTTGTTGCACTGTTGCACGAGTTTTAGGATTTTTTTTTAAAGCATGCTTTATGGTTCGCAGCATGCATATTTCAGCAGTTAAAATGTATGAAACGAACTAATTTCCATTGCTGGAGGAGGCAGTTTTGTTGTTGTGACAACGCATGCATAAAAATACGAGTGTGTCAGTGTGTATATGTGTTTGTTTGTGCATGTGTCTCTAAGGCCCAAAAACACACACACATCCGCACTCGCACCCGCAGACAGAGCAAAAAGTGCTGTGTGTGAGTTTGTGTTAGCCAAAAGTTATTTACCCGCAACATTTTGTGCTGTGTGGCTCTTTTTAACCTTTTTGCTGTGTATCTTTAATCAATTTTAATTGAATGGCATATGGGCTAAGGGTTAAGGGTTTGTGAAAAACTCGAAGATGTTGGCTACACAGCTAAATGTAGTTTTGTTTAGTACATATTTAAATTAATTTGAAGACAACTTTTTGGATATACATACATACATTACAGAAAGTAATGCTAATATATCCAATATTAATATTCTATTCTGAAAATATTTTGTATTTTATTCTGAAATATTAATTTATATTCGAAAAGTTGGCTCATCTTATTATTAATAGAGTTTTTCGACCATATTTAGTAATTTTTTTTCTATTATTATAAATTGTTAATGCATTGCAATTGTTAGTTATTAAGAGTCTTTGTCTTTGATTTATTTATAAGTAAATTATCTGTGATTTCTTATATATATTAAAATATATGTCATACCTATACATTTATTTGTAAGTTTATTCATCATATTATTTTGAATCTTCTGACTTTATCTCAACTATTCTCAACTATTATAAAATGCTAATAAATTCCAATGCTCAAAGACAGCCCGTAGGCTGTATTCGTTTTGGCCAGGAATTTCCATATCTGCGTGCCTCACTTTGGCCTCGCCAAAAAAAAGCCCCCAAAAGAAATATATATATTTTTTCTGTCTACACACATACATGTGCAGCGTGCAGTCTTGGTCGCCTCGACAATTTTTCAATTTTTCAAGGCTCACAATTCTCAAGGCCACATGCTCAGAGTCAAGGTTGATTCGAGTGCAGAGTCCGTTTGGCAACAAGTTTCACAAAAATATATATACTTATATATATAAAACAAAAACAAAAAACAAATTCCAGCAACACCTGCGACGTGGCTGTATTTGCTTTGCTCTCAAGGCGCTGCATGTGTATGCCTGTGAGTGTGTGTGTGTGCTTGACTGTATTTGTGTGTGTTTAACCTACGTCGTTGCCCGCCGCTTAACTGCTTGCCTACCCACTTTTCAAATCATCCACATCCGCAATCGCATCCGTCGCTTTTGCAACCTTGAGAGCTAAAAATATGGCCCGGCCCGAGCCATATCAAAAGGCAAAAATGTTGAGCATTTTTAATGCAAGTGCCGCGTCGGCTAACACAAACGGAGCGACCGCATAAAATGGACATTTATATTACACTCACATATGTAGATGTTTACATACGGGTTTGGGGCATTCCCAAAATCAAATTTGCATGGCCGGAACACAAATATAAAGTGTTTTAATTTATATATACATATTTGCTTAGCTAAGAGTTGCTTCTATTTTATTTTCATTAACTAGTTTTGGATTGACTGAATTTTCCATTTTCTTAATTTCAATAGGAAATAAATATATTTGAAATTAATATATAATATTAATATATCGCTTTTGAAAATATCTTTAATATAAAATGTTTAAATATTAATTGAATTTATGACATATGCAAACGATACCACAATTTGCCGATGATAGCCGCTGAAAGTTCTGGAAATATTTAGACAGATTAGTTATTTAAGATTTAGTCGCAGAACTCCTTAAGTCAATACAGTAACAGATACGAGAAAAGAGATCAGTTGAATCAGCTCACCTGGCTAACAGCAACAACAAGTTAGATTATGGCCTCTGAGTCTCACAGGAATCTCAAGAATTTAATAAATTTTTTAATATAATAAAAAAAAAAAAATCATCCGCTTTAATATTTTTAATGAATTTCTCAAACAGCACGGCATATTAATTATATTAAAAGAAATTAGTTATTATTTTAGTAAAAACAAACAGCAATTTCTTTGTTAAATTGTTATCAAGAACAACATCAACATACATTTCTTCAGAGCTTTTGCGGAAAACATCGATATTCGCATTATCCGCATGTACGTGTGAGTCAATACAGTACCATATATGTATGTGTGTGTGCATATATATATATATATATATATATATATATATATATATATATGTGTTCACACGTACACTGCTATTATATTCCGCAAAAGTCTCGTTTCCGGCCAGAGTATTGCCATTGAAATGTTGCCTCTGTTTGCTGCATTTTCTCTCTATGGATATTTCCTTTGGCTTGCCTTTCTGTTCGTATGTTATTTTATTTTTTTTTTTGCTCGCCTTTAATTATGCACTAGACTCGCACAAAAGCCAAAAATGGCACCGCAGAGGACAGCAAGCACAAGCGGCAGTTATTTTTATGCTTTTGATATGCTAAGAATATGCTGAGCTGTTTGCCATTCAAACCGTTCATGCATCATGCTGCGGAAATAAATTGAATATTTGCCTCTGGCAGTTAGTTGTCTAGCCTTGATGGATGTCTGTTAGGTGTACATGTATATGTACATATATGTATATACTAGCTGGTTTGTATAGTAACAATTGCAATTCGTTTCCGCTTACTGTCGTTCAACTTAATTTCATTTGCAGAGAATCAAATCAACACACACACACACATATAGAGGAGGACCGTCTCAGCTTCCCTTCGAATGGGACTAGTCCTAGTCATCTCAGACATATGTGAGAGTTCTGTGATTGTCTAATTTTCTGACACATCTAATTGAGTTTATTTAATTATTTAGATTAGGATTTGAGCAGGAAATGTGCTTTGCCAAGGACGAGCAATTTATCAGAGAAATCGTATTAAGCAGCTCAGCAAGCAGAGACACAGATAAGCATAATAGATGAGAATTGTTTGGCTAAAACTTCTAACAGAGATTGTCTGCTCAGATTGTGCACAGTTAGATACATATACATACATATGCATATATGTATGTATGTGCATGGCTTTGCCATTGGATTAAATCGTTTCCATTTATGTCTTGCACCGCAAAATATGCCAATTGCAATTTAAACTTTTCATTCTCTATCGAAATCGATTTTATATATACATATGCATATACATATATATGTATGTATGTATGTATGTATAAACAAAGTTGTTATGCAAATGAGAATGCTCAGCTGGTATACCCTAGACATATAGCCTTCCCTTTGGCTGGCAGCTGGGACTACAACAACAAAATTGAACTGAGTTAAATATTTATAGCCATGATGATGAAGCACGAGTTTCTATTTTATCTATACATTTGTAATTTATTCTATACATTTTTAATTCCAGGATATTCTCCTAGTTCTATGTCCACTTTTTTTTCTAAAGTTTATTTTCAATTGTTTCAATTGTTGTTGGCGTTTCAACAATTTATTATCGTTGAAATGTCATTGGTATAATTTATAATTTACACTTCAGTAAACATTTACGGCCATAGATAACTGTACATGGGAATTGGCATTTACTAACGATTTTAATTGTCTGCAGTATACTCTTGGCGTGCTCCAATTATTGTTTTCCCTTGGCTACATTTCCTTTTGTTCTCGTCTGCCAATTAATTTCATTAACCATCATTAATCATCATTCATCATTATCTATCAAATGTGTGCTAATGCGATTTGGGATAGCATCAAAAGTTTTGCTGAAAGGTAATCTTACTCTTACTGGATTACAAAACTTTTCCTAATTTTCCTGAAAGTAAATATTTATTTAGTTTATTGCTGAAATACAAACCTTTCAAAATTTTCCTGAAAGAAAATATTTGATATATTCATTTCTGAGTTTACTGAAAGTTGATATAATTAAAACTAATTTAATTATATTTTTTTTTTTTGAAAATATTTATTGTTGCACGTTTCAAACTTATTTCAGTTACAGTTGCTGCGGCTAATTAATTTTAAATTAATATAATTTTTACTTCTTGGTTTTTGGTAGCTTGGGCTTTGGCTTCGGCTGCCGTGGCAGCTCGCTATCGTGGACATTTAATATTTATTTGCATTTACATACATATACTTGCCATAAATATTTAGTTATGCCAGCAGCCCAAACGCGAGGCCTTAATTAAACATGAATTAACGCGAGCGTTTGCAACAAGTTTTTCATTTTGCATTCCGTTTCTTAATTACGCTACATTTTCATTCATTATACAAATAATTTATGCATTTATATTTATACAATATATAAGTATGTATATATAAAAAAGAGAAAAAAAACTTAATTATATGCCAGCATTAAAGTTTGTATAGAATAATTTTTGTTTCAATTTAAACAATTAATTTAACATTTGGTTTTTCTTTCTTTCCTTTTTTTTTTGGTATTTTATTTTTATTTTTGTATAAAAACATTTGCGTAACATTTAAGCCAAGCTCATAGAAAGTGGAAAGTGGAAAAAGGCTCTGAGACTTTAAGAGGTGTGTGCTTTAATTTAATTTAGTTTTTGTTAAAGTTTCTTTTGTTTTTGGTTTTTGTAAAATTGTTAGGAAAGTAAGGCAGCAAGTTATAAATGAATTTCGAGTTGGGTTTGTCATTTGGGTAGAGTAAGGCAGCAAGTTAAGATTAGAGAGAGTTTTTGTTTCCATTTGTATTTCAGCAAGTGCTTCACAATTAAGCCGCTTAAATATACATTTACAAACATTTAGTTGATAAATTTATCTCTTGTATATATATATATATATATATATTTATGTATATAGCTATATAAATAACTACAATATTTATTGAAATTTGTATGCCTTGTTAGTTTAGTTAAATATATTTAGCCATCTATCAACTCAGTACAAATTTTGAATAGCCTTTATATGCACATCTAGTTTAATTTAATTTAATACAATATAATTTTTATATAATTACCATATTTGTATTCCTAATCTTTAATTTTAGAGTAAATAATTTGATTTAGGACTTAAAATCGGCGTTCTAGCGGAAGGGATTTTTAAAATAATAAATAAATTTGTGTTAATGACAGAGGAATTAATGTCAATAATTTAATTGATATGTATAAAAAAATAAAAAGGTTTGATATAGTTATAATAAATATCATAACTAAAATTCACGAAAATATTTATTGAAAATGTTTAAAAAAAAATTATATAGAGATGAAAATTACAAATATTTACAAATATTTTCTAACTACATAAATGATACTGGAAAAATAATTTAAAAATATTATGTGATGAATTAATAAATTAGATATTTGTTCAATATATTATATAAATTATTTATGATATGTAATTAATATTTAAAAAAATTTAATACAAAATCTTATGTGATATATGTAAATATTTTACAATAAATAAATATTTGTTTAAATGATAATAATATAATATAAAAATAATACAAGATCTATTATTAAATATCATAAAAATTCTCAAAGCATTTTTCAAGTTATATATAATATGATATGAAATATTATGCGAAATATTTGATTTGATTTTCCCTTCCAACTGCCAACCATATTAATATGTATAGCATTAAAAAACCTTGACAACTATAACACAATCTCTAAAATATTTAAAATAGAAATAGAAATAGGAAATACTATTAAAATTTAATTAGAAATGTTCACTAAAAAATTTGATTATTTATTAAACCTGCTGCCAATTAATAAAATGGGATTTTGCTAAATGTTAAATTCGTAATTCAAATCAAAAAAATACATTTGATAGCTCAACAGTTAGTTAGTTAGGCACTTTAAATAATGAAATGAATTCTCTTAGCTATAAAAGTAGTTTTCCTACATTAAGAAATGCGAGAAAAAACACGCGCGTTTTCCTAGCGTTTTTTGGTAAACGCGCGCGTTTTGCTAGCGATTTGGTTGGCGCATTCGCCAGCTGAAGCACTTAGAACTTTATATTGTTATACAAAAAATTGAAATGTAATATGCTTAACTATGATAATGCTATATACCGCAATCGAAACACTTGCAAGCGATTAACCGTTAATAGTTTTTTAAGCCTTGATCTTGTCCGTGTTTGTGTGTGTGTGTGTTTGTGTTTGTGTGTGAGGAAATTTGTTTGTCATCTGAAAAGTTTATCACAAATTTTTCGTTACTGCATTTTACAATTTCCGTCTGACTGCTACTGCTGAGAGTCAAAGTCAAATTCAAAGTCAGCCTGCTTGAGGCCCAATTGGCTCCTGAACCCCGACAAATGTTTGCCCAGACTGCGTCCCGCCGATGACGTGGTCAACAGGAATGAGCTGGAGGCATCCACCTCATCCCTGCTGGTCGTCTGATATGTGACGGAGAAGTCTGGCGTCGGGGCCAGGAGCAAACCTCACGTGCGCACAAACTTGTACACTATGAGGAATACCATAAAGGAGATGGCAACCAGGACGACAGCGGTAACAACCTTGGCGCACGTATTCAAGCCCGATTCGTGCGGATTTAGCGGCCTGGAACTGGTGTGCGTAGCCGATCTCCGGCGCTTGGTGGCCAGACCGCGCGCCAGCGCTGGGAATGCCAGCGACTGTGTGAAGGTCAATTTGTGTATGGACTCGCTGAGCGAGTAGGGACCCACAGAGCCGCGCGCCGCCGCCCGGAGCAGCACGTACTCCAGATCGAGTGCATCGAAGAGCGAATAGCGGGCGGTCATTGTCGATGAACGCCGTCGGCCGTCGTGTTGATGGCCGTGTCGCGAGTCACGATCGGATTGTGGCTGCAGCCAGGGATCGGAGACTCGCTGCTGTGCGCCCGCCGCGCCGACAGCATAAGCGGAGGAGGAGCAGGCGCCGCTGCTGGCGGTGGCAATGCCGCCACTGCTGCCACCACCACTGGCAGCCGCCACACCCCCGCCCAGGCTGACCGCTGCCACGGATGTCAGCGACGACGTCGTCGACGACGAGGCAGAGCACAAACGCATATTGGTGGCCAGTCCATTGTCATGGAACTCATTCGCATCCTCAATCGACGTCTGATCCGGCGATGTTTGCGCCCGTTCCAGTGCCGCCGCATGCTTCATCCGCAGCGCAAACAATCGAGCATGATCCGGATGCAGTAATGCGCTTGATTTACGTCGATAATTGGCCGCACCGCCGCTGGGCACCACACAGATGCTGTTTCGCGTGTGCCGGCGACCCAGCGATAGATTCGGCGAGCCCTGGGTGGGCGTGCTCGTGGGCGACACATGGCATGACCTGCCGCCCGAATGGCCGCCGGGCAGACCGTGTACGCCCGGTGGTGCGATGAATGCATTGGGCGAGGGCGATGCCTGCACTGAGTCGATGCCAGAGTCGCCAGCGTGCAGGGTATCACAGTAGAGGGAGCTGCGGCGCTCCGTTCTCAGTGTCAGGTGATTGTTGCTGCGCCTGGTGCTGATGGAGTTGTTGCTGTCGTTGTTGTCATTGTTGCTGCTGCTGCTGGTGGACGCCACATTGGTGCTGCCGACGCTCGTCTCCACAATGGCGGGAAAGATGAAGGACTGGCCATCCGCCTCGCCGCGCGGTGAGTCCTGCAAATGGCAAAAGAGTTGAGCCAAGCGACTAAACAAAACTTGCTCCTTGAGGTGCACTGGATGGATTTTCGGGGATTCTTAAGCCATTTGTGCGGGGAGCAGCTGTGGGTGTGGCAGTTCTCTGCCTTCGTTTTTTGTTTGTTTATGTGTTCAACGATTGCTGATGTGGGTTGTTCGTGTGTTTCATATAAATTTATATACACATATTGTATATAGTATGTACAGGGTGTCTAGTATTTACGGGTTGAGTCTTCGTTTCAGTTTAGACTGTTTATGTGCCAGGTTTAATCAAAATGTCAAAAGTTTCTCAAAATTACTTTTACTCAGTTGAAATTAATTAAAGAAATATATATATATATAATTTAATTTTATAAAACTTAAAATAATATAATTGAACATGAGTATATCTCACTTTTATAATTTAATTAAACATTTTTGCAAATAAATTTCAATTTGAACTGAACAAAACAATAATAATAAACAATAATATTAAAATAAATACAGCTTTTAATGTCTGCAGCCGCATTCATTATAAACTCATTTGAAAAATGGTAATAGCTTTGTTTGTGTTTCACTTAAAAAGCTGTTGAGGAAATGAACTGAATAAATAAATATTACGTTATGTCAATTGAACTAACAAGATATTTTCTCTTTAATTTCGATTGAAAACAACTGGCCAAAATTAAGGATTTGGAATAAAAAAGAGAATAAAGTTAAAATAAGAAATAAGTTTTGCCATAAATTTACGGCAAACGAATGCATTAATTAATTTTTCAAACGCCTAAAATTTAGCAAAAAAGAATAATAGAAAAAGAATAATGATAAAAAATAATTATTATTAATATTATTTATTTAAAGCAAATAAATCAAAAAAATTAAATAAATAATGAGTAATAATTTTTTATAATCAATGACAAGCAAAAAATCAAATAAATTAAATAAATAATGAGATATAAAAATTTATATTCAATCACTAAGCAAAAATAAATAATTTATATATATTTTAGAAGTGAAGATTACTTGATAAAAAGCATACAAAAAATCTTATAAAATGGAAATATTTTATTGAAATTTCTAAGATGTTAAATCATGCGCTAAAAATAAATAAAATAAAAATATATACAAATATAAATATTTAATATACAATATAATATAAATACTTTATACATAAACGATTTTTCAATATCAAAATCAAAGCTATATACAAAATATTAATGTTAAAAAATCCCCGATTTTTTGTGCATGGAGTTATATATTTATTTATAAAAAAGGCGAATTCGAGAAAAATGGTCCACAAAAATCGAAGTCTATTTAACAAACGTTTTTTAAATACGCAAAAAACCTCAAGTAATATGGATGGGTTTATATATGTAAATAATTATTTTCAGATTGGGTTTTTACACAAATTGTTCTATATATTTGGGTGTTTCTTTTGGGAAACCGCGAGCGAGAAGCTCGTTGTTTTTTTTTTTTGAATATTTATATATGGTAATCAAGACATGCAAAAAATCTACGATTTTAATTGTAGAATTGGAGTATACGTATTAATAATAGTTGGTATTAAAAAAACAGAAGACTAGAGCGAGAGAGACAGAAAAAGAGAGAGATGGTGTATGTGAGAGAGAGAGAGAGAGAGAGAGATTGAGACTTGATGTATTATAGGAACGAAAGCATACCCGCTGGCCCTCGGGGCCACTGTTACGGCGCAACTGTACGAAGCCCTCCTGTCGCAAAAGCGGCTACCAAACCAGAAACAAACCAGCAAAACGAGGAATCAAAACCAAACCAAACACGCAACGCACACACAGAAACATATTGTTTATTGTTTTTGTTGCACAAGTGGCACATTGGTTGTGGGTGGGGGGCCGAGGGGGTTAGGCAAAAGAGAAAAGTTTGAAAACAAATTAACACAAAACGCACAACATAACCTCAATAGGAAAATGAAAAACAAAACAAAAACCAAATAAATTAAAAAAAAAAATGGAAAAAAACCCAAATGTGAAACAGAAATCATTTTTCGTTATTCGAACTGACATTTTAACAGTTCATATACACGCACACACACACACACACACACTTGCGCACACGCAAACAGATAGAAGCGACAACAGCGAGCGTGTGTGTTGCTTGTGCCTACCTGGCTGGGCCACACCTGCAGCAGCGGCAGCGAACAGGATGGCTTGTTGCTGCTGCTGCCCGATGCCCCGTTGGCAGCGGCCGTCGCCGCCGCCGTCGTCGAGGAGGAGGTGGTGCCCGACCCCTGGGAGAGGCTCGTGTAGTGCAGATGATTGAAGCGCTGTGCATCGCTGCTGGCTGGCTTCGTCCGCGTCGGACTCTCATAGCCCGTTGATTCCTCCGATGATGTTGTTTTTGGCGAGCGCCAGAATCGCTTCAAGCGCAGCTCGCGCCTTTTTTCTTGTTTCTGCAACAACGAAATGCAAAAAGAGCAATAAGTCATTCGAAATCGATTAACACTCAGCGTAATCGATTAGTTTAATATCTGCATATGTATCTGTGTATCTGTATCTGTGAATATTTTTTATTCTTTGTGTTTGTTTGACCCTGTTCATGTTTAAGTGTGACCGTATACATGTTGAGTAAACCAAAATGCATTTGCGCTCAGCGCCAATAAATATTTGTGTTAGCCCCGTTGCACACACACACACGTTCATCCCTACTAGATTGTGTATGTGTACCTGTCGGCACTTTTTCATTTGGGATTTCGTTCAGTCTTTTTCGCTGTGTGTTATTGCAATTTATGCACATGGGCAAAGCAACTCACTGTGTTATAATAATAAAAAACAACAACAAAATGTAAGAAAAACATTTTAAAAAAATTAATATTTATCCGAGTAAATGTGTTGACAAAGTCAACTTAACTAGGTGTGAACGCAGGCAGATATACAAACAACTTACTATTAATTAACTTTAAAGACAGTTATTATCTATAATCAATTGTCTATTATTTTAGTATATCTTTTTTTTTAGAAAACAGAATATACAAAAGTATACTGTTTACTTAATAATTATTATAATAATTATAATAATATTTATTATTTATTTGTTTTCAGTTTCTAGGGACTATGAAGGTCACATATATTTAAATTTAAAAAAAACCCTTACTGTCTAGCTTCATTTATACATGTTTATACATTGTACTCCCTTTAGTATTAATAAGAAAACAATTTAATTAAATCGTCATGCACGAGTTGTTGGCACATGCAAATAGTTCATGGTGAAATAATGCCTCGTGTCCTTTATATATATTATATATGTATATATAAAGGGAGCAAAATGTACAAGTCACTTCAAACGTTGTTTTTTCTTAAAAAGAAAAAAAATGTGTAATTATTATGCCCCAGTGCAGCAAACGCGCATTAAGGTCTTAAAATAACTTTAGCGCCATTCAGTATAAAATTACGTGCAAAGTTTATTTGCGGTTTTTAAAGTAAATGCAACTTTATACGTATAAATATGCTGATATATATTAGTGTATGTACGCAAACGTTATATGAACTTATATACATATATGACTAAAAATAAATTTTTAAAAAATTATTCTAGTAATTTTTTACATTTTTTGCAGCTACTTTATTCATAAACTACTAAATTAGACTATATAATGCCCCAGCCTACATAAGTGTTCTTCGTTTTATATAACTCTACATAGAGTTATTAGGGATTCTCATGTCTCTACGACTCCTTACGTCTGCCAATAAATTTGATAGCCAGTCACATATCAACACATAACTTGGATTGTTTCTTGTTTTTGTTTTGTCTAGCAAGGCTTGTTGTTGCTCATATATTACCTGCATATTTTGTTAATATCAAATCCGTTTCATATGTTTGGTTTTTCATCCCCGGTCTGTTGTTGGCGCAAGATGAAAATCGATGGAAAACTGCACAGGCATAAATTCTGAAAGGAAAACCAGAGAAAAAGAGAAAAATGAGATGAGCGTTAAGCAAGCAAACGAAGGGGAAAAAAAGAACAAGTCAACGTCATTTGTCTGTAGCCATTGGCAGCATCATGTTGTCTCCTAGGAGCTGCGCTACACATGCCATCCAAGTGGAATGCACACAGATACACACAAATACGCACCCGTACATGCACCCATGATGAAATACATTTCAATTACTCGCCTCGAATACAAGCAAACTTTTGACATGTTTTATTCGATTTGAGCAACTAGCATGGGGCATAAATGGATGGGAGCTCGTCGACGTCATTATTGCCGTTGCAGGAAGTGCGCCTTGACTGTGCCACATTAACACATGGCACAAGGACAATGGCGAACGGAGAATGGAAAATGGCGACGATGCCATTAGGGCTTGACAAGGACATTTGAGTCAAACGAAATGCAAACGCACGACCATAGACTTATGTATATCCCCAGCCCCATTTGCCAGGCAACCAGGCAACCAGCCAGGCAGCCAGCCTTCTAGTTAGCCATTGGTCAAGTTGAAGGACATCGTCTGCAGCATGGATGAACGCTACTGTAGTGACAGAAAAAAATAAATCAGCCCCAGCTGTGCCCACAGCGTGTGGCTTAGGGGACTTGGCCAGGGCTTTGCCTTCGATTGGTCTGATTAGTGCTCGAGCTCGTGCTTGCAGCTTATTATTAGTTTGCCAAATGCGTAGGCACTCTGCCCTTTCCCTCGGTTCGAATGCAGCTCTGGCTAATTGAAATCGGCAATAGGAAAACCCACTTGAATGCATCGATGCGTGTGCAAAGGTTACGGGAGTCAATTTACAGGGGATAGATACCAAGGCCAGTTATCAGACCTTGAGAACTTTCAAATGAGTAACAAAGTTTGCCTTTAGTAATTAAAATTTAAAAACTTTAAGTCTTTCTACTTTATAAAGAAGTTGCTGCAGGCAACAAAAATATATGAAATAACTTTACAAACTTAAACTTCAAACAAAGGGGAATTTTCTGTTAAGATTGAATGACTGGAAGATATCCCTTATCCTTGCTTGTATATGTATTTAGGACTAAAGCAAACGTTTAACTTTTAGAAATTAATTTGCTTACGATACGTTATTTTAATATATTTTCGGAGGGGGACTTGATGTATATAAGGGAACTCATATTTTTAATAAAAGTGATTCTAAAGGCGATTGTTGGAGGGAGAGAGTGTATAAAGAGAGACAGAGATGGGGGAAAGTGGAGAAGGAGGAGAATGATGGAGATACGAAAAGTATATATAAGGACATATATAAGTAAGCAATTAAAGTAAATAAAAGTATATATATAAAGATATAAAGAGAGGCAGATAGGCACAGAGAGAGAAGCATTGAGAGAAAGATAAGCAGATATAGGAATAGTGGATAGTAAAAAAAATGGATAGAAAGATATATGACGAAATGTGATATTGATAAGCAGATATATAGATAGAAGGATAGACATAGTTGCATAAGATATAGACATAGTTGCATAAAAGATTGAGATGGAGAGTGAGGCCGAGAAAGAGAGAGAGAGAGAGACATATTTGTCAATTCTCTAAAGTCACTTTGACTGCTGATATATCTGATAAAAGAAGTCTGTTATACTACCTTATATACATACATCTATTACCTATAAAATACATTGTGCATATTCTCAAGGATGTCCAATCAAGTCCAATCAAGTCTAATCAAGTCTATCTAATGAATAGCCCCACACGCTTGGTGACAAAATAATTAGATTCATTTCAAGGGTATATTTGAAATTCTAATAAATTCCCGTCCAGCTGGCTGGTTGGCTGGTTGGCCTGGCCGCCATGCAAATGGCTGCGATAGCCACAACAAACCGAGTTGACAGTTCCCACACAAAAGCCAAGTTTCACCTGACCTGGCCCCGTGCTCGGCTCGATTTGCAGCCATTCAGTGGCTGGCAGCGATTGTTTGTTGCATTTCATGCCGATTGAAGGACAACACGTGGTTCCCCGCCCTCCCCCCATACACACACAGTCATAGCCTCGACCCCGAAGCCCACACCTCGCATCCCCTTCCCGGATATAAAAACATGCACGTTTTTGCGCTCGTTTGTGGCTAGTCGCGGACCTGAGGGGTCCTTCAGTGTACGCGCCATTGTATTGTGCGCCATGTCAATCGATGTCAACAAGCATTCACAGTGCCATGGTCAAGGATTCGTCTGCAGGAGTTGCGCTGTATATTACGATTGTGTGTGTGTGTGTGTGGCCTGGATGGCATATCAATGATGTACAGCCATAAATCGTGGATATACTTTCAATTACGGCAGCGCCGCGGCTAGCGCCATAAACTTGTTCGCCCAAAGCCTGTCACGATAATGTCCTTTTTCTTTGGCGGCGCGTCCTTGGAGCGTGTCGTGGCATAAAACTAAACTAAATGTCTGATCCAGCCAGCTGTCTCCCGACTCGCTCTCTTCCTTAAGCCCAGGCACGGCAGCAATTATACAAATGGCCACGCCCCCGCAACGTCTGCTTGGGGAGTCGAGCACTAGGTGGAGGTTGGGGGGGGCTGTGTAAGAGCATTAAGGGGGTTTCGAGCTTTTAACTCGCTTTTTGTGCTGCGCGTGACGAATATTTTTAAATTGAAATAAATTTTCTGTGTTCCTTGTTGTGTGTGCGCGCCTTGTCGCCTGCTGTCCTTGTTGTCCTTGCTGTCCTTGTTGCGCACACACACACACACATACATATATCTAGCTGTGTATATAGTATCGTTATCGTGTTTGCTTAACGTGTTTTTCTTGCCCGTCTCGTCATACATCTTGTTTTTTAATTTGCTTATTCTTATATTTTATTTGCTGCTTGTGCTTTATGCATTTGTGTTTGTTGCTTGTTCTGCTGCTCGTATTCTCGTATTCTTCTCCTTACTGTTCTTCTTCGTTTTTCGGCATGTTTTTGAATTATAAGCAAATTTGCTGCTCGAGGCCAATACGGTTCTTGTTTCGGTTCCACTGTTGTCTAATGTCAAAGGTCAGGGCCGTGGCTAACACAAGTGTGAGTGTGTGTGTGTGTGTGCAAGGACAATGCGCTATCACGTTCGCCTGTTACGCCGATACACACCTCTCGGCATTATTGACAACGACGTCCTTGTCTGCCGGAATTCCCAAATTATATTTAATAAGCGGCAATTATGAATAATTTGCATTCGGATGAGGACATTTGCCTCAACTGCTCAGCGCCGGTTGTCGGAATGTTGCTTCCTAATTGAATGGCACACGTGATAAGGCTTTGAATACTATTTAATTTTCTTTTTGCTTTGTTTTATTTTCATTTTTTATTTTATTTGCAGCTCTAGGAAAGACCCAAACAAAAGCCAACCAGACAAAGCAATTGAAATTTTATTACACGCCATTTAGTCAAAGTGCCCACAACAAATACACAAACAGAGATAGAGACAGAGGCACAGAGACACAGAGACAGAGACAGAGACAAGGACAGGGACAGGGACAGGGACAGGTGGACAGATAGTCATGCAGGCGCACACGTGTTAAAGTAAATTATTTATGTGGCTCGTGTGGGCCAAATGCGCTTTAAATACCCAATATGATGGATACGAGTAGGGTATATACAGCTTATAAAGCAGGAATGTATAGAATTTAAAGTTGATTTAATACAACATTGTTTATATTAAAGTTTGTTGAGTGATCTTTTTTTTTTTTTACCATTATATATAAAAAACTGCTTAGCTTCCATTTATCTCTTTCTATATAATATAATCTAACTGTGTGTTAAGGTACTATACTTTCATTGTACAGATTCAACGCTTAAATAAATATATACAAAAAAACATCCATTTGATCATTTTTATACGCCAGCTTTATTTCGTTTTAAGTGTTGTAACAGAAAGAAAGTATTCTCTATTATTCTGATGATTAGCTAATATAGAATGGATAAATGGCAAGAACAAATTATGATTAAGACCTATGTAAAGTGTAAATAAATATTAATTTCTTATGAAAATCTATTACCTCAAATACTAAAATGAATTGATTTGACACTAGAACTGAGCTAAGCGAAATTTTATCTTAGATCGCAAGCGCTGTGCAGAGAAATTGCTTGAAAATCATAAAATTAATGCATGACCCGAAACAACTAAAAGTCTCAGAACATTTTCCTTTGATTGGTCACCCTATTACATATCATTGCCCTTTCAACATTATTCAACACTTCTCTCCAGGGTATTCCCTCACTGATTATTCCCTCTGCTCACTGGCGTGCTGCGTTTTCATGTGTAAATTATTGTTGCATACTTTGGCGGGCTGGCGAGCTGGCAGAATTGTTTACCTACCAACAAATAGTGGACGGTACGTTCGTTCGTTCGTTAAGAAAGCGTGTGTACTGTGTACTGTATGCCACATACGTGCATGCTATTGTTATATGGAAAGTTAGGTGAATGCGTACACTGAACCGACTAATAAATTTGAGTCGGCCATTAAAGTCTCCTCTGGGAGTCGGTTTGTTGGCCTGCTCCTGCCCAAAATTTGTCAAATTAAGTTGGGTAAACGTAATCAAATCGTACGTTGACCCAAGTGTGCAGTTTGTCGTGTCTAAGGGCTCCCAATTGATGTCCTATTAGTTAGCATAATCCTACCCAAACCTAGAGCACAATAAAAAAGGTTTGTCAACCCCAACCACAAATTAATTCAACACTTTTAAGACTCTCAAATCCTTTAAACTAAGCGTTAAAGTGGCCCTGCACACACACACACATGCACACACACCCATTTGTCGGTTAGTAAGCGTTTATTTGCTAAGACATTTTAAAAGCACTTAAATATGTTGATCTTTGCTCTTTGCTTTGCTTTGGTTTCAGCTCGTTTGGGTCTGTCAGCGAAAGCCGGAACATCAAACAGATTAGTCTCTGATTAGCTGCTATAAGTATGTCAAAGCCCTTTTTGTGCACTGCTGAGATGGCAATGCCTAATCTCTAATTATACTCAATTAAGAGGTTTTTACCTTTTGCTATAATCAAGCGAGATAATATCTACCATATCTGCTCAAGTGCTTTACAGCAGAAAATCTGTTCGAGTTTCAGCTTAAATCTGGCACAGTTTATGCTTAATGCGTCTCAGTTTCAGGTGGCCATAAGAAGGCACTTTGAAAAGGACTTCAGTTGCCAGCTTCTGCTGCCTTCGACTGCATTTCATCTTTTACGCGAGCCGTGCAAATCAGCCAATGGAAATATTTTTTCCGCACAATTGAGCGCCAATTCAAGTGGCAGCAGCAGTAGCCCCACCAGAGTTTCCCTTTTCTTTTTCCTTTCGTTTACTTCTTTTCTTCTCTCTTTTTCTTTTTATTATTATTTTTCACCTACCCACTTGTTTCGACTTGGCTCGCGCTGGACTGGCAAATGGCGCAGCTGCCTTTTGACGGCTGCTTTATGCAAAAGCAATTAAGTTAACTTTCTTTTTCTGCTTTTTTCCTTGCAGCATGGCCATTGCCCACGCTCTTCGCCACGCTTACCTTATGGCAGCAAAGCCTTCACTCACAGCCCAAGTATGAGCTCAATATAAAGGCACATTTTTGCAGGCTTAAAATTTGCGCAGGCTACGTCACGGACCAGCTTAAGAGTAAAGGACTGAAAAGAGGACAACCAATACAAGCAGTTGACCCGTTTGCGGCTTTTGTGAGTTTCCATTTTCATTTTCATTTGTAGGGTTTCTGCGGTCGCCGTTCTTGTTGCTGCCGCTGCTTTTGCTGTTCTTCTTGGCTGTTGTCCTGTATTAACATTTTAACACATTTTATGGCCGAAACGTGACATTTGTTGCAACTGGCCACGTTTGCTCTTGGTCAGAAAGCGATTTCAAATACAAACGTGTCGAATTGTGCACGCAGCGTATTTCATTGCTTTGTTTTAATATAGGGTGTGCCCAAGATAAATTAAGTGTTTTTAAAGAGTATATATTTAACCTACACAAAAACATAATATGATATTAAAAATATTTTATAAATATATATATATATATATATATTTTTTTTTTAAATACAAAAATGATTTTTATCCCATTTAAAAATCCTTTCATAAATAACAATATTTTATTGGAATTAAAAAAACATAAAAATGTAATTAATAAATATTATATAGGCCTAAATTTTTATTTATTTTTGTTTTTAAATTGCAATGAAATATAGTGCTTAATGAAAGGAGTTTTAAATGAAGATTTTTGCTACGCTACATGTAGGATTTTTTTTATATATCCAATTAGAAAACAAACTTTTTTATGGCTTAATTAATCAGAAGGTTAGGTTCTTTATAATAATAATCGAACTGTGTTGTTAAGGTACTATACTTGCATTGTACAGATTCAACACTTAAATAAATATATACACAAATGTATGGCTTAAAATCACAACCTACTTAATTATTATATCATAAGAAAAATAATTCTTTTTTTTTTTTTTTTATATATTTTATTAATAGTAGAACCGGTACGACAAAAATAGGACCATAACAACACAGGGAAGGTAAATTTATAAATAATATATATATTTTCCTTTGAAAAAATAATTTGATTTACAATATGCCTGAAAGTATGCTACACTTTTTAGTAAATCGCAATATATAAATCAAATAACCCAATTTACCCTACTACAACCAATTGAATATCTTAAATGCTGTCAAATGACTTTAAGCAGATATCTTAAGTAAAGTTTACAGCTTTTGAGTTTGAAAAGTCAATTGACAAAGTTTTTGCCATGGAGTTCTTACGATGGGTCAGAGTATTATTGTGTCGCGCTAAGCTTTTGCTACTCAAATTTCCTGTGGCACAAACACGTGCAGCATTTGTGGCACTTGGCAGCTTGCTGCTGCTGCTGCTGCTGCTGCTATTGTTGTTGTTGTTGGTGGTGGTGGTGTCTGCGCGGCAAACTTCCGTCCAGTGTTGCCGCCAGTTGCTGGCAACGCCACAACTCATTCGGCTGGTGGCTGCGTCAACCGGAAACGCCAAACACTTTCCGGTCACGCAGTTTGGCGACTCAGCCGCCAGTGCCACTGCCACCGTCTCCATCGAGCCGCAGCCTCAGTGGTTGCCGCCGCCATTGTGTGCGCTCTCCAAAAGTCTCGAGTAGTCACTTAAACTTAAGTGTTGTTGTGTGCCAACCATTTTGTGGCCACAACACTAACAACAACAACAACAACAACAAGAGCAGCAACAACAGCTGCAGCAACAACGCTTTCAATTGGGGCCAACTCAATTTCTATGCGTGGCACGGCTCGCCTCTTTGAGCTCTGCTCCCAAACGTGTGCCCCACACAACAAATTCGGCCTGTTGCCACACGAAAAAGTTGTTCCTTGCTGACTTTAAGGCTATTGACTGTTCAGTTTTGCCTGACAAATGCGATAAATTGACTTTTAATTGATAATGCAGGAGTCAAATGCAAAAAGGGTTATCAGACGGCTTATCGATAATCGAAACTAACGGGCATATTAAATTTATGGCATAGCTCATTTTCCCATTAGGCCAGGCCGTGTCTCTCTAGCTGCCCCGGAAAGCCGTCAGACCGTATCTTAATAAGCCAAATGTCAACGTGTTAAAGTTGCCACGACTACGCTCAACCAGGGAACGGAGAGAAACCCGGAGCCAGACGCTATTTGACAGTCTCGTGTGGAAAGGTAATAAAAACAAAGGCCAAATTCTTGGCCAGGCTGTCAACAGTTGTTGGCGAGGGTTGCCCATAAAAATCACTATCATAAATCAAGCAAAAAAAACCTTTAAAATTTGACAAACAGCTAGAAGTATCGGAGCTGTATTTTATTATTAAAGTTCTACATTTGACTTGGCTGTTTCCTTTACATCATATCTCTTATAAAATATGCATATGCAAATAATACTTACCCCAAAATTCATATACACACCCACAGTTCTGTTCTTGCCATCTATAAGAAGTCACATAACTAAAATGAACAAAAGAGAATAGAGCGGGTAAGACTACGAGAGACCAAGTTAGTGTGATAGAGAGGGGGAGTATTCAAAGGCGACTGCTGGAGCGAAACGGACAGTGTGTGAGAGGGAGACAGCGTCTAGCAGAGAGCATATAAAATGTGTGTCAAAAAGATTTTTGTTTCATTTACCATGTAGTTAAATATAAGCTGATATAAGAGCTAAGCTGCGTTTGGAATAAACAAACAGATACAATTTAATATATATTTATATGTAAATTTTTATAAATATGTACATATATATAAAATATACATACATTCACTCAAATATCTATGTCAGACATGGTATATGGTCTCACGATTTTTATGTATTAACTTTGGCCATACAATCCCTACATAGACAATAAAACATTACATAAAAATTAAACTTTTCAAGTGACGATCTACAATATAAATGTAGAGTTTAAGACTCATGTAAAGATCTAATCACTTATCATTACTAGAGCATATACAAATTTGAGAAATCATAAAACGCCCTGCTCTGGCAGTCGCAATAAAAAGTTGAAATGAATTCAATGTCGAGTTACCAAGTTTTACGCACAACTTTCTCTGGGGGAATTGTGTTTGACTGTGACTGCGAGTGCCTTGAGGTTGCTCAGCTAAAGTCGAGGCGAATCATAAAGTAAACCCATCCCGCTGCACTTATCCACAGACATTTGGCTTAAGGTTTGCTGGCGTTGTCGTTCTCGTTATCGTTTTATGCCATGTCTATGGCACAATGGCACAAACAATGGCCAAAAGTTGATTTAAGTTGATGTCATTTTGACACGCTAATATGGCGTGGTAACCAGGTCATAATCTAAGCACAAATACACACACACACACACACACACGCATACAAATACTCTTATTCATTTGGCATATTGTTGAGCTCAGCGCCTTGCACTTGACTGCGCTTTGGCATCATTCTGTAACATCATTTGACATTCAATTCAATTAAGTGAGTAAGTCTAACTTGTTCGAGTGTGTGTGTGCCACGCCCCAAACGCCTTGAATATCTATCTGCCAGCTCGAATTGCTTTCATCAGCGCATGTTTGAATGATTTTTGTTTTTTGCTTTTGTCCCTTTTTGCCTTTTTGCTCAGATTCACAAATGCAATAGTAAATGTGTGTTTGTGTGTTTGTGTGTCTGTGTGTCCTCGAGCATGTGGTAACACTTTAAGTGTTAAATTCCACGCCTAAGGTTAATTGGAAATAGCAGTTTATGTGGCCACATTGCCTGCTCCACATTTCCCACCCGTTTTCTTTTCCGCTCCTCCCCTGGAAATTCAATTTGCGCATACTTAGCTGGCAGTGTCAGAATCAGCCCGAATGCCCATGCATGCCACGGACGCCGGAGAGTCTGCAGTCAGTTACAATGTCGCTTACATGGTCATGTGACATAGACACCCAATGCTCTGGACCAGCTCTTCCAATATAACTGCATATGACAGTGAAGCCATTTGCATTTCATTTAAGCCAATAAAGGGAATTGAAATCGCATGTGATGGATTATCTATGGTATGACTTTTCGTAGCTTACTCAAAATGTATTTAATAATATTTTAAAATATATTTTATAGACTTTATAGATTTTTCTCTTGTCTATGGTATTACTTAAATTAAAATTAAAATGTGTGTGATAATATTTAAAAATATATTTTATGGACAGATATTGCTGAGGGTGCACTGTATATAGAAAAAATTTATAACTATTTTTTCCTTGTCTATAATATAACTTAAATTAAAATTAAATTGCAAGTGCTAATACAATATTTAAATATATATTTTTAATATATTTTTTGAGCAGATATTGTTGATATGCCATGTATATAATTTATATTTGATGTATAGTATATTTGATTTATAGTATGATCAAGTGCATGCAGAGTTATATATATATAATCATGGAATCACTTGACTATTCAGAGTATTTAAAAATTTAGCTGCTTTTTGATCTAAATTCCTGTTTAATAGTTCTCTTCTTAATTCATCCACAGTTCACTTTTGATTTCCCGTACCCAATTATATATCTAAAATCCATTCAAAGCATTTCCGATCATCCTCAATCGAGCCATTTACAAATTAATTTTATAAAATTCCTTTTAATCCTTTCTGAATGGACATATGTAATTTAACTTTCATTCAACTATTGTGCAGCTGCTGTGCAACAATTACAACGCATCGGCAATTCCCGGTTCACAGTTTAAGCCAACTGTCATCCGGCTGCCTTTGAATTATTTATGTAATTGCAATTGTCAGCGTCGATGCGGCATTTGCACCGCAAATTAATTGTGTACCAAAATAAAGAAAACAAAAAAGAATTAAAAACGACAGCGGATGGTTGTGGAGAGGGGGTAGAGTGAAGGAGCAAATGTTTGGCTGCTGTGCGGCTGTAATTTACTTAAACAGGCAATTAATATGCGCGGCAACGCTGTAAACAATGCGGCACGGGAATCGGCCAATTTGTGAGCCTCTCTGGCTGACATCCCGAAGCCATAAGCGAATTCCCACTCATATGCCCATTCGTTAAGCTAATGACGTGGGCATAAACACATTTTTCTTCTCATTTGTTTGTCATTCAGCTCTGGGGCATGCATCTCAGTCATGACGTTGCGTATACGCCACGTTGCCGCGCCCACTCGCACTGTCTCTCAAGCGCCCACTTTGCACTTTTTCTTTTTCATTTTTTTTTTTTTGTAAAATAAATTTAATTACTTTCTGTTAACGTAATTTCGAAATTTCATTGCAGACGTGTGCACAGCTGAAATTGTTGTGGTTGTCGGTCGGGATAATTATATGCCAAGCTAAATTGTTTTTGAAAAGTTTTATAATGAAATAAAATTAGTAAAAAAAGTAGAACGCGGGCTTAACTGTAATAAAATGTGTACTGCAAAATCTAGTTATTGGAGCTACAATAGAATCAATTTGTACTTAATATTTAAATGAGTTTTTTATGGCAAATGTGAGCTGCTGTTGTGGGTAACTCTTGAAAGTATATACAAAGTGCATATGCGAAAATTGCTTATAGAGTAAAATAATAAATATAAATGGCCTAATTAATCCATGGAGTTTAATACCCTTTTGCATTCTTTGTATAAGTTCTTAACACACCATTAGACATTTAGATATTAGATGTACATATATTGTTTATCAACACTTTGTTTAAAGTTTATTATTTTGTAACTTTATTAGTATATAATAATAGTTCAAGCATGAACATGGAATTTACAATTCCCAATATCAAAACAATTGAGTATGGGGGTCATACCAAAACACTTCAGCCATATGCTGAAATTGCACGGAGAGAAGTCAAGGCAATGGATGTAAGTTATTACATAAGAATTTTAAATAAGAGATGTTACTCTTTGGAGCTACAAGCAGTGTAGTATAGAGTTTCACATATCAATCTTCTTAGTTCGTAGTTTAGAGAGTGTTGTCTCTCAAAGAATTTTATTAATATTCTCTCTAGTTTGTTGTCAGACAGAAGAGTGGTTGCTGTATGAAGACAAGGTTAAAATATTGCTTTATTTATTTGATTTTACCTCAAATTCTAGATAAAATTTGTCCTAAATTTTTCACTTATTCATAATAAAAAAGTTTTATAATTATATAATATAAATCAACGAAATAAAATTAACTTTAAATCTATTTATTATTATTATTTTTATTTATTTTCTTTTATTACTTTTGTTATTATAAAGAATTTTCTATAATTTATTTAGTCTGAATTATTTCCCTATTAAAAATTGAAGACCTGTTAATTTTACTCTTTTGCTATTATTATAATTTTGCTTTTATTACTTTATTATAAAGAATTCTCTGTAATTTTTCGCTGCATGTGTAAAAAATATTCCTTTCATTATAATTCTCGCAAAAAAATGTCCATAAACAACTGCAGCCCATAATATATACGACAGATCAACTTGCTCAATTTCACATAAAAAACAGTTTAAGAATCAAGTTTAAAATAACTGTTAATGCATATTATATTATCGAATAAGTACTTTGCTGATTGTCGAAGCCATAAACCGTGGCAGGTTATATCTATAGCAAATAGTAGTAGTTTGCATATTCATTATATATGTATGTATATCACATATGTGCATATATATTCCAGCACCTTTTAAAATCTGCTCACAGTTGCCAGCGCTAGTGGTAAAAACGTTTTATGCGCTTATTGCATTTTAATGGATTTTATGAAGCGCCGAGCAGCGGCAGCTACAGATGCAGCAACCACACACAGAGTTAACATGCAGGATATGCACTAACGCACACACACACACACACACATACACAGGCACACACGAGGTCGCTCACACTCAGTCAAGCAGCATTAGTTTAAGCGCTTGCCACTTTATTTTGCCATCGTCTGTTTATCTTTGTCGTTGCTACTCCAGCTCCTGCTGCTACTCCTGCTGCTGCTGCTCACCTTGGAGGCGAGCTGCCAGCTGCGAACTGCCAGACGGCAGCTGGCCGTCTATTCCCACACGGTGTGGCATGTCAGTGAGCACTTACACTAATTTCCAGTTATTTGCATGCAAAATTACCGAGCAGCAAGCCGAGCTAACAGCAAACACCTAGCACAAATACAAACAGAGCTAATATTGAGCTGCTCGTCGCATGGCGGGCAATTATAAAGGCAAATTATGTTAATTTTCGCTATATACATATACATATATATTTTTTGCCTCTGCTCCGCCTCAAGTTGGTTGGAGAAACAGGCCTCGCTGTTTGACCGCAATTGCCGGGCAATATCATTTATCATATGACCCCGATTACGGGACACAGTTGCGCACCAGCTAAATCCTGGCACACACTAACTCAACTCACGTGGCTCACCGTGGAACGTGGGCGTCAACACATGGCCAACACACACTCGCACACACACACACACAGAGACGCCCACACAGATGTAAGGCGTTTGTAATGTCTGTCTGCTGGCCAACTGCATTAAATATTTATGTATATTTATATCAGGACATTTTGATCAATTATTTCCTTTGACAGCTATGGTAGAGCACGTGGGCTAACAGGCTGCTAAGCAAATTAATCACAAGCGCCGGCAAATGAGCTAGGACTCAGGTTGTCCTTGCTGAAGTAAACCGTATTCCTATTTCAATTGGTTAATAACAGCTCCTAATTATGATGGAGACAGTGGATAAATAGAGCCATTAACAATGCTGACTAGATTAAATATGTGTGCGGGTGTGAATGTATGTGGGTGTGTGTGTGTGCGGGAGTGTTAATGTATGAAGTATGTACTTATATAAGAATACATATTGGTATATATGTATGTATGTATATAGTATTTACATAGGATTCTAAGCATGTGTAATTGTATGCTTGTATTTATAATCATATTTACCCTACATTAATGAATATATGTATACATAGTCTTCATTTGTATGCAAGTACGTATTCCATATATTCCATATATATATATATATATATATATTTATAGAATGTAAGTATGTAATTTCTTTGCTTTGCTTTGTACAGAACAAGATTTGAAGGGTGCACATGAGTATGTTAACGTACAATGTTAGCATGTTTCCTTGCATGTCTGACCGTGTATTTTCTCAACTTTGAATGTATATGGATGTGCATGTGTATGTGCGCACTCTCTGACCAAAACGCACAGTAAATTTTAATCAATTTTCGAAAAATTGTGCCCACAGCTATGTAAATTTAAAAATTCAAGTATTCCTTTACAGTGAGTGCTCTACTATGCGATTCTCATATTTGCAAGCAGGTGCTGCAGGTTATTTTCTTTGGACAGAAAGGGAAAACTCTGTATTCTATATACCTCGTATGGAACCCTGTGGAAATGTGCATTAGTTGGCATGTATGCATGTATATATAGGTGAATGTATATAAATACGTGCAGCAAGTAGGTTTTTCCTTCAGAAAAAAAAAGAGATATATAATAGTACTCTGCTCTCTCTATAGCAATTCCATAAAATAAAAATTAGCCCCTTTCCCTGGTCCTGGCTTCAATGCATTTGCTATAATTAAACATATTTTCTGCTTAGTTCTTATTTGAACTGCTAAATAATTTGGATCTCTGCATGTAAGAATTTAGGTATGCGTATATGAATAATTTATGTTCTGATTTATATATTCTGCAGCTATTTTGTGCTGCAGCAGGTTGCATTTTGCTGCCAAATAACGCTGCATGCCAGATCATATATATTGATTGGTTTGCATGTAGAGTGGAAGCTGAAAGTATGCTGGAATATTTGATATATAAATTACTCGAAGGGGCGATACTTTAATTCACAGTCAATGTGTAGTCAATAGTAAATATTTAATGGGGTTTCACTGGTTCGAGTCACTCGCTGCCTCGAGGGCTACTCAATTGCAAGTTAAACAACTCAATTTGCCCTCGGGGCAGACGGCAAACAAATCGCAGCAATTGCACGACAACCTGTGTAAGTGTGTGTGTGGGTGTGTGTGTGTGTGTGTGTGTCAGTTACAGCTAAGGCAGCACACATACTTGCTTGCGCTTACGCTGCCAGATAGACAGGCAATCAGTGCGTTTTCCTGTGCATTGTCACTGGCACAGAATAAAAGAGAAAGACAGAGAGAGAGATAGGGAGAGCGAGGGACCGGGAAGAGCAATTTAATTAAAAATTTATGAGCGTGTCGTTGTTGTTGTTGTCCCGTGTCGGGCTGGCAAACAGATAAGCAAGGCAACAAACTGTTGCTGCACTCCCCTCCCGCACACACATAAAGCGAGCACTGTGACGCCCCCTGGCGACTGCTGCGCGCACACATGCCTACCGGAAATGGCCCGCTGCCATTGTTGTTCCCCTTTCATTGTTCAGTTGTGGAAATACTGCCCTCCCATGGAGAAGTCCCGCTCAGCGCGTTATTGTTATGTTGGCTTTGGCTCATTTGTTTTGAGTTTTTACTGGCTTTGCTTAGACTTTTGCCAGCTAATTGCCAATGAGCACTTTCGCTTGCCATCTCCCTTTACACCCAGCGCACGAGTGAGGGAGGACGAGGGAGAAGTGCGCTTAATTATCAAAGTTTTTGAAACACCCACCGCAAAAAGTTTACCCACAGCGACATAATTGAAATGTTTACTTTTTCGCTTGCTGCGACTCGGAAGGTGCTTGTGTGTGTGTGTGTGTTTGCACTTTTTGTTGTTGCGCCTACAAAGTTCTTCATTTATTTCAATTAATTTGCAATTTTTGCTCATAATTTCATACATTCAATTTGTTAAAGCCGCAGACGCCACAGAGTTTCTCAAGCGAAAGTTTTTACAACTTCCGACAGTTGATACCCTGTAACCATAAACGCGAACAGTAAACTTTTACGAATGTAATATAAGAAGTGAGCTCAGCATATTGTTTGCCTTCGTGATTTGTCTTTCGAGTTAAGCACGAACAACTTTTAACAAGATTACTGCAAAAGTTAGGCATGAGAATACCATATTGTGGGCTTTTCCAATAGCCAATTACTTTTGCTCTCACATATTGCCACTTAATCTCTCTGTCGAACAGTCTCCACTGTACATGTGTACAGGATATCGACTAGTCGCGCCCCTCGGCTTGAAGCTGTTCTGCTTTCATCTGCTTTGTAATCTGCATGCTAATTATACACCTAAGTAATTACTGATTCCCTTTCTTCCACGCTTGGTGCGTAATTTATGAAGCTGCTTATCTATTAGGGAGTAACGCTTCAAGTGTTGGCTATTTATAAGCATGAAAGCGCCTTGGCCAGGCCTTTGTTTAGCTTGGAACAAAAGGATATCTTGCGCTAGGCACGTGCGTGACATTGAATAGCCGAAAGACAGTTGGCCAACTCAGCGAATTCGGTTTATGGCACATCCGCTGCGTACAATGTGTGCCCCCAGCACAATGAAAACAAAACATCGTTGCCTGGCGTAAGCGGCCTCAAAAGTGGGTTAATAGAAAGGAATATAAATCATTTACATAGGCTCTAAAATGATGCTTGCAGCAAGGCTTTAAAGTAAATATATAAAGAATATATACAAAATTTGATTAAAATTAATAAAGGCTTAGTTTTATTTATGTTCAGTTGTCTTTATATCATACAACTTCATAAAAGATTAAGTTTAGTTTAATTTATGTTCTATTAATTTTATATGATAAATGTATATGAAGGCTTAAAATTATAATACAAAATATTAAATGTTTTCTAAAAACTTAACATAAAAATAAAATACAAATTAATACAATTTACCTTGAAAATATTATATAAATTAATATAAGTTTAGTTTAATTTATGTATTTTATAAATAAATAAAAGCTTCCTAAAAATATATTAAAAAAATACGTATTAAAACTTGCTTTAAAAATATTATAAAAATGTTTACCATAAAAATTGTATAAAAAGTATTAAAAGTTTAGTTTAATTAATGTTTTGTTAAATTTGTGCTACGAAAATTAATACAAGTTCACTAAAAAACATGATAAACATTAAAAAAAACTTAAAAAAATGTATAAAACTCTACTTGAAAAAAATAAAATACATTAAAGTTTAAATAAATATAATACAAATAAAAAGTTTTGCTAAATTTACCCTCTCTTTAAAGTCCAATTTTCTTGTCTTCTGTCATCTCAATAACTAAAATGAAAAATTCAATCAGACGTGCTTCGCACTTTTCACGGCTGACGGACAAAGTTTTTGCGTGGGCTAAAAGTTTTTCGTGGCAGGCGAAATGCTTGGAAAATTGTTGATTGCAACTTTTTGTTTTTGATTCGTTTGGCTCTCAGTTCAGCCGTCAAGCGTCTCTCACTGATATTACATTTTAAATTGTGATTTGTGATTTGTCAATTGCGGAAATTCGTTTCAACGACTCCAACTGGAGCTGGATTTGAATAAGCGGGAAATGAGTGAGATTTGATACAATCTAGTCAAGGCTGCGGCAACTGCGCCAACTCGAGCCAAACAAGTTTCTGGCCAATTTAGTGAAATTCAAGCAATGCTATTTGCATACTGTCGGAGGCAGTTGCTCGATTTATGGTAAACATCATGAGAGTTTGCCCGCACACTTTATGCAAAACCAGTCGGATGTATTTCTTCTTGGCAATACAATACCGCAAATCCGTTTCTCTTTTCAGTGTTTTTTTCTTTTCATATGGCTATCGCATAAGTAGCGCCCACAGCAGCAGCTGTCGGGTCCTTTGTTACCGCCCGCAAGTTGATCTTAGCTCTGCCTATAGGATGTGCTCCCTTTTCGCTTTATTTGTTGCACGCGCTTCGCTGTTGCCCACGCATGAAACCAACACCAAAATGCGATTACTTCATATGTTTTGTGTGTGTGTGTGTGCGTGTGTGTGTGTGTGTCTGGCGCCAAATGTATGTAGAAAGACAGGCTTATTCAGTGTGGTATACGTATGTCTGTTGTTGGCTTATGAAACGTGTAGCTCAAGGGGTCTTAAAAGCTTTTTCAATTGTTGAATATTTTACAATTTTTTTATTAGCTTTGTGGTGGCGATTACCGCAATTTTATCCCTTTAACATTTCAAGTGATGCCTGCTGGCAACACTGTTGTTGTTATTGTCGTTGTTGTTGTTGTTGTTGCTGTCAGTGCTAGTGTAACATTTCTTTTTTATGTTTATTTCTCATTAACAACAAGCGAGCTGCGCATTTTGTTGGCCCCGTTTTAATGGCCCACGGACCGTTGATTTTAACGTCTCGTGCCAGTTGGCGTTGCTATTGCTGTTGTTGTTATAGTTGTTGCTATAGTTGATTTTTTTTCACAAATTAGTCGCACGAACATTTTTGCTGTGGTGGCACTAAATGGCAGGAAAAAGTCGACCGCGACAGCCCGACGAAGCAGCGCAGCGCAGCGCAGCGGCAGCAGCACCGACGGCGGCGGCAAATTGTTTGCAACATGCAAAGCAAAGGCTCGCAAATAGGCCGACATAGTAGTCGGTGCCCGAAAAGAGCGAAGCACTCAAACCCCAGGCGATGGCAACGGCAACGGCAACGGCAACGACACTGACACCGAAGCAGCGCCCCACCGCGCCGGACTCCAGTTTTTGCGGCTAAGCAAACAGGCTGGCACACACAGAGGCAGGCAGGCAAGCAGGCGGGCAGTCAGACACAGCGTTGTCCTTTCTGTCCTGACAATACAAACACAAACAGAGCGACACAGAGAGAGAGTGAGAGTGAGAGAGAGGGCAAGGGAGTCAGAGAGGCAGATCCTATCTGCACCTGATTTTACCACAGCCTTTACCAGTCCTCTGCAATGCTTCTACTGTTTCATCCAGTGTCTCTGTTGTTGTTTTTTTTTGTATACATTTATGTAGCATACTTACGTGCGCACGAAATGAATATGGATTTGCTTTTAATTACAGACTGAGCACAAAAATAACAATCATGAGACCATTTCTCGGCTGGTATTTCGTTGCCAGCGGCTTTCGCTTGGAATTCCTGCTGAGGGTTTGGTTGCAGCTATTTTGGGGCGCATATTTTATGCACAAATTTCGTTTACTGCGTGCTAATTTGAGCAAAAAGGATTACATAGACCAAGAGCCAAGCATAATGCAATCAATTCAATCAATCAATGATGGATGATTGAGAATTATAGCTGACAGCGATAATTTATGAATGGCAAATTTGTTCTTTTCTCTTTTTATATAAAAACTCATCATTTGGGCTCCACATTTAATAAAAATTATATGTATGGCCATATATTTTTTATTTAATTTTTTACATTATTATTTTATTAAATGTTGAGCTTGTTGATTTAACGCATATTTTGTTAACTTTATGGCATACTTTATTTTATTTTATTTTATTTTTTGCGTTGTTTTTAAAAGCATTTCAGCGTAGCTGTCTGTCATGTCTTCAATTAGTGTGCGTCGGTGTGTTATCCCACAGGGGGTCCCCTTTTTTTATCGCGTCGTAAGGATATTGCCTGTCATTGCTGGCGAATCAGGTCAAGTCAGGCCCAGCCCAAATGCCTGGGCTGGGCTCACACTCAGTTCGCTTTAACGAAAAGTCTTTCACACACACACACACACACTCGCACACATGGAGAAGGCTTTATGTAAAAAATGTGCCTAAAAGGTATGCAGTGCTTACCAACCCAACACACACACACACATACACTCACTCTCACATACTTTCAAGCAAAGATAAAAGCGCTGCCCGCTGGCGCTGCAAATTTTCTCCAACCTTTGCGCTGGAACGCGCGTTTGCTTCCTCTGCTGCTTCTTCTTCTTCTTCTGCTGCTGCTGCAGCGTGTGTAACTGTTTAAATATGTATTGGCCTGCATATTTAATAAGCTACACGTGCTTTTCAGCTCTCTCACACACACACGTTTAATTTGGCAACTTGATAATGTTCATTGGTTTATTAAAGTGGGCGTGTCCATCACGTTTTTTGGGGGGTATCTTACTCTAATTATGCGCTGTCACTGTGAGTAGGGGCAGGTGGGGGTCAGGGTACTTACCCATTTAATATGCTACACAGCTTAATCCTTTGTCTGCATACATTATTCAAGCACGAGCGTTAAAAAGCGCGCGCGTTTTTTAGATGCACACACAAAAAACGCGCGCGCGCGCTCACCTGACGAACTGGCAAGCACGTCAGGTAAGAGTGCGGTGTGTGCGTGTGTGTGTCTGCCGTTTGACAAATTACACGCGTGTGCTTTTCTTGTTATTACAATTGTTGTTGTTGTGGTCGTTGTGGTTGTTGTGGTTGTTGTTATTCACACATTTCGTAGCACACTTCAGGGATGCTGATAAATTGCTCTTTTGCTGAGCATTTTGTATATAAGATGATGTGATTTTTCTTGCATTAGATGAATATTTAATATTTCAATTTCATTACGTGACAGCGACAGAAGAGAGTCACAGACAGAGACAGAGGCAGAGACAGAGAGAGAGAGAGCGAGTGGGAGAACGGAAAAGATTGAAAAGTAGTCAAGTTAGAGAGATACGAACTAGAGAGTAGCGAAAGTCTCGCATGTCCATTTAATTGTTGCCCCTTAGCGTTCTCATTATCAGCTTGGCTAACACTACACAAACACATGTGAATAGGCAACCGTTGTTGTCCATGTCCCTGTCCATATCCGCGTCCGCGTCCTCGTCCGCGTCCGTGTCTCGAGTGCGTCATTAGGCGTTTGTTAATGGCTTTTCAGTGTCGCCATTTGCCAGCAGGAGTAGCAGCAACAGCAGGAGGAACAGCAGCAGCGGCAGCGGCAACTCACATGCCTGAAAGTATGCAGTGCAGCGCGCGTGTAAACTCATTTAATATGCTTTATGACGTCATTCATTCGCTCTACTGGCCTGCATGGGCTGCCTTAACAATTCCCCAACTCGCCCCCAGCTCGCTCCCAGCCAGGCCCGGCTCAGCCCAGCCCAGAGGCACATGCGACAATTCTTCTGTTTCACTGTGTTTTTATTTTACTTTATTTTTTTTTTCGGGCGGCTCTTCTGCTGTTGCCTTTTTTTCGCCACCATTGTTGCTGGTGGACACGCCTCTTTTGTTTACTTTTGCCTTCATTGTGGCGCAAGCGTTGGCCATTTCGAATGCACATAGCCTTGGCTCACGAGCGCTGAATATCCCCGGGCAATACGCTTAAAACGCGTACGGGCCTAGACATGAAATATATCACGCGAATATGTTCTATATTTATTCAACATGATAACTAGTTACAGCTCACAGCTAACATGGGAAAAGGTAACTAAATGTCTTCACTAACTAGATTTAGAATATTAAAAACAAATTTTTTGAATGGGAAGAGAGCAGAGCAGTAAATGAAAGATAACGCTTCTTTAGTGGAGGCATAACTGGAAAAAGGAAAGGAAGGAGCTAGAAAGCTTTTGACACAATCAGAATTATTAAAAAAATGTGATGGTTCCATAACTATCAATTTAATATATATTTATTGCCATTGAATTAGTCAACTTTAAATATTTTTAATAATTATTTAAAGTTAGCCAATTCCATAAATATCAATTTAATATGGAATTTATCATATCTAACTAATTCTGATAAATATGATTTTAATAATATTTATGAAGTTGTCCATAAATAGTTCTAATAGTTCTTATTGCTCCAAAGCCTTTCTAGCTGCTCGCTCCTTTCACCTCTTTTTTTATCTTTTCTTGACAAACTCTAACTTTTAAGTATTCTCCTGCATTATATAAAACTCACATATGTATTTACTACTCTTCCCTCGCTCTTCACTTGTTTGTCTTTTGATGTCCTGCCATGCAGCATTCAATCTGCTTTTAAGCCCATTTGAGCCCTGACCGCAGCTGAAATCTAAAGTGGAGCTGTGCTCAACTGGGCGCAGGTCAGTTAGGCGCTGACCTTGTGGCTTTGTGCCTGCTGACATGCCCAAATATGAGCCTAAACTTAGTCACGATATACGATATATACGTATATATGTATGCTGGGTGAAATTGTGTTGATGGCCCCGTTGATTACATGTCTCAGCTGGTGACTGTCACTTGGCTGCGCTAGTCCAACCACTTAGCAATTGGCTAACACGATTTTGGCCAACTTGTGGCAAGTCCTGTGAGGTCGTATCAGAAAACAGCCTATTTAGTACTCAGCACGGACTGACTGAAGTCACGTTTTGGCTGCTTGTTTACCTAACCGTTTGGGACAACTCAGCACTTAGCCAAGGCCTCAACGAGCAGCTGACCGCAAGTAGACTCATTGCTGCCGCAACATTTCATTTCGCGATTCTGGGTGCCATGAAATTTAAATGTAGTTTTTCGTATTAGAAACTTTAAGCACTTTCAATGGCTAAACTCCAAAAGAAACGATAATAAATCTAAATCTAACAGCTTATGAAGAATTATTATTTTACAGTTTTAATTCCCAAGACTCGCTTTGCGAACTTTCTCTGTACTGTCGCCCTCTCTCTCTCTCTCTCTCTGTCTTTCTAACTTTTCGGCTAACTTCGATTCACTGAACGATCGAATTCTTGTGCTATTTGGCATTAACTTTACTTTGTTTAACTTCACTTGACTTCACGCAACTGAAATTCCAAGAAACTCCATTTTATTTTCACTATTGTTGTTGTTGCTTTGTTTTCTTTGTTTCTCAATTTTCTTGTTGTTGTTGTTGGAGTTTGCTAACTGCCAGTATTTTCCCGTCCCGTCCCGTACCGTGCCGTCTCGGCTTGTCCCGTCTTGTTTCGCGACTGACCGTTGCTTAAAGAGCTGACGAAGCGGTAAACGGAAATGGAAACATGAACTGAAACGAAACGAATACCGTTACTCTAACTGCATCGGCTCCGTATTGTTTGGACGTCCGTTGGCGTTCAGGCTAAGCAACAAACTGTTGTCGCCAGCTCAAATTCAAGTGCGTGTTCGAGGCTCGTGCAAAGCTTCGTCGCTGGCGAGGAGCTCGTGTTTGTGTTTGTTGTGCTTTCACACACATACACACAGACACACGCACACCGATACACACATACTGTCGCACACAGCACGTGCTAAGCTTGAGCTTTCCTTTTGCTTGGCGTAGCACGTGAGGCCGAGACAATTCAATTGGTTTTCTCAACAAGTGGAAAGCTTTCAATGCGCCATCAATTAGCAGCACAGGCGCTAATTGAATTTTCATGGCTACCGAAAAGAAGAAAAAAAGCTCACCACAAACGTTTCTACCTCAACCTGTTGACCAGAGCAGCGTCGCTTTGGTGCGGGGCACGCGGCTAGCGGAGACGGAAGCTTTTATTGCATGCTGGCTTTTGTCCTTACAGTTTGCAAATAGTTTTCTGCCACATCAAGGACTCTGCCTTGCTCTTGAAACTGGCAACTAGCTAGAGCCAGAGCGGCTGAAATATTTATGCATACATAAGGTCATCGAAGCAATTTGTCCGCTCCGCTCAGCTGGCACTAAAACTACTTATATACAACATTCACACTGTATGATGCGGTTGGGTTCTTGTCGGCGAGTCGGCAAGTACGTGCATACTATAAAGATATATATATATATACATATATACACATTGGCCAGGCTGTATAATTTTATGTTTTAATACTTTGCCAAGGACAAGGTAAGATGGCTGGCATAAAACTTTTCAGTTTTCGGCACAAAAAGTCTATAATTGAAATTTAATTGAAGTATAATTGAATGCGGCAAGGAGCTGTAAATTTGTGGCAAGAGATAGTGTTGCATTATGCATGAGCTGCAGGCGTACAAATTATGGCTATTTTCCCACTCATTATGAGTATTTGCAGCTTGGCTATTATTTGATTTTGCATTATTTTAAGCCGACGAGCGAGCTTTGGATGTTAGCGCCATCTGTTGTGTTTTTGTTGGAGTTACTGCGCACAGCTTTTGTTATAATTCAAAATGGGAATAAATTTGAGGTTTTTTAAGACTCATTTCAAATGAAAATCGAGGCCGAATTCATTTAAGCACTTGTTTTATATTTGTACGTATATTTGCCATGAGTAAATTTATGCACTTTTCAATATGTGTATCAGTCTTTATTTACAATTCATCAGGCCTGTGACAAGGCCAAGCTTTGTTTGATCTTGAGCGCTGTAAGAGCTCTAGTTGGGCAGTGAGAAATAAATTTGAAATTTATATTTTGAATATACATATAGTTTATTTTATCACTGTGCATTTATTTTTGTAGATTTTAGCTGCATAATCTCTAGCACACGTATACTTAATGCCGTTGTTTGAGGGGCAACAGGTTTATAACTTACAGTTAATGGCGTTTGCTAAGGATGAAGGAAAACTCATTAGCAATTCACATAAATTTACAACCTGGCCTACAACTACAACTGTATATACGTGTATATTGTGTTTCAAATAAAATACCCTATCGATTTGCGGTTGCGTTGAAGACAAAACAATAGACCACAAGACTAACAGCTTAGGACAACAAAGCGTCCTGGTACGGGCCAGTACTTTAGTTTTTATTTATCTATGTATATATATTTATATAAATGTATACTTAAGCACAGCATGACAGCTTGAGAGAGCCGCACGATAAATGCTTGAAAGTGCCTCAAGGAGCAATTTGATGTTAAACGCTTTTTGTTTCTAGTTAATTGCATGCGGCTTTTCGCTTGAATTGAAACTGTTTTTGTAGGTGTTCTGATGAAACAATTTAACACATATTTAAATGGAAAACGTAAACTGGTTCCACGATTGACGTAAATTTCTTCAGAAGTCGAAACGGAAACCGGGCAAACTCCAAATAAATCCATATAGTATTTTTTTGCATATACATATTTATGTGTTTATTTATATATATGTAAATCCGATTGCTACTCAACTAGTTGTTGGCTGACTTCTGATACTTCTATTTTCAAATGTCAAGTATGCCAAAAAAAAGAAGCAAAATATATACGAAACACAAAGAAGCAGAAGAAAAAATTGGAGACTCGAAATAGACAATGACAGCTCAGAAAGGTCTTGACTCGAGTCGTATGCGAATGACAAGCATTAAAAACAAAATAAGACAAAATAAAGAAAAAGAGGCGAAAAAACACTTTGGCACACTTTAAAGTTGAAGCGACGACGTTGGCAGTTCGTCACGCCTTTAGACGCCTCTCTGTCATTTAGCAACCGCCGTCTATGGACCATTATTGTTTTTAATTTGGCTTTAAACTGATCAAGGTCGCAGCGACAAAAAAAAAGCGGATTTAAATTGGAACGACGAGATGCCAGACACGATAGTTGACCGAATGGAAGGAAATGCTACCATTGGCTACCATTGCCAATAAATACCTGCACTTAACAATTTTATTCGCTTGGGCATTGTTTGCTGTTGAGGTACTTATCACAATGGATTTACCATTCGGCAAAACCAGTTTTTTACATGAACGTTTTGTATAAAATAAATACCAAACATAAATGCAATAAAAATCAACTTTGAATTCAATATAAATAAGTAAGCTGAATGGCATGGCATCTAGAGGCCTCCAGAGCAGAGACAAATTGATTCGAAAGCAATTTAAAAAAATATATATAGTACAATTTATTTTTGAATCAATTTAAATGACAAATAAATTTAGAAATAATTTTATTAAGTATTATTAAGTAATTTAGAGCAAAAATTCTAATGGTTCACCCCATTTATAATACGCTCAAATAACCTTTGATCAGCAGCGTATTCAAGCATTCAATAGCTCTACAATAACGGTTAATTATGGTTGTTGTTTATGAACGTATGCATAATGTACGTATACTTATTTTAATGAGGGTACACCCAGTTTTGAATTTCTGGAATTTGCCAGCGAAGCGCTAAAAAAGCTTAAGACAAAAAGCCAAGAATTGAATTTCGCAGCCGCAAGTGGGCAGCAGCGGCAGCGAATACCATCCACACAGTAAAATGCAGTCCACAGTTCAGAGCCAACACGCTGCAGCTGTTACTCACCACGGCCAGCGCTCGAGCAGCGCGGCAACCAATACCAAGCCACTGCTGCCATTTTGCATATAAAAGAGTGTCGCGTACGTGCCGCACTTCTCTCTTTCTGGGCGACAGTCAAGTCACGAGCGTATTTCGAACGGCACTTGTGCAACCGAGCAACGAAAGTCGTCGTCGAAAAAGCTCACAGCCAGACTCTGTGTACGTGCGTGCGTGCGTGTGTGTCTCTGTGGAACGTATCGCTGCCCCTGCAGCCAGTTAGCGAACTGTGTTGAATTAAAAAGCTTGCGCACGAACTTTCCAAAACTCACCACGGCGCCAACGGCTACTGATCGACGGCCAGAGAGTTGCCGACGTCGCCGCGTGTAATAAAAGAAGCAAATTTGAGTTGGTTTTTGGGCTTTGGCGTTGACTTCGAGAAATTGTGCGCGACAACGTAGCAAACAGTGTAAATGGAGCTTTGATAGCGAACGGAAGGACAAAACTCTGCTGCCGCTGCTCAAAGCCGATCTCGACTCGAGTGTTTCTCTAACATATCATTGTGTTTGAATAATCTGAAAGAAATATTAAAAATAAGCAAATCAAAAGCCAACTGCAGACAAACTAAAGAGAAAACTGTGCGCGTGCTATTATCTGTAGAGGGTATACAGAATGGCAAAACTTTTTGTTGTTTTTGCCGTTTTGGCTTTGGCGGCCATTGGCTCAGGTAAGCATTAAGCTAATATTTTCAATTAATCCTAAGCTACTCTTAAGCACATATATTTAAAAAAAAAAAATAATAGTTGTTTATAGTGTGGGCTTTGTTTTAATGGCACTGTCTGGCATTTGCATTTGTTCAGCGGAAGTTGTCAATCAATTAAAAAAAAAATAAAGACCTTCAAAATAAGAAAAAAAAAAAACACAATATTGAAAGCTGACTTTAGCCTGTTTGTAACCTTGATTGTGCAAAAAAGGACGCGTAACCAGCTGCACAACGACAATCACTTGTTGCACTGGCAAAACAACTTTCATTTCTGTAGGGTTTCTTGGCGGATCCTGAGATTCAACTCGAGTCTACTCGATATAAGCATTTCAGCTTAACCTAAAAATGTTACTTGAAATCGAATTCGAAATCGAATTGAAGTCGAGTCGATTCGCGTCGCGTCGAGTTGGTCTTTTGACATTTGTGGAATGCATTTGTTGACTCTTGACAGGCCATCGATCAATATGTGTGAATGAAGTACTATGTATATGCATTACACTGTTGTGCTGTGTAATTTGCCCTGCGGTGCCATGGCCGAGTCTCGATTAACCGTTAGCCGTCAACAGTTATGCAAATATGGCTAACTGTTTCTCTTTCACTGTTGCCAACTGTGCCTGCAAAATGTCAAAGTTATAGCCGAGCGCAACAAGTATTTCATTATTTTCAGCTCAGTTGTTATTGCTGTTGTTATTTTTGGATTGCGGGTTCTTTTGCATTGGTATTGGTGACATCGTATTTCATAATGGCAAACGTGTTTCTATTTGGCCAACCCCAAGAGGCCCAACCAGCTAGACGACATGCCGTTAGCCCCCGTCAGCATCAACATATGTCTATGTCTATATTCATGTCGGTATTCCATTTTGCTTTTGCTTTTTTTGTATTATCTATATGTATATATATCTCTATATATATGTACATAAATATAACAGGAAGTGCCAGCCAAACGTCGCGAAACCAACCCACATTTGCAATACCAAAATCCATGGCAATATCAAACTCACAAAATTCTTCCGGTTTTGCAACAACAACACTTACCCACAGAAAATAATAAAAGTTTTAGTTTTTAAATTTTACTTTGCATACATTTCTAATTTTGAAAAATGTATACAATTTTCTAAAAATAGATTTTTATATATGTATTTAAAAATATTATTCAATTATCAGCTACTAGTTTGAGGTTGATAATTTTTATAGAAACCTTGTATATTTATAGCTCATACAATTTTTTACCTTACAAAATTTTGTTCTATGAGCGAATCCTTTAAAGTTTTGTTGAGTTTTTATTTAATATTTATTAATCTAATTTTTTCTTAATAAATATTAAAGCAGATAATATTTTTTCACGTTTCTCTTTAATTTCTCCAATTAACTGTTCTTTTATTTACTTTGCAGCCAGTGCCCAGGTGCGCGTCAAGCGTCAGTCCTCCACCGAAGAGCCCAAGAAGGAGGAATCCTTTGAGAAGGAGCTGTGCAAGGACAAAGATGCCGGCGAATGGTTTCGCCTAGTAGCCGGCGAGGGCGACAATTGTCGCGATGTCATCCAGTGCACGTCATCGGTAAGCATCTGCCTCTCTCTCTCTCTATCTCTCTCTCTCTCTCTTTCTCTCTTGCAATGCAATAACTAAACTTTATGGCTTTCTCTTGTGCTCGCTTTTGATTTGCAGGGCCTGCAAGCTATTCGCTGCCCCGCTGGTCTGTACTTCGATATTGAGAAGCAGACCTGCGACTGGAAGGAGTCGGTGAAGAACTGCAAGAGCAAGAACAAGGAGCGCCTTGTGAAGCCTCGCCTGCACACAGACGAGCCACTCTGCCAGGACGGCTTCCTGGCCTGCGGCGATGGCAACTGCATTGAGCGTGGTCTCTTCTGCAACGGCGAGAAGGACTGCTCCGATGGTTCCGATGAGAACACTTGCGGTAAGTTCACAAATCTCAAGTTTACTTAAAGGAAAGATAAGCAAAGATATGACTGAGTTGAACAGCAAGAAAAAAAATGAAATTCATTGCATCATAAATTATAAATAATTCCCTTTTTTATGCGAATGCCAATGAGAGTGAAAGGTTGTGCAGATATATCATACTCAAGCTAGAAACCAGTGAAAAAAATACAACAACAACAACTACAACTCTTTTACAACTCTTGAGTTTATAAATGCTAAGTGTTTCCAATGAGGCCGGTGCCGCATGCAGATTGACTGCTGAATGATTCAGCAAGAGTCGAGCAATGAGCTTACCTAGGATTGGCTACAAATCCGATATTACCCCATCATTAGAAAAGGAAAAAAAATAAATAAAAATACAACATTTCTAATGGCTTACATTCGTGTGCCGCGTCAATTTCTTTGAGCTGTGCGCTGGCTTTAAGCCTGCCCCAGTCAGACGGAGTCGCACCTTAAAACCGGTCGACGGCATTTAACATTACTTTTGGAGCTTGCTCGGTCTTTGGAACAGCTCTCAAAGTCTTTGAATATAAAGAAAAACAACAACAGCAACAACAACAACAGCTATGCAGCTCACAAGTGTCTGACAGGTGAGGGATGGGGGCCGGCGGCCGCCTACGTGCTATGCAGGTGTTGCAGCAAGCTTAGACCGGTTTCGTAAGGCCCTTCAGAGCCCATAGAAATCTGCTGAATTTGTGTACGACTCTTTTCCTATACATGTTTATATATATGTATATAATTATTTAATTTGGGTGGAAATGTCAAGTGTGAAATGGTAGACGAAAATGCCAAAAGAAGCGTACATCGAGCCGAGTTACTCTCGTTGGGTTGGGCCATCGCAATTTGCATCATTCGTTTGGATACACTCAATAAATAATAATTTACTACATATATCCAACGGCTGTTGGAGTCAACTGTTGTGCCATGCCTAAGTCACACAGATCTCGCATGCAACATCTAAATGTTAAATAAATCAATAATTAATTTTAACCTTGGACTTAAAAGAAATAAAACCAAAGCAAAGCGTTCGCTTCCCCCCCTCTGTGCGGTATTGGCATGGGCGTGGAGCGGAGAGGGGTGCAGCTACCGAACGGCGTTTCGCAGCTCGTTCGATTCATGTGTAAATTAGCCTTACATAATCAGCTTAAAAATCAGCTGTATTTTTAGCAATTGCAAAAAGCCGACTAACCAAAGAAGAAAAAAAAAAACATATATGTATAAAATAAATAATAGCAACAAAAGAGCCAGCCAACTTGTTATTTATTTATTATTATTTTGTTGTTGATTTTTTTTATTTTTTAATGGCAGCCAGCGTAAAAACCGCAACTAATTTGAAATAACAACAATGTTGGCGTCTTTCTTTTG
Organism: Drosophila navojoa; assembly: GCF_054131105.1. NCBI lineage: Eukaryota > Metazoa > Arthropoda > Insecta > Diptera > Drosophilidae > Drosophila > Drosophila navojoa. The sequence continues at coordinate 16,293,162 of NC_142892.1, forward strand.
TGGCTTTTGGCTACACTTTTTTCTCTGCATTTTGCTTTGATTTTATTTTCATTTCGCATTGGCTGGCTTTACATTAATAATTTGCAAAACACGCCGCGAGCATTTCTCAAGAGGCGCTCGCATATAAATGCGCATTAATGAGCAAATCAAATGCCAAACAATAGTCGAGAAATAAATGGCCATTGCCAGTTCTAAGGCCTCCTACTCCAACTCCGCCCTCAGCCATAGATCCGTAGTGTATAGCGCATAGATCATAGCTCGTAGATCGTAGATCATAGATCGTAGATCGTTGATCGTGTCTTGGCTAATGCGATTCAGCCGCTGCTGGCTCTGGCTGTGGCAACATTTCAAATGCTCAGCGAGCCAGCAAGCTGTAAACAATTGTATTTAAAATTGAATAATGCACATTGAAGGCAATAAGGAAGCCACACTTGGAGCCACACACAGTATTAGCCAACTTAAATGGCAGCGAGCTCAGCTCAGCTGGGCTGCAATTTAAAAGCCACAAATCATTAATGTGCAGCAAAGCGTCGAAGCGCAGGTAATTAGGTGTATAAAGTGACGATTGTTACGCTTAGATAGAGAGCTGGAAAACAAAAAACCACCGAGGAGTGCTTAAAAAAGTATATTCATTTGATTTATGATTCAACTGCATATTAACAGATTCAAAGAAGTTGGATATATATAAATTATATATTAATTACACATCACATTTTGTCTTGAGCAAGCAAAGGCTGGTATAAGCATTATATATACTGAATTATAGTTTACTATGAGCTTTACTACATTATGAAGTATTCATTTATATTTATATAGTTCTTTAGAGTGTCTCTCTTCATATTACCCTTAGACAAAAACTAAATAATTTTAATTCCTTTTCAACGATTTGATTATATGATCAAATGTATATTTATCACATATTTACTTATTTTCTTTTAAAACAATTGCCTTTCACAAAATATATTTAATTTATATTGCGTAAATATTCCATTCTTTTGTCCTTCGTAAATCCGATAAATTCATTTCACAATAAAACACAATTTTAATATGCAATTAATGGCATATAATAAGTCCCTGGCGTTTACCGCTTATATAAGCCAAGTGACGCACAATTTTCCATAGAATCCTTCAGTGTTATTATCTTCGCTCTTACATCGCTATCGATTTCATAACCGAACGCACTGCACAGAGATCCGTGATGGCTCACTTGTAATTCCATATGGCACTTTGGCTGACTTATCACGTAATCGCTCTGCAGCTACGAACATCCTCTTCAAGCTAAATAACATGAAAGCAACAAGAAGTAAGACAATCAATAAGCCAGCTCGCATTTAGCTCACAGTTGGCCAAAAACAAAGTGGATACACAAATAGCTGGACAAAGCGAGAGGCGGACAAAGAAATGGCATGTAGACTGAAAGACAAACCCTAAAGTCGTTTAAATGCCAGGGAATATTCAGAGGCTGACGCTGAGGCTGAGGCTGGGGCTGAGCTGCACAACCGGTTCGATGCTCGATGACGTAACACTTGGCTATAACGACAGATTATTGGCAACAAGAAATGCCAACAGCTGGCATGCCAAGTGAAAGAAGGAGATACAAGGAGAGAAACAGAGAGAGATAGTTGTGGAGAGAGAGAGATAGTTTGAGTGACAGACAAAGTGATAAAAGGTCAAGCGGAGACAAAAGCCGGGTGCGACCTACTTGCAACAACTGACTTAAAAAAAAACAGAGAGAGAAAGAGAAAACAAAATACGTAAAACTAAAAGTGAAAAACAGAAGAGAGCAGCAAAAAAAAAATACAAGTGTTTTATTTTTCTTTTATTATTATTTGATTTGCTTGGCCTTTGCGTGCCTCGTTGGCATTTCACTTTGGCAAGTGCCAAAGCAACAGCAAAAAAATTACGTCAAACGGTTTCTTTTATTGCAAACTTTCGCAGCTGATTTATGATGATGAGCTACTGCTGCAAGCTCAATGCCTGCTCCAATGCTCTCTGATCCATGCTCCGTGCAAGTGCAAGGCTTACAAATGACGTTGGCAACACACACACACATACACATATCATTTGCATATGACCGCTAATGAATGGCAAACACGTGGGCGTGTACTGAGGCTGACCGACAGCCAAAGATAGCCACGCATAGATTAAACCCAACAGCGGCCCTCTGCCCCGGCCCAGGTGAACGTTGACTGCATGCCAAAGCAGCTACCGAGTCGGGCTCTTCGCTTGATTGACGAAGACACGGCTCAAAAAGTAGATTCCAAAAAAAATGTGAAAAAAATTAAATAACTTGTATACATATATGAGATACTGAAACTGTGCAGACATTTTCCATTCACTTTGCGTTTTGGCGACGGCGGTTTTCCCGACGCCCGGCTGATTTGTGATTGGTTTTCCAGCGCCCGATGCAGTTCATTGAACTGCCTGCCCGCCCATGTACAGTTAGCTAATTGTTTGAAATCATTTTCCATAAAGTTGATTGAACTTTATTGTAACGCCCCGCACAGAATACAAATGATTGCCCAACAATATATAAAAGTGGGCGTTGATTGTGTCTTGCTCAAGTATCAGGTGTAATATTCGATGCATAATAAGTCTAGAAGGCTCGTAACATTCTAGACTACAAGCTGTGGCTTAACAGAGAACTGTTTGTTATACGTTTTATTCGTTTATGTTAAGCTGCACTAGAATTCAAGGCTTTAAGCTTCAGCTTAACAGTGAAATGTTATTAGTTTCGTCACTTCATGTTAAGTAGCATTAGCAGTCTGGGATTCAAGCTGTCTGTAACTTAACAGTGAGCTGATATTAGTTTTTGAATTATTTATGTTAGGTAGCTGAGGTCAACCGTTTGCATTAGCAGATTTATGTTCTGGTTTAATATTTTCAAATGTGCAGCCGTCATGCATTCGATTTTCTATTTAGTATAAATCTTTACATTTGGTCTAATATTTGCATTTTTCTTTTGTTTCTTTTTATTTACAGACATTGATAACGATCCCAATCGCGCACCACCTTGTGATCCCGCTGTTTGCGTGCTGCCCGATTGCTTCTGCTCAGAGGATGGCACCGCAATTCCCGGCGATTTGCCCGCCAAGGATGTGCCTATGATGATCACGATCACATTCGACGATGCCATCAACAACAACAACATCGAGCTGTACAAGGAGATTTTCAAGGGCCGCAAGAATCCCAATGGCTGCGACATCAAGGCCACCTACTTCGTCTCCCACAAGTACACCAACTACTCGGCCGTGCAGGAGACTTCGCGTAAGGGCCATGAAATCGCCGTCCACTCGATCACCCACAATGACGAGGAGCGCTTCTGGTCGAATGCCACCGTCGATGACTGGGCCAAGGAAATGGCCGGCATGAGAATCATCATTGAGAAATACGCCAATATTACGGACAATTCGGTTGTGGGTGTGCGTGCTCCTTATCTGCGCGTGGGTGGCAACAATCAGTTCACCATGATGGAGGAGCAGGCCTTCCTGTACGATTCGACCATCACGGCGCCCCTTTCGAATCCCCCACTATGGCCCTACACCATGTACTTCCGTATGCCCCATCGTTGCCACGGCAACCTGCAGAGCTGCCCCACCAGATCCCATGCGGTGTGGGAGATGGTGATGAATGAACTCGATCGTCGTGAGGATCCGGCCAATGATGAATACCTGCCTGGCTGCGCAATGGTCGACTCCTGCTCGAACATTCTCACCGGTGATCAGTTCTACAATTTCCTGAATCACAACTTCGATCGCCATTACGATCAGAATCGTGCTCCACTTGGCCTGTACTTCCATGCTGCCTGGCTGAAGAACAATCCCGAGTTCCTCGATGCTTTCCTCTACTGGATCGACGAGATCTTGGCCAATCACAATGATGTCTACTTCGTGACCATGACACAGGTGATACAGTGGATGCAGAATCCACGCACCGTCAGCGAGGTCAAGAACTTCGAGCCCTGGAGGGAGAAGTGCGTGGTCGAGGGCAAGCCCGCCTGCTGGGTGCCAAATTCCTGCAAGCTCTCCTCCAAGGAGGTTCCCGGGGAGACTATCAATCTGCAGACCTGCGTCCGCTGCCCCAACAACTACCCATGGCTCAACGATCCCACCGGCGATGGTTTCTTCTAAGTCAGAGAGCGAGATAGAGGGAGAGAGAGTGAGAGAGCGTGAGCGCGTGAGTGAGAGAGCGAAAGAGTTAGTGCGTTAGCAATCCAAGCAGCCCCAATCCAAATTCCTACAGTCACCTAAACAACTCGACTTTGATTATTTCAATATACTCAAGACTTCTTTTATATATTGTAAATTTTATTTTGACTGTGCCGCGTTTACTCAAAACGCTATAAAAACGCGCATGGCAAAGTCTGCTGTGTTACGTTATTAAAAGAAAAATAAATACTAAAACAACAACAAACAAAAAAGAAAAAGAACAACAAGGCAGCAAATAAGCGAAATTTGTGTTTTTTATATATACTCATTTTTGTAGTTTTACGTTAATTTGTATGTGTATATTTAAAAAACAAAAAAATTACCTAATAAAAATTAAAGTAAAACAAAATAAAAATAAAAAAACAAAAAAATTAAAAAAAAAAATAAATAAAAATTTAAAAACGAAACAAATGAAAAGTATATTTCATCATTTTGATTATTGTGATGCTAATCTTGGCTAGGCAGCAGCCATAAAAATGCTATTATAATGCACGAGATGAGTTTGGCAAGAGTCTCTTCTACCTGGTAACAGACGGCTCTATGGCTATATCTGCATATGGCCAACAAGCAGCCCAATTTGTGTACGCTACCCACTGACTTACTAACCAGTTTCTCGTATTATCCCAACAACAACAGCAACAAAATTTGAATAACAAAACGCGTTTCTGATTTCGGTTTTCAGTTTCGATTTCAGTTTCATATGTAAATTTGACTTCTTTTTTTTTTTTTCTTCAATTTTTAGGTGTTTGATTAGTATATTTCGAGTGTTTCCTAGACTGGTTTGGAAGTAACCGGTCTAGAATTAGGCATACTTAGCATATGGTATATATTTATATGCATAATATGAATATTAAGTTTAAGCTTATTAAAGATACTCTGCTTATTTCATATTAATTTATCTCTCTTTGAATGCCGGCTAGTTTTTTTTTCTTCTCTTTATTAAGTTTTTTTTTTTTTTTTTGGCAACTGGTTCTTAATTCATATAGGGAATCTGGCGACAGGCCCCGCTGGCACTTTGCGCAATCATAACAAATCACAGAGTCGATAATTAATTTCAAGCATTGCGAATTTCGACTCTTGTCATGGAAATACCAAAGTTATATGCGTGTTCGCAGAAATGGCTTACAAATGTTGCTAAATTGACTTTATGCGGTTATTCATATATGTATATGTATATAATAATATTTATATATATGTATATATGTGATTGCTGATGCATGTTTAAGTTTTATCACCAGCCAAGGTGAGCCGCTTGCAGTAATCGAAAAGACAACTCTAAAGATGAGCAATTTTTTGGCATAGCAATAAAATATATATTGACTATAAAATGTAAATTAAATATCTAGATTTAGCTAATACCGGTCTTCAGTTGAATTATGGCATCATAGTAGCCATTACTATACGCGATGATAATCCTTAGATATTCCATCAACGTTTTGTCAGTGAAAACACGTTCCCTCAGTCAGCATATATGTATGTACATTTGTATGTGTGTGTGTGTGTGTGTGTGTTTGCAAACTTTTACTCTTGTTTAAGGTGAACTAGTTGTAAAGTGGACGATTTGCATAAATCGAGCATGAAAAGCGAGCGCATAGTGGGCTCAAATTAAAGATTTTTGTTCGATAAGTAGTAGCAGAAATTTGTTGAACTGGAATACGTAGAATTAATTATAATAAATTAGGTAAAATAATATTATATATATATTTAAAATCCAAATCAAAAAGTGACATATTTTAGCCTGATATGTGGCAGAAATATTTTTAATTGGAATACTCACTGATTATTTCAAACTGTTAGATTTTTGCCGTTTAAATTATTAAATTAAATTATTTATTACTTCAAATGAAGGCAAAATAGGCCCAAGAAATCTATCTGATATCCTTATATCTAAAATACCAGTATAAATACATGTATATGCATATACAGCAAAGGCAACGTATGAGCTTGAAATGCGACTAAGGAATTCATCATATTTGGAATTTTTTATGCTAAAGCAGCAATCAGAGATAAATTAACATTTTAGTGGTTGGAGTCACACATAAATCAATCTTTTTTTTAATCATTATTCAATGCATTTGCATTGGCGTTCAATCAGTGTGCGTCCGCCTGCGATTGACGTAGCTGCCCTTGTCTTGGCAGCTGCTTGCCGCACAGATTCTTGAATCTGCTTCCTACTTCTGGGAGTGAGGTACGAGAGCTGGTCAACCGGTCATCAAGTCGACAAACGTACATATGTCAGATGCCAGGCATCCAGTTAACTGGAATTTAATGTTAGTAGCCAGACACGTTTTTTATTTTATTTTTTTTTTGTGTTTGCCAATTTGAGTGTTTTGCATAAATACAAAAATTGGTAAAAATAAAATCGGAAATTAGAGTTGACAATTTATATATTGACGGGTGATGCAGAAAGTTCAACGATTGCATAACAATGAGCGGGAGCACTTTGCAGATCAAAGCAGCTGCACAAATGCTTAGCGAATGGAAATTGAAAAATCAACATTTAAATACAGCTCGCCTCTGAAAACATATTAAAGCATTGACAACAGAAAGCGACCGTGGATCGCCCATAGGGCCTTCGCTGCTCTCTGCCATTGCCATAAATTAAACCAAGTCTCTGACTTTGGGGAGAGCAGCAGGGCGAAAGGGAGACCAACTTATGCAACTCATGCATGTGTGTGTGTGTCTGTGCCTGTATCAGTCTGTTTTTATGGTTATGCATTTCTTTTAGAGTCCACAGTTTACAGTTTTCAGTTTACAGCTCGCAGCTTACTATTTACTGTTTACTGTTTACAGGCTCATCTTCATCGGGCCGAACATTTCCTTCATTAACAATTCCGTTTTTGTACAGTTTTCTTGTTTTCTTGAATTTCTCTTTTGCTCATTTTCTCCCGATCAGCTTGATGATCTTACGTCTGGTAATCAGTGAACTTTCGACGCGATTTGCTTGTAATATGATGTACTCTTTGATTAATTTCACAATAATTTGCATTCAGTTCAGTTGGGTAAAATTACAAAATTGTAATTAAAATTATCTGCGATTTTTGCTAATTTTTTAAATTTACAAATCGATTTTGATACAAAACGTTGCTGCTAAATCACAAAAATATTCAAAAATCGAGGGCAATCTCGACTATACAGTAATAATTATGTAAATCCGTAAAAAAAAAGGTTTTCACTCGTCGAAAAAAATTAATTTCAATGCCGAACGAACGCTGGAGGTGCCATCATCAACATTTTCACTCTAATTGAAAAACCAGTTTAACAGTTGATTAAAAAAGAGTAATAATAATAATCAGCGTGCTCGAATATGCGGGCGATTATATCACCAAAGTTTAAAAACCGTTGCCAGCTAAAATTGATTGTAACTATCAAAAGGCGAAAATAAAAGATGCAGAAAAAACTAAAATAAAAGAAAAAATTGCAATCAACATTTGCCAAAGAAGGTAAACGAGTTTTTTTTCTTTCTTTCGTAGCATCTTTTACTCATACAAATATATATAAAATATATATACATATATCTAGGTTGAATCACGGCTGTCGCACCCTTCACTGATGTCCAACGCTAATTGACAACGGCAATTAAAATACAATTGAAATGTATCGCAATTGCAAGAATACATACTTGCAGCAGTCACAAATCACGCATACGCCATGCGCGCCGGCTTATATTTGTTTTATAAGTTTCTACCATGTTCTAGTACAAGACAAACTTGTTTTCAAGTTCAGGAAATAGCTATGCAGCACGATACATACTTATACACATACACACACATATATGTCTTTGTATATAAAGCCATTCTTTTCTAGATCAAGCCTGAGGCAACTACATTTACAGCTTGTTCTAGAACAGAAAGCTGTTCAGGAAAATTACTCACTTGGCAAAAAATAATAACATAAATTAAAAATAATATATATATTCAGTTTTTTTTCTATCAGGAATTATAATTCAATTTAACCAATTTGAAAAATATGTTGTCAATCGATCAAAGCGCTTTCCGTCAGTATTTAATTTGTTCTTTTTTCGACTTAAGATTTGCAAGTCAAATTCAAATTCATCAAATCAAATATTTGCTGAATGCCAAGCTAGCAGAATCCAGTATGCAGATATATTATTTGGCTTACCTTACTTACTTAAGAAATGCGTAAACAAAAGAAATCAATATTTGCTACAAATATGTGTTTTTGTCAGAGAACTCATGTGTTTACTAATTGCTTTACCAAAAGAAAAAAAATAGAAAGTCAAATAAAAAGCTTTTGTTATGCACGTTTAAGCAATGCAAATATGAGATCATGCAAATGAAATGGTCAAAAATTCTTTCTTTGTATATTAAATAAATAAATGTGAATGAAATAGTATATATAGTATAATTAAACAATAAATTCGAGTTTTACAAAATAAAAAAAATAAGTTCAATTTTTAAGAGAAGTTAACCGGCAAAAAATATTTATAAAAACTCGAAAAATATCGAATTGAATTTCTTTAAACAATAAAAAATAAAATATAATAAATAATCCTTATTACAAATTATTCAAACTCAATTTTGACAATTCCTAAATTACAAAAAAAAAAAAAAATAAATAAATAAAAATAAAATAAAATAAAATAAAAAAATAAACAAAATAAAAAATAAGTATAAATGTAATTAAGTTCGTTTAAAAATTTAGCTAAATTAAGCTAGTATTTGAAATAGAAAATATTGAATTTTTACTTAAGCGAAAATAAATAAAATATTGAAATACAAATTGAATCTACTTTCACAAAAGTTTGTATAAAAAGTATATATAAAAATAAAATATTATATTATTATTAATTTAAATACAAGCTCATTCTAATTTTGCTAAAATTATCTTAAAATTACATAATATAAATACTCCATATTCATGGCATTCAAATTGATCGCAATCTTTCTTGTCGTCTGCGACAATTTCACATCCGTAAACATGCTCCGTTTAGTTTATTTATTTATTTCTTTAATTTTGTTTTTTTTTGCACATGAACAAGTAGACGGCAGTGTATAATCGCCATCTCGTGCGAGCTCTTAAGTTATTGAATAACAGGCTGGTTCCAGCCAGCACACTTGGCCCTTTGCATGTCCGTTTGTCCGTCTGTCTGCCTGCATATCTTTACATAACCAGAGGGGACTGCAAAAATCGGTACTGAACAAGCGCATAATCAATTTGCCATTAATTAAAAATTTCGTGATCTCCAGCGAAGGGAAAAATACAAAGTAAATAAATAAATGAAAACAAACAAGAAAGAAGAAAAAATAAAACTATTTAAAGGTAAGTCAAAGGCGCGTGAGTCAGCGACAGTTAAAGTGTCTCCACTTAGTGCTCGAAGTTACTGGACGGACGGAGGAGTCAACAGGCGGTTTATTAACCTTTTTTTTCTGTTTTTGTTGTTGCTGTTGCTGTTGCTGTTGTCTTCATTATTTTGTTCGCCTGCTGTCTTAGCCACGTTAACAAGAATTTAATGTGCTGTTTGTGCGCCGAATGCGCAATTCATGGGCGAAGCGGCTCAGGCCCGCCGTTAAAATGCAGATGGTGTGACAGTGTCTAACCACTTGCCATGCCACACGAGTGTGGGTGAAAATAAAAAGTAACTCAGCCAGCGGCATCCACAAAACGCACGTTCAATGAGAGGCCATTAAGAACACACAGCTATCTCTACTCTCTGTTGCTCTGCTCCTAGATAAAGTCCAGATCAAGATTGTTCCGTTGACATTTAATGGGAATACACAAGAAAAAAGTCTATAAAATTTATGAAGTTTAAGTTGGTTTGGAAAATCGATTATCTGTTTTTCTAATTTGCATTCGTGGCTCGCATGCCAATATACCCTATTCACTTGCGCTTACAGTGTATGCAAAACAGTTACGAAATCGAGATTGAGAGCTGTGCCCGACGCTATTCAGAATCATAAGATGACAGCGCAGCTACAGACGCATTTTTCAGGGTCAGTCTATGATGGATGTGATTGTTGTGATTGATTTGATTTATGCAGCTGAGTTGGCAGCCCAACACGCAGCTCTGGCAGAGGTGTAAGCCCAGTCAAAGGTGCAGCAGCAGCAGACACTGGCGCCCACATATCCCATACCAAAAGCAGCTCACACCTGCGCCCAAGCTAATTAACCTTTCTTCAAAAAACACGCACACACACACACATACACACAGAGACAGCGCGACTGCGGCTGCGCTTAAGCTGCCTTGGCATTTTTGAAATGGATTCCACAAACTCTGTGGTTTTTTACCCCTTCGAAAGCTTTGCATGTGGCTGCGCCGGCGCCGTTGTTGTCGCCGCCGTCGCCGTCGGCTCGAAACTCACCACACCGCCTAAAATGGCGACACACACCACAGCTTAATAAATAGAACTCGTTGCGCGTGGACAACACCTAGTGTAAGCGTGGCTGTGTATTGGAAGAGTGCACTCTGTTCACTCGACTTCCTCTGGCCAACTACAAATCAATATTTGCTGAGCTCTAAAAGTAATACCAAGTCTCCAATACAAAGACATCAGACAAGCCTCATCCACAAACCTCACCCTACATACATAATTATTCAAGTGCCCATTTGAAGTGTGTTTTTTGCTAATTTATGGTTTTCTGTTCGATTTCTTCGATTTGCAGCCAGCGCTAGTCTTCGAACATGGCGCGTTGGTGGCCATTTGTGAGCCTTTTGCTCGTCTGCTATGCAGCTGGTAAGTACAAAAAAAAAGATCTCTCTTTATTTATCATACATAAATACGTATATGCTTAAGTAAGAGCTGGCCACGTCGGCATGCTCGCCCACTTGACCTTTACCAGTTGAGTGAGCAGTAAAAAAAGTCGTCTTTTTTTTTATGTATTGAATTTGCAACTAAGACGACAAACAAAAGAAATATATTTGCCAGCCTCGTTGGTCGTTGGCCAAGGCAAATAAACTTGAAAAAATAAAAATAAAATAACAAAGTGTTAGCCATTAGCCACATGCAATGGCCAGCCGCAGCAGAGGATTGTGGATCAGTCGTTATAGAGAGCTATTGTAATTTCCTGAGTGCAAAAGACGAAAACCAGAAATAAAATACAAAAAAGTTAACAGAAATGAAACTGTGGCAAGAGACCAAAAGCTGAGGCTGTGGCTGAAGCCGGAGCCGGAGCTGGCCATAAAAAAATTAGCATAGGCAACTTTTGATACGATCGCGTTTGGTATCGTTTCTGTTATTTTTGGAGGCGACAGCTTCACAATGTTGTTTATGCAATACCAATTTTTTTTTTAAGTTGAACTGCAAACGTGTTTTCGCCTGCTGCTACAACAACAGCAGCAGCAGCAGCAGCAGCAGCAGCAGCGGCAGCAGCAGCAGCAGCAGCAAAAGCCATTAGCCAATACATAAACCAGTTTTACGACAGCAGCAGTAGCTACACCTTACGATGTAAACAACAGGCTCCATTAGTGGACGTCACTTACTTACACTCGCGGCTATCACCATTTCGCTTGCCCTTTCGTTTGCGCGCCGCGAGATAAATCTAAACAAGTAGCGGACCGAAACAAAAACGAGAGTTGTTTGACTTTTAGAAGCCGTTGAGACTAAACCGGTTCGCAGTCGTTTTCCCTGTTAGCCGGAGACTCGAAACAAGTGCGAACGGCCATAAATGCTAAGAGCTGTCGATTAGCTGTAATTATGCGCATAATTAGAGAATAACAAGATAACAGCTGCCAAATAAATAAAACAAAAGCTACAAAAAATGCATAAATTTACCAAAAAAAAAAAGTTTTAGACACAGTTTAACGCAAAATTAATATAATGGAATCAATTAAACTAGAAATTCAGAGAATTCAAATCAATTGGCTTTAGTTGCAAGTAAATTAAAATAAATTTTTAATAATTTAAAAAATAATAAAACAAAAAATTAAAATTATTTGATTAAATAATTATTGTAAAATTTAAAAATAAAATATAAAAAATTTTAATAAAAAATAAATACTACAATTAAAAAATAATTTTTGAAAAGTCGAAATACAACAAAAATTAAATTAATATATATTAAAAGTTCCAGAAAATTTGTTCACGCGAAGTGTTAATATATTTGAATTATTTTATATTAATTTTTTTAAATTATGTATATAGCAAAAAAATTTTTAATAATAATACTATTATTATAAAATACTCTCTAAAATATTTATCTTCAAAAAAATTCACTCAAAATAATATTTCTTTAAAAAAATATACCTTTTATCATCCAATTGAACATTTAATTTATATATTTGTTTATGGTTTCACTTTTAGCACAAGACGATAATATAGACGTTGAAAGGGAATGTACCGATCGACCCGCTGATGAGTACTTCCGTCTGTCCACGGACGGCGATTGCCGTGAAGTGTACAGGTAAGCACTTTGGCTAGGTTTCTCAGAACGAAACATGTTGTTAAACAGCAAATCACGTTGAATGATAGTACTTTGTTTGGGGATATTGTTTTGTTTAAAAATCAACATAGATTTTTATTTTAAATTTTAAAATATATATAATAAAGATATATATATGTACGTAAAAATAAATAAAGGTGCGATAATGGCCGCGAAGATGGCAGCAAACGCTTGGCACCAATCCGCTGTGCCTCCAGCTTGTCGTTCGATGTGGAGCGTCAACTCTGCGATTGGAGGTCGAATGTTAAAAATTGCGATGTCAAAGAAAGTAAGTGGGGTGTGTCCGCGCCAGCCGTTGAGCCCAGTGCCCAAAAGTATACTTCAAAGAGCTCGCCTCTGTGCCACCCAAAAAACTCTCTCCTACACACTCTCTAACACTCTGTTCTGTCTCTATGTACCTCTGTCTCTCTATCTATCTGTGTGTGTGTGTGTGTTGCACAGCTCATTTTGTGTGTGTCCCTGTAACTAAATGAACGCCAAAGCCCAAACAATCGTTGTCATTGCATTCGCTCAAACCCCAAGCCAAGCCCCACTCAAAAATAAATAAATACAAAAAGAAAAAGAAAAAAAAAAGAAACATTGCCAAAGTTCTGTTAGCCAGCTTAATGCAAATCAGTCAAGAACCGCGTGCATCGCGAATCTAGAAGAGAGCCTTGTCAAAACCAAAACCCAACTTTATTTTCTAGATGCACTAAGTCGGGCCTAAAAGAAATTCAGTGCCCCTCCGGCTTGGCCTTTGATTTGTATAAGCAGACCTGCGACTGGAAGGCCAAGGTGACTAACTGCGATGAGAAAGAGAGTAAGTCTACTGACACACAGCCAAACAACACAAATGTATTCAGCACTTGGACAGCAACATAATCAAAATATATACATATATGTATACACACTTGTTGTCTATGCATATATGTGTATATATATGTAGATATAGTGAACTTTGGAACAACAATAATAACCACACACCTAACCTCCCTAACACAGTCACGTACATACTTCTCACTTCAAAATTTAGACAACTTTTGTCACTAACACACCCAAACGCCCTCACTAGAGATTGACGCCCTATGCCAAGGCCTATTTTTAATATTCCTACTTCATCAACTTGTTTAGAGCCCCGCAAGGCGAAGCCCATTCTGAAGACAGATGAGCCCATCTGCCCCGATGGCAAGCTGTCCTGCGGCGATGGCGAGTGCCTCGACAAGGAGCTCTTCTGCAACGGCAAGCCCGACTGCAAGGACGAGTCCGATGAGAACGCTTGCTGTAAGTGTCCAAGAGTCCATGCCCAATCCCTTTGGCATTCTCATTTTATGACCTTCTCTCTTCACAGCTGTCGATGAGGATCCCAATCGTGCGCCCGAGTGCGATCCCACACAGTGCGCTCTGCCCGATTGCTTCTGCTCGGCCGATGGCACACGTATTCCCGGCGGCATTGAGCCCCCGCAGGTGCCACAGATGATCACCATCACGTTCAACGGCGCCGTCAATGTGGACAACATTGACTTGTACGAGGACATATTCAACGGCCAGCGCCTGAATCCCAACGGCTGCTCCATCAAGGGCACCTTCTTCATCTCGCACAAGTACACCAACTACTCGGCCGTCCAGGACTTGCATCGTCGCGGTCACGAGATCTCAGTCTTCTCACTAACGCACAAGGATGACCCCAACTACTGGACAAGCGGCACCTACGACGACTGGCTGGCCGAGATGGCGGGCGCTCGTTTGATTGTGGAACGCTTTGCCAACATTACCGATGGCTCCATCATTGGCATGCGTGCTCCCTACCTGCGCGTGGGCGGCAACAAGCAGTTCGAGATGATGGCCGATCAGTTCTTTGTGTACGATGCCTCGATTACCGCTTCGCTGGGTCGCGTGCCCATCTGGCCATATACCCTGTATTTCCGCATGCCACACAAGTGCAACGGCAATGCCCACAACTGCCCATCGCGTAGCCATCCCGTGTGGGAGATGGTCATGAATGAGCTGGATCGTCGCGATGATCCCACATTCGACGAATCGCTGCCCGGTTGCCACATGGTTGACTCCTGCTCGAACATCGCCTCGGGCGAGCAGTTCGCGCGTCTGCTGCGCCACAATTTCAATCGCCACTACAACAGCAACCGTGCCCCACTCGGCCTGCACTTCCACGCCTCGTGGCTGAAGTCCAAGAAGGAGTATCGCGATGAGCTGATCAAGTTCATCGAGGAGATGCTGGCACGCAGCGATGTGTTCTTTGTGACCAATCTGCAGGTCATCCAATGGATGCAGAATCCCACAGAGCTCAACGCGCTGCGCGACTTCCAGGAATGGAAGGAGAAATGCGACGTCAAGGGCCAGCCCTACTGCTCCCTGCCCAACGCCTGCCCGCTGACCACCCGCGAGCTGCCCGGCGAGACTCTGCGCCTCTTCACGTGCATGGAGTGCCCCAACAACTATCCCTGGATCCTCGATCCCACTGGCGATGGCTTCTCTGTTTAATTTCAAGCCAGAGCTTCTCTCACTTTCTAATTTCCTTCCCAAAAAAACAAAAACAAAAAAAAAAAACCAACAAGAGAACAACGCATTAGTAGTTCAACCGAGAGTCTGATAAACTAAACACAAAAACCTACAACACAAGCAATAAATTTATCTATCTATCTTCTGTCTCCCGCTGGCCACCATTTTGGCCAGAACCTCAACTCTCTATCTGCCCTTATCTAACTGAATCTGTTATTTATGCAAATCATCTTTCACTTTATTGCTTCTATATTCTTGTGTATTTCTTTTTGACTTTCCGACTTTTCGACTTTTCTCCCAACTTTCTACTTTCATTGCTCAACTTTTTGTCTCATTTCTCTATTAATTATGTTGAATGATAAAGTGAAATGGTTTTAATCAACTGAAAAACCTAAAACGTGAACAACGCCAGCAAACGCTGCTACTTTGTTATATTAGAATGAAAAACAAAAACAATTTTCACAAAAAAACCGCGCCAAAAACTCGCAGCAGCTGAATTCTTTGTAATTATATAAGTATTTTTTATAAGAAAAATATAAAAAATATATTAAAAAAAAGAAAAACATAAATAATTGCTTGTAGTTTTCATTTAATTTTACAAATAAGTTAAGCGAGAAAACTTTACTGAGATTGTTGTAAGCCAAAGAACTTTTCTCTCTCTCTTTCTTTATCTATATATATTCCGTTCATATCGTATTGAAAATTGGAATATAGAATTTATATGCCTTCGTTAAAATGCATTTAGCAGGCGGAAGTATGCCTTATAAGGATTAAAATTCTCGATGTTAATCATAACTTTTCGATTTTTTTAGAGTTAGAGTCGCCAAATTTTCGATTAGATTTATTTAGTATTTATGCAATTTGAATTTTTGTTCTTTTCTACCAAAGAAAACACAGATCGATTGCATTGGCTTCACAGAACCTTCTAGTCAGACACTTCCGGTTAGACTTCTCTCATTTATATATAGATTAAATTGTTTATTAAGAGTAGATTGTGGATTAATCAACATAGCTTAGCAAAAAGCATTTCTAGTCAAATCTACATGTTTTAGACATACTAAAGATATACAGAAGCATGTTTTTCAAACACACGTGTCAGAAATAGATGTCTCTTACACTTAGGAAATTCCAATTTTTACACTGAATATAAAATATACACAGGAACACGTTTTACATTTATTTAGGTATCATTACGACAGAACAAAGTTCCAAAGATGAACAGGCGAAATTTATATGGTTTCTTATTGATAAGCTTATTGGTAAGTCTGGTAGTTTTTTATAGATTTCTATTAAATTTACGTATGCCTATATGTTGTCAAGATATTCAATATACCTGAACTGGTTTCTCAACTGATGTCAGCTGCCACAGATGGCTCTACTATAAATAGCGGCGTCCATCACCTCTTTAAAAATAAAGCACATTTCTTCTTTACGAGTCCCCGCCCCCAATCAAATAGCACTACATCAACTGGAAAAGTTACCCAGCCAGAAACAACAACAGTCTCTACAACAGGGAAAACCGAGGAATCCATTATAATGCGTAAGCTAGCCAAGGATCATCGTGATCATTGGGCGAATAATCCCCGGCCTGTTACGTTCGGTAATCGACTGCTGGACACCAGATTCACCCAGAGCCAGCCCTATGTCCACATCAATGTGGTCTCAAATCCAAAACACCTCTATGATCCCCAAGGCAAACTGAGCACAGTTTGCATGGGTTCCACCATTCCGCATGGAAATTACAAGGTGGTGCGATGGACAGATCGACATATCTATAGGCACAAGCAAACGAGTCAAGCTTTCTACTTGAAGCTGCGGCGAGACATGTACATCAAGGGCGACTCAGAGATGTGCCACAACAAGAAGTATAACAAGTGGATGGACTATCAGGAATGTGCATTGAAGCGTAATCAGCGCCTAGAAGCGTTTATACCGAAATATCCCTTCCAGCAGCTGATCAAGGAAAAGAGTTAAGAGGCAGAATGGAGGATAGACGGAAAATTGTATTTATTAGAATTATACTACTTGATTATTAAACTATATTAAAATGCTTAATTCAGAATCAGGTTCCAGTGTAATTAAATCGTTATACATAGATGCAGTAGCAGAATATCGTGGATTGATTGACTCTGAACTGAACTGAGCTGAACTGACTTAGTAAGATGCGTAGGCTCATTGAAGGATTGATTGACTGACTGATAGAACTTTTTGCTTTTTATATGCATCAATTACCAACATAATAATTAAAAATCAATAGCTTTGGTAATTATTTTTTCATGCACTTTATTCTCGATATTATGCGGATATTAAGCCGTGTAAGAGTCTACAAAGCTAGTTGTTGTTTTGGTCTCTGATAATAATAATGCTAATAAACTATGCATATTGAACCAAGTGTGGAGCAAAATGAATCGTACTGCAATTAGAGCCACAGACGCACTTGTTGATCCCAGCTGGTCGAGGCTAGGCACATGCCATTGGGGCACAGGCTGATGCAAGTTATTCGATTCTCATGCCCAGACAGTGTACCTGAAGAGAGAGAGAGAGAGGGAGAGTGAGAGAGGCGACAATGAACAAAAATCAATACAAGTTGAAAGAGAATTGAAGCCATCGACGTTCTGCCACCTACCCGTGTGCCGCTGCTTCATGGCATCCCACGAGTGAACGTTGCCCTCAATGCCGGCGCACAATATGTAGCGACCGCTGGTCGATAAAGCTAATGGGCACAAAATCAGATTAAAAATTGTCTAAAGTCAAGGCGAAACCAGAGAAGAGTGAGCAAAGCAGAATGTAAATACGCACCGCACGACGTGAAGCCCGTGTTCTTCTGGGGCGGCTCATAGAGTCCGATTTGTTGGTCGGCACGCAAATCGTACATGCGCGCTGTTTGATCCTCCGAGCAGGAGGCGAAGCCAAAGCCACTTGGATGATACTGAAATGAAGTCCAGGTATCGAGCAGAAATACCAAATAAATGTCAACTGATTCAAACTTACGCAAACGGACGACACATCCATCTCGTGTCCAAAGAACATTTGCTTGTGTCCCTGTTCGCGAACATCCCACAGCTTGGCAGTTTTGTCCACTGAACCGGTTATGTACGTTTTCATATCGGGCGACAATGAGAGGCCAGCAATGTCGCCAGCATGTCCATTAAAGTCCATTGTCTTGACACCCTTCTCCAAGTCCCAGTGACAGCTGTTATCATATATATAATTACGTTAATTACAAATTACATATCCATTGATATCATCTCAACTTACATTTTCATATCACCCGATCCCGTGATCAAGTGTCCATCATCCAGAAAACGACATGAGCTCAGGAAGCCCTCGTAGCCAATTAGCTCTCTAACCATTTTGGCCACTCCGGATGCATCTCGATTGTTTACATCGTAGACGGTGCATTGATTGTCCATGCCACCGCAGGCCACAAAGTTGCCCGATGGTGAAAATGCCACAGTCATTACCCAGGCAGAGCGCAAAGGTATAATCTGTACCTTGTTGGCTGTCCAAGTGTCCCAAATGATCAACTTGCCATCCAAAGAGCCAGTGACGCAATGGCGAGAATCGCCAGCAAAATGCACCGAGTTGACCTTGTTAATGTGACCTTTTAAAATCTTTTTCGATGAAAAACGTATTTTGGGCACATCGCTCATGTCACCGCATTTGTCCGCCAATGTGCAATCCGCCTTCGACTTTTGGTCATCCTGTTGTCATTCAAAATATCGATTAATTAATTTACATACTTTTTCCATTTAGAAAGATTCACCTTAAACTTTTGTATCATGCCATTGATCTCGTCGTAAAGTTTTTGGGTTTCTGGATCAATCTTCGGCATGATTGTGCATTAAATAACTGCGACAGAAAAAAATATTTCAAATATCCGTTACAATGCAGTCGACCAACCAAGCACGCGCCACGATGTAAACTAAAATCGAAATAAATATTTAACTTACACTGTTATGATGATTTCATTGCATTGCATTGCTTGAGACGGTAATGCAATTAACTAATTGGATTAGTTCGTTAGGCGAAAACAAATACAAATTTTGAGGAAATATCCAAAAGTTGCGCGCGTATTGCAAACACACACTCGCGCATGCCCATTGAGCAGTGCTGCCAATTGTTGAGAACTTAGCATCTGGCAGAGCTGTAACAAAATTGTTAACAGCAGTGCTCCTCACTCCTCAATCGTAATGTTGGCTGCAGTCCAAATCAGTTATGTTGATTTAAAAATATAATATTGTTTGTTTTTAATAAAAATTTAATAAAATTAAGTACATATTATTTACCTTGCATCATAGCGCTTAACATTTTTCAAATTTTGCTATTAATATTTTTGCATTCGATTAATATCGATAGAAAATCGACATCAACACACAGATGTTAAGCGTGCCATTAAACAGCTGTTTAGTCACAAAAAGATCTTGGGACCACAAGAATTAGCTTATATTTTTAATAAATAACGCAACACCCGCCAGCCGCCAAAAATGGAACAGAGGCATAGGTACTAAGACTTACGCGCATTATGGAATCACTGCAATGTGCCAGCGAAGTGGCACATATGGCGGAACAGCAACAAACTGAGTCGCTGGTAAACATAAAACGCATTTCGGTGCCCTTTGGAAGTCAAGGTTTGATGGGCACGGATATGGCCAAAGCCGAGGATGTGACTCAATTGCTGAAACAAAAACCGCAGCACACGGGAACTCTTGGTAGCGTTTCCACCCAGGCACAGCTTGCAAGTCTCAGCAGCATCGACAGTCTCTGCGAGAGTGTGGTTGATATACCCAAGGAAGTGATTCTCATCTCTATGGTATCCCAAGAGCAGGCGCTGTACAATCCCAAGAATCCGCTCTATCGCAACACAAAAAGCAAGGATGAGAAATGGAGTGAAATTGCGAATCACGTGGGCTGGACAGGTAACTCACTTTTAACCAAGTAGAAATCAAGCTAATTAAATCTATGAATAGATGCGCAATGCAAGGCCAAGTGGAAGGCAATGAGAGATCAATATTGCCGTGAGCTAAAACGCGCCAAAGCTAATACCAAAGGCACCGTCAAGTGGAAGTACTTTAAGGAACTCGACTTTCTGCGTCCCTATGCGCTGGCACGCAAGTAAGATGAGTGAATTTCTGTTTTATTTATATATGTTGTCTATAGCTATCTATATATACATTCTAGCTATCGCTCTCGTGGCTCCCAGAATGCCAATGGTATTTTGACGACTATGACGCTGCCGAATATTTCCACAACAACAACAATCACGAGCAGCAGCAGCAACAACAACAATGCCAACAACAATTCGTTTAGCAATAGCAGCAGCAGCAGTCAAAATCTGACTATGTCTGCTGAGCCGACCAAATTTGCCAACATCAAAATCGAGGATAGAAGTGGCTCGCTCTTGGAGACTTGTAGTTTTGTGCCAGCAACAACAACAACGGCAACAACAGGAGCTTCGAACGCAGTAACGCTTGATAAGAAGACGGATACAACGCGTAGTCTAAGCGCATTTATAGCCAGACATATTCTACAGCACCAACAGCAGCAGCAGCAGCCGCAGTCACAGTCACAGCAGCAGCAGCAGCCGCAGTCATAGCAGCAGGATACCAATTGGAACTATTTGACCGATGCAAGTGGCAATGACGTTGGCTCAGCCACATCTATTACGGTTACCTGCGAGACACCGAATCCGTCGGCTAGCGATACGCTGTACAATGATTTTGTGGACTGTGTGAATGTTGGCGGCGTTGTGAATCAAACCTCTACGCACAATGCAGATGAGGAGGACGATGATCCCATACACACATTTCTTAATATCGAGAGCTACTTTGAGAAGGAACTAATCATGCTGATACAGCAGGAGGATATGATCTACAATTATAGCAATCAAAACTATCGCAATGTCAAGCTAAAGCTGGAAGTCTGGGATGAAATAGCACGCAAGCTTAAAAAACCAGGTTAGGCAAAACAAATTTATATAATTTGTATTATAGTTCATATCTAATTTCAGTCAAGCAATGTCGAGGGAAGTGGAAGGCTTTGCGGGACCAATATGCGCGGGAATACAAGCGTCTGAAAACACAGGTGAATGGTTACGTCACATCGCGATGGAAACACTATGATTCCCTAAGTTTTCTGCAGAAATATATACAGCAAAAGTCACTGTAAGTAATTCCATATAATTAGAGACAGAAGCCACTATGGATAATGTTTTCTCAGTGACGGGGACACATTGAATATGCTGATGCCCAAACATGATTCTGTGGGGGAGCTTGAGGAGCATATGGACGAATCGCCATTGCGGCATTCCGAACCACAGGCGAATAACTTGGACACATCGCCAGGCAGTTCATCTCAATTAAATATATCCACACTGCCAACGCTAACGGGTCCACACAAAGCCGAGTTGGCCGTCACAATGGAGCAACAGCAGCAACAGGAAGTGCAGCAGCCCAGCGAGCTGTGCGTGGCTAGCTATGATGAAATGGATATAGAAAACTATATAAATGGTGATGTGGTGCATGATGAAGACGATGAAAACGACAACGATGACATGGACACGACGCCAACATCAGAACAGCAATCACAGCAGCAGCAGCAGCAACAAACCGGGACTCAGCAGCATCATGTAGTTAACTATGACAATGATGAGGATTCGGTTTATATGACCGTAGAAAGTGTTACAAACGCGCTCACCAAATCGGAGCAACTTAATGATACGGGAAGCAGCTTGGAGCCGCAGCAGCTGCAGCAACAACTACAAACGGCTAGCGACTATACACAAAAGCTGGAGGTGACTACGCCCACATCGACCAGCACACGATATCAGAACACAGCCAATACACCATCAACATCTAGTCAGGCTGTCTATCCGCTCGGCGGCTGTTCTATGGCTGCGGAGGAGGATGAAATTGGGGCCTTCTTCAAGGCCGTTGCCATGAAAATACGCAATGCACAACTGGAGCCGGTGGCATTCACGGATCTGCAAATCGATATACTGCGAGTCATCAATGAAGCGCTGCGCAATCACTAGGATATCAATCCGAGTGAAGGATGCGATGAGAGAAAGATCTCGTTCTCGATGGACCTCCAAAAATGGTTTCAATGCGTTGCGCGTTATTAGTTTTTAAGTGTTATTTGAAGCATGTTTTTTTCTGAATTATTAGCTTGATTTGATTTATCCTTGTCATTTTTATAATTGCTACACACACACACACATCCACACACAAATTTACACCAACAACGAAAAGGTTTTTATTGTACATAGGAAACTGTAATGTTCTAAAGCTTTAGTGTGCTTCCAGTAAAAAGAACTGGAACTAAAATACAAAATTGTTAATAGTCCCGAGATAACGAAAAAAGAATACATAATATATAATGTGTACAATTACGAAATGGAACAACAATATAGTGAATGAAGAATATATGTATATATTTTTCGAAAAAAAGTTTGATCGTATAATTTATAGATTACAATCTTTAAATGGAACTCTAATTGCAGAGCAGTTGAATTTTCATTTAAGTATTATAGTCATAATATTTTTTTATAGAAAAATACTCTCTGAACAGCCAGAGCTACCTCTCTGCAGTTCCCTTTTGCCAGGGTATACAAAATCAATGCAGCTGACACTCAGCAGTTGATGTAGCCTCTTTGAGCATGCTTTGAACGTGGGCGCTGCCTCGTTTTGGTCTCTGTTGGCAGCATCTGTGCACAAACATTTGGACAACTGCTGAGCAACGCAGCGAACTGGAGTTGCCGCCCAAGTGGAGCACTTGCGCAGACCACCCAAAACCCCCCGTCAGTTGGCTATGTTTATGTGGTATATAAGCGACAACAGTTGCTGCTCTTATTTGGCCAAGCGCACAGCTGGCACTGGAACATGGCTGCTCCTTGGCATTGGCCAGCGGCTTGCGAAACGGGCACAAACCGGTTTAGCTGCTGCGCCCAATCAGCTGTCAGTGCGAGCGAGACGACTCTACACTACGCTGGCAGTATATAGAGCTCGCTGGGGGCGGCGCCAGCGCCATATGGCGGCGCATTGGGTGTGGTTACTCAGCCAGCAGGAGGCGCAGCTGCTGCTGCTGCTGCTGAAATGCCGAAATGTATGTAAAAGTGAAAATTTTTAATAAACATTTTCATTTTCAGGCGGAAGTTCGAAGCCATTGAAAGCTAATCAAACGGAGAGAAACGGAGCTCGATAAACGGAACCGCTCCCGCACGAAGGGGCGGCGGCAAATGTTCGCCAATTGGGGGCCACGCTTGATTGATTCGCTTTAGTTATTTGTTTTTGCAATTCATTTGCATTTCAGTTCTAAACGGTTGAGTGCGCGAGTTTTAATTAAATCAAATATGGGCGTGGGCGGGCGGGCCTACAGGTAATACAAAATTATGGGCTAATCATAAAGGGGGGAAAATTCGGATTTTGAATTGCAAATGGCATTCGTATATTTGACAATAATGTTATCAACTTCAATTGTATTGAAGACAAAGAGTTTTGATTGGAGTCGAGACTTTACATATGGCATAAAAAGCTGTAGTATCTTTGGGAAATTTTGATACGATAGAATTCTAATATTGTATATGTATCTAAGATATATATATACATATATAAGATATATTTTTCAAGTAATTTATATGCCTTTGCATTAAGGAAACTGTTGAATCTGAAATTAATCTAAATATTGTGTTGTTTTTTTTTTTTTTTTTTTTTTTTTTTAACTAAAAGTTTAGGTTGCTGCTGAGTTGATGTAAATATTGTATTCTTTTGATCTATCATTATGTGCTTATATTTTGAATATTTTAAAATAAGGCCTATTTGTTAACAAAATTATTGTTTTGGGCATTATTGATTCTCGACAATTCGTTCGATTTAGATGGGAATTTTTGTTAAATATTAATAACAATAATAAATCTTTAAAAAAATGAATAAGAAATATGTACTTTAACGAAACAATTCAAATATATTTAAACTACTGATATATGTATTTGATTTCCAATAAAAGGGGCATGGTTTGATAGGTCTAATAATTTTCTCTGACTTTATATATGCTTTAAACATGGAGAGTAATAAGTTTCCTGCATGTATTAGCGTTTTCCTTATATCTGCCTAAAAGTTTTAGCATTTCTACATTTAATACATTTACTTAAATACTTTTAAACATCTCTTAATATTTCTTATCAATTGATTACCTGGCACACATAACTTACGTATAGCTGACCTCATATACTTTTTAAACCTATTAACTTACATATTTCTTTATTTAATCTAAATGTAACGAAAATTGAATTCTATGTCGCCTTCTAGTTGCTGTCCTATGCAGCTCAATCAGCTGAACAGCTCAAACGAAAACTCACAATTTTCTGCTGCTCTCGGTCTGCCGTGTGGCAAGCAATTTCCAAGACACAGCGACGGAAACTATTTTCGCGGCTCATTTAACGGGCTTTGCCCGGCAGGCAAATAACTAAAAAAGAATCATAAAAAATATCAAGTATATATAAATATTTTTTATTGCTTGCGGGCAAGTGTGTTACACGGTTACTGCTGCCACACTTAAACCAATTTACTAGCTACCCTAACCGCCCGTCACGGCATCTACGGCGATTGCGGGCATGCCTCACTGCATCCACGCCCACAAATTGTGTCCCATATATCCTGCAGGCAAGTTTGAAGTGATAGCAAAGATTGCTGAGACGTGAGACATTTGAGCAGCTGTTGCGGGGGCAATGGACTCTTAATGGGTGAGCTCTACCTCTGCTGTGATTATAGAGTATATTTACATACATAAATAGGTATATATATTAATACTTAAGGCTCATTTCCTGGGCTGTCTCGCACTTTTCACTTGCAAAAATTAAAAGCCTCCAGCTTTGGGTCGCGCACAAAGAGAAACGAGCAAAACTCACAACGAAAGTCGGCGACAAAATGCTGACAAACTGCAACAGCGACGGCGACGGCGACTGCGACTGAGACAGGGACTGTGTGGAAACCGTTTGGCTGTTATCATAAATAAAGAGCGCCAAATGTCAAACGTTGTCCGGGTTATAATATCATAAACTAAATGCAAGTGGCGCAGAAATCAAACATGCAACATTTCGAGCATTCAAACAATTCACGATTTATTGGCCATGTTCATAATGTTGCGACTGGCAGTTGGAGCGGCTGGAGCGGGCCTGCACTTTTTAAACTGAATTGTTTCCGGGAACTGTTGCTCCAACACCAACAACAATGGCACACAACAACAACAACAACAACAACGAAGCGCTGAAAAGCTTGTAAAACATTTGTAGCAACTGCTGCTGCTGCTGCTGCTGTTGCTGTTGCTGCTGGCAGTTGCAGCCGCAGTTCGCAGTTCGATTCAATTGCGATGCCAAGGCGGCAGCTATTGCTACTGTGGACCACGTTCACCCAGCCAAAATGTTTTATTCATAAAGCAACAGCAGCAGCCGCAGCAGCGACAAGATCATCGCCGTTTGTTGCTTTTGAGTGTCCGCTGGCTGCTCACTGCATCCAGTGGCAGCTCCTGTTCCTGTTGCTGTTACTGCTGCTGCTGCTGCTGCTGTTGCAGACCCAGCCGTTGTCGGCCTATGCTAATTTTCAAGCAAACTTATCAGACGGCGCGCATCTTGCCCAGCCTTTTGGCTGTTTGTTAGATTGCCCCACATGACCAACTCACAAAGGGGTGCTAATCGCCAAATTTACAACTTGATGCTAACGCTCCAACAACATACAAACACATCTCACACACACACACTCACACAATACTTGAGCAAAACGCAAATGGTCCAGAAAACAAAACGACCGCAAAAAACTGTGGGTTTAGTATCTGCAACTGTTTTGCTAGACAAAACTATAAAAATCAACACAGCGCATAGAGCAACAATGATAGCTACACACACACACACATACAGACAGACACAGGCACTGTTATGTACATATATCTATGACAACACAACTCCCAAGCTGCCCTCGCTTCAAAGTTGCTGCCAACGACGACTTTCACTCGCCGCCCCGCTAAGCATGCTACGAAAAGCGTTACATTTGAAAAATGTACTTTTTTCACACTACCCCAACAAGCTCCCCCACCCCACTCTAGCACACTGCGGTGACAGTGACTGGCGCACAGTGGTGCAGAGTATGTCGAAAACTTTATGGTAGATTTGTGATATAAAATATAAATTGAAGGTCTTTAAGTTTTCATTTGTTGTTTATGTAGAAGCCGAACGAATCAACAAAAAATATAATTATAATTAAAATTAAGTAATTAAATAATAAATATATAATAATAAATATATATAAATTATTCAAAAATTATTAATAACATAAAAATATGTAATAATTACTTGTGTTATATAATTTAATATATAGAGAAATTTATAAATTATATAAGTATAACGAAATATGTATATATAAATATACTTCATGGAGAATCTTTGTCCTTTTTTTGTGTACATATAGAAACTCAGTTTAGTTGGCTGATGTACAGTAATACGAAGTATGCCGAATAATTTAAAATTAAAATAATATATAATCTAAACATACAATTAAATATAAAAAACATATATATATATATATATATATATATATATATATATATATATTTTTTAATATGTACATATTTTTATATACATATATTTTTTAAATTTTATTTAGTTTAAAAACTTGATTTAAAATCTAGTCATGTTAAAAATAGTGATAATGTTCAACACTATTGCAGCACTGTGCCAGCTAGGTGTATGTGTGCATAGTATGCTGGTTTAGTGGTGTGTGCCGAAAGGGTATTTTTTGCGGCCGCATTGTGTTAGTTAGAGAAGGCGCATAACACTTTGTTATGTGCGCTTGACAAAGTTGTGGCGGTCTAAAAGTGCTTAGTGCCTTAGTTTAAAGCGATTTTTACTCTGTTTTTCTATTCTTTTTTATGTACATTTAACTCCCTCTCTCGCTCTCGTTTGGGTGCATAGGAGATAAACGCACATAGCTGGCAATCAGAATTGGGTGCTAATATGGTCAAAGCGCTGCGCTTGACTGGGCGGGGCAGCTGAAGCGGGAGTAGCAGGCGCATTCTTTGGAGTCTTTTCTTTTTTCTTCTTTTATTTTTAAAATTTAAAGATTTGCACATGCTGATAGGCACAATAAATAAATCTCGTATAAAGGAAACGGATAACGGATATTTGCGGAATTTACAGACACGTGTGAGTGTGGGGGAGGGAGGCGGTTGGATGAAACAAATGGCTTCGGCGGAAGGCATTTGGCGAACTCTGCATAGGGTGACTGCGGCGCATCGCATATGTTAGACGACCCCCAGCTGCAAGCTGATAACTGGCCAAGGACTGAGCTGCTGGCTCAAAGGAAAGTGCCAAAATGCCAGGCGCGACAAGTTCAACACCTTTTGAAAAGGCGAGGCGAGGCGAGGCGACACTATTGCGATCATGATCCACTCACTCGGCCAGACGAGAAAAAACAGCAAAGAGAGGAGTATATATAGAGGCAGCAGCAGCAGCAGCAGGCCGTTTGGGTCTGGCTGAATGTCAACTTTATTAAAAGAAATTATAAATTGGTATGCCAGTCAGTTGGTCGGCACCGAGACGCGGCACCACTGGCAACCACTGGCAACCACTTCACAGGCACCGCGCGCAAAATTCCAGGCTCACACATCATTAAACGAGCAAGAAACTGAACAGAGAGGCAAACAGTCCGAAGTTTAAGTGGTTGCCCAGGCTTTCAGCCATTACAATTACTGACAAAAAGCATCAAGGTAATAATAAAAACAAAAGATATACCAAGCCGAGGGCAGCGCGAACAGTTGCCAGCAATGCCAAAGAAAAACGAAGACCTGCAATAACAAATAATTAATTGTAAAGGTAACTTCAACTAATACAAGTAAAAATAGTTAAAATACTCGCTTAGGGCACTTTTCAAATAGGCCACAGTCGCGATTCATTAGCCACAATGCGCCTTACCACCTTCGCTGCCAAAACTCTTTAGGAATTCTTTACAACAACAAAAAATCGCCAAGAATAACTTGAGGCAAAGAAGCCATCGCCTCGCATTGCTTAGCGCGCTGAGACAAAAGGCACAAAGCTCATGTCAAGACTTTTAGAATTATGATAGAGTTTTGATGTTGTCATAAAAAAATTTAATTGAAATACCAAAAATGGCAATGAATACCGCCAGACGGCCCAGATGAAGACGTCAATGTGGCTGCCGTTGCCGTTGACGCTGCCGCGGGACTTTGGCTTTTAATGTGTATATTTTTGGTAAGCATTAAGTATTTATTGCAGACAATGTCCGCCATGTATCACTCACTCGAGTGGAGCCTCCGCAGCTGCCCATGGGCCCAGGTCCCAGTCGCAAGTGCCCCAACTTCAAGCAAGATGTCAAAATGAGGCCACTTAGGCGCGACTTTTGGAAATCAACTCACGAATCGACAAAAAAAAAGAACCAAGAGTCAATGATGATGAGACCGATGATGACGATGATGATGATGATGACAACGGCAACGACAACAAGTAAGTTGTAGACCGCTTGCTGTGCAGAGAGTCAGAGTCAGAGTCAGAGTCAGCGCGAGTGGTTAACTCTTTAAGGTGTCGCCAAGACAAACAAGTTGCAGATGCTGCAAGCGCACGAGATGCTGAGCCGAAGTTTTGGTCCAGTTCTCTGGCTACATTTCAATTACTTTGTGGGGCAGCCATTTAAATGAAAATGCCACACATTTCGCCCAGGCACAAGCCAAGCACAGCAGGTAGTTCCTGCTCCTGCTCCTGCTTCTGCACACACATGTGACGACAGCAGAGGCCAGAGGTGCGTTGGTAAGTAATCATAATCTTAAGGTAATAACAGGCACATTACATGTCACATTAATAAGCAACGGGCTGGCGGGCTGGCTGGCTGGCTGGCTGGCGGTCTGGAGTTGTGGCGGGCCAAGCGTTTAAATTAATATCATAATTCATATTGCAATAATTTAGCATGTTAGCAACGCACATGCAAGTTGCCAGGACGCGTTCGTCCTTGCTTATTAATTTTATGTGACTTTATTTTTCTACATCTCTTCTGCAAGAATTTTTGCCAAGGGTGAGTGTCTGTGTGTGTGTGTTTGTGTGTGTATCCTGCGGTTTTTCCTCGTGTGCAAAAAAGAAAGCCAGCGCTGCTTGTACGTAATGAGAGTGCGACATAGGCAAACATTTACATGCAAGTCCTTTAAGCTTGATAAATGAGCGGGCCAGTTGAGCATGCGGGCAAACAGGCAGTGGTTGCCGACTGCCTAGCTAAATCGGCTCATGTGGCGTATGCTTAATTTTCTGCGGCCATCGATGCGGGCAAGTACAGCTATTAACTGTAGTTTCTGCTGAAGTCAAGTTATTTGTGTGCTCTTTCCTTGCATAGAATATAATATGTTTTATTTTGTATTTTTGACAAAGTCTTGGAATTTATATATATTTATATTTATTTATATATTTATTTTCACGTTGACTTCATAATTATTTTTATTATAAAAATAAAAAATAAATAAAAATGTAGGTAAAGAATAATAAATATATTATACAATATGTATAAAAATATCGTAATTTTTTTTTAGAGATTTTATCAGTACATAATATAAAAATAAATATATTAAAAATATATATATATATTAAAAATAAATATAAATATATAATTCCAAGTAATATTTTTATAATTATTTATTAAATATAAATATAATAAATAAAGTTTTCAATGTAACATATTGTTTGAAAATATTGGAAAAAGAAATATTAGTATGTAATAAAATATTTCTAGAGAATTTCTAGCATTATTTTTATAATTATTTATAAGCTAACAAATAAATTGAAAATAACGTAATTAAGTTAACATATTATTTTTATTTTCTGTCATTAAATTTTACATTTTTATAAATAAAATAAAATGTTAATATCTAGAGTACTACAAAAAAACATGTTTACAAATTTTAAAATATAGTTGTGAAGCCATAATATAATATATAAAATAATTTCTTATTTATGCTGCTAGATCCCCCTAAGTTCTATGAATTAACTATGCCCTTAGCATATTTTAAACAAATTTCTTAAACATCCTTTCGCACTATTTCAAGCAGTTGATATTAACATTTTAGAAAGTTATTTACCAAATTTCTTCAGCACTTCAGTGAGTTATATAATGGCCGCAAAATGTAAATGAAATAATGTTGCCCACTGCGCAGTCAGCAAGCAACAACTGTCAACACATAACTATCTTCATGTCAACAAGAGATGCCAAAGGCTTTATAATGCCGATACTCGCAGCATTGCCCCATCGGCACATCGATGCATCGGCGCAAACATTTACCAATATCCAGTAAGTGCCCCAACTCAGGTATTGAGTGACTGGCAGACTCAAGATTTTCTTGTCCGCATTTCATTTTCATTGGCAGCCACTGTACAAATGTCAAAAACAATTTAAAATGCCATTTTTACATGACGATTTATTTGTTGACATGTTTACAGGCCCATTCTCTCGCTCTCGCTCTCTCTCTCTCTCTCTCTCTCGCTGCCTGCTGTGACTGAAGATTTTTACATTTGGCAAAAGCAGGAGGCGCACACAGCTGCAAAAAAGGCCGTTGACAATCGCCAGAGAATCAGAGATTCAAATGGATGCTGGGAGCTGCTGCTGCTGCTGCTGTCGCCGCTGCTGCTGCTGAAGATGGACGCAGACAGATTGCGTGTTTTGCATAGTCAACTACAACTACGGCAACAACAAGGAGTACTTGCTGCAACTACGACAAGCCGCTTAGCACTTGTCGTCCGGCTGCTACCAACTATAAATCTGACTCTAGCGCATTGTCCCAGCCAACCACACACACACACATATATGTATATACAGGCAAAGAGGGAGAGATGGAACAGCTGCCCATTGACCAGCATTGACCAGTTCTCGGTCGGACCACGGTAGCTTCTTTTAAAACTCAATTTGCGCTAATAAATCGCCGAAAAAGCATTTTGACAGCTTATGATGCGCAATGGCGCGCGCATAAATCTTGCGACGTTCAATGTTTTTTTTTCCGCTGCTCTCTCAATGCATTTCCAGCGAAAATCGCGCGCGCGCGGCTTTTGCCACAAACGACAAAGTGAATCTGGCGCAGGAGCTGCAGCAGGAGGCGGAAACGAAGGTGAGGCCAGCGCGGAACTGACGACAACAGCAACAGCGACGACGACGACGACGGCGACTGCGATAGCGACTGCCGGCATTCGTCATTATTTGTTCATTTTTAGCATTTAACATTCCGCCAAAGCGCAGCCAGAGGGAGCGCAAAAGGTAGCCACAGAAGTCAGCTGGAGCGGATTGAGGAGCTGGCCGTAAACGATGGGCCAATATTGATAGTTGAATCATCGATATTAGATAACTGTTTGCTGCTCTATATGGCAAAGAGAACTGTGATGACAGCCTAATGTAGCTATATATATGATCATAGTTGATCTTGCTACATCTATAGAGATTTAGTGACCAAATGATGGATTAATAGTAGAAATAATCGTTGAACATGTAAATAGCCTTATCCAATAATAATAATAATAATATTAAAATCTACTTAATTTTTAAATTTGTTATAAGCAAAGAATGAGGACTTAAGTTAGTCTTGTTTTTATATAAATTGTAATCTCCAATAAATAAATAAATATAAATTAATAATATATAGTTATAAATAATATCTATATATAATAAATAAATAATATAATAATAAATAATATTTTAATTTCAGATAAATATATTCAAATGAGTTTGCTTTATTTAACTGAAAATTCTCTCAGCATTTTACTGAGATTTTTTATATAAATAAAGATATATAAATAATAATTACGGCATACTCGCCTTATGAAACTCATTAGTTTATATAAACATTTTCTATGCGCATTATGAAACTCAATAGTTAATATAAATATTTTCGATTATATGCCTTATCTTCTAATTCAAAATTAATAACTTTCTTCGGTAAACTCAAACTCTGCTGCCCATTGTCCAGATCGAGCAGCGCAAACATTATTCGATTGGACGCTCGACCGGTTCTTTGACCATCTTCTAAGCCCGCTCCATTGCCGTCGCATTGTATTCAATTCGATTTTTGTCAACAGCAACAACAGCAACAACAACTTGGCCAGTGGCCGCTGTCGTCGCCGTGTCTGCCACAAATTTCGGCTGGCTTATATGGGGACTGGGAACTGTGGACTTGCGACTGGACAGTTGCGCTAAACGAGCGCCTGCCTCGCCCCAAAACTCTAATTAATTCCCCATGGGCGAAACACTTTTTCGGCTCAAGATTTGCATAGGATGCGCTGGCCAAAAAGAGTAAAATCTGTATTTTATAGCCTATGCGCGAGTTTCTCGAGAAATATGCATCCGCTAAGTATGAGTGCGCAGGCAGAACACAGGTGTTCCGAAATACACAATTTTTCAAGATTGCAACAACTTTCTGCTCGCACAGTAGCCCGGATGGCCAGCCTCGGTGTCTGCCTGGTTGTCTCTCTGTCTGGCTGCTGCTCCAGTTTTAGCTGGCTGCTCGCTGCTGGCCCCAGCAAAATCCAAGAATTCCAACTGTGCGCTCAATTGTTGAAGCGACCCGAGCTCAAAGATTCTTTATAAGCGCGCACAAAGTCAAAGACAATCAAAATATTTGCATATTACCAATTTTATATGCAAATACCCCGTGTCAGTCGTGAGCCGCCGTCGTCGTCGTCGTCGTCGTCGTCGTTGTCGTCGCAATGGCTAGGAGGACTCCGACTCTGACTCGCACTGAGTCGGAGTCAGACTTGGACTTGGACTGGAGTCTTTTGGGGCCGCTTTGGCGGCTTGTAGCTGGCCTAATGCAGGCAACTTTACATTCCCCACTTTACACAGCAGCGCGGCAACAAAAGAGCCAGACAAAGAGCTGGATGGACGGACCCCCAGCCCCTGGCTTTTGGGCACTCGCACTCGCCAGAAAGTGGTGTGACAATCGCACGTGAGAGTGCATTGGACCTTGAGCACAAGTTCCGAGTCAAAAAAAAAAAAAAAAAGGAAAAAGGAAAACACAAACACATACAAGAAGAAACAGCCAAGAACCAATGGACATGGACGTTGGGGCGTTGAGTTCAAAGTGATGCCAGAGTTGAGGGAATCGAAGGGCACCCAGCAAAGGGGGGGCGAGTCGGGCACACATTGTTGAGATTTATAGAATCGGAGTGTAGACAAACCATATGGGCAATAAAATGCCTATTGGCGTACGCCCAAGAGCCGTGGCAAGGCCTTAAATATCAATATTATGTGAGTAATTGATGCGCTGCGGCAAGCAGAGGGCAGGCAGACAGAGAGAAAGGCTGGGAGGGAGGTAAGATGTAATTGATACTCGAATGGGTATTTATAGGAAAAGTAATTTCTCTTACTTATTGTATATTTGATTGAAGTTGAATAAATTAAAATAAATATTATGATGCAGCTAAGAATGGAATCTATTAGTTGACTTATGTATGTATTGATTTAAAAATATTTTAATATAGCATAAATATGTCATAAATATCATATTAATATTATGAACAATTTCCAGGTTGCATTAAAACAGAACTGATAAAAATAAATTTACTAGTCCACTATTTATATATTTATTTAAAAATATTTATATATAATAAAATTATATAATATATATTTAGCATAATATTATTTAAAATGTGCATAAGAAAATAACTGAAAATTAAATCTATTAGTCCACTAATTTATATATTAATTAAAAAATATTTAAATATAATATAAATATATAACAAATAAATAGCGCAATAATATTTTATAAATATTCAATAATAAAATATTATTTTATTAATAAAATAGCATAACAATATTATATAAATATTTAAAAATAAAATATTATTTTTTTTATTTGAATTTATTTTTTTTTTAATATAGTAATTATAAAATTATTAAATCAGGCACAGCTAATATCTAACTTATTTTATTAAGAAATTATATATAAATTTAATGTGTATTAAAATTTACTTTCAACTGAAAGCATTTAATGCTTAATTGTCGAGTAAATATGCAACTGAGCTTGTGTTTATAAAAAGTGTTTAATGCTTATATGCTGAAGCAATTGAATACGGATTTACTGGGTGTATTGGTTGGTTGGGTTCTTATAATATATATAAAAAATATAAAAATATATCAACTTATTGGCTAACTACTAAACTAAAATAAAATATCACTATATATATTTCTTTTATAAATACTTACATATACATATACATATATCAAAGTAAATCAAAATGACAAATCAGACACAATGAGAGCTATGTACATTCCAGGGCATCTGTCTGTCGACCATTGCCAACTAGAGCAGTGCTACTTACGTATTTCATTTGCCTCTATGACTTATAAATTTTTCTTTATTAATACCTTTTTTTTTTTTTTTTTTTGATAAATTGCAAACAACATAAATCAGAATATGAACCGACCAAAAATGTCAACGGCTTGCAGCCCATTACACGACTATGTGAGTGCTGTTGCTGTTGTTGTGCTTTTGTGTACAGCCATCAATCCATTTAATAAACACCATTTTTGGTTTTGCCAACCATTTTTTAAGCCATTTTTAATGCATCGGTCAAGTGTGGCCGCGGGCCAGCGACAACAGGGCAATTAAGAAGCGAATCAAACAAAGCGAATCGAACAGCTGACCCCGGGCGTGGAGTGGGCGGAGCGCAGTAGCTGGATCTGTCAGCTCAACCGGCTTAATGCGATTTATACGAACTGAACGAACGGCTGTTTCTCTTAATTGGTCGGCTGGCCGCAGTCAAGAAAATAAAGTTGCTTGTTCGACATGGAAAAACGGAGTGCGCTCCGCTCCGCTCCGGACCAGGCCTGGCCTGGTCTGGTCTGCTCTGGTCTGGCCTGTCGTTTAATGCCATTTTCATAGACAAGTCAAACAGTCGCACAAAAATGGCAAATGAATGATTAATTAAAAATCTTTCAGCCCAGCTTCGGGCCAGCTGGACTTGTGTTTGCTTAAATTTTTAACATAAATTGCACGTTTTTTAAATTTCAAACGCATTATTTCGAGTTCGTTAGCTTTAGGAATACGAAATGCGCCTGCCCCATCTTGTGGCCCTCTCTGGCTGACTCTCTGACTGTCTGTCTGTCTGTTTTAGCCGCAATGCAAATAGCATTGGTTACAAAAAAATATATACATGTATATATATCTTTCTGTGTATATATATATTCAGTGTAAATCAGCTTGCCTCCCTCTGCACTTTATGCAGATAAGTCGACGAATCTCGCTGTCAAATCCGCAAAGTGCTTTGTTGACTCACTTAATTTGCAAGTGGCCAAGCGCTCGTTGGAGCGAGTGAGCCAGCATGACTAGTGTGAGACGGCACTAGTGGGAGGTGGGGGAGTTGGGAGGCGGAGTAATCGTCTGGCTGCACAATTTTTAATTTCCGTCGAATAATTCGACAGCTTCTCATGGCAAATTAACAAAGCAAAAAAAAAAGCGAAAAAAAAAAACGAAAAAAACGAAAGGACTTCAAACGAATCGCAGCCGTCTTCAGAAATAATTTAGCTTCTAGAAACTGGCCACTTAATCAGCATAAAAAAGAAGAAGAAGAGCAGCGTCTTAACAGTCAAATTTAATTAAATCTAATGCTCAAACATTTGAGGCCAATTGCACAATTAGCTGGCTGCTGTTCGCGAGTAAATGAGCAGCTAAGCGGCAAGTGGCGACACCTGTGGGACTTTACTGTTATGCTCTTAGCGGGCAGAGGCGTGGGCAGAAGGACAAGGATAAGGCAAACGTATATACTCTCCCAGCTCAACTCCCTGCTGATGCTCGTGGCGCGCATCAAACTTCAAAAAGAAATCAAATTAAATGTGTAAATCAGCAGAGATAAAAAATGTGGAAAAAAATGGTAAAAAAAAGGAAATGTGAAAAGATACTTGTAAATACCAGGGAAAAAAAGGTCAAAGCGCGTTAAATTTAGGGGTCTTTTGCTCCGTTTTGGCTGAGTTCTGCCGGGTGGGTTGGCGTTGGCAATTGACACTTGAAATTTAGCTGATGAGGCCAGCTGGGAGCGAGCAGGAAGGGGATGCAGGGGGCGGGCCGGGTGGATGCTATTCTGCAATCAGACAAAGCTGACGCAACTGCAACTTGGCCAGGCCAAGTGACAACAACAACAGCAACAACAACAACCTTCTCCCCTTGTCAGACAGGCAATGCTAATGACAATATAACAATAACGGGCAACATCATTGCAACAATATGACGGCGGAGGAGTACAGGAGCACAGCACTCGAATGGCAGCCAAACACGTCAGAGCTCAGCCTACAGTGACATATCGCTAATGTTAATGGCTGGATTGCTGAATGTCGATTGCAGCTGCGATGCGCTTTTGAATGCCTTCATGGCTCATAAACGGGCAGACAATCTGCTGGCCAGCGCAATCACAGCTCGATAACTAGACGGAGGATATATAATGAACATTTCAGCCTGGTAGGAAGATGGGAATGCACCAAGAGCTTAAAGACAGAGAGTATGCTAGGTATTTCAACGTATTTTAAAAATGCATAAACCAGTGAATGTCTTCTTCGTATAGAGCAATTTAATTGTCTAGATATGTTTAAGATCATCTTGGAATATCAATTGAATATGAAACTAAAGTATGATAAATATAAATAGTATATATTTTACTGGCTTGGGCACTACGGCTTGAAAATTAAATATTATATTTATTTTATTGATTTTACTGTGTGAAACTAGTCAAAAATTCAGAATCAATTTACTGGAAATAAAGAGTAGATTTCTAACAAATGCCAAAAAAAACGTTTGCTAAGGGAAATATAAAAAAAAATTAAAATTAAGAAAAAATCTATTTAAAAAAAAATGTAGCTAAAAAATTATATAAAATATTATTGAATAAAATTTAAAAATAAAATAAAATATAAATATATATTAAAATAAAATAAAATAAAATATAAAATGTGTAATATATATTATAAAAAAAAAAATAATTAAAAAATATAAAATGAATGAATAAAATTTAAAAAACATATATATAAAATATATATTCAAATAAAACAAAAATATAAAACATGTAATAATGGAAATTAATAAAATTAATTTAAAAAATATAAAATATTAATGAACAAAATTTAAAAAACAATATATATAAAATACAAAATAAAATATAAATGTAAAACCATAAAAAAAAAATTATATTCTATATATTATATATACTTACTTATTTCGACTTCAGAAATTAAAATATTAAAGATTAATGACTGGATACAGCTGGATAACTAGGTATTCGATGTACTCTGGCGCCCCCGTAGGGAGATG
Source organism: Drosophila navojoa (assembly GCF_054131105.1). Classification (NCBI taxonomy): domain Eukaryota; kingdom Metazoa; phylum Arthropoda; class Insecta; order Diptera; family Drosophilidae; genus Drosophila; species Drosophila navojoa. The sequence goes on from NC_142892.1 coordinate 16,330,586, forward strand.
ACTTAGAGGAAAATGATAATGTTAATGTTAAATAAAATATGTATTAAATATTCCCCAAAACTTTAACTGTGTTACAGACTCTAAACTATATTGATTAACACTTAAGAGCAAAAGTGAAATAGATTTTTTAACAATAAATTTTTTACTAAAACAAGAAGACTTATATTCAATTTTGAATATAGATGATAAATACCTTAAGCCAATATCTAACAAAGATTGCGTTAATCATTGCGTTTTAAGCATCTGCCACGCCCGCTACAAATGTCAAATGCATTTTTGCCGGCTTAAACAATTTCACGCCAAATTGTTTTTATGTGGCGCCAGAGCATTTAACATTAAACATTCAACAACGATAAATTCAACAATTTCATGTTGTGCGCCAATTTAAAGGAGCTCATCGAGCGACATAGACATAAAAACCAAATGCAAACAGTTGCCAGCCGTTGCTCCACAGAGAGGGGGATTGCTGAATGCTGAAAGGGGTTGCTCAGTTGGTTCGAACTCTTGTTACAACCAAATAATAATGAGCGCAATTAAGCACAGAGAGAGAGAGAGAGAGAGAGAGAGGGGGGGGGGGGGGGAGAGGGGGAGAGGTCCTGCTCAGAAGCTAGCACAGCTTAATGTGTGTCACAGAAAATTAAATTTACGCTAATCGGCTGAGTTGTGCTGCCTGACCCCCAAGTCGCTCCCCCCACCCCCTCGCCCCTTTCTACTCCATCTAGCCTAGCCTATCTGTGGCATGTGGCAGCAGACATGAAATTAAATTGTCGTTTTATTGTTTGTCAGACTTTGCACGTTGAAAATAGCTGAAATATTTTTCATACGCAGCCGTCGCATCGCAGCGCGTCGCCTCGGCCAATTTGTTTGTTTAGATGGGGTTAAGACATTCCCATATATAACTTGACTAATCTTTTCAACGACCCCGGTCTGACGCCCACGCGCGTCCAGACCTCGACCTCAGTCACAGCCCTCTGCATGCCCAACTCCCCCCCACTCCCTCTCTCCATCACTCTTTCTCTCTTTGTCTTCCCTCTCCTCATTTGTGTGTGGTTTTTCCGCCCTGTTTTCCCAGCCAAAAAGGTGGCACCATATGGCAACACTCTGCGATTCAGTTTAGTTTACACTCTGCCATTGTTGTTGTTTTTGTTGCTGTTGTTGTTGTTGTTGTTGTTGTTGTTGGTGAGTTATAATTTTCAATGTTGAAATTGATTTCCGATTTGTAAGCTTGTGCATTTTGTTTATGTTGTTCGATCGTGGTTGCCCACACGCTGAAATGTTGCTCCCTCTCTCTCTCTCTTTCCCTCTCTCTCTTGTGCGAGGGGCAAATATTGTTTGAAATTAGTGAAATATGATTTGGCATTTTCCTTTTACTGCTCAGTTGAGTATTTCGTGTTTCTTTGTGTTTCGCTCAGTTTGCAACTTGTTGACGGATGGCATATGTTTAGCGCGATGTTTATGAAGAGTCTTCACTGTGCTTGTTAATTTTCCATATGGTGTGTATTTGTCCAAAGCCTTTAGTTTTGTTTGTACTCTTATAGTGTTTATTTCGCTTGAAATTTATAGTTTTATTAAAATTGTTTTGAAGAGCTCTTACGCAAAGTCTTAATAAAGGAATTTGTATGGACCTATATATACATATAAAATAAAATAAATATACATATAAGATAAGGGGCGGGGCAGTAGACGACTAAGGGATATTATAAAAAAAAGAGAGAATAGGATTCCTTACTTTAAAACTTTTCATATATTCCTCTGTACATATATGTACATATTCCAGCACATGTATACTACGAATGGAGCACTCTCCAAAGAACCCTTATTCAATCAGGCAGCCTCCAGCTACTTAGCAACTGCTGTGCTGTTCGTTGAACTTTTGACCACCAATTAATCAAAGCAAATTTGAACAAAATTCATTCGTGCAACATATGGCAACAACAACAAATGCATGAGCAGACGAGTTTTTGTTCGACTGAGTGTTAAGCTCCCACACCCAACAAATGCGAATGAATAATTCACTTTTAATTAGGTTTTTACAAACATTTCACAGCAAAACTTGGCTGCAATCAGTTCGGTTCGGTTCGGCTCGGCTCTGTGGCCATTATAAATAATTTTGTATAATTAGAGGCAACAGTTGTTGCCCAGTTTGACATATGATCTGCTGCCCCAGCTCCTGTTACTGCTACTGCTACTGCTCCTGCTCCTGCTCCTGCTCCTGCTCTCGTTTGGAGCCCACTTCCAATCCCCGTTCAGTTGCAGCTTATCTTGTTGACTTGCGTGGCAAATCCTTTTGGCTTGGCTTAATGCTAAGTCCGGATGGGTTTTTGGGCGTGCGGACAATGGGCCTTTTGACTACTATCTGCTAAATTAGCCACAGAGGCTCATAAATTTTGGCAATGACAGCGTCGCATTGTTTGCGCCTTCGGCAGGCCGGAGGTCACAGTCTGGCCGCAACTATTGGCAAGTTATTTTAATGCACTAAGCCAATTAGTGGGCTGCCGGCCTGGTTCATTTGCGGTCTTTGGCTTACAGCAGCGGGCCAAGGCGGCAGCCTTGGTCATCAGGCACACGTGTGTGCATAAAGTGACAACAACTTGGCGCTAGGCTCGCAAGAAGAAACAAAAAGTTCATCAAGCCCAGTAGCACTAAACGTGTCAGAACTTTTATAATATAGTCGCTCATATATCTGCGCAACGCGTCCACATAAATCCCCACCGTTGTCAGCGAGTCTCTCGCCCATGGCCAAAGTTTAAATTACTGCACAGGCTGTGCCCACTGCCGAGAGCCCAGCGTGAAAAGGGAACATGTGTGATGAATCTCCGGGACGGCACAGCACAGCCAAGAGTTGGGTCCACGCGCCTGGAATTACTTATGATGATGCATGAGCCCCCACGCTAGAGATGGACCAAAAGCACCAAAGACATGAAACCATCTTTAATGAGAAGTGATTTGGGAAAAGCCTTGAATGGCGGAAGAGTGGGGAAAACTTTACGTGGTTGAGATCTTTAGAGAGCAGACAGAGAATAAATAAAGGAAGAGAAGAAAGTAGAATGAACAGAGAAGAAACTATAACGAACATAGAAACTTCAAAAATGGGAAAATTTAATGAAAGAAAACGAAAACAAAAACGCCAAAAAGAAAAGAGAAAAGACAAAGAAAAATGTAAGAGAGAATGCAAGGTAGAAATGCAAAATGTATAGAGGGAGGGATAAAATGAGACTATAGAATATGGAATGGAGATTTGATATAAAAGATGAGGGAACAACGATAAAAGATGAGAAAACAGAGAAAAGAGAAGAGCTAAGAAAACAAAGAGAAGAGAATGGAAAAAGGGAGATGATGGGAAAAAGACACAGACAAAAATAAGAGCGAAATAGTAGAGAGAGAAGAGAGATGATAGAAATGATCAAAAATATCACAGAAGAAAGGACAATGTAGAAATATTATTGATTTTGTAGAAATAAGAAAGAAGAACGAATATTGAAATAAAAGATCAGAAGATAGAGAAGAAGGTTGTAAGTTAAGACATAAATATTTTAATTACACACATAATTTTTCATTCTTAGGTTAAGGCAGCAAATATTTACATTTACATCAAATAACTCAATAGGAAACTAGATCATCTCATGAGTATATCAAGTGAATACATCTGCTATTTCACTCGTATCTCTCTCTCTCTCTCTTTCTCTCTCTCTCTCTCTCTCTCTCGCTCTCTCTCTCTCTCTCTCGCTCTCTCTCTCTCTTTCTCTCTCTCTCTTCTCATACAATCCATATCATGTCCACTCTCTATATCTTTATTTAGCTACTTATTCACGCCCGCATCTCTAGCATGGCATCAAGTGTGCAACATGGTCTAATACAACTTTAATGGTCTTTGTGCTGCTCTGCCCCTTTCCCTCACTTGCCCCTTGTCCACTGGCATGTGTCCCAAAAAGCATGCAACACAATAAGTTGGCAAGGCTCGAACGGTCATTGTCGCTGAGTGACCACAACAAATTGAGCTTATCATTGACGGATTAACACTAAACACACACGCATAAGCAAGAGTGTAGGTGTGCGGGTGGGAGGACTCACTCTCTATATCTCCTTTTCTCGCAGTGTCTGAGGCGGGGCAGACACTTGTTTTGTCCAGCCGGGATGGACATAAATCTGCACGTAGCACTCGCCTCGATGGTTGACTAAAGCGAAAATTAGCGGCGCCCGGCAAAAGCATATTGATGAAGCGTTAAGACCGCAGCTGACCCGAGACCCCAACTTTGGGACTGGACCGGGTCAGAGTTAGAGAGAGAGAGAGAGAGAGAGAGAGAGGGACTGTTGTCGACGTAAGTGGAAAATCAATGCGGACATCAGCGGCAGGCGACATGACAAGTTGAGCCCTTTAAGCCGCAAGTTATGCCAGCCACGCACGCAACAAGGTTGACAACGGAGATCGGGCTGGAGTTGCGGCTGCTATCCGACGACTATGGGGGTTGACGTTTTTTTTTGTAACTGTTGTTGCTGTTTCGGTTGCTGTTGCTGTTGCTGCTGTTGTTGTTGTTGTTGCCTGCGTTTTTCTGTCACTTTGTGCAAATGTGTTCTTGCAAATCCTGTTAAAATTGCATTTGGAACATGTCAACATTGCGCTGGCAACCGAAAAAAGCCACAAAAGTCTCCCTCCCTCGACACTGCCGCTCTCTCTCTCCATCTCTCTCTCTCTAGCCACCCGTCGACAAACATGTTAGCGCTTTGGCTCTGTTCTTTTTTTTCCACTTTTTACTATGATTTTTATTGCACGATTTGCTTTGTTTCGTGCAATTTTCGTACATTTATTTCGCTTGTAATTCATTTCCATTCATATTTACATGAATCTGTATCGGTGAATTTTTCACCACTGCACATTTGTCTGGGATTTGTGTAGGATTCGGTTTTGCTATTGTTTTGTTTTTCCTACTTTTTTTTTGGGTATTTTTTATGCGTTTTTGGACTTTGCTTTGGCTTTTATTTTATTTGTTTTCTTTTTTTATGTGAGTCGCAGATGTTTGACTGCGCTTGGAATTGGCTCTGACAGCTCTGACGCTTCGCACTTGCGACTGCGGTTTCAATTAATTCGTGGGCGTGGCTGACTGTTATCTGCAAGGGGCGATACGGGACGGAGCAACACAGCGAGCAGGTGCAGCGAGTGGGCGAGGGGAGGATTAGGCGAGTGACAGTCGCCGGGATTGGATGGTAAGTAGTTGGCTTAGCTTAGTGGCATTAATCTGTAGAATATGAGAAACTGATAGGCATGCTTAAGGCAGGTTGCACAATGAGGGATAGTCCTGGAGAAATTTGGAAATAATCAGAAATATTGATTGGCAGGATATAGATTTTAGTTGTCGATTAAATTTATAGTTATTTATTAAAGAAAAGTTTTTAGGTTTTTTTTTTTAATATTATGGAATTATTATTATTATCATTATATAAATATATATTATTATTTATATCTAAAATATTTTTAATATATATATAAATATTTTTTATATATCTATATATATAAATATTTTTTATTATATATATATATATAAATATTTTTTTGCATAACTTTTTTAATCTTATATATTACAGAAAACTAAAGGCATTAAAACATTCGTATTATTAAATTTCCCATGTAGATCCCAGAGAATTTTTCCGTTTTGCTAAAATTTAACTTTTTTCAGAGCATTTAACTTTGACTTGGATGTACAGTTTTTTCTGTTTTTACTTTTAACAATTTATGGACTTCTTTAATCAGAAATAGAATCAGAGTGAAACATTTTTATAAACATGTATACATTTTTATATTAGATATATATATATATATATATATATATATATATATATATATATATATATATATATATATATATATATATATATATATTTTTACTGCCCATAATAAATATGTATGTGTATGTGTTTTATTTAAGTTGTTTTTTGAAAATAAATTTATTTATTATCTCTACTCGGAAAATATCCGCTGTTCATTAATTTTCTAGCAACATTTTCGTGATTTTCTAAAATTATAATTAGGCACATACATACACAGATATATGTATATATAAATATCTTATATCTTAAAATAGAATACTTGTGTCCACAAAGCAAATATCAAAATTTAACCAATTAAAAGCCAAAGCTTTGCGCGGAAACTCAACTAAATTATAGAAAATTGTTTGGCAAAATTATTAAAGAAGTGTGTGAAATGTAGAAAAAGCTAAAGCGCAGCAGCTGCTTTCTTAGCCACTACATAAATTAGCTGTCAGGCCAAAATGGCACTCGCTTTATGGCCAACTCACACACAGACACACACACACACACACACACATGGCCACGCCTATGGCCCCCTACCTCCCATGGCTGCCATAAAGAAAAAAAAAAACAACACAAAGACAAGTATTTAATTTTGTAGCGAGAAGCTGACAAACTGAGAAATACAAGAGGGAAGAAAAAAAAAAATACATTGCTGAGCAATCAGAGAAGTGGCTGAGAGGTGGCCTAGGGGTGCGGGGGCAGAGGAGGAGCAGCAGAAGACACAAGGCAGCACATAAATAAAATGAAAAATCTACTGCCAGCCAAATGCAGTTGAGTCCAAAAAGCGAGCAGCTGTAGCTGTAGCTGTAGCTGTAGCTGTAGCTGTACATGGGCAGTAGTTGCCTTGGCACTTGGTTACCTCTCGATGCTCTGCGGTGCTCAGTGAAGTCCTCCCCTATGTATTTACTAGCATATATACTAGGCATTAGGCACATAATGTAGGCTACCGGGCGGCGGAGTCTTTTGGCTGAGCGCATGCGCTGAGCGAGAGGCAACTCCCTAGCTGTCCCACTCTGGCACTCCCTCACCACCAGCTCTCTCCCTATCTCTCATTCTGTAACTGTCTCTCTCTCTCTCTCTCTTTCTCTGTCGCTCTCCTCCTCCTCTGGCTTTCTCTGTGCTGGTAATAAACCAAGCAATGCCAGCAAAATTATAAAGTGCTTGGCTGTGCTGGAATTCTTGAAATGTAAATATAATGAGCAAAAAATTAGCCAAGACTACGCCGTCACATCTCTCTCTCGCTGGAGCCCGAGGCCCAAACATGGTCAAAGCTAAATTTACTAGGCACCAATTAAAGATATGTCCAATGCGATATCATACTGGGGGATCACGGGGCGAACTGCTCGACAGGCTCCACTTCTTCGGCACCCATAAAACATGTCAAAAGCGTTTTTGCAGCCGCCTCAGCTACCTTCATTTTTTCTTCTCTTGCCACTCCCTCGTTTTTCTCAGGCGTTGGCCGCCTCTTCTACCTATCTTTTTGCTGTGGCCAAATTGCAAGCAAAAATTTGATGCAGTTTGTTAAAAAAATAAATCGGAACTCTTCAAAATCACAACAAACCAATTTTTAACAGCTTCGTTTTTGTCTTGGTTAGTTAAAGCTCTGCTCTTTATACTGTTGTTGTGTTTGTGTTGTCATGTGTGTGTGTGTGTGTTGTAATTGTTGTAGTTGCTGTCGTATTAATATGGTGTGGCACAACTATTTGGGTTTACTGCCGAGTTGACAGTGGGTTGAAAAAAAACGAGAGGTGAGGAGAAGAATTAATCATAATATTCTTTGATTAAAGAAAAGATATGAAACTAAACTAGAAAATATATACCATTTTTATAAATAAATATTATATATAATATAAAAAGCATCATATAGACGTACTTGTAATAAAAAAAAATATATAAATATGTGTATATGCATTTAAAATGAGCCAATACATAAAATTTACTAAAATATATAATTCAGTAATAAAAAAAATTAATAATAATTAAAAAATTAAATTTTAAAAATATTATTAAAAAAAGATATTGATATATTTTTAACATTTTTTTTATTTTTTGTTATAGATATATAGAATACATAGAAATTTTTAAAATGAAGTACAAATATCAACGAAATTGTTTTTACTAATCAATCTTATAAACAAATATTTGATTACAAACAAATGTTAGTTTTTTATCGCAACTTTTCTTAATTTCTTACCTGCATATATATTCATTATTATATCTAAAAATGTATTTAGTGGAATAAATAATTCTTTAATTAAATTTAGAAAATAGTGAAATGCAGAAAAAATCGTTTTATAATTTAAAATTTTATTAAAATCGTACAAGTAATTTTATTCTTTATTTCTTTTTCTCAAATTTAGCATTTCTATACATTTTTTTCTCAACAACATTTCGATGCATCCCTTCATTTTTTTTTTTATCATATCACTTTAAGAATTTTCGCCACCATCTTGGCCAATAAATACCACAGTAATATGCTATATTAAGTGTCCGGCAGACAAAAGCCAGCAGCTAGGAAAAAGAATATACAAAAAAAAATAACTGAAAAACAAAAACAAAACCGACTGACTTCAAGATACTTGCAGCCACTGTCCAGACCAACAGCAACAACAACAATAACAGCAACCAAAACAACAACAACAACGACAACAACAGCAAATAGCAAGCAGCCAACAGCAGGCAATCCAAAGTCAAAATGCTTCCCATACGGTTTATTTACACAAAACGTCCAAAGGGAGGGGCGAGCGAGACAGGGAACTGTGCGGGGACCAGTCCCAGGTGCTGGCAGACAAACAGGCGTACAATAACCAGCAGATAAACAGACAAACAGGCAGCAACAACAACAAACGACAACAACAACAACAAACAGCTAGCTCTGCAACCATTTTGGAATAATAATGCACAAAAACAAACTGACTGAAGAGGTTAACATAATGTAAATGCCAGCAGCAAAGGGAGAGGGGAGATCAACACCAGGCACCAGTCAGCCTTAGCAGGCGTCGCTGCCGTGTGAGAGAGCGAGCTGGCGCACACAGTCAAACCGGTTGGACGCAACCAGCCAATCACAGGGCAGCAACACCAGAGGCGTTGACTGAGCGAGCGACTGCGCAGCAGCTGCAGCCGCAGCAGAGGCAGGCAGCGCTGCGCTCAACGGTCTCTGGAAATAGTTGGTCCAGTTGGACTTCTACAGCGCGTACGTGCGGGTGCCACCGAAAGAGTGCTGCTGAGAGCTGTGACGTTTAGTGCCGTCGCGCGCGTGTGCTAAAAGCAAATACATATGACAAATACTTGCTCATACACACACACACACACGTACACATGCATATGTGTCTGTCTGTATATATATGTGTAATTTAATTAACTTGCATTTTGCATTCAGTGCCAATTAATGCATAATTGCATTACAATTACAATTCCAATTACTATTGTTAATTTTTGAAGTGAAAGCTAATGCGTTATGCTGCCCCGTGCCAAATTCGCCACAAATTAACAGCAAGCAAAAATCATAAAATTAAAACAAACACAACTAGAATCGCTGCAGATGGAAAGCAACGCATTTGTCAGCAGCCATTTGCCATCACAAGCGCTTGTTGTACTATCGGAGGCCGCTTCCGGTTTGCATGAGGCACTGCGTGGCCAACGTCCGTTTCCAGCAAGAGTAAGTAAACATTGCCAATCAGCCCAATCCAATCAGCCAACGGCTGCGGATCTAAGCCGTCTGCGATCGACGTGCGCTGCCGCTGCCGCCGCCGCTGCCGCCACGGCGACATATTTATGACAAATCATAAACTCAACGGCGATGCCAATGCCTTGCCAGTGGCCTCTGCTAGCAGCAGCAGTTGTAGTAGTAGCAGTAGTAGTTGTAGTAGTAGTAGTAGTCGCAGCCCCAAAAACCTGGCCGATCCACACACAAATGCTATAAATCAGCAGCACACCGGGCACCGACAACTGCACACAGAACAATGCGCATTATAAAACAACCAAAAAAAAAACCAAATACAACTAAACGAAATACACTGAGAAATATGAAGAGAAGAGATATTGAATATATATAAAATGAATATATAAAAAATATACATATGTATATGATAGAACTTGAATTTCTATATTATATTTTATGCATTATAGATATTCGAGTTAAACTTTCTATATATTCCAGAAAAGCAGTTAAGTCACTTAGTCTAATTATTCACGGTTAAAGTTCTTAGACTTACATAAACTTACAATCTAATATAAAGATTCTTCAATTTAGTTGTATCTTATTATAATACCTAACCTATCAACCCATATTATATAAAAATATATAATATATATTACAAATATTTTTGCAATATTTTGCATTTTCTAGTTCATCCATAATTAACTTGAGATCATTTCAAAAATGTTGCTAGAAATATAAAGAAAAGTATTAAGAACTATGAGAACTCTTTATGTATAAGAGTATCTCTCCCTAATTTCTATTCAATTTATATACATATATGCATATGTGTTATCAAAATACATCAACAGCTGATCTTGTTTTTTCTTAGTGTAAAGCGCTATGAGAGTCGCCTTTGAAGACAATCGAAAGTCGACAGTCAGTCAGTTTTCAGATTCAGATTCAGTTTCAGCTTCAGTTTCCAGAGTCGCATTCCTCGATCGACGAATGCGTTTGCAAACGCCCCATTGTGTGTAGATTTTTGCGATGAACAGATTTATGATAGCTACCAGCTACCAGCTACAGCTCTCCATGCCCAGCTTCCAGGTTTAGTGGATGCTGCGATTATTGTTTTTGAGAGCTGCGATCTCCGCGATCTGCTCGATCTCCGCTAGCTCCTCGTTCTCCTCGATCTCCACGAGCCACTCACACTGCGATTGCCCCCGCCTGTCTGTCATCATTGTAAACATGAGCAATGATCTTGACGCTGATGCTACAAATGATGAAGAACTCGAGATCGAAGATGAGCGCTCAGTCAGTCAGCCGGCTTGCACGAATTCAGAATAACTTGCTGGCCAACTAACTTAACTGGTTGCCAGGCATTTGGCATTGGAATCGAGCCGCTGCATAGCATTGAGTAGCGTTAAGATATGTTAAACATGACAACAATATGTCCCCAACTTGTAGATGACAGTTCGGATAATATGGGAGGGCTCACGTAGATGATCACAGGCAGAAAGTGAGAAGCATTCGATATTTATAGAACTCTTGAGGAACTCTACAAAGATCAACCTAGTCAACCAACGCTCTCTCTTTATTCCCAATTGGAAAATCTAATCAGAATCCAATCCATTGCTCTTGAATACTCCAACTAGCTGCTCAAGCAGTTCTATTTTTCTCTCTTTCTCTCACTTTCTAATAGTTTTTCTGCGCCGTTTCCCATTATTCATAGCCCGAACAATAAAAATTAATAAAAACAAACCAGGCAAGCATATTAAATGCAATGTCAAATGGTTTAATGTGGATCTGGTTTTACTTTACTCGCTCACAATTTAACCACCCGAGCAAAAGGAACAACAACAACAACAACAACAAATTATTATACAACACACCATAACAATTCTGGTAACCACAACAACAAAGATAAACAGACTGACCCCCACACAAAAAAGATGGCAGTCCCAGACCCAGACCAGAGCCAGAGCCAGAGTCAGACCATGAGCAACCCCGAGCATGAAAAGTTATGAGAGCCAGAGCTGGTATAACATATGAAATGCAATACTTTATTTTTTGCACTTATTACACTCGCTACATAGGTGTTTCTGCACGCCTGTGTATGTGTGCTTCTGTGTGTGTGTGTGAGTGCGCTTAATTTCATTTACAGCAATTCATCAGGGCGCAGCTCGACAATTGCACAGGCAACGAGGCATGTAACAAGAGGTAATCATATAGGGATAACTGGTTAGGGCAGACCTAGCCTTTGAGTAGGGAATAAAGTGAAAATAGAGAGCAGACTTTAACTAGGGTGTACGGCTATAGAATCAGCTCCTGCTCCTGCATGAACTCTATGAACATGTAGAGCAAATTAAAAGAACTTGAGTGCCTGAAATTCCATAATAAAAATGCATTTAAAAAATATAAAAGTATATCTTTTGGAAAATTAAATTTAAAAAAATTATAAGTAAATAAATTATAAATATGTACGTTTATAACTCTAAATATTATTAAAAATGCATATTTAAAAAAGTGTAATGTTAAAAATTATAAATAAATAAATTATAAATACTTATAATTTTAAATATATATATATATATATATATATATATATATATCTATATATATATATATATATCTATATATATATATCTCTCTATCTATCTCTCTCTCTCTCTCTCTCTATCTCTCTCTCTCTCTCTATCTCTCTATCTCTCTCTCTCTCTCTCTATCTCTCTAATACTAAGCATTTTACGGATTTAGCTGTGTTTAAATTGAAATACAAATAAAATAAACATAAAAAAATTCAATTAGCCATAAATAAGTTATAATTATTAAATCTTAAATATTATTAAAGATTATTAAATATTATTAAATGTTTTTAAATATTTTTAAATATTTTTGAATGTTATTAAATATTTTAAAATATTCCAAATGAATTATTAAATTAAATTAAACTCTACTGACGTGCTTAATCGAGGAAACCACATCAATAAAAATATATATTGTTTGAGGTAAAATATGGTAGAAGTGCTTTTAAATATGATCAGAGTAAAAATATTGTACAATATTTATTGCATACATATTCAACTTGTAAGGAACTAATTGCTTAAACTACGCTTTAACCTAAGCAAGATTATAGAAACGTGTTTTCTATACGGAAATAATATGGCAATGTCAATTGTGATATATTTATTAATAATTATGAAATATTTTCCGAATGAGACTTTCAAATAATTAATTCATATCGTTTGCGTTTAACATAACTTACAAAGAGAAAGGAAGATTTCTAAAAAAAAAATGCTCAAAAATGTAGTAGCATTCCAATGTTATAATGACATTAAATTTATGCAATTATAATATTAATACCAGAAAATACAAGCTGACATCTCAGACGGATTTCACTATTATCTAATATTGGCACAAATACCTTTCAAATGAGAGCCTCTTAGCTTGAAATGTGTTTCAAACTGAGAAAAATAACACTTTACCTTATTTATAGCAGCATCGAGTGTGGAAAAGTCTAAAGAAGATTTAGCTTCTAATAACCAAAGACGTCTCCTGCTCGGCCTCACTGGAAAGTCTGAAGTGGGCTCTGAGTTGGAGTGGGGAGAATCGAAATGCTTCGTGTTGCGGCCATAAACAGTTAGTTCGAGAAAATTGCCAATTGCTAAGCGTTTTCTGGTTTCATTTTGAGGCATTTTCTTGTTTTGTGGCCCGATCACAAATTGAGATTTATTTGTTGTGTTGAGCTATGTATGTTCTTATTGTTGTTGTTGTTGCTCTTGTTGTTGTCTGTGCTGTGTTTTATGACCAAGTTAAACGAAATTGGCAATTGTATGTGGACAATTGGCTGTACGCCACTCGTTATCGTGTTGTTGTAATTAAGCTATTATTATTGTTGTAGCTGTTGTTATTGTTGTTGTTGTTGTCTCCATTGTCGTCACAGCTGCTTGTCGTTTTACAACAATCTTCGACTCAGTGTCAAATGCCAATAATTCAAGTGTTAAAACAAGAGCAAACAAGAGGAACAAGCGCATTATGCAAATCCGCAACCCTCCAAACCAAATGAGAGAAAAAGAGAGAGAGGGAGAGAGAGAGAGGGAGAGGGAGCAACAAATCACAAGACTTGAAGCATTTCAATGCTCTCTAATGCAAATGCAAACAAAGAATGTGAGCTGTGAATTGTGAATAAATTCTATTGTGAATGTGCATGGGTGCGCACAAAGGGGGTGGCTGGTGGTGCCACCTGCTGCACATAAATCAATGGCAAACAATTTTCTATCGGCAAAGTTTGCATATTGCATTAAATGCGCGTACCGTAAAATTTTCTGACAAATTAGCCAAGTTGTGCGTCGACAGTGGTTGACCACTTGGACGGAACTCATGCGGCACTAGACGCCTACCCCTTCTCTAATGCCTCCCCTCCCCTCTTTGGGCTGTGTAGCATCTGTGCACGTGGCATTTAATCAGTGCCACTCATTGGGGGGCTTTGCCTCTGACTGACTTGGCCAAAATGCAACTCATGCGGTTGCCAGCACACCTCATGGCCATTGCCAACGGTCAGCTTCATATCCCCATGGCAGTCCTCACTCATTTGGCGTCACTTTTTTGGGGCGTGGCTGGGGTGCAAATGACTTGCAGTTGTTTGTGTATTTTGGCAACAGCTTTAAAGCAACGACGCCCCATCTTGCCTTATTAGCAACATTGCAGCTGATGATGATAACGATGATGATGAAGCCCAATGATTATCCCATTGGCGCAGCTGATATGCTCACACTTGCAATTTATATGGGGTAGAGTTGCTAATTTTGTTCTGTCAATGTTTTGATAAGCGTTAATTTATGGCCGCTTAATTATCAGCAATTTGCAATGGGGATATTCCTGGAGTATTGCTCGGAGCAAAGCCGAAAGGATACTCTAGCTTGGCTTAAAAATATATAGCTGGGAATGAGTTAAGTAGGTTGATTACATGGCATTGCGTTTGGTTTAAATATTGTAAATTTGTATAGAATAACTTTATATTTTTATGAAGTATTATTACTAATTATATTTTTATTCAACTTGATTACATATTAATGCAAATTATTTATAGAAGCTTTTCATATTTATATTACATTTTTTAATAAGTATTTTTGGCACAATTTTATTATGAATAATTCGAATATAATTTTATATTTGATGTTTTATGTTTATATTTTACATTTTATATTTTATATTTTATATTTTATATTTTATATTTTATATTTTATATTTTATATTTTATATTTTATATTTTATATTTTATATTTTATATTTTATATTTTATATTTATATTTTATATTTTAAATTTTATATTTTATTTTTTATATTTTATATATTATATTTTATATTTTATATTTTATATTTTATATTTTATATTTTATATTTTATATTTTATATTTTATGTTTTATATTTTATATTTTGTATTTTGCATTTTATATTTTATAGTTTATATTTTATGTTTTGTGTTTATATTTATATTTTATTATTATTATTATTTTATATTTATATTTGCTTATAATTAAATGATATATTTATTTTTATTTATTTATTTTCGCTTTAAATTTGCCTACTGAACTTTTATTTCAATTTAATAACAAAATATATTAATTTTTATATTAAATTATAAATGATAAAAATAAAGCCGGATTGTTTGCTTTATTTACTATTGTATTTTTAGAAATTCGTTTTACTCCATTATTTCTCTAACTAAAATATTTGATATAAAATATAGATAGCATATCAGATTAGATGTTCGCCTGTTTGCTGCACTTACACCTTCTTTAACAATTATTTACCTCAACATATCTTTATCCAATTCGCTTGTTTGCACCACGTTTCACACTTACAAATTTGCGCATCAAATTTTTCCGCTCTTGGAGCACATTTTGCTTAATAACTTTGCGTGAGTTTTCGAAAGCCAAGTGAGCGTAAAATATGCGCCGTATGTGGAGCTGGCTAAGAAGCTCAGCGGAGCGGGAGGCAGATGAAAATTATGCTAGCTACATGACTAGGCACAAAAATTGGCCAATTATCGTAGGTGGAAGTGAAATGAAGCCGAGGAACGTGGCAGCCAAGGGCGACATATGGCAGAGCAAGCCGAGCTGGAGGACTCTAGCCACAAGAAATAAATCTAAATATAGATTTAGCTATTAAGAAATCTTAATTTACAGTTAAAAGCAGTGCAGCGCAATGTATTAATATAAGCAATAAAGGAACAGCTCATCAGTATCTAAGCTGCCTTAAAATATGCGCTAAAAAAAGGAAAAAATGTTTAATTTACGACAAATAAATGTTAAACGGCGCAAAATTGAGAGATTTTCGAGTTACGACATTGTCGCACATAAACTGTGTCATGTGAGGGAGTGTACGGTTGTGGTGGGGGGCTGCCACCAATGGGGTGTAAAATAACGAGCGAGAATTTAGCAAACACACAAAAGACTTTGCAACTGATATGGGATATTTTGTGGAGTTTGAGGGTTGGGCTCAAGGGTTTGGGCACCGATGATAAAAACAACGACAAACGACAAAGGATAAACAGAGAAACCGTTTATAACAAATTGAGCCTGATGAGTGCTAAGCGTCTGGGACACACACACACTCCCTGTAGACAGCAACATAAGCGAGGACATGTGTGACAAATATCGCCACCCACAAAACAAAGTTGCAAAAAAAAAAAAAAAAATTTGAATTTACATACAAATTTCGTCTGCAATGCGCTGCAAAGTGAGGCGGAAAAGTGTGGGCAAATGAGTGTTAAGTTGAGGGAGCACATAAGGAGGGGGGAAACAAGTCTCGGGGAAGTATATATCTATAAAGAAATGTTGTGCAATATATGTAAAGGAATATCGATTGTGTGCATAACTATTTTAAAATTCGAATTGGAAGATTAACTATTATTTAAAAAATATGATATATTCCAGTTAGACTGTTCTATATATGCAAAATTGAGTAAGACTTTTAAAATTTCATTTGAAATCAACTCTTGCCCAAATTATAGAGGGCTGCTTGATTTCAAGAATTATTTAACTAATTTAATTATTCAATTATCATTTAGTTATGCTTAATGCTAAGAATTATTTTGTAAGTTTAATTGTTTAAGCATTTAAGAATAATTGTATTTTTTTTAACTATTTAATCATTTAATTTAATTTAATCATTTAATTAATTTAATCATTTAATCATTTTAATTATATTTTAATTTAACAAATTTTTAAATTATTTTTATTTAGGAATACAACAAAATATGATCTGATTATTTTACATATTTTATGTAAACAGAATTTTAAAGCAACATTGTCAAATAGAAATACATTTTCGCACTCTAATCCTAATAATATTAAAATTATTTAGCATCGACGGAGAACATAAGAAAATAGCCTGATGGCGCGGGATATTTTATTTAATTTCTAATCACACACCAAGTATACAAATCTTAATCTGAGCACACATTTTGATATATCAAACATTTTGAATATATTTACATTATTATATGTTTATGTCTTTATTTTAATAAAAACTTGTATATTTATATTATTATTAATTAATAGTTCACATTTATTGTCAATATATATATATATATATATATATATATATATATATATATATATATATATATATATATATATATATATATATATATATATATATATATATATATATATATATATAATTATATTTATATATTATATTTATTTCAGATTATTATTATAAATGTATTTTATATTTGATCATATTTATATTTTCTTGTACGTATATTTATTACATATTTTTTTCATTTGATTAAATATTGTTTATATTTATTTATACCACTTCTTATATTTTTATTCCATATTTTTTATTTAATATGTATTTTCATAAATTTCTTACTACATTCCCCTTTAAGCCACAGAAACTTTCTCTTACGCACAGCCGTCTAATCGTAATGCCTCCTGCTTCTCCTTCTCCTTTCAGTTACCTGACGCCAAAGATCTACACAACATGTCACTAGTCGGCAACTATAGCACCCAATTCCTACACAACTTCCATCCGCATCTGCTGCAGACGCTCAACCATGGAATGCTGGCGGCCAATGGAGCAGCTGCCGCCGCTGCTGCGGCCGGTGCTCCGGGCGGGTATTTCGCCAGCGAGCGCTCGCCGCTGGGAAAGCCGTCGGTGCTGTCGAATTTCTCGCTGCCGTCGGCCTTCTCGCCGCCCAAGTATATTGGCATATCCCTGGATCAGGTGAGCCAGAGAGAGAGAGAGAGAGGGAGAGAGAGGGAGAGGCAGAAGCATTGCTAATCGTGCTTAGATTGGCAGTTGTCATAACTGAAATTGAATTTGGTTTTTTGTTTTTGTTTTTGTTTGTTATTATTGCTTCAGAATCTTTTCAATGGCAACGAATCGTTTCGCACGGATTCGGCCAGCCCCACGTGCACGTCACACGAATCCATGGAGGGATCACAGGATTACGATGCCGTTGAAAAGGGTGAAAGTCCGCGCAGCAATAATTCTCAGGATCCCAGGGATTTAAGACGTAAGTTGGGTTTATATTTAGCTAGGGCCTTCACTCCACCCTCCGCGCCACTTGATTTTCGCAAATTTGCATGTTACGAAAATATTTGCCGATAAAAAGAAGAAAAGAAAAAAACACAGTAAATGTGGCCCGCCCACATTTGCCTTTTTTTGATCAGAATCTAGCCATATTTGTTTCAATCTAACTTTGCTCTGTGTGCAATTTTAACGCTTCACTGGTTTAACTTTGACTGGCGGGGCAGATGAGATAGACAGACGAACGGACGGGCAGACAAGCGACAGGCCGCACTTTAGATTTGTATTTTTTATTAGTTTTGCTCTTGTTCTTGCTATGCGAGCAGACATTTAAATCAATTTCACCTGAGGGTTGCCGCCCGCCCACTTGAAAGCCGCTCGGCGCTCGCTACAAAACTGGGCCAACAACAAATTGCCTACAAATGCGTGGCTAATTGGTGTCGGCCTTAAGCGCTTTATGCCCACCACTCCAGCAGCAGCATATGAACCTGATAAATATGAATGCAAATCGCCGAGAGCTCAGCTCGAACAGGGGCGAGCTCTGTCAACAAATGCTTAGCAGTGGCGCAGCTGCCGCAGGGCTTATAAGGCTAATAAGATATTTCCATGTGCGTAGATTATGTGATAGATGCACAGTTAAATAGCAGAGATCATTGGTAAATTTGTTAAATATAATATATAATAATATATATATAAATGGAAGAATAATTAAATAATAAATAAATTAATAAATAAAATAAAATAAAATTAAATTAAATTAAAGTAAAATAAAATAAAATAAAATAAAATAAAATAAAATAAAATAAAATAAAATAAAATAAAATAAAATAAAATAAAATAAAATAAAATAAAAGAGAAAATAAATAAAATAAAATAAAATAAAATAAAATAAAATAAAATATCCAAGAAAAGAAAAAAAAAAAAAAAAAATAAAAAAATAAAATAAATAAAATAAAAAAAGCTAAATTAAATTAAACAAATTAAATTAAATTAAATTAAATAAAATACGAAAAAATAAAATAAAATAAAATGTAATAAATTAATGATATAAATATAAAATTAATATATATAATACAGACATACTTTATATGGTATATAAATATGTTTTATATGTATGTCAATTTATATGATATGTTTTATAGGCGTTGGAAGCTAAAAAAAAAAAAAAAAAAAAAAAAAACCATGAATGTTACTCACTAAGTGATTAAGCTGATTCCACTACAGTTGAATCCGGTTATAACGGTACTCAAGGCACCGTCGTTATATTCGGAAGACGCTATAACCATATAAGTTTGACTGGAGACCAGAATTTTCGTCCTAATAACCGTACAGTTATATAAATACATATATAAGTGAAGTCGCTGTTGCCAGATTATATCGTATTTATTATGTATAATATACATACATTATATATACATACAGGCATTTCTTTCACTAGTCAGAGCTAAAACTTGATAGTTTAATTTTATCAATCTCGCCTGTTGCTAGATTTTTTTTTTCTTTTTTGACAAATTAAAATATATATTCAAATAGGGCATTTCATTGCATAAAAAAATATATTTGAAAATTGTACTACTCTAAATTTACATCCCAATTTATATACCCCAACAAGTGCAACAAAAGGCGACAGTTTAATACCAACTTATTTTGTTTGATTTTCGCATTTATTTGCATATGGACTTAAAAGTGGAAAACCAGTTCAACACACACACACACACTCACACACTCACATACCAGTAAATCCCCCTCTTTTACCCTTCTCACCCTGAACACAATGTCAACTTGTCTATTTAACTTTGGCTTATGCGAGTAGCTGACTAAACTAAGGTCATAAATTAATTTAAATAAATAATACACTTTTAATTAGCTGCATTTAGCAGCATCAATAAGCCAAAGGCCCAACTAGTGCAGATAAATACAGGAGACTGCCTAGGGCTAAGCACCGAAGGCTTTACGAGGGGTGTTTCTTAAGTGTTTTAAATGTCGCACAAGGCTTACTCGAACGGGAGTCGAGTTTTTTGGGTGCCTGCTGCCACTTCACTACAAAGTCAAACCACAAGCAGGAGGCAGGAGACAGCAAGCAGGAGACGGCTGTCAGCAGGCGGCACGAGGCAGCTAATTACTCAGCCTTTGCAACTTTGTTGCAACTCTTTGGCTTGCCGCCGGCACTTGAGCCAATTATGGGGCAGCTAAAGCTACCCCTAACTACCCTTATGCGACGATAACAGAAACTCATAATGCTTGCTCATTTATTCAGCATCTCTCTATGGCACTCCTCGTCTCTTCTTCTTTACAATTTCACATTTTTTTCCCCATTGGCTTCCTTCAAAGGATGCGCAAGTGTTGCAAATCGCTTTGATTGCATTGTTTGGCATTGTTATTATTGTTATTATTATTATTATTATTATTGTTATTTTTGTTGTTCAGATGATGTATTATAGCCAGCCAATGCACACTTGGAATTTTCATATTAATTTCTGTAATATTAATGGCTCACCCGTACACAAACACACACGCACACACACACACACGCAAGCTATAAAAGTCATATTTCATGCTATATATAAAATGCCTCCCTTTTGGCAGGAGCCCGCGCAATTGGCACGTGACTGTTAGGAATTTCTGGTTATTTATTTTACAATTTTAGACAAGCATATGATTTTTGAATGATTTAGACTTCAAATTGCTTGAAAAGGGTTTTAATATATATTTAAATAATAAATAAACTAAAAATAGTAAGAGATATATAGAAAAGAGTAAAGAGTTAGCTGTATTTCTTTAGAGCTATCATTTAATGTTTCACGTTTCCCTTAAATCCGATTTAAATAAGCGTGTTTGTTTGTCTATATATCTGTTCGTATGTCTCTCTCACAGTCTGTCTCTTCATTTGTCTCTCTGTCTGCCCAACAAAGCCTAGGTAAGAATAACTATAAAAGATCGCTCAAGTAGTCTCTACGTATGCAGCAGTATTCATTTGGTATTTATATTAGAGCAATACGAAGCTAGAATGCTCACAGCAGCAGAGAGTGCTTCCATTGGTCAATTAAAGCTCGCCTCTACCTGGCGTCGGGCTTAGCATTTGAGAGCCATTTAGAGGTTGAGTGAAAGTCGCTCTATATAAAGGGCAGCAGCTGCAGCATTTCTTTAGTCGCCCAGGCCTGGTTGGGGTCAGTCGTACAGTGCAGTAAATTGAATTAAGTGTGTGATCGTTCAGCTAAGCTATAAAGACTTATAGTGGGATTACTTGACGGAAGGAATAATTAAAGGACATTTTTAGAGGAAATACTTAGAGAAAATACTTAGAAAAAATACTTATAATAAATACTTATAATAAATACTTATAATAAATACTTATAAGAAATACTTATAAGAAATACTTATAGGAAATACTTTTAGGAAATACTTATAAGAAATACTCAGAAGAAATACTTATAGGAAATACTTAGAGAAAATACTTAGAGAAAATACTTTGACGAAAGACTTAGAGGAAATACTTAGAAGATATATTTAGAGGAAATACTACAAATAGGAAATACTTAAAGAAAATATTTAGAGAAAACACTTTGACGAAGGACTTGGAGGAAATATTTAGAAGAACAAATTATGAGAAAAACTTTGAAGAAATACTCTAAATATATACTTTGATGAAATACTTATAAGAAAAACTTAGAGAAAATACGTGGAAGAAAAATGTAAAGAAAATACTTAGAAGATAAACTTAGAAATACTAAAAAAAAGCTTGGAGGAAATACTAAACAAATATAGAAAATAACAATAAATAATACAAATCTAAATTCAATAAATTTAGGGTATAAAAGTAAACATAATTGACTTTCTAATTAGTATCAACTCCATATTTCATTTTAATATATGCTCACATCTAAATAATATTTTAATTTATGCAAAACTCGCAGCGAGAACTTCAAATGTTTGCGCTCATCCCTTTCCGGCCGAAATTTGTTGGCCCGTCCGTTGACTGTTTCTGTCACTGTTATCCGCGGTTAACCCAACGCATTCAGCATATTATGTTGCCAGTATTTTTAGACCAAAACATTTGCCATGCCAAAGCAATAACAATAGCAACACCAACAACAACAACATCAGCAGCAGCTAGCATATTAAATTTTATTGTAATAATATTTTAATTGCTGCCACAGTCACGTGCAGAAGTTTCGACTGGATGTGCAAACAGTTTGTATTTATTGTGGTTTGTTCTGCCCACTTTTTTTTTGCCGTGTACGTGCGGCTGACAGCTGAGCTGAAGCCGAGTGGAGCTGCGTGGAGGAGCTGTAGCTGTAGCTGTAGCTGAGCTGAGTTCAGCAGGACAAGAGCAGCTCAGCAGCAAATCCCTTGGCCCATGGCCCTTGGCCCCATCAAGTACAAATAACGAGCGCCAATTAATTTGGGCTAAGTACGTGTTAAAAATGTGTAGCATGCAATTAGAAGTTGGCCAGCAAATTTATGGGGCAGCCAGGGGCGGGGGATTACGTACGATTGGGCTTAGGAATTTTTGTATTGAAATCAATGCGCGTAGCTGGTGGAATTTCAATTTTTATTGCCATTTGGCATTTGGCATTGCGGCGGCTTTGATTGATGAATGCGGCATGGCTAATTTCAGATCTGCACAATGTGAGCAAAGCGCATACGATTGCCTCCTCCTCGACAGCATCCAGCAGCTCGTCGTCCTCCTGCTCGACCAGCTCGGCGGCAGCGGCAGCGGCGGCAGCAGCAGCAGCCATTAGCTCGGCGGCGGTGGCTGCGGCCACCAGCAGCGCAGTCGTCTCCATGGCCACGCATTTGGCCAGTGCGCATCAGTCGTCGCCGGGTCACCATCATCCGCATCCACATCCGCATTCTCATCCGCATCACGGGCATCATGTGGGCGCCGGCGGCGGGCAGCTGCAACCGCCCACGCACCACCATATGGTGCATGCCCATCCACATCCGCTGACCCATCATCACGCCGCGCTGGCCAGTCTGGCTGGACTGCGTGCGATGCCGGGTGGCATGAGCCTGGTCAGCGGTTTGCAGGCGGCGGCTGCCGGTGGCGCCATACCCGATCTCTGTCCCGTCTGTGGACTGAAGCTGAGCCCCGAGGAATGGCACACGCACTTCCTCACCGAGCTGGACCGCCTGTACAAGCTGAGCGCCGGCTTCGAGCGCGCCAATCTCCAGGCCACCTACATGTTCGCACCGCCCTGCCCCGCCCAGGAGAACGCCATACGCACCAGCCACAATCGCTGGGAGGTAAGTTGGCCAGAGGATGACCCTGAGTGAGAATGGAATTTCAGGTATTTGTGGCCTTTCAGACCTTTCAGCGCATTCGCAACAATCGACAGAATAGACTGCGGCTGAAGGTGCGCAAGCGTAAATACGGCGAAATGTACATGATGGAGAGTCTCTACTGTAGTAGTTGTCCCATATGCAAGCGCAAGTATGCGCTCGAAACAGGGAAACTGCCTCCAGAGGTGGGTCAATCCCTTCCCAATCTCTCCATCTCTATCTATATTCATGATAACTCTGCTCTGCAGGAGGACACCAAGATGCAGGATGAAATCGAAACGGTGGATGTGGAGAGCTGCAACGATGATGTGCCGGACTCTGGCTCGGAGCTGCCAACGGCAGCTGGTGGTGCAGGTGCCCTGACGCCCAACATGCCGCCCTCCAGCATGCACAACTCGAACGCCCAGCCGGGCAAATTGGATGGCATACTTTATCGCACGGCGTGCGTTATTAACCAGAAGGATGCGCATGGAGATGAGCAGGATGTGAGCACCAACGTGACGGCAGCCAGCAGCAGCAGTGTCAGCTGGTCGGGCGAGACAACGGCCAGCACTCAGGCGCACATCAGCGGTAAGTCGAACAGTCGTTTCGGTCGGGGGAGGGACGATAATTGATCCTTGTACACTTGTCCCGGTACAGTGAAAAACGTCAGCGAGCTGTCATCTACCACACATCACTATTACAATGCGGACTCCTGCGGCGTGGGCGTGGCTGAGCATAGCAGCAGCGCCAACAGCAGCAGTAACAACAACAACAACAGCAGCGGCAGCAACTGCAACAACAACAAGGAGCTAATGATGGATACGGCCATGTGCCAGAACGACAGCGATGAGGATGTCATTGTGGATGACGATGAAACTGTGAAAGTGACGACCAAGTCGCACAGCTTTAAGCGACGGCTGGAGGATAATGTGGCGAGCAGCCGGTAAGCATAGCTCGGCTAATTAGCCATAGAGTCAATCCAATTAACCGCATGCCGTCTCATTCTCTCTCAATCTGTCAGCAGCTTGGAGAACATTTCACCCAACGAGGAGCGTCCGCGATCGGAGCCACAGGTTAGCAGCACCGACCCCGGACCAATGGACATCTCACACAGCAACAACAACAACAATAACAACAATAATAACAACAACAACAACAATACGACAACTGCAACCAAATATGCGGAGTCCATGGAGAACAGTCTGTCGCAGCTATCGTCAATGGGCGTGCCGGGATTAACACAATTGGACACAAAGGTGGGAATTAGTTCGGATTTAAAACCGGACGATGAAAACAAATGTTTCATTTGTAAGGTAATTTCTCAGTTTGCTTCAGTTCAATTTTTTGTATGCGCCTTCTCGCTTCCACCACTTGTTTCTTCAATGCACTATTTTTGCAAGCTTTACACACACATACGAGCTCTCACTCACTCCCTTCTGTTTTCTCCGTACGCGCTTGCACTGCCTAACTCTTCTTTGCATTATTTTTGCAAGCTTTACACACACACGCACACACACACACGCTCTCACTCACTCACTCCCTTCTGTTTTCTCTACACACGCTTGCACTGACTAACTCTTCTTTGCATTATTTTTGTAAGCTTTACACTAACACACACACACACACGCTCTCACTTACTCACTCTTTCTCTCTCTTAAATTTCGTCATTTTGATCCGTTCTCTTTTCTCTGTATGCGCATCCACAGCCTAACTAATATGTGCACACTCTCTTTTTTGCACTCTCTTATACACTATCTGATTCCCGTTCTCTCTCTCAGTTTAATTATCACTCTAAGCTATGTTCTGCTTTGTCTATCTACTCTCTCAAGACAGGCATAAAGGATCTCAACACAGATGCGTTTCTACGCGGACGCAATTTCTATTTCCATCAGAGCTGCGCCAATGTGATGAGCAGCTATAGGCTCAATAAGGAGCTGCTCAGCCAGGCGCAGGCACAAAGGGAGGCCAATGCGGCGAATGCGGCGAATACGCCGCGCAGCTTGTCGCCATCGCCCGCACAGTCGCCGCAGCAGAGCGCTGCCACCCCGGCCATGGAGTAGACGGCGAATTGAGCAATCAAAGCGTGAATTTATTACAGTTAATTAATTCAAATATTGTGGTAGCTAATGAAACAAGTTAAGCGAATATCATGTTTAATTGGGCATGTCAAACGCTCGCCCCAAAGCGGGCAACAGTTTTTGTCTCGATTCCTTTCTGCGGTGCTGCCCAAAAGCGAGCAACCAATTATTTCTAATAATATTTATTTATTTTGTATATTTTTTCACCTATTCGCTGTGTAAATTTGCGAAATCGAATTAAATTTTTTTTTTTTTTTAATTCTCGAAGTTAACAAAATTAATTTCCAAATATCGATGTTTAGTGCAATTTTTGCGTTGCCTTTACGACTGTTTACCAAGCAGCTCGACATAAATATAATTTTCTTTGTTTCTTAGTACTCCAAATTCTTGAATGTGCTATAATTGTTAAATACAAATGAAATTAGTTATCATAACTAAGCCAATTAGTTGTACATTTTAAGCGTAAAATATTTATGAAAAATCAACTAAATATATTAAAATACTAACAAAATAAATGTGTTCCGTTTAATTTAATTGGAGATATATATAGAAATACTGAAATTAAACATTAAAAACTGTTTACGTTATCATTAATCTACCCCAAATTGCCTACATTATTTAGATTGGACTTATTGTGTGAGGTTAATAGTCCTCCTTTGACACAACTGATAAAAAACCGTTCGACATTCAAAAACAATAATTTGTCACCCAACATAATATTTTTGTTTATTTAAAATTCATTAACCATTCATTCGAATACACATATTATCAGTTAATTCGTCAATTAATGCAAACAAACACATTTCTATATAGTTTTCACTGTGGATTGTTTAATCGAACTTTTCAAACATCTGTTGGTGACAAAAGCTTTATTGGAACGAATATAACTGCAATCCTCTAGATGCGGCTGAGCTTTGAAGCAGCGTTTGTGTTTAAAGCTCTAACAATTTACATGAATACAGCAACACCCACATGTGCTTAGATTTCTATATGCAAATATTATATAGTCGAATGGCGCTGATGCCCTGTAAACAATCAAAATTATTGATGTGCGCTGATTATAAAAAGAAATATATTTATAAGGCATAAATAAATAGAGATTAAAAGGCATTCCAAACAAGTTCTTTTTATTTTTTGTATATATATGTATATTGCTTACATTATTAAACATTACATAATTTAAATTAACTATCAATAGTGTTTATACCCCTTTAAACCAGCTCAGTGCACAAAGGGTGTCTCTAGCACACTGACCAAAAGCTCTTGGCACTCGCAGCCAGCTTAATTGAGTAATGGAAAATTTCTGCTGATAGCTGTACAGCAAAATACCATAACAATAACAGCAAAAACAGCAACAACAGCAGCAGCAGAAGCAACAGCAAAGCATCAATTGAGTTATTTTTAAACATATACGCATACATAAGTAAATTCCAACATGTATCCGTGCATGTGTGTGCCCCGGCATTAAAAACCTTTAGCAGATAACACCAATAAGTCATTCTAAGCTAAGCTGCCAAAGCCAAGACGAGCAAAGAGTGTTAAGTAGCAGCACTCTCTTCCCCCCTCTCACACTGTCGCTCGGTCCACTCTCTCAGTCTCCGCTCTCGCTCGCTCATTCCACGCAGGGGGCCTGCTCTAAAAAAGCTTATCGTAAATCGTGTGACTCGTCAAAAAGTAAGAGAATAACGCGTTAGGTATAAATAGCCGGCTGTCATTGCGAGCGAACTTTCAGTAAGCCGCTGGCAGCGATCAAGTGTGAAGGTGACAGATCCGCTAAACGTATTTTAATTGTACATCAATTGAAGACCCTATCGAAGATGTTCTCCAAACTGAGTACACGTGGTATTGCCAGCCGCTTGAGCTGCATGGCACAGAAATCACAGCCCAACGAGACAACCCCAAAGAACACCAGCCGTTCCGAGGCGGTCTTTGCACGTGAACAAAAGTATGGAGCACACAACTATCATCCGCTGCCCGTGGCCCTTAGCCGCGGCGAGGGCGTGCACGTGTGGGATGTGGAGGGCAAGCGCTACTACGACTACCTTAGCGCCTATTCCGCAGTCAACCAAGGTCACTGTCATCCCAAGATTATTCAGGCACTCACGGAGCAGTCAAAAAAACTAGCACTGACGTCACGGTAAGTGAAACAACCAAAAATACAAAGAAGAAGAAGAAGAAGAATAACAAACAATTGTATGCTGCTGTGGGACGTGCCCCCCTTTAAAGCTTATCGGAGCACGTTGCCTCAAAGCTTTATGAGCTTTATTTTTAAACATTTTATTGAACTTGATTTTGTTTGCTCGTTGTTGTTGTTATTGTTGTTGATATTTTTGAATTATTATTGTTGCTGTGTGCCCAAATTGGCCATTCAGTACAACTCGTAATCAATGTCAAGTGCCTTTTTTTTTGTGGTTTTTAACCGTGATAAAACGTTTTTGTTATCACTGATAAAAGGGCAGCTTTATGTTGCCAACTTATTTAAATTGGGGCACAGCTAGCAAGAAAATGGTTCAATATTACAATTACAAAAATGCTTTAATCTATTAAACAAAACTATAAAAACAAAAAATATAAATTATCAAAGTTATTTTTTGCTTGTTTTTAAGTTTTTGCCGTCCGAGTCTAATGTGTTTAGAGTCAGATTAAAAGAAATTTAAAAATATATTCTTACAATCTAATCAGAAGACTTCAAGCTAAATTTATAAATAGAACACAAATGAGTGAATTAAAGAAAACATAAATTTTCGTGACCTTCCCAATCCCAAAATTGGCAGGAGTCTAAATTTTCGATAATTCACATAATATATTAAACAGTTTTATCACACTAAAAATAAATATAGAAAAAAACTTTTGCATATAATAGAAATAAATGTATGATCATTGGACTTATCAAATATATTAAATCAAAATGGTTATTCTCACTTATATATTATAAATAGCGCATATACAATTAACAATTAAAAACACTTGAATTTTTAAAGAGCTGCAAATAAAAAACCCTCAAGTCGCTTTAAATAGAACCATCTATAAACCATTTAATTGCTCGTAATGACCCAACTTACTGAAATTTTTCGATCGAAAACCAATTATAACCGAAAATCGCTCAAGAAATATAATTAATTAATAATGATGATTTGTAGAGTGCAAATTGGCGATGTTAAACAATTTCAGAAAAGCTTGATTGGCGGCTTAGCGTTAGGGGTTATCAATATAGCGAAATATCAGGACTGGATTAACACATCAGATTTGATTTTTGCGTTTGAAGCCATGTGACTGAATCTGGGATATATATATAAATTTTATATACTATTGATGTTTTTTATTTTCTTTAATATATACGATTGTGCACTCTGTTATTCTATATATGTATAAAAATATACTCGAAATATGATCATAAGGAATGACCAAGTGTGAGAACTGCAGCGCAAGCATTTTAATGCCTAGGGATGCCTTTTATATATTTAATAAAAAATGATATAATATTCAGCTCTTATTATTCCTCATTTTAATTTTATTTATTTTCTTATATTTTATTTTATTTTTGTCTTCTTATATATTACTGATTATATAGTTGTTTGCATTTATCCAATCTTAAATCTTAAATCAACATCTTCTGTTCTCCTTTCAGCGCCTTCTACTCCGATGTTCTGGGCGAATACGAGGAATATATTACGAAATTATTTGGCTATGACAAGGTGCTGCCCATGAACACTGGCGTGGAGGGCTGTGAGACGGCCTGCAAGTTGGCTCGCAAGTGGGGCTATGTGAAGAAGCAGATACCCGAGAACAAGGCCAAGATCATCTTTGCCCGCAACAATTTCTGGGGACGCACATTGGCGGCCATCTCGGCATCGAGTGATCCGAGCAGTTATGGAGGTTTCGGTCCATATATGCCCGGCTTTGAGCTGATCGATTACAATAATGTGGAGCAACTGGAGAAGGCGCTGCAGGATCCCACGGTGTGCGCCTTTATGGTGGAGCCCATCCAGGGCGAGGCGGGCGTCGTGGTGCCGGACGAGGGCTACCTGCGCAAGGTGCGCGAGCTGTGCACCAAGCACAATGTGCTCTGGATCGGTGATGAGGTGCAGACTGGACTGGCGCGCACCGGGCGCATGCTGGCCGTGGACTATGAGGAAGTGCGTCCCGATATACTGATTCTGGGCAAGGCGCTCTCTGGCGGCGTTTATCCCGTTTCGGCTGCGCTCTGCAACGATGAAGTGATGCTGTGCATCAAGCCGGGCGAGCATGGCTCCACCTATGGCGGCAATCCGCTTGGCTGCCGTGTGGCCATCGCCGCTTTGGAGGTGCTCCAGGAGGAGCGTCTGGCCGAGAACGCCTTCAAGATGGGCCAACTCCTGCGCAAAGAGCTCTCCAAGCTGCCCAAGGAGGTGGTCTCAGTGGTCCGGGGCAAGGGTCTGCTCAATGCCATTGTCATTAATTCCAGTAAGTTGAATCTTCCCTCTCCCAATCTTCATTCATCTAACTCTCCATCTTTGATCTTCCGTAGAATACGATGCCTGGGACGTTTGCCTGAAGCTCAGGGACAACGGCTTGCTGGCCAAGCCCACCCACGGCGACATCATCCGCTTCGCCCCGCCTCTGGTCATCAATGAGGCCCAAATGCTGGAGAGCATTGATATTATCAAAAAGACCATTCTAAATATGTAAAAATCTTAATATTATTTGTAACTATAGCATTTAAAATATGTTTAGCTATGTAAGAGCATTTATGAATAAGTCTGAGAAATATATATATATTATTTGATATGTTTTTTAAATAATATAATTATAATGTATATGCAAATTTTTGATAATAAAAGAGTTTTTAACTTGCAAAATGAAGTTAAAAAGGAATTGTATTATAGAGAGAGTGGAATATGAAAAGGAGTAAGAAAAGAAAAGGAAATAGACTTAGATGGAAATAAAAGAGCAGGTGAGTGGGTATAAACCATTCCGTATAACTGTGTATATTATAATCGACTCCTGCTAATCCTCGTCTAAACCTTTCCACGTAATTCAAAGAATAATGCAATTCATAGCTTCAAGTTGACTAATTTGTAACTCTATTTTATATAAATTCTCTTATAACAAGTTAAGTACCTTAACGAAAGAAAAAACCCTTCTAAAAATTGTGCCAATGGGCGTTTCAAAAACATTTTGATTTCATAATGCCAATAACAACTCAACCCCACTTCACCCCATCTCTTCCACTCTCTCTCTGTCATTCTCTGCTCACTTTCTTTTCGCTGGTGAGTGTGTCAACATTAAGATTGGCATTCCAGATTTTTTAATTAAAATATAAAAAGACCACAGTGGATGGGAACGTGACGCGGTCGTTAGGCAATAAACTTGGACACCGCGCATCCTGCACG
Organism: Drosophila navojoa; assembly: GCF_054131105.1. NCBI lineage: Eukaryota > Metazoa > Arthropoda > Insecta > Diptera > Drosophilidae > Drosophila > Drosophila navojoa. Next base: position 16,361,288 of record NC_142892.1, read on the forward strand.
GGACAATTACAAGGCGGAAAATGTCGCAACATTTTCGTCTTATCTTCAGGACTTTGGCACTTTAAAAGAATAAGGCAGAAAAGCATAAAAAACGAATTAACACTGGAATGGGCCAGGGGCAGGAGCAGGAGCAGGAGCAGGAGCAGGGTTGCTCAGCTGGCCAAGGACTGCGAAAATGTTTGTCGCCGCTTATCGCACGGGTGGCAACGGCTGCTCCAAAGGATGCGCCAGCTTCAGACAAAACCTATAAAAAAAATCTAGAGAAATCTTGATTTTTAATTTTAACGCTTTATTTAATTATGTGAAGCGCCTGCTGAGACTGAGGCAAACAACGACAACAGCAACAACAACAGCAGCAGGAGACGCAGACATCTTCAAGTTTGAAGTTGCAAAGTTCGCTGCTAATAAAATGCTTAACTTGTGTCCTGTCTGGCAATAAAACCCACAAAAAAATGGGCTAAAAATTGCATTTTTTTCCGCCACTTGCTCCACTTTCTCTCGCTTTTGTTGTTGTTGTTGTTGTATTCTTTCCTATTTTTAATAAAGACATCAGCAGATGGACGGCGATAAAATGCCAAAGATTATGGACAAAAGGCAAAAGGACACGAGTACCCAGTGCCAGGACAAAAGGCAGCCAAGCGGCGTGTGGTTTTTGACACCACCTACCCAACACACACACACACACGCACACGCACAGCAGACAGTGTCCTTTTTGTGTGCCCGATAAGCCTCGGTCTGCATCTTTTCCATTCACATTCAAAGCAGCCTGAAAGACGTTGCATTAACCCAGAGCTGAACTCTGAGGCAGCTTTGATTTAGTTGACCCTTAGCCCCCGCCCCGTGGCACAAGTTTGCTTATCGCATTGCTTTTTATGACCCATTCGCACTTCGGGCTGCTGCTTAAGTAGTATTTTATTTTTTTTTTTTATATTTTTTGCTAAATGGCCAAAGTTTTAATTAGCTAAGCAGCTTCTGTTAAACAGTTTCTGCTGCTGTCCTGCTGCTCTCCTCCTCCCTCCGCACCTGCCTTTCTCCTGGCTCACTGCGCTTGTTATTTGGCATATCGCTTTCAATTGCTTTTCAATTGCTGTCAGCAAATTGCAGCAGCAACAATAAAAATCAAATACAACGCGATAAAAATCACAAATCGAAACGCTTGGCGCCGTCGCCCCCTCCCAGCCGAAAGGCAGTTTCTGGCACCTTGTTGACAGCTCGAACAAATGGGGCGGCAAGTACAAAAAAAATGGGGGAAGACTTTCTTGGTGCGGGATGTGATGTACTAGGGAATACTCTTCATTTGAAATATTGCAACTGTTTATATAAATATATGTATATATTTATAAGGAAATGTCTTAGCTAGGATTAAAAATAAATTTTAAAATATATTATTCAAAATATTTTAAAAAATTAAAATAAAAAATTATTATTTAAATAATTATTTGAATTATTAAAAGTTTGGCCACTTTATAGGAATATATTTATATAAATACATAAAATAAAAAATGTTTGACATGCAAACTTCTTAATTAAAATAAGGAAATGCTGTCCATGCAGGTTGGCATATACAGTTTGGAGCTTAAAATCCTTAGCCAATATTCTCATATGCAAACAATAACAAAAATGAAATAGTTTTGCAAAAACAAAAAATATAAATATATAATAATTTGAAAAAAATGATCAATTCATAAACAAGTAATATCAAGTATAAGGAAATATACATATATACACTATAGATAAGTACCTTTTATAATATTTAAATTATTTATTTTATTTTATTTTACTTTAGAATCCATTCGACTACTTCATCCTATCTTCTTCCACTTTCACAACAAATTATTAGGTAAAACTCCAGCGACTCTCTTAGTTCTCATTGGGCCATTCAGCTGCAGCTTTATTCACCAATTTCTCATTTTCTACTCTCAAATATTATCTTCTATATTTAAACTTTGCTACATCTTCAATTCAATACATGCATACAGCATTCGTATTCTCCACTCGCTAATAGTCTAACAAACTCTAACCACCATGTTTACAGGGTATCCCAAATTGTTGCCTACTTATGAGCGTCGCGCTGGCTGTCACCTGTTGTGCCTGGCCTGGCCTGGCTTTATGCTCTGCCCGTTGTAAATCTTTAAAATCAATATGCAAGTGACAAGCAGCTGAGCCTTGAGCCTTGAAGAATAAACACCCCGTAGAGGATGGGGGGTGGGCGGGGGCGTACAACTTGTCAGGTGATATGGAGGTGGGCGCAATGCCAAGGGTCGCATTAAGTAGGCATGGTTAGCTGCGAGCCGAGTTGATGGTTTGTCGCGCAAGCTTTTTGGCTTGAAGCCACAGACTCAGACTGGCAAAGTGAAATGGTTTAGATTACGTGGAAATTGTCACGGAAAATTCGGTGTAAGCGGAACAATCATCGTTGGCATTAAGAGAGAATTTAAAGCTGATGATAAAAAAAATAGTTGAACGTTAAACATAAGCATACAAATTTACAATTATAGTTGTTAATAATTTATAATTTGCAATTAATATGGTTGAATCAATCAATCTCGATACGAATTATATAATTGTTTAAATTTATTAGATTTTAAGAATTGTAATGCAAATATGCAAATTAGGACAATTTAAAATGTTAGATAATTAAATATGTAACACAAAAATAATAACAACAAAAAATAATAATGAAAAATAAATAAAAGCATAAAATAATTATAAATAACAAAATAAAATAAATAACAAAATAAAATAAGAAAGGCAGTACAAAAATATAAATGTAAGCTTTGTGTACATTTACATTTCTCTAATCATATGTTTGTGAGTTTTACATGCATATGTGGGCCACATATCGATAAACACAAATAAATTATCGGGGAGATCAGCTGATAAATAAGAAGATGAAAAAGAGAGATTTGTGATACAAGTGAAGTTAATGAGCTTAATAATCAATTAATCAATATTAAACTACTTTAAAAATAATTAGATTAATCTTAAGTTAAAAAAAATAATTATAATAATTAATAATTGAAGTTCAATGGAATGCATAGGAGCATAAACATTTAATTGTTGATTCGCTTATTTTAGGTTAGTAACCATGTGCTATTATCTTTTCGTTGTAATAAAAGAACGCTTATTTTAGAAGAATCAAATTGTGTCGTTGCTCCAAGGGAATACCAACGTATTATAAATCAACAATTAGTACGTTTATGGGAGAATAATACAAACAAAAAAAGCACACTATGGCAAAGCTACAATTTGGGTTTGAATTGGCTGCTGACGAAGATCAAAAATCAAACACTATTCTAATAAAATCTATAACAGACGAAGATGGGAAGAAATACAGCATTCCACAAAATTACCAATCATGCAAAGTTCACCCTGAACTTATGAAGTTACCAGAATTCCGGAACGTTGCAAAATCATTGCAAAAACGGGGACAATTCAGGAATGTGTGGATGAAACTAAATGACGAGATTTTACAGCTATACAGAGATGGAAGTGGTAATATGGTAATCAATAACTATCTGCTACAAGATATTTCGGGCATGGAACAAAGCAAAGCAAACACCTCTGCAGATCAAATAGATACAACTTTATTGAAGCTTCTTGAAAAATTATGTGAAAGAGAAAGTGACTCTATGAAAGATATCAAAATGACTAAAAATAATAATAATAACAAGAGTCAAAATAAAAAAGAAAATAAGATTGAAAATGCATTTGCTAAAATTCAAGTAAATTTCAATGAAGGCATTAATGTAAATGATTTCAATATTAATATTAATCATTTAAATAGTGACCAAAGAAGTAAAATAAATTCCTTGTTAAATAATTATAAACATATTTTTGCCAAAGATAAGTATGATGTCGGCAAAGTAAGGAACTACGAAGCGTTTATAGACCTACAGGTGGAAAAATACTGTTACAAAAGACCTTACAGATGTTCGTTAGAAGATAAAGCTGAAATCGAAAAGCAAGTGGCTCAATTATTGAAACATAACCTAATTGAGGAATCCTATAGTCCATTTGCAGCACCAGTCACATTGGCTTATAAAAGAGATGAAGGGAAGAAGAGTAGACTATGTATTGATTTTAGAGATTTAAATAAACTGATAGTACCTCAATCACAACCATTCCCTTTAATTGAAGATTTAATGGTTAAGACAGTTGATTGTAAATTTTTCACAACACTGGACATAAACTCAGCCTTCTGGTCCATACCATTGAGAATTCAAGATAGGCCAAGGACTGGATTTGTGACACAAGAAGGTCATTATCAATGGACATGCCTCCCTTTTGGATTAAAAACATCTCCTGCAACATTTCAAAGAATTCTGGTGAATATAATTAGAAAGTACAACTTATCAAATTTTGTTGTAAACTATATAGATGATATTATGATATTCTCAAAGACGTTCGATGAACACCTAATTCACTTGAGACAACTGTTAGATGCTATAGTAAAGGAAGGATTCCGGTTAAAGTTAACAAAATGCAATTTTGCGGCAAGTTCAGTCAGATATTTGGGTCATTTTATCGCAGAGAATTTGGTGACTCCTCTAAAAGATAATTTAAAATCTATAATAGACTTTCCTTTACCACAAAATAAGAAAAATATACGACAGTTCTTAGGTAAAGTGAATTTTTATAGGAAATACATCCCTAACGTCTCAATTATGCTCGATCCCCTACACAACTTGCTCAGAAAAGATGTAAGGTTTGTCTGGTCAACTGATTGTGAAATAGCCTTTAGTAAAGTAAAACAATACTTGTGCTCAAAACCAATTCTGGCCATCTACAATCCAAAAGCTCAAACTTTTATATACACAGACGCAAGCATAAAAGGTATTGGAGCGATCTTAAAACAAACACAAAACGATGGTACCCAAAAAACTAATAGCTTATTTTTCAAAAAAATTGAATGATTCGCAAAAAAAGAAGAAGGCAATTTTTTTAGAATGCTTGGCAATTAAAGAATGCTTAAAATTCTGGCAACATTTGCTGATTGGAATCAAATTCATTGTTTACACAGACCACAAACCACTAGAGCACTTAAACATAAAAAACAGAACAGACGATGAGTTGGGTGATATGACACACTACCTTTCTCAATACAATTTCAAAATAATATATAATCCCGGAAAGGATAATAAGGAAGCTGACTGCCTTAGCAGAAATCCTGTCTACGAATGCGATGAAAATAATGATGATCAATTACAAACGGTAAATATTATAAGCATAAATGATATAAAAAATGATCAAAAACAAAACGCAGATTTAAAAGACAAGAAACATATTATTATCGAAAATTATATCTATTACAAGCAGAATGGAAATAATAAGAAAAAGATAATTCTGAGTGAAGAATATAGTAAAATACTTATAAAGAGAATACATAATGAGTTCTGCCACATTGGAGTAGGTCAAATAGAAGCGAAAATGAAACCGTTTTATACAGCACCACATTTATCAGACAATATAAAAATGATCTGCAAAATATGTGAAACTTGTATAAAAAACAAAACAAGACTAAACAAGAAGTTTGGATGTTTGTCATATTTAGGTCCTGCAGAGAGACCATTACAAATAATGTCTTTAGATACAATTGGAGGCTTTGGTGGACAACGATCGACAAAAAGATATTTACATTTATTAGTAGATCATTTTACTAGATTCGCATATATATCATGTTCGAAAACCCAACTCGCTTGCGACTTCGTAAAACTAATTGAAAAAGTACCGAAGCATCATAATTCGATTGAAATCTTGCTTGCAGATCAGTATCCGGCCATAAATTCAAATGAATTCAAAAGATACCTTAAGGAGAAAAATATAGAATTAATTCTAACCGCAGTAGATGCTCCCTTTTCTAACGGTCTGAACGAAAGATTAAACCAAACCTTGGTAAATAAGATAAGATGTATGCTCAATGATAATGGTGCAACAAAAAAGGCATGGTCGAAAATCGCAGAAGAATGCGTAAAAAAATATAATAGAACATTGCATACAGTAACAGGATTTTCTCCTATCTATCTGATGAACGGAGAGCTCACTGACTTACTACCTCCGGAACTAAAAAATATGAACAACTATTCAAGAAATTTGGAACAAGATCGGAATTTAGCACTGCTCAGATCAAAAAAATCCCATGAATATAATAAAACACTATTTGATAAAAATAGGAAAAAACATGATTTTCAAAAAGGCGATATGGTCTATATAACCAACGGCAATAAGCTAAACAGGAGAAAAATGGATGAAATAAGAATTGGTCCTTTTGAAATAGAAGAAAAAATCTCTGATTCGATTTGTAAAATAAACACGGGTCGTGGAAAAAAATCTATATCTCTTTACCATGTCACAAAGCTCATTCCGATGGCTGCTTAATTCATAAGTTCTAGGCTTAATTCATATTTCATAGAAATTAAGCGACTAGGGGGTGGAGATGTAAGCTTTGTGTACATTTACATTTCTCTAATCATATGTTTGTGAGTTTTACATGCATATGTGGGCCACATATCGATAAACACAAATAAATTATCGGGGAGATCAGCTGATAAATAAGAAGATGAAAAAGAGAGATTTGTGATACAAGTGAAGTTAATGAGCTTAATAATCAATTAATCAATATTAAACTACTTTAAAAATAATTAGATTAATCTTAAGTTAAAAAAAATAATTATAATAATTAATAATTGAAGTTCAATGGAATGCATAGGAGCATAAACATTTAATTGTTGATTCGCTTATTTTAGGTTAGTAACCATGTGCTATTATCTTTTCGTTGTAATAAAAGAACGCTTATTTTAGATGAATCAAATTGTGTCGTTGCTCCAAGGGAATACCAACGTATTATATAAATATAAACTAAATACATAGTATGCAAATAGAAATACCATAAATGAAAATAAAAAATATAGTAAAATATAAAGAAACAAATAAAATATATATATGAAAATCAAATAATTTAAATAGTAAAATAAAAAAGACGCAAATAATAAAAAACAAATACAAAATTCAATAAGAAAAAAACAAGCAATACAAAAACAAAAAATAAATAAATCAATTCAATATAAAATACTCTTAAAAATTAAACAAACAAAAAAAGTTATTTAGCCTATATTAAATGAAAATATAATTTATTCTGTTCCCATAAAAATATTTATATTATTTTATGTTTCTCATCAACCTAAAAGAAAATCAAAATATTAATAGCAAAGTGTGCAAATTCGTTATTGTTATTATTTTTTGGCTAAATGCGCGTAAATTTATTAGAGCTTAACTAGGAGCTTAAAAAAAGGAAACAACGTTTCATAATAAGCCCAAGGCTCACATGTGTGAACAGCCAATTTTCTTTGATTAAAGGGATTTGCAGCAGAACCAAGAAAAAAAAAAAAAAAAAAGGCAAGCGAAAAAAAAAGATAATAAAATGTGGTTGGGTGGTGCAAGTCAAATGATAAAATAAAGAGCAATGCAAAAGTAGCTTATTACAAGCAGCCGCAAAATGAGGGTGAAAAGTAGACAAAAGCCAGCAACAAGGACAAGAACAAGGACTTTTCCTGCTGCTGTTTTTTCGCCTTCTTTTTTTTCTGTGGGGTAAAAACATTTTGTGAGCTGTAATATTTTTATGCTTATGACTTGATGGCGCGGGCCCCTTTTAATAATCTTGAAGCTGGCCATAAACGTTATTATTTTCCTTCTTTTTTTTTTGTTGCAGTGATAATTACATTAAGATTGAGCTTAGTTATTTGAATGGTTTTACTTTCTTTTGCGCTTTGTGGCTAACCAGACGATTATTTGCTTTACTTGTTTGCTGGCTGCAAAATTCAATTGCCCGAATGGCTAGGCGAACAATTAAACCAAAGCAGAGCAGAGCAGAGGCAATGGGAATGACTCTTCAGTTGGTGAACTGTGGCGCATATTAAACAGTTTTCATACTCACTCACGAAGGTAAAATGAGTCTACTGGTTTTGTGTAAGGCCAGGAATATACTATAGTCTCAGAGGCAGGCACTTACCATACTTAGACTATTACAAAACTAATATACACATTGCGATTGGGGGCGTGGCAAGACGTAAAATGGAGCTGTCAGCTTTTCGGTACCATGGCTGAGTATTCTGCTGTCGGTAATGCCCGATTGTCATTTGGTTTTTGCATACGGAGAGCGAATCGGAGCACGTAATGGTTGACTTCTCCTTTTTTGCGAGCACATTTTTAAATGGCAGCAGCGAGTGAGGCACGTGCATTAAACAGCCCAAAGGCTCAAACAACAACAGCAGCAACATGTGTGGAGTAATTTACAAAACTCGTCGTTGGGAGTTCAGTTCGACGCGTTTGTCTGCCCGGGAGCCGCGCAATTAGGCAATTGACCGTATATCTCTCTATCTCTGTCACCCTGCCTCTCATTCTCTCGCTCTATGTAATTGACAAAAAATGACATGCAATTGTGGCAGAGCCGTGTTGGCCATGCGGCAAAAATAAACCAAAAATTGATTTTCATGTAATGAGTTCAAAAGGGCTGCGTACGAATGTGTCCTGGAGTGTCCTTTTTTCCTGCAGCATGCTGACTGCATATTAAAATGTGCGTGATGCCATGTGACGAGCGTTGAAGTTTCATTTTTTTATTGTACTTTATATTATTTTTATTTTGATTGTTACCGACTATAAGGGCTGTCAATTTTTATGAAGTTAAACTTTTTTCTGTTGTGTTGTGTTGTGTGTGGGGCTAGCCGATTGCGTAAAAAGGTGTCGCATGTAATGAAGCACATAATTTTAATTGGCTTTTGCTTGAATTTAATGGGCTGCAGTCGAATTGTGTAAAATTCAAGCTTAAAAATTTATGTACACTCGAATGAAATATAAAATATATCAAAAGTATTTGTCAATATTGTATTGCTAAACACTGAACTATACTTTATTAAATAATAACTATTATTAAATAATAACTATTTAAAAATCCACAACATTTACAACATTGCGATGGCCATTGAAGTACCGATAACAGTATATCAGTAAATCTGATATATCCTATTTGAAAATTCAAACTGATTAATCAACGAGTTTGTATTCAAAATATATTTATCGAAATAATCGATATATAACAGCTGTTTTTTGTTATTTCACGCTGTTAATAACATTACAGCAAATGTTAACCTAATTTTTGTAAGGTGCCCACAGTTGTGTATGTGTTTCGTGTCGAAGAAGAAGAACGAGAGCAACAAGAAAGAAACAAATTATACATTTCGTCGCGTTGTGCAAACGCCTGGTTCCAGTCTCTGTGTGTGCAAATCATTAAGCAATAAAATGTCGAAACGACTTGCAAGCAGCACTGACGACGGCGCCAGCAATAATACAGAACAGAGCGCAACTAATGCCAACCAAAACATCATAAATCTGGACGACAGCGACGACGACGACGACGATATGCAATTTGTGGGCATTGTGCATCCAGCAATGCCAACCATCGATCTCTGTGTCTCACCATCCACCTCGGCAGCAGCAGCAGCCGCTGCAGCTGTCTCAGCTACTGCAACTGCTGCTGTCGCTGCACCATCAACGCCTGCAGCAGCCGAAGCTCTCAAAACTGCCAACATAGAAACAGGTACAATAAGAAAAAATACCAAAAAAAATACGCAGACAAACAAAAACAATAACATTGCATGTTTGTGCATGTCTTTTCGTGTCGCAATGGATACTTTTTGCTTTCAGACGCTGCTGTTGCCGTTGCGTCGAATGCGACGCCTGGCGCTGACGCATCCAATCCCACCGCCACCCTGGAGTGCCCCATTTGCCTACAAACGTGCATTCATCCCGCCCGCCTGCCTTGCGGTCACATCTTCTGCTTCTTGTGCGTTAAGGTAGGTGTCGCACCAAAAACAACTTCCCCTTCCCGATTCTCCCTCCTCTGCTGCTTAGCCGGAAGCATTTACTCATTCATGTCGCGTACCATTTTGATATTTTGATATTTTTGGTCAACACGCCCGAAACGCGTGCGCCCAACGCTTCGCACGCACGCACGCACGAGGGAAGTTCAAGGCTGTGCCGCTGCCATTAACCCTTATGTGTGCCCGCTACTTACCAGCGCTTGCGCTAGCTTGGATAATTCAAATTCAATTCAATCACCTTCCGCAAAGCAATATCGAATTAATTTCAAGTCTGTCCTTAGCCCAACATGTCAACATTTAATGTTTGTAAAATACTATGTAAAATAACAAATAGTTTATATTTAATTCAAGGTAAATAACATGAATTAAATTCATGTGAAATACACATTGTAAATTTGATATATTTACATATGTATGTAGGTTAGATTTTATTTATACAATCATTTTCTAGGGCGCATACTAAACTATTTTATTATATACTAGACAATTTTTAATTGTTTTTATGTATAATTATATAAGATCAAAACTTATTAAACTTCCCTCTGCTTTCAGGGCGTTGCCTATAAGAATCGCCGTTGTGCCATGTGTCGTCGTGAGATTCCTGCCGAGTTTCTGGACCATCCGCAGCTGGTGAACGGCATTGATGACATCTGTGCCACACGCGCCACCGAGGATGGCTATCAGTGGTACTACGAGGGACGGAATGGTAAGTGGCTTCCTCCATTTTTGGTGGCGGTGTGTTTTAGTCCACAACCACAACATCCATGTCCATGAGCATAAACCGAACACAAACCCTAGGCGGCTGGTGGGCGTATGATGTACGCACCAACGAAGAGCTCGAGACGTCCTACCAATCCTTCCTCGCTTACAAAGCCAAAAAAGCAAAAGAAGGACAACCACTGAACCGGCAGGATTGCCTGCACTTTGAAGGCAACTGGAGAGAGCTGTTTGAGAACGTTGATTATGATGATTGCGAGGAAATCTCCTCGGACAGCAGCTCGGACGGTTGGCCCGAGGACCCAAGTCGCTGCCAGCAGCTCATCTGCGGCCAATTGTATATCATTGATCTGATTGATATGACGCAATCGTTGCGTTCGCAGCCGTCCAGAAAGCGAAACATAATACGACGCAAGAGATCGGAGCCGGCGCCAGGTGTTAAAGGCGTCGCCGGGTTGAAACACAATGCTACTTAATACCTAATCCCCACATCCTCATAATCCTGCATCCATCCTATTAACCTGTTATCAAATAACCCACACACAACATGTGATCCAGCCATGAGGCGAAAAAGCAATAGTGAAACCCCTTTAAACTACTTACTACTGTACAGGTTGGTGGCAATACGACGATCGCACCAGCCAGGATATTGAGGAGGCCTTCAAGAAGGGCGACAAGTCCTGCACCATACTCGTCGCCGGCTATGTCTACATAGTGGATCTGGAGCAGCTGGTGCAGCAGCGTCAGAACGAGCCGACGCGCTGTCGTCGCGTCAAACGCGATCTGGCCACCATACCCAAGAAGGGCGTGGCAGGACTACGCATCGAGGGCAATCAGGTCACCAGCGACACGGTGTTCAGTCGTCCGAGCAATCCGACGCCAACGGCTGCCGCCTCCGGCGGCCCGCCCACATTTATATCGACCATTGCCGCACGGGATGCGGCCATTCGCATTGCCAGCGACATCATTGGCTCCACGCTGGCGGCGGCGGATGAACTGACGCGCGGCCTGGCCGCCAGCAACATCAGCGACAGCGTCAACGACCTAAGCGGTGAGCAAATCTACTCCAATCCACACACAGCCAACACAGCAGGTGCAACAGGTGATGAGCAGCAGTCAGGTGCGGGTGTGGGTCTGGGCTTGGGTGTTGGTGCCTCGCGTTCGCTTGCCTCCTCGCACTCGAATTCCATACAGGATCTCATGCGCAGCGCCACAGAGGATCTGCTGGACACCACGCAACAGGTGATCGAGACCAATCAACATACCATAGATCTCTTCGAGCAGGCCTTGAACGACTTCCAGGCGCTCACGCTGCGCAACTTTGCCGATTCCAGTGACGAGGAGGACGACGATGACGATGATGATGAAGATGTTAATAATATCGAAAATGGAGGTACTGAGAGCAATGGAAGCGATGCAGCTGAGGCGATCGAGGCGAGCGAACCACACGATGAACACCATGGGCCATTGGGTTTCTAATTTCCGATTTCACAATTTCACAAAGCTGAAAATGCTTAAAGCTCGAAACGCGAACGATGTTCCTTTAGAAATGTCAACATTTCAGAATGTTAACTAGAGAAATGAGGCGCGTACCTGAGAATCTAAATCTATAAAACAAACAAAACCGAAAGTGATGCAACAGATGAGAGAGACAGCCTACAGGGTAACACACATACATACAAACATACACTTAGTGCATATACAAATTCCTTATCAATCTGAACCTGAGCAACTATTAACTATGTATATACCATACTATACTGAGCTAGATGTGATCTGGAAAGCAGTAATATCAAATGGTCCCTAAGGAGTATGAAGAGAAAAGCTCAAAGAGAACTACTTCTCATTTAACAAAAAAAAAAGTCAGAAATACGTTTCTGTTAGTAAAACCTAACATATTGGGCTTTGGAGAGATTTTCTTTCCTTGATAGTCGCCAAAGCTAAAACAAATTAAAATCTCATGGAGGAATTTCCCCTTCCTTCGCTACTATATACTATATATTCTTAACTATACCAAAATATTGAAAATATCCCATAAAACCGAGCCAATTAAGCAACCACCAAGAATGCGTAGTGTGAGATGGACAATACATATAAATTCGATTGGGTTTTCGATGGGATGCAATTCGGCTTACATCTAATCCCCGACGTGAGACACCCTGTACTCGTATTATATCATAAGCCGCCGTTAAGTGCGTTAAAGCAAACAATTTCTGTGAAAATTTTAATTATAATTATTATAAATATAAGTTATAAGTTATATATAGAGAGCATTTCGTTGGGTTAGCAATTGAGTTTCTCGACAGGTCAATAATCAATGGATAATTGTTATTTATTTCACTTAACCTTAACTTAAAATCAGTAGCTCAATTGTGCCTAATCGAAATGCATTTAATTATATATATGTATATATACATATGTGTATATTGCCTATATTAATATATGTGTATGTATATTTTGTGACTACTGTTTTATAGATTCGATTTGTACCCCGCCATCACATCTAACTGTGAAATGCCTATTCGTAGCTATACTTATGTCAACGTTATTCCTAAAGCTCTACTGAGTACATGCGCCAGAGCTCCCCAACCCCCATTCCGGTAATATATACAACAAATATCCAAAAACAGAATCCAATTGCATGTTAACTCATTTACCACATTTGCTGAAAAGCTTTCTGATCATCAATTTTCATTTCTATTGACTATAAAATAAAGATAAGATAAGCTTCATTATCAATGCCAAAATGTTGATCTCTTTCTCTCTCTCTCACTCTGTCTTTCATTTCCCTTCTGTCCTTTGTTCCTCTGGCTCTGTTAACTTTATACATTTAAGAAGCAAGACTATCCATTGAAATCTTCCTTAATGGTGACAGTTAGATCCTGTACTTATCGAAATCTTTCAATCATTTTTGGCTTCAACAGACTCGAAACAACAATCATTATAAAACCAAACTGTGCCAAGCGCAACGCTCTCTGTTAAGCCAATAAAAACTGTGCTAACAGCACACTGTTAATGTTATGTTATATTAACAGCATGTCACAACAGTTCAGTTTAGTTCGAACATTCGCAATTTAAATTGATATTGTAAACTGGTATAAAAATGCATGATGCTCCATGCTCCGAGGCATATTTTTAGATACTTACGTAGAGTTATACCTAGACGACGTTGAGAAAGCAGAATATTTTCGTGTGTAAGCCATGTTGATTTATTATATTTAAGACTACTTAATCTTTATTGTAATTAAGTTGCAAATAAACATTCTCAAGCAAAAGCAGGCGGAGGTGTTTGATTTTCTAAGAAATAATTATATAGATATGAAAAATAAATGAGTTATGAAAATTCTAATTTATATTATGAAATAGTTTTACTGTTGAAGAAATCTAATTTCAAATTTAATTAAAAGAATTATGGGAACGTCTGCTTAGATTAACAAATGGATAACATGAAGTAAGTATAGAAATATATTATTAATTTACTTTCAATAAGAATATATTTTTGACTCTGCCACTTCATTCATGTGCCTGCCTGATTCTCATAGCAACTACTATCTTAACTGAACAAATAGATAAAAGCAGTGTAAATATATCTTGACACAATATTTATCATTTACGCCATCAACAAGTTTTGATCATTATCAACAGGCAAGCCTCGCTTTGAAAAAGTATTTGTTACCTTTTCCTACCTGTACTCGACTTCAAATGAAATCCTTGTTTTTTATGGGTTTCTTTGTTTTGGCATCGGACCCTGTCCGTCTGCAAATGCTTGACTATTGAGTCATGCGCAATGGACCAAAAGAAAACGCACGCATGCAGCATATTAATTTACTGGATCTCCTGAGAATCTTGTTGTTGCTGTTAGGGAACAAACAGGCTTAAAAAGGGGGCAACGCAGCTCTAACAGTGTGACGCGCGAGAGGAAAAGAGATGCAGCAAGCGAAGCAGCGATCGTAGCTGTCACATAAATATATTTGAAATCTGGTTTTGGAGAGTTCTCTGGGAGTCGAGTTTGCCCGAATGAGTCATCGTTGTTTACATAGAAATTATGCTACCTGCTGCACTTGTTTACTTTTTTTTAGGTTTTCTACCTGTTCTGCAAATGTCATTTAATAGTTGAACGTCAACGCTTGTATAACAACTTATTGCCGCCTCTTATCAGCCAGACATACAAGTCGTATAAAAATGCAGCTGATTCTAATCTGTCAATGTGTAGGGGAAGTGCCATTAAAAACGTGATATTTAAATATAGCATAGATGACTATATGAACATTATTGAATTCGGAACTAGATTAGCTACTTTTTATTTCAATAAATTTTAATCCAAGCTGAATTATACTTAAAATTCTATAAAAAGAAATACAAATTTAGGAACTCGTAAAATATCAGCTAAGATTTTATTAAAAAGTAAATTATTTAATTTATACAGAAAAATATTATTTATTTTATTAATATATGATCTCTTAGTGCTAAATTGCCACTAAAAAATTATTTAAGTCTCGGCGAAGAATTCAATTTAAGCAACATTTGTTTAAATAAAATTTTCGCTTTGTTCTTCATCACTTTTTAGATTGAAAAAACATTAATATCAATTTATCCTATATGTCAAGTGCATTTTAATTTTGAATTACATGAAAAAAATTTATTTGTTTCAAGGATTAATAAAGCTAGCTTCTTGAAGTAACATGACATATACAAACTTTTGTAACGCCTATTAACAGAGCGTTAACAGTGCTACACGATCGCAACTTCGGAAACCTGAGCATAAAGCGACAAGCTCGGCTTGCAACTGTAGTGGTGGCTGACTTTGCCGACGCTCACTGCCCATGGCATGGCTCTCAATTTCTCAGTTGTGCGCTCTCTCTGACTCCCTCTCTCATATATACACATACACACTCGCAGTTAAGCACATGCGCAGTTCAACCTGCGCTCCAAACTGGTTTTGAGGGAGGAAATCGGCCCGCTCAAAACAGCTTGTCCGCTGTTGGTACATACCAATTTCTGCTTGCTCTCGGCCAGCCAGGCTGAGCGTGCGCCAGTTTTTTGTGTGTTAGTTGATTTGTATCTACCTTTGGTGCGGACGGTTGGTTGGTCGGAACGTTATCTAAAGCGCAACCAAAGGCCAACCAGTCTTTGTATTTGTAAAATTTTTACTTACATTTATTAATAAAAATTGTGACAAAATAACCAATAAATGTAAGCGAAGGCATATTATATCATATGCATAAGCAAAATATCATCAAGAATTGTGCAAAACTGCAGTGGAAAGTGCAAATAAAAATTTATTGATTTTCTTTTACCGAAGCAACGAATGAAGAAGAAGCAGTAGCAACAGCACAAAAGTATAAGCTGCGCTGTAAGGTTTCCAATTGACTGTGAGAGACCGTGCGTGTGTGTGTGTGTGTGTGCGTTTCGTTGCGTTCGTGTGTGTGGCAAAATTCGTTGTAGTTGCTTATTGTTGTTATGTTCTAGCCAAGTTAAAAGCACGGCACAAAAAATAAAATAAAAAAATCGTAACACCAAAAGGCAAAAAAGAAGTGGAAACACAAATATGTACATACATATTCATATGTATATTAATATATGTATGTTTGTACGCGCGCGCTCATGTGTGTGTATGTTTGTTCTTTTGTGCAATTTGCCATTTAAAGGCATACAAAAAAGCAGCGCTGCTTTTGAAAGGGAAATGAGCATAGCTGTTAAATAATTGTGCTGTTTTAATGCATTTTATATGTGCGTGCGTCTAATTCTGTGACAGGTGTTTGTGTGTTGTTGTGTGTAGTGCACTTGAAATTTGTTTGATAGGCTGACGCTGTGTCTTCTTATGTTTTATCACGCGCTTCCGCGGTAGCTTAAAGCTTTACTCTCGCCCTGTCGGCTCTCGGCCTTTCGCCTGCGCTCTCTCCCTCTCTCTGTCTTACGCTCGGCAAATGTTGACGTCTTGCGTGGGTCGGTCGTCGACGTCGTCGCCAACGTCTGTTGTAATTTTTTTTTTTCTTGCCGTTTTGCGCTTTTCGCTTTTTGATTTAACTGCTAAGCGTAACGTGGAGGGGGCTGACGCCAATGCTACTGAGCGTGCCCGAATCTTCCCCTCGCATTCAACAAATACACACACACATACATAGAGATGTACATACACAGTCATATATAATCGCGCATCCTGCGAGTGGGCGTTTGACGTCGACCAGTTAAATTATCGATTTCACGTTGGTTCATTGATAAATATGCTCTCCAATGCTATAATGTGTGTGTGTGTGTGTGTGTAATAATGTACTTAAGTTTTGAATTTGTGTTTCGTTATCCTTCACAGCATACCTAAACAAGCAGCATGTCGTAGGGCACTAAGAACTTTAATTTATAACAAAAACTAACGGACAATGCAGCCATTTAGCGACAGTATAAGCAGAAGTCGTGATGATTTGGCCACCAGGCAGCACCAGCACCAGAAACAACAACTGCACTACAGCAGGCGTAGGCATCATGGAAGCAGTCCAAATCTATCGCTGGATCAAACCGATAATTTGCGCAGAAGGTAAGTTATTGAGCATGCCAAATTACCCATTTGAAAATTACCAAAAATTGTTATTGGTCAAGGTCATGTTTGCAAGGAATACTTGCTAGAGATTCTTTAATTAATAATAATAATATACACATATATACCAGCAATCGCATATTCGCATTTTGATATAAATAAAACACGTGCGAATGTGTTGTGAAATTATAAACAAAAACGAATACTCAAAAGCCTTAACAGTCCGATTAGAAGCTTCCTTGTTACTTGCTCTACATATATATGCACACATAGATACATATGTACTCGTGTATGGATATATAAACGTACTCTGACTCCCAGCAACAGCAGCAGCAACTCGCTCACTTGCACACGCACACTTGTACGCTCACACACCTGCGTCGAAAACTGGTTTCAAAGCTCCGCCGCATGCTGCCCAATGCAAGCACTTCTCAAAGTTGGTCACTCTAACAACAACAACAACACTTGATAACAATGAACGTTGTAAGGCAGACAGCGAGAGAGAAAGAGAGCACTAAAGCTGTGCTGATAATGTGTGATGCGAGCGGCTCGTTTGGTGGCCATGCTCCAGCGCTCACGCTCGCAATTTAGTACGCGAAAATCAATCGTTTCAGCTGGTTGTCGCAGCAAGACAGCGAGCGTGTCAATCAAACTCGTGAGCCTGCCTTAACGTCTCTACACTTCGTGCCCGTGTGCCGCCGTGTATCTCTGTGTGTGCAGACAGCAATAACAATAGCTTTGCTTATCGCCAAATCAGTTGCTAACGTGTGCGTGTATGTGTGTGTGAAGCTCTGTCGCAGTTTTTGTACGTTATGTGCAAAAATTCATGAAATCCACTGTTACAAACGAAACGAAAGTGTTACGCAGCCAATTCTTGGTCTTGTAATTAACACTACAGCTGCAGCAGCTACAATAACAACAAAAATAACACCAACACCATTTAACACTTACCTTGACGTCATTTTTTTTTTCAGACGACAAAAACGTTAAATAAACGTATTTGTTGTTGTCGGTGTTCAGTGCTTTGGTTTTTGGTGGCTGGCTGTGCTTGGCACGAACCGAACGAACGAACGTTTTTAATCAAAACTTGTTGTTGTTGTTGCTATTGTTATTATTGTCACTCGGGTTTATACAGTGCGTAAAAATCGTCTGGCGGCGACCGCGAAAAAAGACCGAGTGTAAAAATTTGCATTAATGCAGCACCGCGATGTCAAATTAATGAATGAGTTTTGCGCACAACAACACTAGCAAAAGGCAAACAAAACTAATTGCAAAAACAAACAAAATTAACCGTGAAAATAAGCGCGAAAGAAGCAAAGAAAAAACATCACTATGGTTTACTACATACCAATTTTCGGACGTACCGATCCCCCGGACAAAATAATAACAAAGGAGAAAAGGTAAACAAAGGACAGATAAAAGGGATAACGATTAGCGATCGCATTTCCCGTATATTGTGTATGCATATATCGATAGATATTAGTGAGATCTGTTTGCCACAATTCTTGGTTTTTTTTTTTTTTTGCCAACACTACAAAAATTATGGGAGAACCATAAAGTTGACTCACGCCAGCAAACTACCGTTATTCGTTGCACTTGCTGTGCTCTGCAGAAAGAAAGTAATAAGTCCAAACTAGCCAGGTTTCCGCGTTCTATGAACTACGCGTCACCCGCTACATCAACAAGAAAAGGTCAAAACGTGCTGCTGCAGCGATTTATGAATGCGTTCGAAATTTCATAAGTAATTAAAAGGTTTTTGACATTAGTTTTGGTGCTAACGACGGCAGCGTCGCGGGTCGACATGGGAACGAAAGAACGCATTTCTCCCCCACAGGCGTCAGAGGTGCGAGCGGGATGTCTATACACACATACGCTGGAAACAAAATCTGCACAAGTACGGTAGATGATTTGCGTCTGTGTAAGTGTCCAATCTCTATGGGAGGGTGTATAGGTGTGAGCTCGAGTGTGAGACGAGCAACAGGTGATTTTGCGTGTTCGCGCACGTCGCTTCAGTTTGACAGCCCCATCAGAGTTTTTACCCTGTGTTGATTGTTATTGTTGTGATAAATGTTTTTCACCTGAATAAAAAATGCTGCGGCTGTGACTGCTAGCAATTTTATGCTTGCTCTTTCTCTTTCACTCACACTTTGTGAATGGTGTTTTTGTTTATCTTATCGGTTGCAAAAAAAACAAAAAAAAAAAAAAAAAAAAAACATTACACGCACAAGCTCGGCAGGAAACACATACATACATATGCATTGAAGTGTGTGCTGATAGATTTTGCTTGAACACAATTGCGGGGAGTTGGTAGAGGGGCGATCATTCTTCTGCACATATCTTTATCACTGTCATTAGAAGTATAAATATAAGAATACCTGAAATACTCACATTAACTTGCATGAACTTGATTTATTGTGATAAATTTGGTAGCTTTAATTGCGAATTGAAGCTTACTAAAATAAATAAGCGTTTATTTTTATCGATAAACGATGATTTCAGCGAATAAATTTCAATTGTGAATCCGTTTATGGTTGTAAAAATTAATAATAAAGAAATTAGTCAGGCTTTGAATTGGTTCCATCAAAAGAGTCGAAAATTATTAAGAAAATCCTTATCACAAGGAAACAGAAATTGTTTAAAAGGCGGCTTCTAACAATCATTCTCTTTTTTGTTCTCATTATTAGTGTGGTCTGCCTGCAGGATGATTTTGGACACCTAGGACTTGCCGCCACAGATCTTCCCTTCAAGTCTGCGGACATCGATTCAGCTGCGCCGCAGCATCACAACAACTATGCAGAGATTACGGACAGCAGTGCCGAGAACACGTGCCAGCAACGCTGGCCACCACATACGGGAGGTGGTGGATTGGCCAGCGCTTTCGGTCATCCGGATAAGCCGATTAGCTGGATGTACGGCTTGCTGGGTTGCATGAAGCCCGTTTTGTCTTTCATTGGCAAGGCGGGCGTCATCGAGGTGAAGAACCAGCGCAGCGAAAACTGGGAAATACCCTTTGAGTCCATTACGGATCTGGACTGGTTGGGCAGTGGTGCGCAGGGTGCCGTCTTCAGCGGCAAGCTGAACAATGAAATTGTGGCTGTCAAGAAGGTGAAAGAGCTGAAGGAGACAGACATCAAGCATTTGCGCAAGCTGGATCATGAGAACATCATCAAATTCAAGTGAGTATCAGTAAAAAATTATCCATTCATGGTTTAATTAACATACATATATTTTCCTTCCACAGAGGCGTTTCCACGCAGTCCCCTGTGTTTTGCATCATCATGGAGTATTGTCCGTATGGCCCGCTGCAGAACATATTGAAGGAGGAGCAGGTCATGTTGCCGTCCCGTTTGGTCTCTTGGTCCAAACAAATTGCGTTGGGCATGCAATATTTGCACTCACATAAGATCATACACAGAGATCTAAAGAGTCCCAAGTGAGTTGCAAGGAGGGAAGGAAGTCTCTTGAAAACCCTTTATGGCTCTTTAATCCTTTCAGCATACTGATTAGTACAAATGAAGTGGTGAAGATCAGCGACTTTGGCACCAGTCGCGAGTGGAATGAGATTAGCACGAAGATGAGCTTCGCGGGCACTGTTGCCTGGATGGCGCCCGAGGTTATTCGAAATGAGCCGTGCTCCGAGAAGGTCGATATTTGGTCGTACGGCGTTGTGCTCTGGGAAATGCTCACCTGTGAAATACCGTACAAGGATGTCGACTCATCGGCCATCATTTGGGGCGTGGGCAACAATTCGCTGAAGCTGCTGGTGCCCAGCACCTGTCCCGAGGGCTTCAAGCTGCTCGTCAAGCTCTGCTGGAAGAGCAAGCCGCGCAATCGCCCCTCCTTCCGGCAAATACTCAGTCATCTGGACATAGCCGGGCCGGAGCTGTTGCGTAAAAGTGAAAAGCAATATTTCGAGACGCAAAAGTCGTGGAAAGAGGAGGTGCGCTGCCATCTCAAGGAGATCACTCAGAACGGCACCAGCATACACAAGTATGAGCAGGATCTGATCAAGCGACGCACCGCCGAATGGCGACATGCGCAGGACATACGCATGGTATACGAGGACAAGCTGCAAAAGACAAATCAATTGTTCTTCGAGCTGAGCGAGTGCATGACACAACTGCAGGAGAAAGAGAAAGAGATTGCCGAGTAAGTACATGAGTTGCCCATCCAATGTGAATTTCCAATCAATAATCACTCGATTTTATAGGCGGGAACGTAAGCTGCCCGGCTCTGGCTATAAGCCCACGCGACGTTTGGGCAACACTCTCAGGAAAATGCAACATTATCGACGACGACTGAATGCGCCACCGGCACAGCCAATTCAACAGCAGCAATCCTCAACGCCTGATCCCGAGACCACGCCAGAGGTAAGTCTTTCTAAAGTATTGATTCGCCCCATTCCTAATTCGTCTCTTCCATTCCTCAGAGTCCCGTTAAATGTGTGCTCTATGCACAACTGGATGGCAATTGCCAGCCGAAATCCTACTGCGCTGTCGGCACCAGCACCCTTGTCGGCCCCAATATGTCCAACAAAAACAAGAAGACTTGGCGTCATCGACGCAATGGCTCGGGCTCTTTTGCCGCGCCGCCGAAATACAGTCCGACGCGCGATCGTCGCTATCAAAGCGAGCCGGAAAACCGCAAGGTTCAGCTGGTCGAGCGGCAAACCCAAACGGATGCCATGGATGTCAGCGAGACGGACATTAGTCCGTGCGTCGAGCAGCCAGCTGAAGTGCCCCAGCCGCCACCCAATCATCGCCAGCTGCCGCTGCAGATTCAACGCATCCAGCAGCTGGCCACGGCCATGGCGCAAGCCAAGGTGCTCGGCAGTAGCCTACCAGCAGCCACTGATAGCTCACCAGCGAATGCTGCCAGTCCATCCAATGGTAACTCGCTGAGCAACAGCGAGCTGACCTATCAGGATGCCTGCTCCAGTCCCGATCAGCTCATTGACGACGTGATGAATAGCAACGAGCGTCTGGACATTACTGACTGCTACAGCGACAATGAGAATCTGGAGCGTCTGGGCCGCAAAGTCAGCGAATTCATTAACGAGAACCGCCTGTCCATCCAGTCGAATTCCACAGAGAATGGCAACGGCGGCAGCGGTGGCAGCGTACACACGACAACGGCGCCGGAGCTGCGAGATGTGGGCGCAACCAGCAGTCCCTGTCTGAGTCGTTGCAGCAGCACACAGAGCAGAAGACAGGCAAAGCAACAGCAACAACAACAACAGTTGCCAGAGAATACAACAGCGGTCCACAGCAATGCTAATGATGAATCGTCTCAGGAGCCTCTGGGCGAGGACAGCTGGTCGGATGAGGAGGGTGAAGATACCGACTATAACTATGCGTTGCGCAGAAGAAGGTGAGTCTATTTGACTTTTCTTAAGCTTCATATTTAGCATACCTAACTCCCTCTCTGTCTCTCTCTATTCCTCATAGCATTGGACGCCTGCCCATTGGTCGTGGCATGCGGCCGAGACGTAGCTATAAGGCGCCGCTCTCACAAAAGATTGCCATACACAAGCGTAATGTGGTCATCGTATCCGATGAGGAAAACACCTCCGAGTACAGTCATTCGCCGTCGAGCCAACACTCGACGCTCGAAAGCAATACGGATATACCGGTCGATCTAAAGCTGAAAAAACAACAGAAACAGAACATCAACAATAGCTCCAGCGAGCCAGACTCAAGTGACTCCAGCGACGAGGACGAGGACGAGGAGGAGGAGGTCGAGGAGGGCGCTAAAAGGCCGAAGAAGGCGTCAACTCCAGCGCTACCAATGGGCGCCGTACGCAGCAGCGATATTATATCTATACCCACATTTGAGGCTGATGGCGCCGTGAATATGGTTTAACCTAGTTATGCATAGCCTAAGTGAGAAAAGCTCCTACAACAATTAACCGAAATCAACTATCTCTTTATATACTCAAAAAAACCTCAAAACTGTATGGTATTATATATGTCATATGTTATACATACATTCATACATACATACGTATATATATATATATTTATGTATCTTTATGTCCGATATCTGTGTGCATTGTGTCTTTAGTTAATATGATATGGAAAACTAGTTGATCCTTGAGCGTTGATCGCTTTCCTTTTGTAACATCAACCTCCAATATCCGTGTTCGCTTTTAAGGGTTAGGGGCAAATTTATCTATATGTTTTGGATTGAATTTCCTAAGTTCCACACTTTAAGATTTATGATTTCGTTTTATTCTGTAAGCTGCCTTTGTAATATATACCTAATTGCCGTAATTGTATATTTAGTTTAGCCATTAAGTAGTTCTCAATCTTAAGAGCTTAACCGCAACACGCTCCCAACTATAAAAAAAAGAAAAACGAAAAAAAAAATAAAAAATCACACCAAAACAGAAATAACCTTTATAGATTGGCCTCAGGCATTATATAGGAAAAAACAATATATATATATATATTTAACGCAAAATAGTCAGGGATATTTTTTATATAATGCAAAATTTGCAAAGAGATCGATGAGAATGTTTTTTAAAGAAGCGCATGATATAATTTTGTAGCTCGCATTGGAATCACTTCAAAAGGAATCATTTGAAGGAACTCTATACCGGTAATCCTAATTACTTTTTCGATATGCACAAAATTCAATGCTTCAGTGCCTTAAAGCAAATATTTGAGAGAAACGACAAAAAAAAAAAAAAAAACATAATATATAAACAATAATAATGTATGATGTGAAATATGTGCGCTTTACAGAAAGTAAACCAGATCTATTGAATCATTTGCTATAGAATCCACAAATTGTTCGCTCTAGTTAATTTGAAACCACTTAAAAAGCGCACATCACGCTGCAAGAAAAATACATGAAATATATACTTAAAAACAAAACGAATTACAAATTTAAAATATTTCTATATACACTCAACAATAATATATACACAACATATACATATATTTACACACTAGTTGGATGTTTAGTCGCATGCAAAAAAAGAAAAATTCTCTACATTATGTAAATGTACTCCATATTAAGTTTAAATTTAACGACTCATACGAATTAGTTTGTAATCTTAATTAAACAAAAACCGAAAAAAGTAAAAGAAACATTTTTTATTTGTGCTGGTCTGGCAGGGTATATAAATTAGTAGTCTCAGTCAAGGGTTTTAGGAAACTTACCTTCAGGCAGAAGTTTTCTGAAAGATTTTGCTATGATCAGAATTTTTTTTCTTATTTATTTTATTTTATTTTTTTATATTGGCTAAAATTTGTATAATTTTTTTTTGTCTACTGATAAGTAGCAGATACAGACATGGGTTTTCCAAAAGATTTTCTAATGCTTGTTCTTCAGAGGAATGTTAAAATTTTAATACTATTTACCATATGATATTGTGTTTACGAGAAATTTGGTCATTTTAAAAGCATCCAAAACATAATTAAAAGTAATTTTCATGCATCTAGTATATTAGGTGCCACGACATGGAAACGTTTCACATTTTGTAGTGGTCTGATCCATTTGGACGTGCAACGATTTCAGGGCTCGCGTTTCGCGTGAATCAATCATATAGCAGACCACCTCGGATTGGCTTTGAAAGGCCAAGAGGCCGGCGGTGCCATGGCTGAGATCCAAGTGCCGGAAGCGATCGATGTTGCAGGTGCAGCCATCGAATACATAAAACATGGTCGACTCTAACATCTGATTCGTTGCATGCTTGAAGACCACATAGTTGCCCCACGGCGTGATGGCCAGCACGCGATTTGTTACCTTGAAGGCGGAGTCCAGCAGACGGTTGAGGCTCTCAACGGTGCCGCTCTCGGAGCCAGCGACAGTCAAATTAAAAGGATATTTGGTATAGACAGGATACTGGATGGTTGCACTTTGGCCAGATACCTCGCTATTTGGCTTGGTGCTCTGGCTATTATCACTTTCCTTGCACTTTGACTCGTCGCACTGGCTGCAATCGGAGCGCTTGAGTTTGCTCAGTCTTAGGGGCAAATACTTGGCACACATTTTGGCATCGAGTTTCGAAAATTTGTCAGCCATTACCTGCTGCTCCTGCTCCTGCTCCTGCGATGCCCTGGACTTCACTTTTTTGGCCAGTGTCGATACCGTGTCAGCCTGAAAGCCTTTGCGCTTCATTCTCGGCGCCATTCGCCGGGCAACGGGCGCAACGAGTTGATCTAAGCCGCCTTCATTTCGTGGTGGCTTGGTGCTAGGTGGAACTTTAGGCGGTTTGAGGGATGCTGCAGCCGCTAATATTGCCATTTTAGGCTTTTTGGACTGTCAGGAGTTAAAGGATTAATGTTGTAATGTAAGCGAATGAAGTCCTTGGCTCGTTCCACTTACCATTTGTGTCTGAAAATTTGCTTTCGTATTTGCTACTCCCCCTCCCTTCTTATCGAAATTGGTTTTTTCATTGTCTATGTCTCGCCTGAATCCAGCTGGCTTTATAGTCTCCACCTCCACCTGTACTTTTTCCAAGCCAACCTCCTCCGCCGGCTCGATGGCACGTTCCGGCCCAGGGACGAGCTTCAGGTTCTCCAACTCGGTTGCATCCTCTGTGGTGCTGATCACATCCGGCTCGAAATCGCTAATCTCGGCCAGCTGGCGGGCGCACTTGCCCAACTGTTGGGGAAAGTCAATGGGCTCGTTGATTGGCTTTAACTCACAATACGCATCCTCGGCCTTCGGCTTCAGCGCATATCCATGCGGGCATTTCGCTATATTCTTGATGCGCACGACATGCAAATAGAACGGTGCATGGCGATTGGACTCCTTCAGCAGTTGATGGAAAACATTTAGCATGCCACACAAATCACGAAACATTCGCACCGTCGCCCACTTCTCCAATTTCATGGCATTTTTCGTCGCTTGCGGACTGACCACAATATGCCTGTAGGGATCTAGTAAATAGTAAAAGTTGTCCTTGCACCACATTGCGTAGATCTGGTTGCTGATCTGAAACAGGGCGTTGCCATAGTCTCTCAGGACTCTACGTATCTCATAGTCGAAAGCGTTGCCCTAGATTTTGGTGGTGAGAAATTTGGGATCAGAGAAACTCGAAGGAGGAAATGCGACAAAGGATCTTTGCATACAACAGAAGAAACGAGGAGACCCACCTGAGTTGATAGACCACAACGCCATCTTCCACGACCGATTTGCGGCAACAGCTTAATCTCCGCAACAAATTGTCCAAGGCGCAACTGTGTGGGAAACTTGCACAAGTTAATTGGCAAGCGATTCCTCACATTTGCGCACCAGCAACTGCGGCAGAGCTCAACACCATAGCAGATCAGTCGGTCGAAGGTGTACGTGTTCCACGATGCCGGATGATCGATCTGGGCGGCTATTATGCTGGCCACGCCCAGAATTACACTGCTACCATTGTGCAACGTCGCCTCCGGATTGAGAGAGAGATGCAGATTGCTCTTGAGAAAGGCATAGCTGTTGTTGATCACATGATATTCGAGGGCCCGTTGATTGGTATCCCGCAGAAAGGTGCGTCCATCTGGTGTCACCAGTCGCACCACAGCCAGCTCACGGATGTTGAATGCATTGTTTGGATCGTCGCCACTCAAATTGCTCGCCAAGTGGAAGACATTATCCAGGGTCTTTAGGCAAATCAACATCGCAACATGAGGTCGAGCATTGGCCAAGTCATCGGGCCGACGTCCCTTCACATCCATCATAAAATACAAATTGCGTCGCCGCCAAATCAGGAGACATCCCGCCTTGTGCTGGAGCAGGCAATAGTGAGCCTTTCGGAAGAAGGCGCGCAGCACTTCTCGTAGATGCTTCATAATGTGCGGAGGACGCAGATCGGCCGGCTTGCTGGAATCGCCCAAATAGCTGGGCCTCAGCTCCAGTGTGAAACTGTGTCCCTCCAGCTTGAAGCTGCGCTTGATGCGCTGCTCCACGCTGGTATAGATGGAGGACAGCGCCTTACGTAGACCATCTGTAACTTCCGTAGCCGAACTAGCCTGGAATAGCTCCTCGCCCTCAACTAGCAGCTTATCGATATTCTCGGCTTTCCACTCCTCTTCGGGCAGCACGTATATCAAAGCGAATGCCTTGAGGTATGTGGAATAATCCTGAGAAATGTCCAACTCATGCGACTCCTCCTCTGGGCAATCACGGGGTCGTGCGATTGGCGAATCGGAGCCGGTTAAAGCAACGGTCGTTGTCGTACCCACCGCATCGGCCGCAATATCGTTGCAATTCTTGATTCTCAGCATGGTATTGCTTTTCTTTTTCACTTCAAATCTATCGTAAGCGTGTTGATTACCGGACGGCTTAGCGGAATTTCGGACCAAATTTTTTTCACTACAGCTGAACATTATGAAATAAAACTATGAACTATTTCGAGATTTTTCAGACTACAATTTGTTGTATACCTGAAAGCAGTTCTACTTTTGCTTTTCGGTGAAAGTTTCTCATTACATCTGAGGCTATTTTTCCAATCTCTGAGAGATGTCATTTTTGCAATTATTCAAATTTTTAATCTTCTGTACGTTCTGGTTTCCTCTTTTGAATTTTGACTTGTCGAAATTTCAAAGATTGGTAAGTAGATTGCAATTAGGAAAATAATTAAATTTTGGATTTTTTTTTATGAATTTTTAGTCCTGCTTTTTTGAGTTTAAACACAAATTCAAACAATAAATTAAAATTTTAGATTTTTAAAATTTAGACTCGACTCGCCCAGACAATAATTTAAACTCCCGACTAAATTATTTGGCGGCTGACTTGCTCAAAAAATGTAGTTGTAGTAGTAATCCAACATAATCTAATCAATTCGTAAAGCTCAAACTTAACGGATGTTGATCGACTGCTCGATTAATTTACGATAGCAAGAATCTCGCCAATCGCTTTTGCACCAATTTAAATATGCGATTATCGCCTTTAAATTGATCGATTATTTATATCGAAAGCAATCACTAATTAAAATAAATGCATGCAGATTAAGAGATACTTTTAATTTATTTAACAGCGATAAGGTTTAAATTACAGTACTTAATTAATGGGACCAGAAGGTTGGCTGGGCGGGAGGGAGGTTACAAGTCTGCGCCACTGTGAGTGTATTTATATTTTTGAGTTTGTGTGTGTGTTGTGTACGCCTATGTATGTATGTGTGTTGGCTGCTACCTCAACATTCCATGGCAAGCGAATTTGAGTTCTCATTGAGCGCTTTAACACCATTTTCTACCGGCATGGCCAGACTGTTGTCATCCATGGCCGCTTCATGTTGCGCCGCCGATGTGGACGGCCCGTCGTCGTGCATCATGTGTGCCTCGTGTCCATTCTCATGCCCGTTGCCATTGCTGCTGCTGTGACCGTCATCCCAATTAATTTTGAAGCGTGTGACTCGCGGCTTGCTGGCCAAGATGTTGCGTGTGAGCTTATCGAAGAGCGGTTTCGGTGGTGGGTTTTCGCGCATCTCTTGATCGGCATAGTCGTTGTTCACATAATATCCGACACGCACGAATTCCTGCCCACGATATGAGCAGGTCAATAAAACAATTGTGACACCAACTGCATCTGGTTCGGGAATTTTGCTAACGTCTGGCGGATCGGCCTGGAAGACGAATATGTGACGACCCTCGGGCACCGGGCCAACGTATATAGTGTCCAGCACTTGATCATACTCCTCAGATTCTGCGGAGCCGACGTAAATCATTTTCCATTCGAGATCCTCTTTTAGTTCTTCAATGCATTCGAATGTCAGTTCGAACTGAAACGGGTTGAAAAAGCTGCTCGGGTTGTCGAGCACCACAACATTTGTGATGTGCACCTTAGCCATGCTGACTGTACGCGCACGGGCCTAAGACTTCTGTGGACAAAGATGAGACGACTAATCGGCGCGCTTTTTCTCCGTGTGCTGCTTAAATTGCACAAATTTAAATACAAATAGAACAATCACAAATTAAACTTTGCTTGGCGTAGGTTGATATATTCTAATCAACAAATTTAAATTTTTATAAATATTTTCTTGAATTTTCTCTGCGTTAAGGTACAAAAAATGCAGCAGATAAATTTAGTGAAAGACTAATGTTAGCAGCTGATAGAAGGCTTTCCCGCCAATTCCAGCTGTAAATGCACGTTCAGTCTGTTTGAAGGAACGCGTTATTAATCTGGCAACGCTGAAAATACCAAGATTAAAAATAAAAAGCAACGCAGCTGATTTATATATCAAAGCTATAATATTTATAGCCAAATTAAGTAATATAAATAACACAACAATTGGAAACGAAATGCTTACTCGCAATGCTATAAAACTGAATATTAAATAGCTCAATACATATGATGCCGTTTGTGTGGCGCTAATTGAAAATTTAAATATTGGTATAGTCAGCGTGTTAGTATTTTTAACTGCTATATCTATTATATACACGAACTGAATACGTGATTCGGACTTTGGTCACACCACAAGAGATTGGCCGATTTGGGAGGTGTTTTGTGTTTGTGCTAATATAAACCAAAATATAATAAATATGATACATCTGACAGGCCAAAATTATAATGCACGTGATATAATTAAGAACATATTTTCACCATTAATTGGCGTGCTGAGCAGCAACTTGGCCGATGACATATGTCATCGCAATAATTTGTCCTTCGTGGAGCTGCTGCAGCCCTTTGCCAAGCTGCCAAATGATGGTGAGTAAACAAATTAATTTGAACAGCATAAATTGAAGCATGATGGAAGAAATTAGGACGACAACGAAATTAGGAGCATAGTCTAACTGATACCTGAAGTGCAAGTTTCTTAAAAATATAGATCTGCTTCTATTATTCCCTTGTTTGTTAACTCTTGCAGCTCATTTTCGGGATGTATCCGGAACAAGTGTCTCTGTGCGCGGCCTTCGGCTTAACTTCTGTGACGTGGACTGGCGCCCACCGCAAACTGTGCTGGCACGCAAAATGCTTAATGAGTCTGTGACGAATGCGCACAATGAGAAAACAAAAGTTGTTACAATTGGTAAATCGAAGCTGCACACTTCCCTTTTCAACCATTTAGTCACGTTTAAAAATATTTTTGTAGCTGGCATCGATTTGGAAGTGCCCACGGCCGAGCCTTGGTTTGAACAATGGCGTGAAACATTTCTCACCGTACAGTTTCCAGCGGAACACGAGTTCACTCGCCATTTACTGAGCTGTTTGCTCGTATTGTCCAGCGCTGATCCACAGATCGTTGAGACGGCCCAGAAGCTTACACAGCGCGTTCAGCAAATGCAAAACATAACGCCACAGAAGCTGCCCAAATGGTTTCAACCCACGGAAGTGCTCAACAGCTACGTTGTGCTGCACGAGGCAAGCCAAGGAGATTTGTCGAGGGCGCAGCAGGGCTTTGAGCTGCTCAAGTCTACGTTCGGCAATAACAAATGCTTCCTGGTGTCGATCAATTCGATGGAAGGGAACGCTCCTAATGGCATACCGGACTATTGGATCAATTACATCAAACGACAGCCGAAAACCGATCAAATGGCATCAACTGAGCTAAGTGCACCCAAATCTCCGCAAGACGCCGTCTCGGTAATCAGCATGCCTGCCATGCAAATGTCGCAGCTGATCGATAGTCAAGCCGCGCAAGAGAACGACTTGACCATGCTGCATCCGCTTAGCCCCATGCAAGAGAGCGCCACCGAAGCCATCAACTCAAAGTTCAGCATCAGCAGCGAAAGCATCGCTTCGCAGACAATCAATCCGAATGTCTGGGCCAATGAAGTGGATGCAGATGCTCCGCATGGCAGCTGTCTGACCTCACGCGACATTGACAATTTGCGTCACTTTGTGCAGGACTATGCGGTGCGCGCTTTGATACCCTACATAGAGCATCTGGTGGTGATGCTAAGCGAGGGGGTGACCAATAAAAAGGGCGTCAGCAAATCCCTGCTGAGTGCCACCAAACGTTGGTTCGTCACCAGCAAGCCAGGAGCTGGTGCCAACAATCAAAATGCGGTCATGTAGGTCCATCTTGTAAAAGCACGCACAAATATACAGATTATACTAACGAGTATATCTTCCCTTTCCACAGTTACACGAATGAATCGGCGGAACTGCAAACCCGTAAACTGGGCGATCTCTACTTCATGTTTGGCCACTATAATCTGGCCTTTCAGGCCTACCACCAGGCCAAGCGGGACTTCAATGCAGACTCCGCCTGGCAGTATTATGCGGGCGCCTTGGAAATGGCTGCACTCTCCGCCTTCATGCTGGGCACAGCGCACCGCAAGACCTACGACTACATGGAGGACGCCATCGTCAGCTATTTAACTGTGTGCAAGTGAGTAATACAGTTATGCGCTCAGTAACTGAGTCTAAGTCTGCTCTTGATTGTTTTTAGGCTACAGCAATTTGCGACACGCGCCACTCTCTTGAGCATGGAGTGCTTGAAGACGGCACGTCTGTATGGCGAGGTGGCCAAGCAGCTGATACGCATGACCAGCGAGGAGTCCGATCTGCGTTCCGCCTTGCTGCTCGAGCAGGCCGCTTATTGCTTTCTTGTTACACAGCCGCCAATGCATCGCAAGTATGCCTTTCATATTGTTCTGGCTGGCAATCGGTATTCGCGAGCGGGTCAGCGCAAGCACGCGTATCGCTGCTACCGCCAGGCCTACCAGGTGTTCCAGCAGCGCCAATGGAGTCTGGCCGAGGATCACATACAGTACACCGTGGCCAAGCAGGCGTATATGCTGAAACAGCTGGAGGAGTCGAGTCGTTCCTTTGCCCATTTATTACGTCCGGGCAGTTTGCAGAGTGCGCAGCAGCAGAGCAGCTTTCTGAAAGAGTATATTCAAACGCAGAATGTAAGTCGCTCATCAGCATCATTTCACATAATTAATTGCTTGTCTTTGAAGGAGCTGCTCAAGCGTAGTCCGGACCTGGGTCTCTTGCCACACGCTCTGCCACAAGTGGTGCAATCGTCGGTGCGTGTGCTGACGCTTGTGCAGCCGCCTAGCGTTCAGCCACCTCAAGTGCCGGCTAGCAATATAGACATTAACTCAAATATGACTGCCGACGAAACAATTTGGCACAAGATTGAGGAAATGCTAGTCATCACTGCCGCATCCAATAAGCCATTTGTGTTTAAGCCTTCGCGCTATTTGTTCACCAAACAGCAGCCGGCCACAGAATGTCCGCTGGCTGTGCAGGGCGAACCCATCGAGTTGGCTGTGACGTTGTCGAACAGTGTACGCTGTGCTATTACCTTGTCGGACATTGATCTGCTCTGGCGACTGACGTTGGACAACGAGGAGGTGCTCTCCAATCTCTGTGTATATGAACAGTCCTCGGACAGCGCCAGCAAAGCGGCCGTTGGTGCAGCCATCAAGACTAGCTGTCTGTCCGCCTTGGAGCTGGCTGAGCAGGCAAAGCAAATGCTGCACTTTAAGCTCACGCCCAAGCTGACCGGCCGTCTGTCCATACTGGGCGTGGTCTGTCGCGTGGCAGCCAAAGCGGATCCAGCGGCCAGCCTATTGGGTCTGCTACAGTTCGAAACGCAACGCATTAAGCCCGCAATGGCCAAGCAATCTTCTCAGACGTTGATGGACAACAGGCTTAGTATTAAACTAGTGCCGCAGGTGCCAGCATTAAGTGTCAGCTTTAGTCCTGTGCCCAGCGAGCTGCTGGCTGGTGAAATTGTGCCCGTTTCAATCACGCTGCGTAACTTGGGCATAGCACCGATCGAAGAAATCTATTTGGGCTGCGATAATCCGCGTTGCATAGCTCTACTCGAGCAGCAGCATAACGAAATGCCTCTGACCATACTCAGCTGTAAGTGGACGGAGTATACCAATTGAGAGTCTCTAATTTATATCGCTCTTTATGGCAGCCCTGCGCAATGTGTCAAACGATAAACTGGTCAAGGATAAGGAAATACGGCGCCAACGCGTCTTTCGTCTGCTGCATCGCACTGGACAGGCTGCTCTAGAGGCACAACAGGGGCACACAATATCCATGTGGCTTCAGGCACCGCAGACCGCTGGCAACTTTACGCTGCGCCTGCTCTTCTACTATGCACTGCCGGCAGCTGTGAATGCCCACATTAAGTATCGCCTGGTGCGTCACATTTGGCAGGTGCAGGTGCAGAGCTGTCTTCAGGCCGAAGCCACCTGTGTGGTCAGCAATGCTGTTAGCCGCGAACTGGGACTCGATGTGAGCTTGAAGAATGTGAGTGCGGTGCAGTCAACGGAAGTTTATATCAACTCGTTGTCCTTGTACTCCAGGGATTACTCGTTGAAGCCACAAAATTTGTATAGTAAGTGGTCTTGGAATCATAAAGTAATGATAATTAATTCATGATATTGTTTGCAGTCATGAACAATATGGAATTGAGCGCTGGTCAGGCGGGTGCGCAATGTCTCAAGTCAGCCAAATGCTGCAGCTTTCAGTGTCGCCTTCAGGAAAAAGAGGAGGAGCAATTGCCGGATAAGCCAGCGCTTAAAGTCCTATTGCAGAAGCGCTTGTCCCGTTTGGACATTATGCCGGCGCAGCATGCACAGCAGTTGGAGCAGCATGCACCACAGCTGCATGAAGCGCACAGTTTTCTGGTTAACGAGGAAACGAATTACTTTAATACAAACATAGGGACGGAGGAGTTCAATGTCAGCATTGCTAACTATGAACCACATGCCACCGTCGTACTTAGCTGGAGCGCTCTGTTGCAAAAGGACGATGTGCAGCGGTTGGCCAGTGGAATGCACTTTATAAAGCTGTATAATCTCTACGAGACGGGCAGCTGTCCTGGCATTGGTGACACATTGTATAGACGCCGCCTGTCCCTGGGCGAGACACGGCACAAGCGTGAATTCCATATACCTGATGATAGTGGATTAGAAGCGGCCAGCGAACAGTTGGCGGACGATGACATGGCCGACTACTGGGAACGGAATGATCACTATGTCGCGCAGCGCTGTCTGCTCGAGGACGAGACATTTGTGTTGTCAGCCAGAGCTTAAGTTAACTTCTTTACGTTCCACATATTGTGTCTTTTCGCATGTGATTATACAGATCTAGCTAATAAATTGATTGTTAATCTACATGAGTTATACATATACACGTGAATCTTTGAGTTGCTTCCTTCTTTCGATATCTTTTAATATTAATTTATTTGCATAATGTCTTTTATATTTATATATTAAATTAATACTGGAAATGGGGACGGGCACGTAGAAAATAATATGATAGGGGCCGAAGCTGTGTTAATTGTTAGTTTATTAGTTGATTGGTTTAAAAATGAATTAATTATACACGCTAATAAATTGCTTAAACTTGTAACATTAAAGTATTATTAATTGCTTTTTGGTATATGTATGTGTAGGTATGTAAATCATAAGCTGTTGACTAGACACAACGATGCGATTTGCTTCATTAGATGTGGATGTGATGGCAGCGCAACGTAAAGTTCTTTTCTTCTTTTTCTTGTGGCAGGATTTATTGATTACATTATTGGCCTTAAGCACGTTTCTTGCTCATGTAAACGCGTCCACACGTATACAACACATGCGTACAAGCATAAATATTGCCCAGAGCGCTGCCCAGCAGGGCTCCAATCACATTCGGTATGGGATAGGCCTGCCAGTCACGTCCCCAGTCCAGCGGAGCCACCACACTGCCAGCCCAGGCGCCCAGAATGCCGCCGAGTGCATTGTACTTGAATAAATGCAGCGCAGTGTCCTCGCACTTGGTTATGAAGTCTGGTTTCTCACAGAAGCACACTTGCAAAGCGCCACCTCCGCCGAGGAGGAAAACAGTCGGTGAAACTGTGAGCAGAGTCATTAGCAGCGACAACACGAACGTCTGCTCATAGTTCGCCAACACAGGTGCACCAAGAATGATGCAAATAAATGCGTAGAGCAGTGTGCATAGAAATTGCAATGTGAGACCACCGAGCAATTCGCGTGGCGTGAAGTATGCAGCCTTTTTCTGTCGTTGTTTGGCAGTCAGCACACCATCCTCAATGCGCCCAAAGAACCGGGCCAGTATTACTTTAAGCAGTTCACCAATAAACACAATCGGAACAATCAAGGAATCCCAAAAGCTTCCGAGATGAGCCCAATTCCGGCGATATTGCATGTAGGTCATGCATATCAATATGGTCGCCAGACTGATCGACACATGGAAGAGCTGGTGTTTGGTTTTTTGCTGATCGAAACGCGATACCATTTTGTCGTCAGAATATGGAAAAATTGCACTATTTTTCTATTTACTTTCGATTTTGCTATGGATGTGTTGTTGTTGGCGACACCTCGACAATTCGATAGCTCATAGAGATGTGTAAAATAAATCAAATATCGATGGATGATAACGTTTGCTATCAGTGGGAACATTTATGAGTGATCCCAATTTAATTTAAATGTTGCGTATCTTATGAAAAAAATGTAAATCTGCATTTGATCTATATTGCTTAACATAATGAGACTATTAAAATAGCCTAGAGCTATTACAAGATATCAGTTTAAATAAAGTACCCATTACCATAATAACGTAAAGACGTATTGATAATTACCGTATTTCGATATAACTATCGATTGTTACGCAGCAGAATCGTCGCGCGGTGCTGTCATTTCATCAGCGCTATCACATAATCATTTCACACTTTAATTCTTTGCGGCTTTGGCTCCAGTTTTTTTAAATAAATTGCTGTTTGTTTGTGTACAGAAATAATTGGAAAATGCTCTCGCGTGCTGTACGTGTTCGCGCCGCGCTCCGAGGCCTATCCACTGTAGCTGCCTGCGCTCGCCATCGTCATACACAAAATTGCATGGTGGAATATTTTAAAGAAGTCAGGTTGCTGCGATACAATGGTGCAGTCTCTATGATGCAAACACAGCGCTTCTTCAGCCGCAAGCGCAACGATAACGAGGATGACTTGATGGCCGAGGGTGAGCCTGAGCTGCTGGCCGATCATCGTGACTCGCAACAACTGCCGGCGACCGTTGCCGTGCCCGATGTATGGCCCCACGTGCCGATGTTAGCGATGCGACGAAATCCACTGTTCCCACGGTTCATGAAGATAGTCGAGGTTGATTGCTTATCTAGAACTTTCTTTTATCAATGCGTTCACGTGTTAATTTTTACTTAGGTCTCGAATCCAATTATCATGGATCTTTTGAGACGCAAGGTGAAGCTCAACCAGCCTTATGTGGGCGTGTTTCTTAAGAAAACCGATGGGGAAGAGGAGCTCATACATAACCTAGACGACGTTTATTCGGTGGGTACCTTTGCTCAGATCCAGGAGCTGCAGGATCTGGGAGATAAGCTGCGAATGGTCGTTGTAGCTCACAGACGTATCAAAATAACAGGGCAAGTTGTGGACGATGCACCATTAAAATCAGGTAGGTACCACACTTATTGACACTAGCCAGATATTGTGACAATCGCGTCGTCTCTTAACTCCCAGTGAAAATGACAACTTTGCATTATCCACTCTTTAATATAAAATTACGCATCCCAGCTGAAGATCAATCAACTGATGGCACTAATGTAACTGGCAAGTCGAATAATCGGGGCGTACGCAAGACTCGAGGACGTGCTCCACGTCGACAAACACAAAAATTAAACGAGGCGGCCAGCGCTGAGGAGATGGCCCAGCGTCAAACGCTGGAGCCACCGTTGCCCAGTGGACGTGTCGAGCAAACGACAGCAGCGACAGCAAAAAATAATGTGGAAGATGTGAAATCATCTACGGCAGACACGACAGATAACAGCACCGAAACAGGCGGCCCAACCACGCCACCCGTTCTCATTGTAGAAGTGGAGAACATTAAGCAGCCGGTGTATAAGCAAACGGAAGAGGTCAAGGCTCTAACACAGGAGATTATAAAAACCTTGCGCGATATTATTACCATGAACCCATTGTACAGGTATGTGGAAATGTTTCGATAAAAAAAATCTGATATATTTGTCGTATTTCCAAACAATACACAAAAAACGGCTTCTAGATAATTTTTAGGCGTTACATAATGCCATTTATGGTAAACAATTTAGTTTTTTCTTATACAATTAATATATATATATATATATATACACAATATACCTATTTATGTATATATATTTATAAAGTTCTTTGCATGCATTTTGCACTAGAAGCATGATACAAATACGTTTACCTAATTTTACGTATTTACCTATTACAGAGAAAGCTTGCAGCAAATGCTGCATCAGAATCAGCGAGTGGTTGATAATCCCATCTATTTGTGTGACTTGGGCGCCTCCTTGTCCGCTGGTGAGCCAAGCGAACTGCAAAAGATTCTGGAGGAAACTGATGTAAGCTTTTAACTAGACTCATATTATGTAATATAGGGTGCAATTTTAATAACTTTTCTCATTTAGATACCTCAACGTCTTCTGCTGGCATTGGCGCTGCTTAAAAAGGAATTGGAACTGTCGCGCTTGCAGCAAAAGATTGGACGAGAAGTGGAGGAGAAAGTGAAGCAGCAGCATCGCAAGTACATACTCCAGGAGCAGCTGAAGGTGATCAAGAAGGAGCTGGGCATTGAAAAAGATGATAAGGATGCCATTGGCGAAAAGTATCGCGAAAAACTCAAGGACAAAACTGTTCCAGAGAGCATCAAAACTGTTATTGACGAAGAGCTCACGAAGTTAAACTTCTTGGAGAGTCACAGCTCAGAGTTTAAGTGAGTCCTTTCTTCTCTTTCTGAAGATCTGGGTTATAATATATGTATTTTTGTAGTGTTACTCGCAACTATCTGGACTGGCTTACCTCTTTGCCTTGGGGCGTCATTAGTCCCGAAAACCTGTGCCTTGACAAAGCCACTGAAATTTTAAACAACGATCACTACGGCATGGACGACATTAAGAAGAGAATATTGGAATTTATTGCTGTTAGTTCATTGAAGGGCACGACGCAGGGTAAAATCTTGTGCTTCCATGGACCGCCAGGCGTTGGTAAAACGAGCATTGCAAAGTCCATAGCGCGCGCCCTGAATCGCGAGTATTTCCGCTTCAGTGTTGGCGGAATGACAGATGTGGCAGAGATTAAGGGTCATCGTCGCACCTATGTGGGCGCCATGCCTGGCAAGCTAATACAGTGCCTTAAGAAGACCAAGACGGAGAATCCGCTGGTTCTTATCGACGAAGTGGACAAGATTGGCAAGTGAGTAGACGAACAATGATTAATGTTGAAAGTTATTGATTAATTGGCGTATTTGTGTTGCATTCAATAGGGGCTATCAGGGTGATCCAAGCTCGGCCCTACTGGAGCTGCTGGATCCCGAACAAAATGCAAATTTCCTTGACCATTATCTGGATGTACCCGTGGATCTGTCACGTGTGCTTTTCATCTGCACGGCAAATGTGGTTGATACCATACCAGAGCCGCTGCGCGATCGCATGGAGCTCATCGAAATGTCCGGCTATGTGGCCGAAGAGAAGGTGGCTATTGCCCGTCAATACCTGATACCGCAGGCAATGAAAGACTGTGGTCTAACGGAGAAGCAGATCAACATTACGGAGGATGCGTTGAACATGCTTATACGCAGTTATTGCCGAGAGTCGGGTGTGCGTAATCTGCAGAAGCAGATCGAGAAGGTCATTCGCAAAGTGGCCTTCCGCCTGGTCAAGAAAGAGGGCGAGGAATTCCCTGTGAATGCCGACAACTTGACAACGTTCCTGGGCAAACAGGTTTTCAGTTCCGATCGTATGTACAACGTAACGCCCGCTGGTGTTGTAATGGGCTTGGCCTGGACCGCAATGGGCGGCTCTTCGTTATATATTGAGACTTCCAGGCGTCACATACGCGCCGAGAAGCCCGAATCCACTGCTGGAGTGTTACATTTAACTGGTAACTTGGGCGATGTAATGAAGGAATCCGCACAAATTGCTCTAACCGTGGCTCGAAACTTTTTGTACACGTATGATCCAAAAAACAAGTTCCTGGAGCAAGAGTATGTATTGTTTTTCATTTATTTAATACGGCTGACTTAACTGAAATATTTCTCGATTGACAGACACATTCACCTGCATGTGCCTGAAGGTTCGACGCCCAAAGATGGACCCAGCGCTGGTGTTACTATAATCACGGCTTTGGTTTCGCTTGCTACCGGAAAGCCAGTGCGTCCAGATGTGGCTATGACGGGTGAGGTTTCGCTGAAGGGCAAAGTTTTGACTGTGGGAGGTATCAAGGAAAAGACCATTGCGGTAAGTTCAATGACACCAAACCTAGACACATGTTGCAGCTAATATTCTGTTTTATAGGCCCGTCGCAGCGGCGTCACCTGTTTAATTTTACCTGCTGACAATAAGAAGGACTTTGAGGAGCTGCCCAGCTTCATAACCGACGGCTTGGAAGTGCACTTTGCCAGCGAATACGAGGATGTCTATAAGATTGCTTTCTCTGACCCGGACTTTACCGCAACGAAAAACGAAACAAGCAGCACAACTGAGGCGATGCGCGTTAAGATACCAACCGCTGCCACAGCCGCTGCAAAGCCGACCATCTCCTGAGTCGTATTCACTAAGTTAGGCTAAGCGTTGGGTTGGGCCTGGGGGACAAACACCACACACACTGAGTTCATTTATATATATACATACTAGCTAGATATGACGTATGTTAACAAGTTGATTATTGTCTACATAGGTATATATATATTTAGAGAAAAGCATTTGTTAATCCTATGCCAAATTAAATTGAATGTAAATGTCATCAGTTGCTCGTCATTTTATATGTCCGCATTGGATATGATCCATTCCAGGTAGCGATCGACGCGCGTGTAGATGCCTGGACGCTTTGGTTGGCCGCAGCCCAGACCCCAGGAGACAATGCCAACGGTGACCCAGCGCCGATTGGGCAACTGGATGAGCAGCGGACCACCGCTATCGCCCTGACAGCTATCCTGGCCGCCCTCCGGCAAGCCAGCGCAAAAGGCCGTATCCGGCACGTGATCCACAATGGCAGCCTGGCAGTCTGATTGCTTCCAAATGGGCAAGGTAGTCTGCAAAGGGCAAACATGGTTGATTATATTGAGTGGAAGAGTTAAGTGATCCAGGACAGCCTCACCTCCATTAGAATCTTGGAGTGTGGTCCACTGAATTTGAGCGTGCCCCAGCCTAGGACAATGACATTGCGTCCGGTCCAATCCTCGTTCAGTGGCGGCATACAAACTGGCCAAATGTATGTATTGAACAGCGTCGGCCGGTCGATGCGTATGAGGGCGATGTCATTCTCGTAGGTTATCGGATTGTAGTCCACATGGAGCACCATGTTGCCAATGCGGAAGTCACGCGCCCGCGTCTCATTCATTTGCTAAGGATTTGTTTAAGTAAATTAGAGCTATCCATCCCAGATCCCCAACTGATCTGATGCTAGTTACATACATGCGTATTGTACTCGCCCAGACGCACAAATATCTCCTCCTTGGGGTGCTTGTAGAGGCAATGGGCCGCAGTGAGCACATGGCGATCTGTGATCACCACACCGCCGCACCAGACATAGGGATGGCCCTGCCGCAGCAGTGCCGCCATCCAGGGCCACTCGTCGGGCTCGGCCGGACGACCGCCCGTTATCCTTGGGAACTGACGTGTTGTAATGCCGCATCCGCGCTGCTCGGGTCGATTGACAATGCGTGGTGCATCGTCGTCTGAGCCGCCGACAATCTGTGGACTAAAACGTGATGGGATCGCCTGATCTGTGCAGCAAATGCCAATGGAACTGTAAGGAGAAGAATAAGTATTGGAAAATTGAGTTGATTTTGTTGCGGTTAGCCGCTTACGATTTCTCAATGATGCAC
This sequence comes from Drosophila navojoa, assembly GCF_054131105.1. Classification (NCBI taxonomy): domain Eukaryota; kingdom Metazoa; phylum Arthropoda; class Insecta; order Diptera; family Drosophilidae; genus Drosophila; species Drosophila navojoa. The sequence goes on from NC_142892.1 coordinate 16,402,144, forward strand.
AGCTGGGAGACCAAGCGCCAGACATCATCCTTCAGCTCCGGCATGCGGCAGTAAATTATGTGGCGACAGCGTCCGGCATCGCCCAGCGATGTGCGACACGGACCATAGTCTTTGTTTTCCTGTGTGAAGAGAGGATTTTTTTAATATATATCAAATTAATTATTATAGCTAAAGAGGAGTCTTAATGTTGAATTATGTATATTCGCTATGAGAACATCAAATGAGTAAGTATTTTGTTTTGTATGAGTGTATGCATAAGGCAACTGCAGACATGTTCGTTACTCTTGATTCCAGATCTGCATCAAGAGCTCCCTAATTTGAGTCATCCTCTTCTGTTCTTCTGGTAATGTCTACTACTCCTATTTTTTCTATACACATTTCTTCTCCTCTCACACTCTCATTATTCAATGTTCAAGACCCAATAAACTCAAGACTCAACCCCTGGAACTCTCTCCCAACAGCAAACAGACTCAAGAGATGAAACTTTCTTTGGAACGACTCTCCTCAGCTATAAAAGTGCGAGCCTGTTGCTGCACAGCTTCAGTCGTATTCCTGATCTGCTGCTGGGCGGTCATAGTGGGGTGCAGTGCTGAGTTTTTTTTTTTTTATATTATATATTGTTAAACATATTAAATATTTTGTAATTGCCCTAATATTAATAATAGTTATAAATGTTTTGTTTTATGAATAATAAAGTATAAGCAAAAAAGAATGGACAATAATAATAGATACATTTTAGCTATCATAGTTAAAATGATGTTTTATGTTTAATAATAATGATATTTAAATTAATTAATATTTAAATGATGATGTTCTCAATGATTATGTTAATTTATTAAGTTGATTAAATGACAATGTTAATTATTAGGGTGAATGCTCTTTATGATAATGATAAGATAATAAATATAAATTCAGGAGCAAAATATCATTAATGATAATGATATTTGATAAGTAAAGTTGTGATGATAATGATCTTACACATATAATGATGATTTCATATGCATTTGATAGTAGGATTATTATCATATTTATATAATATTTACTCATGTTTATGAGCCACTAAAATAATTCTGCTTGCTTTATCAGTATTTAATTACATTAAACCAATATTACCAAGCAGCTTAGTTACGGGTGATTAGCTAATACGCTGATCCGGCTTAGAGCCCGTGTTGAGCTGTGGAGAAGATTCTCAAGTCACTCACCAGTAGAGGGGAAGCCCCTTCAGCCTGTCTCTTGCTCAAACGATGACGTGCTAGAAAATTACTGATGCCGGCATTGTCATTATCATCATCATTAGCCCGCTCAGCGCTGGCATTACTGCGGACATACTGCCTATTCTCAGCAGCGCCCCAGACGAACTCATCGTTGTCTTCCAAATCCATCAGATCTGTGGCATAAAGGATTTGCACTTAGCATTGACGAAGTTGATCGATCGATCCCAGTGCTCTACCCACCTATATAGTCCGCAGAGTAACTTTTGGCCAGCGCCTGGCTGCAGCTACAGCTGAGCAGCGCTACGAAAATCAGTTGTAAGCACTTCATCTTTGCCTTGAGAACTGAATGCGAAAACTAAACATGTTTCTCACAACTGCAAAATGGGAATTAAAATTTTATCGCGTGCCGCTTCCGTTGCGAGCAATCGAGCTTTTGTGAGCTCAATGAAGCTGATGTGCCTCTCTCTCTCTCTCTCTCTCTCTCCTTGTTGCTCTTTATGTCTCTCTCTTTCCCAGTTTTTATTACAATGGTTTACCTTGCAGTTGAACCTGTTGACACTTTTAGATTGTTTCCTTATATAATATATCCAAGTCGCGTACCTTAAAGTTTGCCAACTCAGAAGAGCTGAAGCTCTGGAGAGCGTGCCACGAATACTTCTTTATATATATAATATTATATAGGAATTTTAGATTATATAAAGACTTTATCAGCTGCACTTGGGCATGCCGGTCCCTTATAAATAAGCCTCTGCTTGTAAGCCTCTAGGCTAGACCTAGTTTCAAATGCATGTTTGTCGAGCTACCCATATTAGAAGAAGATAATCCGTAACCGAAAATAGTATTCCAGCTGACATTGTTTTTTTTTTTTTTTTTTTTTTTTTTTGTCCATTTAGCGAGTGTGTCTACGTGCCGTGCATTGCAAATGATGCGGTTGGGCGGGTTTTAATTCCATAGAAGTCGGCTCGATTGTTACCAAAGTTAATATATAAATATATTATATAAATAGCCAGCTAGCCAATTCTACATCAATCTATAATTGCCTTATATGCTAGTTGCTCATCAAATAATAGATAAATTATTCAAACCGGAATGAACGGGACAAATGTCGTGAAGAAGACGCGACGAAGCATAGCTAAGATTAATTGCATTAGCTAGTAAATGCTCTGAAACTTGGCTTAATAATTAATATAAATTATTGAAATTTTTTGTTATTTAGATTATCACAGAAACGAAAATCTTCAATTCAGGAAGAATTAAATTGCTAACTTTGTTTAAAATCAGACAAGCCAAGGAATTAAAAAAGGGGCTTTAAAAAGTTTAAATTTCATTGGAGGAGCAGAAAGAACACCTTTCAAACATTGTTACAATTTATTGCTGATATTTTTGTTAACTAAATACAACAGTATTTATTTATTTATTACATGTTACACATATATTTATATATATTTTTCTTTTTCTCTTTAAGCAACGCACAAAAACTTAGACTTAAAGAAATATTTCAACTTTGTTTTTATTGCAGGCTTAGCAAAAAACGATAAAAACAGAAAATCGAAATTCCTACAGGCTTTTAGTGTTACAGATCTTATATAAAAATCATTTTATCAAGATTCTTAGTTTTTTATTTTCTTAGATTTTGATTGTTTTGTTTTTCCTTTTTTTTTTTGTAGATTTGGGTTTATAAAGTTGGCTCCAAAAGGGGTTCTCACAAAAATACAATGAATATAGAGAGCGTGTCGTGTGGAAACCGATGTAGAAAGTTGTTCCGGTATTGCGATGTAAATAACTAAATATATAATCTATAAGTTTCATATAAGTACATATATATATGTTGTATATATGTCTATAAAATCAGTACACATTTATTTGCTTGTATATGTTTATCGAAACACTCACTACTAATACAAACACACACGCAAACATACACACACACACACACACACAGGCAGACACACGCAGCTAAATAGATATAGACAACTACAATATATGTATTAGGGTCGATCGATATCCAATTGATATTAAGATATATGTATACGTGTGTGTGTATATACATATATATATATTTATATGTATGGTTTTTTGTAAAGTTATAATTAGGTGGAGATTTTGAAAGGCCTGTTATTGTGTGCTCGACTCAGTTATAAGGTGTTCTTGATGGAGTACCCTACATGGATTGTGTATAGTTAAGAGGGCTGTATGCGAAATGAGATCTCTTGACTAAGTTACATTCATGAATGATTTATTTTCCTTCATATTAGGTTTCTTTTCTTTTCTAACCTAAAAGTTGCTTTTGTGCCGTTTTCTTTTTGCACTCGAGTCAATATTTTGTTAAATCTGGATCACATTTAGGTTAACGAAATCATATTATATACTATTATAAATTTAAGTTTAGCTTCTTTTTTTAAAGCATTTGTGCCATTTCCGAACTTGAAGGGGAAGACTTAAAATTGTGCATTCTACGATTTTGTGTTGAGCAAGGGCAAAGAAGTTTTTTTTTTTTCCTTTAAAATAATATTTGAATCGAAGTGTTAATAGATCTTGCTATTTTTAGCTAGTAGTAATTGCTCGATTTTTAATAGTTTCACTGCTGGCAGAACTGAAATGGTTGCTGAAGCTTTGTTTAACAATAAAAAAGAATACAAAAATATTTTAATTGAAGTATTTGATTTTAAGTGTGACCGTATTTCGTTACTGTTTATCTAACAGTCGTAGCTCTTTCTTTTAATGATCAAATAATATAATAATTTAAGTACGATCGCATTTAGTTATTTAGTTTCTAACAGTAATTGCTCGTTCTTCACTTGTTTGGGGAATTTTGCTGTTACTAAAGTTAATTTTGTTTTTTTTTTCTTATATAGGACCATATATCGCCTTTATATCTAACAGTAATTGCTCGATTTACTATTTTGTTTTTGAGTGTAGCTTGCATTGAGCTTTTAAGTAGTTTCTGCTGGCAGCACTGAAATATTATAAGTGTGACCGTATTTCATTCCTTTTAATTAATAATTGCACAATTTTCAATCATTGTCAAGTTGTTTTCCTCTTTGGTCTTTAGTTTTGATTGGATTCCATTGGGTGGGGACCTTTGATTTGCCATGATTATAGTAAGACTGGGGCCTTACTCAACTAGTCGAGCGCCCGCCTCGACATCCTCGGCCATGGTGACGCCCTTGGATTTCTTCTTGCCCTCCGCCGCGGGCTTCTTCTTGCTGAGCATCAGGGTCTCCGGCTCGTCTGCGGACTGCTGCCGCTTGCCACCAGTTGGGGCACTGGCTGCTCCGCCTCCTCCACTGCTGCTGCGCAGCTTGAAGCGCGTTGTGGCCGCGGCGGCATTGTTGTTGGCGCAATTGCAGATGGCATCAAAGATGCGCACCACAAAGCCGCGAGCCCGATTCACCACTTTGCCGTTCTTAAAATCTGGTATGGCGAAACCTAGACAGATTAGTGCCAAGGCGAACAGGTCGAAAAAAAAACCAAAAAAACAAATTAAAGGGTTCGGTGAGAGGCTGGCGAGAAAAGTGCAACGGAAACAAACACACATTCACATGCCAATGACATAAACAAAAATCGTACACAAAGGCAAATAATTAGACTTGGACGCGTGTCGCTTTTTTAATTACTCCCTGTCACTGCGACTTGACACGCCCCCGCGGCTAGCTTATAAAGCGTCGCGTGCCCTGCATCTGCCACACAATTGCGTCTTATCATGGGTACGACTCGCTCGACCAGCTGCTGGCACAGATCCTGGCAGCTGCTGCTCAGCCTGCTCCTGCTGTCGCCCAGGCTCTGCGACGCCGTCACTACGCAACAGTTTCTCCAATCCCTGGACATGATGCGCAACGGCTGCATGGGCAAGTTCAAGGTGCCGCTGGAAACCCTGGATCGCATACGAGACGGCGATTTTAGCTTCGAGCCCTCACAGGACTTGCTGGTGTGTAACGGGCATAACTCTCTACTCTTCGAGTGCTCCCTTCTATCCCTTTTTGCAGTGCTATATGAAATGCGTTGCTCAGCTGGCCGGCATTTTGACCAAAAAGGGCGACTTCAGCGTGAACAAGGCCATGGCCCAGATGCCCATCATTTTGCCCGTCGAGCTACAGGATCCAGCCCAAAAGGCGCTCAACCATTGCAAAGATGAACGTGAGTAGAATGGGTGCTCAAAGAACTATATTATTGCCACTTCGTTTTCTTTCTTATATCTCACTCTTGTATACCCTATTTACAAAATGATTGCCTAAACTTAAGGCTGTCTCAGAAATCATAAGACAAATCATATACATCAAATGTTTAGCTAACAAAAGCTTTCAGTTATAGATCTCTTCAAATTCACAAAGCATGAACTGCGCTCAGCCACTGCTGGGTTAGTTAACTCCCAGATAAAGCCCATTAAATAATGCATTTCCTATCAATATTCTTACAGCGAAAGCTCACAAGGACCAGTGCGCCCAGGTCTACTACATAAGCAAATGCATTGCGGACTACGATCGTCCAAACTTTAAGTTTCCATAGCAACAGAAAAAGTAACAAAATAGAGAATAAAGTTAACTAGAAACAAATCCCTTTAGGGTGCGCTTCTACTTACTCGGTCGCTTCTCCTTGCCCTGTGGAAGAAACATAAATGTATGCGTGTGTGTGTGTGTATGTGTATTTCAGTACAAAACTTTCTATAGTCAAGCGGATGATAAATGATTGGCCAACCTGTTGCAATTTCTGTGATTCGAGCGCACGTCTATTGGCCTCCGCTTCGGCACGCTGGGCCACCTCATCGATGAACTCGTGCAGCATTGCCATATTATTGGGATTCTGTTTGAAGTGCTCGATGCGCGCCTCCAGAGATTGCTCTTCAATGTTGTCCACGCTGTCCGGCGAGGCGGGCTCTGGATCCGCGAATCTTGCATGCATTTTTTAACACTCTTTTTTTTTTTTTGCTCACAATTTACTGTTTCGAAAGAATCTTTGTGAAAAAATTCACAAACTGCCTGGGTCGAGCTTTCGCCTTTGTCTAACACACACGCGAACTGAATTGGTATGTACAAGGAGTTTGGCTTTGTTCTCTGTGTGCTTTGGTTAAAAATCAATAGCTGGCTAGCTCTGTGGCGCCCGCACATGCGTGTTGCGTGCGTGCCATTGGCGTAGGTTCCGTGGGGGCTGGGGCAGCTGGCAGCTGCTGCAATTGTAAATGATTGTCTGAGGGGTTGGCTTGCTGGTCAATGCCTGTGTTTATTAACTAACTTCAGTTCTTAAATAACTAAACGACGTGTGGCTGTGAGGAATAAGGCTACTCCAGATGCGATAAATCATCCAGTTCGGGCGGTGCGCGCACTATTTCCGTTTCAATGATCAACGAATTGTCATCCACGATGCTCTGAAATGCGCATAAACAGCATTATTAGAGTGGATCACTTTTAGGGAGTTGGCAGGTACCCAGGACTGCTACACACATTATCATTACTGCTGCGCGCTGTTAGCAAACTATTTGCACCACCGCCGGTTCCGCCGACATTGGCTCCACCGCTGTTGCTACCTCCAACGCCTGTCGACTGTCCAGCGCCTGTCGACGATGAATTCGAATTGGAGGCATTGGCGCCGTTCGCCGAGGACGATGACAGCACCACACCGTGCGGTGAGCTGCCACGACGCACCAACTTCGCCTGCGACTGCTGCGGCGAATTCTGGGTGACAATCACAAACTTCTGCGCCGGCTGATTGGCTTGAATGGCGCGTATTTGCGGTAGGGCGGTTACCACGGGACTGCTAAAGAAATGAGAGAGGAGAACAACTTGTTAAATACTTCAAGCAATTTAAATAGTCACAATTCGTCTACAATCGAAGGCACAAGCATTGAGACTATCCTTGGGTTAAAGCATGCCAAAGGCAATCGATTGAGCTTAGTTTAAATATTATAAATATTTAAAGTTGTCCTCAATTGATGAAGGCTTGCCTTTTCACCCCCTCATTAACTAAATATCTTACCCTTGTCTCTGAGAATTCGGCATAGAGACGCGTCCAATGGCTGTCGCGGTTTGGGCAGCGCTTGTTATGGGCGCCGTATTGATGCTGCTGGAGGCTAGCACTACGGCGCTACTGGCTGGTGCATTGCGCACTTTGACCACAGCTTGGCACAGCGAAGGACCCAAAAAACCATAGTCCATTTTGTACTCCTCAGCAATGTCCGGTGGGTTACGCATTTGCTTCAAGATGGGCGGGCAACATTTCTGAAGCATGGCTCGTATGTGACCAGCGGCTGTTTTATCCGTATTGCTCATTGAGGTGCCTAGCAGATGTGGCTCGATGCGTTCCGAGATGAATTTCAAGCGTGGTATGATAAACACTTTGATCACCTCGCCACCCAGCTCCGAGAGACCCGCAATGGAGCCATAGAGCGATGACAAATGCGTTTTATCATTCTGCAGAGCTTTGCTAAAGATGCTGTAAGAGCAGAAAAGCAGAGCTTGAATTATATATATATATATAAATGGATATTGTATTCCATGCACTCACCGTGTGACACGAGTTTGCAGATTATTTGTGAGCGTGTTGAAGGTTTTGCAGATCTGCGCCATGAGACGGGAGGCAAAGTCACGCAAGGCCCAATGATTGTCGAGCTCTGGACGCATGCACAGCTGCTTGGACACAATGCAGGTCATAACAGATGGTATCAGCTCGTGCAGCTAAAAAGAGGGAAAAGTTAATATTCAATAAGTGAAAGGCAACTTGCAGCATTGACTTACATATTTCTCCAGGAAGAGCGATGGATTATCCAGCAGAGCGCGCACCATGCGCATCAAATAAATCAAAAGTGCTAAATTATTCTGAACAACATTAACTTTAACGCCCTCGGCAATGAAGGTGCACATGCGGGGCAGCATTTCATGAAGACCTGGATCAGAGCCGAGCGACTGCAGCGCCTCGGCACGACGAGGCTCATCCGATCCGACACAGGCTTCGGTGATCTCTTTGTAGTACAGCTGCTGTTCCACTGACAGCTCATGCGTGGCCAACTGTTTGACATGTATGGTTTCCACGTTCTTAAGCTTGTGTATTTTGCCAGTGGTTGGCTTTGCAGCGGCATCTTTGTTCAGGCCTTGGTCTAGTTTGATGACAGGATTGACAGAGTCCACGAGCTGCGAGTCTTTGGAGAGGGGTGGTGGATTTTCCGGCACGGTGGGTTGTATTCCCTCCACAACGAACCAATGGGAGCGCAACGTCAGATCAAGTGGTATTTTGATTGAGCTATTTGCAGTGATCTCGTTTAAGTCAATCTCTTTATCCTCTGTAAAATGTAGTTCGCGACCGCCGCCGGACGCAAATCGGAAAGGTATAAAATCCTTGGTCATGAACCCATATTGCGGCTCAATATTGCGCACCTTCAGCGACATATCAATGTCTTTGACTGATAGCTTTTGCCGCTTGGCATGGTGCATGAATTTGGCGGCATCCTGTACAATCCGCTTCAGCTTAATGGAAACATCTTCAGCTAGCTCTTTGGCGGCGTCATCGGATAGGGAACCCACACCGATGCTTTCAGCAATTACTTTCATTGATTCAGCTGATATGCTGGAGCCATACAGCATACTGCTGGCAGGGCTACTACTTTTTAACAGTTTATTACTCATTTTTATAAATAAACAATTTTTTTCACCCTACTACGACATACAATGCCGTCCACTTACGATGGGTAGAGGTGGGACACTAATGGTGCTCGATTACTCATTAGCTGCAAGCAGTGCTATCGTACTAAAACCTAGTTCGATAACATTTAGAACAGAAACTCGTTTTCAAATTGAAAAATTACACAACATAAACAAAGGGAAAATATTCAAATGAGATTAAATATGAATACTTGGTTTTATTATTCTTTGCTGGAATTGGCTCGAATTATATCTGATAGTAGTGTTAGTAAAAGCACTTCAATGCAAACGCTAATCGAATAGCTCCATATGCTAAATAATCGGTGCATACAAAAACATCGTTTTGTTGGCCATCTCTAATTCGTAGTTTCTTTTCTTTATTTATGTTCATACCTTGTGGCTTTTTTGTTTTATTATTGAAATTATAGGTTATAGCGTGCAAAATATTGCAAACGTAATGCGATTAACTATTAAAAGCCAGTGCAAGTGTTTAATATATGATCAGCAATTAAGTTGAAAGTGCATTGAAGCATGTCGCGTCGCACCTTTGGAACAAAGCAGCAGCAGCAGTGAAAATTCAACGCAAGACTGCAGGGTGAAAACGGCGCCATTTTAAGAAACAAAACAAAGCCAGCAGCAAAAGCAGCAAGCAAAACTTGAATGCAATGCAATTAAAGGCGCAAAAAGCATATGCATATGCTCAAAAAACAATTTCATTATCGGTGTGCATAATCAATTAACGCTACAAAAAAATTACAAAACGTAAGTGTGCGTCTGTGTGCGTATTTGTGTAAGTGTGTGTGGAATTTCCTCCCGCCCCCTCAGCCGTAAATATTTGTTTGCGTGTGTGTGTTTTGTGTCTGTCGCATTTTGTGGTTTGACCTAGTTAAATTGTCAAAAATTCTGAGCGTGTTGTAATTAATGTGACCAGGTTAATAAAGTTTTATTATTTCATATATGTATATTATATATGAATAGCTCCGCCCTCGAGTCGAAATATGAGCAGTGGCCAAAATGAGGCATCAGCAGCAGCAAAAAAGGAAAAGGTTCTCGAAACGCAGCAACGTACACAAGAATCCGGCAGTGAAAATGAGGTAAGTCATGTACTAAAATATTTATATATAATAAAAAGTTCATATTAAATGCTACTTTTAGTTCTGTTGTTATAAATGTATGAAATAGTTATTAAGTATGAATTAATTAGAACTTCATGGACGAAAATAAAGTAACATTTTGTTATTGCTTGGAGCATCGAATATTTCCATAAATGTATCTGTTATATTGTAATAGTGAAAAGTCTAATTTTATTATATAGTATAAAGTTTATCATGTTAATATTTTGCTATTATAAATACTATCATATTAATATTCAGTTCTATGGTATAAAGTGTTAATTTAAATTTAATATGCAAAAATTAACATACTATGATCATTTCAGGAAACCGACTCTATTACGGATCAGTCGAGTCAATCGAAGTCTACGAAATCAGCAACACAATTTAGCGTGCAACGTTCGGATATTGATGGACTGCGCATGAGAATCTCGGCCATAAGGAACCCGCCCGCATCACAAGCAGCCGCAACGTCAACGAACGCAGCAACAAGTTTAACGAATTCGACTCAAGCTCGAAGGGAAGCGTCGACAGTTGAGAATATTTCGCGTAAGAAGCTGACAAAGGTGCGCAAGATGAGCGAGGCTCAGGAGCTGAGCGGCTGCTCAACAGATGCCAAGGACAGGCATAGAGACAAAGAGAGGGAGAGGGAGAGGGAGAAAGATAAAGTCTTATCAACTGCAAACACAACCAAAAAGATAAAAGTCAAACGGAAGAAGATTGCGCAAAAAAGCAGCAGCAACTTCATGGCCAATAATAATAATAATAACAATAGCAATGGTAAAACGAATCGCACGGCTGCAGCTGTATTTAGTTCCGATTCGGATGATGACTTGCCCTTGAAGATGCACATTCAGCGTGCACCGCGTCTGCTGCTAACAGCAATTGGTGGCAGCCAGGGCGACCATCATCACATGGGCATCTCCAGCAGTGACAACGAGGAGCTGGTCAAAGCAGCCGACCTGGTGAAGGCGGCCATTAAGCGTGTCGAAAGCGATGCTGAGGACAATAGCAGCATTTCAGCTGGCATTGCTGCCGCCAAGATTAAGCAACAGCATCTGCCCCAATATCAATCCACGCTGCTGCAGGACTTTATGGAGAAGACACAAATGCTGAATCACACAGGCAGCAACAATAGCTTAGCCAGTGCAGCAGCCTCAGCTCCAGCTGCATCGGCATCTGCTAGCAGCAGCAGCAACCTCGCACAGCAGCAGCTGTTGCAGCAACAGCAACAGTTGCAGCAACGCAAGCGACGCGGCCGCCCCAAGAAGCTGCAACCAACTGTTGCCGCCGCCAGCGTAGCTCCCCTGCCCGTCGCCGTGCCCACCATCAATGAGTCAGCAGACTCTGGCGTCATCAGCACCACGCCGTCGCCCAAAATGCAGCCGGCGCCAATGGCCAGCGACAATGCCAAGCCGAAAATCGATATGGCCTATCTGGATAAGCGCATGTATGCAACGGCGGAACGTGTGCTGTATCCGCCGCCGCGCAGCAAGCGACGGCAGGGCAACAAGAAGGACAAGAAGGAGGATGTACAGGTGGATCCGCTGTGGCGCAAGATCGACGTGAACAAGAAGTTTCGTTTGCGCAGCGTCAGCGGCTATAAAAGTGATGGGGGCGGCGGTGGTGGTACCTCGAACACCATTTGCAGCAAAATCCTCGCCGCGAAAAGCGGCTACGTCTCGGACTACGGCAGCGTGCGGCATCAGCGGCACAATCACAATTCGGGCTACAAATCGGATGCCAGCTGCAAGAGCCGCTACAGCAGCCGTAGCTGCGCCAGTCGCAGTCGCAGCCGCATGAGCCGCGCCAAGAGCTGCGGCTATCGCAGCGACTGCAAGGAATCCTCGGGTAAATCGAGCAAATCGCTGCGGCGACGCAGACGCGCCTCTATGCTGCGGAGCGGGCATGAGCAGACAGCGAGTGCGCTCAGCGATGAGCACGATCAGGATATACTCCAGCTGGCGGGGCTCTCGCTCGGCCAGAGCAGCGAGGAGAGCAACGAGTACATTAGCAAGCCGAGTCTCAAGTGCTTGCCCAGCACGAGTGCCAGCAAGAAATATGGCGAGATCAATCGGTTTGTCACCACGGGACAATATTTTAGTGGAGCGGCAAAGGCAACAGCTGGGAGTATTGCGGCCGGAGCCAGCACGCCGATAGCGACGGCAGCGGTGCCAGATAACTTTATGCAGGGTAAGGATGGGATATAGAAAGAATTAATATAAAACTTTAACTAAATATATTTGGTTTTCTAGGTAAAATGTTGCTGCAACGCAAGCACTCCATTAGCCAGGATACCATTGTGCCCAGCAAGAGTGCGTGTAAAATAAAGAGTCGACGCTCGTCTGCTGCTAGCATGTGCAGCAGCTATGTGTCGGGCGTGTCGCGACGACGACGGCAACGCAGGAAGAGCATGAGTCATTCGAAATCCCTAAATATTGACTCCAAGCTGCTAACTGAAATAGACATCATTGCAAGCACATTTCATGCGCGCTGTCGCATTCAGGAGGATCGGCTGACAGCGAGCAGCGGCAAGGAGAAATTGCTAGCCGATGCGAACAAGCTGCAGGCCACGCTGGCCACTGCACCCGTTGCGGCGACATTGCCGCTGCTAAATGGCGGCGGCAGCGGCAGCAGCAATGCAACCGGCGCTGGCACTGGAGCCACCAAGCCGCTGAAGCGTGCCCTAAAGAAGCGCAAGCTAAACGAACCGCTGATTGACTTTGCCATGCTCTCGGCCAGCGCTGGAAATGCGAACGGCATCAGCAACAGCATTAGCAGCAGCAGCAACGGCGGCGCCAAGCGACGCCATAAGAAGTCCAGCAGCAACAGCGGCGGCAGCAACAGCTCTAGTCCCGACGATCATAAGCTGCCGCTGAAGAAGCGCCATTATCTGGTCACAACGGGCGCCGAGGTGTCGGCGTCGGCGTTTGCCAGCAACGGCAAGCTGAATGCCGAGGCCTGGGCAGCCGCTGCAGCGGCGGCCAAGAGCAGCGTCAATACCAAGGCCCAGGCGCAGTTCAATGCCAAGAAGCTAACGCCCAAGAAGCGACATTTGCTGGTCAGCCAGGAGGCCAGTGGCAGCGGCTCCTCGGCAGCAGGCAACGCCTCTCCATTGCGCATTGTCGTCGATAATAATTCCATAAGCGGCGGCAAGCTGCTGGACATCAGTCCCAGTTCGCTGTGCTCACTGAAGCAGCAGCGTCGTCAGGGCACCAAGTCGAAGAACTCCACGGTGGCAATAGCCGGCGCGGCTGCTCGTGAGCTGCCGCAGCAGTTGCAGTCGCCCGCCGGCAGCAACAGCTGCCCGCCGCCGGGCATCTTTGAGCCGTCTGTGGAACTGGAAATCCAAATACCCATAGCCAAGTTAAATGAGGCGGTTATCACAAAATCGGAAGTGGAGTCGCCGCTGCTGGCCGCCATGGACATCAAGGAGGACGCCAACAAGAAGGAGCAGTGCCAGCGCGTGCTGGAAACGCTGCTGCACAAGACGGGCGGCAATTTGTTGCTGAAGCGCAAGCGAAAGAAAATCAATCGCACCGGCTTTCCCACAGTGAGGCGTAAGAAGCGTAAGGTGAGCGTCGAGCAAACAGCAACTGCACAGCAGCAACAGCCACAGCAGCAGCAGCAGCCGCAACAACAACAACAACAACAACTGGAGCAACAGCAGCTGTTGCCCGCTCGAGAAACGCGCAGTAGCAGCACCCTAGCTGCCGCTGTCGCAATGGATTGCGAGCGTGTGCCGCAGCCAGGAGAGGCGCGTGAGACATTTGTGGCTCGCAGCAGCAGTCAGCGCACGCCGCGCTTGTCGGTGGTGGCTCTGGAGCGTTTGCAGCGACCCCCAACACCGGCGAATAGTGCAGCTGCAGCTCGAGGCAAGCCACGCGGCAGAGGCAGGCCCAAGTTGCAAAAGCAGCTGCCACAACAACAACAACAACAACAGCAGCAGCAAGAGCAGCCTCAAGAGCCACAGCTAGACCCGCTTTTGGAAGTGCAGCCAGCGAAAAAGCGTGGACGTGCGGCCAAGCAAGCGGAAGTGGCGCTGCCCAGACTGGAGCGAAAGCTGGAGACTAGCATTAAGCTGCCTGCGGGCATTGATCCAAATACGAATTTTAGTTGTAAAATACGCTTGAAGCGTCGCAAAACGATGCAGCAACAGGACACAGTGCAGCAACAGGAACAGCCGCAGCAGCAGCAGCAGCAGCAGCAAGAAAAGAAAACGCAACAGCAACAGCAGAAATCGGAACAGCTGCATTTGGAGCCACCCACCAGCGATGACCTAGAGCAGATTGCAGCTGAGGCGGCAGCCAAGCGGCAACTGCAGCCCGTGCCAGCCATTGAGCATGAGCCACTGCCAGCGCATGAGTCCACCTCCAATCTGGCCACCGACTATGCCAGCTGCAGTGATACCAGCGAGGACAAGTGCAGCACTGCATCGCAGCGCAAGCGCACCAAGCTAAAGAAGAACTATTTGGTGGCTGGACTCTTCTCCAATTACTATAAGCAGCTGGGCGGAGGGGGTGCAGCAACGACGCCCGCTGCAACTGTTGCCATCAAGCAGCCAAATAAGAAAACTACAGATGGAGAGCAACAACAACCACAGCAGCAACAACCACAGCAGCAACAATCACAGCAGCAGCCACAGCAGGGCAGCTCTTTGCTGCCACCGCCCACCTATTGTGAACGTTACTTTAGGAGCACCGTCATCGATTTTGAATTGCCATATGATATTTGGTGGGCCTATAGCCACGATAAGTTGCCCACGCGGCATGTGGTGCCCAGTTGGAACTATCGCAAGATACGCACCAACGTCTATGCGGAGTCGGTGCGTCCCAATCTCGCGGGCTTCGATCATCCCAACTGCAATTGCAAGCCCCAGCCGAATGGCGCCTGTCTGGACAATTGCCTGAATCGCATGGTGTACACGGAGTGTGTGCCCAGCAATTGCCCAGCGGGCGACAAGTGCCGCAATCAGAAGATCCAACGACATGAGGTGGCGCCTGGTGTCGAGCGTTTCATGACCGCCGACAAGGGCTGGGGTGTGCGCACCAAGTTACCCATTGCCAAGGGCACCTACATACTGGAGTATGTGGGCGAGGTGGTCACCGAGCGGGAGTTCAAGCAGCGCATGGCCAGCATTTACCTGAACGACACGCATCACTACTGTCTGCATCTGGATGGCGGTCTGGTCATCGATGGCCAGCGCATGGGCAGCGATTGCCGCTTCGTGAATCACTCGTGCGAGCCCAACTGCGAGATGCAAAAGTGGAGTGTGAATGGATTGTCGCGCATGGTGCTGTTCGCTAAGCGGGCCATCGAGGAGGGCGAGGAGCTGACCTACGATTACAATTTCTCGCTCTTCAATCCCTCCGAGGGCCAGCCGTGCCGCTGTAATATGCCGCAGTGTCGCGGTGTGATTGGCGGCAAATCCCAGCGCATTAAACCGCTGCCAGCGGAGCTGAAGACGACGGCAGGTGTGGAGGGCGCCAATGCTGGCGCTAAGGATGCCAACGGCAATCGAAATGGGCGGCAGCGCAAGCACAAGGCCAAGAAGAATGCGCAGCGCCAGCAGCAGGCGGCCAAGGAGGCCATGGTCGTGGCACGCGTACAGCAGCTCTCCGAGAGGGAGAAGAAGCTGGTCAAGCAGTGTAATATATTTCTGGTGCGCAACTTCGAGAAGGCAAGTAGCAAACGCTCCAATTAAAAACTGTTATTCTAACGTTTCTTTCATTCACAGATTCGTCGTTGCAAGGCCAAACGCGCTGCGGCAAAGGCGCGCGCCGCTGGCTCGCCGGCTGCGGGCGAGGCTGATCTGCCTGGCCGTCGTCCATCGACGCCTTCGTCAAGCTCACTGCTGGCCGCACAAATCTCAGCACTCTGCACGCCGCGCAACATGAAAACACGTGGCTTAACGCAAGCCGTACAGGATCCGGAGCTGGAGAAGATGGCCAAAATGGCCGTAGTATTCCGCGACATTTGCAGTGCACTTGAATCTCCCAAAATGTCTGAGCTGCTCTCCACATTGGCCAGCAGCAAGAAAAAGAAGCAGCTGAAAACTGCGCGTCTCGATTTTAAGACAATTCAAGCTCAAGTGGAGCAGGGACATTATAAGACACCACAGGCCTATGATGAACAGATGCAGCAGCTGTTTACAGAGGCGCGGCAGCTGCACGGCGACGATGAGGAGAAGTCAAAGGCGCTGCAAACGCTGCTGGAAAGCTACAAGCAGCAGAAGGAAGCCAGCTACCCGCAGCTGCTGGAAATACTGGGCAAGCCAGAGGGGCTGGAAAGCTTTAAGCCCAACCAGGAGACAGAGGAAGAGGCCAAAGAAGTTCAGTCAGAGGATCAGAAGCAGCAGCAGAATGCAAAGGAAACTAAGGAAACAAAGGAAACAAATGCAGCTGCTGCTGCAGCCCCAGAGGTGGTGCCAGCCACGGACGAGGAAGATGTCATACGCTGCATTTGTGGTCTGTACAAGGACGAGGGTCTGATGATTCAGTGTTCCAAGTGCATGGTCTGGCAGCACACCGAGTGCACCAAAGCAGACATCGATGCGGATAACTATCAGTGCGAGCGCTGTGAGCCGCGAGAAGTGGATCGCGAAATACCGTTGGATGAGTACACGGACGAGGGACATCGTTACTATCTATCGCTGATGCGTGGCGACCTGCAGGTGCGCCAGGGTGACGCAGTTTACGTGCTGCGTGATATACCCATCAAGGATGAGACGGGCAAGGTGCTGCCCAGTCAGAAGCATACGTACGAGACCATTGGAGCCATTGACTATCAAGAGTGCGACATATTTCGCGTGGAGCATCTGTGGAAGAACGAGGCGGGCAAACGCTTCATATTCGGTCATCACTTCTTGCGTCCTCACGAGACCTTCCATGAGCCATCGCGTCGCTTCTATCCCAACGAGGTAGTTCGGGTCTCGCTGTACGAGGTGGTGCCAATTGAACTAGTGATTGGGCGCTGTTGGGTGCTGGATCGCACCACATTCTGCAAGGGTCGACCCATGGAGTGCAACGACGAGGAACATTGCTACATATGTGAGCTGCGTGTGGACAAGACCGCTCGTTTCTTTTCCAAGGCCAAGGCCAATCATCCGGCGTGCACTAAGAGCTATGCGTTTAGAAAGTTTCCGGAGAAACTCAAGATCTCAAAAAGCTATGCGGTAAGTGAAATAGAAAAAATAATCATAATCTATCAGAGTTAAACAATAAATCTAATTTGCAGCCACATGATGTGGACCCATCGTTGTTGAAGTCGAGGAAGCAAAAGACTGATTTAGGAGTAGGAGCAACATCCATAAAAATGAGTAGACAGGAGCAGAAATCAAGCCAAGCAACAGGGAGCAACAGGAAGCAGCGAAATGCAAACGCTGGGCAGACAGGATCGGCATCCGGTGTAACGGCAGCAGTCACAGAAACCGCTGTTAAAGTGTTAACGCCAGTCGCTCCCAATGGACAGGTTGCTATTAAAATATACGAAATTTGTATCATAGTCATACTCAAGCTGTATTCTATATTCAGGTGCTAAAGAAGAAGCGATCGCGCTTGGAAAATGTTCTAAATACCATGAAGCTCAAATGCCTGGATGCGCAAACGGCGCAGGAGCAGCCAATTGATTTGTCCTACTTGCTAAGTGGACGCGGCGCCCGACAACGCAAAACCAACTGCAGCAGCAGTAACGGTAGCAACAGCAGCAGCTCGGCAATGCCGTGCGCCTAGTGGATGCTAATATATCTATATGTAGCCATGTACATAAATATCGACTTTAGAGGCATTGCGTACTATTTATATGAAATGAAAAAGAATATGATAATACATAATTTAGCCCTAGTTCGTAAGTTGTAAAGCGCATAAAACGGTGATAGTAGTAATTCTAGTTTGTAAATTGTTATGAACAACTTCTTGAGCAACTTAACATTATGTATGATTACTATCATTATGATTAATGCAATTATTTGTACTTGTATGATTAATATGATTATTGCAATTATTTATATAATTGAACACATGTATGCCTATGAGTACGGTCCATTTTTATAGACAAATTACTTATGGTTTTTTAAAAATTGTTTTACATATGCATTTCCATTGATTATTGTTTTACAAAAACCAAGGTCCTCTTTTTAATAGGGTTTAGCATTGTTATTTTAAATTATTATGTATTATGTTATGGCTGCTTATCAAACTACTTGAGCAATACAAGTAGTACACTCAATGCGCGATTAGTTTTATATCATGTATATTTAAAAAAAATTGTTATCAACTTCGAACACAAATTTGAAAGTAAAATATATATATTTTCATTAACACACGAAATTCTCATTGTTATTTCAAAAGGCGGTTGATGTTATCTAATATCGATATAGCTTGTTTCGATAGCAAAGCTCTGATAGCTTAAGATATCGATGCATCGAGTTAATTGCAGCAACCCTGCTTTGGGATTTCTTTTTTGTTGGCACGTTGGTGAACGACCAACACATTGGGGCTGTGCTTAATCAAATAATAATAATCAATTTATTTAAATTAGGCCAGTGCCACAGTGTCCCATTGTGCAGCAACCAATATTGGATTGCGTGATCAAGGTCAAGTGAACAGCAGCAACAAGCAACGCCGACAGGATGAGTCGATACGCAATCATTTTGCAACGTGAGTTTCCGGCTATAGACAATGAGATGAAGGACTATGTTGAGGGTGTCCTAACTGGCAGCGAAGAAGACTTCGATACGTGCGATGACATCTTCGACGCGGTCGGCGACATACTCCAAGGTATCGATGGCGAGCGGTCCGAGGAGAATATACGAGGGCTTTGTGATGAATTCTTCAATATCATGAAGAATAACTCGAAGAATGTCGAGCGCAAAGTGCTCAACGCGCCGGTTAACATTGAGGAGATGGCCAAGAATATGGAGCGCATGGACAAGGAAATGCATAGTATTTGGGTGGTCAACAAAGACGGTGGTAATGTGAGTAAACAAATATTTAGCATTATATGACACACATGACTTAGATAATGTTTTACAAGTATAGAAAGTTGACTCAAAGAAGCTGGAGAAAGCGGAGGCCAAGCTAATGCAGAAACAGGAGAAACGTCAGGAGGTGAACAAGCTCGGCGTTGTGCCAGTGGCTGTTAAGCTGCAAACGGCCACCGCTTCTCAGGTGACCAACAAAAAGAACACCAAAATGGATCAAAAAGGACTCAATCGTTCCATGGACATTAAAATTGAAAACTTTGACTTGGCATTTGGTGAGAAGTAAGTTGACAGATAAATCTGGATTCCCCATATACGAATGGTATTCACTGAATCTCTTACAGAGTTCTCCTGCAGAATGCGAATTTGTTGTTGTCCTTTGGTCGTCGCTATGGCCTGGTTGGCCGCAATGGACTTGGCAAGACGACGCTGTTGCGCATGATTGCCGAGCGCCAGTTGCAAATTCCATCGCACATATCAGTGCTGCATGTGGAGCAAGAGGTGGTGGGCGACGACACTTCGGCTGTGGATAGTGTGCTTGAGTGTGATACGGAGCGTACGCGTCTTCTGACAAGGGAGAAAGAAATTCTGGCCGCGCTGAACAGCGGGGTGCAGGATGCGGCGCTGTCAAGCGAGCTGAGCGAAACATACGCCGCATTGCAGAACATCGAGGCGGACAAGGCGGTGGCGCGTGCTTCTGTGATACTTAAGGGTCTGGGCTTCGATGCAGACATGCAACAAAGGCCCACGAAATCATTCTCAGGTGGTTGGCGTATGCGTTTGGCTCTGGCTCGGGCGCTGTTCTCCAAACCGGATCTGCTGCTGCTCGATGAGCCGACGAACATGTTGGACATTAAGGCCATCATTTGGCTAGAGACTTACTTGCAAACGTGGCCTACAACCATTTTGGTGGTATCTCACGATCGCAACTTTCTGGACACTGTACCAACGGACATCATCCATCTACATTCCCAGGAGCTGGAAGCATACAAGTGAGTCCGATTGCAAATTCATCTATTACACCTGATCTAATTGTCTCCATTTTTTTTTTCAGGGGTAACTACGAGCAGTTTGAGAAGACAAAGACGGAGAAGCTCAAGTCACAGCGCCGTGAATACGAGGCACAACTGGCGCACAGGGCACATGTACAGGAGTTTATTGATCGCTTCCGCTACAACGCCAACCGAGCCTCATCTGTTCAGTCCAAAATCAAGATGTTAGAGAAACTGTAAGTAGAACTCTTATCCGAAATTGAATTTGATTTAAAACATTTTATAACTAACTCCCTAGACCGGAACTCAAGCCCGTGGAGAAGGAAACAATTGTAACGCTCAAATTTCCCGAAGTGGAGCCACTTAACCCGCCCGTGTTGGCCATCTCAGAGGTCTCGTTCCGCTACAATCCCGAGGATCCACTGCCCATCTTTAAGGGCGTTAATCTATCAGCCACTTCGGATTCCCGCATTTGCATTGTGGGTGAGAACGGAGCAGGCAAATCGACGTTGCTGAAGATTATTGTTGGCCAGCTGAGCACCATCCATGGCAATATTGTGCTGCATCGCGGTCTGCGCATAGGCTACTTCGCCCAGCACCACGTCGACCATTTAAATATGAATGTGACTTGTGTGGGCGTGCTGGCGGAGCTGTTCCCTGGCCGGCCCGATGAGGAGTATCGTCGGCAGCTGGGCAGCTTTGGTATTTCGGGTCCACTGGCTCTGCAGAGTATCGCCAGCTTGTCTGGAGGTCAAAAATCACGAGTGGCCTTAGCCAAAATGTGCATGGGTATGTGTAATATATTATTCTATTTTGTATATTGTATAATTCCTTTTGTATGCAGCTGAACCGAATTTCTTGGTACTTGATGAACCGACGAATCATTTGGATATTGAAACAATTGATGCATTGGGCAAAGCTATAAATGCATTTAAGGTATGAACTAAACTAAAAGATTTTATTTGTATAATTTATAATTTTATTCTTTTAAAATTTCAGGGCGGTGTCATTTTGGTCTCTCACGACGAACGTTTAATTAAAGTCGTCTGCAAGGAATTGTGGGTTTGTGGTAATCGAACGGTGCGCGCTATTGAGGGCGGCCTGGATGAATATAAACGTGAGGTATACAAGGAAATCGAAGCTAATAGTTGAATTTTTATTAATTTTACAAAAAATGAAATAAGTGAAACAATTTAGCAATAAATTTGTAGTATGTCAAAGTTATTTACAAATGGGATTTAATATAGAAAATAACAAACAATATAAAAAATGTTAATTAAAAAATCCATTTAGTCGATTGTACTTTATATTTTGACATAAAACTATATCAATTTTAATTGTATACTTATTTTAACTAATTGTTTGTTTTATTGATTAGTTTTTTGCGCAGCTCAAATAATATTAAAGTTAGCGCAGATGCAACATTCAAACTGTCAATGCCAGCTGCCAGAGGAATATAGACGCACTTGCCCCTGTCGCCCACCAGATTCATGAAACTAGGAGATTATATACATTAGTTTTATATATTTATGTAGATCTTCTAGAATGTTTACCTGTAAGCATCATCGCTAACGCCATGACTCTCGCCTCCAATAATGAGAATATTGTGCGCGCCTGTCTGATCCAGTTCCGCGTAGTCTACAGTTCTGCCTGCACGCGTCGCCGTTTTTGATGGATTATTTTCGGCAATGAAGACATGGCAAGTATCTGCTACTTCCGGTGGTATGTGCAGTGGCAGCTGCTCCCAGGTGACATCATCATGTATGGGCAAACGGAATTGGCCGCCACAGCCGCCGCGCAACGCTTTGGATTCCCAGGGATCACAGCATCCGTGTGTGACCACCACCTGGCTACAGGGTACAGCAGCGCAGGTTCTTATTATGCTGCCCAAGTTGTTGGGCTCACGTATATTGTCGCACACCACTGTAATTGGTAGGGGCTCAGTGTCCTGCCGCTGTTGTAGGCCTTGTGGAGAGGGACGTTCAAATATTGCCAGGAGTCCGGGTGGAGTTACCAGCGAGGACCATGTTTTCAGGTCATGTTGCGGCACTTTATAGATTTTCGTGTTTTGTTCCTGTTGAGCCTGAGCAACTTGTTCCCGCAACATGGCCAATTGATCTTTTTGGCTAAAGAATAAGGAAATCATTTTCAGGCCAGATTGAAGAGCCTCCTGTATGAGACGTCGGCCCTCGATAATGATCTGTTTGTTTTTGTCGCGACGTTTGCGTGAACGCACTTCGGTCAGCAAAGTGCTCATTAACGGGTCCTGCAAGGTGAGGCGCAGGAACTCCAAATTCAATTCGCTGTCCTTAATAAGCGGTGTAGGCGCACGCTTAACTGGTGGAACTGGATCTATTTTTTTCACTGGTGCCGGTGTTGCTGTTGTATCCGCAGTTACATCTTTCTTTTTATTTGGCTCTCTCTTCTGTTTACTAATTAATGTTGGTTTGTGCTTGCGTAAAGCCTCCCGCGTGCTCACCGGCTGATGTTGCAACACTGAGTTTTCAAACAAATTCGCCTCAATATCCAGCGCATCTTTGATGTCATCTTTTACGCCACTAGGGGAGCTACTGCTGAGCCGTACTATGTGATATTTATTCACATTTTTTATGTGTGTTTGAATGGCTCGTTTAACAACGTTATAAAACATCTTTGTAAACTTTGCCGGTATAACCACATATGCAATCGATATTACTATCGATGGTCGACAGAAGTGATGTGCATTTCAATGCACTTTCTGATCTAAATAAATGCTTAAAGAAATAAATATTTTATATAGGTTTCTTTATAGGCTCTTTAATTTTATATATATATTAGCATTGTTAAAAAAACACTGTATTAACATTAAGTAAATATGTGCTGCCTATCAAATTAATAATACGTGCCGCACTCTCACGCAAATTATTTGCCTCAGTGGCAACGTTCAACAAGTGTATTAGAGCATGGTGTCAACCCTGACAGTCACGAACGTTGCATAAAGTTCCACAATCCCGATAGAATTTCCAATTGAATTTCATTTAAAAGCCGGTTTGCATCCGTAATAATTCAATCTGGTTGATGTATTAGGATGTTAACTAAGTCCGTGCTAATTGCCGCTTTGGGTAAGCGCGCATCGAGTCTGCTGATGCAACGTACGTTCAGCAACACGCAAAACTTGAGGCAATCTATTAAAAATCATCAGCCAAACGGATTGGAGAAACGCTTATTGGTGTGGAATGGCAAATACAAATCAGTAGATGAAGTTCCAGCCTTTGTAGGGTATGCGAATAAACGGTATATAATCTGGAACCATGTTTAAGGCTTTGGCTTGATATATTTACAGTCAGGAGGAAATGGAACGCTGCCGCAACAAAATGCGTATTAGGTTGGCAAATATTATGATTGGTTTGACCGTGGTCGGCTGTGGCATTATGATCTACAGTGGAAAGCAAGCAGCTAAGCGCGGCGAATCCGTGACAAAGCAGAATCTGGAATGGCACAAACAATTTAATGAACAAGCCAGCGGCGCCACTCAAGCTAAATAATCATCACAGAAAATACCAAATACCTCAACAGTAGCTCATGTAATTAATGTAAATTTAAACTGTAATCATTTGGTATTTTTGGAAGTTTTAAAAAGTGTTCAGTACCATTTGTTGCAGCAGGCTGATAATTTAAACAGTGATATTTTTTTGAACTCATGAAAATAATGATTATCCACTTAGTTTGATCAAAGTTGCCAATTGTCAATTGTAGAGCACCCTGCACTGAAATAAATGTTTAGTTAAATGTTATTTACATGAAGCAGATGCTATTTTTGTTTAGAGAAATATCGCACAGAAGATTACCTCGCTAACGAATATCCTATAGCACGAATATATTGCTATAACCTAAATATCTACGTATGTGCTAATATAATTATATCTTGTCAATTTTTATGTCGATTGTATTTTCAATGTCTCACACAGACATTGCATCAGATAAGAATACAAATTTAAAATGTTATCATTAGAAAGCCTGTTAACATTTTATGCGAATTATTTGAATTCGATGCCATAGTGTAGCAGCTGAAACATCAACAGTGACCACCACTTGCGCCAGGTGGTAATACGCCGGCGCTGTGAGAGAGCGCACGTCCCGGATTGCCAGTCGAAGAGAGCGCCGTTTGGCCAGCAGGCGACTACGTAGGAGGCGCAGATGGGTGCAGCAACAACCCTGCCGCTCTTCTGCTGCTGGTGCTCCTACTACTGCTGCTGCTGCTGGTGCTACTGCGCGCTTTTCACTTTCCGTTCTTTCAGTTTGTCGAGAACGTTTGAACGCAACGGGACTTTTGGAAATCGTGCGTGCAGGAATATCTAAGTAAAGAAATAAAAAGAGAGCAGAAAAAAAAAAGAAAAAATTCCAAATTGCAAGCAAACGCTGAAAAGGAAATGTGCAAAAAATAGTGTAAAAATAAAAGCCAAAAGCGTTAGGCAAAAATGTGCGGGCAGTGGGAAAAGAGCTAAAACGAGAGCAAGTGTAAAAATGTAAACTACACACGCACACTCACACATATATAAATATACATGAATGTAAGTGTAAGTGCCTGGTTGTAAGCGCGTGTATTTGCCTGTGTGTGTATGCGTGAGTGTATGTATGTATGTGTGTGGCATAACAATGACCACAGACACTATCATTAGAAAACAACAATAGCAACAATAATAACAAATTGCTATTCAAATATTAATAAATTAATTGCTTAATCAAACAGATTGAAGCGGAAAATCCATAATAATGAAAATTAGACGCGCTATTTGTGTGAGCGACTTTTTTTTCAAAAAGCGACTGTGTGTGTGTGTGGGTGGATGGGTGGTTTTAGTGTGTATGTGTATGTGCGTGCGTGTTAGTGTGTATGTGTGTGTGTGTGTGTGTGTGGCAACATTCGTTTGCTTTTTTGATTTGTGAAAATGTGTGTATCCGCGCAAATGTTGTTGTTGCTCTTGTTGTTGCACGACGAGACGACTGTTTCGTGTCGTCTCTTATAGGAACACCTACAAGAACAACAAGAAACGAAAAGGAATACAAAATTGTCCTTGTACATAAAAAATGATGTTGATGGTAATAATTTAAAGAATTTCGAAGTGAAACGGAATTGGATTCCAACTAAAAGTAGCAACAACAACAAGTTGTTGGCCTAATTAATGTATAGCCGGATTTAATTTTGTATATGCATTGAGCATTGAGCAGCACAAAGTCATTCAACAAAAGCTAACGTTGACGGCCGCGGCGGCTGTGTTGTGCGCTCTCTGTGTGTGAAAGTGAAGGTCGTCTGTAGGAGAGAAAGAGCGCACAGTATCAGCAGCAGCAGCCGCAGCAGCAGCAATCAGTAAGCAGCAGCAGCAGCAGCATCTAAGTCCAAACAGTCCATTTGCTGGTGCAAATGTGCGAAAAAGCCTTGGCTTGGTTTTTGGCGCAACAACAAAACCATTTTAATGCACACACACACACTCACGCATACACGGGCATCTGTATACCACTTGCAGTTGTTATATGGCCTGCATGCACGTGCAGCTACGTATCTTGATGTATGTGTGTGTGCGCGCGTTTATGACGCGCTTGATGCACAGCAGCTGCTGCTGCGGCCATGCTGCATTGTTGTTGTGCCAGTGATGCACATCCCTTAGCAGCTTTAAATTGTGCCTTGGTTTCGCGCTAGTTTTCAAGGATGTTTTAAGACTTTGACATACTCTATTCTTATCAAAGCAGATCCATACACAACTTATCATGAAATCACCTTAAAAATAAGTTATTATCATTTAATGTTTTTATTATTTTTTAAATTTTCCAATACTTTATATATAATTCTTTGCAAATTGCGTTTGTTTTGGCTTGAAATGTTTACAAATATTTGTGGTCTAGCCTTGATTAGTAATTATTTGAGTTCGCATATGCAAAGCAAGCAGAGCAAAGCAATAATTATGCTACATAATGTAAACATGTTTCCCTTATAATCATCTATTCGCTATGGTTGATTCATTCTTATGACTTTATACTACTTTTGCCATACATTTAATAAAAACAACAGCAAAACAGTTTATTTTGATTGGGTTGTTCGTTAAATTTGTTCAATCAGAGCTAGAAAAGGCAGCCCTGGCATACGCTGCGTATACACAATCTGCGAGTCTGAGCAATATGTGTGATTACTTGCAGATATAATCACATTTTACGCTTAAGAGGCTTAGCGGGCCTACATAAATTACGCCAGCTACAACACATCCTGCATATTAGCCGAGCTGGGGTCACTTGCACGTTTCTGTTTCGGTTAGGTTTTCCGTTTGCTTTCGTTCCGCCTTCGAGCGTCATCTCCTCAGTGGCGCGTTAAATGCGACCGAAAAGTTTTTCGGGACTGCTGATGCGTTTCACTGATAACTCTTTCTCTCTCACCCGCCCTTTCACATCCTCTCAACCGCTCTCGCTCTCTGCTTGCGAAGTCGTTACGCTTTTTATGAGCTTTGCAATTAATTTGAATGGCACACAGTTTACCGTTAGAGACAGTAGCTTGCACATGACCAGCGCTTCGTTTTGGCCTTGCAAGTGGGAGCATTTCTCATCTTCTGATTGCCGAATGTGGGTGTCCGTGTGGGTCTCTGTGGCGCACGCAATTTAAATATTAAATTGCGTTATCCTTGCACAACATGACGTATGCGCAATGCCTGAACTTAATAATAAGCATACGCACAGTTGGACAAGATTTAATTTCATTTGTGTGGCCAAATTTAATTGTAATCGTATTGTTTTCTGTCCAATTAATAATTCAAGCTACTCATATTATAAATTAGATCAAATTACTTATTGGGAATTTTAATGGGGGGAAATATAGTATTTTATTCATATCATTCATTTGCTTGGAATTATTCATTAAACATGCCTCTGGCATCAATCAATAGTCATAGATTGCGGTTTATTGGGCTTAGCCCATCAATTTGGGCTCTCCTTACTTGAAATTGTCATTTGTTGCCGTTGTAAATGATAAATCAACATTCTTAATACCCTCAATGGGCCAAGTTTTTCAATATTCGCACAGCAAGCAGGCCGTACATGCCCCAGCTCAATTCAGTTGTTGGGCTGCTGGGAAATGGATACATAAGCATCTCTTAAGCAGCAGCAGCAGCAGCCCGAACCCAAAAATTATAAAAGACAGAATACAGCGCAAACGGTTTTAATCTTGAGCCGACAACGAAGACGACAACGACGAAGACCAACTCGAGTCACACACACACACACACACAAAAAAAGAAAGTAAAATAAATAAAAAAAAGAAAGGAATACCGCCGCCTAGCGACCCAAACCAAATTATCCACCCACATACAGAATGCCCGCCTCTGTCCCCTTGGGGCCTCTGGGCAGGCGCAGACTCGGCTCGCCTCTCGGCTCTCCCTTTGGCTGCTCTCTGTGGCCTATGCCTGCATTTGGTAATTTTCAATAGTTTTGGCTTTCTAATGCCGCCAACGCAAACCTCAAAAAAAAAAAAAAGATTAAAACATACAAAAATTGCTTGTAAACAAAATATACTAAAGGCAGAAGCAGCAGCAGCGGGTATGTGTGTGTATATAAGTGTGCGTATGTGTGTGATTGTGCTGTTATTGTTTAAATATAGAACACAACTAAATGTAAACATTGTTAACGTATTGTCCATAAAAATACAAAATGAGAATGCACAGGCATTAAAATGCGTTTATGAGACGAGAGCATCTTCAGTTTCTCTGCAAATGTCCCATCGACTTTCTTTCGTTCTTTCTTTCCTTTCTCTTGCTCTATTATAAAATATTTGCAAATTTTTTGGCGGTTCCGGCGTCTAAAATCAGAAATTTGCTGCCACAAGGGAGCGTGCGTGAGAATGAATCAGAGAGAGAGAGAGAGGGAGTGAGAGAGAGAAAGGCGGTGTATGAGAGAACGAGAGAAAGCTTTAGTCTTGGCGCAAAAGTCAACTCATAATAAGGCTCGTAATTGGGTTCGTCGCAAAAAATGCACAGGATTTCCGTAGATTTTACGTGTATTTTGTACATTAACTAACAAAGCTAGCTACCAGCCAGCGTAGGGTAGGGTAGGTGTTTTCTGGTCATGGGCTGAGCAGCTCTCAACAATAAACAAAATTGCAAACAAGCAAGCAAGAATATTGTAATCGGGAGTTACCGACTGAAAAGTACTCATTCACAACCCAAACATTGCCAGATCCATTTTTTCGTATATTTATTTATATATATATTGTTTGTGTATATCAATGGAGGACCCAAGCAATATTGTAGTAGTTAAATTTCTAATTCCAAAGCTGTACAAGTTACCGGCTTTGCCCAATGCGCGTAGATAGAGCCGCTTGTATGTATAGCCACGAGTATACATTCCAAATTTCTGCATCCAGCGTTACGACTTCTGGCTTCTGAGATACCGGACAATGTATCCTCCGACTTGGCGTGTCTCTAGTGGGCGGATCATGTTACATATTATATATACAAGCAGATATAAAATGGATAAAACCAATATACTCATTTCATTTTCGTAAATGAGTATGAAGAAAGGGCGAAAAATATAAAACAAAAAGTAACACGAAATTATGCAAATTATAGTAACGTTCAGATAAGTACTCAAACGAATTGTGAATACACTTTATTTATATAGCTGTCGGATTTTTATTATTTTGCAAAAGCTGCGAATATTTATGAAAAGGAAATTGTTTACCAAATACTTCCGTACTTGAAATACATATGTTCTTGAATCTTTAATTGATGATATTTCGCAAAGTAAATGGAAATGGGAAAATTTTCGCAATTATACATATTTATTTACACGAGTCTATAAGCATACAAACAATTTGGCATTTAAACTGCAATGAATGGAAATTCCGTTGTTTATTTAAGTATTAAAATTATTATTACAAAGCGGCAAATGCGCATTTCATATCGAGCAAACAGTATATTTATTCCATATTGGCAATTAGAATGTTAATTATTAAATAATTCATTATTGAATTACTCTTTAATGAGCGTTTATGGATCATTTAAAATCATGTGAAAATATTGCCTATTCATTTTTAACCTCATAAATAAATAAATAAAATGGAATATATCAGGAAAATTCGATTTAATAAGTTTATGTTCATTTTTATATACATATAAATAAATTATTTTTTGTTAATCGTCTAAAATGATGTTTGAAGAATATTATACAAAATTAAAATATAAATAATATATTTATATATAATGATAAATAAATAAAATGTATGAATAATATTTTTATTATTTAATTTTCCTTTTTTATTTTAATTATTTATTTCCTTTCATTTTTGTTTTTCTTTCATTATATTTTATTTTATTCATTTATTTTTTTTTCTATTTAAATTTGTATATTTAATATTAATATTTTACTGAAATATTCCCTTTTTTCACATATATCATAATATGCTATTAAAGATTTAAAGCACTGTATATAATTTTTTTGTTTTTAATATTTTGAAATTTTTGTTTACAATTGAAATATTTTACATATGCAATATGAATGAAAAATCTTGCATTGACCAACTGAAATGTTTATGTTGTGTGGCCATAGCAAAGCCCAAGCACAAGTCAATCACCCCAACCAGAGACAACTATATCATATTATATTTTCGTTCTTTCTATTTCACTTTTTATTTTATTTTTGCGCAAGGGCAGCTGCCAAACGACTGAAAGACAAATTGTATACAATGTTTGGTTTTTTTACGCGAGCTGTGAATGGATGAATGTGCATCATTATGAGACGACGCTGCTTATTGTTGTTCTCTCAGTGGCTGCAATGCGAAAATTACTCTAACCTTGAGACGCACAATCTGAATAGGCTAATAGCAGCGTCAGGAATAGCAACGGCAACAAAAACAAATAATTAGGCGACGTCCAACAATAGAAAATAGCAGTGCCAAGCCCAGAGTTGGCTTAAATAAGCTATGCAAATAATTAATGAAGCTTGGAACAGGAGGACATGTGGCGCCTTTGTTTAGCCAACGGAAGTGTGCGGCCCTACAGGTTCCACAGTTAGGTGCTGTTGTTGTTGTTGTTTTGTTTTTGGGCTGCTGGGATTATTTTTCCAGCCATTTGATGTTTGACAATTTATTTTGATGGCGCACAACACGCACACGTCAATTCTAGCTGCTGCTGTTGTTGTTGCTGTTGTTGTTGTTGTTGGGCGCCTCAGTCAGCGACGTCAGCAAAGACGACGTCAACATCCAATGGAAGAGCAAAGCAAACGGCATTGATTGATTTCCATTTGGGCACACTAGCCGAAAGCAAGGTCGATCTCTCTATGCGAGCCAGCAAAATTGTTGATAGGATAATGTGGCATTAAAACATTAAGGGCCGACACATTGGCTGCTGCTGCTGCTGGTGGTGGTGGTGCGAGAGAAGCACCACCCAACCCACTATCTAGTTCGATTTGATTGAAGCGTTGAGGTAGTGAGCCAAAGCTGAAGTGTGTGTACAGAACTGTCAGTCTAAAAGTCGATATAGTCTGTTCACTGTTTGAAGAGTGTGCCAGCTTATAAATTGAAGTGCGTCTGTGTGTGCATGAGTATGCGAGTGTCTTTCTCTCTCTCTCTGTGTGGCTGGTGTGTACTCTCATGTGTGCTGATTTTGAGTGATAACCAGGTGGCGACTAGACACTTTCAGCTGCCAACATCCCCAGCCATAACGTAAACTATGAAATGCAATTACTTTATTAGTTTATCCAATGTACAGAGGCGCTACAAAGTCAGCAGCTTTGATCTGAAGGCAAACATTATTGTATTATCGGTAATTGTATTGCTTGTAGAAATTCTATAGCAAGAGTTGTTGCTCTCAATTTATCTCAGCTGTCGAAATGATATATACAATATTTTATATGAAGCGTTAAGCTTTCATAATATCTTATATATTGTATTATAAAAATAACAGCAGTAAAAAAATATTATTATATATTTTTAAAAATTAAACAAATTATGTCTTAATAAAATTGGGTTATCCTAAAATTTGATCAAGTTTTCAAGCATTTGCAGTCAATTCGATTTATCCGTAAATATATAAATCAATAATATAAATAAATATAAAATGCACATACATATATTTGACTATTTCATAACTATTTCATATATAATAAACAAAGTTTTCATATTGATATAAACATATGAACTATATAAATCTATTTGGTATTAAATAAAACAGACTATATGCTATATTGCTATATTGATTTTCTAGCAATGCATTTATAGTTAATATATTTCCACAATTTTCACTTTAATATAAAATCCTTTCTACTGTTGCCATCTTGACTTCTTTTTATAGTTCACATAGTTAAGTATATAAATGTACATATATTATGAATCCGATATCACCTTAGCTATCCTATTGGCAACTTGTATAGCCTGAGCCCTTCTGACAGCCATCAAATGGCTAATAACATCTAATGGCTTTTTGTTATGGGCGAACCGTTCACCAAAGACATAAACTGAAACACCTTGGTTTGCATTAATAATCTGATTCATAATCCATTTGACAGCGCCCATAAATATGCAAACACTTTTGCTAGACATATATACATACATTAATATATATGATATATACATACGAATGTATTTATATATGTATATGTATATAATACTGTGCATATCGACCCGCCATCTATTAAATGCTAACAACTATCGTGCCAGTCATGCTCGTAAATATTATATAAATCAAAGAAACACATTATATAGACTTCAAGAGCACGCCAGAAATGTGACATTTATGGAAACAAATGACTTTTAGTCAACTGGCTAAAGACAAATAACAGAGTGAGAGCGAGAGAGAGAGAGAGAGAGAGCGCGAGTGCTAGATATAATGAGATGGGGGTGGCGATGCCTTTGGTTTTGGTATATGAGATGTTACGCTTAATGCCTAAAATTTAATTGTTGTTGCAAAATGACTTTGGGACCGTTACGGATGTTAACTGTATAGAAATGCACATAAATTGTTGCTACAAATTGTGTGCGGCAAGGCAGCAGCCACAGCAAGTACCAAGCCATCAAGCACCCAACGCCCACACACACACACACACACACACAGAAGCCAAACCATACACCCACGCACTCAGACAGATGGAAGCCAGTTGGGTCGATGGGTCGATTGCTCGTTCAGTCTGTCCATTCGTCCGTCCCTCAATTTGTCTGTGGGGAAGTACAAGAGACTCATTAAAATCACCCAAAAACTTTTGGGCAAGTACTCGAATGTGTATCTGTATCTGTTTCTGTATCTGTATCTGTATCTGTATCTGTCTATCTCTATCAATATCTGCTTATGTACTGGGGCCAGCTGGAGGCGGCTCGTTTAAATGTTTAGATAACAACTTGGTTATTGAATGCCGGCTGCATTTAGGCCATTGAATCATTATTAGTAGGATTAGGTGAAAACTCTGCTTCGCACATGGGCACATGGGGTAAACAAACTCGAATATATATTTTGAAAAATCTTCAAGTTTTATGATAGGATTCAAACGCATTTAGAACCGGAAATTCCAAAAATTTTACAACCAGAAATGTTTTTGTGGTAATTTTCATAAAATTCGTACATGCTATGTGTATGGCGCCATCTATTGTTGAACATGTGCTTATTGTTTATAGGAAATTCTTTGGGCAAATCCATTATTTTGAATGGAGTCTTTAAAACATTTTTAATGTGTAATTAAAATCCAAAATTTACTTTATAAAAGTGGAATGCATTAAAGTGGAATGGAAAGATTTTATTTGTTGCGCCTCCAAAAATTAAGCAAACATTCTCTATTTGTACGCAGTTCAAGTCGCGGTCATTAACCTTAGGCTAAAAATTAAACTTTTGTTCTTTAGAATTTAGCCTAGAAAGGGTATTACGCTTGAGTTTTTTGTAATTAATTAATATTAATGTTGATATTATATATTTTTAATTAAAATAAATATTTTTTATCTACATATTCACCTATTGAAACAATATCCATTCAGTATGCTATCGGACAAAGTTTATTTTTAAGATTCTCTATTTCCACATCTACGACAACGTGTGTCTACTGTACTTTAGTTTATTTGCTGGCATTTCTATAAATAAATAGCTTATGCATTTACTGCACATGAATAATTGAAATTACATTTTTGTTTATTGCGTGTCGCATTCCCATTTGGCCCCACTGTGCGTGGGCGTCGCTATGGGTGGCTATAATCTAAATTTCACTCCGACTCAGGCTAATGTATGCCATCGTGTGGGCAGGCCAATCGCTTAAAATATGTGTAAATGACTTTTGTGGCTTTTCTTACTAATTGTTTGTTTTGTTATTTCCTCCTCTTTGCTTTTTGGCGATTTGCAGTGGTGCAGCGTATAGAACCATCAAGTTTTCCATATCCCCGGCGTACACAACACAAAAACAAAAGCGAAAATGACAGCAATACGTTTAAGCAATAAAGAAATGCGTGGCAAGCAGCTGCAAATAGCAACAAGACAACAATAATAATAAAGCAACATGTAAAGCCTTCGTGGAAAACTAAGAATACAAAACTGAATCAGCCCCAGGAAGTTGATGATAGAAAACTATATCCAAATTAAATAAGCCTAAAAGAAAGCAAGCTGCCGTTAAGTGTGAAAGCTTTAACTAGAACTAAGTCCAAGTGAGCCAAATTATAAATATTAACAAATAGCGCTGCACTTTAACAGATACATATAAAGAGAGGAGAGAGGGAGAGAAAAGAGAGAGAGAGAGAGACGTATCCATTGACCGCTGATTACCTCGATATCACCTCCCCGTCCCACCCCGGCATCGTCTTGGGACACTGAAACATTCCACCACACAGTATGGCCTCGGTCGCCGCTTGGCTGCCCTTTGCACGGGCGGCGGCCATCGGTTGGGTGCCGATAGCTACGCATCCATTGCCACCGCCTCCGATGCCGAAGGATCGCCGTAAAACGGACGATGAGAAGCTACTGATAAATGTGTCCGGGCGACGCTTTGAGACCTGGCGCAATACACTCGAAAAGTATCCAGATACGCTGCTCGGCTCGAATGAGCGTGAGTTTTTCTATGATGAGGATTGCAAAGAGTATTTCTTTGATCGGGATCCGGATATATTTCGGCACATACTTAACTATTATCGCACCGGGAAATTGCATTATCCGAAACACGAATGCCTCACCAGCTACGACGAGGAATTGGCCTTCTTTGGCATCCTGCCAGATGTCATCGGTGATTGCTGTTATGAGGATTATCGCGATCGCAAGCGCGAGAACGCCGAACGCCTCATGGATGACAAGCTGTCGGAGAATGGAGATCAGAATCTGCAGCAGCTAACCAACATACGCCAGAAGATGTGGCGTGCCTTCGAGAATCCGCACACATCGACCAGTGCTCTGGTCTTCTACTATGTAACAGGCTTCTTCATAGCCGTCTCCGTCATGGCCAACGTGGTGGAGACGGTGCCCTGCGGCCATCGGCCAGGACGTGCCGGCACTTTGCCCTGCGGCGAGCGCTACAAAATTGTGTTCTTTTGCTTAGACACCGCCTGTGTGATGATCTTCACCGCCGAATATCTGTTGCGTCTGTTTGCGGCGCCCGATCGCTGCAAGTTTGTGCGCAGCGTGATGAGCATCATCGATGTGGTGGCCATTATGCCCTACTACATTGGCCTGGGCATCACGGACAACGACGATGTCAGCGGCGCCTTTGTGACGTTGCGTGTGTTCCGCGTTTTTCGCATCTTCAAATTCTCCCGCCACTCGCAGGGTCTGCGCATCCTCGGCTATACGCTCAAGTCATGCGCCAGTGAGCTGGGCTTCCTTGTCTTTTCGCTGGCCATGGCCATTATCATATTTGCCACGGTCATGTTCTATGCCGAGAAAAATGTAAATGGCACAAATTTCACATCGATACCGGCGGCCTTCTGGTACACCATTGTCACAATGACGACGTTGGGGTAAGTAATTGATGAAAAATATAAACAAAACTTTGAGTACATTATAATTTTCGTTTAATTATTTATTCATAATACATTTGCATAGCCGTTTTATTGAGTTTACTCAAAATGGCATGCCTGTGAACTTTTTAAAATGAAAGCGCAGCCAACTTAACTTTGAAAAAAATCCTTTCTTAAAAATCCTTAAAAAAGTTTGCAAAAAATACTAGTTAAGTACCAAAAATTACATATATTTTTGCCATAGTACGGAAATTTCTCTTTATACTTAAATTAGCATAATTTTTAGTGCGTTTTTTAGGCAATTTATTATAGATAATTTCGCCTTAATTTATTTGTTCTTTACTCTCTACCACAACTTAGCTATGGTGACATGGTGCCGGAGACAATAGCTGGCAAAATAGTTGGTGGTGTTTGCTCGCTCAGCGGAGTGCTGGTCATCGCCTTACCTGTACCTGTTATTGTATCGAACTTTAGTAGAATTTATCATCAAAACCAGCGTGCGGATAAGCGCAAAGCGCAGCGGGTATGTCAAACACTCTCGGTCTATACACTTCTCTATCAATATTTTATTAATTCATGATTTGAACACTTGCAGAAAGCTCGGCTGGCGCGCATTCGCATTGCGAAGGCCTCATCTGGCGCTGCTTTCGTCAACAAGAAGAAGGCGGCGGAGGCACGTTGGGCAGCACAAGAGTCTGGCATTGAGCTGGATGACAATTATAGGGATGAGGATATCTTTGAGCTGCAGCATCATCATCTGTTGCGGTGTCTCGAAAAGACAACGGTGCGTATACCTAATGTGTTGGCAATATATTGTTTGCAGGGCATCCAAGGCAAACGTACATCGTTTGGGTTCTCGTCGTCATTTGCTTTCCTTATCATTTTCTATGTTGTTATTCTTCCTTTTGATTTACATGTTGATTTATCAGACATCTTTGTTTCGTTTCTCTGTGTGTTCTCTTTTCGACAGATGTAGCAACATTTGAATATCTTTCTAGTAGTCCAAAATTCGCACCTTTGCCTTCTGCTCTTTAGGCAAGCAATGACAAGCGACACAACCACTAGAACAGCAACAGCAACCACAACCATAACAACAACTACAAGAACAGCAACAACAACAACTACAGCAACAACAGTAGCAACAACTGCGACTGCACTAAACACAAATTCATTTGATAGTTGTAGAGGATTTGCTGTGCCAGAGTTCAGAAATCTTGTGCGTGCTCGTTAATCAAATACTTCGTACATATACACAACAAACAAACATACACACATACATGCATATAAATATTAAAACAAAACAAAAATATAAGAACAAAAACTTCAGCATTTGATGTGTGCAAAATTCTTGATTATGATTTTTGTACATTTGTATATTCAATATAAATCAATATAAGTATATATTATATATAAATGTGCCATATTGTGTTTTCGTTTAAGTTTTTATTTCACGTTTATCACATGTTGCATTTGGGATTTGGTTTACTTAAGTTAACTAGCAAACGGGCGCCTCAAAATAAATTTCTATTTAAAAATCAATCGAATTAAATCTCATGAAATCCAGAAAATAGATATGTATATATCTGTGACTTCCATATACATATATAAAAGAAAATCGTAAAGTAAATAATATATAGTCTTGGAAAAGTAAGTGCTTTCGGTTTTGTAGTTTATGTTCTGTTCTTCTCTTTCCTTAGCTCTCTTGCTCTAGCTATCTCTCTTACTCTCATTTATGTGTTGCAATTTCATTTTAATGTTTATTATTATTTTGGATTTTTGATTTTTTAAATGTTTGGTTAAAGCAGCAAACGGTTTGTGCTGAAAGCTATGCGCTCTGTTCTATTTTAGCTTAATATTTCTTTAAGTTCTTTTAATTGGTAATTATTGAATAATATTGGATAATATAATGCTTGAAGAGACGCCCAGCAGCGAATGCCATAAAAAAAGATCTGAAACAGCGCAATCCGATGGCTGTCAACACTAAAACAAAACGCAACTGAAACTAAATAAAATCAAGAGCATTAAAGAAAAATATTTGAGAATTTCCACAATCCAAAATCAAAGAGCGCCCACAAAATGGTCTAAAATATATGCAAAGATTTGCTGATTGAAACTGTAAAGTGATATGGAATTGGTATGGGGGCATTTCCATTATTGAATTTAAGTATGTTTTATTTATAGAATAGCAATAGCATTGAATGATTATTGATTCAAATTGAAGATTACTTAGTATTAAATGGCATGCTTATAGAGAGAGCTTTGAATATGATTAAAGTACCATTTGGGCATTTTTAAAAGTTTAGACGGACTGTTTAGCGTAGAGTATATTTAATGGAATTTAAACTGATAGAAAACAAACGATATCATTTCTGTTTGAACAGCAGTCAATGAATTTCACTACAGATGATCTAAAGTTTCCTTACCTTTAAAGACTTGAGTAACCCTAGATATCTTAGAGATAATAGTTTATTATAATACAAAGTACATATCATAAAGTTATCAGCTTAAGCCTATACTATGCCTTTGAAATTTATTTAAAAATTACTAATTTCATTCTCCGTTTTCCATAAAATGTTTACTGAGTGCTCTATTACAGTAAATAAAATAAACAAATCAAATCAATCAACAAATCTAATCAATCAAATCTAACTACACGAACATAAAACCAAATCACGCGCGTTTTAAATCGCTATCTGAAAACGCACCGAAATGTCGCTCGCTCGTGCTTGCTTTGATAACAAAAACAAAAAGCAAAAAAAAGAAAAAACACTTTCCCTCTCCCTTTGCTGCCTCATGCTCGTTCTGCTGCCCGCTCGCCGCGCTAAGCACTTGGCCCTCGCCCTGTTAAACCACTTGGCTGACTAACAAAAAACAAAACAAAAACAAAACCAAAAAAAAACAAACAGTTCTTATTGTGTTATTGTAAAATTGTCATTGCTTAGGTGCCGAATAACAAATCCCCTCCCTCCCACCTTCTCTTTCTCACTTTTAATGTACATTTAAGCGTTCTGATGTTTGACAATTTTTTTGTACCCTACCCAGCTTTATTGTTCTGATTGTTGTTTTGACTAAACCTTCTCTATAAGTATTTATAATTACTAAATATATATATTATTCAATCCTGTGTTTGTGTTTCGTCTGTCTGTCTCTGTGTGTGTGTTTGAGAGTGTTTATATCTCAACCTGGCTTAACATCCTAACTCCTTTCTGTATATTTGTGTCGAATTGTATAACAAAAAAGAAAAGCAACAAAAGAAAAAAGTAAATCCAAACATTGTACTCTATGTATTCTACGTTTCTCTTTGTAAAATTCTTCTGGTACTCACACTCAAATGCTCAAATCTAAAAGGATCGTGAATTTGTCGAGTTAGAAATACCCTATAATGGCCAGCCAAAGCGACCGGGCTCGCCCTCGCCGATGGCTAGTCCCGCCCACTCGACAAACAGCGCTGCAGGCCTATTGCAATCCTGCTGCGGCCGCTGTTGTTCGCAGCGTTATCAGGTAAGTCATCAACAACTGTACATACTAAATATCCTCTTAACTATTTTATGTTGTGTGACAGTTTGTTTAACTGTGATTGTGTGCGTGAGCCTGTCTGTGCCTATGCGTGTGTGTGTGTGCGTGCGTGTATGTTAATGTATTTCAATTGCAGGTGGGTGCAAAACTATTTTTTAACCCTAAGTACTTAGATGTTTGTTACTTTTGTTTGTGTGTTTACAATCATCTACACTATTTCTACCCAACAATACAATAAAATAAGAATTAAACACGCATTAATATAACGACTCGGCCTAAAAGCATGCTACATTTTTGTTAACAGCGCGCAATGTGAATACATTGTGATAAAGTGTTGCATGCTTTTAGGGTGTGCGCAAAATAGGCAAAAGGTTATCAGGAAACGTAAGTCCTTGGGGTGCGTTACAAATAGGAACGGTTGTCTGACAGAATCATAAATTTATTACAATATTGCGCTGAAATGCTAACACAAAAATTCTTTTATATAGATTAATAAAATTTTATCATGCAAAAATTCTATTTGAATTGCAGAAATTTGTTTGTGTTAAATTTTGGTAATGTACTACGATTTTTTATAGAAAATTTGGTATAAAAAAGTTCAGCCCTTCAAAATTTTGTATTTAAGGTATAGCTATCAGATGTAGCACTTGGAAAAAGATTAAACAACTTCTAGTTAATGGGAGATAAATAAAATGGTTCCTCTTAACAAAAACGTTGCCTACTTTTCAGCGCCAATGTAAACAAACCAACTTTGTAGATACTTCATATAATATAACAATAATACTAATATTGACAATATTTTGCAGAGTCCTATTACATCGTCTTGACCTTAGAAATAATTAATAATGGTTTTCTCTAATTTACAGGCCTGCGGCAAGTACATGCCAGCTGCCAGCAATGCTCAAAATAGCCAAAACAATCAGCCAATGGATGGCACCTACCTGGTGGAGGCATCCTTCTGAGCCAGCAGTGGGTTATGTTCAATGCTGAAGAAGCTGAAGCTAATTTACGTTTATGTTTACGTTTAGACTAACTTGAAAAGTTTTTAAACCACAAAACAAAACAAAACAAAACTAAAAGAAAAGAAAAAGTATTGAAATTGTTGTAGACAAAAACAAAAGATAACGAAAAATAACAAATGTAATCTAACAAAAAGAAAAACTAAAGCAACTCTCTAAAATTTGATTTTCGAGTTCAATGCAAAATAATTTCATTCAATTTTGCAAAAACACCAACAAAACAACAACAACATCTGCATGTGTAAAATGTAATAATAAATAAAAAACTAAAACAACAATACATAAGCTGCACATAAGAATGGGTAAACATATACATAGAGCATATATACATAGTTATATATATATATATACATATATACATACAAATAGAGAAAGATAATGAGACACAGTACACTTAATTGCGAAGTCGGCAAAGTCGGATTTGATTAGCGAGACCCCGTTAATAAATATAACAACCAAATAATAATAAATATAATATGCAACACTATTTACTTTATATAGGTGACAAGAAGACAACAACAAAAACAAAAACCAAAAACAAACAACCGAAACAGACGCATTTTAGAGGAATTTACTGTGTATGTTTTTAAGCGGGCAATAATACAAATTAAATAGCATTGCGAATATAGATTGATAAAAAATTTAATTGAATACTCACTCAAGCAAGTTGCATTGGGTCCAAAAAACTAAAAAAAAAAAAAAAACAAAACAAAAAAAGAATAGGAAAAACTAAAGAAAAGAAGAAAACAAGAAAACGATGTGTGTAGTATCAAAAACCAAATGAACTATTTAATTATTAAAAACGAAAAAACAAAAACAAAGAGTAAATATTATAAAAAAATATATTATAAATAAATTTCAAATATTTTTTAAAAGGTCCGTAGTTTAGTCAGTATAATGTTCAATTCTCTCTCTCTCTCTCTCTCAGTCACTCTCCCTATCTCTTGTATAATTTCTTCCAAGTCCCTGAAGGACGCGACTTTAGCTCAATGAATGAGTCTCCTAATAATAATAATAATTATTCAATCAGCCCGTTGGAATTTCTTTTTTATACGCATATAGACCCAAAAAGGTTTCAGTTCAGTCAACTCTCCTTTAATTTTTAGAAACAATTTCAATGAACAAATCAAAATGTATTTCGAAAAAACTTTCTTCCAAAGAATTAAGTTAGTAAACTATTTAACTGTGTATGTATGTGTGTGTATGTAGGCGAGGCTTTTAATTGAAAGCATTAAAAATACATTAAAAGAATAACAAACCTAAAAATCTTAGCAAATTCTAACAAACTCAAAGTAAAAATTAAATTAAACTTAATTATAAATTAAACCAAATCAAACATTTAAAATTAGTTTAATATACTTAAAACAAATTACAAATAATATATAAAGAAATAATTGAGCTTGTATGTATGTATAATAAATTTATTATGATTATTATTACAATTATTATGATTATTATAATTATGGTGTTGACTTTTTGAATTGTATTTTTAGCATTTATTTCTAATAGCCTAAGTTCTCGAAATTTAGTTTAAATGGAAAAAAGAAAAACAACCAAAAATATTGTTAATAAAACCTAACCAAAATCAACTTCAAACGAATCCAATGCAAAAATATTAAATATGATGAGTTTAGTTAACAAAACTTGAAAGTAAATTTACAACAAATGAAAAAACAAAAAACAAGAAGGAAACAAAAAATTAAAATTAAACAAGTTTTGGCCACTAGAGCCAAATCCTGTAGCGATATTCTAAAAGAACAAAGAAACAAAAATGAAATCTAAATCTAATCTAATGAAATTCTGTTTTGATTTTTAGTGATATTTAATTCGAATTACGACACCTAAACACACTCTGCCATGGCTCTGTGTCTAAACAGAACAACAAACAAAACAAAAACGACGACAACAACAAAAACTATATATAAAAACAAAAACAAAAACAAAAACAAAACAAAATTAATAATATAATAAATAATGAAATCTGTTTACTTCCACAACAACAAAAGGCGCGAGTATTATTCATTTACCATTTATTGACTTGGAGACAGACAGATCGAAATTGTTGAGAGAGAGCGCTGAAACTAACGGAAATTCCCATCATACATCATCTGCTATATAAAACTAGCTGGGAGATCTATACTAAATATAAGTATCTATGCATGCATCTACAAACATACATACATATACATATATATCTGTATATTGTATATGTATATATTTACAGATAACACTCGCTGCTGTTTGTGTAGAGCGTGTGCTTTTTCTCTCAGTTTTATTTGTTTTTGTTTTTCAGTTTTTTATGATATAGTAGGGTCGTTTGGTTACGTTTACTTATATACTTACTTACTTACTTGCTTGCTTACCTACATATTGAATATCAGCGGCTATAATTTGTTTTAGCCATACTGCACAGATGTTGCGCTTTATTGCCAGCTTCACACACACTCATATCTACATATATGGCCAGATTCATTTGCATGCGTCTGGCTTAGTCATGGTGTGTGTGTGTGTATATATTTACTTGCTCTCAGGCTTAGCATAGGTCTTTAGTCCAGTCAGCTGTGAAGGCAACCATTGATTGACTATAATCATATTCCAAAAGTGTTGGCCAATACAACGTGGCTTTCAGCTCATTACAATATATATTTGTAAATTTATAATATAATTCTTTGTTAATAATAGGGAAAAATATGTCTGTTGAAATTTGAGCATTTTCCAGTATATTGAAAGTTAGATTTTTGCTTATTTAGTACTCTTAAAGTTTATGCATTAGGCATGTCCATAAAAACCATCAGATATTTATATAAATACACATATATTTTTTAAATATTTATTTTTATAGTTTTTTGCCTCAAGAGATATTTAAGCTAAACTTTTATGTTCAACTTTAACACTTAATTTTTATTTATATAATAAAACAATAACACTTTTTTTTTTTAATTTTTATAATAAAAAAATAATAATAAATAATATAATAATAATAATAAGAGTTATGATTTGATTTGTATATAAAAACTGATCTGTAAAAAATATTTTTTTTATTTGTGTTATAAGAATAAAAATTATATATTTTTTTAACTATTAAAAACAAATTTTTATTTTTAAATTTCTTCTATAAAAATTATAATTGTTACGGTCCCTGCACATATACTTAAAATATAAATTTTTGTATAGTTGATAAAAATATATTTATTGTACTTTAAATTGTGTGTATGTTTTTTTTTAAGGGTAGCAACACGGCATGTCATTTTCGCGCTTTTCTCCTTTTTGCTCGTCAATATGTTCGCATGTTTTATCTTACCTTTCGTCAGTCTGTCTGTAGCTAGGAAAACATTCAATTAGAGGCTTCATTTTATCACGAACTGCTTAACTTTGTTGCAATGGGCCAATTATTTTGTATTAATTTAAACTTATATCAATTGATAAACAGTTATAATTTAGTTTACTCAATTAGTCCACACATTTACTATTTTTTTGTCTATTGCAGATGTTAGTTATTTACAAGATTTAACCTTTGTGGTTCATCCGCTGACTGCTCTATTCGCTGTTCCACTTGAACGTGTTGTTTATGAT
This sequence comes from Drosophila navojoa, assembly GCF_054131105.1. Classification (NCBI taxonomy): domain Eukaryota; kingdom Metazoa; phylum Arthropoda; class Insecta; order Diptera; family Drosophilidae; genus Drosophila; species Drosophila navojoa. The sequence goes on from NC_142892.1 coordinate 16,445,104, forward strand.
TAACCAGTGACAAATAAAATCACTTTTAGCACTCTACACTAATGCCTCAACACAATCTGTAATATTCTATATATACACTCATTCAATATAGTGCTCATTCTATGACTCTGTTCTGCTGTAATCGCTGCTCGTCACGGTAATCCGGGTATTTGTTAGTCCGGCATATCTGACCAAAGTACTCTTACTTTTATTTTATAGCTTCGGTTATCATATATTTTTTCTTTCTTATTATAACCTATAGATTTTTATATACAAGAACTATAAATAAATTAAAGCCCAGTGAAATCGTTCAGTATATTTACAGTATTGACATTTAAGACTGTTCAGCTTAGTTTTTTCCATCTATGCAGCAATATTTCCTGTTTTTGCTAATTGCAATATTTATGTTTATTTTATAATTTTAATGTATTTTAGATTACATTACTCCTTTAATTTATAACTATGCGCTGATCTCACAGAGAATATGGTCAGCATATACATATTTTCTATACAAACGGCGCTATAAATTAGATATTTAGGTTAAATTCGCACTAAATTAAATAATATTTTAAAATACAAATATGTATGTATATTTTATATTTTGCATGATTTTATGAAGTTTTATTCTATGTAGGTATGCCTGTTTTAATTCCTATTTCACTTAAATATTTTTGAAATAAAATTTACTTTAAATTTACTTCTATTTATTCTGTTCAACAGAAATACATTTCTGTTGAGTTTAGATAAATTCAAAATAAAATCTTATTTCTACACTTATTATGCTTAATAACTCAAATGTAATTTAAGGTATTGCTGGTTCACATGAAAAATATGATTTACGAAGCTGTTCAACCTCTTTTACACACCATACAACAATTTCGCTGTCGTCTTTTATTATAAACATTAAGGCCAGCAGCTACTTAAATACAGCATTATCTGAAGACCTTGGCCCATTTAACGCCTCAAGTGTAAAGTGCGCGCATAAAGTTAATTCGCGGTTTTCTCTTTGGCAGCGTCTTCCATGGCCAAGAGATCTTCCATCCAGTTCGTTGCGGCAAATGCGATATTCAATGCTGCAGTTAGTAATCTAAATATATGTACATATACATTCATATGTATGTATGTATTTATTAATGTGTGTGCTGGTCATATCGATTTCAGCAAATCAGCTGCTCATTAGCTACGTCATTAAAAGAGTATGTAAAAAAAGGCTTTAAATTGAAACTTAAATTTTTGTTAGCCATAAGCAAAGGCCGTTGCTGTTTACTGTTTATTGTTTATTGTTTATTGTATTGCTGTGTTAATTTTGTAGCCAGTTACTCATTAAATACAAATTTTTGTGATCAAAAGCAGCAATAAATCAGAGGGAGAGAGTTTTCGAGAGAGAGAGAGAGGTGTATATAAAAACATTTACTCACTTGCATGTTCAATCGATATCTAGTATACGCACTGTTTTGTCACGTCGAGCAGACACTAATATTAACTTCGGTAAGCTAGCTTTATGACGTTATTTATCACTCATACAGCTAGATAACCAAAGACAACATAGCACCCTGTATATCCAAATTGGCTGTTGCTTTGACTCTCTGCAATTGCATTCGATTTATTTTTATTTATTTTTCGGGCCTTTCAGTTTCGCGCGCGCACTCACAACTCTTTGGTTTGAATACATTCACTCGATTTGTGGATTTTGGTTTTTCTAGTTCTCTCGGCTCGACAACTTGTCGAGTTGGTAGCGCCCACACGACTGTGGATAGCGTCGACTGTCGACTGTCGACTGTCGTCATCGTCGGCGGCCGCTTTTTGCGCAGGCGTCGCCGTTGACTGGCGCATTGCATTGATAAATGCTACGTGGAATTTTTATGCATTTTGCATAGCCAAACAACAACAGCAACAACTGAGTGGGGAGGCCGACTAAGAAATACAAATAAAAACTATAAAAAAAAAGGTCAAAGTTGGACGCGCGCGCGTTCGTCCAGAACTCGACTCATGTATATACATTTACAGATGTCTGTTAAGGGGAGCTGCAATGATTTTTGTTGTTGCCATTGTAGTTGTTGCCGCTGTTGCTGCTCGTCTCGTCTTATGTTTGGAAAAATATTCCCATAAATATGCACGCTACGACGATCAACAATTATGCCCGCGACCAAAAACCGAACGTCTCAGCGAACCAAAGTAGCAGCATTTTTCGTCTTCTTATTCTTATTGTTTCGGTTGGTCAAGTGACTGTAACTGGAACGACAAGACGATACGACGACAGAGTGGACTGAACTGCGCTCGGTTCGTTGGGTGGTTGTTTGGGCCGCCTGAGTTGCCTGCCGCTTGGCTGCATTGGCATTATAGCGCCGGCAAAAATGTGAGTAAGCCAAGTGAATGGCTGAGTGGCTGACTGGCTGGCTGGCTGGCTGACTGGCCTTACCTATGTCTGTCTACTGCTAGCTAGACGAACGTTCCGTAACCGTAGGTTCCCACAATTATGCGCCTCGCTCGACTCGACTCGACTCGATTCCACACTCCGCTCCACACTCGGCACTCATTGTAATAATCGTTGAAACATAAAGCGGCGGAAAATGTTGAAAAGCCTGCAAAACGTACGAAACTGGCCTGAAATGTCTGAAATGTCTTACTTCACTTCTTCTTTTACTAGTTTACTTAGTTTTCTTATGTTTTGCCTTCCTCCATTTTGATCAAATTGTGCAATGCATATGACGACAGTCGGCCCAAGGCAACCACTAGTTGCAGCGACTAACTAGTATTTGCCAGTCAAATTGCTCAGCGGCAGAGGCAGAGGTGAGTGAAATATTTGTATTACAGTTAAATTTAGTCTGAGCTGTGATTTCGATTTATCTTTTATGTCAAATCCTGCTTTGGGATTGGGATTTGGGAATGCTTTACCTGACAATCAATTATCCTACCTGTCAAACTCTCGTTGGCCTTGCAGCTGCCAGCGCTGCCTAGCCGCATTTAATTGTCAAATTTTCCTTGAAAAACAGCCTTGCTCAAGCAAATTAAATTAAAGTTTACTTTCCCTGCAAGCATTCAATGACCTTCTGGTTAAATTTGATTTTATTTTAGTTTAGTTTTTTTTTTCATTTCGCCACTCTTGGTCAAGTTTTACCTGCGACTAACTAGCTCGGTCTCTACCTGCCTTTAATTGAGATTGCCAGCTGCTGCCCGCTGCTGTTTGCTCTGGCGACCATCTTTAATGGTCTTGCATATTCCAGCGAGCATTTGCTTAAAATTCAGCACTTTGCGGCTCTACAAACAAGCCGCACCTAGTCTAGTACACGTTGTCAGCCGGATGACGCAAATCTGGCAACGGACGGAGAGAAATTCAGCCGAAGTGTTTTTGACGGAGACTGACCGCAAGACAAATATATATATATATATACACATACATACATACATACATATATACATCTATGTGCTTAAGGTAGTTTCTAAGAATAAAATACTCATCAAGATGTTGCGATATATCATCATGCCATATACTACAATAGCTATATATACGAAGTTAGATATGTATGTGTGTGTGTGTAGACATATGCAAATGCGTGGACTCCGAGATGCCGCAACTTTGATTAGGCCGAGGCACTGTCGAGGCCTAGCTAGCAAAACTCACGACTCAGCTCTCTGTTCTCAATTCTCGATTCTAAATTTCCAATTCTCCGATATTAAACGATGCCGAAGCCCTGACACAGCCGATAGCTGCCCTAAAACACGTTTAATGCGACGAACACGAGCCCGACGGACGACTGAGAAAATTGCCTATGCATAGGCGATGATCATCATGCTGATGGGGGAAGATTTTGAAAATTCTGGAAACGTGTACGGATCATTTGGTAGCCGGATGTACACGTTGTTGTATTGGAATTTCGATTCGCATATATTAAACAGCTGTGAATGCAAATGACATACCTGAGGAGCCCTCCAAGCGCCACTCAATTATGGCAGCTGCTCGGGAAACGTTACAGTTGCTCGATCTTAAATATATATATATATATTTGTGCATATATATATATATATAATTGTAGATAGCATCTATATGAATATATATATGTATATATATTGAGTGTTGACACACGATTTGGTAACTGCACTTGAACTGCGAAACACTTGCGAAACCTTCTCGGCGGTTCTCGTTGTTGTTGTTGTTGTTGGTGATAATTTATAATTTTTTTTCTTTATTTGATCTTTTTTTTTGAGAGTTGTTGCCATAGACAAGCGACCCAAAGTTAGTAATGTCAATGGTTCTGTTGCCATATAGTATAGAGCCGGGAGTCTGTAGCGCTCTCTATGGTATGCTATGGTGGCCAGGCCGAGGCTAGAGCCAGAGCCAGAGCCAGAACCAGAGCCAGAGCTGCGGCACCGGATTGCGCTTTTGCACACACCTTCAACGCCGCCAAACGCTTCTAAACTAAATTCAGTTTTGGTAAAAATGCGACAAACGGGCTTCAGATCAGCTTCTTGAGACGGCGCTGCGACGCCGACGCTGGCAGCGGCCAGGTATATAAACGATTTACCTGTGCAAAGGTGTGCGAGCGAATGAGCGTCTGTCTGCGCGCCTGTGTGTTCGTGTGTGTGTGTGTGTGTGAGTGAGTGTGAGCCACAATTGCGTTGGTGTGGCCCACGACGACGACGACGACGCCGACGACGACGATGATCCGATCGCTTACCTGTGCCGTGTGCTTGAGACGCTGACGTCGGCATCGCGGCGGCTGCTGCTGCTGTTGCTGCTGTCGAGCTGCTGCTGAGCTGAGCCTGATTTTCGGGTTTTTGCTTTTGCTTTGGAGAGCGCGCTGCGGCTATGATTTCCCGCCAAATGAGAGGCACAGGTAAAGACAAGTACAATTGTGAATTCTGCGTGTGTGTGTGTGTGTGAGTGAGGCAAGGTGTACATGTGTATATATACATACTATAGAATCTACTATAGACAGGCGACTTGTTTCAAAGACGCTGCCTAATGACTGCGTTCCAGCTTATGTGTATGGTACTCTCTCTCTTTCTATCTCTATCTCTCTCTCTCTCTTTCTATTGTGTATGTGCGTGTGTGTGTATTGCTATTGATTTTAAATTTCAACAATGCGGGTGAAAAATGTTTGAAATTATATTGTACGCAAGCTAAAATTAACAAAAGTTAACGTTACCATGGACATACGGGGTGTTGCCTTAACAAAATATAACTAAAATATATAACATTTATATCTAACAATTTATTTGTTCATTCATTTCAATTTTATTTCCATTTTATATAAAATATATAAGGTAAGTCTCAGCTCCATTGGCAGCCGCAACACCCTGTATCTGGCAGCCATAGCCCAAGAAAATAATCCAAGCTAAAAACCAGTTAAACACACAAATGTGAACGTTTTTTTTTTTGTTTGTCTGCAAATTGTTGGCTGGTAGGCAATGGCGCACAGTTGACTTTTGCCAAAAAGCAAAAACTAAAAAAAAAAAAAAAACTAAAAAAAGCGAGAAACAGTCAACGTAAAAACCTACAGAAACTTGATCAAGAGTTAAGAGGTGAATCGAAAGAGAGAGAGAGAGAGAGAGAGAGAGCAAGGCGTATGACTTAGGCGGGTCTTAAAGTGCGCTATACCAGGCGCTGAAAACTGACAGTTAATATTGGTTAATGATTAGATCTATGCAAGGGGTTGGGCGAAAATTTAAATTATGTTATGATTTATGTAGCAGATTAACGAATCAAAATATTTATATATAATTACTAAAATATTAAACAATAAAAAATAAATAAATAAATATATAAAACTGTTTTACACAGAAGAACAAAATAATATTGAATTCACTAATAAAATTATATTATTGAAATTATTAATCATATATAATCATAATATATAAAATAATAAATACTCAATTTTAATTTTTTTTTTAATTATTTTTACTGCACTTGTACCATTTTGTATGATTTCGATTTCAGTTACTAAAGGTTTGTGTTAAATATATATATACAATTTTGGAGTATTAAAAACTTTATCTTCAGCTAAAATATATTATGATAAAACATATATTTTCAGTATATTTTATTTATTTAATTTGCTCTTAATTATTTTTATTTAAAATAAATTTTATTGAAGAATTAAAAAAAAACCTAAAACATTATTTACTGAAGATTAAGTGATTAATAAATTAATAAATTATATAAATAATAAATATAATTTTTTTTAGTATTAATATGAAACGTATATTTATTACTAAAACATAAATTTAACATACTCATATTAAATACACATTTATTATTTAAATAAAAATTTAGTTTATTCATATTAAATATATACTTTTGATTTATCACAGGTAAAAATCTACAGCTTCAACCTTTTGCCAAAAAATTTTCTAAATTTTTCATATATTTCTGTTTTTCATTTTTATTGAGCTCTATCTCCTTTGATCAATTGACTTAATTAACAACAATAGCTTCTGTATATTCTCTTATATAAATTTATTTACATATATCGTAGATATTTCTTAAATTTCCCTCCAAAATCGAAGCATAATTATGTTAATTCCCCCAGCTCATACAGATATCACATTGTTATACATAATAACCATAAATAATTCAACATTAACTGATTTCTTATCTGCACGTTTATCGCGTTGCCTGTCTCCCACTGAGCGCATATTTCTTCAGTTTTGTGCTCGTGTTTCATTAACCCCAATATAACAGCCGCAACAACAACAACAACAAGAACAACAACTGCCAGCTAAGTGCGAAGAACATTTCTCAATCCGAGCTTAAATCAGTGACTCAATTGTTATGCTAACCTTTAGCTGAACTCTCGAGTGGGCCAGCTTCAATCTATAAATCTTGCAGCTTCTTCTGGCTGTACAAAAGTACAGCACACAATTTGCTGTAGCGCAATGGCCACGCAACAGCCAGCAGGGGGAACAAAATCACTTTTATGGCAAAGATCAAACTGGCAGAAAAAGAAATAACAACAACAACTACGAAACAAAAAATACGTTACTAAGGTAGAGGGAGAGCAAGAGCGAGAACGAGAGAGACGCAGGCGCTGCCGCTCACTGCGCATGCGTGGCAACAGCGACAGCAGCAGCACCAACAACAACACCAACAACAACGATAACGCAAAGAAATGGCCGTTAAAGTTGCCAGGCAAATGGCAAAAAGCAGAGGCGTAGCCAATGAACAGTGCAGAGAGGCTACCGCATAGCCAAGACGAAAAACGAACAGCGAACACTGAAACACTGAAAACACTGAAAACACTGAACAACGAACGTACGAACGAAGACCGGGCCTCGAAGATCGAGACGATGACAACGGCCTGGCTACGTGAGCAGAGCTCTTGGCACGTTTTGGCGTGGCCGCCGCCCGTTGGCATCATAAAAGAAGTCAATTGAATTTAAATTTAAAGTACATAATGGCCAGGCAGTACGAGTACCAAGCCATACCAGCCATCGCCGGCTGCTATCGCTGGGAGGGGGGCGGGAGGGGCGACGATGAGGGGCGACGCTGCCGCCTTTCGAATTTCACAAAGTCATCTGCTGGCGTCGCTGCCCCAAACGCGCTGTTTGTGTGAGCCTTACATGTGCTTATATACTACAAACAGCACACACACATGCATATACACACATACATATGTATATATAGCTATGGAAGACAGCACGCAATACTTATACACATGATCGCTTGACTGGCTGGTATTTGTGAGCTCTTTTGATTTAAACGTGCTTAAATTTAAAGATCAAATTGCTTTTGGGCTTTTTTCTTGTTCATTTTTATTTTATTTTATTTTGCACAAGCGCGGCACAGGAATTTTAAATTGTAACCCAAAAATACAACAAAAAGAAGTGTCTGAAAACCGCAATGCACCAAAAATCACAAAAGCGATTTATATATATATATACACATACATACATATATATACATTTGAACAAATGATATGTCATATATATGTATATAATATATATTACCCGAGCTAGTGAGTCACTCTGCATGTCGTTTGCTGGCGGATATGATAGGCAATTTGCTGCTGCTTTGAGCTTCGCAATAGATGAGTTCAATTTTGGTTAGATTGGACGCCCCTCCATCTCCCCCCAACCGTTTCCAGTTGACTGACTGACATTTATGCATGCAGCATTCCCCGGCTGACGACTTGGAAATGATTAAGTGCTGAGTGGGCTCAGCTAAACTAAACTGAACTCAACTGCGCTGAGCTGAAGGAAAACCTGAACGAGAATTCGGTGTGGAAAAACAAAAGACTTAGGCAACGAACTTGTGTTTAACCTATTGACATTCGAATAGCAACCGCCACGGCGCGCTGTTAGCCCCATTCTCTTGCGCCCTGTCTTTCTCTAGCACCCACTCACTCAATTAACGTCTACATCTATCGTCGAAAATTTGCATTGTTTGCATAGCCCAAGCCCCCCCGAGTCCATACAAATCCCAAAAAAGAGGGGGGAAAATGGAAAAAAAAGAGAGGCAAGAAACCGAAACAGACACAGAAAAGTTTCAACGTTGCGACCTCCCGATTTGTCTGGCAAGCAAGCGTGAGGTTTGGTTCGTTGATTGTTGTTTTATTTTGTTGTTGTTGTTGTTGCTGTTGTCTTTTTCTTTGCCTCTGGGAACGTTGCAGAGAAAATATTTGACTTTAATGTGTGTATATATGGATATATAAATATGTCAATGTGTTTGCCTTTTGTGGGTTTTGGTTACTTGGGAACACAGCCGTGAACTGTGGGCCGTGTGATCTTCTAGAGACTGTCGCAGCTGAGAGACTGTGCCAAAATCAAATGAAATTCGAAATTTGATTTACTATTTGACTTCATTCTAACTAACAGTCTATGCGGAAGTTATGCGGCTGCTCCTATTGTATTATTGGCGAGATTTATTCGGGTTTTTTCTTTTTCGCGGAATATATATATGTGAATATTATAGCTTTGTGTTTGCATATTTCTTGATCACTTCAAAAACTTTCTTGTGCTATAAAGAACTTGTTTATATTCAAGTTACTGCTTTAATGAAATGAATCTGATTTTACGATTTCAGAAACTCGACTGGGTTTGAGTATTCCACAAGTTTTTCTTGTTGAAATTTTTAAAAATTTATATTGATTTTATATTGGGTTTTGCTTTGCAAAAGTCTTAAATATTTTGATATATGGAATATTTGATATATATTTATATATTTTTTTATATTATTTTTGTTTATATGTTGTTTTAATTTGTATTGTTTTTTATTTGTACTTAATATGTGAGATAGACTTGGAAAGCAAGGTTTGTGCAGCAGTTGACTTTCTTCGTGCAATATTTCTTCTTTGGAGAACAACTGCTTCATTCGGATTTCAATAGGCCTTTATTTTCAGCATTCTGTTGAATAATGATATATATTTGATTTATTTCACTCTTTATAATAATGAAAATATTTCAATTTTGTCTTTAAATATTTAATTTTTTTTATAAACCTAATTCAATAAAATGAATATTCAGACTTTTATCCTCATTGAAGCGTGACAGATCTTATATGCTTGTATACAAGCATGAATAATTAATATAAATTGGAAAATATAAAATTTAACCAGTTTAAGGAATGAATTTCACCTACCGATGAATTTATGAACCCATCGATACATCGAAAATTCTAAATATTATTTAGTTCATACATTTAGTAAACTTAAAAAGTAACTTGATTTTCTTTATAACCCCTAAATTATTCTTTTTGGTTTTCTTAGTCGATTGACGTCAATATATGTTTTTGATTCATGTAAATATTTAGTAAGTTCAGTGGTGTAAGAAATAGCTGAATAGAGTTTTATATGGAACTAATGTAAGTTAATTTCTACATATTCTTCAATAATAATAAATAAGATTTGCATATAGTTATAGTTATATGCTCCCATATAATATATGTCAGATTTGCATCATAAAGAGCTCTTGAACTAACTAATTAGTATGTAGTTCGAGAGATATCTTTGCTTTGCATATGCAAAACGAGCAAAGAAAATGTTTTATATAGCACAAAGCTGTCAGTGAATTGTTGTAGTTCCATTAGGTGCTATCGAATCGACATTCTCCGAACCAGTTATATCTAGATCATTCCCATAGACAGTATTTCAACATTATTATGGGTCTTTGTCTATGGTTTAGCATAAGTCCAGCCGGACCAGTTAATGGGCATAGGCATATCAAATAGTGCGAACCAGTTAACTGCTTCAAGCCAAGCCTCTTGGGCCCCAAATACTTAACTGAATATGCATAGAAAAGCTGTTGGCGCTGCTTGAACCATATTTACTTGACCACAAGGCGACTATATGGTATAACTACATATCTATATATATATCATGAATAGTGCTCTATGCTAAGGCTGTTCGGTATTCCAGCAGAGCCAGAGTCAGAGCCAGAACTAATAAAAAGTCATTAAACAAAACATGTTTTGGCCTAAACAAAGGCTTACCACATACATTTGAATAATGTGCACAAAGAACGAACTCGGATATATAGAAAGAAATAAGAGAAAAAACCCCAAAAAAGTCAATAATCCGATTGTGAAACACAGAGCAAGAGAACAGCAACAGCAACAGCAAGAGCGACCGCAACGGCAACGGCGACGTTCAATTAAAAAACTCAAATTAATGAATAAAAATAAAAATAAATTAAGTAAATGTTGTTAAGGCGGCCGCCCCAACCAAAACCGAACCCGAAAGAAAGCGGCCAAAGCGAAGACAAAAAGAAAAAAACAAAAACAAAAATAAAATAAATAAATGATAACTTTTCAGTTCGAAGCGAAACTGTACCCCCTTGGCGCTGGCTGAGATGCTGATGCCGATGCTGATGCTGTTGCCGGTGCTGCTGCTGCTGCTGCTGCTGCTGATGATGATAATGATGATATTAATGACGATGATGATGATGCTGCTGCTGCGTAGAACGTTCAAGCAAAGCGTACGGGCCAAAAACAGAACACAAAAGGTAGAAAAAGAAAAAACACCGAAACCCGGCTAAGGCAACGATCGATACAATTTTTTTTACCTTTTTTTTTGTTGGTCGACGAGTTTTGGGCATTGGCATTAAAAAGTCAGAGAACAGTAACAATGCCAAGTCACTAAGACACACACACACACACGCACACATACACAGAGAGACAGACAATGTTACTTTTGCTTCTGGCAGGGAGACAAAAGACAGGAGATTGGAGAGCCAGAACTAGAGACGCAGCTTCATTTTCGTTGCATTTTTAGCTCAAACTGAAGCTGTGGCTATGGCTATGGCTGCTGCTGCTGCTGCTGCCGCCTCGAAGCCAGTTTCGCCCAGCATGGTAACAAGTTTGACTGAAAAATTCTAAAAATAATGCCGGCCGGTTTGTCGTTAACAAAAAATGAAGGCAAAAGGAAAGAGTGCTGCGCCGCACAATCACAACTATCTATATGCATTCGCTGTGTGTTTGTGTGTGTGTGTGTGTATGTGTGGTAACAAAAATAACCAAAATGAATAACATTTTTAAAAGGAACGGACAAAGGAGAGCTGCCTTGTACAGGCAACAGGCAACAGGCACCGGCTCGGGCCCTGGCCGGATTGCTAGCCAAATGGTGTCCAAGTCACTCGTTTCAGCTTTCAAAGAGGCCCACGGGCATCGCAGCGGCAGCTGCAATCGGTCAGGTTTAGCCAGGGATGCAGTTCAAAGTATTTAAATAGTTATTCGAAATAAAAGTATAATAAAATATATTTAATATGAAACTTAAAATATATAACTTGAGTTTCCCTTTTCCAAAGAGTTCTGACTGTAAAAACTATACCAAATATAAAATAAAAATTATTATCTTATTTATTAATCTTATTTAACTATTAAATATATTAGAAATAACTAAATATAAATAAAATCAAATCAAAATACATAATCTATAAATTATTTAATATTTTTAGTTATTTTTATATAAGGACATTTAAATTGTCAAAACAAGAATCAAATTATTTATATAATAATTAATAATTATATATATAATGATCAAATCAAAAATAATTTTTACGTTTGATGCTTAAGTTGTGTTGTATTTATTATATACATTTATACAATATTAAATATATTTATTTTTATTTCAAAATGTATATTAATTAATTAAAAATATTGAATGCTAGTACTGCATCATTTTAAATGAATTGTTTCACATTAATAATTATGGTTGATACCTAACACAGGTTAATAAGATTGGAAGTTTATCGACCTAGTCAGCTGCCAAGGCATCATTCATTTTGCATATGTAAATTGATCTGACTTAGATACTAAAGTAAAGTCGTTATATGTGTTATCTATGTGGGTATCTATTGTATTTGGTTTTGCATTTCACTGTGAATGTTTAGAATTTAAATAAATAAAATTTTAAGTTAGTGAGTTGAGGAGGATTCTTGTATGGTTTAAATGAAAGCAAGAATAGAGAATATATATGAAAAATTGAAAGCATTGAAATGTTCTTGTGTCGCCCCAGCCCTGGTCGCTGGCTGCTGTGCTTTAGCCTTTGCCTTTGCCTTCGTCCAGAGTCCGATGCTGATGATCATGACGCTGCTTAAATGTTGTTGCTCTTGTTGTTGGGGGTAGCGTGTCGTCGTCGCAGTCGCTGTCGTTGTCGTTGCGTTGTCGTTCCCTCATCTTAACGTTTGTTTGTAACAAGTAACGCGCATCTGCATCTGCACTTGTGTGTGCGTGTGTGTGTGTGTGTGTGAGTGTGTTTGTCTGTTTGCTTGGGCAAAGAGTTACCTGCCCTGCGCTACCTGCGCACAGGTAGGCGTATGCTTGTGTGTATATGTACTTGTATCTGTATCCTTGGCAATGCAGCAGCAGCAGCAGCAGCAGAAGAAGAAGAGGATGATGAAGGCAACCAACGGTCAGCAGCGTCCGCACAGCATCAGCAAAAAGAAAACCTTAATATGTCCATATATAAGGTACAACAGGTATGCATGTATGTATGTGTACATAGAGAACCCGAAGTATCAGTCTGGCTATACATAAGGGTTATAGTTGGTCCATCTCTCTTGCTCTCGCCCTCACTCTGTCTGTCTCGTTTGGCATGTGCATCTTCTTTTCTCCCGCTCTTGGTATGACTTGGCAGCTTGGGGTAGCTAGGCGTCTGCCTTTGCTTAATGGTTTTAGGAAATCGAAAATTAAATAATTTATCTCGATTTTATGACGTTACAAGCAGGTTTTTCCCCCCCTATATAGGCCTGGCATGCGATAAATCTTCAGCTTACAATCAAACTAAATAAAGAAAACTGAAGAGAAAAAAAGAGATGCTTTTAACTCGCCAAGCGGGCAAGGCTCTTGTAATTTAAATACTTAACTCTCTAATGCCATATAAGTCCATGCGTCTATGTTAGACGCCCCTAGACTGAGTCAGCTGAGCTGAGTTGCGCTGAGCCCACGTCTTATCGACACCAAATGAATCAAACGGTTGGCTATTTTTAAACTTGATCTCCTCAATTTTTATTTATTTTTGTTGATTTCGTAGTTTTGGCTGTGTTTTTTTCTCTCTTTATTTTTGTCTGGTCATCGCTCTCAAGTGGGGATTCAAATCTGAGAAAGGCGCAGAGAAAGTGCCGACCACGCTGTGGAGCGGAGCCACAGTTGAAGCTGAAATTGACTAAGTGGTTTGTCATTGTCGTGATGAAAACATGTCAAATGCCAGCCCGAAGCTCTCCAGCACCCAGAGCTAAGAATAATGGTAAACTTTGATTATTACCGAGTCAAGCAGCCACAGCAGAGAGAAGCCGGAGGAGAAGCAGCAGCAGCTGGTCACAAGTAGCCTAAGCGCTCCACATTGATGTGTCTTGCGGTTTGGCTTGAAGCATTTTAATAGTAGCCATAAAAACTCATGTTTATTAATGATGCGGATAATTGTGCTGCGCTTGCTAAAGATGCGAGGCATAAGGCAGTCAAATGCTGAGATTTTATCCCATTCAAATTTGTTATTCTAAGCTCAGGCTGTTGCTGTGGAATAGATGTAATAAACTATTACAAATAGATTTAAGATGATCAAATTGCCACGAGGATCAGATGCTGCACAGATGAGATCAGAGATCGAAGTGCCCAAAACTGCTTGAGCTGTCCTTTGATATTCCAAAGGAAATCTATTGTTTTCCTTGAATTTTTCATCAGATTATACTAAATCTATTTTAATTATCAACTGCAACATGAAAGAACTGAGATCTAAGATTGAAAGAGATCACCGAAGCACTTCTCCTTGAATTAGCTTTTAAAATTGATCGACAAACTAGTTTTTGAGCCAGCTTCGATTGCATCTATTATATTTTTACTAAAAATTCCAGTACTTGGCTTTAATTCTACATTTATTTGCTTAACGATTAACAATAATTTGTATTAAGAACAACTTTAGCATAATTTAGTAAAGCTTAACTTTCTCAATGCCATACCACAGATAGGGGTACGGATCTTTCGGTCGGTGTCGCTCAATAATATTGTTGAGCAGTGGCAGAGCCATGGCTAGTGGCTCCAAAGTGTTTGCATAGATCTGGAATAGTTCCGCCCACTGGGTTAGCATTGCCATCAGCTCTTCATCTTTGGAGATGGTCAACAAAGGTAGGTGTGAAGTGAGCAAGGCGCTCAGCCATTGGAACGCTTGCAGCTCTGTGGGCGTATTGCCCAGCGAAATATTATCTAGGCTGGGGCGCTCTTCGAGCAGCACATCGGGATCGGTAGCTAGCACATATAAGTGACGCAGCAGACGCTGAACATGCGACATTTCCAGACGTTGCTTGAGATGCTGCTCGATTGCCGTGGAATTGAAGCTGCAGGCGAGCACTGCATTAAGTAGCTCATCATTAATCGGCTTGCTGGCATCGTCATCAGTTTCCATGGCATCACCATTGGTGAGAGGCGCTGAAATGTTGTCTAGCGCATAGCGCAAGCACCAGGCTAGCATATGCTCCGAGATGTTTGTGTAGCGGCGCACACACATCAGAATGTGCTCCGTGTTTCGCGTTTTAATGAAAAGCGTTAGGAGTTTCTCTGTGATCTCCTCCTCGCCAGCGCCACTGCGTTCCAATTGCCTCACTATTGCTTGCACGGCCAAATTCTGTGGCCCCTCATCAAAATAGTTGGTCATCAGCGTAATATTGACATCCTCCAGTCCGTTGGCCACTTGCATCACCTCCCCATCAACATGCTGTTTGATGATGTCGTTTAGTTCGTTCTTCGATATTTCTGGTGATTCAAAAGCCACAGTTTTGCCATTGGAAGGTGGGAGTTCTGCTAAGAGTTGCTTCGACAGCTTAGGGTTCTGAACTTTATTATTTGCTGCCTGATAGCGACTGCTGCCTGCAAATTTGATCGCCGCCTCTAGGGATTCCTCCTCATTAATATGATCCAGCTCAATGGGCGTCAAGTGTGTTTCATTCAACTGCGAGCCCAGCATATCCACCAGCAGCTCGGAATTCATGCGATACTCCACTGCGGCAATATTCCTGCCCATGGCCAGCAGGATGTGTTCGTCGCGTGCCCACAAACGGGAGAAATCCAAATAAACTTTAAAGTATTGCTTGGCATTGACGATCTTAAACTGCGTGTTGTAGACAAGCAGTGAGGCGCCTTCTTGGCCATAGTTAGCGCCGTAGATGGCCGCAAAGTTCCGCGATAGACCACAAACTGACAGTTTGCTCTCCACATTGAGTTCGGCAAGCGTTGACACAAATTGACCCGGTGAAGATTCGTGGGAGCGTTCTCCAAGATTAAGTATGAAGATGCGCTTATCGGACCCTGCTCAAAACGGATAAGAGAGATTGAGTTTTCGGTACTTCTACTATGTTTTGTTATTACTTACAAATAGTCAGCAATTGTGGGCCACTGTCGCCTTCAACGACAGCGTAACCGCTAAGGCGTACGGTCTCCCTCTTTATGGGATAGACACGTTTTTGGGGACCGGATAAGTCTTGTCGTATCAGATTAAATTCACCCGTAGCATGCGTTTCCTCGAAAAACGTTAGCAATTTCAGCCCATTTTCAAGAGTATGAACTGTTGGCTTGCTGAGTGTTTTGCTGGCGGCAAGAGCTAACTGCTCGGCCGTATCCTCTTTCTGATTTTTCCGAGACTCCAAGGCTTTTGAAAGCGGCTGGCAGGAGCCATCGCTATATAAAACGAGTACTTCATCATCTGTATACACCACATGCGCAATGCTCTTCTGGAACTGTGTGGATACTTCGTTAGTAACAATATTAACTCATTTAATCAATTACAAACCTTTAATTTTTTGCACTTGGATATATCGGGAGTGTCCACATCCCACAGGCGTATCGAATGGTTTCCAAAGACCCCAACGTATTTCTCACTATTTGGATCGTAGACTACCTTTGTGGATAACTTTTCTGGCATGGACCAGCTGTGCAACTGCTTATGGGTACTAATCTGCAGTGGTTTGCTCAATATTAATTGAAATGTTACATGCTAAACGTATCGCAACTTACATTCAAAATAACAACAACATTGCGTGCCAGCGTAGTGATTACATTTCCCGATTCCTTGTCGGCCGCCATGCCCAGAAACTCTTTGGGATCCGGTATAGGGAATAAATTGTAATATGATAAAAACTTAGACATTTTTAGGCAGTTAAATTAATAAAATCCGAATCAAAACAATGCAACACGTGCGGCTAAACCAACTTGGAATCTATCGAGTTGTTGTATGGCGGGACTATCGATATTTGTAAAAGAATATCGATAGTATTAGATTATAATTTTATTGGATTCAGAAAATAAGATTATATTCCAGAGAATAATGAAATATTGTGTAACTTAAAATATGTAATAATATGTTCATTTGATGGATTTCATTGTTTAATTTTGTTCGAAATTAATATATGCGAAATAATACCGTGGCTATAAAAATACCAAACAGCTGATTTTAGCTTGTGATTGTGTGAGCGGTTATGTGTTTTGCAATTGCTTACGTGCGGCCACATTGCTAGCTTACTTCAACGTGTTAGAATGGGTGGAAAAACGAAACAAGCGCCTCGCACCAAAAACAATGCAAAGGTACGTAAAAAACCCATGCTTGAGACGCACACAATGACTAATTGTTTTTGAATTTCATAATAATGCGATTAGCCGTCGAGCAGCAGCCGCACCGCGGAACTGTTGGGCACAACAACGCCGATATTCGTCGGTTTCTCAGCTCAAGCTGATGGCAATTTGGTGCCCTTTGCTCCTGGCTTTGCCAGCGCTGAACAAATGCCAGAGATATTCGATGCCAACATAAGTCCACAGACCCAAATCATACTGCGTAAGCTATCCAAAAAGGATCCACTGACAAAGAAAAAGGCGCTACAGGAGCTGCATGAGCTCATAACAGATTCCGATTTGGATGCTCTCAAAAATATTTTGCCTTTGTGGCCCAAATTCTATCACAATCTGGCGAACGACGTAGAACATGCGGTGCGTGAGCAAGTACAGATCGTACAACAGTTGCTTGTCTCCAAGTGCAAACGGGCCATGGCCCCATACCTGAAGCAAATAGTGCCTGTTTGGCTGGCCAGTCGCTATGACAGCTATGCGCCCGCAGCTAGCATTGCGAGCAATTCATTTCGCGAGACCTTTGCACGTTCCGGCGAAGTATGTCTGCATTGCGAAAGTGAAATAATTGAGTACTGCGTACGCAATTTGACCTTCCACACGCCGGCCACGCTGTCCATAGGCAAAAGCCTGAAGCCAGAGGAAGCAGAGCAAAAGTATCAACGCGTCGTCATTGGCAGCTTAAAGGTGCTAGCTTTCTTTATCGAGCAGACAGCTCAGACAGCGCAGGAGAAGCTGAAGGAAGGCTTAGCCACGCTGCTGGCTCACCAAAAGTTCTGGACATTCGCCAAGCACAAGCTGCCCGCCATTAAGTAGTTATCCCAAGAAAAAGTATAAAACAGTTGTACATTTCCATTCTCTTTGCAGAGCTGCTTGGTTTGATTGCATCTACCATGTACTGCAATGTGCTAAATTGCTGGAAGTGCTTACACCGCAAAAATCACAGTTAATTACCACCAGCTTTCAATTAATCGATGATGCAGATCCACTGGTTGCACCACACGTTTGGGGCTGCGTTTTGCTGTTGCAGAGTAACTATGCGGATTGGTACGATTGGAGAGCAAATAGTTAATTGACATGTTCTCTAATTATATTCTCTCTCTTATGTTCAGGTATTCTCCGCTCAACATACGCAAAGCGCTGCTACCGAAGCTCTCTTCGCTGCTGCGCAATGCCTTCAATGGCAATGCTCAGGCAATTTGTCCGAATCTGTTGCCGTTTCTATCGAAAATTAATGCCGAAAGCTTGCAGGACTTGGAAGTTTATGAGTTCTATCAGCGCTTCTTCGATGACCTGAAATCAGCAGTCGTTGAAACACATGCGCCACCGCTCAGCAAAATGGAGATCTCTACCATACACAATGCGTACTTTGAATGCTTGCGCTTTATGCTGCAGCAGATCAACAACAATGCACAGCGTACTCCTGAAATAGAGCAATTTGGCTATGGGCTGCTGGAGCACCAGCTATTGGAGCCCATTGGTAACTTGCTGCACAGCGAAAGTGTTCATGTCAAGTACTTCTTCCAACATACGTCAGCATTGGTTGCGTTCTGGGATCGCGAGTGCAATAGTAAAACCGATAAAAGCGCCTGCTCCTTGTATGTGCAACTGCTGAGCAAGTTCTGGACGCGCATCTTTGAACTGGTCACTCAAGATCTCGCAGCAGAGGATGTCAATGAGCAGCTGCTGTCCCATGTGCTGCTCTTGGTGCAGGATCTGCATGTGGCAAATCCCAGCTTGGAAACGCAGAGTGTTAAGTTTGCCGAGGCGGATGAGGAAACAGCTGCTGCAGAGCCGACTTCCCAGCAGTCGACGCCCACCAAAAAGGCCCACGATGCGGCCGCCTTCATACAGAAGGAGCTCAAACAGTTGGTTGTGAAACTCGTGCGCATTTGCCTAGATAAGGCGAGCAGCAGCAGCAACTCTGCTCGCTTCATTAGACAAGTGCGAACGCTGACCAAGATGTTTGCAGACGCTGAGTTCTACAAGAGTTTGACCGAACAAGGCGAGCTGCGCGCTACGCTTGATAAATTTGTATCGATTCTGGAGCAGTTAAAAGGTGATGCCTGCGAGTCGGTTGTGGATATTGTCTTTGAGGTTCTGTCGATACTCGACCCTGGGCCGCGCTTCGAGTATATTGGTGACACTCTGCTGAAGGTGAGCCAAAGCGAATATTACATCAAATTGGAAACGTCTCTAGACTCATTATTCATGTATTCCAGATTCAGCAACAGCGCGTACAGAATTTACTGCTGCATCGCCTGCTCTCGTATCCCCTATGCACCGAGCCTGCCGTGCGGCAAATGCTCGCCAGATCCGAGACGTGCGAGGTAATCTCACGCATTGCCCAAGAGGTGGTGCTGGATAACGATCGGGACAAGTTGAATTTGCTCCACAAATGCTTCTTTCAAACGGACACTGGTGATATTCTAATAAATGCAGCAACTGTGGACAATATATTGATGGCCATGTGTGAGCCATTGAATCAGATCGCCGAGAACGATATGGTCGAGGTGTGCGGCAGCTTTATAGCTCAGATAATGCCTGTCATATGCAGCAAGGCGAACTCATCGCTGGACGTGCGGCAGCAGGTGTTCTTGAAGTTGTTCAAGTTTAGTCTGGAGCAGAAAGTTGGCGATTATCTGTCAGAGGATACGCTGTGGGAGATAACCACCTGCTGGCAGGACGCACTTTCCAGCAAGGACATTGAAATAACCGATGACATGCTGAATGGCTGTGCGTGCATTGTGGAGGGACTGGTAATAGACGGCCAGGACGATGTCAGTACCGTGCAAGACATGGCTGAGACAATTGCCAAATTTATTATCTGCTCCACGGAGAACATTGAGGATGAGACGCAACGTTTGTCGCGCATAGACAAGACCTTGGTGGCGTTTCTTAGCTCAGACCTAAAGACAGACGAGCTTGTGCTGCAATTCGAACATCATTCTGTTTACCTGGAGACAGTGCACAAATCAATTTGCGCTGCCATTCCCTTCAGCAGTGCAGGCATTGATGTAGACAAGATCGCCCTACTCATAAAACGAGCCGCCCTCAATTTCGCAACAATCTGCAAGCTGGTTTGCCGCGTTGAGAGTCCACAGTTGACGGAAGGTTCCAATGAAGGCGAGGATGAGCTCACCGAAGACTATTGTGATCCCAATGCCAATCTGCTGAAGCATTGGAGCGAGTGCCTCATTGCTGAGATGTTGCAGTGCATGCATGTGGTCTCTGCTGCCAACGTTTGGCTAGATCTCGACTCATACATAAACCGCGACAGTGAGGACCTGGTGCTCTATCTGTCCGAGCAGGTGTGCAGCTTTCTGGGGAACGCCAGTGAGTTGGTAGAAATCATAAAGGAACGACTGCTGCAGGAGGCGTTGCAGGAAAATAACGCCACAATCTATCGTCTATTGGGCTATTTGATTAACACTGCTCATTACAAGTCGTTTGAGGAGAGCGCCACGATTCTTCTACACGAAGATCTCGCCCATCAGTTTCTATCGAAGGACGCAATTAACGCATATGTGCTAATGATGCAGGTAAGTAAACCATGCATTTCCAATAATCATTTACTAAAGCATTTCTCTTTACAGCATTTGCTGCCGAAACTGGCGCAAAACTCACTCAACTGGCATAGCGCCATCATGCTCAAGGAACCCAAAGATGTGTGGTCAAAAGCAGCTGTCTACCGCTCTTTGATAATCAATAATTTCAAGTTTGATGTGAATTTGAAATCGGATCGCAATTATATTCTTGGTGTGTTGCAGTATATAACTTACATTGGCGATCTACAGAGCTCAACGAAAGAGCTGTTCCACCATAATGTGTAGGTTTATATATGTTTATTTCTGATAATATTTTGTATTAAGCTCACTTTTACTTAATCAGCGAATTACTTAATCAACCATATCAGGCAGTGATAGACACTGTGGAAATTATTAAGCTCCTCAGAGAGTGCATATCACGGTTTCCCTATGAGCTGTCGATTAAAAACTGGGATACCATTCGCATTGGGCTTGGATCCTGGGTGCTTACAGTTTCCAAATCGATAGCAAATTACAGAGATCCAAAGGTGAGAAGACTATAGCTAGCTTTATATGCCTGTCTTAGCTAACACACAATTTTCTCTATTTGGCAGACATCCTTCTTCATTGTGGCTGTGTTTGAACTATTTTTAACGTTCAGTAGTTTTGTACAATTCGAGAAAGAGAAGAGCTCAACACAAATGCTTACGAATATGATTGAGGAGTGGGAGAGTCTCTTTGCCAGGGAGGTGAATGTGGTGCTCTTCAAGTCCTTTTATAAGCTGACTCACGAGGCAGACGTGGAGCCCGAATTTCGTGGCTGCTACAGGGCTTTGTTGTATCGCGTAGTTTCTTCGCTGGAGCTGGTGAACTACAGATTTATTTATGGGGTAGCTAGACTCAATCATAACTATATATAACGCCGACTTGAATACGATCTCTTTTGTTCAGTTCTGCAAAGTGCCACACTCAACGCTGTCTCTGGATCAGCTCTGCAATTTCCTGCTGAAGCAGCTGCACGACTCTTGGCATTTCGTTCGCATGAATGCGGTTCACGCTATTCGGCAGCTGACGCCATATTTCGTGGCCGACGACATTGACCTAAATGATAAGCAAAGCGATAACATTGAGGGCTCTTCGACGATTTCGAAGTGGCATTTCCTCAATCGCTTTGAGGACTACCTGAATCGATATGATGCACTCATACGCAAATATTTGCCAGAGTTCAACTTTAAGGTGACCGAACTGGACGATCTGGAGCCAATCGATAGAGACGATGGCTTTAGCTATTTGCTAATCTGGGACTGTATAATAAATTGCTGCGCCAAGTCGCCAGTCGCATTGCGTTCTGTCTACACGAGCTGGCTGAACGAGAATCATTACGAGGAGGTAAGAGCTTTCACGGCAATTATAATTTACTATCGATTTAGGACTAACACACTATAAATTTGTTTATGCACTATATAGAATTTTCTACATTTCCTGTTCCGTGCCATGCCAGTGGACATATTGAAGAATCATAGCGCCAAAGTACACAGCAATGGTGTCTTCAAAGAGTTAACTTGGTTGGAGCTGATAAGTAAGTAGTTCTCTCTGCACTCTCTCTCTCTCTCTCTCTCGTCTCAGCATTGATTTAATTTATGAGCGTCTCTTCCGAAGGTAAATCAAAACGATAATCCTCGCCAAAGGTCTCATATTCTGTTATGCCCATATCTAGATCCTCCTGCATTTCGTCGGCCTGCTCCTCCGACAGTGAAATGTAATCGGTAACGGGCACGAATGTCTCGTCATTTTCGCCGTGCATCGAGCGTGCCACTGGTATTTGTTGTGGTGCCATGTATATGTTCAAGTTCGATATGAATTTGTTGATCCAAACGGTCAGATTGTTGGCCAAAATGCGCTGATAGTCGCGCAAGTTGCTTGTTGTATAGAATTCTTGCTCTGCAACAGATAAAACATGTGTACATATATAGACAGTAGCAAATATTCAATCTGGGAATAACTTTCGACTCACCAGTAAACTCCTTGATTCTCTCCAATATGACAGAGGAGAGGGGCGATTGCTCATCGATGATGAACTGATCGTTCAGCAGGAAGTCCTTCATCTCTTCGAAGAGTACGCAAATGATTTTCATCATCTGCTTGCGTTGGCGCTCAATGATGAGCTTCTTGAGACCAGTGCAGCGCTGTTTGTGCTTCTTCCGGAGGGCACGACGCTGTCGTATCTCCTCCTCCAAGTACTCCATTGCCTTTTCCAGGGACATCGTCTCGACCGCGGGCTTCGGCTTCATTTGCTCTTGCAGCGCTGCCAAATGGCGAGGGGAGAGAATGTGCCTGAAATATTTGTAGGTGTCCCTGACTCGCATTGGATGCGGAATGGCCAAGCGTTCCATGCGAGCCGTACATATGGGCACGTAGATCTTTTTGGTAATATAGCGGGGCTGCTTCAGTCGCTGGGGCGAGAGGAAATTCTTCTTGGGTGTGGCCAAAAAGCACGTGTGCTCCTCACGCTTCAGCATATCACGGTCGATGATTATCTGACCGGTGTGCTGGCAGGGCACATAGCACGGATGGTAGCGTGGGCAAACACAAAAGAACTTGTACATATGCTGCGGCGAGGGTATTTCCGTTTTCACCAGGCGCGGTATGCGCTTCGCCCGATCCGGTCGCAGCTGCACCATGGCCAGGCGAGCGTTCAACTCATCGGCCACCGTAATGTCGTCGATCTTGGGCGGAGCAATCGGCTGTGGTGGCTGATCGCTCAGCATCGTATTGAAGTTGACCGCCTCCGCCACGCTCTTCTCATTCTCCAGCCTTATCTCGCGAGCTGGTGCCTCGCTGGCGATTTCATAGAAGTTCAACGGTTTCTTTTCCATAATTAATATTATTAACTGAACGATACGACAAAAAAAAAATATATATATATATATACAATATATATCACAAACGAAATATTTGGAATGAGTTTGACATGAGTTTGTGTGGTGTGTGTGATGGCTGATGCTTGTAGTGGCCTGCTCTAATATTGATAAATCTCATTTCTTGTACTCGAACAGATCCAACTCTGTCAGTGGAACGATATGCCTGCCATCTGTATACGGAAGTGTTGCGCAAGTTGCCCGCCGTGGTGCGCAAATGGTGGAACACCTGCCAATCCAGACAGAAGAACTTTGTGGACAATCTAACAACGAACTATGTGAGCTCTCTGATCTGCACTGAGGAGCTGAAGGCAATCGTTAATCGCAAGGAAAAACACGAGAACATGCAGGTGGGCATCCGTTTCATCTGAACCCATTTAGACCCTCTCCTCGATGCTCATCCGCAACGCAAACACCACAATGATGCTGATGAGCAACAGAATAATCACTACGGCTCGAAAGATTTCCAGCGGCACCATTCTGTAGCTGCGATAAATGTGTCGTGCTTCGTTTACGATCGGTGTATAGGAGTCGTCCGGCACTGTAGGTCCAAGAGCAATGAGTACATTTATTCTCGAGCGAGTTGACTTGATGGCGCCACGATCGTTTGTCATCTGTGGTCGTTCGATTGGTTGGGGTTCGGTTTTGGTTGAAATTCGGCAGAAATATATATTATATACATATATATGTAGATAGTAAATTTCACAGAGCTCTTTGATTATTATTATTATTAATGTATTTCGTTCGTTTTGCTTTACAGGTGACAGTGCACATGTCCACTCGAGAGGTTCTGGCCGTCTACGCCATTGATGAGGCGCGCATGGAGCTGGTCATTACGCTGGCGCCCAACTATCCGCTCGGCGCGGTTAAAGTCGAGTGCGGCAAGCAGATTGGCGGTCGGGCCAATTCACGCAATGTTGGCATGCAGCTGACCATCTTTTTGACGCATCAGGTGAGTGAGGAGCTGGTAATATAAGAATTATAGATTTGAGTATTCAATTGAATTGCTTTGCAGAATGGCACGATCAATGACGGTCTCACAATGTGGAAAAACAATTTGGATAAGAAATTCGAGGGCGTGGAGGAGTGTTATGTTTGTTATACGGTCATACACCAGGACACCTGCCAGCTGCCCAAATTGACGTGCAAGACATGCAAAAAGAAGTTTCACGGACCCTGCTTGGTGAGCTCAACGAGCATCAGCCTCAGTTGCAGCTCAATGTATAACTCTTGCGTTTCTCTTACAGTACAAATGGTTCACCACCAGCAGCAAATCCACCTGTCCCATTTGCCGCAACGTCTTCTAGAGCATCTGCTTCTCTGCCACACTTTTTGGCCACACGTATTAATCTAGGCACAAGAGGAACTTGCTGTTAGTCCGTAGTCATATTTTTCGGCCTCTATCTGTAAATCAGTAACAATAAATTCGCAATAGTTTTAAATTACTAAATTGTTATTATTATTATAAGTAAAGGTAAAAAAAAATGAGATAATGTGAACATCTCAGTAGCCTAGTAGGCCATGAAAATATTTGCTGGCAACGAAGCTGGTATCCCCACTGAAACATAATTTTCATATCATATAACTCTAGATATTTGACGCGCTCAGACCTAAAAACGAACGGAACATTTTTTCAAATCATAAAATTCGTGTGAATATTTTTTGTTTGTCTCTCAATCTCATAAAAATGGCTAAGCAAATGAAGATCATCGGCAGTTGCCCATTCTGTCAACGTGAGGTTGGCAGCGATCTGCGTCCCATTAACCAACTAAATATGGAACACATCAATATACTGGCCAACGAGCTCAAGGACTTCGAGCCAGTCACAAAGAGTGAGTGCCAAAGAAGCCAACATAGCACGACTCCATCACAGGTTTCCAGTACCGAATCGAATGACTCCCAGTCTGTGTCACTTTTAACGGAGGCTATGCTGAACATGGTCAGGCGGGAGTTTGAGCTTCCTGCAGACGCTGAGGTAAATTTCCTGCAGACTTCATAAATTCTCAATTTATTTTATGTGTGATTTTTGCTTAGGAACAAATACCAAGCGATCATGCTGAGCTCATTCTTGCCATGCTATCCGAAGAGCAGAATTGCTATGATAAATTTTTGCAGAATAAAAGCTCTAAGACCGGTTCGAAGCGCTCCAGGAAGTAAAGCAACTCAAATCTCCCCCCTCAACCCAATGCACAAAATTTACAGTCTGCGCTGATCCTTTTTTTATTATTTTGAATACCGCTGTTATTGTGAGACGCTGAAGCGTCATTAAATATAATTTTCATATTCGTTTGATTATTTAATTGTTAATTGTTTTTTCTTTCTTTTGTTTTTGTCTTTAGCATTCATTTACTATGTATATATGAAATCACGGCATAATTTATTTATATATTTATCAAAATATAATAAATATATGTACTGAATAAATTATGGCAGTGTATGAATATTTCCAAGGGATGCATGTATTTAAAAATATTTGTTGATCATTTATTTATTATATTTGTATCAACCATGAAACAAGATGTTACGATATTAGGTTTATAATATTATATATATTATATAATTTTTTTATTTATTATAAAATATATGCCAATGAGAGAGTTATGGTCCAATACACAAGCTTTTTTTTTTAAATCTAAAAAATGTTGTGTATTAAATAAATAGATACATTTTTATTTATTATTATTAAAATTGTAACTTTTACCTCTTTAATAAAAACCACTAAATAAATTTAATATATAATTTATATATAATAATATAATATATACATTGTATGTATGTATATAAAAATTTTAATTTCAAATTCAAATGATAAAAAATACTGCTATATATTATATATATTTTCAAATAAATATATTTAAGTATAAGTCTATGGCTGTGTTCAGCTACGGTTAACGAAATTCGAAATATCAGTTGCCAGCTGGAGCTGGAGCTGTTGCTCCAAAAGCCGGAGCACTCGAAGAAATCGCAACGTTTACTCGTTTCCAGCCACGTGCTGTATGCACACTGATTGAAGCAACCACCCGGAAAGTTCACGATTCTGCGCTGTGGGCGCAACGCCTTCGTTTGGCTCCCTTTTGGGGTGGGGCAGACGAAATAACGAAATGACGAACGCATCAGTTTTGCAGTGCAGTCCGGTGTGGGTCTGTTAACTGGGATTAGGCACGCCATCGCTCGATATATAGCGGCGGGCAAATGCGTTAAGCCAAAATGACGTAAGCTCTCGCACGAATATGTCAACAGCTCAACCGAAACTTGGCCAGCGTGTACAAGTAGCGGGCAAGAATCAACTTAGCGGCCGTGTCGCCTATGTGGGGCGCACCACATTCGCTGGCGGCCAGTGGTTCGGTATTGTGCTGGACGAGCCGCGTGGCAAAAACAATGGCACTGTCCATGGCAGCACCTACTTCAAGTGTGCGCCCAACTGCGGCCTCTTTGTGCGTGCCCAGCAGCTGCAGCTGTTGCTAGGCTCGGGCCCCGTGGACGAACTCAAGCGCAAACAGGACAATAATCGCACAACGGAGAGCATGCAACGCGAAACGAACAAACTGAAGCTGGCCCACAGTAGGCAGCGCAGCAGCAGGCAGACAGCGGCAGCAGCAGCAGCAGCAGAAGAGCAGGTGAGTCACTCGAACAGCTGGTGGGTGGAGTAGAGTGAAGTGAAGCGGAGTGGAGTGGAGCTGAGCTATGTCACACATGCATATGGAATGCCACTGTTAATTAATTAATTTCAAACTCTGCAGAGGGAGGCGAGCTCATCAGCCGAGCGCTTGAGCAGGAGGCCACCAGAGAATGCAACTTTTACCATGACTACTTCCAAGACTTGGATAACTTCCACACAGCTGCAACCACAAGCGCCACCAAAGGTAAGCAAAGAATATATTTGAGATGTTGAAAAGTGAAATGTAATAATAATAATTAATAATTAAAGGAACCAGATCCAGAGCAAGAGCCAGAGCCAGTGCCAGTGCCAGCGCCTTTGGTGAAGCAGCAGAGGGCAATGCAGCCTGAGACTTCAACTTCCACACAGATCGGTCAGCAGAAGAAGGAAACACAGAGTAAAGCAGCAGAGGCTCAGGCTCAGTGCCAGGAAGAGGCTCAGGCTCAAACTAAGACTCAGATTAAGGATCAGGATAAGGCTCAGGCTCACGCTAAATCTCAGACTAGAGCTAAGGCTCAGGCTCAGGCTCAAGCCCAACCCCAAGCTGAGGCTCTGTCTCAGGCTCAGACACAGGACGAGACTCAGTCCCAGGAACAGGCACAGGCGCAGGCTCAGGATCAAGCTAAGAGTCAGATTAGAGCTAATGCTCAGCCTCAGTCTCAAGCTCAGTCCCAGGAACAGGCGCAGGCTCAGGCTAAAACCCAGACTCAGTCTCAAGCTCAGTCCCAGCTTCAGGCTCAGTCTCAGTCTCAGTCTCAGTCCCAGCCACAGTCTCAGTCCCAGGCAACTCCAGCTCAGTTCGAGCGGGCCGCTGCCCAGTCATCCGTATTGACGCCACCGGCCATGACCTGCAATCAGCGACGCTCCACATCCTATACACAGCTGCGGCCGACGCGCATCAGTCAGCCCAAGCCGACGACGGCACAGGCGCAGAGCACCACGGCGCAGCTGACGCTGGCCATGCCCGTGCCGCTGGCGCTGGCGCCCAAGCGCAGCAAGACGAGCATGAGCCCCACGAGCAGTGTGAAGCGGATGGCGCCCGCTGCATTTGTGGAGGCTGGATTTCTGGAGATATTGCGGCCGCAGTTTACGCCGGGTCCGGCACTGCGCACGCCCAGCACTGTGGCGCCACCTATGGAGAGCGCTGAGCTGCGGCAGCTGCGCGAGGAGCTGCAGCTGCTGCGCGTGCAGAGGAGTGAGGACAAGCTGAAGCTGCTGGAGCTGGAGCGCATCAAGATTCACAACGAACAGTTGCTGGAGTTCAAGTCGCAGATCATGACGCAGCAGGTGCTGCTGCAGCGAGAGTTGCAGCGCTGCCGGCACGAGCAGCGCGAGTCGCTGGAGCTGACGGCCAAATACAAGCGGGAGCTGGACGATGTGGCCGACAGTGTGGAGCTGCTGACGCTGGACAAGGAGATGGCCGAGGAGCGCCTGGAGACGCTGCAAATGGAGCTGGAGGCACTGCAGGAGCGCAACGATGAGCTCAGCCTGGATCTGGAAATACTGCGTGCCGAGCAGGAGCAGGACCACAACGAAGACCAATGCCTGGAGAAGACGGAGAAGCAATCGACGAACACGACGACGCTGCAGTCGACGGGCGAGTTCCTGCGCCTCGAGCAATATAACCAGCGACTGCGAGAGACGGTGGTCCGACTGCGAGACACCCTGGCCCATGAGAAGCAGCTGGCGCAGCGCACCCACAAGGAGCTGGAGACGAAACACTCGGAAATCAATGAGCTGAAGAGCATCAAAGAGCTGCAGAGTCGACGCGTCGATCAAATGGAAATGCAGCTGATGGACCTGAAGGAGCAGGTGGATGCTTCACTGGGCGCCGAGTCCATGGTCACGCAGCTGGCCACGCTCAAGCTGGAGCTGGAGGAGCGTGTGAAGCTACTGGAAGATGAGGTGTCCGAGCTGGAGGCACTGGAACAAATACAGGAGCAGCTCATCGAGAGCAACCAGGAGCTGGAATCGGATCTGCGGGACGAAATCGACAAGCTCAGCGGACAGGTAAAGTCCCTGGAGCAGCAGAAGAACGCCGCTGTGGAAAGCCTCTACGATCGTGATGTGACTATATTGAAGTTCAGAGATCTGGTGCGTCAGCTCCAGGAGCAGCTGCAGCTGAAATCCGACGGCGGCAATCTCTCCATCGAGGACTTCAGCAGCGCCAATGAATCGCAGCAGGAGGAGACCTCCCAGCAGAGCCTGGCCGACTACCAGCACATCTTCAGCGTGAGCAAGGCCTATGGACGGGCACTGGAGCAGCAGCTCAAGGCTGTCGAGCTGCGACTCGAGCGCCAGCATCTGGAGCACGTGCTGGCCTTTGTGCCCGAGCAGTTTCTCCTGCGTGGCGGCGAGCACGACGTGGTGCTGGTCATGCTGCTGCTGGAGCGCATGAACGACAAGCTGGAGATCGTTTGCCAGGCCATCAACGAAAAGTTTCCAAATGCCTGCGAGTTCGGTAAGTTGGGGCTGGGATAACTAATTGGTTAGCACACTTCTAATAAGACTGATTTAGCTGAATTGCCAATTGGAATATATATTATAAAAATATATTAAAATATAGCTATATTAAAATATATATAAATAATATATTCTCCATATATATATATTTTCCATTTTAAGTAATTATTTATTATTAATTATCCTTGATCATTCTATCATAATCATATGATTCTATTATAATAATATTGTAAAACGACCTTTAGAAACTGATTTTATTTTATTCTTTTTAGTTAATGTATTAATTATGGAACTTTAAGAATTAATTTTTAGTTTTATTTAATGATCTTTATCCGTGGATCTTTTAAAAATGGAATTCTGTTTGGTATAAATATTAATTAAATTTTGGTGAAATAATTTGTTCAATGATACAAGAGAGCTAATAAAAATAAGCTGACATCAATGTATTAAAGTTCAATATAAATTCCAATTGCCAAATAAATTAATTATACCAGAGTTCAATTTTTAAAAAATTCCATAGATTCTTTCCCAATTGTATAGACTATTAAATTATTATTATTTTTAATTATTTATTTGTTTTTTATTTATCTTTCTTGTTTGCAAATAGAATATATGTATATAAATATTTCATCGATTAATATTTCTGATTTATTAAATTAATATATTATATACATAGAAGCTTGATAAAGCTTCTATAAGCATTTTATTAAGTAGTTACTAAAAAATAATACAATTTTCCTAATATATATTATAATATATTGCAATAGAATCCATGACATCTCTTTTCTCTTTCACTCTCCCTTCTACCAGGTCGCGATGCCATCTTCGAGGGCTACTCCGTGCAGCGCTACATCTTCCGGGCGCAGTGCATCTACTTGCTAAAGAGCCTGCAGCTCGTGCTGCAGCAGTTCCGCTACGGGCTCAATCACTGCGACTACGAGCTGTGCACGCACGCGGCCATCTATCGCATGGATCTGGAGGTGCAGGAGCAGCAGCTGGATGAGTTTGTGCGGCTGCTGAAGACGGGTCAGCTGGACGAGCACACGAATTGTGAGCCCATACGCCGAGTGCTGCACTACATCAATGGGCTGCACCAGAATCTGATGCCGCCGCAGACGCTGGTGGATCTGCTGGACGAGCAGCAGCTCTATGGCGCCCTGATTGAGGTGTACGAGGCGGGCATGGATTCGGTGAATGCGAATGCTGGCATGCTGCACACCATCATACAGCTGGGCGATGAGCAGACCGCCTCCTTCCACTGCATGCAGCTGCTCATGGAGCACAGCTGCGCGGCCAAGCAGAAGCTGAAGAAGCTGCAGCGCAAGCTGGGCTCCAATAAGACCGCCGCTGCCTGGACGGGCATGCAGTGCGCCCGGTACCAGCGCATACTGGAAGCCAACGAGGCCCTGGGCGCGCTCATCAGCATGCTGGGCGTGTCCGCTCGAGAGGCGACCAAGGAGTCCAATGGGGGCATAGCGCACGAGAAGCTCTGGCGCATATTGAGCCTGAACTACAGCAAATATGCGCCTGCCCAGGAGACGGAGCAGCGGGAGCTGGACGCGTACAGTCAGCGGTGCATGCAGCTGCTGGAGGAGCAGCTCGAGGAGCTCTGCGCCCTGCTGGAGCCCCGAGATGTGAACACTGAGTATGTGCGCCACTCCAGCTCCAATACGCTGCAGCAGCGCGCCGCCCAAATCAGGCGGCACTACGAGGACGTCAAGAGCCTGGAGCTGGCTGTGGCCGAGCGGGACAAGGAGCTGAAGGCACTGAAGTACTCGGCCAAGCTGAAGCAACAGGATTACTCGGAGCTGCAGGTGCGCAAGGAGATGGCCGAGAAGCAGGTGCATCGCTTTACCCACGACTATTGCCAGACGCTCACCCAGATGGCCGAGGGCCTGGAGCAGCTGGAGCAGGCCATGCTCTCCAAGGAGGCGGCCATGCAGCACGCCCTGAACACACTCAACGACAAGCTGTCCGCTCTGGAGCTGGCCCAGCAGCATTGCCAGCAACAGCAGCAGGTGGACAGCGCCTGTGTGAGCAGCTCGACGCGCATTTGCAACCGGGAGCTGAACATGATGCACCAAGCGCTGCGCCAGGAGCGCGCCCTGCGCGTCCAGCTGCAGGACAACGCGCTCTGCAAGAGCTTTGCTGCCCTGGAGCCGTTGCATGTGCCACAGCTGGAGCAAAACGGCGAGCTGGCCCGCCTGGAGGCGCAGCTGCGCCGCTTGAAGAACCAGTGGCTGCTCGCCCACCTGGACCTGGGCCCGGCTGGCCACGAGCGTCGCTCCCAAATCAAGCTCCAGGCCAGTCGACTGCTGCGACATATCTTCCAAGCCTATTGCACACAGAATCCACATCGAGCGGCGCCCACAGATTTTGGCTTATTCATCAGCGACGATCTGAGGCGCGTCCTATAGGCCAACTTATATATACATACATCTATATATACATATAGTGTTAGACTTCAATTGTATTACGGCGAAAATAATAGTACATTATTGTGATTTGCTGCTTAAACCTATTAACAATTATAGAGTTCGTTTTGTTTGTTAACCGAAAACTGATTAAATTTGCAGTATATAGCGAAAATATTAAACAATTAACAATCGAGTTTTGTTGCTCTCTTGAGGAAATAAAATTTCAAACGTTATTCATGGGTCAATGCATTATTTGGATAAACTTATATCCAACTACTCTCACTGATAAAAAGCTGAGTAATTATATATGTATTATATAAATATATATTAAAATTAATTTAAACTTATCGATGTCAGAATTTTTTGTTTACACTGACTGTTTAATAATTATATTA
The DNA here is from genome assembly GCF_054131105.1 of Drosophila navojoa. Lineage (NCBI taxonomy): Eukaryota > Metazoa > Arthropoda > Insecta > Diptera > Drosophilidae > Drosophila > Drosophila navojoa. The sequence goes on from NC_142892.1 coordinate 16,477,499, forward strand.
TTTAAGTTGATTAGAAATATGATAATATATTATATTAAATTAATTTATATTTTAAAAACCAATTTGCATATTAATTATTATTATTTTAAATAAAGCCAAATTGTGCGGATTTTCGTAATTATAAAATTAATATTCTTCACATAAAATAACAAAATTAAATTGAATTTTATTGAATTAGGTAATTTTACAGAATTTATTAGAGTATAGTTTTAAGAATTGAGAATTTTTAATTTACTGCATGATTAATTTAATTCAATAAAAATCTCTTTTAAAATTTTGTAAATCTAAAAGATATGGTAAAATTATTAAAATTTTCTTAATTAAAGCCAATATTATTAATTTGTGGTATCATTTATTTTTAATGAAATATACATATATTTATTATTAATTTTTTAGCAATTGCCGAATTTTATTTAGACATGCGGAACTAAGTTTTTTGCATTTTTTTTATATATTGCTTTGAAATATAAAGCTTAAATGTGTAAAATATTTTAAAATTCGAAGAATTAATTGTTAGTTGGTTAAGTTCTTATTCCCTCAAAAAAATATTAAATATATATATAAAATATATATTGAATTCATATATTGTAATAGATTGATTTTTTATTATTTATGAAATCAACAAAATCTACAAATAATTCCAATGTCGAGCGCTCTCGACTGTAGCGTTCTTAAGTGTTGTTTATTCAGTTTACAATTTACAATATACAATTTACACAATATATATACACGTATAAACATATGTATGTGTGCTTGGATGTGTGCGTGTACGTGTGTGCGTGTGTGTGTGACATCCATGAGAACGCGCAGTTCAATGAGAAGAAGAGAGCAGTTCAAGCACTCCAAGTGGAAACGCTTATCACATGAGCAAGAAAGAGACGGATAGATAAAAGAATGGGCAACTATAACGGTTATGTGCCGGTGCAAGATGGCAGCTCTCTATTACGTTTTGCTAATTGCATTCTGTTGCTGTTGTCGTAGTTGTTGTTGTTGTCGTAGTGGTGTTGTTGTTGTTGTGGGATTTACATAAATACATTTAATGTTTAATGAGAAGAAAATTGAATCGTAGGCTATTTACAGTTGTGCTGGCAAACAAAACAAGTCACTGATGCATATTGGGAGGCGCTATCGAAATATAATTGAATAGCTCTCGATAGTGATGTGTGCAATTATCGATAGTTTGGCCATCGAACTTACCTCACGACTTGGGCGCCGTCTGACGCTTGGCCACAATTTTGCCCTGATCGCGACTGTTGATGACCTCGGCATGGAAGCCCGTCTCCCAGTCGGCATAGTACTTGACGGTGCGCACATTGCCATCGGGCTCGACCAGGGAGTACTCGCCCTTGACCACATCGCCGTCGCGCTCCTCGCGCTGATGCTTGTTGTCGCCAGTGTGAGGATCATTTACCGCATACTCAAAGGCATAACGTGGATGCGCATCCTGTGAAGCAGTCAATATATAGAATTTGCCAATCGCCACAATATCTGCCTGACTTACAAAATGCTCGAGATGCTTCTCTGGCAGAACCTTAAGCAGCGCCGGCTGAGCCACTGGGGCGGTCTTCAGATAAGCAGCGGGCGTAAGAGGAGCCTGAGCACTCAGCGCCGAGACGCTGGGCGCATAGCGATTGAAGCCGGCGCCAAAGGCGCCAATGCCATGGCCCAGGCTATAGTCGGCCAGCGGTGCGCCCAGCTGCGCCAATCCAGCACCATGCGCCAGAGCGCCCTGGTAGGTGAGTGCAGGCGAGACGGCAGCATGTCCAAGCGAAATGGCGCCATAGTAGCCGCCATTAAGTGCGCCAGCCGAACCCAAACCTAATTTACCTAAATAAAGAGAGAGAGAGAGAGAGAGAGAGAGAGAGAGAGAGAGATAGAGATAGATACGTCAGCCAATCGCCTATTATCTCCCTTGGCTCACCCGCATTGAGTCCATAGGCTGTGCTGCTGATAATGCCTTGGCCAATTGCTGATCCCGTTGTCAGCTTGCCCAGTGGAGCTGTTAGCAGACCAGGCTTGGACACATATTGAGTGGCGATGGCGCCATGGCCAGAGGTGGAGTAGCCCAGGCCCAGACCCAAGCCCAATCCCAGTTTGGATGCGGAGTAGCCTTGAGCAACTGCTGGAACGGCGCCAATAGCTATCGCTGGCTTGGATGCGTACTGCGTGCTGGCATATCCAGTGCCAATGGTCGAGACTAAGCCTGGCGCTCCATAGGCCACCTTGGCAGGAGCAGCTGCAATGGTCGCAATCGCTGGCTTTGACACATATTGATGGGAGACGGCTCCGGCTCCGCCATAGCCAGTGGATACTTTTGTCAGAGCTGGAGCAGCGGCATAACTGCTGATGGCTGGCGCAGCTGGCAAGTAGGTCTTGGAGAGCGTCGCTCCATAGCTGGCGACAGCAGGAGCTCCATAGCTGACAGTCTTGGTGAGAGCAGGAGCAGCTGCATAGGTAGCCACAGCGGGTTTGGACACATACTGATGGGAGACAGCGCCAATACCAGAGCTGCCATAGCTGGTGGCTACTTTAGTAACAGCCGGAGCAGCGGAGTAGGTGGATATGGATGCAGGTGCATAGCTGGCCACCTTTGAGATGACGGGACCCGTTGAGTAAGTGGCCACAGCCGGTGCATAGCTGGCCACCTTGGCTATGGCTGGAGCAGCAGAGATGGCCACCGCAGGCTTCGAGACGTATTGATGGGAGACAGCGCCGATTCCTGAGCCGCCGTAGCTGCTGGACACCTTTGTTATAGCGGGGCCAGCAGAGTAGGTGGCCACAGCTGGGGCTGCATAGGATGCCACCTTGGCAATGGCTGGAGCAGCAGCGGGATAAGCAGCAACTATGGGCTTCGAGATGTACTGATGGGAGACGTCGGCTGCCTGGCTGTAGGTCGCCACCTTGGCAAGCGAAGGAGCTGAGGAGTAGGTGCTGATGGCTGGAGCAGCATAGCTGACAGTCTTGGTGAGAGCAGGAGCAGCTGCATAGGTCGCCACGGCGGGCTTGGACACATATTGGTGGGAGACAGCGCCATGGCCAGAGCTGCCATAGCTGGTGGCCAGCTTGGTGATGGTTGGAGCAGCGGAATAGGTGGATACGGCAGGCGCTGCATAGGTAGCGACTTTGGCAACCGCTGGAGCAGCAGCATACACTGTGGATGGCTTGGAAATGTATTGGTGGGAGACATCAGCTGCCTGGCTGTAGGTCGCCACCTTGGCAAGGGAAGGAGCTGAGGAGTAGGTGCTGATGGCTGGAGCAGCATAGCTGACAGTCTTGGTGAGAGCAGGAGCAGCTGCATAGGTAGCCACAGCGGGCTTGGAGACATACTGATGGGAGACGGCGCCAAGACCAGAGCTGCCATAGCTGGTGGCTACCTTGGTAACAGCCGGAGCAGCAGAGTAGGTGGATATGGATGCAGGTGCATAGCTGGCCACCTTTGAGATTGCTGGACCGGTGGAATAGGTAGCCACAGCTTGTGCATAGCTGGCCACCTTGGGCACAGCCGAGATGGCAACGGCGGGCTTCGACACATACTGATGGGAGACAGCGCCAAGGCCAGAGCTGCCATAGCTTGAGGAGACCTTGGTGATAGCCGGGCCGGCAGAATAGGTGGCCACAGCTGGAGCTGCATAGGATGCCACCTTGGCAATCGCCGGAGCAGCAGAGATTGTGGCCAGCGCTGGCTTGGACACGTACTGATGAGAGACAGCGCCATGTCCACTGCTGGCGTAGCTGACGGCAGGAGCGGCATAGCCGACCTTGGCCACAGTTGGAGCGGCTGCCGGATAGGCAGCGACGATGGGCTTGGAAATATACTGATGGGAGACATCGGCAGCTTGGCTGTAGGTCGCCACCTTAGCTACTGAAGGAGCTGAGGAGTAGGTGGAGATAGACGGAGCAGCATAGCTGGATATCTTAGTGACGGCAGGAGCAGCATAGCTGACAGTCTTGCTGACAGCAGGAGCAGCTGCATAGGTAGCCACGGCGGGCTTGGAGACATACTGATGGGAGACGGCGCCTGAGCCACTGGCACCATAGCTGGTGCTCAGCTTGCTAAGGGGACCTGAGGCATAGGTGGCCACCTTGGCAGGTGAGGATATATATTGGGTGGCAATGGCGGGCGCTGCGGGCAAATAGGTCTTGGTCAGAGCGGGCGCATAGCTGGCCGAGTAGCCGGAGCCGTGTGAAGAGAACAGGGACGAGCTGGTGGCCAGCTTGAGAGCAGGCGCAGGCGCAGCATAGGAAATGGAAGGCGAATAGGTGGCTATTTTGGCAACACCTGGCGATGCCTGGGCGTAGCTGTAGCCGGGTGAGCTGTAGGTCTCCACCTTGGAGAAGCCAGGCGTGGCCTTGGAGTAGGTGTAGCCAGGGGAGGTATAAGTCTCCACCTTGGTGGTCACCGGCGGGGCATAGTATGCTCCACTGGAGGCCGAGGGCGATGTGTAGGTAGCCGACTTGGAAATGCCCGGAGTGGAATGACTGTAAGTGTAGCCGGGCGAGGAGTAGGTGGACACCTTGGTCAAGGTCGGCGCAGGTGGGAGGTAGCCACCCACCAGCTTGGGCGCCGTCAGCACCGTCTTGGTTAGGGCTGGCGAAACCAAGCTCTTCAGCTCAATGCCAGAGGGCACCACCGTGGCGTACTTGGCAGCCGGCGACTTATCGGCATAGGTTATTCCGGGACCACCGTATTCCGCCGAGGGAGTGAACAGCGTCTTCTGTACGGGCGCCACATACTTGTTGATCTGCGTGAGACCGCCCTGCGAGTAGCCCGAGAGTCCAGCGGTGGACTCATACGAAGCCAGGCCGCTGCCCACAGACGATTGCAACAGTTTCCCATTCTCGGAGTAGCTGGAAATGGCGGGCGTTTGACTGTACTTGGTTACGCCGGGCGTTATGGAGAACTTGACCTCAGCTGGCGGCGCATACGAGTAGCCAGCGGCACCACCTGCATGAATGCAGGGCACAATCGGCGGCGCGATTGTGGGCGAGGGTTCTGCCAGTGCTGAGCCGAGCAGCACGCACAGCAGCACAAGGAGTCGAAGCTGTGAACGAGGAGAGGAAACAGATTTATAAAGACACAACTTATAGAAGGCACTAGGTAAAAATAAATATATTTTTTTAATTTATTGCAGAGGTAAAACTATTGGATGGCTTTCTTTCCAACTTTTTACCTAATGCGAGCGCTGAGGTTTTTATATAATGTTTATTCAATTTTATCTTTACTCTAATTAACAAACAAATTGATTTGTTTTCTTTGGCTTCTCTTAAAAAATAAATACATTTTGGTTAATATAGACTTGTTTTTAGACTGCTATGCAAGTTAAATAATTTATGAATGTATAACAAAAGCGAAAAATTTAAATTTAAATTGCTAACAATTAACTATTACTACACCAAGTCTTTAGTATATATAAATTGAAATGAAATGTAAAAGAAAACAAAAATAAAAATAAATCAATTTAAAAATAATAATAAAATAAAATTAAAAAAAAAATAATAAAATAAATATAACAAAATACAAAATGCAGTTAAAAAAAAAGAAAAAAAAAATAAAATAAATAAAGCAATCTACAAATTTATGATATTAAATAAATACAAAACACAACAAACTAATAAATAAAAATTCAAATTTTTGATACGTAATAATTGAAAACTCAATTAAAATAAGAAAACTAAATATTGTACATTTCTAATATGTTATATGACTTAAATAAAAACTTAAAAAAAAAAAAAATAAAAATAAAAATTTAATTCTCATCACGATCCTCAGACCATTTAATGTAAGATGATGATTTTTTAGATTTTAAGTAATCCTGTTTAGGGAACCGCTGAAATTGAGTTATCCAGCCAATTGTAAGTAATTGCTTAACATGCATAAGCTCAATTCAATTTTAATAATTAATTTTTTAATATTATTAATTTTGAATGAAAACTAATGCCAGTCTTGCACTCTTAACGAGAACACTCCTTGTTCTTTAAAAAATAATACATAAAGTCCATAGGCAGCCTTTTTAGACTCGCTCTTTTCAGCATATTCCATAGTTTAATTTATTTTTAGCAATAAGTTGTAGTCCTTTTGCTGTTGGCGACCCACCTTCATAGTTTCACTGGTATTGCACTTATGAAAACGTTCTGATATAGTTGAGCGCACTATATTAACTGTGTTTTTAAAATACTACTTCACAAATCGGTTCGATCGAATCGTAATCCTTGTGGCAATGCAACGGTAATTCACGATGAATGTCCTTCGTTGGTGCGTATACTCAATATCGTATTGATACGTATTCGAAATATCGGCACACGGCACACGCAACGCACGCTCGATGTAGAGCAACGCGGCTGACTGTTGGCCAGCCCGGCCCTATAATCGCTTATATACGTTCGGTCAGTTTTGGCTCACACGCATGCGCAGCAGCCACGCACCAGTTTAGCGACAGAAAAATCAAACAACAACAACAACAACCACAAAAGCGGCTTGGAAAAACGAGTAGAAAATCAGCAGCAAAAATATTGCAGTTAGGAAAAGCAAAGTCGAACTCAAGTCAGAGACTGCAGCGGGCTGACTGCCTGAAGAAAAATTGATGACTGCTCGACTGCGCTGCTGGCAGTTGGCAGCTCGCTGCTGGCAGTTGGCAGTTCTCTTTGTTATGGAGTTCTCTCGCTGCAACCTGCAATGTCTATTGGCTTTTGGCCCCACCTTCGCGCTGATCTGGGGCTCTGGCATTTTATTAGATCATAGCGAAACGCCTCGGCTTCAAAAAGTGCGCGTGGTGCGTTCTATGCCCAGTTCTCTTGATTGCTGCTGCTGCTGCGCCTGTTGCTGCTGCTGCATTGTTGGCCAAGTTTATTTATTTTTTTATTTTATTTTTTTTGCATATGCTTTTAAAGCGACTTAATTTGATTTAGATTTTAATCGCGACCATTGCGTGTAGCCGCAGCAAAAATGCAGTCAACTTTAAAATTCATACGCAATTTGCTCGGCAAGCCGAAAAAAAAAATGAGTAAAAAATAAAAATAAAAGAAAATTTACAATTTTGTGGTATTAATGTCGCTATCAGTAAATTTTGTCTCTGTCTGTGCGTGCCTGGGGCCTTGATTGTGCATTAGTTAGATAAAAGGCGTTATATGTGTGTGTACACACACACACACACACACACACACACGCACATACTGGCATGTGCATGTTTCTAATAGAATAGCTAGTGATATGACCAAGTGTTGACTTGTTGGCAATTAAGGTCACTTTTGTGACTTTTGTCACTTTGCCGCGTTTTAAAACGCGCACAAATCGCGCGCGGGCGTGTTCGCTAACTGCTGCCCATAACTATTTTCTATTGTCTTGTAATGAGTTGTGAACCCATTTAATATAGAATAGCTGCATGAAGATTGATTAATTTTACCATCATAAAAAGTAATACAAAAATAAAAAATAATTAGAAAAACAAATATTGTTTATTAATAATTATTTATTGATGTAATATTTGTGTTTACTTAGAAATAAAATATACCTAAAGTTTATTATTATTAATTTTCTATAAATGTTCTTTACAAATTTTGTATATAACAGCAAAATTTTATTTAACTAATATTATAATCGAAAGAGAAATATTAAAAATATTTATTATATTAATTTATTATATTTAATAGGAAATAAATTAAAAAATAAATAATATTAATTTGTAGTAAATAAATAAAATATTACAAAAAATATAAGATTACAATTTTAGCCATACCTATATTTCGACAAATTGATTATATAATTAAATATAAAATAAAATCCCAGTCAAAATTCAGGATATAAAAGCTGTCAATTGTTAGCCAGACATGGCCAATTTCGGCAGTTAGCATACATAAATAAATGCAAATACCTATCAAATATAGTTTTTAATTAGCTGTCTAGGAGTCGCCACAGCACATTTCACATTTCAGTCCGAGCTGCCACAGGTTTGTCCCTGACTTGCGGCTGACACCGCATGCAACGTGCAAATCAATTAAAAGCGCTCGCCAATATTGTGAATCGATATGTGAAATCTTGGCGATCTAGGCAAACCGACGGCTGACCATAAGCAGAGCTGGAAAATTGATTGAGCAGCACACGCGTTGACATTTCAATTAGAAGTCCATGCGGGCCGCAGCGGAGCAGCGCTGGCCAGACCAGACACCAGATCGGGCCAGACCAGAAGGTATGCTGATGCCAGTTGGCCGGCAGGCGATAAACCTTATGGACCAATTAAGTATTTCGTGTCATGATGTGATTTTTTATCGCACCAATATGGAGAATAATACGCATACGCAGCGTGTACCGAGTGAAAGGCTGTCGTTGGTATTGGGCTGTGTTTTTCTCTATTTTATTTGTATTTTTTGGGCCTGTTAATTGAACATGAAACATGTTTCAGGCTCTGGCTGCTTGCTTGAGTCTTGAGTCTTGAGTCTATCTGTCTGACCGTTTGGCGTTTTCTTTTTATATACATATATATAGGTATATTTTTATTTGATTTTATTTTTGATTTTCGGGCTTTCGCAATTTGATTGAATTTTAATTTTTGCATTTGCAAACCAATACGCAAAGTCCGAAACTACAAACTGCAATACTCCAACGGCTAGTCAGCTGCAATTTTAACCTACTTCGGCTGCGACTGGTCGAGTTTTAGTTCGTCGTGCATTTGTCACACACACGCACCGGGCTCTGGCCGCGGGGCGTTACGTAATTGCCAACGGGCAGGCACTTGGCTAACACGGCTGGCCATGGCTAACGCATACATCGAGCGATGCCTACTTAACATCATGACGAAATCCGCTTGACAACCAACAGCCGACGAATACAGCTCCTGCTCCTGCAACAGCTGCTGTTGCTTCTCCCTCAAATGCACCACCCACTGCACCCGCCGGCAGCTGCTGTTCCACCCGCTGCACAGCATCAGGGTATTTTAATTGAAAAATCTAGATTTCACTTGAATATTTTCACGTCGCCTATTTTTGCAGCCATATGAGCTCAACTTTGTAGCGACCTGTGGCCGTGTGTGTGCGTGTATTTGTCTATCTAGATTGTTTGTCGCTCATTGAAAATCGAAATGCATGTTGTACATGCCGCGTGCGTAAACATTTCAAAATTTGCCAACACATATTCATAAATTTAGCGATTTAATACCGCTTGCCAATTTGCGCAATTGACGATCGCGAATCTCAAATCTCGAATCTCTGAATATACTCAATACCCAAATCTTGAATCTAATTCTACACGCATCGAAAAACTGAACCAGTTTATGTGTTTTTATTTTATTTTTAAGTTTTTTTTTATTCATTGCATTTTCAAAAGTGCAAAAACGCAATAAAAAATGCTGAAAGGCCGAACGGGTTGGGTATCTAACACCAGCTAAGTGTGTTTCTCTCTCTCTGTGTGTGTGTGTGTGGGGCGTACAACACTGCGTATGCGTGTTATTTTGCTGGCACTCTAATAGCCAGAGGATTGCCTGCCTGACTGCTTGCAATAATAGCCTAGGGTAGCAGCTTAAGCACCTTGGGCTTGGGCAAACGCTTAGCCAACACGTTTTTCACGCCGAGACACATTTTCGCCTTTAACTCATATGAAACAGGCTAACTGCAATTGTTTAGCTGCTGCCGTGTCTTAAGGCGCTCCATTGCAGCATAGATAGAAAGTATGGGGAATTTTATTGCATAATATTGAAGTAGGTCAAAAAATGAAAAGGATTTATTTACTTGTTGATTTAGTATTTATATGATATTTGATTCACATTTTTAATGCCACGTATTTAATTGTTGTTGAAATGCACAAATATTAAATAAATTTACGCATGAAAACAAATTACATGTTTTTTTATATATGTATTTAAATAATCCAATTAATTAAATGCAAATTGCATTTACACAAATGGTAAACATCATCCAATTTGTTATGGAAATATACATACATATATACAAAAATAAGTCAATTTTATATGTGATTATTTTTGCATATATATTATGATAATGGGATAGCCAATTTAATTGCTGCATTAACTTTTCTTGGATCATGTCATTATTTAAAAAAATATATAAAAAATTATTTATTACCTGCCTTTTTATTCCACTCTGCACTTAAGCTTCATCATTTGCACTTAATAGAGCTTTTCATATCCAAATATGCCCAGACAGCTATTCTTAATCTTAGCCTGACTGACTCATTGAGTTTCTCTAGTTTGCATATATAGCTCTAGCATAAATATTCTTGGCTCTCGCGTCTATCAATTCATGTAATTCATTTGTAAAGAACTCCCACTGGCAACTCGAGGCACAGATGTGCCCCACTCTTCCCTCTTGCCCCGGCTGTTGTGCAACTGCAACTGTCATGGAATCAGCATTTGTAAACAATAAAACACAAATTGTGGGTAGGCAGGAAATTGCTAACAAGCAACAATCAAATATGATGTCTGTTATTCTGTGTTTTTCTTTGGATCTCCGTCTCGCTGTCTCGCTGGCTGTCGCCTTGCCCAACCTCCAGCAGTCAAGTAAGTAGCTGGAATTGTGAGGCTGCGATTATGCCATAGACACACAGACAGAGCATATTTACGATTTACGATATGCGATTTACTTGGACAACCATAAATTAACACCCGGTCATTTGGCAGGCGGGGGCATTAATTATTCCAAGCCGCCAAAATCCGTGCGATCTCTGCGTGTATGTGCGTGTGTATGCGTGTTTGTGTGTTTAATGGAATTTTTGAAATTGTCTCACATTTGTTTTACCAGCTAATTGCTTCGACAGAGCTGACATTCTCTTGGCTCTCGACTGCAATCTCCAGATCCTTAATAGGCGTGCGTGTCGCTCAGCTTTTCTAGCTGCGGCAAACCGGATCTAAGCCTCTCAAGAGTCTAAGTCTGAGTCTGAGTCATAGCTCTAGAGCCGTTCAATGTCGCCGCGTCGCTGCCAGGCGGCGCCAAATCTAGCTAACAAAATTGTAAATTATTTAATTGGGAGCGTTGGGGCAACGCCTCTGCAGCTAGCAGGTAACCAAAGCTGAGATAGAGCTCTCTCTCTCTCTGTCTCTTTCTCTCAGAATTCAGAATTTGTTGCATTCGCTTGACTTTTAGACATTTCTCACGCGAGCTAAGTGTTTTTGTGATTTGCACATCAACTTTTTCGCTCGCTTTATTGATTAACTGGTTGACTCCGAAAACGGCTTAGCTCAGAATCTTGGCGGGGCTCGATGTGGGAGCCATTTGCATATGCGCATGCATATATATGAATTTTTTTTATTCCAATCGAGATTGAAAAGTATAACGTGGATGGCATTTGACATGTTTTACATACTCGCAATTCAATGTATATACATATATGCATATAATAGTATATGTATCGGCTACTAGATCTCTTACAAATTGAACGCACTTTAGCCCAGTCGAGCCAATGCCACAGTTGCGTTGACAAAAAAGTACTTTTAATTAGAATATCTGGTACGTACTTGTACGACCATGCATTCGCTTCAGTTTGCGGCCGTATGCGTGTGTGTGTGAGTCAAACTCGTTATCCGAGATTAAGTTAATTGGATTAGCCAGCAGTTAGCTGCATAGAAGCCATCGCAGGTGGGCAGGGTGCAAATGTAGCAGCCGCAGCAGCAGCAGCCGCAGCAGCAGCAGCCGCAGCAGCAGCAGCAGCAGTTCGCATTCAAATGCTGCCTAATTTGTGTTAATTATGACAAATGTTTATGAAACTGCACCAAAACTGTGACACATATATGTACATATACTTGTGCATGTGTGTGCGTGAGAGGGTCGCCTTTGCACTTCAGTATTCCATGCAAGGTTATGGCTCTCATTTGACTTGGTTTTATTAGCAGTTCTTGGCTCCATTTGATTTATTGATATACAGTGTATAAACAATTTATTTTTATAAATGTATAGAATTTGTGTATACGATTTTTTTTTTTAAATTTTTGTAAATAAAATGTATATACATTATAAATGTAATTTTTATTAATTTAATTTATAGAATTTGTATAATAAAAACTAATTTTGAGGAATCAATAGAAATTCAATTTAGAAAAATTAATAATAAGAATTAAAAAAAAAAATTAAATTTATTTAATAGCCAAACTTTATTTAAAATTTAAAAAATAATCAATTCAGTTAATAAATGAATCATAAAAATTCATTTAATAAAAATTTAATTTATAATTTATATTAATTAAAATTCTAAAAATTTATTGTATGAAAATTTTATTTATATAAACATTCAATTAAGAGAAATTTAATTTTTAAAAATTTATTTTTTAAAAGTGAAAAAGTTTATTTATTTAAAATTAAAAAAAAAAAAGCAAATTTATTCAAGTTGAATTTAATACAAATTTAATTTATATAAATTTGATTTCTAGAAATAATTTTTATAAACATTAAAAAAAATCTAATTCAAATAGATTTAATTTAATTATATTCAATTTATAAAACTTTAATTAATAAACCATTTATTTAAAACACGTCAACTAAACATACAGCAATAAATTACGCATAAATAATAATATCAAGTTAACAAACATAAAGGAAACAGTTCACAAAAAATCACCCCAACTATTGCACTGCCCGGTTTTCTCAGGCGCCCTCCAGATTTCTGTAGCTGAACTGATGACCTCTGGCATACATGGGCACCAGGTGCTGCTTGTCCCGGCGCACCATGGACTGCACCAGGCTGGCCGAGGCGGCGCCCTGCTCGTCCTCGTCCGCGAGCTCCTCGAAGTCGTCGTCTTCCGCGTGGTGGGGGAAAAGCACTGGGCCAGAGCCCTCGGGACGTGGAGCTCGCTGGATGTGCGCCAGTGGCTTGCCGTGCAGCTTCTTGGGCTTGCGTTGGAAGTAGCTGGAGTACTCGGGCCGGGCGAAGCTCTTCGGGACGGCCTTGTACTTGTAGTGCTTGAGGCCGGGCGTGGTGTGCACGATCTTCTTCTGGTGTATGTGATTGGAGATGGGCTCGGGGTTCTTGATGGGTCGCGGCTTCGATTGTGTGTAGCTGGTGTGCAGCGGCTGCAGAGCAGCGGCCGGCTTGTGCAGATAGTTCTGGGGCAGCTCCTTGGGCTGGTAGTGATCGTAGTAGGCATGCTGGTGCGGCTGGCTGGTGCTGTAGTGCGGCCGATACTCCTGCGGCTCGTTGACAATCACGGCCTTCCAGTCGCTCTCCTGCACCGCATAGTTGGGCTGCAGCTTTTGCGAGAACTCCTCCAGCTTGTGCGCGGCGGCGATCTCCTTGTAGTAGTTGTCCCTCGCCTGCTGCAGCCGATTCCTGATGTCCGGCTCCAGTTCCATGGGCACCTGCTTGATGCGCGCATGCGGCTTGAACTCAATCAGGCTTGGAACCTTCGGATGCGAGTGCGTCAGATCCTCGATGGGCTTCTTCAGCGGCTTTATGTCGGAGCTCAGCACAATGTGCTCCTGATCCTTGCTGTAGTGATTGATCTTCGACTGTGACGTGTCGTCGTTGGGGCCGCTCTTGCCCTCGGGCGACTCGGTAATCGGATGCGAATTGGCGCCCACAGTCTTCACGATGGCATTGAAGCCCTTTTTGGCATCCGCCGTATAGTGCACGGTGCGTATGGAGCCATCCGGCTCGAGTATGCTATAATGACCCTTGACCCCATCGCCGTCCCTGGACTCCCACTGCGACTTCACATCGCCAGTGTGCAGATCCTTCACTCCATAGCTAAAGGCGTATTCCGGATGTTCCTGTGTGATGGATTTAACGAAATAAAATATATAGGTATATATAGATATTCCAAAAGTTTTTGAGTTGAAAATATACATACATATATTATATTTATTTTATGTACAAATTATTTTGTATCAATATCAATTATACGATGATAAAATATAAATAAATATTATTTTTATATGTATTCTTATGTTATGCATATTTTTAAAATATTATTATATACAAATTAATTATTACATTATATATTAAATATACTATGTATTAAATAAAAATGAATTATTATATTATATAAATTTTATTTTTGTCAGTTTTATTTATATTTTTTTATATATTTTTTTAATATGCAGAAGATGTATGTATGCATGCTAATACATATTTAATTCTGTAAATATATATTTTGTAAATATTTTTTTGAACAAATTGTGTTATTTTTAATGATATGCAGACTAGTTAATATACATTTTAATTTGTAAACATATTGCTTGATAATATTAGGTATTCATTATACTAAATTTTAAAATAAATAAAAATATATGTACATATCTCATTTTATAAGCTATTTACCACTACTAAATAAGTAGTTAAACTATTTCATATATGTATTAATAAAATTTGCTAAGTGTGCCTTCGAAATGCGTTGACCACACCTATTCACAACAAAAACAAAGCGAGTAGAAAACAAAAATCCGACCAAATTCAGACGCACACGCACCGCTGCTCTAATACTCCAGTGACTGCCACAAAAAAAAAATCTATAGAATTTATATATATATATATAAATTCACGACAAAACGTCGAAAAAACTGCAAAATAAAGTAAGCACAGTTTTGGCTTAGACTTGGGTCTGGAAATTGTGTCAAGGCAAGAACACGCGCTGTGCACAGTTTGAAAGCCACTGGAGGCTGGGTTGGGTCGGTTCTCTTGGGCTAGTCCATGTCTATATAATGATCTTTTGATCTGCAGCCGACACGCGAGTCAAACGACATTTAATTATTAATTGAATAACTCGATAAAGATTTTTGCTCTCTTGACACTTTGGAAAGCGAATGGGAGCAGCACTTCAGAACTTTCCATAAAAGTCATTTGCAAATGACTTTACATGCGTGCATTTAATCTACATAAATGTGGAGCATTGTCATTTATCTTTGTCTCGTTAGGTATTTTAGCACCTCTCTGCAGAGGCAAGAGGCGAATCGCCAAAGTATTTCGCTCGCTTTTTGGACCCGGCGTCAATTAAGCGCAGACGTCCATAAATGGCTGCAGTCGTGTCCAGGCAACAGTCTCCCCAGTCTCAGTCTCAGCTTAGTCTCAGTCTGTGCAGTGTCTCGGGTCGAGTTTAGTGCTGTAGTTGTTGGCTGCCTATCAATTTGCTGTGGCGCGGCTGTCGCTGTCCGACGAAAACAAATGATTACATTGCGAGTGCGTAACCTGAGCAGCAACAAAATCAAATCTATTTGAGCAAAAATATTGTTTTTAATCAAAGCTACTTTTATGGAGCTAGGCCGGTTGCATAAGTGGCATGCGGTAGGCGGAGCTGTTGACCATTGGCCACCCAGGAGTCGGACGCAAGAGCTGCGGCCCCAGTTGGTGGTCGACAGAAGGCCTTAATGCTGCTGCTGCTGCGGTGGGTGCGTGTGAACTTTGGCTCATAAATTTGCGCGTGCGCTCTGAATTTATGATGGCCGAAGCGACTAATCGACTGTTTGACTGCTTGACTGCTTGACTGGTCGACTGGGCGTATGCGCAATACGCGAATGTGCCACAATTATATGTAAATTGCGTATACGCTGCGTTGGCCGCGTGCATCACAGTGACAATTGCGACAGCGGACAGTTCGTGGGAGACTGCACAAAGCGTTTGGATAACCAATTGAAAGACAGACAGGCTGAGAGACAGACGGACAGACAGGCGCTGGCAATGCAAGGCGTCGCACCAGGCGGACATTTGAGGCAGACAGAGGGACAGACAGTTGGATAGACGGGGCGACAACTTGTTGCTGCAGCACATGAAAAACATTTTAAAATGTTAAATGCGCCTTGTCATAGCTTTACAGTTACAATGAAAACAATTGTCTCCTTGCGAGCAGCGAGTAGGTGCAGCAAACTGCGTGAGTTTGCCTTATATGGCGCCAGCACTCGATCTCTGATCGCTGATCGCTGAACGATCAAATCGTGTGCGCTGCACGCAAAACGCATTTTCGGCTACCAGAGCAAAAGAAAGAAATCAACAATGGCTGAGAGACCGGGAGGCAGACAGCCAGCTAGCGAGCCAGCCAGGTCGGGCTGGGCCAGACCAGATCAGTTGGGGCCACTAGCACCAGTTGATTTATGTGGGCGACGATCTGTTGCACACGCACAAAAAAATGTCTTGTGGGTGGGGACGATCATAAAACGCATGAACAACATTCACTTTGAATAGCTGGCAATGGCGAAAAATGCGTTTGCCGCGCTTAAATATACATATACACACACACACACACATATGCATCCATATATAAATAGTGTCGGCAGTTGAAAGCATTGCGATTTGGCAAAAATGCGAAGGCTATAAAACATTTGAAAAGTTATCAAATTAAGCCGAGCTGCAACGATTTGCACGGCTTAAGCTCTGGAATTCTGAGTAAAGGGAGAGTGAAGTAAGCTGAATGGAAATGTGTGTATGTGGGATATATGGATGTTGATTAACTAAGCTTAATCTCTCTCTATATCTCTTTCCTTCACTCTTTATTATTATTTATTAAATGGCAAAACTAATTAATAATTCAATATAAATTATGAATAATATGTAGAACAATATATGAATAGATGGATATATAATTTGATTGATTATAAATAATGTAATTTTTTTAATGTAAAGAAATAAATAATTTATTATATAAATAAAAAATAAAATATTTTCCATAACTAAATAAAATACGAAATTAATTAATATATACATATATATAAATTGATATAAATATTAATTGAAAATAATTATTTTTTTTCTTTTTAAATAAGCAATGGAAAATATAAAAATATAAATTATATTATATATAAATTAATAGTTTTATACATATTTCATATTACTTAATTAATTTATTTGAAAAATAATGTAATTAAATAAAAACAAATAATATTAATGATAATTATAAATAAATGTTTTTATTTTATTTAATTTATTTTTTTTTAATAAGCAATATATATTAATAGTTATTAATATATATTAAAACTTGAAATATATTTATATAAATTGCTAATAATGTAAAAAGAATGTTTATGATATGAATTATGACAAATATAGAAACATATTAATTATAGTAATAATTAAGAGCAATATTAATTCTTAAGCATGATTATTTACCGCTTTTATAAGCAAAAATATATTAAATATTCAAATATATTATTAAAATTATGTTAATAATGGGTTATTACTAATAAAAGTAAAAAACATAAATACTTAAAAAAAAATATATATATATATAAATTAAAAATAATACCAACTAATTGTTTACTGCAGCAAATACTGATAATTTTTAATTATATATAGGCCCAGCTTAGTATCATTAGTTTTTGTACCGACAAATCCAATTTCCGCCCCATGGTGCGTGACTTGGCAATTTTTTTCTTTCGATTTCGAGAAGCTCGTCAGACATATTTAGTTACCATTAGGCTGGGGGCCATACAGGCCTGGATATATATATGTATATGTGTATAGGTATATGTGTATTCGGATACTTACAAATTGTGGAGCATATTCGATCATTTCGTCATCATCCGCAACGACGACAGGTGCGGCTGTGATACGTTTGCATTCCACGGGGCGTGTCCAGAGGCTGGCCGCAAGCAGAGCCGTGGTGAGGAGCAGCAGGAGACGGCCGGCGCTGGGGCTTGGAGGCGGCTGTCGCGTTATCTAAGGCATTTAACAGAAATATGAATGTGCGGTTTTTGGTCTTTATCAGCGGAGCGCTTAATAAATGCAACGATAAAACAAGTTGACCAACAGCCAACAGTTAATAAATTGGCTACAAAATTATTACGCGAGCATGGGCCAATTAATTGGCCAAACGGGCAAACAGCCAAACGACGCATGTTCCGATGCATTGGGACATTTCTCAAGTCCCCAATCCGATTCGGCATGTCATACAGCGTTGTGACAGTTGTCAAATGGTAATGGCAATACGCATACGCCTCGCTCTACCCAAAATTAGGCTCCGCCAGACGCACATTTGTATGTACGATGTGACAGCAATGGCTTCGCCGCGGAGATTGATGGCTTTGCTTAAGACCAGTAGCTTGGATATGGAAACAGGTCTGGCAGGATGGCAGTTGACGCCACGTACAATTCAATTCGATTTCAATTTCAATTTCAATTGCCTATTGCCTATTGCCTATTGCCTGTTGCCTGTTGCCAATGGCCATTTACAAGTTGTAACTGATTTTTAAGTTTTGGGTCTGCCGAAAGTTGCAACACACATTTTTGGGCAATTTCTTTTGCAGTCACGATGAAATCTATCTAATTAGTAGAGTAGAGCTGTGGCTGCACCAAAGACAAACACACACACACACAGATTGTAACAGCACATACAGTTGTGTATGTATAATAATGCAAGTGAATCGACCGCATTGAGATAAATTTGTTGAGACATGTCTGGCATTCGATCAGAATGTCTATACATGTTTTTGCACAAATTGCATTTGGAATTTTTGTCATTCCACAAGCCAAAACGTATTTAAATTTCAACAACTACCAGTTTCATGAGATACTGATATAAATATAGATTTCGTTTTTCATATCTGATTAGTTGATTGGGTTGATCTCTATGAATATGTGATTCGATATTTACAAATTGTTCAAGGATGTATATATGTGACTCGATTCTAGTTTTCGTAGGAAAAATGTTATTCAAAAGTGATATAAAAGGCAATTAGATCAGCAGCATTCATTGTATTTTGTTCCTTATAATATGGCTGCTTTTAATCATTTTTAAATTAGCAAATAGACTGAAGCAAAATTTGAGTTTATTTATATTTGAATATATTTTATATTTAGGAATATTTTTAAATAATTCTATATATAATTTGTATATTTTTGTTTCTATAATATTATTAATTATATATAAAATTATATTAAAATACAATTGCATTTAAATTTAAATGAATTTATTTAATAATTTTAAATATATTTATATATAATATATTAAAAAAAAAAAAAAAAATAAATTATAAAAAAATCTAAAAGTCAATTAACCTAATTACCTTTAACTAATAGCAAAAATTATAAAAAAAAAATTGTTAACTTTCTCTTGTATTCGAAACTTGAGTAATAAAATTTCTATTTCACTCTCAAAATTTTTCCAGAATTGACACGCTCGCATTAAGTTTACAATTCACTCAAAAGCTAATAAATAAATTTGAATATTGATGCATTAAATAGCAAAATATTGGCTTGCATTTGCATGTGCATTGCTTTAAATTTCTGCACTACTTTCACTTTTGGGGGTGAAAGTTTTCGCTCGGCACTTTCGCTCTTATTGCAGTCAGCAAAGCAAAACAAAAACACAATTGTCAAATGTTTAACACTTACATAGAAACGCATGTCAAACGCGTATTTTTATTTATTTAAATATATATATTCCAGGTATATATATATATTTTATTTAAAAATTGTGCACACAAAATATATGGTTTACGTCACTTTGGCGATTTAAATCGCACGTAAAACGCGTCAAAGTCGCTCGCTGCTCACTGCTCGCTGCTCGTCACACACTGGTTCAATGTCAAGGACAAAAACGTAATTAAAGCGTTTGCGCGACATTGCCAAAGTATTTATAGGCAGGCCGAAACGAAGACGACCGGCACAGCAGGCACACCGTTTTCCCGGCGACAAGATTTTCCGGCCCAACTGGTTCCACAATTGTTGATGTCGATGCGATCTGGCGAGGCGGCAGCGATGCGCCACAGCCGAGTCGAACCGAGCTGAACTGAGCAGAGCAGAGCAGAGCAGAGCAGCTTCACGCTTCCTAAGCTACGTTTAATTGACAATCATATGAAACTTCGGCTGCCATCTGCAACTGTGAAAACGGGTTTTCGTTTCGCTATCACCAGGCAGCGGCTCCAGCATCATCCAAACGCCAATTTGGCTGTCTCCACTTTTGGTTTCAACTGCAAACGAGTAAAAGTCGTCGGTGTCGGCGCTCACGGCGCAGCTGTTGACTGGCGTTATAAAATTTATATCAGGCAGGATTACGTTTTGGATTTAACATAAATTAATAGCGATCGACTTGGGAATTTGCCAGCCGTGTTAATTTAAACCCAACCAGCGGCCAGAAACTGCACTGCCACGTTGCAACAGCTAAGATGGATGGCATGCAACATGTTAATCACCGAAATCCACTTAAAGTGCAGCTAAAGATCTCAAAGATAGCCTTATCCGATTACATCTATTTTATAGGACAACTGAATTTGGTAATCTGAATTTAATTACAGATCAACGAATGCGAATGTGAGAAATAGAATATATGTATGTGTGTTTTTTTATTATCAGAGAAGGAGAATCGGAAGGCAGATCGAGATGACCTACTGAATAGCTATAGATCTCAGCAGCTTTTTTCCTGGTAGTAAAAATATATATTCAATTTAATTACACATATTTTTAATTTAAATTTATACTGTTAGACAATAATAGCATTTATTGTTGTCAACTCCAACTTTGTTGTTTATGATTGTATAATAATTTTTGTATTTATTATTATTATTTTTTTTTTTATTATTGGCATATTCCAGATATCCATATAAAGAACTACAATTCGCCTTATATATACTTGTTTCTTTTTTCATTTGGCATATTCTTTATTTCCAGAAGACATAATTTAGCTCATGTATTTATTTATCTATTTATTTTTTATTGTTTTATTCGAATCTGAGTAATAATTTACTATGCAAAAGCTATTAAGTTCATTGGAAAATTAACATTTTTTAGATTGGGCTGTTTTATTTATAACACAAATAGTTCGATTCAAGGCGCTCAAGGGAAATTAGAAACGAAAAGAACCGAAGGCTCTTGCTCAGAGCGAGCACAATTGTATATGATTCTGTTTTTGGCCATAAGCTATTCATATTTATAAGTTATTCCCTTTCAGCTGTCTGTCCAAATTTAAACACATTGCTAAGCACATTCAACTGTCTTTCATATACTTTGTTATTATTTTTATAAAAATTACTCTTAGGTTTACTGTATAAAGCTCATTTGGTTGTCTGTTATAACCGCTTGGGGATTAAAATATATAAGTATGTTCAGATCGGGATAGATTATTGCACATTTGTCTCCTGTTGGCTCTCCAAGTCGTCGTCAGATCCTCTAATGCAGCTGCTTTACGCTCACATAGCTGCTGGCGTGTCCGTGTCCGTGTCCGAGTCCGAGTCCGTGACCGTAGCCAGCATAGGGGGACAGATCGCTGGCATAACCGTAGCCAGCGCCATAAATATCGCCATGGCCGTAGCTCTTGTAGACCTGTGGATGGTGGGCGTGGCCCAGTTTCTTGACCACAGCATTGAAGCCATTGTGATCGTCGGCTGTGTACTCCACCACGCGCGTGGTGCCATCGGCCTCCTTGAGGGAGTAGCTGCCGTGCACCTTGTCGCCGTCCCTCGCCTCCCACTGGCTCTTGTGGTCGCCCGTGTGCGCATCCTTCACACCGTAGTCAAACTGATATTTGGGATAATGATCTGGCTCGTGCTTATCATAGCCATGTCCATAGCCAGCATAGCCAGCGTAGCCCAGGCCTAGGCCATCGTATCCATAGCCGTGATCAATGAGTCCATGTCCGTAGCTCTTGAGCACCGGCGCCTCGTGCTTGGTCAGCACGCTGTAGCTGCTCGCAGGTCCGTGTCCATACGGCGCCGCCAGCGCCAGACCCAACAGGCCAAATACCAAGACTCCACTGAATGGCTGCATTTTCGTCTGTTGTGCGTTGAGAACGGATGGACGAGGTGCTGATGTCTGTTGGTTCTTGCCATTGCCACGAGTCGCTTTTATAGCGCTGCCCACGGCCCATCGGGCGGTCTGGCTCTCTGCCTCGCGCTGGGCCCAGAGCCATTCACCTGCCTTCGATTGGCTAATTAGTTGCTTGTAATTACAGTTCACTTAAAAGCGCCGAGCTGCATTGAAAATACTTTTATACATATAATAAATCATATTTTGGCCCATTGTTGGCCAAGAATCGAACAAATTGGAGGGCATTTGTGATTGAAAATTTAATGCATTCGTAGTGTGAATACAGAGATAGAAACTGGAAGTTTAACAGAGTTCTAATATGAATTAAAATTTGACAGATACAAATTTATTACCTTTGCTATTTATTAATTAACAAAATTTAGTTGAAAATGTTGCTTTGAATTTATGCAGACAAAAGCAAGATTAATTACAAAGCAATACAAAACGATTTTGTTTTGGAAAATTCTTTTGTTCATACTGAAATTATGAAAAGAATCATTGATTAATATAAAATGACTTGAGTCAAGCACAAATTTGAAGTTTACAATTTATATATTTCTTTATTTTAAATATACATACAGCTGCGAAAAATAAAATAACACCACTTGCAAATGCAAAGTCTATGAAGTCTATGAATATTTAAAAAATGTCTCTGAAAGTCGAAAAAAAGCTAATTTTAACAGCTATATATCGTATATATATTTATTTATTTAATTTATTTTATTTTATTTATTTTTTAATAATGAAACTAAGCACTTAAACTTTAAAAGAATAATATTAACCAACATGTTGTTAGCATAAGTATGTTAACCTGATGTTAATTAATATTAATGGCTATGCTGCTCTTATTTATTTATTTTTATTTTATTTTTTATGTATATAATATATATATATATATATATATATATATATATATATATATATATTTTTTTTTTTTTTTTTTTTTTTTTTTTTGTGGCTATGCTGCTAAGTTTTTTATTTTTATTTTTATTTTTTTTTGGTATGTATATATAGTTTTTATAATTTTAAGCTAGTTTAATATAAGACATATCTAAAACATTTTTCTTACATCAAAAATTCACAGCAATTCACAATCTGTGATTGTAGATTAATTTTACAAATTATTATTATTTTGTTATTTAGACTTAGTATTTTCATATTTAATTTCATAGCTAATTCGAGATTTGTGAATGTCGATTGTTTAATTAGAATTCGTTTTTTTTTTATATATAAATTCCAACCTTGCCTTTTTGCTAACGAGCCTATTCTGCAGACATTAAATACCCAGCATTCAATGCCCAGCCCTATTGGCACCTCACAACATGATAAATCAGCCAACAACAATTAATCATATTTTATGCTCGAACACAAATCAGTTTCATTAGCCGGTCTTTAGTTTAGCACTAATTCGGAAGCACTACGAGCCCCGCTCATGCCGGCCCGCACTATGGCCAAATCTCCCGCTGCAATGCGTCTCAAGGTCATTTCAGAGTTTTGGCTTGGGCGAATAATAAGAAAAAAGAAGAAACGAATAAAAATCAAACCAAACACTTGAAGCTTGGCTTGCAAATGCAGCCAGCCGAGGCATTTCTTGTTGTTGGCTGAAAATTGAAAGCGGGCCACACTTGTTGATTGATTTCTAGCAGCCAAAGCAACAACAACTTCAGCAACTTCAGCAACAACAATAGTTGTTCAAGCGTTGCGGTGCTTTTTGGTCTGTTAACGCCCCATTTATTAATCGTTGTTGCCGCCGCTGAAGTGGCTTTTGGGCCGCTTTTAATTGGGCAATGAGCAATCGGACTAGCAGAAATTTTGAATACGTTATTTGGAAATGGAAAATTTTCACAAATATTTGAAGTATTTTTTTTTTGGATTTGATTTGAATTAGTTTCGTTTTGTATTTCAGTTATGCTGGCCTATTTAACCTCCAGAAAAGTAATTAATTAACATTTCCTTTCAGCTTGAGAATGTTTCGTGTGTGGCTATAAAAAGGTTTGACGCCGTTCGTTTGGCATCACAGTTCCATTGGCGCTTCACCACAAGCCAGCTCAACTTAGTTCCTCAGAAATCAACTAACTCCACTTAGAAATGGCTCAGAAATTGACTTTGGTTTGCTGCGCCCTGCTGGGCGTGGCGGCGGCCAGCTATCTGCCGCATGGCGGCTATGAGCACGGCCATGCCGTGGGCTACAGCATCAAGACGCATCACGAGGCGCCCAAGAAGTGGCACTGGGCACCGCAGCATGAGCAGCAGCAGCAGCAGCATTATTATGTGGCCGCAGCACCGCAGCAGGTGCACCACTGGGCACCACAGCACCACCATGTGGCTGTGGAGGAGGCACATCATCATCCCAAGTATCAGTTCGACTATGGCGTCAAGGACACCAAGACGGGCGACATTAAGCAGCAGTGGGAGACGCGCGACGGCGACAAGGTGAAGGGCGGCTACACCATGAAGGAGGCCGACGGACGCACTCGCATCGTGGAGTACACGGCCGATGACCACAATGGCTTCCAGGCTGTGGTCAAGCACATTGGACACGCCTACCAGCCGGCGGAGCACAAGTCCTACGATCATAACTACTATGGCCATGGACATGGACATGCCAGCAGCTATGTGGAGGTGAAACAGGACACGGGCAGCAAATGGTGGTGAATGAAAAGGGAAGCTAACTTATGATAATAGAAAGGAACTCTATAAAAATGAATGAGAATATGATAAAAATATAATAAATATTACACTTTTTATATAATTAACTTGAGGTGTTTTATTCTTGTTCAGATTGGATCACTTTAAATTGCTGCACTCGTAATTTTAAAAAATACTTTTAGGAATCAAATTTAAAGTTTGAGAGTCATAGGCTATGTGCAGCCATTGCACTGCTTTCAAGCAGACTTTTAATAAGGCAGGAACTGCTTGCTAAGCGACCAGCAGTTGTTTAATTTCGAACTGCTTGAGATTTTCAATTGAAATAAAAGCCGTTAGGCCTTGCTGTTTACGAATAAATATGTATGTATTTAAGGCAACATTTTTGATTGGTAATTAATATATAAAAATAATATAAGAATTATATGGGAATAAAAGGTAAATAATATACACCATAAAATATAAAAAATTAATAAATTATTGAAATTGGTTTTGATTCTTAACTTTTATTTAATTTTAAATTTTAATAATATCTTTTGCACTTTTGCATTTGTACAATATAAATATTTAATTATTTCAGTTCGCTGCAAATTAAATTAAAACCTCTTCACAAATTCCAACTCCTCTTGCGCAAATCTAATAAAAAGCTTTGCAAATTAACCAAAATATCCGATTAGTTGAGCAGCCTCATTCAAATTCATCAATTCAACATTAATTTATGCCGCGCAGCAAAGTTTTGCGGTCACATAAATCTGCAAGTGTTGCGAGACCGCAGGGCAAAGATTTTCGGGAATCTGGCATCTGGTCAAACTGATTGAAGCGCCGGCACGGAATAAGCTCTTAAGTCTGCTGCAAAGCCGCCTATGTAAATGATGGGATGCATTTATTGTCTCCAGAAGAATTTCGACCGCCGACAATTGTTGTTGACAATTTGGTGCAACGGCTCCAGATAAGAAGGACTCACATGTGTACCCACATATGCACATATGTATGTGTATATGTATATATGTATTTGTATATTTCGTGCTGAAAACGATAATAAAAACCTGTGCATTTTTGGCTCATAATTTGCCTACGTACTTACGCTTGACCTAGCCCGACCCTTTGCCGCTTTATACGGTTTCATTAAATATGCAAATGAGCAGTGGAAATTGCGGCTGCCTTAACGAAAAATAAAATAAGCAAAAAAAGAAGAAGAAGAGAACGCAGAAAAAAAGTTAAATTGGGTAGGTGAAAACGGCCAGGTGAGCTCGCAAGACAAACGCATGCCAGAGAGCCGTTCTGAGTTGGCGGTGGAGACCCATCAGACCAGCCGTGAAATTTATACAAAGAGTTCACATTGCACTTTGTTAGTTTACCAAAATACACTAACCGAAAATGGAGACTTGAGGAGAGTTCAAGTAATTGAAGTCAAATATATTTATATATATAAAAGTCTTATTTAATGAATAAAATAGTATTATTTTATATTACTTCTGTTAAGGCTTACTTCTGTTTGTTAAAGTCAGAGAAACGATTTGCCTAAATGCTTATTTAGGCAATATTATTGCACTCTTCTATGAGATTCTCATATGTCTGTACTATAATAAGATAAAATAATATTTTTAGTGTTAAATATGCTAAAAAAAAGCTACAACAATAGAAATGAATACAAATATAATAAACGTATAATAATAATATTTTATATATTATAATATTTTATATTTATTTCTTCAGCTATTGGCAGCGTATACATCATTCGTTGGCTTTCGTAATCCACGACATAAGTCCAACGTTTTGCTGGCGGTGGGGCGAGCGGCGGCTGTAGGAAATTGGGAGCCGGAGTTACTGAGCGAACGAGTCGAAAGTCGAATTAAATCGCCAAGTCCGAAATGAATGAAAGCAGCCAGAGCGAGAGAGAGAGGGAGAGGGAGAGAACGTGGGAGAGCGAGCGAGAACGAGCATGGAATAAATGAATGAAACGAAATGTAATGAAAACGAAGGCGACGCTCACAACGAAAAGTGCAACGCGTGGAAAAACTGTTGCCCTCTTTTTGGGCGTCTTTACTTTCAGCTTGTGCTTCCTCTTTTTCGTCTCCTGCAACTTCAACTGTTATGACAAAAATAAAAATAAAGAAAAGCAGCTGCAGCGACAGCAGCAGTAGCGGCCAAACAGAAAGTTTTGCCTGATTTCGGCGCCGCTCAAAGTATAATAATGTGCTGCCCCTGCTGCTGCTCCTGCTGCTGCTGCTGCTACTGCTGCTACTGGCGCTGCCTCCAACGGCAACGCCAACGATGCAGGGGGCGTGGCCATGGGCTATGTAGCATGCGGCTTGTGCCGCTTCAAGTGCACACTTTCTCATGGCTTAGCACTTTGGTGCATAGTTCGTTGGTTTTTGTAGTGGGCCGAAGGCGGCGTCCGGCGGGGGCTTGAGTCGGTTGGCCAGCTTATGCAACAAATAATTTAATTTTATGCTGCATACAAAAAGGGAGCACGATGCGAACCAAACGAACCAGCGCACGGAGCCAAACGAACCAGCGAAGGAGGACGACAACGGAAATGCCACTTTACGGCCTGTTTGACGGCGAAGTGGACGTTAAGTTGTGAATATGATGACGGAGATGAAGAGATGCAGCAGCGATTATGACAAGCATCATGATGATAATGACGATGACGATGATGATGATGCTCATGCTGATGACGGCAACATGAGCAACAAGCGGCAAGCGGCGGCAAAATGAAATATTGCGCATACGCCGCCTGGGACAGCGGAAAATCGTTGGCAATGAGGTCGAGCCGTAAAACTGGGCTAAATGTCACATCAGGCACAGTCAGCCAGCCAGCCAAAGAGACAGCGAGACAGACAGACAGACAGACAAACAAGCAAAGTAGTCACCCGGGATGGATGTCATAAAAAATGAAACGAAGGCTTAGGCATAAAGCTGAATTGCAGCAATCGAGTCTAAGCAAATTATGCAATCATAAATTTACACATAGAATCATATGTGATGTGACATATCGTAAAGTTTGCGATGGCTGAATATGTTTTGAATAAACTTGGCGGTTGTGAGAGATAAGGGAAAGAGAGGGTTCAAAGTTGTTAGTTAGACTCAAAAATGGCAAAAATATCCCAAATGAATTAATTTGATTTGTAGAGAGAGCAGCTCTAATGAATTGTTGAGCATTTGCCTCAGTCTGAGACTCAGTCGTCGCGACGTATTTTGTCTTCCTTTAAATATTTTATTATTTTCGAGAATTCAAAATGAAGCTTGCTCCCTTTTCCTCCCGCCGTGCGACAAATTAGGCATAAATAAGCAGCTCTCCCACAAATTTCAATACCAGGAATCCGATTGCTTCGAGGAACTTCTACGAACCGTAGGCATTTGCTTGTTTACAAGCTGTTGAGCAGACGCCCACGACCTGCTTAAATTTAAAAATATTTTGAAATATATCTGCCTCTGTATCTGTTCTGAACTTTTTCATAATCATATGAATATGTTTTCTATTTGGTAAGCACTGTCGATCAATTTTCAATAACCTTCGTGGTATTCAGTGTTTTGCAGCGAGTCTCGTAGCATTCAGCTTTTGTCATGGAGCTGACCTAACTCGAAACCGAGATATAGTTATCGAAGTAGGTGTCGAACTCGATTATTCGTTACGAACTCTTCCATAATCATATGATTACGTGTTATATTTCGTCAGCGATGATGATCCATAATTACACAAGCTTTATATTCAGTTTTTGGCTTTGTTGTGTCTTTCCACGAGTCTCGTAGCATTCAGCTTTTGTTATGGAGCTGACCTAACTCGAAACCGAGATATAGTTATCGAAGTAGCTGTCGAACTCGATTATTAGCTACGTACTCTTCCATAATCATATGATTACGTGTTTTATTTCGTGAGCGATGAGGATCCATAATTACACAAGCTTCATATTCAGTCCTTAGCTTTGTTGCATTTTCCGACGAGTCTCGTAGCATTCAGCTTTTGTCATGCATCTGAGTTAAATCCTTTTGCCACTAGAGGACTTGTGCTTAGCTTAGCTTATTTATGTAACGTAAGTCGAAGCTTCTCTAAGTCTGACTATTATTCGATTCGATTGGTTGATAAAATGATGGCTTGGCTTCCACAGGTTTCATAGATGTACCATGGATTGAGTGTCATATCATTCAGCTTCTGTCATGCAGTTTCAGAGCATATAGTTTCTGCTATAAATTCGCTGGAAGACAGGAATTAAGAGCATATACATATATGTTAATGATATGATTATGTTTTCTACTTTGTGAGCAGTAAGGATCAATATTTACACACAAGCTTCATATTCAATATTTGGCACTGATGTACTCTCCGTCGAGTCTCTTAGCATTCAGCTTTTGTCATGCAGCTGCCTTAACTAAAGTTCTAAGCTTCGTTTTTGACATTACTATTTACGCAGTTTATGTTCATATATTTAAGTAAAGTAAGTCTGAGCTCTTCGAGCCTTATCACAGTGACGTAGGTCCATAAATAGTTATCAAAATCGATAATAGTTATTCCTTATAGAACTCCATTGGTTGATAAACTAATTGCTTGATGTGATCAATATTTTTTTTTGTAGGAAGACCTAAACTAAGAGCAAATATGTATTTGCATACATCTGGACACAGGAGTCATAGTCAATCATAATGCTATGCTTTCTATTTAGTGAAAAAAGTATAAGTAATTTTGCCAAAAGTTTCATAGATGTACTATTCATCGAGTGTCATATCATTCAGCTTCTGTCCAGCAGTCTCAGAGCCTATAGCTTTTGCCATAAGTTCTCTAGAAGGCCTAAACTAAAGAACACATACATTTCTGTTAATAATGATTAGGGTTTCTACTTCGTGAGCAATGAGGATCAATATTAACACGATGTTATTCAGTTTATGGCACTGGTGTACCTTACGCCGGGTCTCGTAGCAGTCAGCTTTTGTCATGCAGCTGCGTGAGCTCATGGCTGATATTTGTTTTGTTTGTGCTCTTAGCTCTTAGTTAGCTGTTAGTTCTTGGTCTGTTGGCTGTTAGCTGTTGGCTGTTTGATGTTCTGTTAACAGTAGGATGTTCTGCTATCCATTGGCTGTTTGCAGTTATCTCTGTATTTCTCTCCCTCTCCCTCTTTCTATATATTATATTTATATTTCCAATTCAATGTTCTGCTCTGTTAGTTATATTTATAGGTTTGCTTGCTATTTCAGTGCTAACAGCAGATGTTTTGGCCACAATTAAAGCACTCAAATGACCGCAAATGTTGTTGGCGGCGAAGACAACGACGAGGAGGATGACGACCTTCAAGCGAATCTCAGACTACACTACATAAATACGTATAATTTGGCTTAATTGCGCAAAATAATCATAATTTTTTTTTTTTTTTTCCTTCGGCCAAAGGCAACGGCAACAACAACAATCAAATATTCTGTTCCGTGTCGAGTGGGTGGATGGCGGGTGGTGGGCTGTTGTTGACCTGCTTTTGTTATCATCAAATGCTTGGCCAGCACACATGTGTGCGCAAAGTTTTCGCCGCCGTCGACACATTAAATGAAATTTAATTCCTGCCGCCGTCATAAGCAGGCGGACCAGGCGGATCGGGCGGGGCAGGCGGACCAGCAGCTGCCGGACAGGCTTAGAGCCAAGGCAAACCGCCAAAAACTGTAGCCGTTGTGCCTGTCTTGCCGCGCCCACTTTATTTTTTTTTCTGGCTACCCCCTTTTGGCCTGTATACGTGTGATGCCGCCATTTAAATGTTATTTAACGCTGCCACCCAGAAAGTGGCCTGGCCACTGCTGCTGCTGATGTGCTCTGGCTTGGCTTGGCTCGGTCGGGTCCGTTCTGCTGTTTGTGTTATATTCTGTGGGCGTGGCATACTCATAAAACGTCGCACAGTTGTTGCAAAATTTGTGGCCTCAACGCTTGTCGTTTGTTTAAAAGCCGCACAAGATCCGAGCCAAAATTACCACAGAGCAAAAAAATATAAAAAATTGAGAAAAAATGGTAAAAATTTCACGCTCATCTGACTAAATGGTTTTATAGCTTTTGATATTTGCTCATTTGTGTGTTTGGGGCCAAAAATACGTAGATATTATTTGATTGTTGTTGTTGCTGTTGCTGTTGTAATTTATGAGCGGTCAGTTTCGGGGCCAGCACGTACACCCTTCGTTGGCTTCGTTAGCCCTTTCCGCTTGCCCTCGCCTTGGCCAACCCAAATTCATAAGCCAAGCCAAAAACCAATCATATCAAATTTGCGTTGCCTACTTTGGATCGTTTAGGCCTGTCCAAAATGCTTGCGTTGGCTATATTTCTCTGATTTTTCATTGCCTCGCTTGCCTTTCGCCTTTTCGTTTGCCTTCGTCTCGTTTTCCTCTTTTTCTTTTATTTTATTTTACTTTTTTCTTTGGGTGCTTTTCAGGATTTGTATGTCTTAATCATATTTTATGTTTTATATTTCGCGCTTCAAGTATTTGATGGCTGACTAGCCCAATGGAGGCCGAGGCTGAGGCGCATAATTTGTGACTCGGCTGGGCGACAGACGGCGCGTGTTGCTGTGCTGCAGGTCAGGAGACGAGAGTCATGTGCGGCCACCAATTAGTGTTTATGTGTGCATTAATCTTCATTTTGCATAAGCAAGCGAGCTGCTCAGAGATAAAAGGAAGAAAGAGAGAGAGAGATACAGCGTGAGAGAGAGAGAGAGGGAGGGAGGTAGAGAGACAGTGGGAGCATCATTTAGGAAGTGTGTGACATAAACAAGATTTGCGTGCATGCCAAATAGGTAGAGCAGGACTACAGCTGTCTGAAATAATAAAGAACAGCAGAGTTTGAGGTCATCAAATTTGTCATAATAAATGTAAATGATAAATGTATGAGGATGTGTTTTTTTTTATGCCAAATGTATAAATTATATATAAATTATTAATAATTACAATTTTATAAAAAAAAAATATAATATAAATATAAATCAAATAATCATATTTTATTTTAAAGCATAAATCACTTTTATTTATTTTATATAAAATTCAAAATTCATGATATTTTATTTGTTTATAGCAAATTAATTTTATATATGTATTTATTTTACTTTATATACAATTTAATAAACAATATATTTTATTTGCGTATAGAAAATTAATTTTATATTTAAATATATATATATTTTAATTTATATAAAATTTAATAATCATGATTTTAATGTATAATTGTTTTTATCTGTCGATAATTAATTTTCATATATAAATTCTTAACTCTACCCCATATACAAAATATATATATATATATATATATATATATATATAATATATATATATACAAACATTCAAATTAATTTCAATTCAGCTCAACTTCTTATTCCCTCGCCACATTCATCAGCCTTTTCATTTATGCTCTTACGCCGTTTAGAGCTTAAGATAGTCCTTGAAAATTCATTTTGGGCTTGCTAAAAATATTCATATATTTTTTTATAATTAATTAACACGTTTTGTTTTTTTCCGCTTGCATTAGAGTATTTATTTATAGACATATTGGGGCATTTTGAATGCTTAGCCCACTCTTAATGCCCCTCAGTCTGTTAGCTCAAGTGGCCGAAAAGGACTTGACTGGATTTTACATAAATGCCAAATAAAAATCTTGGCCAAAATGCAACAGCGGGCACGGCGAGGCAGCCGGCGTATCCGTCGTTAGGCTGCCCACAAAATGCTCCACTTAACGGTCGACTAGGCACAAGGTCGGTAAAATCAACAAAAGCTGCGCTGCGGACTTTCAATAATTGGGGCCGGCATGAGCCCCAGGGATAGGGCCAAGACGACGGCGGTTTTGTGTGGGCCGGCGGGGTCGGTGGCGGGGGCGGTGTTGCGCTACAAGGGGGAGGCCTGGCTCGGCCTGGCTCGGCCTGGCTTTGGCCGGCACTTCATCAGCGGGGCAATTGAAGCGTGTGGCCTGGGCCGGACTCAGGTTTCTGGCCGGGCACTAAATTACGTTTAGTGGGTTAATAAAATGCCAAGCACTTTATGCAAATTGAATTAAATGGAGCTTAGCTCAGGATCTGGCTCGTTGGCCTGACTTCCGGCAGGACAAGCGAAAGCGCTTGTAAAATGCGCTCCCAGATGCTTTCTCTGCGGCTCACTCTCTCTGCTTATCTCGCTCTCTCTCTCTCCCTATCTCTGTTTGTCTCTCCAGCTCTTGCAGTGTACGTAAGCAACATTTCAATGCATTATTTATAAAGGATTAGCACCGAGAGCAACTGTCGTGCATGCCAAACGGAAGATGGCACAAACAGGAACAGGAAGGAAAAACCTTTGCCTAACGAGAATTACTAATTGCCCACGTTCATGTCTGTGCATGTACAGACATGTGAGTGTGTGTGTGTGTGTGTGTGGGTGAGACTTCCATTGTTGTTGCTTTTAATTATATGCATTATGAGACGCTCATTAACAAAGCAAATGAAGAAAGTCAAAAGTGTGTAAGTCGAAATGACGGACGAGACTCACACACGGCCAGCGCACCACCAAACCAAAGCACACCACATCAGCCGCCCAACACCCACCAAATGCGACAGACACCTGCACAGCTGCTCTGAGCAAACATCATTTAAATTTAAAGCCTCAACAACAACAACAACAGCTGTGAAACAATGTGACTAGCATATTTTTGAGATGCGCTGATGGCATCACATAATAAACACTTGCCCAGGATTATCTGCATAGAATGGCTTTATGTATGTTTGGTATGCAAAAAATACTGTACATATGTTTATGAAAAAACGTATACTTCTTTGTTTATAAAAAGGTTTTTGCCTGAAAGCCTTTGTCTCTCTGGCTTAAAACTTGTTATTTAGATTTAATTCTTTATAACAATAAATAAATATATTTGAATTTAAAAGACAATTAACATTATTTATTAAATTGTATGTATTTTATTTTGTATTTTTATTAATGTCTCCGAGGTGTTTTTTTTTATAAATCAATATTTATTTACATACATTTTATTTAGTATTTTTTGTATACCAAGCAATGATTGTATTATTATGCCTCTTGCTATTATTGTTTTACTTGATGGAAAATAATATTATAAAGTCGAATAATTTAATGATAATTCCATATATTCAAATTTTTTTTAATACATATATCAATATAAATATAACAATAATATATGAAAATAAATATATATAAATTCATGATGTTATTACTGACTGAGAGAAGACTCAGAGAGCGAGTGATGCTGTCGTTCGCGATCGGGCAGAGCCCGAGTTGACTTTTCTCTGGTTGAATTCGGTGAAGCACAGGTCTTTTGTGTGTGTATTGGTACAAGGGTTTTGCTCGCTATCTCATATCAATTGTGTACGTAAATTGTATATATTAATGTGAAGACCATTTGCACATTTACTGAGTCGGAGAATTAATCGTATCTCTCCCTATGTGCGTGGCTCGTTTAAAGAGTGTCTTATGAAGAGTCCAATTCAAGGCGCTCAACAGAAAACAAAAACGAAAAGAAACGAAGGCGATTGAATAGAACAAAGGTGATTTTATAATTCTGACTCTCGCCGCTACATCAGAAGAGATGCTGCTCTGTTTACAAATTCTCACAGAATTATTAAAATGGAACTGACTTCACTCTATTTTTCAATGCACTAATAAATGCCTTTAATAAAATTGTATCGAAATGTTTATTTTGTTTATAAAAGCTTTTAATTAATATTATATTTAAACTTACTTAGAGCTTAAGCATTGGCAACTGGTATCTTAAACATACAACTAACTCATAATGCCAGATAACACTTTTACACAATTTATTTCACTTTCTTATCCTAATTTATACATCAAGAACTTACTTTAATTACATTACATTATAACAATTTTCTAATAATAATATTTGCCGCTCATCTCTAATTCACATATGTCTGGCATACCTGTATATATATATATATTTGTAGGTCTGTTGCAAAGCTCTGCACGTGTCTGCAAAATGGAATGAATGGAAAATCCTTTTGTGCAAGCAACAAAAAAAAAAAAACACAATTTTTATGTTTTTAAATGAAAATATACGCCTCGGAATTTTACATAATTAACTCACAATGTGAATGTGTGTGTTTGTGTGTGTGTGTGTGTGTGTGTGTGTGTGTGTGTGTGAGTGTGTGTTTGTATTTATGCAAGAACATAAAAGAACAGCCCCACCTCACTGAACACGTGTGTGTGGGTGTGTGTGAGGCATTTAAGCAGAAAGGAGCTACAGACAACAACAACAACAACAACATCAGCAGCAGCACGAGTAACAACAACAACAAGAACCCGTTCACCAATTCCCAGAGGACTTAAGTTAATTATCACATTTTTTACACACAATTTTACTTTGCATTGATGCGTTACTGTGGGCGTTACAGCTGGGGGCATGGCTAGGGCGCACATTAAAGCGTAATTATGTGTATAATTTGGCTGTAATTTGCTGTAAAGCACATGATACGCGCGCGATTAAACAGCTCCCAAAAAGTTAAAACAGCTAATTAATATGTAATTAAAAATCATTCAAAAATTCGATTTTGTATTTTGCATAAAAGAAAATACGAGCCATTCAATTTGAGTTAAATATATATGCATATATATACATATATAATATTATGCTTTCAGCAAAACCCAAAAGCACCTATTTTACTCTCTGTCTCTTTCCACTCACCTCCCTCTCTCCTTCTCTATCTCTTTCATGAGAAGCGTGTGTTTGACTCTTTTGGCCTTCTTATCAATGTTAACAATTTGCAAATGACTTTCACTTTAATCGCGAGGACTGCGCAATTTGTAGCCAATGTGAATAACAAAAAAAGTAAAAAACAAAAACAAATAAATGGAATTATTTTCAACAAACATGCTCGTAAGCACTCATTCGAAATTCCATCGAGCGCGCTAAGTATGTAGGCTGGCCACGTGCTAAGTTCCCATAAAATGCACATTAGAACGAGTTGAAATGCATCGCAATAATGTGATGGACCGACAGATGCCCTATAATTTTCAAAATGGATATAAGTTTTTATAGAAGTACATATTATAACAGAAACAGATTGCTCTTTCCGATATAGCTTTAAGAAGGGTTAAGAGTTTGGTATAATATAAAATAAAAGAAGAAGTATAAAAATTCATCTAAAATGCTATCAGTTGTCAGAATATATAAAATATTATCCGTATATATATATAGTACTCTGCGATGTTATTGAGTTTCAGTAAACAATTTGTTGAGCGCACAAGACAGAAAGAAGAGTTAAAGAAAAGTCAAATATAAATATATTTTCATTCATTCTAATTTATTAAACAATTTCTTATAAAGCTAAACCTCTTCCTAGACTTCTCCGATTCCTCTTTTAAACTATTCTAGCCAATTCGTAGTCAAAACCTCCTTCCATCGCTATAACAGCGTATGGCCAGGGTATTTAGACAAACGTTTGGGCAAGTGTAGCCAGGAAATGGCATCGGGAGCAGGATCTTCGCGCATTACATTAATATTTATCAGCCATGCAATTACGATTAGAGCAGACAAACTATTGACTGAGCCTCTATGGCTCGGTGGGTCTATGGCTCGTTTGCGGGAGAAGCGCCAAAAAACATGGCAGCCAAATTGTCAGACAAAGCGATGCGATTGCCTGGCACAATTTATTGATTCGACGCATTGAAATAGTTCTCAGCGGAGCCATTTCAAAGATTTGTACGACAACATTTTTCGCCAGTTCCTGTGTTTCATTTTTTTCTCGGCATTTTTTTGTTTTTGTTTTTTGTTTTGCGTGCCTTTTCGCTGAAATAGCTGAAAATTCTAACAGACGCGCATAAAAATTCGAATGCGCGTAGTTAAACGCCCATGCACACGGAAGGCTATGTTATAAAGTGGGCGTGGTAGCGGCTATTCAATGAGACAAAGCGCAATTCAAGCCAGCATATTGGGATTTCGACCGTTCCTAAATCGTTTTTTCTTCTTTTCGCGTATTCTCTTTGGCAAGGGGATCATTTAGGGGCGGAGGAATGAAGCTTTTGACTGCTGTGTGTCGCCTGAACGATAAAGCAATGACAAAAGTCACAGCGATTAAAGTTCAATTGCTGTAACTATCGACCATTAGAAATTTTGTCGAGCGCAAGGGAGAAAAAAACAGATTATATTCGAAGTTTTTTGCTGCATGAAAATAACTTTTATTTATTTTATTGTTTGGAGTGATAATTATGTTGTGTGAACATAATTTAAATGTGTTAGTCGTGCACTTAAATACTAAACATAATTTAAGTAATATTAAATATACATGTTTTATTTTTATTTTTTAACAAAGTCAATTATGCGAGACCAAAAAACTAAAAATTCTATTTGTAATATTTAAAACGTTTATATTTATTAATTTTCATAAATAAAATTTTAATTTAATAAATTAAAATAAATAAATAAATAAATAAAATAAAGCTAAAAAAATTCTTAAAAAATAGAAAGCAATGCTAATAAATATTTGATATAACATGAATTATTTCTGTAAAGCAAAACTGTTATAATAAAAAAAAATAAATAAGCAAAATCAGGTAAACAGTAATAAACATATGTATATTGTAATATTACAAAAATTCAATAAATAAAAATATAAAAAATACTAAGACAAAAATTAATTAAAAATCAATCTGAAATTAATCTAAAAATCAGCAGGTAACATGTATTGTATTAATACAAAAAAAAAAAAAATTAATAAAAAGAAAAATAATGAAATAAATAAAAAAATAACTGTTTATTCACAATAATATTAATTATAACAATAACAGAAAAAAATAAATAAATAAAAAAGAAAAGTTAAAAAAATATATATAATAATAAAGTATAAATTAATAAAAGTAAAGTACAATATTCATATGCAAATTTAAGTGCTTTCCTTATCAATATGTATGTGTAGTAGAGGAGGTCAAGAGAATTATAATTTTAATTTGGCTCGAAATTGTGAAATATAAATATGGAATATATACATACATACATATGTATATATTTAATTATTGTTCAGTTTCAGTACGTTTTGCTGCAGCTGCAGCTTGTCATTTATATTTATGTATAAGTGCCATAAGAGCAGATAGACGGATATTGCATAGACAAATATATTTAATTTAGCACGGAGCTAATTGAAAGCGAAAGTCCTAATGATGTTCTTCGGAGATAAGTGCTTTAACTGCTTTTACTTCGTGTACATGTCTCAATTAAAAATGTCAACTCTCAAATGACAAAACTCACTGAAAGTTTGAAAAACACTTAGCTCGAATAAACGCAATTAAATTATTCATACAGCTACGAATCTGGTTTCAAAGATCTTCCGTTCCGCTGCAAGGCCATGTAAAATTTCGCTATTTATTGAGCTCTAATCGCTTGGCAGCTGATGCAATTCAAATGTCAATTGCATTGATTCATTGATATAGTAAATCAAATCCCCTTCGATCTGATGTGATCTGAACTGTTCTCTGCCTCTGCCGTCTGCTGTCTGCTGTCTCAGTAAACAATGTATATGCAGGTATGCTGGCAATTATGAAACGAATTACAGCCAAAGGCGAATGGAACTAAAAAATAAACTAACTACACATACGATGCGAGTTCAAGTCGACTGACAGCCTCACGATTTGCGCTGTCACCAATTCAAGTTATTCAGCACACACACACTTTTTTCTCTTTCAGCGGCTAATTGCATATTTCGGAAGTTCGATAAAGGCATTGAAGGTGGACGAATTCTAACGGTGTCCATTAATTAACCTCTAAAAGGCAATGCCAGCCACCGAGAACAATCTCTGAACTGAACTGAGCTGTTGCCGAGCAGCCAACTAACTGGATTAGTCTGCAGCGAGAACAAGATAATATATACTATATGACTAAATAGCGTATGTCTAATAGATGCTTATCTATGTACATATATACCGTTAGCTTTTATATTATACTTTAGCTTGCTTGTCTATATACTTATTATAGCGGCCACAAAGTAAATAAAAAAACCAAACAATGCATGCTCAGATAATTATGACAACAGCTCAGTGTCAATAGAGCACGACAGAATTGTGGAAAACCATAAAAATCGTTGCAAAAATACAGTCATTTGTTTTGGGAATTTTGATAACGGGGGTTTTATACTCTGCAAATGGTAAAAGCAGCAGAAAACATTTTATTGTTAAACTTATATACAAAAAAAAAAAAAAAAAAAAAATAAAACTCAATTGAATATGTAATAAATCTTAAATATGGCTAAATAAATATATTAAATATTTTATAAAATTTTTTTAATAAATTATCTTAAGTCTTCATCATCATCTGCAGTTGAAACTACCCAAGAAACTAGTTAGGGTAGCACAAAATCGAGTTCTAGCAATTGTGGGTATTGTATTTTTGGCAAAGCAATTAAGCCAAATTGTTTCTAGTGATAATTTTGAGAGTTGCAGAGCTCAGAGACTTGTGTCGTGGCTCAGTTTAGCAAAACTTTATAAAACAATATTCAATATTCAAAAAATAATTAAATGCTAATTTAACAAAAATCATATAGCAATTTGATTAGCATTTCTATTCCGATTTCCTAACTGAACAATATAAATCACTTGCAAACTGCAACTCACTCGATTCCCTGCCCATTTTTATCCCATCATAATTCATGCTAATCAACAACAATAATAATTGGCAAGCAATCAATTTCCACCCGGCAGCCAGCGGGTTGAATATGCCCGATTGTTTCGCATGCTCATTATAATCGAATTTACATGAAGTTGCTAACGAAAATCTTCTCATGAGCAAACCCGCAATCGAACCACTTGCAGCTGCAACAACTACAAAGTAAATCATATATATTTTGATTTAAGCACATGTTTGTGTGTGTGTGTGTGTGCCATAACAACAATTAAAGATATCTGTCAATGGGAGAAATGCCAAAAAAGAAAACTGGATATGTAAGACGTGTCTAAAAATAGACGTCGAATTGAGTTTTTCCGATGCACAGACCTGCAACTAAGGTAATTGCATGGTTAGCCGAAGCTGAAATAACCAATTGATTGGTTCAGCTTTATGTCCGATATTTCAATGGAAAATCGACTCAGGTTGCTCAGTTGCAGTTACAGTTACAGTCGGTTAGTCGGCTTCTCTCTCTCTCTCTCTCTCGCTGAGACAATAAACAATTGCAAGCGCACGGCCGTTGATTTATCTCGTGTTTAAGTTCTCCACATCCACTTGTCTAGGTTTTATTTGAGTGTCAGCTGCGCTAGCAACTGCACGCGCCATACGCAATCGCTCCATTGCGAATGCATTTGGAGTTACGATCCGAGTTCAGGTGATCTCAAATATCAAATTTTTTTAATATACTTCCGCCTCTGTGAGTGTGTCAACTCCATCAAGATGATTTTCGGCGGCTGCACACGTAAACAAGTGCTCACAATGGGTGCCTTGGCTGCTGGCGTTGTCCTGGCGATCGTTGCCATCGTCGTGTTCAACAGCCAGGCGGAGCCCAAGCTGCCGCCCTGGGTGCGACCCAACA
Organism: Drosophila navojoa; assembly: GCF_054131105.1. NCBI lineage: Eukaryota > Metazoa > Arthropoda > Insecta > Diptera > Drosophilidae > Drosophila > Drosophila navojoa. The sequence goes on from NC_142892.1 coordinate 16,517,282, forward strand.
GATTGCACAAGTGCCTCAAATCGCGGCCAAACACAACAGAGTCGACACTCGAGCTGGTGCATATTGTGTTCCGTCACGGCATACGCACGCCTGTCGACACCTATCCCAACGATCCTTACCTCAAGGACAGCTTCAAGCCCACCGGCTGGGGGCATGTGACCAATGTGAGTTGTTGAGATCTTAGATTTATATATATTTTTATACATTTTTGTTCGTCGAAATTGTGGCAAGTTAACGTAATTTATTTTATAACAATTCTTTTTAAAATATTAATACAAATACTTGAATAATTTCGCCATCTTCAAGGCTTAAAATTTGCATATTTTATAAAATATTTATTACATTAAAATATTTATTATTTATTTTAATTTGTATATTTTATAAAATATTTATTACTTTTAAATATTTATTATACAAATATTTATTATGTATTTTAATTTGTATATTTTTTAAAATATTTATTAATTTTAAATATTTATTAAAAAAATATTTATTTTTTCCCAATTGATTTACATTTTATATATTTTATTTCATAGTATTCTGATCGTCGCAATTTAGAATTTTATAAATAAAAAAATCTTTAAAAAATATTTATAATAGTTAGAAATTATTCTATAGAATCAAAATTTTAAGTATATATTATTATACAATATTTTCAAATCAATTTTAAATACATGTTTACATTTTATTTTGCAGCGCGGCAAGAAAGAGCTCTACGACATGGGCCGCTGGCTGCATCGACGCTACGGCGACTTTATGGGTCCCTTTTACAGACCCGACGTAAGTTTCACTCTTACTCTTAGCCATGCTATCTAAATATATATTCAATATATATACTGTCTAGCGCCTGCACGCTCAGGCAACGGCTTCGCCGCGTGCCATGATGTCGCTGCAGACGACGCTGGCCAGCATGTTTGAGCCGCGCGGCACGCCCATGGAGTGGAGCAAGCAGCTCAACTGGCAGCCCATACCCATAGTCTCAGAGCCGCTGGATCAGGATTCGGTAGGCAGGGTGATAAATATGTATAGCTCACAGAAATGAATAACTCGAAGGGTCTTCAACAGCTGCTGCTGGTTCGCACGCCCTGTCCGCGCTACTTCGAGGCACGGGACGAGGTGTTCCGGCTGCCCGAGGTGATTGCGCAGCAGGCGCCGTATGCAGACATGTTGCGGGAGCTGAGCAATCTGACGGGCATGGAGATGCGCAATGCGGAGGATGTGAACTCCTTGTACATAACTCTGCTAGCCGAGCAGGAGTTTGGCTACAAGCTGCCCGACTGGGCCAAGGACTACTTTCCCGAGCGCATGCAATTCCTGGCCGAGCAGAGCTACATCTACAATGCGTACACGCCCGAGATGCAGAAGATCAAGGGCGGCCCCTTCCTGCGCAAGATGTACGACGAGATGCTGGCCAAGCAGGCGGGCACGCTGAAGCCCAAGGACCGCGGCATGTTCATCTACACGGGCCACGACTGGACTGTGGGCAACATACTCTCCGCCCTGGGTCTCTGGAAGCGCCAAATGCCGCGCTTCGCCGTGATGGCCATCTTTGAGACGCATCGCAATGTCAAGACGGGCGAATACTATGTGGAGGTAATCCATTGTGAAGGTAATAATTTATTGAATATTGATATACCCTCTCCTTTCATCTCTGCAGATCTTCTTGCGCAACGATGAATTCGGCTGCCTGGAGCAGCTGAAGCTGGCCGACTGCGCGCTGCAGTGCCCACTGAGCCGCCTCGTCGAGCTGAGCGAAGCGGTGTTGCCCAACGAGCCCATGGAACAGCGCTGTCGCGCTCGTAACGCCGATTTTGTGGAACCGCCGCCACGCAAAATCGATCAGTAATCAATTTGATGAAACCGCAACGTAATGTGCTCAGTATACAGTATTAGATGGAGACAGCTGGTCACAGAATCAGCGATAAAAAAATAATAAAATAATAATAATAATCAAAAAATAAAAATTAAATTAAAATGAAAAATTCCAAAAATTTTAAAAATAAAATAAAATTTAAATAAAAAATCCAATAATTTTTCTTTTCTTCTGTGAATAAATTAGCTGTTTGTGCTAAGAGCTTTTGCCTTGACAAATTAAAATAAAAAAATTAAAAAAATATAAAATAAAAAATATAAATAAAATAAAATAAAAATTCCAATAATTGTTTTTATCATTTTTTTGACTTTTCTTTTCTTCTGTGAGTAAATTAGCTTTTGGTGCGTAGAGCTTTTGCCTTGATAAATCAAACTAAAATAATAAAATATAAAATATATAAAAAAAATAAAATAAAAATTCCAATAATTGTTTTTAGCATTTTTTTAATTTTTCTTTTCTTCTGTGAGTAAATTAGCTTTCGGTGCGTAGAGCGTTTGCCTTGATTATATTTAATTTGGTGTGCTACTAAAAGTTTTATTTTATTTTTTTATTCTTATAGTGCAGCAACTGTTTGCGTATCGTGCAACGTCTTCTCTCGCGCTTTTCGCTATCTGGGCAAACATTTTCTCGATTCTCTCGATTTTCGTTCTACATAATCGCGACTTAAAAGCCGCTCGGCTGCTCTCAGTGCAGTCACTAGACGAGCGAGTCTCGACGTCGCTGGAAGTTTGCACACCAAATAAAACGCTACATATACGTATATATACCTATTTGTAAGGCACATCAACTTATTTGATATGTGGCTCAAGTATACGGTTAGTCTGTGCGTTTGCCTGCTGCTTGTGCGCGCAGCCATTGTGCCCATCGAGGAGCCCAAGGATGAGCATAAACAAGGAGTGGGCAAATCAAACTCAACGCTGGAGCTTGTGCACTTGGTAAATAATTCTAAAGTCTCATAATTGCTTTCACTCTGCCTGGGAGATATATCAAAAATATATACATATATATGTACATCTATGTGCATATATTTATGTTTGTAAAGTAGCCAAAGTAATTTATAGACAGCGTCTAGGCTGTAGACCATAAAATTATGAAATGTGTGCTTCCACTTTTGTGAACTATTTAATCTCTATAATGAGACTATAAAGAGGCTCTAATTTAAGCACTCGTATAGTGTGCCTTTGTTATCAGTGAACATGTGTATGCAGGTTAAATGAGCTCAGCTTTAATTGAAATTCAGATAGAATCAAATATATTTCGGGCCTCACATGTGAATTGATGGAGTATTGAGTGAGTATTTATTGTCAGAGTTTCGTTTATCATAATAATTAATTTGTGCTCGCTCGGGCCGCAGGGCGTATACTTAACGCCAAGGCGCTTTTGGAAATGTGAATATATTTAAATATATATTTGAGTAAATGCATAAATTAGTTTTGAATTAATTTAGAATCCATTGTTAGAGCCTGATTTATATTCAATTATATTCGTTAGACAACTTGGGGCGCATGGCGTAAATTGGTTATCAAATTTTCAATTGAAATAGAAATGAACTTAGCTATATATTTATATTTGTATGTATATTAAAATCAATTGAAATGAATTTAGTTACCATAGCTAGAACTTGATTTATACTAATATTAATTCGCTCTGCCTTATGCAACTTGATCCAGTTTAAGCCACATGGCGTATACTTAATGCCAAGTGGTGTTAACATGATTTCAAGCTAGCCAACCGGTTTGTTAGGCAAATTGAAAAATGTTTGTGCAAAACTAATTACTTTAATGTATTCCTAATTGGAATGCAACAAGCAAGCAACTACATAAAAAATTTTAGTTAATGAGCCACTCAAAAAACACAAGTTGATAATTGATGAGTGTTAAATATACCCTGTGGCAATATGTAAAAAATATATACTTAATAATTTTTAAGCCAGTATTAGCTTAATGGAAATTTTTTTTTATTTAAACTTTCATTATTAATTGAGAATTAATCAATCAATATGACAATTAATTGATATATTTACAGGGAATTTTTGTATATATACCCCATAGCAATGTGTTAAAAATATATATACTAAATCAGTTTTAAGTGAATATTAGTTTCATGGAAATTTATAAAGATTTAATTATCCATTTATTTCTCACATTTCATTTAATGTTAAATATACCCTATAGCAATGTTTAAAAAATATATATACTAAATCATTCTAGGAGAGTTTTAGGTATTAATAATGATTTAATTTTTTTATTAATTTAATATATTTACAGGGTATTTATTTCTCACTATTCTTTTAATTCTTGTATTTAATATTAATTTGTATTTATTACATTTGCATCGCATGCACAGCTGTTTCGACATGGCCCACGCACTCCCGTCAACACATACCCCAAGGACCCGCATATTAACGAGACCTATGAGCCCTACGGCTGGGGTCAGCTGACGAATGCAAGTGAAATGAGTTAAAATCAAATATATATACGAAATATACTTAATTCGTACTCCCATTCAACAGGAGGCCAAGGTGGAGCTCTACAAGATTGGCAAACAAATGCGCAAACGCTACAAAAACTTGCTGTTGCCCTACTATAAGCCAGATGTGAGTTGTTCGATGTGATCTTGGTCTAATGCATGATTAATTGATTTATCTACTTCAGCTGCTGCACGCTCAGGCGACGCAGTCGTCACGCACCATCATGTCCCTGCAGATGGTGCTGGCTGGCATGTTCCCGCCAGAGAATACGCCCCTGGAGTGGAACATGATGCTCAACTGGCAGCCCATACCCATCTACACGGAGCCGGAGGCCAGCGACAAGGTAAGCCATGCCACACCTGCCAGCCTTGCCTGCAGGCCCATTCATATGGGGTATTCATATAAATCCATTCGCAGATCCTGCGCCAGAAGGTGCCCTGCCCCCGGTACGAGGAGGCCGTCTGGGAGGTGATGCACACGCCAGAGGTGCTCGCCTTGCACGAGAAGAACGCCGAGCTGCTGCAGGAGCTGAGCGACTTGACGGGCCTGAATGTGACCTATGCCCATGACGTGACGGACATCTTCATCTCACTGCAGACCGAGCTGGCCTACGGCCTGAAGCTGCCCGAGTGGACCAAGCAGTACTTCCCCGACAAGATGCGCCCGCTGGCAGCCAAGGCGTACAGCTATGATGCCTACACGCCGGAGCTGTGCAAGCTGAAAGGTGGCTACTACCTGGAGGACGTCTACAAGCACTTGCAGGCCAAGATTGACGGCAAACTGGAGCCAGCGGGCAGAAAGCTGTTCATCTCCTGTGCACACGACTGGACCATATCGAATGTGCTCAGCGCCCTGAATGTGTGGGGTGACAGAATGCCCCGCTTCTCGTCTCTGATTGCCATCGAGCTGCATCGGCGCGCAGAGAGCGGCGACTACTTCGTCGAGATCTACCTGCAAAACGATCCCAGCAAGCCGCCAGAGCTACTGCAGGTGCCCGGCTGTGAGGAGCAGTGTCCCATTGAGAAACTGCTAAAGCTCTCAGAGCCTATCCTGCCCGACGCGCCCTACGAGCAGCTGTGCCTGGCCAAGGGCACCGGCGACGGCACACGCATCACTTACCACAACTGAGCGGCCCTCAACTTAATCTAGCAGTATTAACTAAACTTGATATACATATATATGGATGTGGTTTATATATATGGAGTGTACATATGTAGATAATAATATATATTAAAGTCTTTTTGATTAGTTTGCTGTTTGATTGATTTACACGCCAACACGAAGAGCCTGGGTCAATCGGTAAATGGATGTGCGTGCCGTACTCCAGCTAGCAGAGGGTAGCTACAAAAGTCTTATGGGCCCAGTTAAGCTTATGCTTATATGTTTCTCAGATAAGATAAGACTCTAAAAGGTGTAAGCAAATTAAATTGATTGAGGGAAGAAAAGCTTTTAGTATTTAATAATAAAAATATTATAATTTGAACATAAAATGATCTATATAACTATAAATTGTCTATTTTCATACATAATATTAAATATAGAAGAAAAGCTTAGGGCATTATAAATATTAAAATATTAATTCCATTCGATATACTCTATCAATATTTACCAATTTTTTACCAAGTACCACGCACAAAGAGAAATTTAAAAATTATATTTATTTATAATAAATATTTTTACAAACATTTTTATTTTATTTAATTTTTTTTTTATATATTTTAATGTATTTTTTAATTTGTTTTGTTTACTATTTTTCTCTTATTTTTTGTTTATATACATATATTTAAAATTTGTTATGTGTTTCGTTTATATATTTTTGTTTAAATTAATCTAATTTATTTTCTTTTGCTTTAAATGGTTTCTTATAACTTTTGTTTATATTTTAAATATATGAATTTTGTTTATTTTCTTTTTGTAAGTTTACATTTGTTTTTTTTTTTTTTAAATATTTTTTGATTATTTATTTTTATGTTTTGCATTTCTTTTATTTATTTATATATATTTTTGTTATTTGTTAGTGTTATATATATTCTTTTAACCTTGGATTTATAAAGCACTGATTGAATTTTCTCTAGATTATCTTCTTTTATTTTCACATATTGATTGAGCTGCCCCCACCATGAAATGCAGCACACGTGCTGTAATTTTTTTTTACTTACAACTTTCTTATAAAGCAAACTGTAGTTGATCTTTGAGCAAACAGTTGGCAATCGAACATTTTGTGGCAAAGATTTTCTATATAGAAGTGAATTTGATAGAGAAAAGGATGCAAAGAGCTTCCGTGAGATGTGAATTTATCTATGCCAAATTGAGACGTAATTAACATAACAATAAACGAACACAACAACAACATGCATAACATTAAATAATTAACATAAGTTCGATAAAACGAACAAAACAAAGCAAGAGACGAAAAATGAGCAGCGATTTATTACAGCTCCGAGATGGTGACGAATTTTTGGGGCTCCATAAAAAATTATGCAGCTGTGTCGAGTGTGTGTGTGTGTGCGAGTGTGTGTGTGGGTATTTAATATGTAAATCGCGATCGCGTTTTAAAACGCCTCAAATGTTGCGGCATTGTTGTGTCGACTGCTCAATGTACGATCAGTTACGAGCCACGCAACACACACAATAGACACACTCGAGAACACAAATAAAAGTAATAATAGTAGACGACGGTGACGAAAGCGATAATGAAACGATAAAAGACATATGTTCTGCGGCTCGGCCGGCCGCCGCCATCCACTCTGAGAGACAGTACGGCACAAGTGCTCTGCTGAACAGCTGAGCTAGCCGATATTATCCGCCTGCAGAGGCTTATCAGTTTATCAGTTTAGTTTCTGAAGACGCGTTTGCCATGGACAAACAAATAGTATTCTGTTTATATTGATGATAAGAGCAGGAATAAGACAAATAGACCTATTTGAATGCCGATGAAAGGGGCGGTCTCTAGAAAACCCGTTCCATAACGACTTTGCAAATTAACAATAACACGTTTTATTTTTTGGCTTTTTTGTTGTTTTTGTTTTATGAACAGCATAATTAAAAACACCGACAATGCCCGCAAAAACCAAAAAAGAATCGAGTTGTTTGTGCTTCTTCTGATTGTTGTGTCTGTGGCCGTACAGATCGCGTCTACGTTTCGGGGCTCTGCTATTGGCGCCAAGCTAATATACCTACACTCATATACTTACAATAAAAACGGAGAACTGCGAACGGTGAACGGTGAACGGTGAACGGTGAACGGCGAACGGAGAACCCCCCTCCAAGCTCGAGCATCGACTAGAGCCATATAAAGCGTCTCCGCCAAAATGCCGCGTTCACATTTTACGCGAAGGCATTGTCTAGCGATGACGGGCGCCTTAGTTGCATTCACGTTGCTGATCTTGTGTTTTACACACTCCACACTCATCTCCGGCAAGATCACTGATCCCGGCACCGACGAGTCTACGCTTGAGCTGTTGCATGTGGTAAGTCCGTGCGTCAATCGCCAATCGACATCAGACAAAAGACAAAGCACGAGTGCATAAAACAGCTGTAACAGCTGTAACAACAGCACACAGCTGCTCTTATTACACTGTCGAACAGGGCTCGAGCAAAGCTGTTAAGCTTTAAGCTATTGTAGCTGATAAACGATTAGAGTTTGAGCTGAGCAGCCGTTGAAGCTTCTGAGCGGATTCAGATTTGCTATGGATATGAAATAAGCAGAGCTTCAATAAGGCCAAAGATATGATATTCTGAATAGGCTTTTATTAAATAGACAGGTGCATAAATATTTAAAAACAAAAGTTAATCTTTGGCCTACAAATCGTAACAAGTTGGAATAAAAGCAACAATGCTCAAAAAGTGTTTTATTTAATTTGTATAAATTTATATTAAAAAGTATAAAAGGTGTAAAATATTTAATCTTCAACTCAGTGAAAAAGAATCTCTTGTCTATTTTAATTAATAGAAAACTTTATAAAAAAGAAAAAATGAAAGTGTACAAGTTTTCGTTATTCTTCAATACAGTGAAAATAGAAAAACCAAAAAATTCGATAGCTAATTTAAAGCCCTAATACTAAACCTTACTTCAAGACAGTTTCAAGTAAATATTATATCTCGAATATATAATTATCTATATATATTTAATATAAGCTTCTCAATATATACACCAGTACACCTTATCGAACCAATTGACAATGCTCAGGTCAGGTGTTAGTCACTATTACGGCTATTATTATCGTCACGTTTGGCCAAGAGAAACCAGCTGATAATACAGAAATTCATTTTCAGCGCATTGACACTGAAAGTGAATGACATTTAGAGAAAAAATAAAAAAAAACAAAAATATTTTGCTGATAAATATACACAGCTGGCAGTTTTTCGTTCAGCTGACCCGTTTCTGAAGCTCAGTGTAGGGTTGCGTATAATTACTGCATGGAATAATAAAAATTTAGTACGCGTCGAGCGGAGGTAATAGACGAATGTCGCGCGATAAGACCGCAGCACGAACGGACAATAAATGTCTAAAATAATAAGCAAAATCAGAATGGGAAGTAAAGGCGTATCGAAAGGCAGAACACCCATGTTAGCTATTCCGAAAGGTAATACGCCGCTAATATATGTGTTTAGTTAACTATGATACCATCAACTAAAATTGTCCACATTAAATCAAATCAAAACAATTCGAATCAAATTAGAGTGACTCGTGTTGTATCAGCTGCTTTTAATTGATCTATAATTGAATCGTGCAAGTGATTTATTAATAGAACAACATTTCCATCAATGCTGTGCACTGGCTAATAGAAAATAGTCGATTCTATCATGAACTAATAAGCAGCCAACCGTGAAGTCGTGTAAAAAAGCGCCATTATGGCTTTGACTGTGAATATATATGTATATGAATTATATATGTGCATAGATATATATGTATATGTACATGTGTTTATATAATATATACATATTTTGTAAAATCTAATGGAAATATTAGAGCTGGCAGAAGCTCGTGTTTTTCATTTTTTATGTGAGAGTACAGAAAAATTTATACATTTAATATAATGAAAAATAGTTTTACTTTATGAATTGCGAATTATTTTGCGTAAAAAATTAAATATCTGTTTAAATATTTTTGTTGGCTGACCAAATCTCACACACAAATAATTTATTTAAATTTAAAAATTTTTAAAATTTTTTGTATAAAATATTTATTTTATAATCTAAATATAATTTAAACACAGTTTTTATATTTTAAAAAGTTTAATAAATTTATTATTACCAAAGAAAGTAAAATAAAGGTTGCCAAAAAAGTATTTAAAAATATATATGTGTATGTATATAGTTATTAAAATCATTTAAATCAAAATAAATTAAAAATACATTTTCATAATTAAAATTTAAAATGGAGTCGTTCTCAAAAATTGCAGTACATAAAGAGTGTAAAATTTCAATTAAATGTAATAATATATTTAATGTCAAAGTGAATCACCTGAACAATCTCGCCCATCTCTAAGTACTACTTAATGGGTTAATAGCTTCTCTAATTGCAACGTTAATGCATCATATGCTAATAGCTGTTTCAGCTTTTGTTTCACGCGTATTTCTGGTATTTTACAAAAATATTCAATTGCTATTAATACATTTTTAACCTTACTCGCATTACAAACGACAGTAAATTAAGTTGAATTTCACTCTCTGAGCTCTCCAAACTGGTTCATAAATCAGCATTGAGTGAGCATCATCCAAGCTAAAAAAGAAACACTAAAGCAACAACAGAAGCAAAAATCCAAATAAATTTTAAATTTCAAACCAGCTACATGCCTAATTACAATTTTTTAGCCACTCGTTTCGCCTGGCCAAATAGCAAACGAACTAAAAATAAAACCAGTTAACCAACCTTTTTTTTTTTTTTTTTTTTTGTTTATGGCAGCATGACAAACTGCGACGCACTTTTTTGTTATATAAACAATATTTGAAAACATCGCCGAGCTTTAATATTGATGGTCCGAAAACCTAATTAACTGATATAGAGATTAACAGAGTCCGCGTCCGAGTCCGAGTCAGAGTCAGGTCCGAGGCTGCTGACCTTCAGGCTTATCAGTAAACCGGCCACGCGTTACTCAAAACGTAGCACCAATACTTCCGCATCTCTGTAATGCTGATGCCAGCTCAAACGTGCATGACCAGCTCGGTGTGGGTTGAGGCATAAAGTCGCTCTCCCTCTCACTCCCTCCTTCTTTCTCCTTCTCTCCTTACAAGTCATGCGAGCGCTGTACTAGCCGTCGTTTCTTATCAAAGTCGCGTGAGCGTTTGTAATTTCTCGCTGCAATTGTTGTTGAAGAAGCGCAGCCGTGCTGCAATGACATTGGCTATAAATAGCGGCTATGAACAAGTGTAATCGGTCAGCTCAGTGCTATTTTTAGCAAGTAAAATAGTTAATAGCATCATTAGAAAAATAATTCTTGTTAATAAACTTTTTATATTTAAAATATTTCTCAGCTTCAATTGCATTCCGCTTTTCAGCTAATGCCATTTCAGTTTGGGCCTTTGGCTAATTAAAGCAACGCTTGGAAATAAAAGCTAAAAAGTTGTAACTAACACCGCATACATTTGTACGAATTTGCAGGTCTTCCGACATGGACCACGCACACCGGCGGACACATATCCCCTGGATCCCCATGTAAATGAAACCTACTATCCGTTTGGCTGGGGACAAGTAACAAATGTGAGTCGAGCGCAAGTTGTGCAGCAGAACTTTTGCCCAAAAACTATATACGTATATACGTGCATAGAGGAAAGCTAAAAACAAAAAGAAAAATGAAAAAAAAAGAAAGAAAAACTGAAAATGTTGTGAAAAGCGAACCTCTATCTGCCCAGCTTTTCCGTTCAGCCCGAAAACCACGCAGCAAAGCATTTAAATAAATTGAAATGCAAATGTTTGTCGTGGCTGAGGGGGCGTGCGCGGGGGAGGAGGGGCGGCGCCGGCATCTGTGTTGCATTAACATATACACATGCATATGTTTATGCAATTGCAAAAATGCAAGGCATTTATTATTTTATAACATTGCTACATGTATCTCTTTCTCTTTCTTTCCTTGCATGTTTCTGTCTTTGTCACTCTATGACTGCGTATATATTTCTCTTTGTGGATTCGCCGGCTGTTGTCTCACGTGCCATCCGCCCATGCCATGTAATAAATCAACGCTCAGAATGGCAAACGCGAGCTGTTCAGCATTGGAAGCTGGCTGCGTAAGCGTTATGGCAAATTCCTGGCACCCTACTACAGTCCCGATGTGAGTAACCCAATGCTAACGAACCACCAGACGCCCACCCGCCCATGAGTCGCAGCTCCAGCTCCAGTTGGAATCGGGTGAAACGGGTGTCTGATAGTGCGGACGTTTACAAATTGCAAAGCTCAAGCGCGCGCTCGCCTCATCACTCAATTTCTTTTTAACGTTTCGCTCTCTCTCTCCTCCTCTCTCTCTCTCTCTCTTTCACTCTCTGTGAACATCTTCAGTTGGTGCACGCACAGGCGACGGGCGTGCCACGCACACACATGACCCTGCAGACGGTGCTGGCCAGCTTCTTCCCACCCAAGGGCACGGCCATGGAGTGGAACAGCAAGTACAACTGGCAGCCCATTCCGGTGTTCTCGCAGCAGCTAAATGAGGATACGGTATGTCAACCAATCAATAATGATGCAATCAATTGATCAATTGATATTGATTTATAGCCGAGCTATCAGCATAACAAAACTAGGGCTTCATTTGGCTAATATTGCATAATATATAATATAAGCCTTTTCTTATCCTTTTTTTATTTTGTTGTTGAAAATGGCTCAAAAACTAATTTAAATGAGAAATGTTAAGCATTTATATTGTCAACATAGAGTTGATGCAGTTGAGATTTATTATTAAGTTAAGTTAAACTTAATATAAATATATTTATTTTTAATTTAACTAAGAGGCAAAAGTAGAAGTCTATAGCATTAGTCATCTTTCCTTATGAGAGTTTTCTTTTAAAGGCATTTAATCGCCTATATATATATTTAACGGATTCTGTCTTCTTTCAATTGCTATAATTTGTTTCTATAATTATATATTCAAATCTAATATTCACATATTTTAGTGTTATTTTATTGCTGAAACGAAAGACACTTAGACATTCAGAAATCATTCAACTTGGCAACTAAAAAAAAAAAAAATAAAAATAAATAGATTATATAAAAATTATTAATATATTTATATTTCTTGCGTCATCTCCTTTTATTTCTTACAAATTGCAAATTATTAAAAAAAAAAAAGTTTAATTGTTATAAATATTATTGCTCACTCTGCTGAAAGGCTAATATTAAAAAAATAAAACAAAAAATAATAATGATAAAAGTTAAATGCCTACTCCAAATATTTCCTTAGGTATCCACATATTCATTTAGTAAGCGACCTAAAGGCTTGCAAAGTATTTTTATAATACTGATAATATCATATATAGTCAATATTATGGTATATTCAGCTCTAGCCTGCTCTTCTCTAATCTCTTTAGATTAACTATTAACCATTAAATTAACCCACTCTGTCCTCTATCAATTACCAGCTGCTGCTTGTGCGCACACCTTGCCCGCGCTACTTCGAGGCTCTGCACGAGGTGTACGAGCTGCCTGAGGTGAAAAAGGAAATCGAGCCGTACCTGGACATGTTTAAGGAGCTGGCAGCGCACACCGGCCTCAGCTTCAATGAGCCAGAGGATGTGCAGTCGCTGTATCTGACGCTGCTCGCGGAGCAGGAATGGGGCCTGGATTTGCCGGAATGGACGAAGCAATATTTTCCGGAGAAAATGCAGTTCCTAACGGAGCAGAGTTATGTGTACAATGTATATACGCCCGAGATGCAGAAGATCAAGGCGGGCCCATTCCTCAAGAAGATGTTCGACGAGATGCAGCAGAAGCGCAACGGCACCCTGAAGCCCGAGAAACGCAAGCTCTTTATTTATACGGGCCACGACTCGACTGTGGTTAATGTGCTGTCTGGCTTGAAGATCTGGGAGCGCCAGCTGCCGCGCTACTCGGTGATGGCACTGTTTGAGCTGCACAAGAACAAAGAGACCGGCGATTACTGGGTGGAGATTTATTTCCGCAATAATCCCAAGGCGCCGGCACAAAAGCTAACCGTGCCCGGCTGCGAGTTCCAGTGTCCGTTGGACAAGCTGCTCGAGCTGGCCGCAGATGTGGTGCCCACCGAGGCGGACGCCAACCGCTGCGATGCTCAGAACGAGCAGTTCACCGAGCCGCCACTGCGTGGCCCATAGAATGTGCCCCATAGACGGTCGCCGGGGCCAGTTTCCCTTTTTGGAATCGAACGAGCGCTGCTATAACTCAGGGAGCTTCGAGCTAGTTAAGTCGAACGTTTTAGTTTAAGGCCAAACTGTTTATACTTATCATTAAAGATCGAGTCGAGGAATTGTCAGCCGCGTGTTGTCGGGTGTTTGAGTTAGCGCCAAAGTCAGCGCCTCATGTGGCATGGCAGCCAAGTTGGCTCATTTCCGCTTGTGGCGCCGCCATTGCCCAATAGGCCGCTTCCGTTTGCCTTTTGCCAGCGCCGCAAACAACTTCCGCACTTATTTTACCAGCTGAACCACAACTTCTATGTCTCTCCCTCTCCCTCCCTATGTCTATCTCTATCTGCCTTTACCATCTCTATGTTTTGCTTTGTATCTTTGAATCTCGCCCGCCCTTTGGCTTTGCTCATTTTTGCCAAGAGGTGACATTTTTCGCATTGCGGTTTACCATAAACTATTTCATTGGGGAGTTGTTGTCTGTGTACATTAGCAGTGCGCTCCATGCTTGGAGCTAGGAGCTTGGCGCTCCATGCATGGCATTGCCATTGCCATGTGACCCCCACCAGCCCATTCGCATTGTTTACTCTTGTGCGTTCCCCATCTGTCTCTCAATGTGTGCCCACTCTCTCTCTCTCTCTCTCTCTCTCTCTCTCTCTCTCTCTCTCTCTCTCTCTCTGGCTGTCTGCTCTATGCACATATCTGGAAACTTTATTTGTCAACGGGACGCATATGTTGTGTGCTTGCGAAAAAAAAAAAGAGCGAGAGAGAGAGAACAAAAATGGAGGGAAAAAATATTAAATAAAGGAATCATATCCTGGCTTACGCTCGCATTCGCATTCGCATTCGCATTCGCATTCGCATTTGCTTTGCTTTGCTTGTCTGTTTGTTGTTGCATTTAATTTTACTTAATTTGATTTTGGTGGGCTGAGAAGACGTTTGCAGCAACTGAGCAGCACTGAGAAAGCCTCAGGAATATGTGTTTTATTTGTATGATTAATGGCAGAGCTCAAATATTATTAAGGATAGTCACAGCCTGCAGACCATATATACGGAAATACTTTAAAGAGTATGGAAAGTTGATGTCAAGAATCCAGTTCGAGTCGGTCTTTCGCACTTCACTTGAATCAGACGCGCTGCAATTGTGGGATCACTCGACTGCAGCGCCGAGCTCTGGCCGGGCAATAAAATGCCACAAAGCCTTTTTCTGACAAATGAAACGTGATACAAACAAGGCGCCAAGGCAGCCACCGCAACGAGCCGGGCGCCTAGCTCCAAAAGTCTGAGCTCCGAGCCGAGTGCCAACAAAGATTTATGCATTTTGCAGTGTGTTCGCTTTATGCGAAACTAAACGGCAAACAGTTTGAGTTTGAGTGAAGAAAGGCACTGGTTGCGCTCGGGCTGGGCCAGCAGGAGTCGGGGGTGGGCCATGGGGCAAACATGTTTTGCATGTTGCTTGCCCCGCAGCCAGCCAGCTGGGCTGGGGCATGAGTCCATTGTGCCGCTTAATAGACTGAACTGCAGCAGGAGCTGGCAGCTGGCAAACATTTGTGCAGCTTATTAATATGCAGCCCATTTCAGTCTCACGCAGCTAACGGAGATTAGACTAAGAGCTGCTGCAAGGCAGGTGCAAGCCAGCTACGACCGGCTATCGTCAATTTTATCTACTAGGCCAAGCGCAAAACTTTTGCGCTCCGTATCGAAAAGTCGTTAGTAAGCTGACCGCAAAAAGAGATGTGGGCAAAACGCAGTCGACAGTGGAAAGTCGAGAGTCGAGAGTCGAGAGTCGACAGGGTTGCTCGGCTAAGGTTTTACTGTAAAACAGAAACCAAAAGACAAAAAATAAAATAAAATAATAAAAAAATTAAAGTTTTTCCAAAGACTTGCACTTAGCCTCAAAAGTTTTCTACACCAAAGTTTTCTGACTGAGCTTGTCTCTCGGCTCTCTAAGTAGATTTGCTGCCCCGGCCATATGTCTGCAGCTAAAAAATGACTGCCTTCCGGGTGGGTGGCCAAAAACTTGCCACACCCCCATCAAGTAGCTGCATAATGGGCGTAATAACAATGCGAAATAAATATACGTAGAAGCGAAAGTCTGGCATTGGAATGCCATTACATGCGGAATTAAAATAGCATTTTCTTTGCTCTCTTTTTATTTTTTATTTACAATTTGTATTATTTTTAATTAAACAAAATTTCTGCTACCTTTGGTGGCAAATAAATCTTGGTTTAAATTAAAATTAATTAAAATTTAAGTTGACGAAATTCCAAAATTATTTTCAATTTTTTTTTTTAAATTATAATTTTAGCAATTAGAATATAATTTATAATAAATAAAAAATATTTATTAATTATATTAATTGTATTTTTTTCTTCAATTCTAAAATATTAATAATTTATAATAATATTACTTATGGCAACTGAATTTAATTCAATTTAATTTAATTTATAATGTTATTTATATTTATGAATTTTAATGTACTTTTGTTCCTTTATATTTGAATTTTCTTCCATAGACATCGTACTTCAGTTCAATATACTTCAATTCAATTCGAGCACTGCTACATACAAAAATACATACATACATATATACATTTTCGTAATGATTATAGTGCAAGATTAGCTCAGAATGAGGTCGAAAGTGGTGGATCTCCTAAAGAGGAGCGTCCTGCTGACTGCCACCATCGTCATAATGATTATTTGCCTAATCTGCGGCTCCTTTCTGTCGGGCTATAGGCACAAAGTAAAGAAAATTGTGGGCATTATGATACACTCGTTTCTGGCGACGGTATTAATATTCGTGATTTGCGACCCGGTCAAGTTTCTCATTCTGGCCGTGGACAAGGCCTGGTGGCCGAGTCGCCACGACAGCTACTCGGTGGACCGGACAGCCAAGATTCATACGCGCATGCACTACCTGAAGATGAGGCTGAAAATTCTGCGCTCCCAGCTGGTGGCCACGGACAAGCACTGCAATGAGCCCCTGAATCTGCTCTACCAGTCGATCACGAACGACCTTTGGCTCTACGGCAGGTACTTCTTTCTGCTGATGTGCCTGGTGGTGGTGACCTGGGACCAGCTGCTCTGCTACAATACCAAGCACATGGAGGCTCTCTTTGTGCGCAATAATTCGCACGGCTGGGGACTGGAGAAAGTGCATTCGTTTGCTGACTTCTATAAGTTCGTGGAGTCGACACTTGTGGAGCCCTTTGACCCAGACTTCGAAGAGACTGGACTGAGAACATGGCTCTACGGCGATCATACTGCCAAATTGGGAGTTGTTCGGTTACGCCAGCTGCGTGTCAAGGAGGGCTATCACATGGGCTGGAAGGATCTGGAGTATGAAACCAGGGACTATATGAGCCGATGGCAGCTCCCCTACCAACAGTTGCCGTACACGAATAAATATTGGAAAATCTACACACCCTGGCTGCCCATCAATCCCACCCTCTCCGCCGAAAACAAGTTCTTTTTGAACTATGTCCATCAGGGCTATGCGCACGACTTCAGTGAACTCGACGGCTACTCAACGCTGCTCGCACGCACCGCCAACAGCAGCAAGTTGGTCATTAACTATTTGACGGATCAACAGTGGCTAACACGCTCGAAGACCTGCGCCATATTCGCGGACTTTACGCTCTTCAATATGGACGCAAACATGTTCACCGTGGCCACGCTGACCGTCGAGGTGACGGCATACGGAACGTTTGAGTACGCCACGCACATTGAAAGCGCCAAGCTGCTGATGCTCGATGATTTTAATTCGATATACAAAATATTGATAGTGTTCCTTTATATACTGGTGTTCTTGCAGTTCGGCAAGTCGGTGATCATTATGCTCTGGTTCGAGCCGAACAAGCTCCGCAGCACATGGGTCAAACTGGATTTAGCGATCATCCTGCTGAACATCACGCTGATCTGTTTGCTGGTCACGCATCAGATTCTATTGAACAGTCGGCTGAAAAGGGTGGAGAATGCCAACGTCCTGGTGTTTATCGACTTTCGCATTCCGGCCCGTGTGCACATCGCAATCGAGGTGGGGTTGGGATTTCTCGTCTGCATTACCACGCTGCGACTGTGGCGCATCCTCCAGTTCGCCAGGGTATTTCAATTGATAACGGCCACGTTGTATGCGGCCTGGAAGGCGTTGGCCAGCACGGCCATGTTGATATTGATATTTCTGTTTGGCTTCGGCATGGCCGTGGGCATCATAAATGGCAACTATACGATCCAATTTGCGAGCCTAACGAATAGCATTATCTCGTCAGTGTGCTTTGCCTTGGGCCTTTCGCGGCAATTAAACCCCGCCGATCTGCTGCATGGCGGCGCCCCTATTGGCCTGGTTCTCTACGTAATACTGGCCTTTTTCATTGTCATTGTGATGATGAATCTATTTATCACAACGATCAGGGATTATTTCGGTCATGTTCGGCGAAAAATGGAGGCCAGATCCGTCTACAATCAGATTACGTTTTTGCAATTTCTACGCGCCGAATACGCACCAATTTTCCGGTACTTTCTCGAGCTGCCCTGCTTTAAGAGGGGCTACAAGAGTCACAATCGCACAGTCCACGAGAACATCGAGATCGCACTGAGGAGCAGAGCCAAGGGGTACAGGCCAAAGCTGACGTTCTATGCCCAAAGCGCGGATCACGTTAAGCAGCTGAAGGACATCGAAAAGAGGGAAGAGCAAATGAAGCACGATAAGTACAAGGAGCGCATTGAGCGGATGCACACGATTGCGGCTCTCATGCAGACCCAATTGGAATTGCTCAACCACATGCTCTTCACTGAGGCGATGTTAGTTAGAGACTCTGAGGACTCACCGTATGAAGCTTCCGAGTCTGAATCTGAGCAAGAAGACAAGTACCGTAGATAAGTAGTACCATAAATAATCGCAATTTGTCCCGAAATATAATAAAGAAATTTACGGCTAACTAGGAGTTTGTGTTTTAATTTCCACTGAATGGATATATTTATGCATATATTAACTGAACTATCTCTTCCCATACTTGATATTTAAATGGGTAAGGGACACACCTAATATTAAGTATTGCAAAAGAAATTATTGTCATGAAATTTGCTTTATATAGCATTTATATTAATATAAAGTATAACAAAAGAATGTTCTTAATAACATGAGGTATACGAAGTATTAAATTGACTTTTTATAATAATAAAAAATACTTTAGTATTTTTATAATATAAATATTATTTAGTAGCGAAAATTAGAAGCCATTCTGAAAATTTATTAAACATGTTTAAAATAAAAACTAATAATTTTTATGTTTTTTTTTTTAGTTGGGTTCATTATATGATTTATTTGATTTATTTATTAACTATTTGTTTACTTTTTTTATTTTACTGATTTTGTTTACCTATTTATTTATTGATTTTATTAATTATTATTTATCATTTATTCAATTGTTTTTATTGAATTAATTTTTTTTTTTTTTCATAAAATTGTTTATTTATTTATTTGGGACCTTTTTTATTTAAAAAGTTTTTGCTACCTTCGGGTATTGTATTCTATTTATTCAGTTATTTATGTGTTATTATTATTTTTTTATTAAACAATATTTTTTAAGCATCTCTTGAGCTCGAACTGAAACCTAGGTGCTTGGCCTTTTTCTGTTCGAGCAATTGGCTAAGTTCATATGAAACTACTCTCCGAAATTACATCATTTTATTTCCGGTGCTGGCAGCACCGCATGGTAGTAAAAATAAATAAAATAATATACAAAATATATATGTATATATCGTGCGAAATTTGTTAATCATGGAGCCGAAAACCAGACGCCACTTACTCATGCTGCTGACCACTGTCATCGTCGTGACCTGCATGGGCGTCATGATTCACTTTTCGGGCTTTGACCATGAGTCGATGACTGCGAAGAACATCCTTCTGGCTGTAGTCATAGTGCTGTTCTTCCAGATGACGATCGCCGACCCAATAAAGTTCGTCATTATCGCTTTGGAGATGTCCCTCTGGCCGCATGCCATGGCCAAATATCCGCTGTACCGCAAGGAGGATGACAATATGAACAACTACAATCGCTTGGATTTTCTGAAGCTGCGCTTGCGGTCAATGAAGTCGAAAATGCGGATCACCGAGCGCTACCGCAACGAGCAGCTGAATCTCGAGTTTCGTAATATTGTTCACGACCTGTACCTCTATGGCTCATACTTTCTGGTGCTGACCGGGGTTGTCCTGGTCTCGCGCAACGAGCTGACCTACTACAATACTGCCACGATGAATGATCTCTTTATGTTTAATCGTTCGATCTACGTTGGCCTCAACGAGGTCTATCATCTGAATCAGCTGTTCGATTTCATACAGTCGTCGCTGGTCGAGGCATTCAAACGGGGCGACGCCGCCGTGGGCATCTCCAAATGGACGCACATCAGCCAGGCGAGGCTGCTGGGCGTTGTGCGGTTGCGCCAGCTCCGACTGGCGAAGGAGCAGTTCGGCTACGGGAGTCCCGAGTACACGGAACAGCCTTACAAGCCCGATTGGCAGCTGCCATATCAGCAATACCATTATGCGGACAAGTACTGGCGTGTCTACGATCCCTGGGTGCCCATGGTGCCAACCGAATTCCTCGAGAAGCTTGTGCTCAACTTCAATCACCATGGCCAGGTGCACGACTATCCCGAGCTGAAGGGCTATGTGGCCTTGCTCGGTCGCGCCCAGCAGAACACCCAGAAGGTGCTTGAGTTTCTATCCGACTACAATTGGCTGACGTACAACACGAGCGCCGTCTTCATGGACTTTACGCTCTACAACATCGACGCCGACATGTTCAGCGTGTGCACGCTGTGGGTGGAGCAGACGCCCTTCGGCGGCATCATACCCAACATATGCTGCGACAGCATTCAACTGATTGTGAATACCTTGGAGATATCGTATACGAGATTGTTGATTTTGCTCGTCTACCTGATCACGTTCTTGGAGTTCATTCAGGCGTTCATCGTGAACATTTGGTACGAGCCGTCAAAGCTGCGCAGCATCTGGTTTAAGATGGACGCGTTCATCATTGTGGTCAACATAATACTGATTGCCGTCATCTTATGGCGGGCATCGATTGTGGCCTCAATGCTGAAGAGGCTGGAGGGCGCCAATAAGCTGGAGTTTCTTGACTTTCGCATTCCGGGTCGCCTGTATTTTCTGTGCAATATGCTCACCGGTTTCCTGATCAGCGCTACCACGCTGCGCCTCTGGAAGGTGCTGCAGTTCGCCCGGGTGTTTCAGATATTCACACGAACCCTGTTCTCGGCGTGGATGCCATTGCTCATCACGTGCTCGACCACTGTCATCTTCTTGGGGGCGTTCGGCATCGCCACATGCGTCATCAATGGTAACAACAACTCGTACTTCATGCATGCGTTCACCAGTGTTGTCTCCATCCTGTGCTTCTCGTTCGGCTTCAAGAGCGAGATCCGACCCGAGGATCTGTTCCACGGTGGCAAGTACCTGGGCGTTATTCTGTATGCGACCATGGGGTTTGTGATCGCGGTGCTCCTGATGAACGTCTTCTCCAGTCTGATGAACACGTATTTCATCGAAGCCAAGACTCTGGGCGATGCCAAGTTCAAGGAGCAAATCACATTCTTTCAGTTCCTGCGCGTGGAGTTCGACAATGCTTTTCGAATCCTTGGCAGGATGTTATGCATGGAAAAGTTTTACAAGCGCAACGGACGAACGGTCGCCGAGAATGTGCAAATCATGCTGGACAAGCGCGAGCGAGAGAATACCAACCCTCCCGCTGAGAAGGACGAGCACTTGCTTCAGGTCGAGTACAGGGAGCGCATTGAACTGACGCTCTCCATATCGAGCGTTTTGAAAATACAAATGGAAATACTGGAGAACTTACTGTTTGCCGAGATCGAGGAGCAGAAAAAGAAGCACAAGAAACACAAACCAAAGGACAAAGAGCCGAACTCGCCCTATGACAGCATGGTATGAGCAGGACTCGGCTCGGCTCGGCTCGGTTCGGCTCGGCTAGAGCAAATAATTTATAATTGCAGTTAGTTTTTGTGTATTGTCATTTTTTATTTTCTCCCTTTTTTTAAATTTTTCATTTGCCATTTAATTTTATTTCATTTCCTGCCCCTGCTGTCCCCTGCTCTGGGTGACTTCACAAATAAATAATTATGCGCAAACAGAGAAAACTTTCGACTTGAAAAGGCTTTTAGGGCAATTTGGTGATGGCTTTGTTGGACTTGTTTGCAAAAACTTGCGGAACCTGAGCAGCCTGGCTGCGGTCCAAAACGGAGTTGACTTATAAGCAGCGCAGCAGCGCAGCAGCAGCAGCACATCGGACTGCCGACTGGCGAGCGCTCGAACAATTGTTATAGGTTAGCAAATAAAAATTTAATACCTCATGCTTTTAGGCTGCTGCCGTTGCTGAAAACTATTTGTGCTGCTCGGTTTTGTGTAATCGGAGGCTGCAGTTATTGTTAGAGCCCACACTAAAAAAAAGAGAGAAAAAAAAAAAAATTAAAACAGTTTCGCAAACATTTTTGATCAACAGCAAATGTAGCTAAACTAAACAATTGCGAGCGGCGCTAAACTTTAGCCCACCCTCAGCAACGCCCCACGCCCTACGACCCACCCACCGACTGTCTGCAACTTTTTTCGGGTGCATAATGTGTGCACATACATATGCGCCAGTGTGTGTGTGTGTGTGTGTGTGTCACTTGGGAGCATTGTGTAAACTTTTATAATTATTAGCAACAAATGAGCAGTGACAGAGCACTCTTGCAGTCAGTGTAACTTTGGCCAGACAGGACACTCTGTCCCACGCCCAGTTGCAGGCACAGAGATCACGAATGATTCCTGCCCGCTCAGGCTCAATATAAAAGTTTTAACTACCTGACTATTCGTACAGCTATACATAGATATGTGTGTGTGTGCCAGACACTAAGAAATAGTGTCCCAATCAAAAGTCCTATAAAGTTTTAAATGCTTTAAGTGGGGGGTGGAGCGATAAAAAATATAAAAAAGGCAAAAAAAAACTTCCTAATGCAAGTGCGAGTCGAGCAAGTTTTTATGGAATGTTTTTTAGTAACAGTGCATTAAATGCATGTTAACATATTTTAGTGCCAACTTTAAATTGTTGAACTATGCAAGTAAGAGAGCTCTGTCTGCATTTTAGACTCTGTAATTGAAGCAATTCCAAGAGTAACTTGAGTGGATTAAAAGCAGCACTGACTGCATAATACTCACTCTTGCCTCAACTTTAAAATATTGTAGAATAAAAAATGGATAAATCATATAAAAAATACCATAATTCACCACGATCTTTTATAAATTTATTATTAATATTTTTATATAAGAAAATTAATAATAGCAAAGTCCTCCACTTTCAGCAATAAGCAACAAGCAAGACAGTCAAGAACTGACATTTTTTACTGTTTCATAAAAACATAGCTGTCAAATACCTGGAAATATTCTACAATCATTTTGCTCACAATGAGGCCTTGACATAACTGTCAAAAACGAAACAAGGCCTATGGCCCTTTTGATTTTAGCTACATTTATTCAGTGCCCCTTGGCGAGGCAACATCGGCTTCAATTTTTCCAGCGCTTGCTCAGAAATAAAATATTTGTTTGTAGAAAGTCTCAAATGAAGGTAAAAAGTCCAGCCGAATATTGTTAGAATATATTTAGCTGCGGCCTAAAGCATGGCAATTCCTTGAAGACGCGACACCATTGCAATGAACTGCGCTATTCTTCAGGATATGCTGGGAAAACTTCCTGCACATCCGGCTTTGGTCAGGATCCGGCGGTCTAAGACAGCTTCGGAGCCTATGTCAAATGATAGCATATAATGATGGATGATGGACCAGTGGACCGTTGGTCATGTCCTCTTGTCTTCTCCCGCTTAAGAGTCTTCAGGTAATTCATTCCCATATATTTATTATTTAACAATTTAAAAAAAAATATTTTTATTTATTTTTTTTATCTAATTTATTATTTTGGTAGATTATTATTGCTAAATTTATTTATTTGTTAATTTCTTATATCTTACTATATACATTTATTGAAAATACCGTCGACAACCCACATAATCTATATACATCATCAATATACATTTGCTGAAATGTTATTTCAATTAAATGCCAAACAAATCGAAATTTATTTTTCAACACTGTTTTTTGTTTTTCTGTTGGCGCTGTGTGACATTTTTCAGCACTCGTTACGTGTCAAAATTGATGAAAAACAGAAACCATGACGCGGAATATAAAGATAAATCAGAGGCCCCACAAGAAATCCAGAGCCAAATCGAGCAATGCCGATCAAAGACAGCAGCAGCCGGTGTTGCATAACGGAAATAACGCGCAGAAGAAAAAGCACGAGCATAAATATTGCCGAAAGCACAAGCGAAGGCACAAACGAAGGCACAAACATAAACGCCCCAAATCGCCCAATGCAGTGACAAAGCCACGGCGGGCGTCATCGCAGTGGGCACCACTGCGGATGGGACATGCTCAACTGTACAATGAGTAATAACTATACCAAGCTCTTCTGTTTTTAATGTTATTATTATTTTAATAGATTGCCAGATGCTAAAAAAAAGGAAAAGGAAAAGGAGAAGGAGAAGGAAAAGGAAAAGGGAAAGGAAAAGAAGTTACCTGTCGCCTACATGTTTCCTCGTTCCGTGTTGCATTTTGGGTTGCGCGGTCGCCCGGCGGAGCGCGTCGAAAGGTTAAACCGCCAGTTTTCGAGCTACCTCATTCCCAAGCTGAAAACCTCTGAGCCTATTCGTAGGCGCAAGTCAAGGATTGCCGAAAAGGACTCCCATGATATGGACGCGAGCTCTGAGGATCCATTGGCCACTTCGAAATCCGCTGAACCGAATTTGCCCACGACGGAGGAGCTTTGGCACAGGTTCGAGGCGTACGATAACAGCCAAACTGCCGAGTGGCCAGCTTGCTGTTTAATTGGCACGAGCAGGAAAGATATCTTCCCCTATATGTCCTCACCGTTGCCCCCACCGTTGTTCTCACCCGTGTTTCAGTTGTCGCCGAAACCCAAAAGAGAATGCGACACCCTGCTCACCCTGGCCCAGAAAGCCGACATCGATGCAGCCATCGCGTCCATCGACAACGACAAATTCCCCCACAGAGACGAATGGGAAAAGAACATGGAAATGCAGCAGCAGCAGGATGTGAACCACATTCAATTCGATAGCATAAGCCTCGGCCTGGAAGAGGAGCGAAGCCTGACGGACTTCCTGAAGTCGAAGCGCCTGTACGCGCCACTCAGCGACGTCCACGACTACCAAGTTATGCTATCAATGGTCGGAGATGAAGACCAAAGAGAAAAGCTGCGTGATATGCTGATGCCCAAGCTATTGAAACAGAGAAGTTGCCCAGCCTCAACAGAACTGCCAGCGTTTGTGGATCCAGATGGAACTGTTCTCTCAGAGCAGCCGCCGCCGTCGTCGTCGCCGTCGGCGTCCGACCCAGCTCTAAGAACACCACCACTGCCCCCACCGCCGCCACTGCCACCACCTCCGCCACCGTTGCAGATAATAACTTCAACTGTGGAAATTTCAGAGGCGAATCCGCCCATCGTGGTCAACAATGAGGATCTGCAGAAGGCCATCGATTCGATAATCATTGTGGAGCCACCGGCGGAGCAGCTACAGCAGGTAAATATCAATGATCTGATTATATTGGAGAATCAGCCAATCATCGAGACAACGACGACGGATCAGCCAGTGATAGTGAGTGTGAACGGGCTGCTGCCGGAGGACGTGGTCGTGCAGGAGTGGCTGCAGAAAGTGGGCCACGATCTGTCGCTCGTGGTGCAGACCCGCATCGAGTCAATGCCCGCCAGTGAACAGCCCAAGGCAGAGGCCATCGACTACGAGGCAAAGATCAGCGAGTGCAGCCAGCTGCAGCCCAGCTGCAAGATCAACCCGATAGTGCCTAAGATAAACGTAGGGCCGTGGCAGAACAGCTTTCAGCGCCGTTTGCAGGACTTTGATGAGCTCGTGGATCAGAGCATGAGCGAGTTTCGCGATCCGCAGAGCAAGCGGCCCGTCAAGAGGAGCCTGGAGAGCCTGAAGCGGGTGCTGCAACTGCCGGCGCTGCCCTCGCACCTCGATCAGCGACTGCAGCAGCTGCGGATCCTGCGCCAGCCGATCAAGCGCAAGGCGGAGCCCATGGATATGCTAGTCGAAATGAAGATGGTGCGGCTGTACAGCACACTGCAGGCGAATCGTCGCATCGATGTGACTCAGCTGGCCCAGGAGCTGGACAATGCGATCTTCAATAGCGATGTCCAGGTGCTGCAGCAGAACTTCGAGGGCGGCCACATGGCCTGGATCTGGCAGAACGGCAACATACTGATCATAAATGCGCGCAGCAAGGCGGTGCTCCTGGACACCCAGAGGGCGCTGCTGGCCAAGATTCTGGGCAGCGCCCAGAGCTTTCAGCTGGCCCACTGCAATGCCGTGCACTCGCAGATGGTGCACATCGCCCAGCTCACCTGGCAGATCAGCATCGATGACTTCAGCCAATCGTATTCACTGGGCGCCGAGCCGACACACGATGGCATCAAGTACGTCCACTATGTGAACAAGATGGTGCCCGGCGTGGTGGCCAAGGTGTACGAGAATGGTGCGATTCAGGTCTACGCGATGAACACATCCCTGGCCGATACCATGCTGGAGAAGCTCTACCTGCTCACCGCCAACCATCGTAAGCCCAGGGTAATAACTGTGCCCATGAAGCCCATGAAGCCCATAGTCGATGGTAGCGGCACATTCGTATCACTTTATCCCACCTGACGTGATATGTATGCAGCCTTGCAATTATCGCTGAAATGCAACACTCTACCAAACTGCAACTAATAAAGAATTTCGCATAGTCCTCTGCTCTTTCCCGTTGAGTTTAAGAGAAAAGCTCTGCAAGCAAAGAGCGCGCTGAATGGAATGGCATGCAAAAAGCTCGCTCGAGAGTCAAGCAGATGCTCTCTCGCTCTCTCGCCCGCTCGTTGTGTGTGTTGCTCTCTCGGCTGAGCTTTTGGCAGCTGGCAGCTGGCAGCCCGCAGCGCTTTTTGGGTTAAAGTCGTGAGTGCTGGCCCATCAAATATGCCGTACGACGGACAAACGGGACTTGCTAAGCGCTGGAATTTAATTCATAAGTTAAGTGGCGTGTCCTCGGCCGTATATAGCCAAGGTTAAGTGTGGCTCACTGCAGCGAAACACGTCAGCACCGGCCCTTCGTCTGTCCGTCCGAATCCCGATTCCTGTCGCCCACTCGCTCAGTGTGTGTGTGGGTGTGATTGCTTCTGCCCTCGAGTGGCTGCCTCCTCCGCCGTAATTCCTCTTTTAAGGTTTTGCTGCTTGAACACGAAACCGCACACCCCCGAAACTTCAATAATTGCCTGGAAATATAATACACGGCTCTCATTGTCTGGCTGTTTTGGCCATTGTCTGCAGGGCTAAAAGCGTTGCGATTGAATCTCTTTGGCAATGCGTGTGAGCGCGACAAACAAATTAAGCAAATGACACCGCGAAACGAGGCCCTGACCAACAGCAATAGCAGCAACAACAATAACATAATCAGACCTTGTCACGCCCACAACAAATGCAAATGCCGTCCCTCCTCTCCAATCCCTGGCGATGATTTGCATAAAGAAATAACCCAAAAGGCGGCTGGGCCCCACTGACCTTTTGTATGCCAATTCGAATAGGGGCGCATGCCCCACCCATTCAGCTGCGCCTCTTTCTGGTTTTTATCGACCTCTTTGATTTGCTTGACACGTTCCAAGCCAACCCACTCGACTCTCGACACCTACGAATAAACAAAAAGCAATGCAGCAAATATTGTAGTAATCAAAAATGCAAATATCACTACGTGAATTGTAAAATATCTCCAATTCATTTTGGGTTACTTTTCCAGGGTATATGCTGTATGTATACCCTGGTGAGCCCGGAGTTCGGGTGAGGCATAGCCCGGAGATAGCCATAAATCTGCCGTTGCTTATCACAAAAAGTTAATTGCTTTCCCGTGCTCTCTATTAATTATATTCCATAATTTGTTTAGCCTAATTAGCGACAGACAGGCGAACAGGATGCGTCGCCTGAGCAAGGACGTTGCCTCGGCCAAAGGTCGGTGTGGGCACGATTTCGAGTGGATCATTGGTAGCGACTCGAATACAAGCAGAATTTTGCAATTGGGTCATTGAAAGTGAATTTATACATATGTAGATATCAATTTATATTTAAATTTATATTTTCCATAATGCAATTAAATGTTTTGAAAGCCTCTGTTAGAGAGGAAAATGTAAATTTATAGACAGCTAAAATTATTGATTTATTTATTTTTATATCAATTACTTGATATTACAATAAAATCTTATTTATCGAAATATCGGTTCATGCATGGTATTGGGTAAAAATTTATTAAAAATATTTAACTCCAGTAGAAGTATCTGTTCAAATTCATTATTAGCAGAATTATTCACACTTTAATATTTATAGACATGCATATTTCTATTTATAAATACGCGTACATACTTTTTTTAAATTAAATATGCACACTGATTTTATATCTATTTATTCTTTATTTATGTTTTTTATTATGTTTTTATTATATTTATTGCTTTTGTATTGTTAAATTTATTTTTAAATTTTATTTAAATCATGAGGGTATTTTTTATTCATTTCACTTTAATAAATTATATCTAAAACAATTCTTTTTAAATTGTATTATTATAATAAGGCAACCCGAATAATGTTTTGTTCATTTTAAATTACAATCTTCAAATTATATATTGTATATTATATATTATTGAATATATCATGGAAATAACTTAAACTTAAAACATCCCCTAAATAAATGTTGATATAGTCTAAATAGATATGCAAAAGAAAATATTTTGTAGAAAGTAAAATTAAATATACAATATCTGCTGACTTTATTTTAAAATTAATACATTTACTTTTGCCTCACTGTACTTGCTGTCTCCTATCTATCGACACTACATATAATCATATCATATATCATATTTAAATCTAATTCAATTATGCAAACTTTGCTCGCCTACACAGTGCTTTATTCACCAAGTAAGTTTCAAGTAGCTCCGCAATTTTCACCTATCTACATATAGATGTAGATGTATGTACATCCATTCACATTTGCATATATCCAGCGCTAATCAAATTATCCACAAAAACTTTTCCCCAACATTATTATAATGTGTCGCTGTCGCCATTTATCAAATTTCTTTACTTAACATGCAGACAAAAAAAAATTAAGAAAATAAAAAAAATGTTAACTTGTTTACATAAATACATGAAATCTACTTTTTGGCTAGTCCGTGTCGCCAGCCATGGAGATGCAGTCGCCGTTCGGAGTTTGTTTTGGGCTGGGCGCGTGATTTTTTAATGCAAAATCCGTGTAGCTGCTTGGCCAGGGGAGGGGGCGGGTAGGAGTGTGTTTTCTCCCGTAGGTTAACAAAAGGCCATGTACCGTTGCTTGTTTTTGCCATTAACAGCAATTACAAATGGCAAACAAAAACGCAAAATGGGCGGCCAACGCGCTGCCCGAACAAGGGCGAACTTTTAATTATTTAGAGGCGAACGCGAAAGTCGCACAGTTTTTCACACAACTCTGGTTGCAGTTGCCAGTTTTGGCCATGGCTCTGACTGCCCGCCCATCGCCCCTCGCCTCTTCCGCTGCAAAGGTAAATTCAATTACGCAGCTGCTGTCATTGTAGTTCGGTTTTTGTAATTACAAACAACTTCACCAAGTTGCAACTAATCAAATTACTCGACTGCCGACTGCCTCGCCCTGCCCCCTCACACTCCAGCTGAGCCTAAACAAATGCGCGGGGCCAAGCAATAAGCGATAACATATGCCAGGGATTTGGCACTGCTTTGCTCGCATGCTAAGGATTTTATCGTCTATCAGCGAGCGCGAGCCCAGAAATGGCTTTTGAAATTGTGCATCAATGCATGAAATGCGCCATGAAAGCATTTCAGATAAACTCGCGAAACTAACAAATAACCATGTGGAAAAGCCACGCGCAAAGAGCGAGAGAGATAGAGAGAGTGAGGCAGAGCATCTGTGTGTATGCTAAGTAAACAGTTTTGAAACATTTAGGCAGTTTAAGGGATATGCAGTCGATGCTGATGATGATGAGTTTTTATTTAGCTTGAAATAGCTTCAGACTCGGCTTACAACAGCAGCCGGCAGCCGGCAGCCAGGCAGCAGCTCCATAAGCAACAGCAGCAGGCAGAGGCAGCCTAGGCAACGGAGCAGCAGAAATTCCATGAGTATAAAGCACATTGCTGGAGCTGGAACAGCGCTCGCACTTGGAGCAACTGAGCACAACAGCAACTGAACGACACCCAGCAACAGCAGCAACAGCAGCATCTGATGAATCCCCTGACAGCAGTGCAAAGCTGAAAGTTGATTTAAAAACGTAAATTGCAGCATTACAAATGTTGTAGTTGCATTTTGCCTTGGGGCTGAACATATTCCAAGAAATAACAAAAAAAAAAAATATCAGCTGCAAGAAATCGAAAATTGACCTTAAGTCTGAATTTGATGAAGTTTTAGGGCATACGACGTGATTTACATTAATCAATGGGAAATAACAGTAAAAAGCATGCAAGGTGTTAATAGCTAAAAATGTTTAAGCTTTAACTGTGTTTACCAACTGCCTCTGCATTTCAATGAACCACAGCCGAATGAAGACGGATTTCGGGTATAAATATGGACTGCCAGCTGCAGTGGGTTATCAATCAGTCCTCAGCTACTTCCCACAGCAGCACCACCAACAAATCCTCAACATGTTCAAATACGTGAGTATAGCCAAAGGAATATCCCTGCAATCAGAAACTGAACTCCAATTATCACCAGGCCGTTGTCATCCTCGCCATCGTCGCCGCCGTCTCTGCCAAGCCTGGTCTGCTCCTGGGCAGTCCCTTGGCCTACAGTGCGCCAGTTGTGGCTGCTGCTCCTGCTGCAGTGGTTGCAGCTCCTGCTCCATACGTGACTGCCACCAGCAGCCAGGTCATCGCCCGCAACTACAATGGAATCGCCGCTGCCCCAGTGATCGCTGCTGCT
Organism: Drosophila navojoa; assembly: GCF_054131105.1. Lineage (NCBI taxonomy): Eukaryota > Metazoa > Arthropoda > Insecta > Diptera > Drosophilidae > Drosophila > Drosophila navojoa. Next base: position 16,548,028 of record NC_142892.1, read on the forward strand.
CCAGTTGCTGCTCCAGTCATTGCCAAGTACGCCGCTGCTCCATTGGCTGCTCCAGTCGCTGCTCCAGTTGCTGCTCCAGTCATTGCCAAGTACGCCGCTGCTCCATTGGCTGCTCCAGTTGCTGCTCCAGTCATCGCGAAATATGCTGCTGCTCCATTGGCTGCTCCTCTGGCCTACAGCTCACCTTTGACATACGCCGCTGCTGCTTCCCCTATTCTGTTTTAAGAATATTCTGGTTAAATTAAATAAACGAAAAGACTATTGAAATATATGTTGTTTCATATAGAAATCGAACATTTTGTGGGCATTTTGTAAGCTTCAATTATTATGTTACATAAGAAATGGCAAAAAGATCATTTTTATTCTATTGTCACTATTATTTAATAACTTAAATGAAAAGCTTGTCGTCAATAAAATATATTTAATGGTAAATACGAAGTGATTCACATATCAATAAAATTCTGAAATGAAGTGGAGAGCAAAATGTATGAATATGTATTTGCATTAAATGAGTTCATAGAAGAGTTTACGGAGCTCAAAGCTTTATTTCATAAGCTGAGATATGATTGCTAATTTATCCAAGTTTTGAGGAAACTCAGTGGCTCTAGATTGAGAAAAATAGTTTTCTTAATATGAATTAAATACTGCTAGAAGCTGTCGAGATTCATCGGCAACTCACTCTCCAACCACAAAAGGGGTCTTGCTATAAAAACTAAGCTGCTTAGTTTGAATAGGATATTATTTGTAGATTGAATTAAGCCACTTCGAAAGAGAATTGCAAAGTGAAGAGAATGAATGTCTCAAGAAGGCAATGCAGATGTAGTTACCCATGTATGTCTGCCTAGACTAACTCAAGATAATTGCTTCTATTAGCTGCTGAGCTGAACTATTACGATAGAGAGTGTAACATAATAATATTAAAAAACCAAGTTAATTACATTTTATGTTTATAATTTCATTTCATTTCATTTCGATCATCACAGTTGCATTGCTTAGAGTATAAAGCGAGCTGGGGCAGCATAGCCAAGGGGAGCACTGTAGGCCAAGGGAGCAGCGAATGGAGCCGCCACATACTTGGAGATCACTGGAGCAGGAGCAGCGGCAGCAAGGGGGGCAGCCAGAGGCGCACTCACATAGCTGGCGACCACAGGAGCAGCGGCTATTCCATTGTAATTGCGGGCGAACACCTGGCTACTGGAGGAGGTGACATACGGGGCGGGAGCAGCAATCAGTGGAGCACTGTAAGCCAGAGGCGCACCCAGCAGACCTGGCTTGGCAGCAGCGCACGCGATGATGGCAAAGATGACAACAGCCTGCAAAGAAGAAAAAGAAGAAGAAGAAGAAAAGTAAATATCATATTCATTTGAATCAAATGAAGTGAATATTCAACTTACGAATTTGAACATATTGAATGGATTTGATTTAGTTTCTTAGTCTGAAGAGAGCTAAAGGGTCTTTGATGCCCTGCAACAGTTCAAGCCGTGGTATTTATACCAAAAGAGGACTACGAGTTTGACCTTACAGCTGCATTTTGTCAATTCGTTGGCCCTACGACGTGTTATACATTAATCAATGGGAAACAGCAGAGCTGATAATGGCTACAAAATGTTAAACTTTAACTGTGTTTACCAACTGCCTCTGCATTTCAATGAACCACATGACTCACAGCCGAATGAAGACGGATTTTGGGTATAAATATCGACTGCCAGCTGCAGTGGGTTATCAATCAGTTCTCAGCTATCCCCAACAGCAGAACCACCAACACATCCTCAACATGTTCAAATACGTGAGTATAGCCAAAGGAATATCCCCGCAATCAGAAACTGAACTCCAATTATAACCAGGCCGTTGTCATCCTCGCCATCGTCGCCGCCGTCTCTGCCAAGCCTGGTCTGCTCCTGGGCAGTCCCTTGGCCTACAGTGCACCCGTTGTGGCTGCTGCTCCTGCTGCAGTGGTTGCAGCTCCTGCTCCTTACGTGACTGCCACCAGCAGCCAGGTGTTCGCCCGCAACTACAATGGAATCGCCGCTGCCCCAGTGATCGCTGCTGCTCCAGTTGCGGCTCCAGTCATTGCCAAGTACGCCGCTGCCCCATTGGCTGCTCCAGTCGCTGCTCCAGTTGCAGCTCCAGTCATTGCCAAGTACGCCGCTGCCCCATTGGCTGCTCCAGTTGCTGCTCCAGTCATCGCGAAATACGCTGCTGCTCCATTGGCTGCTCCTCTGGCTTATAGCAGTCCTCTGGCCTACAGCTCGCCTTTGGCTTATGCTGCCCGTGCTCCAGTTCTTTTGTAAGGACTCCTAATATGACTGCAAATAAAACTCTAAATGCTTAATAACTGAATCTGATTGATGGAATTCGAACTGCTGTGGGGCAGCTTAATTTGCTTTGGTATTGGAGTCACGTACTCAGGGGAAAACAATTGTTCGCAGCGTTGTCCAAATAATTGATGTCGAGTGTTTCGTGTGGCATTGATATTTCGCATGTATGTCAAGGTCTCAAAGGGCTGGCTAGCCAAGGTCCCCGCAGTTTAATGAACTCTGAAGCAAACGGTTAATTGGGAGACCAAATCATGAGTCAACTCGAAACCCTGTTTATGCAGATATAATTATGATTAGATTACAGATAGAATACTTATTACATTATTTATGAGTTTTATTTTCTTTCTTATGCTTTAATACATAAAAATTTAGCAAATTTTAATTATTAGAAATGCTTAACTAAGCAACGTAACTACGTTAATTCAAAAATATGTATCATATATGATCATTAAATAAATAAATATTTTAAAACTTGTAATGCTAAGCGATTGTATGCCTTATATGATGTTAAATCGTTTTAACATTATTTAAAGGTTACATTACCAATTTTTATTCTTTTTTGCCAAATAGAATTTATTTTCCTTACGTACATAGCATTTTTACGACTTTGTAGTAAATTGCAAATTTGTAATATTCTGTTATATAGCTTTAGTTTTTTGTTAAGTGTATGAGAAAAATTCTCGTTCTATAATAAATTTATTTATTTATGCAATATAAGCATTATTCAAATAGAATATCTTATCGATATGTCGGCTCATGCATAGTATTGGGTAATATTCGTTGAGTGAGATGTTAGTTAGCAAGAGAAAGAAGGGCAACAAGGCAGGAGTACGCTGCACTCCACCAAATTATCTAATCTGCAGAAATGTCCGACAAATCCATAAATGCAATCTACTTAAATGAGCACGCCAAAGATTCTTCTTAACAAAATTGTCACTGTAAGATTCAATTGAGCATTCCATATAAAAAATTGCAATTTTATTTAAGCGTTATTTATTAACATATTCCAAACAAGTCATTTCTTCATTTTACAAAAGAACTGGAGCACGGGCAGCATAAGCCAAAGGCGAGCTGTAGGCCAGAGGACTGCTATAAGCCAGAGGAGCAGCCAATGGAGCAGCAGCGTATTTCGCAATGACGGGAGCAGCAACTGGAGCAGCCAATGGGGCAGCCAAAGGAGCAGCGGCGTACTTGGCAATGACTGGAGCAGCAACTGGAGCAGCAGCGACCACTGGGGCAGCGGCGATTCCATTGTAGTTGCGGGCGAACACCTGGCTGCTGGTGGCAGTCACGTAAGGAGCAGGAGCTGCAACCACTGCAGCAGGAGCAGCAGCCACAACTGGTGCACTGTAGGCCAAGGGACTGCCCAGGAGCAGACCAGGCTTGGCAGAGACGGCGGCGACGATGGCGAGGATGACAACGGCCTGGTGATAATTGGAGATCAGTTTCTTATTGCAGGGATATTCCTTTGGCTATACTCACGTATTTGAACATTTTGAGGATTTGTTGGTGGTGCTGCTGTGGGAGTAGGTGAGGACTGATTGATAACCCACTGCAGCTGGCGTCGATATTTATACCCAAAATTAGTCTTCATTCGGCTGTGAGTCATGTGGTTCATTGAAATGCGGAGGCAGTTGGTAAACACAGTTAAAGTTTAACATTTTGTAGCCATTATCAGCTCTGCTGTTTCCCATTGATTAATGTATAACACGTCGTAGGGCCAACGAATTGACAAAATGCAGCTGTAAGGTCAAACTCGTAGTCCTCTGTTGGTATAAATACCTCGGCTCGAACTGTTGCAGGGCATCAAAGACCTTCTAGCTCTCTTCAGACTAAGAAACTAAATCAAATCCATTCAATATGTTCAAATTCGTAAGTTGAATATTCACTTCATTTGATTCAAATGAATATGATATTTACTTTTCTTTTTCTTCTTCTTCATTGCAGGCTGTTGTCATCTTTGCCATCATCGCGTGCGCTGCTGCCAAGCCAGGTCTGCTGGGTGCGCCTCTGGCTTACAGTGCTCCACTGATTGCTGCTCCCGCCCCGTATGTCACCTCCTCCAGTAGCCAGGTGTTCCCCCGCAATTACAATGGAATAGCCGCTGCTCCTGTGGTCGCCAGCTATGTGAGTGCGCCTCTGGCTGCCCCCCTTGCTGCCGCTGCTCCTGCTCCAGTGATCTCCAAGTATGTGGCGGCTCCATTCGCTGCTCCCCTGGCCTACAGTGCTCCCCTTGGCTATGCTGCCCCAGCACCCCTCTTACTCTAAGTAATGCAACTGTGATGATCGAAATGAAATGAAATGAAATATAAACATAAAATGTAATTAATTTGGTTTTTTAATATTATTATGTTACATTCTTTATCGTAATAGTTCAGCTCAGCAGCTAATAGAAGCAATTATCTTGAGTTAGTCTAGGCAGACTTATACATGGGTAACTACATCTGCATTGCCCTCTTGAGAGCTTCATTCTCTGCACTTTGCAATGCTCTTTCGAAGGGGTTTAATCCAATCTACAAATAATATAATATTTAAACTAAGCAGTTTAGTTTTTATAGCAAGACTTCCTTATTGGGTGGAGAATGAGTTGGCGATGAGTCTCAAGAATTTCAACAAGGAGTAAATTATCAAAATATATATAATTTTATATTTTCTTAATATACAGCCATTGAGCTTCGTCAAAACTTGGATAACTTGGCAATCATATATCAGCTTTGAGCTCCGTAACCTCTTCTATGAACTCATTTAATGCAAATACATATTCACTCGTTTTGCTCCCACTACATTTCAGAGTTTCATTAATATGTGAATCACTTCGTATTTACCATTAATATATTTTATTAATGACAAGCTCCACTTTTCATTCAAGTATTTATTATATAGCCACGATAATGAAATTGACGATAAAATAGAGATGACCTTTTTGCCATTTCAAATTTAACATATCAACTGAAGCTTGCGAAATGCCCACAAAATGTTCGATTTCTATATGAAACAACATATATTTCAATAGTCTTTTCGTTTATTTAATTTAACCGGAATATTCTTAAAACAGAATAGGGGAAGCAGCAGCGGCATATGTCAAAGGTGAGCTGTAGGCCAGAGGAGCAGCCAATGGAGCAGCAGCATACTTGGCAATGATTGGCGCAGCAACTGGAGCAGCCAATGGGGCAGCGGCGTACTTGGCAATGACTGGAGCCGCAACTGGAGCAGCAGCGATCACTGGGGCAGCGGCGATTCCATTGTAGTTGCGGGCAAACACCTGGCTGCTGGTGGCAGTCACGTAAGGAGCAGGAGCTGCAACCACTGCAGCAGGAGCAGCAGCCACAACTGGTGCACTGTAGGCCAAGGGACTGCCCAGGAGCAGACCAGGCTTGGCAGAGACGGCGGCGACGATGGCGAGAATGACAACGGCCTGGTTATAATTTGAGTTTAGTTTCTGATTGCAGGGATATTCCTTTAGTAATACTTACGTATTTGAACATGTTGAGGATTTGTTGGTGGTGCTGCTGTTGGGAGTAGCTGAGAACTGATTGATAACCCACTGCAGCTGGCAGTCCATATTTATACCCGAAATCCGTCTTCATTCGGCTGCGATTCGTGGGGTTCATTGAAATGCAAGGGCAGTTGGTGGACATAGTTAAAGTTTTACATTTCGTACTCTTCATCGCGTGGCTCTTTGTGTTATTTCCCACTGATTAATGTATAACACGTCGTGAGACTTAAAATGCGAAAAATGCAGCTATAAGGTCAATGTTGAGTTCCTTTCAGTTGATCTACGAATATTTGTTTCCATTTCTTTTTTATGTTTTTTATTTTTTTAACTGCACACATTTATATTGATTATTAGTTCTGATGCTACTGCAGCTGCAATGCCTGCATCTTGAGTTAAACACTCGCATATATTTCAAGAACTTTCGATATGATGTAACATGCTGAGTATACATATATAAAAAACATATATGTAATCTTTGGATTTATGTCAACTTTGCGTATTTCTGTGCGTCCATTGCTTATTCTAATTGGAATTGCGGCTCGGCCATAAACAAAAGGTCCGTAACGGCAACGACCGTTGGCCGATTGGATTGCATGTCACGTAGGCCACGTTAAAAATATTGTCAACACTGGCGAAGCGACGCGTGACATTAAAGTGTCCAAAAGCAACTTTGAATTTGTTTTGAAAAAAGACATGCAATTATGTCAAGGTCATGGGGAAATGCACAGTAAACCGTTAACTGCGGGACAAAGCTCGAATTTAATTATAATAAGTAAAGTGTATTTGGAAAATGCAAAAATAAGTCAAAGGTTAAAATAATTCAGTTGGTTATTTAAACTAAGATTTTGTTTAGTTTATATATAATTAAATTGTTCGATTTAATTTTTTTTTTTTTTCAATATTAAAAATATAAAATATGCAAAATGATTATTATATGTTTCTTTAATGTATAATATATATAATAAAACCCTTTAAAAAAGAAAATAAATATATAAAAAAAATATATAAAAATATAACTAAAAATTATAAAAGAACTAAATAATAATAATAAAATAAAAATAATAAGATATTGATAATATAATAAAAGTTTCTTAAATTTACTGCTTATTCTTATTTCTTTCTTCTTAAATAAATCATTTAACAGAACAAAATCTCTAAGAATTAATCAGTTAATAATTATTCAGTTAAAACCATAATTTATAAAATATACTACAAATAAATATTTAGCAAGCAGAACATTAAAATAAACAAAAATAATTAAATAATATAAATATGCATTTGTATATGATCTACAGCAGCGATAATATATGTTGTCCCTTTAATTGAATATATAATGTAATACATCATTTTTCTATTATTATTATTATTGTTTTTATTTTATTTTATTTTATTTTTATTATTGTTTTTTTTTTTTTCGCAGAAAATTAAAGAAAGCCTAAGAAGTATTTTTTCGAAGGCCTATATAATTTAATAATATAATTACATAAGACTTTTAGAACTTATCCATTAAATATTTTTCACAGTAACCAAACTGATAAAAAATAAAAAAATAATCTTTTTATATAATTTTTGTTATAGTTATTTATTTACTTATATACCTTTTTACATAGAATCACAGAATACATTTTGTTTAACCCAGAAGTGGCGCTGGAGCAGCAGCATAGCTCAGCGGTGCCAAAGGAGCAGCGGCGTATCTGGAGTACAGCGGAGCTGCCAGGGGAGCGGCAATTGGTGCAGCCAGGGGAGCAGCTGCGTACTTGGCGATCAGAGGTGCAGCCAGGGGAGCAGCAGCATACCTGGAGTAGAGTGGTGCAGCCAGAGGTGCGGCGAGAGGTGCAGCCAAAGGAGCAGCTGCGTACCTGGGAATCAAAGGAGCAGCCAGAGGAGCAGCCAGGGGAGCAGCGATGGGCGCTGCTAAAGGAGCAGCAAGAGGTGCCACAGCCCTGGCAACTGGAGCGACTGGAGCGACTGGAACCTGGGCAATCAGGGGAGCGGTGGCAATGCCATTGAAGTTCCTGGCCACCACTTGGCTGCTGGTCGCAGTTACTACAGGCGCAGGTGCAGCCAGGAGCGCGGCTGGAGCAGCCAGAGGTGCGTGCAGCAGACCTGGTTTGCCGGCGGCGCAGGCAATGAGAGCGCAGAGGACAGCGGCCTGGGGAAAGCATAGAAGGACATGTGGAATGAGCGACAGGAGCAGGACAACATCAATTGCAGACAACTTACGTATTTGAACATGTTGAGGGATTTCTGATTGGTTTTTGGAGTTGCCACTTGAAGAGCGAAACTGTGTTTGATGACTTGCCTTCGTTTTCGATTTATTTTTATAGCAAATCAAAACGCACGTGACGGACGCGCAATAGAAAGAGAAAAACAAAATGAAGAAGTCCAAATAGAAGAAGACAGAAAAAAAAAAAACAAAAAACGTCTAAATTAGCATGCAGAGCGCGCAGGCAAAGTAAAGCAAAGCCAAGCAGCCGAAACGCAGACGCACCTGGGCCAACTGTAACGGTAATTGTACGGGGGCGTTGGCTAATATTGCAATTTGATTTGATTTTCAAGTGCATACGCCGCAAACTGCAAGTGATCGGTGAAACTTTTGTTGCATTAGCAGGACAGGTGATTGGTAGGCTTGTGGAATTGTGGAGCAGAATAAATTGGCAATAATTATTTCTTTTTTATTTCTAGTTTCATATATCTAATACAGCAATTCTTTATTTATCTCTATCTCTCTCTCTTTCTCTCTCTCCCTCTCTCTCCGTAGATTGTCATCTTTGCCTCTGTTTTTCTATTTGTTGCTTTCACTTTCATCTGTCTCTGTTTACTTTATTTGTATTTTCGTGTCCTTTTTCTGTCTCTCAAGTTCCATTTCTCTTTCTCGCTCTCTCTTTTTTTCGATCATTAACTTTCGCTCTGTTCCTCTATTTGATACTTTTTGCATCAGCTATCTCTTTTTGCTTTATTTCCTCTTTCAGTGTCCGCTCTCTTTACATCAATCTATTACTATCTCTCATGTTCCAGTTGTCCTAATCCTTTAATTTTCAGCCTGTCTTTCTCTTTCTCTCCTACTCCTTCTCTCTTCTTGTTGTGATAATATGTTTGGCTTCTTCTTTCTCTCGATCATTTACTTTCTGATAAGAAATATATAAACTTTCGCCCTCAATTTTTATATCTCATTAGCATTTTTGCTCTGTCTTTCTCTTTCTCTCTCTCTCTCTCTCTCTCTCTCTCTCCCTCTCTCTCTCTCTCTCAATCTCTTTCTGTGTCCTACCATTTCTCTCTCAATTGTCCTCTATATCTTTCTCGCTCCCAATCACATAATTTTAATATACCCTTTACTTCCGCTGCTTGTTGCCGGGTCCCTGTCATTCTCTCTCTCTAACTTTTGTTCTTTTTGCCCATATAGCTTTTAATTTATTTATGGCATTTAATCAATAGGTTCACTAAACCCTAAAATACAATTGAATTGCATCAGCCTTGACCTGATAAAAATGTGTTCAACCTAATGAAACCAATTTTGTGTCAACAAGCTAAAATGTTCACTGCTCGTTTGTTTACACACACACACATACATACATTTGTACATATATTTATTTTCGTGTATTTTTGTGTGTGTGTATTTGCTGACCCGTACTGTGTGGGCGAGCAAATCATTTGAAGTTCGCTGTGAACGTGCTCAAAATGTATAATTGGTCGAATTTCTCCGAACCACCTGGAGCTGAATTGTGCTTTAAGTGTTTAGCATTTAGTTATAAAATATTGCTAAAATAAATAAAAAGAACCTATGCGAGGAAAAGGTATCTGTAGCTGAATTAGGGAAATAACATTTATATGACAAACGAATGTTTTTATTGAGATTTATTTATGTGACATAAAATATTACTTAGTATTTACGTCAAGAATTACAGTTCTTATTGCTAGCTTTAGCACACCTTTAAGATGCTTTGCAAGCACACACACACACACACACACACACACACACACAATTCACCTTCGCCTTGGCATGAAAAGAGAGGGCGCTTGTGGGGGAAATCCAGTTATGCCCTCGTCTGCTGCTTTGATCGTTTGCTCGGCTTAGCTTAGAACGTCGGTTTATAGGAAATGACATGCAGAAAAATAATAGATAGAAAAAAAATATATATATATAAATAAAATGCTGGAGTCTTTATTATGTGTTCACTGTCAGACGACAGTGTCTGAGAAGTGCTTAGCCGACAGAAGCTCATCGCATTTGCCTCAAGTCGCAAGGACTCAAAGTTGACTCGAGGCAGCAAATGCGGCCGCACATAGATTTTTCTGATAAATAGATTTTATAGCTAATATCTTAGCTATTACATGAGGAGTATTTTTAAAATAAAAATAAAAATATAAAAAAATATACATAGTGAATTATTAATAAGTTTTAAATTTATTGCTACAAAAATATAAATAAAATATAAAATACTATTATTACAACTGCAATGTGTATTAAATCAAATTACTATAAATAAAATTAATATGTATTAATTAAAAATAAAATAAGCAATTGAATAGAAATTAATAATTGTTATAAATTTATTTTAATAAACAAATATGATTATTGAAATTTAAAAAATATTCAATTTAATTTTAGTTTATTGGAATTAAAGATTATATTGAATTAAAGTTATATTTATATTAATCTTAATATAGAATATTACAAAAAAAAAAAATAATAATAATAATAAAAAATAAAGAAATAAATAAAAAATTATATCTATAAACAAAAAGAAAATATAAAATTATTATAAAAATTAATTAATTTTATGTTTTTAATAAAATAAATAATTTGCAACAAAAACATATACAGTAGATACAATTTTAATAAAATAAAAAATTTTATATGCCATAATTTAATATATTAAAACAAACACAAAAATAAATAAATAAATAAAGTAAATTTTGTTTTGCTTTGGCTTTGAATGGTGAAAAAATCTAGGTTTCGATTCTGATTTATTTCAAAGTTTGTATTTAATATATATCATAAAATTCACAAGTTTCCCAATCAATTTAATTTCACGCACTTTGATTTTCATACAAATTTTGTATAATTAGCTGCGGCAATCGAAATTGGCTGCCCTTCGGGTTTTCGGCCACAGAGCGGGAGGCCCTCAAAGACGTTGGCTGGAGCCAAGCAGCGGCTCAGCTGGCAATTATAATGCCCGCACTTATAATGGGCAACGTGCTGGACGCTGGGCGCATTTTAAGTAGCCACGGCAGCAGCTCCATGAGTGCGCCGGCCAGGCGCGTATAAATATGCGCTGCATGGCCCCAGTTTGACATCAGTTAGCTTTTCGCTTTCAAGCCATCAAATCACACCCAACCAAACACAAATCAATTCAACATGTTCAAATACGTTAGTTTTCTGCACCTCTTGGATGCTCTGATGGGGTCTTTCAACTAATCCTTTCTCTACCTTCCACAGGCCGTCGTCATCTGCGCTCTGATCGCCTGCGCTGCCGCCAAGCCGGGTCTCTTGCACGCTGCACCCCTGCTGGCTCCCGCGCCCGTTCTGGCTGCACCTGCTCCAGTGGTCACGGCTGCCAGCAGCCAAGTGGTGGCCCGGACCTTCAATGGCATCGCAGCTGCTCCCGTGATTGCAGCTCCAGTTCCAGTCGCGCCAGTTGCTCCAGTTGTTCGCGCCGTGGCACCAGTTGCTGCTCCACTGGCTGCTCCAGTTTTCCGACCAGTCGCTGCCCCATTGGCCACTCCGTTCGCCGCTCCCCTCATCAGGACAGTCTCACCGTACGCCGCTCCATTGGCTGCTCCACTTGCGGCGCCCTATGCGGCACCTGTGTTTGCCAAGTACACAGCTCCATTGGCTTATGGAGCAGCCCCACTTGGCTATGCCGCAGCTCCCGCATTGTGGTAGAGCAGCCAGCGCCCAGCAAGGATTAACAACTCATATAGGTGTATGTGTGTGTGCTCGCATCCTCAATGACTGATAGCCTTTAATAAAAATCGTTCAACTTCGTATAAAAAGAAAGAAAATCGCTGCTTCTCCATTGTTTGTCTAGACCCCAGGGCTGGCCAATTTTCGGTGCTTTATGGCTGGCCATAACAGCTTTATAATTGCAACACTGGAAAATTATTGGCAGCGAAGAGAGTTACACGAATATGAAGTGTGGCAAGGCTGTATTTCCTAGGGGAGATTGAGACGTAGAGGCATTCAGAGCATTCTTTTAGATCTACTTTGAATAGTTAATGGATATAATAGAATAATCGACTGTAATTTGATTTACATTTATTTTATTGTCAGCTAACAATTTAATAAGAATTTTCTCATATTTGTGGCATTTTATAAATTCATTCACTCTACAAAATTAATTAAGTAATTAATATTATACATTTTATTTTATTTTTAAATTTATTATTACTAGTTTCAACTTTTGATTTTATTTATAATTTTTTAATTTTATTTTTTACCATTTTATTTTTATTTTATTTTTTATTAAGATTATTAATAGTTCTATCTTTAGCTCAAGATTCCAAAAACAGTAAGTTGTTTAGTATTTTATAAGCTTCAAAAGTATTAAAAACTCTGGGAACAATTCTATGGTTTATTTTTAGCTGTTGGCAACAGATATAATATTCGTTTATATAAATATATATATAATATATATAATATAAATAAAATAAAATATAAATATTAAATAATTCAATATTATTATATGTTTAATCATTATCAATATTAATTCATTTAATTTTTTTTATGCCGAAAATCGATACGATATTAATATTTTTGATATTTTTATTTATTTATGTTTTTTCTGTATAACAATTAATTAAGTATTTTATTCGGCAATTATTAAACTTAAGTTTTGCAGTGTATACAAAGTGCTGAAGATGAATTGCTTCGTTTTCTTTCTCAATGTTTTTTTTCGGTTTGCCTCCCATATAGGTAGAGCGGTTGGCCGAGTCAATCGTTTGTGGCGCAATGCTTTTATTCAGGTCATTTGTGTTCCATTGTCCTACGTCTTTCACTTGCGTCCATCTAAAACGAATTATGGCACATGTCCCTGTTCCCTCGTGTGTGAATGTGTGTGTGTGTGTGTGCTGGAGGTCAGTTCGTGCACTGGACCTCGACTTGAGCTGACTGCAGTGCTGGCCGGAGTTCAGGTTCATGTCGTTTCTCATGCGCTTTTCCCTCATATTTGCCATTCATTTGGCTTTGGCAAACAAAAGACGAGCGAACGGACGAGAACCAATAAATGTTCGAATTATTTCATTCGATTTCTCTTCTGTGGGCTTTAAGACTTTAAGGAATGAGGGCTCTCTCTATGTGTGTGTGTGTGAGTGTGTGTGTGGGCTGCATCAACTAACTAATGCAAAGTTGAAAGCGAAAACTTAAACGGCAAAGATAAGCGGCACACGCTTGCCATATACCAACCGCTCACCTCTCCCCCCTTGCCAACCCCTCCTAACAACTCCGTAGCCCTTTCCCCTTGGTCGATTCTCAACAGCAGCGCAAACGCAGCAAAGTTTATCCTCAATTAAACTTTTTGTTGTTGCGTAAAATTGCGCCAGAGTTCAGTTTGTCTGCTGTGAGGGGAGTCGATATGAATGTGAGTGTGTGTGTGTGTGTGTGCGATAGGCCATACGTCAGAGGCACATGTAGCTATATGCCCATCTCATTCACACTCTCACTCATTCGCTCTCTCTCTCTCTCTCTCTCTCTCTGTCTTCATTCGAATGGCAGCCTCATCTTCATTTGTTGGCTTAACTTTTAACTCCACTTGCCTTAATTTTCATTCACATTATTCTTGTTTTTGTTGTGCTCGGCACATTTTTGGTAATTTCCGCCTTTGGCAAGTGCTCGACACAAGAAATTCTATGAACTTTACGTATTTCATCTGAAAATCCAGCCCAGCCCAGCCCAGCCCAGCACAGCTCAGGCCCTCGTTCACTCTTTGGCACATTTCATTAGCTTTCTTCAAATGCGTTCTTCTTCTTCTCTCTTTCTAATTTATTGCATCATTGCGCTGCCGACTCTTTCCCATTTGGTAATTGATTTTACATCGACTTCTTGTGCAAACTTTTAATGCACATTCACGTGTAATTAGAAAGGCTTTTCCAAAGAATTCCAGTTTGCATTTTCCATATAGCATGCGAATTCCTGGGCAACTTTGTTTTCAATTTGGCCCCTAAGTTGCAGTATATAAGAAATAAATATTGTTTTAGCGAACTGTTGTTTGATATCTATTTCCATGCGTGGCAAAATTTTCATAGCAAACACTTGGCACTCGACAGCTGAAGATTTGCCAGGCAAGCGAACAGTCAGCATGACGGCTCTCGTTGCGGTTGCCACCTCACTTTTTGGCTAAGTGGTGCTGGTGGTAGTGGCTTTCAGCCATTCAGCTAAAACACCGCTGCGAAAATCCAACAGCAGCTTCTGCCTGCTGCCTGCTGGCTTCTGGCTTTTCATATGGGTAGGAGAAGGAGCCTGGCACGGTGCTCGGTACACCGACTACGTGATTTGTTTGCCAGAGCAATTTACATGTCCGGGCATGGTGGAGATGTATAGATGACAACAACATATCCCATCTCCCTCTCTCTCTTTCTCTCACACACTCTCTCTGCTGGTAGCACTTTGACATTTGGCACCCGCCGCCAAGGATTTCGCAATGGAGGCAAAAAATTGAATGCGTGTAAAGCGCGCGAGCTTCGACAATTGGAAGCGAAAACAAAAACCGCATTGCCCCAACAAAAATGTGAATGGACGGCGATGGCGGAAAAACGCACAAAGCGTAATTTGAGCTGGCAACGCCGCCAGGTGGCGCTGCAAAACTTAATCACCTAATGCAGAGCGATGCGCGTTAAGCGTCTAAATAATGAGCAGACGTCGAATGGAAAATGGCAAACGCTTTGCCAATTTGCATAGCCAGCTAAATGCAATTGACAGACGGGCGAAGCGTGCGACGGGTCGGAGGCGGGGGCGTAGTCACAGCCACAGTGATGGGGCTTAACAATGCTGGCAGCCCGACTGCGCATATATATTGGAAGGAAAAGAGAAATATATTGGCGGAGGCGCCTTATTTAAATGAAACAAAAAGCGTGTCGGGCGTGTCTGCATCGTTGCCCGTCAATTGACATAAGCTGGGAATTTGCACGCTAAGCCATTTCATTGGGGGATTGATTTTGCTCCACGCATATGCCGCATGTGTCAAAGGTGCCAAGAAATGCCAACTGCATTTGCGAATCTCTCGCACCGAACCAATCCTTGCCTGGCAGACCCAGGCTACAAGCCACCAAAAAATAAAAGAGAGAGAGAGACACGAAAAAAAAATAATAAAATAAGAGAAAAATTGAAAAGGAGAAAGTTTTTGTCGAAGTTTGTTTTGCCAGGCTCTGGGCTGAAGGGTTGCCCTGGCTTGGCCCACATGTGGCAGCAGTATGTGAGTGTGTGTGCGTGTGTGTGTGCCTTCTATTTGCTGACACAGCTCCGATCCGCATTTAGTTGCGAAAGCGAAAAATAATTAATTAAGAAGTGCAAATCATAGCAGAATTATGCGGGCTGTCAAATTAAAACTAAAAGTAAACGCCAGCAGCAGACGCCCGGAAATAACCAGACATCGCTTAAAGATACACAAAAGGCTTGAATCATCCTCACGCACACACACACACACACACAGGGCTGCTGCTGAAGGGGAGCTGGAGCTGGCAACTCCTGCCAGGAAATTGCCAGAAATTCAACTTAGCTCCTGACATAGCAATTAGCACTTTCCCCTTTTTTTCTGTTCAGGGCAGCAGGAAAATTTTAGGTTGAGCCTGTTTCTAATGCTGAGACAACATGTATATAAAATATCTATCTAAATTACATATGGCTGCTTTTTGAACTATCAATTACAGCTAATCTCTGGCAATTAGTTGTCTGCTCAATGTCAGCACCGATAGCGAGCGCAATTACCTGTGCCGTTACCTGCGCTTGGCTGTCCCTGCTGCCTGCTTTTTGACATCTTCAAAGTTGGAAGCAAACAATTTACGATCTGACGACATGCTCGAGCCCACGAGCTCTTTGAAAACTCTCTGCCATGTGCAATTGTAGCTGCCGCGGCTATTTGAAAGCCCCAACTCGAATCGAGTTCTCTGGCTGCTCGAGAGCATCGCTGGGCTGGCTCCGACTCGCTCTGGTCGTCGTCGTCGTTGTCGTCGACAGGCAGAACTCAAAACACCAGAGGCCTTTATACAAGCACAACTTGCCGTCGCTCTATCTGTCTGTGTATTTAAACTTTTGTAATAATCTACAGCAAATGCGCAGCATCAGCGTCTTCACCTGACCCTCCCCGCGGCCCCTTGCACCCGACTCGCACTTGGGGTCCACAACAAGCAAAGTTCCGGGGCGCCATTTTGCTTTTACTATTTGTTTTTGCGACTTCTGTTGACGTTGTCTCCAGTCTTTCACCTCTCACTGCCAGTTTCCCATTTCTATCTCCACTCTGCCTCTCTCTCCTTCTCTCTCTCTCTGTCTTGCTCGCTTGCTGCTGCCCGCGGCACACAAACTTTACCTTTGCCCAAATTTCATTTATAAACATTGCGAAGCGAGGGACTGCAAATTGAGTGTTTAATTGCAATGAAGTTGCATTTGGCAATTCGCTGTCTGCGGCACAACATATGCACCCAGGCAGCGCCAGCCACCGGATGCTCGAATCAGATTAGCTGTTGCACGGCAACTGCTTGAAAACTTTCGAATTGTTACCCATCCGCTGCAATTGCAATAGACTGGCCAGAGCAGCTCTGAAGCATTTGATTGGTGTCTTTATTTTCTTTGCTTGAACTAAGTTGGAGTTGGAGTGTCCGAATTATAGTGCATTGCATTCAAATGCTCATTTACTTTGAATTTATTTATTTATTCATTTATTTACTTACGCATTACTTTATTTATTTCTTCATTTGTTTACTTACTTTTTTATTTTTTCATTTAATTTTTTTTTTTATTTATTTTTTGTTTATTTACTTCTTCATTTTTTTACTTTTTATTTATTTATTTTATTTCTAATTGTTTATTTTTTATTAATTTATTTATTTATATTCATTGAATTATTTATTTGGTTTTTTTTTTTTTACATTATTTATTTATATTTCATTTTTTTCTTTTATTATTTCTTTTTTCTTTTATTTATATATTTATTTACTTATTTATTTATTTATTTAGTTAGTTATTAATTAATTAATTAATTTATTTATTTGTTTATTTATTTTTCTATTTATTTTGTATTTTATTAATTTATTTAACTTTTTATTTATCATTTTATTTATTTTATTTTTTATCTATCTACTTTTTTTTTTTTTTTAATTTTTCCTAACTAACCTTTTAATTTATTTATGCTTATACATTAGATCTTTTTATTTATGTTATGTTTACTTTTAGTTTAATTTATTCAATACAAAAAATAAAAATAAACATACATTTTATTTGAGTGCATTTTCTATATATACATTTTACTTCTGAGATACCTAAAAACTCTTATACAAAATATCTGTATTTTATATGTATAATGGATGCTATTATATAGAACTTTCCTTGGCAATTTCCTCAGTGAAATCTCTTACTTTTACTTTTAGCCAAGAAGCACAACACACTCTAAATATTAAGTGTAAGCCAGTCAGATGTCACTTTTAATGGCTAGGCCAGACTCGCACGCTCTCGACGCTTGTGTAATCTGTCACCTCAGCGTAACTCTCCTGTGATCTCTGAGGCTGCTATTTTTGTTTTCCTTTTTTTTCCTCTGGTTTATTATTTTGCTGGGGTCTTTGATTGCCAAGGCAGGGTGGCAGGCACTCGTCGAGTCTGTGGGAGCCAATCATTTCGTTTGCGTTTTCATGACGCAGAGCGTCAAAAGTAATTTGCATTTAGCAAATATTTGCTGGCAACCAAGCCGCCAACTCGACTCAGCTCAGCTCAACTCAACTCAGCTCAACTCAACTCAGCGGGCCTCCCTCCAAGCAGAGCCTAACATCAAAGCCTCGCGCCGCGATGCGTGTCAAAGGCGTTGGCATAGCTTTAAATGTAGCTCGCTTACTGTAGCAGGCAGCCAGGCAGTCGGACTGCCAGTGTGACTGTCGGTCCTTTGCAATTTGCAGCATTTGTCAAAATATTCAGCCAACAATTTTATTTACCTATTTTTTTTTTTGTATTTTTCTGTTGGTTGAGTGGCGCCCTCTGGCGGTCGTGGACGCGTCACTTGACGACGTGCCGCAAATGAGTTCCAACACGGGCGTTGCGTCGTCATCGCTCGCGGCCTCGACGTTGGTCTGAGCTAATTTTTTGATGGATTCGCTGCGCTTTTATGCTGTCTACTACACATATACAGATAGACAGATATACAGATAGACAAATATACATACATTTACCGCCTCGGCTCACTTTAAAGCGATGCTTCTCACGGCTCGGCTGGTCTGCTCTCGGCATGGGCTGTAAACAAGTTTAGCTGGCGCTCTAAACTCCAATTGAACGACTGCTCTGCTGGGAGCCATTGTTTAGTGAGGGCAACTTTTGTGTGATTTTTAAGTCATCAATGGGGCAGCTGCAGTTGCAACTTTGCCGCACCTAACAAAGTGCAAAGCTATGCCAGTTGTCGTTGTTCTTCGTGTTGTTGTTGTTGCACTTGCCGTTTGTTTGTGTTGAATTTTTCAAATCGTCCACCGAACAAGCATTTGGTAAAGCTGCTGCTGCTCTGCTGCTGCTGGCGCAGTTGCTGCTGCTGCCTTTTCTCTACGCTTCCGTGCATTTTGTTGCACTTTAGGTGCAGAGGTGAATGAGCGAGGGTTGCTCTATATGTTGGCGTAATATAGAAAGGTAAATCTAATGCTTATTGTGTTTTTCAACTGTAAAAAAGACTGGGTTTTATATATAACACAATTTGAGTGAAATGTGATCTTAACATTTAATTTAATTGTTTTTATTTATTATTTATTTTAATTTTATTATTTGTAATATTTAATTTGTAATTTAATTTGAATTTTCTTTAATTTATAATTATTTATTAAATAACTTTTCATTTTAATTATTATCTTAGCTTTAATTTTATATTTATTATATTAATCAATATTTTTTTTTTTTTATAAATTTATAAATTATTTTTATTTTTGTACATATTTTTTCATACAATTTATTTTTATTTAATTTCTTATCAACTGAGTGTAGTTTTGTATTTTTATATAAATATTTTCTCACTTTGTTTTAGTTTTTTTTGTTAGGAATTTATATCATTTTGGTTTAAGTTTCATATATTTTATAAAATATTTTCTTACCCAATTAATTTTTTATATATTTGTTTTACATATTTCTATTCTTTTAATTTTGTTTATTTTTCACATCATAGTTGCTTGATTTCTTTGTATTCAATAATTTTGGAATTTAATTATTATTATTATTATTATTAAAATTTTTTGTTTATATTTTTAATATTATTATTATTATTTTTTTCAAAATTGTCAGAAATTATTTATAGTTCAGCCTGCGTACCCCCTATACTATTTAAAATTATTATTTTATTTAAGGTTCGAGCTGGCAATAGTCGTTTGTAGTTTAGTATCTTGCCAATAGACTAATTTTGCATTTTCACATGCATCATTTCCCATACATTCCCATTCAATAACTTCTCAGACAGCCCTCGCGTGCCCACTCAGTGCACCTTTTTTGCTTCGCTTTTTAGTGCACTGAGAGCTGGGTGTAAGGGCCAAAGCTCTTTGTTTTGCTTTTGACGATGGCTGTTGCCGCCTGCCGATTGCCGCCTGCATTTGTTGGCTGCGACGTGTTCAATAACAATTGTGTTGCATACTTTAGTGCGTTCGGGGCATGGCATTAAATTTTAAAGGAACGTCGCGTCTCTTTGCTACAGCTGCACTGGCTTCTGGTTCTGTTGCTGCTGCTGCTGCTGCTGCTGCAGCTGGTGCTGGTGCGGCCGGCGCGTCAAACAGTTTGCTGCAAATCAATTACAAACTAAGAACTTTGCCAGCGCTAATTGCAAGGAGTTTTTCCCTTTGGCCGGACTTTTGCGTCAGGCACTTTGTTGACTTTGTGCAGGCAGCCAAAAACGTAGAGAATGAAAATAAAAATAAGTTGTAGTTAGTTGAACGGCAAAGACGTCCATCCGTCCATCCATGCGTCCGTCCGTCCGTCCGTTCGTTCGTTCGGCTGCTTTGTGACTTGGCCCAAAATCTTGGGGATTTATCATGGAGCGCTTTGTAAGGCTTTTTCAGAGTAGACGCTCTATGACTGGTGCGGGGCCACGTCTGCATTGCGCACTTCTCGCTGCAGTCGAAATTAATGTTCTAGCCTTTTAATTACACGACAAATAAGCAAACAGCCGAAAAGTTTTGCGCTAGTTACTCGAACAGCGATGAGAAACTACTTGAAAGACGTTTTCAGAATCAAGGGCTGGCGCGGCTTAGCAATCCACGAACTGGTTCGCAGCCCGGAACTAGTTTTGTTCTCAACAGTTGACATTGTTGTTGACGGCTGATGGAAAGATTTCTGAATTCACTGTCCCTTTGCCGTTGCATTTAATTAAAAACTTATTTACAACAAGACGACGCAAAGTGCTGCAAAGAATATTTATTAAATAAATGTATAAAAAAATAAAATAAAATAAAACAAAAATAATTTAAAATAAATATGTACAAAAATTTTTATTTACAGAAGAATAACAAATGCATAAAAAATAAAATAAATAAATATAAATCTAAATTTGGAAACCAAATTTAGTTATTTGCATATTGAAACAAGTTCATGAATAAATAAATAAAAATAAATTAATAATTTCTTTGCTTATACCCTTTAAAACATTCCCTTCATCTATAAATATATTCTGTGTTTCTTATATTCCACAGTCATCCAAATATATTTACTACAAAAAAAAATAATTTATTTGTATTTGGATTTAGTTGCTCAAAAAATAACAGATCTTTAATTTGTAAATATTTAAAGGGATAAAACAATATATTTACATTCATATTTACAAATTTTGTATATAATTCTATTTTTATATTTATATTTATTATTGATATATATGTATTAATATATTTAAATTTTTATATATTAAATATTTTTATATAATATATTGTTTAGATTTTTATATGTTATACATTTCTATTTATTTATAAATTAATTACACATTTTCACATATTTGACTTAAATACATATTTTATTCATATTAAAAAAAAAATAGGAAATACTAACTCTGCTTCAGTCAGCCCTTCGCGGGCAATGCAATTGTATTGGTGCGTGTGCATCTGTGTTGGCCGTAATTAATTTGGCTTTGAGTGAATGAAACTAATGAAATATTGCTGCATGCACTTAGGCCACAGCATGGTTGACAAATTGCCTAAAAAGTGAGGGGCAAGCCGCATTGCGGCTTCAGGCAGCTTCAAGTGGCAGCAGAGGACTCTATTTGCAACTAGTATGTGCAATGCGTGCGTACAACAGGCCAACTGCTTAATCAGCTTTATTTGCATTGATAGCGTTGCATTTTTTCACGTTGCTGCCAAGTTAAACAATGCGAAGAGCGGAGCCAGCAAAGCGTAAAATGCATTAAAAGCGTGGCAAACAATCTGCCAGTAGTGGACAGAGCAACCCCTTCGGCTGGCTCACGGGCTGGATGGCTGCCCGGCGGGAATTAAGCTCCCGCACTCTTCCCGGACATTCTGAAGTTATGCATTTTGAAGTGTCTGGCCGGAGTCTGCTGTCTGAAGCAGGCAGCTAGAAAGAGAGAGAGGCAGAGAGAGCAGCCTGCTGTTTACAGAGCTACTTAATCGAAGTGCTGCCAATGCCGGCAACAGCAGCGCATTGCATCCGCCGTGCAGCTCGTCCGGCAGCTTGTCCCGTTCACATTAAATGCAAAAAAATGTTTGGTGTTTTTCTTTTAATTCTTTTTTTTTTTTTTTTTTTTGTCTCAGTGCTGGCAGTACTGCATTTTATTATATCATTTTATTTCATTTTACTTTCGGCCCGTGTTGGCCTCCAATTTTTTCACTCTGTTTGCTTCCGGTTTTCATTAATGGTCTTAACATAAAAATACAATTTGCTGACGTTTAACTGGTTTGGCGGCTCTGAATAAATTGTTGAGCGTTGTTTGATTTCATTTTTTCCCCACTGCATTTAATTGATTATGCTGCAATCGATGGCCGAGACGACGCGACGTTGACTTTAAATATGCGCAGCGAAATATGAGTTTCCGCTTTGTGCTTTTACGCCGGAGTAATACGAGATTAGCAGCAGATCGATAAACGATATTTTCAATTGAATGAAATTATGAATTGATTTCTTTAATGTAATAATAATGTATACTTTGCCATAATATATATTTAGTAAAAAAGTATTTAAAAGTGAATAGAAAATAAAAGCAATATTCGTTTAAAAATATATAAGTTTGCTTTTGATCTATATAAGAGTTTTGCCAATTATATTTAGTATTTGAATTTTATACAACACTTGCAAGGACTCGCTGCACTCGGATGGAATATTTTCAGACATGATTTAATCAAATACTATAGAATTTTCAGTTTAATGTACATTGTTCAACCCGAACATTCAGCTTATGCTTATCAAATAATTAAATCTAATATTTTCTAGTTGAGTATGCTATCTTATGTGTAAGGAAATTTGCAAAGACAACTTGTACATATATGTGTATAATACTACAATATTTTATTAATATTTTGTATTGTAATAAATTTAATCTCGCACTGCTTACGCCTCAGGGATCAATGCGGCACTGATGGTATCTTTGAACAGCGGCTGCTTTTATATCAATTTCTTGACAAGTACGAACATTCTTTTCACGAATAAACATTTCTCTATGCTCTAAACATAAATTATGGCTCTCACTATACACCAGAGTTCACTCGAATTTGTATTTGCTCAAGTCACTTACTCTCAGAGTCGATCAATGTAAATATGGAGGCTTACAATCAGTACACTGCGAGCACTCAGCCGAAATGATAGTTTCTTAAAAGTCTTCTCGATGAGCAGTGACTCTCCACTTTATTCTCTCTTAAATACAAATGTATATGTATATGTAAACAGGCACAAGAAGCAGTGCATTAAAATACATGCTAAATGCATGCATTCTCATTATTATTCGTGGGAGCAATATAAATGCGTTGATGAGTATAAAGCATACTCTTATGCGACGGCCACATACACACACAGATTGACATTCGCTTGCTCCCATATATTGGTGTGCCTGTGTGCTGGCTCTGAAATAATCACAAAGCTGTTCGATCTTGTGGACGGCATAAGCTCTTAGGTATGTATATGTGTGTGTACTGTATGGGATATATATTCCATCTATGTATTGTATGGCGCATTGCTTATAGCTATTGCTATGATCTCTCGCGGAATGAACAAGTGTCTGTGTCCAAGTCGCTCTCTCGATCGTAAATTGACGAAGGCTCTCATGCAGTTCATTTGTAGATAGAGACACGAATGAACTGGCTATTAATATCATTTCCAAGCCAGAGCATCTACTCTTCTCTTCTTTCTGCTGATTCCTCTCTCTATTAATTACATTCTTTACACCTAAACGGATCTTGCCTGAACTTCTCTTCTCTTCTGCATCCCTCTCTCTCTCTATTGCTTATGCCCTTAATTTTCTACTCGCTCTTGCTTTCGCCGTCGACATTTATTATATGTATATCTGTCTATCATTTTGCTTTATTTTACTGCATTAATTTCTACCACTCAACCGCCTCGTCCCTTCCACGGCCTGTTCACTGTCCGTTAATCAGCAATTATTTAACCATAAACAGCCCTCGAATAAGTTTAATTAGTTGAATAAACTGTCAAATGCTGATATTTATTCGATTAACTGCAGAGTTAATGGCAACTGTCGCCTGGCCTCGTCGCTCTCCCTTTGATGTTTGGGCCGCGTGTTACGTTGACAACTGCAGTTCAAGTACTCATCAGCGAGCGTCCTCTGGCCACCTGTGTGGCCCTCCTCCTGCAGCATCAACGCCTCCTGCTGCTGCTGCTGCAGCAATAAACCAAAACAGCAGCTCAAATTGGCCGACAACACCAGCCGAAACACTCCGCACATTTCAACGCCCTTTGCAGCCGCTGCTTTTCATTTAATTGCGGTTGACTTTTGGGGCTTTGACAGACAGACAGACAGACAGACGGACGGTAAGGCAGACTGAGCGACAGTCCGACAGGATTTCACATTGGGGGGAAATTGGCAAGCGGCTCTCCGTACCCTATCCACTTGGCAACAAAATGCCAATCATCAATCAAGGTGATTTGTTTCAATGCCCCAGCCACAGATTTCACGCTGTTCCGACTGCAGATGGACATGGCACACACACACACACGCAGACACAGACAGCCGTCGCGTCGATGAGCTCACTGCTTCGCATACGGCTAGCGGTGGCAGCTTCCTGTTGCTCCACATTGCTTACCACATGTGGCCAATCACTTGCATACACTTCAATTGATGCGACTGCAGACCCTCCCAGCAACAGCAGCAGCAGCAGCAGCAGCAGCAGCAGCAGCAACAGCAACAGCTGCTGTTGTTGTTCATCAATGAATTCAATCATGAAAATGTTGCTGATCCCCTGTCCTAGGCCATGCCTCCATTTGTTGCATATTCATGAGCGCAGCCGCCAGCCTGTTTGAGTTACTGGCGTGGCTTTGATTTAATTGCCTCGATTTTGTCTATAATTTATTTTGAGTCATTTCCGGCAACAGTAAACTATGCCCCGCCCCCTTGCCAAAAAAAAAGTAAAAGCTGACGCCTCAATATTAAAGTTCTCTTTGTCTTTCGTTGTCGTTTTCTGCTCCTCCTCCTCCTCTCACTCTCTGGTTTTACGCCTTGTCTCGCACTTTCCGCCAGCAAATATTTCGTATAATTTACCCATGACTGCGCCGCACTGAGCTTGTCGCCGCGATTCCGTTCAACTATGTGGCTGTCGCCGCTCGCAATCGCCGGGAGTTTTATGGCCAGGCGAACAGTACATTAAGCTGTGCCAGTGAGTCGGATAGATGATGAGGGGCAAAGCAAGGAAACAGGTGCCAGAGGTTAGTAGATGTGTGCAGTTGATGTATGTATAGATTAAAGCAGCATTTACCATACAATATGTTGAGAATTTACTTAGCTTCATAGTTTGTTTTACTGCCTTTAGGATAGTAGAATTTAATTGAATTCTCATATAGATATTTTATTTTATTAGCATATATATTTTTATTTTTATCATATAGAAAATTCGTTTAAGCTTTGTTCTCTAGTCAAATATATTTATTTTATGTATAATTATTTGATATATAATTCCATTCTTGAACTATTCTTATCTTATATATATTTTCTATTTTCAATTTTCAATTTTCAATTTTATATTTTATATTTTATATTTTATATTTTATATTTTATATTTTATATTTTATATTTTATATTTTATATTTTATATTTTATATTTTATATTTTATATTTTATATTTTATATTTTATATTTTATATTTTATATTTTATATTTTATATTTTATATTTTATATTTTATTTTCTCTTTTATATTTTATATTTTTATTTTATTTTTATTTTTATTTTTTTTATTTTATATTTTATATTTTCTATTTTATTTTTATTTTCTATTTTATATTTTATTTTATTTTTTTTTTTATATTTTATATTTTATATTTTATATTTTATATTTTATATTTTATATTTTATATTTTATATTTTATATGTTATATTTTATGTTTTATATTTTTTACTTTAATTTTAAATCGCATCTTTTCATCAATAATCTATTGTCATTTCTCTCAACTTTCCATGATTATCCTAGTACTCCACAGGGTATTTCTACAGCTCATCATCTATCAGACTCATTTCGATTTTGCTCTACTTTTTTGCTTTGCTTTGTTTTATTTTATACTTTTTTTTTTTTTAATTTTTCCCTGCGTACACAAAAATTGCGGAAATATTTCATTTTTGCCGCGGCGCTGTTCGCCTTTGCTTTCGCCTTCGCTTTCGCCTGCCCAGGCTGGGCTGCAGACCGCAGCTTTACATTTTCAACGCTTTAAGAAGTATTTTTTCTCTCGCATTTTTGTCGCCATTTCGTGCACGCCTTGGCTTCCATAGCCTCAGCTGGCTGCATTGCTCACGCTTGTATATTCAGCAGTTCTGCTCCTTTTTTTTGTTCGTCTCATTTCTTTTTTACGTTTAAATTCCACAGAGGTGTGCGCATAAATTTTTGGCGCCTGTGCCCTGCAGCTAACACTTATGCAAAGGGAATGGATGCTGGCAGATCGTTCCAGCCAGAGCTGCATGCACTGCGAGTCGGCGACTCGACGAAATGGTCGAGGAGTAAACTCATTTTAAAGCCAGACTGATTGTAATTTCATTTGGTACTCAGCCCAAGTGGCGCTGCGCCCGCCCACCTTGAGGCGGCACTCGTTTGGTGCCTATTACCGATTTTGGTTATTTCATTTTCCAAGCGACTTCAAATGTCATTTCCTTTAGCCTGTCAGGCTGACTGCCTCTGCCTCCGCCTCAGTCTCTGCCTATCGCCCTGTGATTTGTGACCTGAGTAATCGTAATCGCGCTTTATCTATTAGTTACATTGCCGCCTTCATTCTGTTGGGTCTGCTGCATTCGTCCTTCGTCCTTCGTCCTTCGTCCTTCGTCGTGCTCAGCTCGGCGTCTTTAATGAAATTTACTCGGGTTGCCTTTCTATTTACTTTGTGGCAGAAAATTAATAAAGGCGAGGTGCACGGCAGCGGCAAAGGCAAAGCCAAGTGGAAACTTAATCCCCAAGGAAATTATGTGAAAAATGTGCGTGGCCAGCCCAGCTACCCACCCAGCCACCCAGCCACCGCCCAACCACCCAGCCACTGGCCATCATCATTTCATCTCAGCTGAGGGTGGGGCGCCCTCAGCTTCGACCTTTCCCAGTTTAAGCTGTTAAACGGCGCATAGCTGTAAATATTTTTGCACAAACGTGCAGCTTATGGCCTAAAAATCCAATGTGAAACCTTTTCTGCTGCTTCTTTTTGGCTTGGCCCGTTTTTTAATGTAGTCCGGTTTTATTTTATTTTCGGCATAGCAGCCCAGTGCAATTATTATTAAGTGTTCCACGATCAGAGGCGGCACAAGTGCAAATTCGCTCGATTAGGTAAAGTGAAGCAGCAGGAAATTGGGGCAGGCATTCAATAGACCCAGCAAAGAGTTCACAAGTCTATGAATTATATGCGCACTGCCTCAACAACAGTTTGGGCATAGAGTTATTTAATCAAAAGTTCATTTGACTTTATTTAAAATTCATCATCAGCAGCAGCAGCAGCAGCAGCTCGGCCGGCCCCCCCTGCAGCGACGCCTCTGCTGGCAACATTCGTTTTTATAGCCTTGTTGCCATTTTCGGGTTATGGGCTCAGTCGAAAAAAAGGTCGTCGACAAGCCATGTTAAATTTGTTCGAGTTCTTTGTTCTTTGCCGATTGGGTGTGAAGGGGGTGGCTTAATTTCAGGGCAGCGGGCGTCCACTGCGTATGAGTTATGTGCGGGACAACTAATGTTTGCCAAGCCAAACAATGTGTGTGTGTGTGTGTGAGAGTGTGTGTGTGTGTGTGGGTGCAAATGGCCGTTAATCTGAACATGCCCAACAGCGTTACCTTGTGAACCTGCTGTCCCACTGGCCTTTGAGCTGGTCGCGTAATAAGCACAATTGTCTTTTGCCTTTGCGGACGGCACGGGCCCGGGCCGCACCCAAGTGTCAATTACAGCCATCGAAGGGACGAACAACAAACAGAGTGCGGTTTGCTGCCCAGGCAGGTGGGCAGGCATTTGTGTGGGTTGTGCCGGGAGGGAGCGGGGCTGGACCTGAAGCTGAGTGAAGAAAACTCCCAGAAACCGACCCTGGCTGTTGCATAATACTAATGTAATTGTCAGCTCATTGTTTGTCGCTGGGATAATATCGCAATTAGCCCGAGCCTGGCTGGCTAATTAGTTGCATAAGCCCCAAGCGGACAAAGGCGACAGCCAACGCATCAATGACACTTGCTGAAAATCAGCGTAAAGTATGAATAACAATTGACAAATAATTGATGGGAATAAAAACAACAAAGAAATGCCTGACAAGTTTAGTTGCAAAGTTAAATAAAAGCCGAGCGACAATTCAATTCAATTTCTTAATCGTGTATAGAAATATATCTGTCTCTGTCTCGCCTCTTGCTGCGCATCTGCTTAGCCTTTATTTATTTTTAATTACATGCCTGCATTATTCATGGAGAGTCGAGTCCGGCTCAAATCAGGCGTATAATAAATTGATTGCAAAAGTACATAAATGCGCCTTTGTGTTGGCTTTTAAATATATTTGATTGTATTTGCCTTTGTTTATGAATCATGCATGCCTCGCCTTTCGTTCAACGAATTGCATAATTTGTGCCGGGCTTTAATTGCATTTGATTATTTGTCCAGCTTAAATCTTGATTTTGCCAGTTGATATAAATGAAATTTATAGCTGCTTTTCGGTTGACTTGACTTGACTTGGATCTTTCTCTGCATTAGTTACTTAGTCTGGATAAATAAAATATTAAAAGTCTTTTAAAATTTGTATTTAGTTTGTATTTTGATTTTGGCATATATTCTACACATTATATTTTGTTGATTTAATTTAGAGCATGCTTTAATCCAGCATTAGTTGCTCTCTCTCATTTAAGTTTAGGCCATTTGCTGTGTGTTTCACTTAAGATTAATTTACTATTAAAATAAGAGAAATCTACTTAAATTGTTAACTTCTTTGTGCTGTAAAATGCGAATGGAAAATGAAAATTGAAATGTTTTTCTTGCTGTTAACATGCAATTATTTACTGTTTTCATATGCAGTGTCATTTCCGTCTTAAGCTTCTTATGTGGCAATTAAAATGCATTTCACTCTCTTTATATAATTAACGCAGCTGCCGATTGCGACTGTTGAAATTCGTGGACGGACTGTAAGCTGAAGCGCTGATATATATGCATATTGGGATAAAGAGATGTGTATATATATAAATGTGAAGTAAATATGTATACACTCTGCATATCTCTCGCCTTTGGTTAGGGTATTTGCTAGTCGAGTGCTTTCATGTCTTGCTGAAAAGTAAAAAAGAAAATTTGCAGCCACAGAGCAGCAACCGCTGAAACATTTTAAAGACATGCCAGTAACAAACAACACCAAGAACATCAACTATAACAAGAACAGCAACAACAACAACAACAATAGCATTAAGCACAACAACAATAACGACGGATTAACTCTCAAACCTGTAACTGAATGACCGCACACAGACACGCAGCTGGAGAGGCAATAACTGAGGGTGTTTTGAGGGTGTCTGAGTGGTGCAGGGTGGTGCGAGGCGGTGCGAACTGAGTCAGCCACATGTCAGAGACATTATGGAATCATGAACTTACTGCTGTTGTGCGGTGATGTGTGTGCGAGTGTGTGTGTGTATGTGTGTGTGTACCTGTACGAGCAGAACTCCATTTGTGATATAGCTGCGGTTGCGACAACGTTTTGCGGTCCTGTATAACACACAAAGCCAAACATATACACAGACATGCGCACACCCACACACACACACACACCTACGTAAGCAACTACAGTTACCAATACGCTTGGCCATTTCAATCATCAATCAAAGTGTTTTGTTACGACTTTCATACGTCATGTTTTGCCAGAAAAAATCCCACCATACGCCATACGCTTGTCTCTTTCGTTGTCTGTGTGCGTGTCTGTGTGTGTGTGTGTGTGTAGGTGTGACTGTGACACAAGTCGACATTTATGGTGTCGACAACGACAACGGCAACGGGAGAACGTGTAGCCAGTGGCACTGCAGCTGCCAGAGGACAATCAATCACACGCCTCGATTCAATTCTCGATGCTGTCATTTTCAATTTCATTTCATGCCACACTCATTATGCTAAATATTTATGAGTACGCAATGCTCCATTGTGTTTCCTAATGAAGCGTAATTAAAAAACATTAAATTTGTTGACAAATCACTCTGTGTTTGTTTGTGTGTTGGTGTGTGGGTGGCAAATCAATCAGGCATCCATTTATCGGCTTTGTTGTGCGGCATTCGACAAACTTAAATAACAAACTGAAGTTTCAATTTGAGAGCTTAGCCTGGCATGGCTTGGCCCACTTTGTCGCCAGTTTGTTTACGCTGATTGTCGCTGTTCAACTGGCTCAAGCAGAAGAAGAAGAAACAAGCAGAAATTGACTTTTGTTTGCCTTTTTGATTTATAGATTTTGGATCAGGCTCGACAGCAAACGAATGCTCACAGGCGCTTGCTTGAGCGTTTTGCTGTTTGCTATTGAATGCCTGTGTGGCTCTACTTAATTAGGGTATTCATAGCTCAGGTGCGGCTCAGGTGTGGCCTAGCTGGTCTTAAAGGGTATTTTAAAGCGACTTTTGCGGCTTCTTTGGCTCGCTCTGCTGTGCTGTGCGCCTTTGTTGCATACTTTTAGGCGCGTCTCGATTTGTTTACAGTCAAACACGCTGACCGACAAAGAGAGAGAGAGAGAGAGAGGAAGTGAGATTGAGAGAGAGAGAGAGTGAGCTGGGTCTGGGTAAGCCAAAGCAGCCGCACAATTTGCTCGCTTGTTTTTTTTTTCTTTTTTTTTTTTTTGTATCTTTGTAGTGTCTGTTGCCTGTTGTTTGCCCGTTTTGTGTTGCTGTTTCGCTCTATTGTGTTGCTGCTGCTGCGGCGAGGGCGAGGGGTGGTTGGGTGGTAAAAACTTTGTGCACTGATTGCAAACTTGTTTCAATTGTTTCGTAACCGACTAAGGAGCGATACAACAGTCGTCGGCCAGGGGCGCGCGGAGCGGAGTCGCTGCCATGCCAAAGTCAAGGCAAAGCGTGTGCACAAATGGCCAAAGCTGCGGCTGAGCGGCAACAGCCATTCACTTGCATATTTCTGTGGCTTAGTTTCCGTTTTCCGAGCAGACCAAACGAACAGCATAAAAACCTATTGAAAATTTGCATACGAAAATGAAATTCAAATGGGTTTCACCCACACAACCGCTATATCAGTCACTCTCTCATGCTCTCCCACCCTCTTTTTCTCTCTTTCTCTCTCTCTCTTGCTTTTTGTCGCTGTCTCAATGTTTTGTCCAAGCTGCAATCAGGGAAGTTGGCTTTTCTGAACAAACTTTTAATGTTTTTTTCTTTTTTTTTTCTTTTCTATTTTTTGTGCCAGCTGAAACACAACTTTAATACACTTTGAACTATACATATTTATAGCTGAAATAACAGTAAATATCGCAGAGCGAGAGAAGGAGTTGCTGAAGGAGTTTCGCCTACCCCAATGAGTGGGCACTTTTAATCTAAAACGTTTTGATTTGCTGGACGCACCCTCAAAAAAGCCGACAAAAGTGATTTTCATTGAGCATCTCGTAACTTTGTAATGCAAATCTCTTGGCCTCCATCGTGGCACACAATCTGCTTGTCTATCCTTATCTCTCTTTCTTACTCTTTCTCTCTGTCTATTTGTGTCTGTCTGTATGTCTGTCTGTCTATCCTTCATTGATTGCTGCTATCACTTCTGGCCTTTCTGCCCGGACTGAACAGCCTTTGGTGCGGCCAATAAAATGCAAATTGTTTTCCGCGTAAACAAAACGATTTTAATGAAGCCATCAGCTAGAGATGGGCGCGTGAGGGGAAGGTGGATTTTATATTAAATTCGATTGGAGTCAGAGATAAACATAACAAATATACATAGCTCTATATAAATGTTGCTCATGACACTGTAAATGTAAAGACTTCAATTTGTCTTTTTTTAGGTAATATTAAAAATTCTATTTTAATTTGGTTTCCAATATTGTATATATATTTATGATATTTTTGAAAAGCTTTAACCCTTAAGCAAGAAATCCAATTTGAATAAATATGCTGATCAAATAAGTTGCAGACGTGCTAAATTTAAATTAAAGAATTATGAAAAATCTGTAATATTTGTTTGGCTATAAATATAATAATATATAACAATTAAATTATTAAAAATCTGTAATATTTGTTTGGTTATAAATATAATAATATATAATAATTTTCTGAATTTTAGATGTTATATCTCTTCAACAAAAACTCAGTTCTGATTAAAATAAATGTCATTATATAAAGGTGTTTCTCAGTAATACTTAAGGCTCGTTGAAATTTATTTTATATATTATTTATTATTATTATTTTTTTATTTTTCAGCAGCACATCAAATATTTTGAACTTTTTTGGGCTTTCATCAATTACATTTGTGAGTAGATTTGATTTCTTAGATAAGCTTGAAATGTTGTTATTTATTTTATTTTTTATTTTTATTTTTTTTTTTACATTATTTATATAATTTTTTTATTTTTATTTTATTTTTTTTTATTATTTTGTATACAATTATAACATTTATATTATTAATTTTCCGTTGGTTTGTATTGTATATTTATTTACAGTTATTATAGTTAATTAAATTAAATTATAAAAACTATTATTATTA
The DNA here is from genome assembly GCF_054131105.1 of Drosophila navojoa. Lineage (NCBI taxonomy): Eukaryota > Metazoa > Arthropoda > Insecta > Diptera > Drosophilidae > Drosophila > Drosophila navojoa. The sequence goes on from NC_142892.1 coordinate 16,580,304, forward strand.
TAAAAATGTTTATTTAATTTTAAAATTTATTATATTTCATTTCTACATAAGCTGTTTCTTACAATTTTAATTTTTATATTTTTAAATAGGTAAGTTAATTAATTATGATGAAATTAAATATAATAAATTTACAAGTAATATTTTTGCCTCTAATTAATTTCAATTAATTGTATATTTTTACAATTTCTCTGTCCCCTGCGTGACTTTTAATTGTCACGCCTCACGCCTTGTCACGATTTTCTGCTGGCTCACGCACGGCACGGCACAGCCACTCGCCGCTCGCTCGCTCCGCTTGGCAATCATTGTTCCTATTATCGCATTTCTTTAATGGTAAACTGTTGAATTTTGATGGCTTTTAATTGTCTTGAGCAACCCAATCAGTGGTCGCTTTTCTGTTTCACTCTTTGCTCTGCCTGCCCTCCCCGCCCTTCGCTCTCTCTCCCTCTCTCGCCCACTCTTTGATTGGGAATAGTCAGCACAATAGTTTTTTGGGCTCTGATTTGTGCTGACTGGCTGACCCACTTATTGGTCACTTCTGGCACTGTTTCCGCTCGCCTTGCAGCCACTTGACTAAACAGCACTCAAATTTGATTTTGATTTATGCTGCCCGCAAACACGAATCCCAATTCCAGCTCAATCCCCCTCTCTTTCCCCCAAGCCCCTTCGTTTACCCGTTGCCACGCACAACGATTGCATCTCATAACTCTGGCATCTATCGGCCGCCTCTCGTATTTACATGCTGCTTACACGCGCATTGGCGTGTAACGGAAATTGAGTAGCATTGAGCACTTGTGAAAGGGTTGCTCCAAATGGACCCAGGCTCAACCACTCTAACCTCTCACCCTCTCCAGCCCTATCCCTCTGCTCAGCTTTGGAGCTTGTGCTGTTCGAGCATGGTTCCGCTCTAAGAATTGAAACAATTTTTTTTTGTATTTTCCTATTTTCTTTTTTGTTTTGTGTTGGCTTTGGCGCTGACTGCTTTGGACACCCTCAGCTACCGCTTTCCATAGAAAAACACAATTTTCGCAATCTTTGCTTATCTTTTCATCTCACTCATTGCATGTTCATAGTTCTAGTTGTTGTTGTTGTTGTTGTTAGAGAAGACTATGGCAGCTTTGAAGTGTTGCAGTGGCTGCCGTCTCCTGCTGCTGCCTTCCAACTTCTTTGTATGTTGGCATTAACGTTAATAACAGAATCTGCTGCCAGCGAGGGTTGATTGGTAAGTTTGCATTTGCCAATTATATTGTAGATATTTTAATTGTTACTTTTTCTTTATTAATTTCAATTGCTGAAGCAAACATTGATAGTTTTTCTTCTTATGTGTATTCCTTTATTTTTCCCATATATACCATATCTGCTTCTCAACTTTGGAGTTTCATCTCTTGATCTTATCCGCTCACCGTCTTTTTATTGTTGTCATAATCTGGTGGCTTGACGCAGCTTCACTTCGCTTGCTCCGCCTACCACGCCTCGTCTGTCTGCCTTCAGCCAGCAGCTGCGCCCCACCGCAACTCTCTCCCTCTCCCACTCCCTCTCAGTCACTTTTTGCATCTCAGTTGGAGTTTACTACACGTTTTTTATACCACCCCCCGCCCTCCACACTATTGTCCCATGCCGTGTTTTGCCTCATTGTTTTCATTTGATGCAATACAGAGAGCTGTACGCTGGCTTGCATACAATGTTATTGTTGAGGATATTAAATTTGAGCTCGATATACTCCCTCACTTTATGATATGCATGCATTTTATATATACGCACATACATACATATATTGAACTGCCCGCAAACCACAAGCTGTGCTGGCAATGCGTTAAGTTAATGCGATGCCTGTGCAACTTATTGGAAATCAAAGCAATCATACGCCACATTGGCTCAGCCGGCTGACTAAACTGAGAAAAATGCGAGCTGACTTTGGCCCAACTATCGGCTGCAGGTAAGTTCACTCTGCGAGGTGCGTGACTCTGTGCAGGAAACTCTTTGGATTTCGTTTATTTTGCACATATTTTCGGTTTCATGAAATATTCGAATCGCACCTCAGTTATTCCGAGTGTAGCCGATGCCAGGGGTCAGTCATGAATATGCACTCAAGCGTCGTCAAGTCCTGACTGATTGCAACGCATTACGTTTCACATTTTTGGCACTCGATCTTGCTGCCCCGCTCCCATCGCCACATCGCCCCATCACCACATCGTGTCCAACCCCAATAGCCCCGCCCAGTGGCTATCCAGCAGACAAATCGCTTTGATTGATGCCCCTGGTTCAGTGCATTTGAGCTGCATACTGCAGTTAGTTACTGCTGGCAGTGCCGACGGTTCGGTAATTGCTTTTGGGGCGCACCGTAAGGCTGCATAGACTCGATTCTAAGTCCTGTTCGCATCCCCAACTCCCACATTTCCGATTTTATGTTCAACAATACGCACGCAATTACCGCAGTTGGGAGCAAGCACACAAAAAAAGTGAAAAAGAGAGAAAACATTTTGTGTAGAGAAGAGAAAAAAGTTCAACTCTCCGGAGCCTGACGAAAGTTGTCATAGCTGCTGGGCCCAGGCGCAAACTTTTAGCTCTAATTGCCCAAGTGGTTTTCGAGTGGCATCACCGTCGCCAAGACGCTGCGTAATAGAGCTTCCTCGGCTCCATCCGCAGGCCACTGCCTCATCTCCTTCTCCTTCTTCTTCTTCTTCTTCTTCACTGGCGCTGCAGTCAAAGTTTCTGTTAGAATGGTCGCTCCCCCCCTACCCCCTTCCAGCCACCTCGAAAACTTGTTGGGCACAAAATGCACAATCAAAGCTGACCGTTGGCGTTATTAACACAAATGAAAATTGTGGTCCAGCTCTCTCACATGGCAGTTACTTATATTTCAATTTATTAGACGGCAAAGTTTTGCCAGCCAGCAGCAGTCCACTGGCCGACAGCCACTTGGCCTAATGAAGTTTCGGATTAGTGCTCCAACATGCACATACGTTCGCACATGTCTCCTGCATGTAAAGTCCTATCATATCTTTAAAGTCTTTATGCAGAGTCACATGTGCATGTGCCAGAATTGAAGAAGCCAGCAAAGTTCAGCCCCACACCCACGCACACTCACACATATTTGCCGAGAGTCCTGCATATGTGCACATTGTAGACCCCGCAATTACGTTGCCAGGACACACACAGGTTGTAGCTTTTGACGCCGAGCATTTAACTTTTGCCCTTTGGATAATAACTTTTTAGCGAAATGCATGCAAGCACAGCCAAATGTTTATGTTATCAGAATTTTGTTTTAAATTTAATAATCTGCTGCCACGGGCTTGCCAAATGCGATTTAATTAGAGAAATAATTGCATACTACTTTGTTTTATTTTATTCATTTATTTTATTTTATTTTAATTTTATTTTATTTAATTTTTTTGTGCAGTTTACCACATTTATTGTATAAACATTATGTTAGCTGAGTGAGTTATATATTTGTAGTGTCAGCATATATTAAGTCATCGTAATTTTTTATTGGATCTGATAGGCGCATTTTCGTTTCGCATTCAATTTGAAAAAAAGGATATAAAATTGTCATTGGCTTTGTTTATGATTTAGTGTGGATTTTTTTTTCTGAATAATTAACTATACAATGACAACAATACTAAATTTAAATATTTGTTTATGCAATTTGTGGACATTTAGTTGAATTCTGCTTAAATGTGCATTGAAAAATATGCATTTAAATTCTTGAATATCTTTTAATCATGCTCATAATTATTTTCAAGTCGAAATTAAGCTTTGATATACAAATATATAAATTTATTTATGTAGAATGTTATACTATTTATATGTTTGTATTGTATTTTGATTAATGAATTAAAATTTCAATAATTATTATATATAATATATAATTATTATTTATTATTGTGTAATTATTATATATAATATATAATTATTATTTATAATTATGTAATTATTATATGTTATATTATTCAACTTGAAAGTATAAAGAAAATATATAAAGTTTTTATAAAGTCTGTATTATTATATTATTTTTTATTTGGTCTTAATTGTGTTTAAATATGCTTACAAAAATATTTATCTAGCAGATCAAACGAAAATAATATTTAATCGAATTCGCTTTGAGCAAGAGTCTTCCTTGTTGTTTTCTATTGATCGCATTCAGTTGATCTATTTGTGTGACGCTCATTTAACAAACATGGATGAGGGAGCGACACGATTGACCTTAATACAATGAGAGAGAAGGAGAGCGAGAGAGAGTCAGAGTGAATAGGCACCAGTTTTATTGCAAACGTTCTTCTCCTACACATACACACATGCACACATGCACACATTCAACTCATTTACTCTGAAAGAGAGTCAAAGTGAGCTGACGCCAAGGGGCAATGCCAATGATCTTTACCTTCACATCCACACATGCACACACTCAACGCTCCTGATTTGCTTAGCGAAGACAACACTCGCACACTTACCAATGCATTGCAATGTACACACAAATGCCGCCTCACTCTCACTCAATGAAACGGTCGGCGAACAGCCAGAGAGAAGCAAATGAAGAACGAATCGGTTGCCGGCCGATCGAGAGCGAGCTCGCTAAAGAGTCGTTGCTCTCAGAGTGTGAGCAAAAGAGACTTATTTGCAGACATTGAACGAGCTATGTATATAAATTTGCCTCATAATTGATTTACTAACATTATTTAATTATTATTATTTTTGGACCCAGTTAAATATAGTCAACATATGGAAACTTTAAATTAAATCAAAACTATGTATTTATTTTTTATTTTAATTATTTTTATTTATTTTTATTTATTTTATTTTTTATATTTTGTTAATATTATTTTCTTTTTATTTTATTTATTATTATTTCATTTTATTTATTTTCAAATAAATTTAATTAAACAAAATATCTAAAATTTGTTTACAAAATCTAAAAATATATGTATAATCCTATTAATATAGAATAATTTAATATTTTTGTATTATATTAATAATATTTCTTATTTTCAATGGAAATATGCAAATTTGGTTGATTTCCATATCTAGGGCATTCCCACCTCTCACACACATCAGTCAACTATATATTTGAGGCCAAAATTGCGCGGCGTTATCAATCCGACAGCGGCAGGAATCATTATCAATGCTTATGCAAATGTTGACGCCTTTTGGCTGCTCCAGTTTCGTGTTGTGCGCAGCAAATCAAAATTCCATTAAACTTTTCGGGTGCCCGCATAATTTTGCAACATTTTGCGGTTGAACTTTACTTTTTGGCACTTTTTTACAATGCTGCGCTGTGGTTTTTAATTAAAATTTGTTTGCTAACATAAAGCCGGCAACGTTTCGCTGCTCGCTGTTCGCTGTTCGCTCTTTGCTATTCGCTGCTCGCTGCTCGCTGCCATTTGCCATTGTTGATGGTTGTTGTCTTGCGACGGGCTGGTTGGAATGTTAGATGGTGCGCTGGCGGTCGTGGCGGTGGGGCAAATATGTCTGGTCGTCTAATTAGGAGCGCACATCCACAGTAAAATTACATTGCGTATACGCAGCGTGTGCCTTTTAATAATGCCGACAACATTTTGACAGACAAGAGCCGAAAAAGGGCTGCGCACAACAATGAAAGAGGGTTGCGAAAGCCAAGCCAAGCAGCATGATAAAAGAGAAATGAAAAGGAGTGAGCTGAAGAGGTAGAGTGGGTGTGGGTGAGGAGGGGGCCGGGTAAAGCGTGTTGGCTAATTGAAAAAATACATTTTAATAGCATAATTTTTGGCGCTGCGGTTGCGACAGCTTTTAAATCGCTCGTCTGGCATTTGGGCTCGCTGTGGTTGGGCTGGGCTCGACTGCTGGGCTGTTGGCCTGATGGGCTGGCCTCATTATCACCTGGCCGCAATCTGAGGTAAGATGTCACGTTCTTAGCGCTTACGTCGATGACATCAAACACTATTCAAATGAAATTTGATTTTGATTAGACGATTTGTATGCCGAAATCAGGGCGCCTTATGTTTAATAAAAGAAATTGCTTTGCGTTCGGCTGTTGTGCATTCCGGGTGGCGTTTGCCCGCAGCGAAATTAAATTAAAAATTCAATGACAGCGCATTAACAGCGTCTCGTCGGAGATTGGTTCGCTCATCTCAAGAGTCTGACAGGCGATTGAACAAATTTGTTATACCAAATAATCGAACTGTGTCGGCTGCTCGCCCCGGGTTCATCTAGATGGTTCGCCTTAGCTACAGAATCGGCTTCAGCTTCAGCTTTTGCTTTTGCTTTTCCTTTTCCTTTTCCTCTTTGCTCTTGCTTTTGCTTTAGCTATTGATTTTGCGCCTCAAGATGAGGCGTCAAAGTACACTCAAAGCTGCTGGATTCAGCTCTGCGGTATGTGGCCTGTAAACTGTGAGCTGTAAACTGTGAGCTGTGAGCTGTAAGCCGTCTGCTATGTGAAGGTTTAGTCTAAGCGCTTACAAAACACACGGCAGACGTCTAGTGCGGAATTTCCTTTTGATTATATATGAACATTTTTATTTTTATTTATTTATTTATTTTTTTTATTTTTTTGTTTTTATTTATTTATTTTTTGCACATATAAATGTAGCTGAACTAATAGAAAGGCTTGAGCGCGAATTTAATTAATTTAATTTATAATAATATTGCTCTATTTACCTCGATTTGATTTAAAAGCATTTCCTACCTTAAAATGCATTTTTATGTCCAACTCGTTAAGCTGCCAACTAGGTAGTAGAAAGCCTGTTTAAATAAAATAATACATATTTTTACCAAAAAAAAAAAAAAAAATGCATTTTTAACTGTATTCCTACCTGAATTTTAGACTACACTTATGTTTAAGCGAATAGAGAGCTGCATGTAAATTGATAACTCGCTGAATCTATGATTTTATATGTATATAAATACGTATCGGTAGCTACATATATATATATGTATCACAATGATAGACAGGCCATTAAAATATCTAAACTAAAATAGATTTTCATCAAAATTTAAAGACAACTTTTAAGTCGATTATTTAATAAACATAAATAAAATATTGTTTAATTAATTACGATTAATTTTGATGGGCCTTCGAGTATGGGGAATATGTCAAAAGCAGAACTGAACTGTTTATATACATACATACAAATAAATAAATATGTAAATATAATTTTGGGTATTGGCTATTAATTCATATATATATATATACTGAAGTAAATACTATTTGTTTATATAATACCAAAAAAGGTATTAATTACTGCATACATACTGAACTAAATATATATGGAAATATGTGAATATATATATATATATAATAATATAAATATCTTTCGATAATATATATTAATTTCTAAATATATACTGTGATGTATAAGTAAATTATTCACATCAGAATATTGACTGAAGTAAATACATATATATGTATGTGTGTACATGCAAATAATAACGGAATAGTAATTATTAATCACACGCTTTGACTGTTGCGTTGGCGACACACACATCACCTGCTCGGCCGGCCACGCTTTAATTATGAATTTCATTCAATTAAATATATAGAGAGTCCTGTGTCAATTGTTGCTACTCAACCTGGGCTGGCTGTTCGAGAGTGAGTGAATCAGTTAGACGTCAATTGAATGTGTGTAGGTGTCTGTATCTTTAATTAAAATCATATTCGCAAGAGCTTAGCACGTAATGATTGTTTATTGCAAACAGCAGATATGAAATTTGGCAGATTTCTGTGCGGCATTTCAGCATTTTTGTGTCTGCTCAAACATAAATAATTACTCAGCCGGGCTGCTGCACTATTGAAAATCGTATATATGAGGCGGGCGGTGCATAAGGAAAATCAGTGGCGGGCCACAGACAGCAGGACTCTTTGTTTGGGAGAGCAGACGCAGACAAATGCAGCCCAGGCAAACAACACACACAAATGGTTTCTAGATCGATAAACTTTGCAAGGAGCTATGTGTGTGGGTGTGTGTGTGGGTGTGTGTGTTGAACCTGCCACGCCCACATCCTGCTGATGCTATAGCCATAGACAATAAATTCGAACAAAAGGCAACACATTCATCGAGTGGCAACATCAAAAGAAGAAAATTGTCGAGCTGAAGCTGGAGTACGAGCAAAGTAAAAGGAGGCAGACAGCGAACGAGTGGAGTGGGTGATGGAGAGAAGGAGAGAGGGAGTCAGCAAAGAAGAAAAAAAAAACACATAGTGAAAACTGAAACCAAATACCCAAACACAAAATGGCAGCTCTTTAGCTGCGATTTATATTTGAAATGCCTTTGGGTGGCCACTGAAGCGGCAAATGCTTTTGCGGCATCGCCTCAAATGGAGCGAAGAGCCCCTTCCCGAAACTAAAAAAGAGAATAAAGAATATACATATATATATATATGCATATATATGTATATGCATTGCAGCAAAATTTATTCATCGACGGCAGTTGCAACTTATTTTTATGCCTGTTAATTGTCAGGCAAACCCTCTCCGAGTCGGCACTTTGCATACCCAAATGTCAACTTTTGCCATTTTGGCCAACTTCACACCAGGCGGCTCCCAGGAGTTGCTTGTCTGCCGCCTTCCGCTCCGTCGCTCCGTCCTCTCCGTCCCCTCCTAGTCGCCCATATGTGGGCATCATAAATATTTTCCAGTCCATTGATTTTTGGTCGCTGTGGATGCTGTCGATGTTGATGATGTCGGACGGACGAAGCAGCAGCAGCAGCAGCAGCAGCCACAGCCGCAGACGCAGCAGGAGCATCTGATGCGTATATATGTACATACATACATATACATATGTGCACTTGTGTTCCATACAACAGTTTCTGAATTATTTCAACAAATTGATTTGGGCTTATAATAGAATTGGGTGGCGCAAGAGTCTATGATAAATATTTATAAATATATTTTTACTACCCCTGGACAGTTCTTTCTTGACAATTGTAATTTTTTTTAACTTTTGAAGTTTTCAGTTTTCATTTTCAATTTTGCTAATATATCAATATACGTATATACGTATTTTTAATTTATATACATATCATTATATATATTTGTTCATACTATTTTTATTTATTTTCTATTTTTTTTTTTAATATACTTTATTTTATATGGAATCAATATATAACTATTATTTACGCCTTCGTCTTGGTTTTATTTATATATTTTACTTCGTTCAAAATTATGATTAATTTTCATATTATATATATATTTTTTTTATTTATTCGAAATAGTGGCTTAACATTAATTTTTGATTTTATTTTATTTTATTTATTTTTTTCTTTTATTTATTTATTTATTTACTTACATATTTTTTTTTTTTATTTAGGAAGTTCATATTTATTTTGTATATATACGTATATTTATTTTTTATTTGCTAAATTTATTTCATATCTTTTATTATACATATATGATTTTTTCAGCCTAGCTATTGTTGTGTCACAATAAATTTGTATTTTTTTTTATAATATATATTTGTATATATAATAATCAATATTTTCTTATTCATTGTTGAATTGCCGTTGTGAGCGATTTCGAAATCTCTCCCAATTATAAATATTTACCGGTTTGCCGTGTGTGCTACGCATACACTCCCATTTCCCCTGTCCAAAAATCTCGCCTCTCACCACACCGACTCGACACTATGGCTGTCCCGCTTGCTCTTTGGCCGCGCTTTGTTTTGTTTCCAGCGACACTTGATTGCTTTCAGGCGTGGTTGTTGTCTTTGCTGTAGCGCAGAAAAGTATGCTACAAGCCAAATAGACTCAAATTATGCTGTGCTGCGAAGAGTATGTGAGTGAGGCAGTGTGTGTTTGTGTGTGGGCCTGAATGCTGTATGCTCGCTGTTTGCCTAACGCTTTTTTTTTTTTTGTATGCCTGCAAAACAATTTCATGTGCTTCCCGTTCATAAATATTTTTGCTCAAGTTAATTGAAACATTACCAAAAAATGCTTGTCGGCAAATATTGAAATATGCGCCGAGTCGGGGCCACACACACACACTCACACGCATGTGGGTCCTGTAAATATGATGTATTATTGGCATAAAACATTTTTCTGTATTGATTTATTTGCGACTGTCTGCTTCGTGTTGGCTGTGATTGAACGCAAAGCCTGAGGAATTTATTTATTTTTACTTTAATCAAACTGCAAATATAATGAAATTTGCGATGTTTTAATAAATTATTGAATATGTGTAGACACTGAAGCTTTGAATTGACTTTTTTAATACATTTTTGAATATGTACCTAAAAGTAACAGTATGAAAGATTTCTCTTTATTGACTAAATATTTATTTTATTTGTTAATCTTTTAGTTTTAAGTTTTTATTAAAAGCTTTTAAAAATATGTGAAAAATATTTGAAGTTATCTTTATTAGGTTAAAACATGAGAATCATTAAAAATGTAATTTTGTCATTTGCATACAATTAAAATATGAAATATTTGTTTTATTAAATTATGTTGTAAATATATTCGGAAATAATCTTTTGCTAAAATGTCAGTTGAAATGTTTTTTTCTTTATTGTGTAAATTAAATTTCCCATTTAAATTTGTTTCTCCTTTTAAATCTAAATTAACGTTTCGGTATACTTGATCATGCTAAAGTTGGCAAGCAATTGTCTAGCGTCTAGAACCGAGTAAGAGCCCAGCTCAGCTGCAATGAAAATCATTTGAGTTCTTAAGGGTTTCCTCACAGTATTTTAAAAATTGTAAATCGCGATCATGGTGACTCGAGGGACAAGTCGGCCTTTGCAGACGCCAAGCTCATCCCGCCCGTTGAGGTTTTCCACTTGCGAAATCTCTATCTACTCGACACGCACGAGAACAAAGTCAATTTGGGCATTGGGGGTAAGTTGACTCCCGAGGCCATTGCTGCAGCTGCTGCAACTCAGTCTCTGCTCTGCCAGCCTATCGAACCGAGGAGAACCATCCATTCGTGTTGCCAATCGTTAGAAAGTGCCAGGTAGAAGTGGCCAACAGCATGAAGCTGAATCATGAATATCTGCCCATACTGGGCAACGCCGAGTATACGAAGGTGGCCACCGAGCTGGTGCTGGGCAAGGACAGCAAGGCAATCAAAGAGAAACGCGTGAGTCGAGACGCTTACTTATTTGATGATATTCTCCATTCTCCATTCAGACTGTTTCAGCTCAAACTGTTGCGGGCACCGGCGCGCTGCGCATCGGTTCGGAATTCTTGTGTCAATGCCTGAAGAAACGCATCTGTCTCCTGTCAGATCCCACGTACGGCAATCACATCAACATTCTCAGGCAGGCTGGCTTCAAGCAGTTCAAAAAATATCCCTACTGGAGTCAGAAAAAGAAGAAACTAGACATTGCCAGGCTCTTGGCAGGACTGTGCAATGCGCCAGAGGGATCGGTGGTTCTGCTCCAAGCCTCGGGCCATAATCCCACCGGCCTGGATCCCACAATGAAGCAATGGCAACAGATCTCGGAGGTTGTGAAGATGCGTCATCTGTTTCCCTTCTTTGATGCGGCATACATAGGGTTTTCTAGCGGCAATCCGGATCTCGATGCCTGGGGAATCAGATACTTTATCAAACAAGGCCACGAAACACTGATCGCGCAATCCTTCTCCAAGAACATGGGACTCTACGGTAAGAGTTGGCTCTCGCTTTGCTTAGTTTATTAACTGTGTCATTTTTCTGTAAACAGATGAGCGCGTTGGCAATTTAATTGCCGTGTTGAACAATAAATCATATGCGCCTGCTGTCGCCTCGGAGTTCACCAAGCTGATTCGAGTCAACTACTCAAATCCGCCCGCTTTCGGCAGTCGTATTATCGCCAAGGTGCTCAGCAACAAAAGCAATCGCAAAAAATGGTAAATGAAACTGGAAAAGAATATCGAATTACTATAACATTATTCCGTATCTAGGCTGAAAACTCTAATCATGATGACAAATCGTGTGAAGAAAATGCGAAAGGACTTGGTGCAAAAACTTGTAGAGTTGGAAACACCAGGCACTTGGGATCACATAACACAGGGCCATGGAATGTTTGCATATCTAGGATTAACTCGTGAGTAGAGAAAAGTAACGCCCGCAGTAAAATCTCTCTAAAAACTCTTCCGTTTCCACAGCGAAACAATGCGAAAGACTTCGCGTGGATAAACATATATATTTACTCAGCTCCAGTCGCATCAATGTTTGCGGATTGAACTCGAGGAATATAGATTATGTGGCCAAGTCGATAAATGAAGTTGTTACGGGCTCCGATTCGAAGAAGCGTAAGGAAAAATCATGCAAAGAGTGAGAGCTGAAGAAGGAATATGTAAAAAAAGAAATCAATGTGAGGTGTTGATGTGGCGGAACTATAAATATTATGCTAGTATATGAAGACTGTCCTCCATTCATTCTTGTGAAAGCCGCTTCAATCGGGAGCAAGATCGAACACGTTTTGTAATTTTACGTTTGGTATGAATGCTCGGCAATAAAATGAAAATAAAATCAATGGAAAATGAAAGTGATAAATCTCTTTGCAAAAATTACTTAATTTCATTTGAAGTTAATTTTATGTTTTATGAAGTGAGTATAAATTTAAAATGTATATATTAAGCGTGGCATAGCTAACAGAGCCCAATCAATGAAGATAAACGTTTGCTCAGCTCGAAGGCTCCATTTCTTGCTGGCTGTCATCATCAATCAGGCAAAGCGATTGTCAATCTGAGATGTATTCAATTGCCTGCAACAGATAAATTTGCTTACGATTTTGGTTTGTTTATGGTGCCGAGCAGTTCGCATCTGACCGCAGCGAATCGCTGTCTTGTTTGCTTTATACATCACCCAAAACAACAACAACAAGTATGTTTTCATTGCGTATGCAACGTTGCTGCTACTCCTCCTCCTCCTCCTGCTGCTGCTGCTGCTATTACTCCTGCTGCTGTGGCTTTGGTTGTCTTCATTGTTTGGATTTTAGTGCTTCACATGGCAGCCATATGGAGCAGAGTCAACTATTTGATGCTTGGGTCAGTGAGGCGGAAGGAAGTCAGTGCGCCAGCAATGACAATGTTGCTTTAGGTTTTTGAAACTGGGTCATAAACTTGGTTAATTGTTGATCCCTTAGACTGATTAATTGCAGGGGGTTTGCTTCCGCTAGACTAATACGAGCTCCAGCTGGCAGAGCTCTTTCCATTCCGTATGAAATGGCTTGCCAGCTTGTTTAACAAGCTTGTCAAGCGTCGCATTTAAGCTGACACCGCTGAGCAGTTACCGTTACTGTAACAGTTATTGCTGTTGCCGCTGCCGCTGCTGCTGCTGCTGTTGCTGCTGACCTTATCCACAAAATGCTCGTATTCCGTTTCCGCTGCACTCGAGTCGACATGACCGCAGCGGTGTGGCGTGCTTAATGGCCTGGCATTGTGGCAACGGGGCGAACGCAGCGAGGAAATCATTTTTGTAAATATTATGCAAACACACACACGCACACACACACGCACACACGCACACCTGGCTTCGTCCTTGCTCATCAATTGGCGCAACAGACGCTGCTGCGCCTGCAATTTATTTTTTATGCATGAGCTGCAAATGAAAATTAAATTGACTGTGCGCCCCGACTGCACGTTAGAAGCGCGTTGCGTGCCACACGGCGTATGAATAATGCAGATGGCCGCAGCCACAGCCACAGCCACAGCCACGGCGACTCAACTTGCAAGTTCGCGCTGACCTCAGGCAACGCACACGCGCCACGCATTGCCGCTTAACCTTTTTTTCTGTCTCCTTTTTATTTATTATCACATATTCATATGAGGCTTTTATTTTGTGTTTTTAATTAAGTTATAAAATATTAATTTGTGTCGTCGCTGCTGCTGCTGCTGCCGCTGCTGCTGCTGCTGCTATCTCTGCTGCTGTGGTTGACATGCATTTTGTGGTCTCCCCGCTGCGCGCGACGCTGCCAGTGGCAGCTGAGACATCGACTCAGGTTTATGCTGTTGGCCAACGTATTCAATATCGCTCTCAGCCAGCTCAGTATAACTTTCTACAGCAGCCCACTCCTGCTCCTACTCCTGCTGCTGCTGTTGCTGCTGCTGCTGCTGCTGGCATTTTACGCGTCATTTAACCCGTTCGATTTGGGTTTCAAATGCAACAAATTCTCAGCGCCTCGCAGCCGCCAGCTGCTGCCCCTGCTTCACTAAGCAATGGGATCCAATCGAACCTGGCAACGGCTGCTGATGGCCTGTCGCGAGGCAGACAGCGGAAAGAAATGAAATAAACAAAGTAATTTGTGATACACTCGGCGCAAAGTGAATCGATTGCCTTTGGGGTTATTCCTTTTGAAATCAAAGCCAAGTTCAATTATATATAAGGCTCTATGCTAACCGGCTTCGAGTAAATCTAATATACATATGTATGTATATATAAGAGAATATATACATCTATTTATATACATACTCACGCATATATTTCCACTTGTATAACTATTCTCTCGCCTCTCACATTGCCATTTTAATTACCAGTTCTTAAGTCGCCTCTTTCATGCCATCAATTGCCTTGCAGCAGTTCATAGAGCTCTGGCATAAAACACTTCCCCGTCAGCTTATCTATCTGTCTTCATTCAGTTATTCATTGACAACTTTATAATCCTTTGTATCTGTTAATCCCGCATCACTTCTTCCGGCACATCATCCAGGCACTTCCTCCTTTCAATTCTCATTTCTCTGCTCTCTGCTTTTTCTTTTTATTTGCGCTCCCTCTCTCTTTTTTTTAATCTTACAATTCCACAACCTAACCCAACTTGCATTGTGCTGGCTCTGGCTCTGGCTTTGGCGCTGGCTCTGGCTGCTGCGGACTTAAACATGACAGCTGTCATATGTTGCTATTCCATATCACATTTTATAGCATAGTTCTTTTTTCATCTGCTTCTTCTTTCATTTGCTGCTTTTGATTTTTTTTTTTTTGTTCAGCCGACATTCCGCTCTATCTAAGCTTTGTTTTGTGGGGCCGTACGCTTTATTTTCCGCTTCTTCCATTCGTATCACAACAGTTTTACGCACAGCACGTGCTCTGCCAGTGTGCCTCACTCCCTCGCTCGCTCGCTCTCTCTCTCCCACTCGCTCTTGCATTAGCTCCTTCTGCCTGACGTACGCTCTTTCAGCTGAGCTTTTACTGTTACTTGTGCGCACTCTCGCGAGCTGCCTGGCTTTTGCCTCTCTTTGTGCTGATTGGAAGTTGAAACATTTACCGTTGTTACTTTTTGCACTTTTGTTGTTGCTGCTGCTGCTGCTGCTGCTCTTTTCATTGTCTCTGTTTTGCTCTGTTTCATATGCTTTAGCTGTGCCACATTTAGCCCATGACTTTGGCAGCCCCGAGCCGAGCAGCAACTGTGAAGCTCGCTTGCATTTAAAAATAAATTATTGTGGCAAAACACACACACACACACAAACTCACACACGTACGCACACACACAACGTTGTAGTCCTTTATTTTAGTCATAGTTGCTCTTGGGCGTACGTTGAACTGCTGACCCAAACACCTGTCTAGATTGCGGCCTACGATTGGGCCTTCTTTCAGTAGTAGTTGCTGCTGTTGTTGTTGTTGTGCTTTGGGGCTCGTCAGTTGACTTGTATTTTCGTCACTTTTACAAAAATAGTTACTGGGGTTCCGGTGCGGCTCGAGCTCTGCTTAATTTTATTACGCCAGTTGGGCATGTTGGCCTGTGATTCAGTGCGGAAAATTAAAAGGGTTTACGGCTTCATACATAGATAAGTGGCCGTACGGGGAAATGAATAGATCCGCCACGGAGACACATTGACGTTGGTTTTTATCAGCGGATTAGCGACGAGTCAGCTTTGACTTGAAAAGGGTTTACTTGACTTTTATAAAGTCAGAGAATGTCTTAGAAAATGTCAACGATTTAGTTTACTCACAATTTACTTTTTTTTTCTACTTTTTATTTATTTTTTATTTTTTGTGTATGTTTGTATTTTTCTTTAATTAAATATAGAAAAAAGAGTTTTGTCTTTCTTTCCCTATTAATTTACTATTATTTAATTATCTAATACTATAAATAACTATTTCATTTCCTTAATTTAAGTTAATTTTTAACTTATTTTAGTATTTATATTTTACTTAAAAGAAATATATGCATTCTTATTTATTTTATTTATTTAAAAATTTAGTATTTTTTGTATAAGTTCATTTTTATATTTATTTTCCATTAAAAACATTCTTCTATTAATTTTTATTTTTCATTCAACATATATTTATTTTATTTATTAATTTTTGATTATCATATTCATTTGTTTACTAACAACTAGTTTCTTCTTTATATCTTTTTACAATATTTTTATTTACTTTAAACTTTTGTTTTTATATAGTTATTATTTTTTCCTTCTTCTTTTGCTTCATAATTTTTTAAATTGTAATTTTTTCAACCTGTTTATTCTTTCTCTCAATAATAAATTTCTCTGCCAGTCAATCCTATTTTTTCGCAACATATAACAATAAACATAATCATTTTCAATACCTGTCAACGGCACAAACTGCCAATTGAGCTCAATCAACGGGCTAAACAAAGGCAGCCACAATGGCAAAAGTCTAAAGTAGAGACCCACGTGAAAACGTGAACTCTAATCATCATCAGCAACGTCATCATCGACCTAGTCGTCGTTGTCGTTGTCGTTGTCGTCAAATGATGACATATCTCTGGCTCACGTTTCTCGTCCATCGACGAGGCAGAGCAAAGCAGCTCATTAATGTTTTTGTCCGCCATTTATTCAGCATCTTTCCGTCCGTTTGGTTGTCCCGTTTCTATGCACAGGTCGCTCTGCCGCTGCCGTTGCCCCTGCCACTGCCTCATCATTACGTCAAGTACTTCAATTATTTGCTGTGCTTTCAGTTCTGCCATTGAATAGAATTTAACGCTCATTGTTTGGTCAGCCAGCGACGTGGGCGGCGCCATTGTTCGGCGCTAATTAAAGGAATTTTTTAGCAGGTGTTTGCGGTTACTTCTCAACGGTTTTTCGGTATCGGCTGCAGTGCCATTGTGTGTCTGTATGTATGTGTGTGTGTGTGTGTGTGTGTGTGTGCTCGCCAGCTGGCCAAAAGGTGGCACACGTTCTGCTATTTCACACGTTCGCTTTTCAGTCCAGTTTCAGCTAATTGAATATGCATTTTAATAGCATAATTTCTCTTCTCTCTCTCGCTTTCTCTGTCTCTTTCTCTCAGGCATCCAAATGAACCCAAATGAACTTTTTGAAGGAGGCGCGGCGCAAACAGTTTAAGGCCTAAAAATTATTCTGTTCGCTTTGCTTTGTTGTTGCCTTTCTGCGCGTTGGCCCAGAAAATGTTGTTAAGGTTGTTGTTGTTGTTGTTTTTTTTCTCTCTCTATCTTGCTATAAGTGTTTTTCGAAGCAGAAAAAGAATAACAAATAAGCAAGAGATGTGTATATCTATAGTGAAATCGGCGGTTTTTAAATGCTCCTCCTACGCCCGCCCACCGCGTTGTAAGTGCCGCCCCTTGGTGTCTTTGACAGTTAACGAAGTGTAAATATTTGTATAAAAGCGCCAGATATTCTTAGCACTTGGCTGCATCTGATGTCGACGGCCCCCAGTGCCGCCGATATGTTTTATAATTGCTTTGCTCTGTGCATATCCAAGTGCTGCTAATGTGTCTATGGCAGAGGCGAGCCGGATGTGATTTGTCGACCAGAAACAATTAATGGCGAATCGAAGCAGATGCTTTGGCTGCTGAGCATGACTTAAAGTCGTGAGTATACAGTTTCTACTTGCAGCTCTTTGATATGTTAAAGCGTATCATATATTCATAGAGAACGTGGCGTATGAGCTATTTGACTTCTGCTTGAGCGTTGCCAATGAGACCGCAAGGCAACCTGTAATGGTTTCACGGCTAGACACTTTAACAAGCTGCCGCGCCCACAACACACACGCACACACACGCGCGCACACACACACACACACTTACAGCCACTTGCCGACATAAGCATTTTGTAATTTCAATATAATTTTGTTGCCACACGTATTAAGTATACGACGCATTGCGCTTGTGGTATTTTGTGTTTGCCTATAATGTGTAAGAGTGTGTGTGCGTGTGTGTGTTTGTCTGTTGTGTGTATTTGCTGCAGCTGCTTTTGTTTGCTAATATAATATTTTGTAACAAGAGCAACAGCAACAACAACAACAGCAGCAGCAGCAGCAGCAGCAGGAGCAGGAGTCGGCAGTTACCTGGCATTTTTCTACTTAAGAGTATTTTGTGCTTAGCTTTGCAGTTCAGTCAACTTTTGCTTGGCTACCTGTGCAAAGAACAGTGTCTAGACGAAGCACACGTACCACAAGCCCACAAGCACACACACACACATACACACAGACAGCTGAAGAAAAATGCTTAATATGATAGACGCATAAAACCCTTTTGGCATCTTTTGTGGCTTTGCTTTAGCATTGGCCGTGTTGCTGTGGCAATTTCAAAAAAATATATATATTTTTATAAAAAGATGTGTATATAAATAAACTGAAACATAAAAACGATAACAAATTTTCCATGCCACTGTGTTTGAGATTACAAATTACGACACATAACCCGTGGCCATGGCAGCGGCTGCACAGAAATGCGAGTAGCATCTCACAACAGCAGCAGCAGGAGTAGCAGGAGTAGCAGGAGTAGCAGGAGCAGTAGCAGCAGAGAACTTCAAACAGTTGCAATTATATAATGAGCACAGAGTTTGCCCGCTAAGCTGCCAACATGTGTTGCACAAACACACACACACACACAAGTGTGTTTATGTAAGTATGTGTGTGTGTGTCTTTTTGTATAAATATGTGTGTAGATTATGTTCGTATGGTTAATTTCTCAAGTGGGCGGATTAAGAAGTAAAGCAAATGCTTCATTGATCGGCGATCGAGTGCAGGCAGAAGTATTTCATTTTAATAAATTCTGATGATATGATAATTTTAGAAATTATTATTTATACATTAAAATAATTTTTTTTTTAAATTTCAGTTTAATATTTTTTTAAATATTGAAACTATTTAAAAATATTTTTAATTATGCATATATAATAAAATTTAACAAAGAATTTATATTAAACATACAAATAAAAATATTAAAATATAAGAATTTGAAAATACAATAAAATAAAATATTAAAATTATTAAACCTGCTAAATTTGTATTAATTTATATATAACTAAACAGAAAAAATAATTTACTTTAAAAATAAAAATACTAAAAAATTGTTTTTATAAAATAATTTATATAAAATAAAAATAATTATAAATAATTTGAAAATAAATTATAACAACTATTTCTTTAAAATAATATTTTCTTAAAAATAAATATATTAAAAAAA
The DNA here is from genome assembly GCF_054131105.1 of Drosophila navojoa. NCBI lineage: Eukaryota > Metazoa > Arthropoda > Insecta > Diptera > Drosophilidae > Drosophila > Drosophila navojoa. Next base: position 16,599,572 of record NC_142892.1, read on the forward strand.
AGATTAATTACATAGATTTATTTATGTGAAGCTGTTGCAAAATTTAAATTTAAATTATTAAACAATAATTTATTTTAATATATATTTTAAAAGCAAAAACAAAGGATATTTTATTTATATATTCATTGAATATTTAGTTTCAGCTCTTGCACAACTTTCACTGCTCCCCTCGCATTCAATGTGTGGATGTTTGTTTTTCAGTTTATCAGACATTTCCTGCGGCGCTTTTTGAGACGTGGTGTTAGGGTTTGGCTGGGGATCGCTGCCAAAGAGCTGGGTGGGGCGCATAAACTTTTGCAACTATCGGAAGTCGTTAACGCATTCACACACAAGCAGCGGCAGCATCAGTGCTGCCACGCCCACTCAAATGGGCACAGCGGCCGACGTCCGTGCTGTATCCCATTCATTCAGGCCGTGCGCTGTCTCTGTCACTCACCCACACGCTGGCTAGCGAGCTGCCATGTTTGATTTCTCGCTTTATATGTAGGCTAACTTGTGTTTGCCGCTGTCACACAGCTGTGCCACAGACCACCCACAGCTAACGGCAGCACCACCACCACCACCACCACCGACAGCAACAGCATCAGCACCGCCGCCTCCTTCGAGCCGTCGCACGCCCACAAATGTTGGCACATTAATTAATTGAAATGCTGCCGGCCATGGCAAGCGGACAGAGCCTGTGTGAGCGAGCTGAGCGAGCGAGCGAGTGGGTGGTGCTGTGGGTGGCTGGGTGGTGCGTGTGTTTTGCACGCTTGTTAGTTTAACTAGCGCCTGGCAATTAAACGAAAATTAATTATGCTACCTAACAGAGAAACGGCCCCGAGGCAAAAACGCGCCGGCCTTGAACTTAGCAACGGCGGCGCATTTAAATAGAATACGCCCCAGCCAAGGCAACCTTGCGACCTGGCAGAGTGGCCCCGAGAGCCCACTCCCGCAGTCAAACGGGAAGCCAATCAGCTGTCATTTTTTGTTTTGAGTTTTCCTTTTTATTTTCTAGGCCGTCGGAAATGTGCGTCCACTCGTTGCTCCCTCTCCCTCTCCCTCTCTCTCTCTCTCTCTCTCTGTCTCTGTCTCATCTCAAGTTTCCTTTCGCTATCTGTTTCCCGTGGCTGATGCCTGGCTAATGCCTGCTTAACTTTGACTTTGGTGACAGCGCGACTTTAATCAATGCCACGTCCTTTCGGGCCAGCCGCCGCCGCCGCCTCCAGTGCAAGGTTAAAATGTCGCACTGGCCCCACGCGCATAGTTTCCCAGTTTCAAGTGCTGCCCGCCATTCATAATCCCCCCGCCAGGCCAAACACGCAGATAATTTTTCATTTTTTCACGTAGCACGTAGCCATCAATCAATTTCATGCTGCTTGGCGATGTAAAACTGCTCGAGTTACGTTGTACTTACATTTCACTTCAAAGACTCTATACGAACCAAAGTTCTTCAATTTGGATACCGACTGAAAATGACGATGAGATGGGTTATTATGGAAACGCATGGAATAGGTGTCGGGTGCAGAGTGTGGTTAGGTGAGGGGGGAAAAGGTGTAATAAGCATAGGTATATGTGATTGATCTGTATATCAAATAGAGATTATGAGAATATGTTAGCATAAGTCGTGTATTATTTGAATTTCTATATATAAATAATATTTAATGTATTGAAATAAACCTATTATCAATGATAAAAATTAATTGAATATGACAACATAATTAATAATATTATTTGTACATTACTGTTTATTATACTTTTTATATTATTGCAACATTTGCTGCTGATTTTTACAAATAATAATAATAATAATATAGTACAAATGATTAAACAAAAAAATAAAAATAAATAATTAATTATATTTAAGAAAATTATTAATAGTATATTATGTTAAAGTATATAAAAATTAAATTATTAAAGTGTTAATTAAATTATTAAGTGTTAATACAAATAAATAAAAAAATAATATACATAAACAACATTAAAAATATTTAATAAAAATATATATATTAGGCATAAATAAGTATTTAAAGTTCTTTTAATGAAATTTAATAAAAAATAATAATAAAATAATAAATGCATAATATTGATACAAAATAAAAAGAAAGTAATAATAATTGTAAAATAAATAAAATAGAAATAATAAAATGTATTACTAAATTTTGTAATAAGTACATTAGTACATTTATACACACATATATTTAAATCTTGTATTTGTTTATTGTTTATGCCTCTGCATGTCCTTGGCTGTTTATAAATATATCTTAATATGCAAATAAATTTATGCGATTTCTCTGCTCTGCCTGACATATCTAGGGCATCTGCTAGTCCTTCACTTTGGCTTCGCATTTTTTCTACACTTCTTTTTGTTGTTCGCCTCTACTTTTCATATTTTGGAGTTTTTTTTTTTATAAATTTTGGCTTTTTTGGGCTTGTTCAACTAGTCAAAGTTTGTTGAGCATTCGCGCATTTTGATGCTCTGCTTAGTTAATTATTTATTTAAGTTATTAATTAATATGAAGCCCCTATATATATCAATCTTTATATCTATGTATGTATGTATATGTATATGTATAATTGATGCTCGTATTTTATATCCCAATTGTAATCAAAGTTTTCTTCATTTTACTTAATAATTTCTTATCTCTTTATATATTTCCCCAACTTTATTTATGTATTATTTATTTATATATTACATATTTTATATTTTAATGAGCAAAAGAGCATTTGAAGCCCGCATATTTGCTGTTAAATATTTTACAATTTTACGTTCTCTATTTTCAAGCTTTTGCGTTTGTCGTTACGTTTCGTTAGACCCTAAAGAAAAAAAATTTATAATTTTTCCTTTTTTTTTTATTTTCTTTTTTTGCTCACGCCCGGCAGACTTTGCCTCTTGGCCTGGTCAATGCTTCCTTGGTATTATTATAATAATATTTCTTCTTCTATATATATATATATATATATTTTGGTTTTTTTCGTTTTGCAGGCTGCCGCGTCCGGTGCATTGGCTCCGCATTTTGATGATTTATGTGCCGTCGAGCCGTGTCACGAGCCCAATTAACATTTGGGCTTAAAAACGTTTCAGCTTGACATGATTTTCTTCTTGTTGGCCAGGATCTTTGACAGCGGCTAATTTGGCCAATGCACTTTGTGGGTATTTGGGAATAAATTTGATATTTATATACATATATTTTTTGCTCAAGCTCTATAAAATAGTATATGTTATAAAGAAAAGTCTTACCTACGTTCAATTGAATTCTATTGATTGAGGGTATATTTAAACATATACAAATTATTTTCATCACATATTTTTTATGGTTTCTGTAATGCCTTTAATTGACTGTTTATTAAATTGATTTACCTGATTCTCTTTATGCTTAAATTTATATACAATATACTTACGTTGCTTCCTTCCTTTCCATTCCTTACATTCCATTCCTTTTCATGGTCGGTAGCAATTAATAGGCTTAAGTCTGAGTAATATGTCTCTCACAAATCAATTAGCTCGGGATCTAATGAGCGCATTTTGCTTGTATTCCCAGGTGTGGATACGCTTGTCTTTCGAGTCCTGCACTTGCCTCGCATCGCATGGATAATGTGCATACTTAATAAACGTTAACAGCATTGCGTATATAACAATGTGGGTGGGCGTGTACTCTCTGTACAGCAGCACCAACCGCCCCTGCCCCCTCTTCCACAACGTTTATGCGTTTCTGTTTAATCTGCTGTTAAGCCGATGGCCCACTGCCTAGCTCCGCCCGCCCGCCCCGCCCCGCCTCGACTCGACTCGACTCGAGTTGAGTCGACTTTGGCAATTTAGTTTATTTATAGCTACCAAAATATGAGCACCAAAGTTACATACACGATGTTGTTGCTGTGCGTGTATGTGTGTGTTTGTGTTTGTGTGTGTTACTATGTGCGCTGACACATCATAATTTGGCTGTTGTTATGCGTATGTATGTGTGTGTGTTTGCGTGTGTGTGACCAAGTCTTGTGCTCATGTTTCCAGTTCATGTTGTAATATTTTAATGTGTGAAGCTACAACTGCTGCCGTTGTCGTTTTGCTAAGAGCCACCACCCAGACACCCACACGAGCACCACCTCGCCCCCTACTCCAACCATATAAATCACAAATTTTGATAACATTAATTTACGCAACGGCTCCTATATCATTCCAATATGTTCTCCACTTGATCACATTTGATATTTGTGCACATAAATTTTAGCAAAATACATTAAAGTCGACTTTTGTTTTGGTTTTTTTGTATTCTTCTGTTATACGCATAACAGTGAAAGTCACTTGCAGGCGACACAATATGTTTTATATGCCGTAGTTTATTTGATTTCATTCAATTTGTCTTCATGTCAATTAGCAATATTTATTCAACTGCTTAAAAATAAATTTGATTTATAAATATATACATATATATGTTTTTTTCTGCTGTCATGGATTGTCTTTACTGCCAGCAGAGGCTGGTAAACTGCCATCAGGTGAGCTGGCTAATTCAACACCTTGCACAGTTGGCAAACAGTTTGGACGGAGTTTTCGTTAATTTCCATCATCCGTTGGCAGTTGGCAAATTTGCCCAGAGCTGAAATACAATTAAAAGCCAATTCAAACTGCAGTTGGAAATCAGAAAACTTATCTCTTACCTTTTGGCAAACGAACGAGAGACAGTCATATCAGAGAGATGGAGCTGGCCGAGCCGTAACTTGGTCTCTGTTGAATTTTTGGTCAAGAGATACGGGAATAATAGAAAGTAGATTGACTATACGCACCTTTGGTAAATACACACACACACACACACACAGACACAGCTGGCTCACTTCACTCCGGGGCTTACCGAAGTGTCTGTCGAGGCGTTTGCATTTGGCTTCTGCTGTGTTGGCATTGCATTTGCAATTCCAAACTAGTTTCAATTGATTAAGTTTCTGGTTAATGGATTGCTTACATATTTGAGCAGGGCAGCAGCGCAGGGCTGCATAACTCTTGGCTATGTAACAGTAAATAGTGCTTTGCCAATTGGCCGAGCATCAAATCTATGGCCAACACGTAGGCGCCTCGCAAGCTAATCAACAACTTTGACCCGTGCGCCGTAAGCCGTGCATGTTCCGCAAAACTATTTCGAGCCAAATATCGCCCAAAAATGATTTCATTTCATTTATAGCTAGAAATCGGTTATTACATTTACAAATGCAAATGCTCAAAGTTCCCTAAAAAAACAAATGTAAAATGAGAATAGCAGAAGGCGAAGAAGTTATGACATGTTTGCGTGCTTTTGTGCAAGTTAATTGTGAATAATTATTTGCTTATGCCATAAAGCAGATTAAAAAACTTTTGTTTTTAATTAGAAGCAGCGTGAAAACAAAAGATGCGGCGGCAGCAGCCAAAGAAACCCCGACCCAGGCGAACAACAACAGCAACAACTTTAGCAACTTTACAAACATTTTTCGCGCGTATAAATTACACAAAGAGCCAGAGACACAAAGAGCAGAACAGAGCTGCGTATAAAATTAAAGTTTTTCGCTCGAAATTAATGCAAATCTCTTATGCACAAAGACAATGCGGCGTATGCGCAATGAGCTGCTGCATATTACGCATACGCCTTGTGCCACATATCAGCTATGTGCGAGTGTGTGGGTGTGCATAGAAACGGCTTTAAGCGTGGCTAGCCCCAAAGACGACGCCAGTGTCACCAGAATGTTAATTAATTTCATTTTAATTAAGTCGCTTGAGTTTATTAAATTCTACAAGCCAAACAACAATTTGAAAATTCATTTTCATGCCTAGCAGCTTCAATATGTTACTTCGTGTGTGTGTGTGTGTGTGTGTGTGTGTGTGGTTGTGTTTGTTTAAAGCATTTCAAAATTAATCAACAACTTATTTATGTAGGCGCGGCGAGTCTCAGTGGAGCATTGTGTGGATGCTGTTCTAATCATATTGCTGCCAGCGCCAGCGCCAGAGCCTCAGCTCACGCATCCTTTGACAGTCACGCTCGACGACTTTGTGCCATTCATGTTATATACATATATATGTATATTGAGTGTGCGTTACTTTGATGCGATTATATGTAAAACAAAATTTATTTTAATTTCGGTCTATGTACATATTGTTTTTTTTTTGTTGCATTGATAGAGATGTTCAACCATATTTCATGTGCCCAAATGGCAATTAGTTTATTGTTGAGATTAGCCCCGGCTGGAGTGGGACTGCAGCCTGCGTTGACTATAATGAAAATTGAATAATTAATTCAATTTGTTATTTTTTAATTTCATTTAATATCGCATTATTAGTTGTCATTGTTGTTGTTGTTGTTGTTTTGCCGTTCGCACTGCACACATTTCAATTACAGCATAAAGTTCGGAATTTGTTACGGTCCGAGCAAATTAGTTGTTCAATTTGCCGGCATTTGCAAATTTGTTGCTTATCGCTTTATTGTTTATGTTAATTTTAGCTCATTTAATTTTAGTATTTTGCACAGTGCACACACACACACACACACACACACACACATACAGAGACAAACTCTACGGTTTGTTGTGGTTGCGATATCTGTGCACAGAGCACATTAAATGCGGTATGCAAATGTTGACGTTTTGCCAAATGCGCCGCATAAGCCTCTAATTAAGTTTTCATGAATTCTAACATTATATTGTTTGGAGCACCGACCGCCGCTTATCGAGGCAATTGTGGGTGTGCGCTAGGCGAGCACCGGGGCCGACACTTCAACAATAATTGCCATTGAAGTGGTTGAGGGCGTGAAAAACAGGGCGCCACGTCAAATGGCCAACAATTTCACGCCGGAGAATGCGTTGAAGCTTACTTTACATATTTGTGATAAATTCTTAGTGTTGTTGAATGATAGCCCTTCCACTTGATTCTCAGTTATGTCAAAGGATATTTTATATGAAGTAGATAAATATTAAATAGGAAAATTTAGCTGGTAGGTGAAATAATTGTATACAGATGAATATATACAATCTTATATATTATTCATTTATTTATTTATATTTATATTTGCCAAATATTTGTATGATTCACTTAAAATAATTAATTGACCTTACTTAATAAACAATACGACAAAACACACTGCAAATATAAGTCTGATTATGTTCAGACCTGCCAAACTTGACTAATAAACTATACAAATTATTTATTTAAAAAGAAATAAAAGGGTATCTGAATTGCTTACTTAAAATCCATTTATATGTATATAATTATAATAATAAATAAGTAAATATTTATCTGTATTTATATACAAGAGATACTGATAATTAATAGCAGAGTCTGCTCTCGCAACAATTACGCTATTCTCTCTTACTACAGTGAGCGTAGAGTAAGGCTGAGCGCCTGACTTGGGTTGTTGTATAAATATGATCGAAGTGAGTTTGTGTCTTGGCTGCTCGCTGCCTATTGGCTACGTATTGCGTGTGTGAAGGAGAAACGGAGAAATGCAAAGCTATCTACATGTGAATGCAGTCGCGGCAGTTGCTGAGTGAGAGCGAGATGGCCTTGCTGGCTTATATCTTCTAATGATGCTAATTTTGTACTGTGGGCGAGAGGGAGACAAGCATAGTTGTTGATGCAGCTTTCTGATTGCTGGCTGCTGAGTGTGTGTGCGGCTTGGCATATGAGTCGAACGTAGATTCGGATTTTGTGGAGTGAAAGCGAGATGGCTATATGGGCTGATCGGACATGCTCGTGGTGCTGCTCACTCTACGATCTAAAGGGCGTAAAACTTGTTACAGCAAAGCAAAAGACATTGTCAAGTTGTAAGAGAACTAAATAAAACAGAATAGAATTAAAATCGTTTTGTAACTTAACTAACTGTAAACGAATACAATAAAATAAATATGTATTATACAAATTAAAGATATTTTTAATATCTATTATGTTTTTTGTATAACTTTTATGTACTTGTATTTGTATATGTATATATATATATTCTTGTAAATTACCCATTCATTTTCTTAACAGAAGTAAAGATAAACACCTGGCTGACACTCTGATAAGTACAGCCGCACCTCAACATGCACAGCTGTCCATATATTAGACTCTCAGTGTACACCTGCTAACAGGCTCTACCTTGTTAACCTGTTAATGCCATAAATTTCAATGGAAGTCAAGAAAAAAATATGCTAGTGTCGCATATGCCTCTCTCTCTCTTCTCTCTCTCTCTCTCTCTCTCTCCTCTCTCTCTCTCTCTCTCTCTCTCTCTCTCCATCTCTGTCTATTACTCTCATTTAACACAAATCCCTGGATAATTCAGCCCCAGCTGTCCCAGTAATTCCAGTTCGTCCTCCGCAACAGGCAACTCGCATTAGCTCACTTTTGTGTGTCAGCCGCCAGCTGCGTGTGGAAGGCAAATGTCAAAGCTGTTTGCCAATGGGGCTTCATTGTTTCTTGGGAATTGCAATTATATCTCGCCGAGAGATTGCAGACATCAGAAAATGACGATAAATGAAACAATGGCCGGGCATAGCTTGGAATATTATAGAAATTGATGTCAAGGCGTTCGTTTGACTGCAGCTCTGTATTAAGGTATTTATATAGAAATTTAAGCTCAAGCTCAGCTGGACGTGCACCTTTATTATTATTTCTCTCTCTCTTCTTCAATTTTGTTGCGCATTTTTTGCAGTCAAACATTTTTCGCCCCGTTGCTTTCTGATATTTAAATATCTCCGAGTTGTTAGCCTTTGACAGCTCTCTCTCTCTCTGCTCTCCCTCTCTCTCGACAGCTGCTCGAGTCAATTCTCATAAATCTACTGCAATTCAAATGCCGTTCTGCATGCAATAAATAAAAATCTTCAAAATGTACGCAACTGACATGGCGTTGCTGCTGCCCCGCCCATTCCTTTCTATGCCACTTTGGCAAGTCATTGAGGCGAGCCGTGCTTCCTGCGCTGATCCTGCGCCTGCCTGCCCGCTTGCCTGCTTGAAAGCTGCATTTCCGGTCACTAATATAAGTCAAAGTACAAAGTTGGTTGGCTGACTGGCTGGCTGGCTGCCTGGCTGGCTGGCTGGTTGGCTGACTTTACTTCACTTCGCTTCTCTCTCGCTTATAATGCAACGGCACTTAGCCAACGCTATGCTGAAAGGATGGGCGGGGTCTCATTTGGAAGGGGTTCGTCTATCTGACTCTGTGTGTCGCCGTGCCTCGCTGATGATTTAAGTGCACTTTGATGCACATTTTTCGTTGCTGCTGCTGCTGCTGCTGTTGCTGCTGTTGCTGCTGCAGCTGCCCCAGATAATTTAATTAAATTATACGCTTCCTTACGTGCATCGGGATGCGCAAGGTGGGGCAGGGGCGCTTGGGCCGAGAAATCGAGGCAGGCTGCGTTCAGTTTAGGGTGTGCAGCTCACATTTTAATAAGGTTTGTTGGTTAGCTAGTTTTGAGGTTGAGCTGAGTGTAGTTTTGGTTTAGTTTTATGCGCTGTCGAAAGGCTTTGTAAGAGGCTTTGGGGTTAAAGTCATTTGGGTTAGCTAAAAAGAGGTCGAAGCAGAGAAAGCCAGCGCTGTGGCTGTGCTGCAGCCCAGTCTAGGCGTATGCTTGATGCACACATTCTGAACTGAGCTGAAAGCCTTCACTTAAGCATCTCTATTATCAGTGCAACAAATGGCAAAAAGACAAAACAACATGGAGCAGGATTTATGAATTTTAGATTTATGCTGGGGTAGAAAACAAGAAATTAATATAAAGCCTCTATGATTCATGAACGGAGATTGTTTTCTCTTCAGCTGGGTAAAAGTCTGTGCAGGAAACGGTTAGAGTTTAAATATGGATGGAGAGATGGGGCGGAGCGAGGAGAAGAGAGAGAGAGTGGATGAGAGAGAGAGAAAGGAGTAAAGAGAGAGTGAAAGAGATTTAATATTAATTTAAATTTATTGTAATTCTAATATAAGTTTTATACAGTAAAAACATTAAAGATAAAATTTAAAAAAATAAATAAATTCTGTTTTTTTTTTTTTTTTGGCAATAATAGTAATTATAATTATAAATAGCTGAAATATTTAACTAAAATAAAATATAAATAAAAATAATATTAATACAATAAAGAGTAAAAACTCTAATGATTAAAATATAAAAAAATCTGTATTGTTTGGCAATAATAATAATAATAATAATAATAAACAAACCCTTTATTAAAAAAAAATAATAATAATAGTCATAATCTAGCATAATTTGTAAATGTTAATAGCTATTAACTTTTATTAATAATTTTAAGACATGGAAGAAATTCCTAATATAAATATTATATGAAATTAAATTTAATGTGTCATACTAATATTTTCTTCCTTCTCCACAGCAATATCTCCTTATCATAATCCTTTACAATTAGTAAACATGAGCACATTAATTGAAATTTACAGCAACATTTCTATGAAGCCTCCTTAAAACACATTAAAAAGTCGTTGCCGGAATGCAGCTAAGAAAAAAAAAGCCAAAACAAACAGAAAAAATTTAAAAATAAAACATTTGCTGCAATCCTTTTGCCAGCCCTTGGCTTGCCCAAAAAGTGTTGATGTTATTCATCAACGTCAAAGTGATTACGTTGTTGTTGTTGTTGCTCTCCTCGTTGTCGTTGTCTCTGTCTCTGGTGTTGGTGACGCGTCATGCGGCTGTCAGCAAGGCGACATCAACTGGTAGCTGGCAATGGCAACTGGCAACGGGCACTAGCAACTGGTAAAAAGCCAGAGCTAGAGCCAGGCCAAGTCCTAGGCTAGGGGGGAGAGCAAAACCCATCACAGAAGCCACAGCAGGCAGTCATCAACAACAGTCAGGAGTCGGGCAACATAATTTTTAGTGTCGCAGCAGAGCACAAGACAGCGAGTAAAAAAAGAAAAAATACAAGAAGAAAAAAAAAATAAACGAAATATGTATCAAAAACATTGACGAAAAACATTTTTAATGCACCAGAAGTCATAATATTTTCATATTTCATGCTTGCTGCGCCATTTTCCTGCACGTACATGTCACAATGTGTCCTTAAAGTGGTAAATATGGTACTCAAAAGTTGTCCAAAATGTTCCGACCGAGCAACAAACAGCAGCCAAACACACTCACACACACAAACACACACACACAGAAACAGAGGGAGAATGAAATTTTCACCTGGCAAAGTTCAGGCGCAAAAATGTCTTGATTTTCGTGGACTCCAAACATGCCCAGCACAGTGACTAAATAACCAACACGAACGGCACACAAAAGCCAGCGACTACGTTCGGTCCACAACATATTTACATAAACAGCAGCAGCAGCAGCAGCAGCACTCCTTTTTGTGCACTAACTGCAGCAGGAGTCGCTGGACTCAATGCTGTGGAATGTTATTCAATGACTTGTTGCACGCTGCGGCGCAATAGCTGAAAGCATTTGAATCAATATGGATTTTAGCTATGTAAATGGGACTATTAAATAGGCACTGAGCCAATAAAATAAAAAAAAAAAAAAATAATAATAATATAAAAATGATAAGAAAAAAGAAAGTGTAAAATAGTAAATAGTAAAAATATATATTAAATATATAAATAATATATATATTAATAAGATATATTTTATGCATATTTAATGCAAATATATATTAATTATATAAATAATATATATATTAGTAAGATATATTTTATGCATATGTAAACATAAGTTTCACATATAGCTAAAAAAAAATTATTAGTATTTTGTATATTATGTAGAAATTTTTCAAAAATATTTTTACATTTTTTTGATTATTTTTATTTTATTTATTTATACTAACCAAGCAAATGTACTTACAATATTTATAACTAAGTTTAATTTATATCTGGAAAATCTAGTATATTATAAAAGATGATCAGTATTTTTTTATTATGTGGAATTTCGTCATAAATATGATTAGTATTTTTTTTTTTATTTATATAGAGGTTTTTTTTTTTTTAATATGAACAGTATTTTTTGTAATTATAAATTTGCTCAAAATGTGTTGAGTATAGACTAAATATTATTTTTAATTTTGTTAGCTGGTTGCTTTTAGATTTAAAAAATATTTTTTATTAATAACTTTAATAACAAACTTTTTTTTTTGTGGATGCCGTTAATAAGTTTAAGTTATCTATATATAATCAAATGGCAGAAGGTTGCACTATATAGTACATTGTGTTTCACTGATCGTCGATTAATATTTATGCTTCTTATAATATTCTGCCCGTATTCATATTCTGTGAATAATGCTGTCAATAAAAGAGATTTATTGCTTAGAAAAAGCATATGAATAAGACAGCAATCAATATCACCATCAACATCGTCTTTCAATCAAGCTGAATTAAATATGTCACAATTTACAATAATTCTACAGCCGTCTCATCAGCTATCTGACTTCCTTCCATACCCAAGTTAGGGCATGCGAAATTCCTTCAAACATCGTCTTTAGCATTTCTTGTTTTTGTTATTTTGTGTGGTGTTTGCCGTCATCAGGTTAGTGTTTAACCTCTGCAGTGCGCTGCAGTCCACTCGAGAAGTCTTTGACTTGCTCCCGCCACCCTTAAAGCTGCGCTTGCCAACCGACCTGTTCTCGTGCAGCCCCCGCCAGGCAGTCAAGCCGGGCCAGTCAGCCAAGGGAGCCCGTCAGCCAGTCAACCGGCTGGCATTGTGCACCCGCCCCCGCATGGTTGGGCTGCGTGCTTGCTGCGAGCATAGCTTTTAACCACTCGTTTGCTCTTTAACGCGTTAACGGGTTAAGTTGCCTATGTGCCATGTTTGCAACCTCCATCTGCAGCCATATTTGTTGCTGTTGTTGTCAGGAGTCCTGCTTGCGGTGCCCTTTTTTATGTGGCCATCAAAGCAGGACTACAACAACAGCAACAACAACTTTGGGTTTGGGTGACTCCGGCCACATGTGTAATTAGTTGACGCTGACTTTGTCATAACTGTTCCACACACACACACTCACACGTCCCAGCAAAGGGTGGGTTCGAGTGGCAGGGGGCGGATTAAGCGCACCGATGCTGAGGCGTGAGTATTTGTCGCTTTTAAATGCCTTGTGGCCACATTTTAAAGTCATTTTGAGGCGCGGTCAAAGCTGCCACAAGCCGACTCAAGTTGCACAACAAATTTTTTTTTTTCGCCCGCGCTAATCGACGGCCATTATGAAGTGGTCGCCGGCTGACCTCTCCAGCCCAAAAAAAAAAAGAACAAGAACTGGTGGCTTTCGCTTTGCCGGCGCTGCGGGTAACTTCATTCCCGGCCAACAACTGCGGCTACTTCAATTTTTTGTTAGGCTGCCGCTGTTGCTGCCCCTACTCTTGCTGCTGCGACTCCTGCTACTGCTGCTGCTGCTGTTGCTGCTGCTGCTGCCCCTACTGTTGCTGCTACTACTCCTACTCCTGCTGCCGCGGCTACTTCTCCTGCTGCTGACCCTACTGTTGCTGCTGCTGCCCCTGCTACTCCTGCTGCTGTCCCAACTAACGCTGCTGCTGCTGCTGCCCCTACTGCTCCTGCTCCTGCTGCATTCATTTCAGATTTTCAGTTTACAGCATTCAGTTTTCAGTTGCAGGCCCAAAACTGACAGCCGTCCGTCCGCTCCCAACCAATTGCCATGTCTAGCTACGCTTGAAGGATGCGGCTTTGTCGCTCTGGCCCCGCCTCAATGCCGCTCCAACTGTCTGCTGTGTGTCGCACAGCCTGCGGTTACAGCAGCGGCTGTTTTTGCCTTTTGCTTTTGTTTTCAGTTTCTTTCTTTCTTTTTTTCCATCAAGTGCTCCACAAAGCTCCTTCGGCCAGCCAAGGTAGCCCAGCAGCAGCAGCAGCAGCAGCAGCCGCCGCCGGTCTTTGTGCATAGTTTCGAGCTGGCATAAAGCGTTTGCCGCAAAGTTTCAAAACAGCGCAGAAAAGGAATTCGCCAAGTAGTAAAACTAATTATTATATTATAACTAGCTACGCCTGGCTACTCCAGCCTCATCTTCATACTATATTGAAATATAGCTCGCTTTCTCTACTTTTTAATATATTTATAATAATTCCTGCACTTCAGAGAGACAGAGAGAGAGAGAGTGAAAGAGAGAGAGGGGCGCATTTTTTTCGCTGCTTTGACGCTTCTTTATTAGTCGCTGGCAGCGCGGTCGCTTCATTTTTCTCCATCAGAGAGCTTGTCATAATTTTATTAGGGCCACGTCGCCCTCGCGCTCTGGCTCTGGCTCTGGCTCTGGCCGCGTCCTGTCAGCATGATAACTCCTTTTCGTGTTAAACATTTTCAGCTTGGCTCTGGCCCACAGTGCATGCCGAGTGTATGTTCTGCATTATGCGGCAGCTGTCGACTGCGGACACATACACCAACACACACACACACACATGCACACCAGCACACTCCTTCACATTTAGATGCGGCTTTGGTCACACTCTCAAGCGTCCGTTGCACGCGACGTCCTGATGTTGGCTCTGTATTCTGGTTGTGGTATACGAGCTGCGACTCCTCTGGAGTCAACTGCATGTCAGCTCGTGTGTGTGTGCGTGTGTGTGTGTGTGTGCGCAGTGATTGTTGCTCGAGTGTTGCAGCTGCCTGCGCTTGATTACAATGCGCCTCATGCTGGAGTTTTGGGTTTGCTCTGGCATCGTTTGCACTGATAACACGTTAAGTGCGCTGGTTTATCCAGCAAGATAATTTGGACAAGTGTCACCTCTCGGATTTTCACGCGCCGGCCAAAATAACAGAAAAAAATGATGGGGTTGGGGTGGGCTGAAAAAAAAAAAAAGTAAAAGCAGCAACGATGACAACGTTGGAAATGCCGCAACTTTTCTGAAATATGCACAAAATTTGTTGGCAACCAGGTTTTGGGGCTTGTTAACTGGCCGGCTAGCTGCTGCTGCTGCTGCTGCCGACGACGGCGACGGCGACAGCAACGGCAATGGCTATGGCTATAGTTGCAGGTGCAGCTGCTGTTTGGGAGCATCCAGCTTCCAGTTGCCCGTTGCCGGGCTTCTAGTTTCTGAACACATTTTGCGTTCGCTCGTTTTCTGTTTCTCTCTCCTGTTTTTTTTTTTTTTTGTCGCTTGTTACCGGCGCGTCGAGTTTTTGTAGCATACTTTTTCGGGTTGGCACACGCGTAATTGGCGCTTGGTCGGTTTCTCGAAAGGCTGCGGCTTTTAAATATTAGTTTAGACTAGCAGAACTCCGGTCATGTGGCCGTGGCAGCTGTTGGCCCGCAAATGCAGGTGTAGCAATTACGGTCTCACAGCAACCGCAACCAAATGGCAACGAGCACAAACATTAAACTACGAAGATTTTTCGAGCTGGCTGTAGTTGTTGGTAATCTTGCACCGGATTATAATTAATGTATATACATGTATAATGAATATACATAAAACTACTCTGCTAAGCTACGGCAACTAATTTGTTATGAATATTTACTTTCAGTTGATAATGGGTATGGGCTTATTGGCGAAATTTATAAGGTTCATTCAGGCAGCTAAATTTGATTTCCTTCGGGAGTTCAAGGTCTGTGACTGGGCAGCTGTATATAATTATATATACTCAGAGCTGTGAGCTCATGAATTAAATATGCAGATTTCATAATTAGGGCAATGAACTTAGCCACACGTTTTAGCTGAATATAATGAATCTTTTGAATTAAATATGTAAATTAGATAATCAGGGCAATGAACTGAGCCGAAGAAAGAAAGGGAAGAAGACAGAATAGAAAAAGAGAAAAGAAAAAAAGATAAGAAAAGAGAAAGGAGAAAAAGAGAAAAGAAAAAAAGAGAAGAAAAAGAGAAAAGAGAAAAAAGGAGAAAGGAGAAAGGAGAAAAGAGAAAAGAGAAAAGAGAAAGAGAAAAGAGAAAAGAGAAAAGAGAAAAGAGAAAGAGAAAGAGAAAAGAGAAAAGAGAAAAGAGAAAAGAGAAAAAGAGAAAGAGAAACTGAGAAAAGCGAAAAGGAGAAAAGGAAAAGAGAAAAGGAAAAGAGAAAGAGAAAAGAGAAAATAGAAGAAGCGAAAAGAAAAAGATAAAAGAAACGAGGAAGAGAAAAAGCAGAAAACTATAAATATTAATATATAAAATAAAAAATATAAAATATAAAATATAAAATAGAAAATATAAAATATACAATATACAATATAAAATATAAAATGTAAAATATAAAATATAAAACATAAAATATAAAATATAAAATATAAAATATAAAATATAAAATATAAAATATATTTTCATTCATGTAGTTGATTAATATTGTTCTTCCAAATATTTTCTATAAACAAAACAAAAATTTCTTTTACTCTCTTTATTAGCACAGCTCAAGCAATAGTTGACATTCCATTGCAGCATTCTAACAGATGATATAGTAGACTCTCGCATACCATCCATTTTGGACAATTGAAATATGGAAGAGGAGCGACTAAATACTTTTGGAGCTGTCATGGGGCTTGCGCATGTGCCGCAGTTTGACAGGAATCAGATGTTTTGGCACATTTGGCGCCAGGCAGCTGCGTTTGTTGTTAACCTTGTCAGCGAAACAGGCAAACAAAACAAAAGCCAAAAAAGCGCTGAGCTAGAGAAGGGCCCAAAGCAAAGAGCAACAACAACAGAGAGACGCACATACGGCTGCCCACGAGCAGCACAAGGGAGAGGGAGAGAGGGAGGTAGTGATAGAGAGACTGAGAGATACAGTTTGACTCTGGGTTAACAGAAAGCACAGTGAGCGCTAAGCTTTACGACCCTTGCTGAATGGAAAACACTGAGCGAGAGAGCGCGAGAGCGAGAGAGCGCACGAGTGTAAAAGCTTTTGGCGAATGCTGTCGCTGTCGCTGGCTCCGCTGCTGCTGCTGCTGCTGCTTTCGGGGGCGTCCAGGACCCGTCAGCGAATCGAGTTGTGGCCGTTGTGCGTTGCGTTGAACGTCAGTAGTTGGAACAAGGACGCGTAGCGTGCAGAAGCTCGAGCGCAAAAAGTCGTGCTCGCGTAACGGAACCGAAGAAAAAAATACCCAAGTGAAGCCTAAATCGCACACCAACAAATTTGTATCCTCAGTGTCGCCGCGTATTGCTGTGTATGTGTGCGCGTCTCTCAGTGTATTTGTGTGTGTGTGTGTTTTGTCAAAAGTCAAAAGTGAAATGCAGCTAAATCAGCTGGCACAGCACATCAATTTGTTGGATATACGCTAGCGTTACGTATACGCAACGTGTGACCGCTGAGGCGCTGCTCGCCCGCGTGGCCTATGCGTGTGCGAGTGTGTGTGTGTTTATTGATTGAACCTTATCTCTGTGTCGCTCTCAAGGATACGAAATATTGAGCTCATGCTTTAAAATGTTACCAAACCGAAGTCGGGCAGCTGCAGTGGCGCCATAAAACTGTTGCCCCCAAACGACAGTCGGACAGCCAACCAGCCAGCCAGCCAGCCAGTCTGTCTCACTGTGCGTGCGTGTGTGTGTGTGCGCCCGTTCAAGGTCACATTTTTTGTGCGGTCACACTGACAAAATGTCACAAGCAAAAACCTAAAAACAAATACAAACAACAGCATTTCTCACATATTCAAAGCGAACAACAACAACAACAACAACGAGTCAACAGCAGCAGCAGCAGCCGTCGCTTCAGCACATTCAAAACAAATTAAAGTAAGCAAAACAAAATTGAAAATAAAACGAAAAGGAAAATCTATATATGTATATATAAAAATGCGAATGGAATGTCGAATCGGTCGAGTGAATATCGAAAAAATCGTATTACAGCAATGGCAAAGGCAACGAACTGCAAAAGTTCACAGTATGTCCATAAGTTTATCCTTCAGTTTAGTCTTGGCAGCAGACACTCACACCCAAAAGTATTTGCCAGACAGCCTTAAGCCGGCTGAAACAACAACAGCAACAACAACATTTGAGTGTGAGTGTAGCACAGGTCATGTGACTGGCCCTGTTTTGTAGGACAACGAACTGAATGAACATCAGCTTCTGCATTATTTTGTTCTTTCGTATCGAAAATACATATTTTCTCATCTACTTCTACAATTTGTTTTTTTTTTTTTTTTTTTTTTTTTTTTTGGTGGCCTGACACAGTTTGTGTCGCTCTTTGAGTAAGCTGCCATAAAAAACTAGCAAATCGCTTACAATACGATGGCAATTTTTTCAGGTAGTGTTAAGAGATTGCCTGAACCAAATTTGATAGCTCCAGGTGTGACATATTTCAGAGATTGCAAAACGTTGCTGGATGGCAATGGGAAATGTAGAGCTAATGATGTGATGATGATGCTACACATAATTAGGAAAATATTTGCCTTTAGCTATGAGAAATTTCTTTACACATGAGCTGCTGAATTCCTCTACTCTGAATGAGCTTGTGCATTTAATTGAAATTGCGAGCCGAATAAATAACTAAGATATTTTTATATAAAAAAAAATGAAAAATCAAAAAGTAAACACTTAAAATCAAATGTAAAAGAAATATATATATATGTGTATTAATATATATATATATATTTTTTTTTTACATATTGTGAGCCGAAAAAACAGGAAAATTATGTTTATATTAAAATATACAAAACAAACAATGAAAATAAATATTTAAAAAATATTGAAGATTATATATAATTATTTTATTATTTTAATACCAAAATATCATACAACAAAGTATTTTGCTTAAATTTTTAAAACATTTCAATGCATTTTAATTAATATAAATATGTATATAAATATAGAAATATTTTGTAATAAAAATAATTAAAAAATTTATTTTTTTTGCCTTAAATTTTGTTATATATTTGTATATGTTATTTAATATTTTTCATTCAAATATTTATTCAAATATTAAAACACATTGAATAAATGCATTTGACATAAAGTTCTATTATATATTTATTTATATATGATATATATATTATATATTTATATGTATTTATATGTATGTATTTATATTATATATATATAAATATTACAAATTTATTTATATATAAATATATATATTTTAAATCAAATTTTTCATAGTTTAATATAAAAAATAAAATATTAAATTAATAAAAATTTCTCCACTATTTAAATACCATAAAAGAATAGTAAAGCAAATGCTAAGCAGAATAAAGTGTTTATCAATTTATTATTCAAATTGAGTTGTTCTCCATTTAGCAGCTATCTGTCGTGTCTTGGCTGGCACTCAAGGCACTTCGCCTCCAGTTGATTGTGAATAATTTTATGATTCATTCACACATGGCAGAAGCTGTGAGAGTGCGGATTGGTATGGCATACCAAAGGCATTTGAGCAGCCGTCGCATATTTTGGCAACTGAAGCATGCGAGCAGCAAAAATTTATTCGGTCTACCCAGTTTAGTATGCATAAAATGTAAGAATATCTTAGATGGTTCGCTTTCGCTCTCAGTTGGACCATTCTCTGTGCTATCTAAATAAACACTTCATTTGTGCCCGGAGTCAAGTGTTGTAAGCAACTTTTGTGCTGTGCCTGGCGGGCGAACGGGCGAATTGCATTGCTGATAAATCATAGCCCAAAAGTGTTTAGCCACGCCCACACCTAGGCACTTGAACACTTGTAGGTCTTGGCCTGGCCCCGCCGGGCAGCCAACTGATTTATCCAGCAACGAACAAAAAACACGTTACATTGACCACACACTCACACACACACACACTCACAGACACACACTTAGCCCAGTTCATGTTGTGCTGACATCAGCTGTTTGGATAGCTAAGGGCTTAGATTTTGGACTGACCTCGTTTTGCTGCGACTAGGCAAGAAAACCCCAAAAATCCAGGCAACAGTAACAGCAACAACAACAGCAACAACAACAATGACAAGCAACAGAAATATGCTGTTGTCCAATGCGCAAATATTTGTCGTAATGCGTTGCACAAACAAGCGCACTAAGCAGACCAAAGCAAACCAAGCCCGAGCTGAAGCAAGAAATGAAAGCACATAATGCATAACTCATACGCAACGTGGGCGAAACTCTGTTTGATATTTTCTTTTAGGGCAACAGCAAACGACAAACGACAAACGACAAACTTACTTAGCCAACATAAAATATGCAGCATGGCCAAATTATATGTGCACCAACATCTGACATCCATTATTGATAAGGACGCCGCTCTAGCCTTATCTACAGGACGACTCGTCTAACATTTTGCAATTTAATTTATATATGCAGAAATTTGGTTTAATCTGTTTAAGTTAACTTTGCTATAAACTGGTTTTTCGACAAGCTCTTAAAAATGAAATTGAATGGCAATTTAATTGCAAGTCAAGCGGGAGCTTAGGGTTGGCTCGAGTTGAAGCATTTATTTAAAAAAAAAATATATAAAATATATATGTGTGTGTATCTAATATTCAAGTTAAGCTCATTCTGGCTACAAGCTCAAAATATGTATATGAAATATAAAAGTGTATAATATATATTAAATATATATATTTATCTAATATTTAATTTCATTCTTGCTGCAATCTTGGCATTTTGAGACGTTCAATTAGTTTCATACGAAAATAAATCGACCTAGTTTTCAGCTAATATTAAAATATTATTTAATATTCAATAATTTAGTATGAGTTGAGTGTAGTAAGTTGGCATCATTTGAATCTGAACTGTAACTGTTCGACTCCGCTCTGACTCCTGAGGTAGAATCTGCTCTATTTGTTTACTTGTCCATATATAAAAGAGCTGGGCTGACAAAATCGTAGGTTAACAAAATAGTTTTTGCATTTTGAATCCTGTTTCTCACAAAATTTTACTTTATTATTCAACAAACAAAGTTTTTAAAAGGAATAAAAGGGGCTACACAAATTTTCAATACAATTTTATCGCCTCAATATGGACATCAGTTTCACACAGAAAAAGAAATCGCTAAGGCCAAATTGATGCCAATGCCAAGCAAAAATATTGAAAAATGAATCACAATTTAAATTTAATTCCTATTTCAAGCAAGAGCTTCGTATTTACTGCAATTTGTTTGTAGCCTATAATTAAGGCTCTGTCGAACGTTGTCTCGTAATCATAATAATGATGCTAAAGAAATTCGTAGCACTTTGCTTTAAAGAACATTTTTACATTTTTTTTCTTGAGTGCTGAGAAGAAGAAAGAGTAGCTGAAACTAAAATCCGGCTGAATTCAAGAAATTGTGTATGAGAAAAATTGAAAAATTTATTAGAAATCAAATTTGATTGAAGCTAAAGCGAGAGTTTAGCCAAACTCAAACAGACATATTTATTTTATGCAACGAATCATATATGTGTATATGCATATACACAAATATATATATATATTATTTGATATGTTTTATAACCTCACTTGACATCTATTCGCTGCTTAAGATATACACTCTTATATTTAAAAGCTAATGCCATATGCACAACTCAATTCCATTCCATTCCATGAGCCAGCTCTTGTTGATTTATGTGCTAGATTTTTTTTTTTTTTTTCAGTTTTTCTCTGTTTGTGGAACGCTGCTTCTTTTTTCATTTTTCCATTTTGCTTTCTATTGCAACGTTAACTAGTTTTCGAGAGTTGTGTGTGGCAGCATTTTACTCCAATTAAATTTTCATGCCATATGAGCATTTTGTGCAGCAACAACAACAACAACAACAAATGCTGGAGTGCCAAGCGAACGTGGCGCTATTTTCAATTTCCGTTCCCTCACAAAAAAAAAACACTGCAAAAGGAATGCGATTTTTTGCTAACACAATCTCATATAGGAATAGCCAAGCAGCGTGCGGATCTTGCTATATGTTAACGACAAAACTCGGACGGACGGACTGTCAGCCAGTCGGCCAGTCGGCCCACTGAGTTAGTTGTAGCACTTGGCACACAAAATTGTTGACGTTTAAAAACGGAAAATAAAGAAAAGCCAAGAGGAAAGTGAACGAGAAGTGAAATGAAATGAGTCGATTGACTCACGGACTAACAGAATGAGCGACTGACCGACTGACTGACTGACTGAATGACTGCCTGCATTGCCACACTGATTGACAGTTCAGGCTCGTTGCCCGCTGCCCATTGACCTCGACTTGCAATTTTAGCATTTGGGTCACTTCCGAATCGTGTTTGTGTAACTGGCTTTACGTTTAAATATGGCAAAGGCCTCTGACAGGACATTTGTCTGCCTAGCTATACGTATAAAATACGTATAAAATGGTACAGCAGCAGAGCTGTCAGACATACATATAGCTTGCATGTGAAATATATGAGATATATACAAAATACAAATCTCTTATACAGTTATATATAAATCTCTCTCTATACCGAAATGCAAATCGATATTTATTTTATTATTAATACATATATAATTTATTCGTAAATGCCCCATTGTTTTGTATATGAAATATTTGCAAATCAAGTGCTGGATTTATTTTTATTTTTCTATTTAAAACATACATGTTATAATTTTTGTTGTTATTTTTTTTTTTTTTAAATATATTTATCGCTTTTTAATTTTTTTTTTATTTAATAATTTTACTTTCAAATTTTATATAATTTTTTTTTTTTTTATTTTTTATAATGTTATAGAAACATGACGACTAAAAAAAATAAATTGATTAGTTCAGAAAAAATCTCTTTGTTTAAGAATATTTTGTAAACTCTTATTAAAGAAATTTAAACTTTTCTATATACATATACATATATTTATATAAATTACATATACACTTTTATAAATATATACAAAGCTTTAACAGCAATGAATTCATATTTAGAAAATCCTTCGATTTACTTTTAATTATTATTTTTTATTAACCCAATCCTTAATAATTTGTATATATTCAAAGCTTAGTCTTTTATCAATACAAATAAAAATCAATAAACACAAAGCAACGGGCAGCATTAAAAGCTAAATGTGTGTGGCAGCAACAACAGCAACAACAACAACAGCAACAGCAGCAACAACAGCTAGCAGCAGCAACAATACTGTCACAACAACAACAACAACAATTTAGATAGCTTAAACACTCAGCTGGTCTAAAAACAGAAAAAGAAGGGCCAAATCACATGCCTCCATCGTCAGGCATAAAAGACGAGCAGCTCGCGTCGAGCTTTTTTCCTCGCTTACTTTTTATTTAGTTTAATTTTATTTCATTTGTATTTTTGTTTTTGTTTTTCTGCTTTTCTGTTTTCTGTTCGCGTTGTATTGGAATTTAGTTGTTAAACTGTCTGCCAAACACACAAATAGTACATATTGTAATGGAAATTGTTGCGCCGACAGTGTTGCATTTGTTATTTAAAATGTTTCGCCGTTTCTGGGTCATTTACCAGGCCCGGGCCCAGACACAAGCCCAGGCCCGGGCCAGGCCAGCAAGTTGGCCATGTTTCGATGTGTTGTTACTTGTAGCCAAGTCTTAGTTACATGCATTTTTGTCGCATTGATTTAGTATTTCTTTTTTTCTGCTTTTATATGCAACTGTGTTTGGCTGGAATAGCTGGAGCTGGTGGATTGGCGCAGAAGGTTATGAGCCCATTTGAATATTACATGTATTGCTAGTTTCGTTTGGAACATACTTCTGCACTCTTCCTGGTTCATTTCGTCTAACATTTACGATTGGCTTCCTCTCTCCTTACTCAAATGGTATAGATAATTTTGAGCTTATGTATGAAGCAGCACTGGGAGACGGGGAGATGGCAGACCCACTCTTTTAAGTTCAACTACAAATGCCGCTTTTATGATTAATTTTTCCTAATTGTTTCTCTTTTTCCTAAGATTAGCAAATCTAAGACGATTCAGGCTTGAGAGAAATATTTTTTTTTTTGCTCATTTTAACAGTTTCTCATTGTATATAACTGAAGCAGTTTATTTCATATTTTTATACATTTTTATTTTTTATTACAGCTTCCTTTTGCTCCATTAGTAAAATATTTAATATAATATTTTTTTTGCTTGTTCACTCTTAATAAATAACCATAAAGTGAATAGCTTTATCAAGCTGACAATCAGGGGATTGCTCTCGATAAATAATATAGCTGACTGTATAGAGCATAGGCGAATATAACTCAAGAGGACAGTTGAGTAGCAATGCACAAATACAGCTGCAACTGTTTAATATATATATTAATATATGTATATATGTATATATTCTCAGTAATAATATAACTTCTCCCGTTTGACTGTTAGCAATGTATGCCAACTCGACTGCTAAAGTATATATAACTCTTGGCCTCTACTATATGTGTCACAATAAATAACCTCATTCATATTATATTATATTTATATATTCCATGCACATAACTACTCTCTGCTGTTTCACTATTTGCATATGTATGCATGCACACAGAACTTCTGATTGATATATGAATATAACTCTTCAGCTGGAGCCTCTACCTAACACACTTATGCAGGAGATAGCCGCATATAATTATTTTAATACATTCTCAATACACCAACGAGTCTCTCCCATTGGACTATTAAAGCAAATACATGCACCCTCAGCCAACTCTTCCACTTTTACTTTCAGTAGTTCTCAACTCTTAACTCGTATTTATTATTGTTTCTCATTTGGCATACAGCTAAGCCTGTGGCATGATAATTTAATGCCTGCCTATATATTACGAGCCTGCTCTGGCCTTCAATTCGTAATACTTTCGCTCTGAGTGGGGCTCAGTGTCAGCCAACTCTTGTAGGCAACATTTTTATTGGCTTTCGTTTTTTAAATGTTTTTCGTTTAGTTCTTCTCTCTCTCTATCTCTATCTCTCTCACTCTCTGCCTGGCTTTGCGTGTATGCGCTTAATATATTGTGCTGTATGATATATATGTATATATGGGACTGCCTGAGCTCGTATGTGCGCTGCTCTTTGCCTTGCATGTTGAAAATGCTTCATTCTTGTTTGTATTTTTTATTTTTATTTCGGTCGTGTGGAGCGGGGCATACAAAACTCGGCTAAAACAAATTACGTACGAGCTCAAGGCCGCAGCGGCCAGGCGGTCAGGCTCGCTCGCAATTATATTGTAAAGCATCGGGGCTTTTGGCCACTCGACGCCCGCACTAATGAAAAATGCTGGCTCGACTCTTTGCTTGCTTGCCACTTTGCCACACTCTGCCACACTCTGCCACTCTCTCAGTTTGCCCACTCACTCACTTTTGCCACTTTGGCGCTCTATCGTTTGGCCATTTGGACCATTGCATGTGTTCATAAATAATTAAATTTTTCTTTGGCTGCGTACTAGAGTGAAAATTGGCACAGGGTCGCTCACTAATTAGGCGCATATTTCATTTTCGGGCTTCCACTGCGCCGAAGTCTGTCAAAAAGTCGACCCAGCTGGCAGGAGCAGGAGCTGGGAGCAGGAGTCCGGCAGGAAACGGATGCATGAAATTTGCATGCACACAAATGTCAAATGTAATGTCCGAGCTCGTCAGCCTCGCAACTTGTAGACGGATTTGCAACTGCAGGCAGTTGTAGTAGTTGTTGTTGTTGCCGTAGTTGTTGTTGTTGTTGTTGTTGCTGCTGTTTCCTGCTGGACTAGCATTGGACACAATAATGCCGACGTTGTCGCCAATTACAAAGACAACTAACTGTTTGACCTGACGTGGCCTACATACGACTTGATTTCTTTGATCAAATATGCCAGTGCATCTGGTGAAATGTTTGATTTAGCCTCAAGCAAGACATGAACTGAACTTAAGTGAAACAAGCATATACGGGTTATATTTGAGTAACTATCTGTTATTACAGTTACGTCTGTCTTTTTTCACATTTAAGTGTGAGAGACAAGTTAGCTCAAATTTTTATTGGTGTTAAAATGTTGCATACTTTTTATTGTATACTTCATTTATTAAATTTAATTTCATTAGTTATTATATTATTTGTTATTTTATATATTTTAATTTTTATGTTTTATTTTAGTTTTTTTTTATTTTAATATGATATATTTTTATTTATTTTTTATTTATATATTATTTATATTGATCAACAATTGTTTTATATATTGTTTGTTAATTTTATAACAGATTACCTATTTTAGCTTTTAATTTTATAAAAGGGAATTATATTTCTCTATTTTAACATAGTATTGTTTTTGTATTTTATTTTCTTTTTATTTATTTTTTATTTTTATTTTTTTTTAATAAAGGAATATAATTTTTTTTTTTTTAATTTCATTTTCTTCATTAATAATATATTCTATGTGCTGCTTTTATTTTTTATTTCTTTTCATATTTCGTATACTATGTATTTATTATTGCAATGTCTTTTCTAAATACATTTTTATTTATTAAAATAAAATTAAAATTAAATTTTAATTTTTTATTTATTTTGTTGTTGTACATATTTTCATTTTTTCTTTATATATATTAAATATTTATTTAATTTAATAATATCCCCTAACTGTTCCCCTCTTTAATCTAAGCTAAGAGCTTGCTCACTTTTCTACCAGTTTTAAAATTGTCCCAATCATCTCCATCTATTGTGTCGCATTTCGATTAAGCTGACTCGCTGCTCGACTTGGCCAGCATTTGGCTGGGCACGCTCTGCGCCATCTTTTCGAATTGAAATTGAACTGTGTCATGGCAGGCCCACAGGAGTGCAAATAGTTGTTGTCATATAACAGAAGCGAAACAATTGTGGCAAACATCCATGTTACGTGTCCGTTGCGCTCTGCTTACGTGGCGTGGCCTCTCCCCACCAACCCAGCCCGAGAGCAGCCCAAGACCAAGTTCTTTCTCCGACTGACTCACATGCAATTGCATTTGCTTCATTTTGAAATTTTGGCTTTTTTACCAGCGTGTACATGTGTGTGTGCGTGTGTGTGTGTAAAACTTTATAAGTTATATATATTCGCTTGGTCGCAACAGCTTGGCTGTTGGCCCAAAAGCCAAGCATCAATTTGATCAACTTGGCGCCAGTCTTTAATATGTTTTCCTAGCTATTTCTTTGCTGGCTTTGCGAGTTTTCCTTTACTCGATTTTTATAGAGAGATATATACTCATATATATATATATTTTTTTTTTCCTTTCTCATTTTCTATTTTTCGTGTGTGCTTGTTACACGCCATTTAGTTTCACTTTGCATATTCATAGAATTTTGGCCAGGACCACAAACATATTATACATGCATTTGGTCAAATGCTTCGACTGCCAGCTCGCCAGCTAGACAATTGCTCACATTTTCTTCATTTAGGGCAGGAGCTTACAGGCAAACACACACATACACACACACACACGCACACATACTAAAGCCAAAATGACAACTGAAGTTCTGTGGCCAAACTTGAAATGTGGCTGCAATTTTTCGTTTATAGAAATTGCTTTTCATATGTTGCCATGTGTGCGTGCGTGTGTGTGTGTGTGTGTGTTTTGATAAATTTATATAGTTTTTGCTTGTTGAATTGCAGTTTTCTTCGTCTCGCAGCTAATTTGAAGTTTGTCATTGCGAGTTGCCGCAAAAGATTGCAACAGCGCTGCCAAGTTATGAAGAATTACAGATTTTATTGATACAGAGCAAAAGATAGAAAGAAATAAAAAAAAAAAACAATAGAAGTAAAGCTGAAAATTGTCAAAAATAATAATAAATATCAAATTGAAAATAGCAGACACATGAATAAATAACGGCAGATGTGCAGATGCGTTTGTTTGTTGTGCAAAAATGATTTAAATATGAATTAAGCAATTTATATTTAAATCAAATCATATTCCTGGCTTCCAATTTCGTGTGTCATTTCACATAATTCGACTTTTTATTGTCCTGTGGTCTGTCAGAGCAATGCAATCAATTAATTAAAAGCCTCTAACGAACTGCTGCTGGCAGGCAATGCGACACGCACTTATGCCCGGCAAATGCATGTGTGTGTGTATGTGTGAGCCAAACAGAATTTCAATTGCAAACGCTTAAAAATCCACCTCCCACACCGACGACTGAGGCTTAGCAATAAAAAGTGCTTTTTGTCTGTGTAATTTGATTTGCATGCAAACTAAATAAATTGCTAGCACAGTTTTTTATGCCGGCGACAAACGTGCTGGGCCAGCAACAAAAAAGTAAAGAGAGAAGAAAAAAAAAACACATATATATGTATATAATACAGATAAAATCCGGCTAACATATGACAGATGAAATGCAAGAAGAGCGCGCTCCATGAATAAACAAAATGTCATTGAAAATTGTATCCATAAAGAGCGAGCATCAAGGATGCAGAGCTGTCAGCTCGACAGAGAGTCGGACAGGCAGACAAAACAGACAGACAGACAGTAGCTGTGGCTGTAGCTGTAGCTGGAGGGGCGAGCAGTTGGCCTTATCAAGTGCCAATAAATATGAACGATTTCACAATAAACACGCGCCGGCCAAGAATGCCAATCAAAAAGTCAAGTTAAATAGGAAAAAAACAAAATAAAAAATAAATAAATAAAAAAGAAAAAGGAAAACAAATACAAATACAAAAAAATATATTTATTCAAGTGTTTATATGGACACTAAAATTGTAGCAATTAGGCCGGTGTTTGGGTTCATTTCCAGTTGCGAGTGCGAGCTGACATTTGCATGCATGCATATGCGCGTTGATTGAGCGCTGCCTGAAAGTAGGCCAGGACTTCAGCCAGGATGCTTTGAGAGAGCTCGCTTTCTTTTCGAGTGCGAGTGCGAGTGCGAGTGCTTGGAAATGTGGGCCAAGTTGTTTGTTTGTCTGTTTGCCTATTGATTACATTCAAGACAGGAGCGCAGGCGTCTTACCTATGGTCGAACGTGGCGTATGCGCGATATAGCGCACATTAAAATTCAATTTACGTGCGCGCGCTGACAGTTTGAACTTTAATTAAACTCACGACAGCCACACCACTCGCCCTGCTCGCTTGACAAGGGTCATTGATTAGGCAACCTGCCAGATTATGTGGCAGGCACGTGTGCCGCTGCCTGCGAAGAAGCTAACTGTAGTACCACAGAGAGACACATAATAATAATCAGAAAAAGCTAATGTCTAATGTAATTTATGTGCCCGCCCAGAGCGCATACGAATGACATTTTGACAGCCCAGCCAAGGCGCTGGGCGGGGCCTTTCAGCGGGCCAGGCAAAAATTCTTGAAATTTTCGACTAATTAAGTCATTGAATGCCGCACGCTGCTGGCAAATGGCGATGGCAGTGACAGTGGCAATGGCGGTGGTGCTGGTGGTTGCTCTTAATATACAGGTGACACGCAAACACGTCGACAATTATCATCAGCCCAACGGCAATAGACAGCAGCGCAGCGCAACTTTTGGCATATTTGAAAGTTTCCCCGCCCGAAATTAAATACGCAGCCATTTGTCTAGGGCGAGAGCGAGCGAGTGAGCTCTGACTAAACAAATTAACGCCATTTGATGTAGGAAATGAGAGTGCTTAGAGCCATGATAATGAAACAGTTTCATATAAATGTGTGTTTAAATGACAAAGACACATGCACTTGACTTGAGCTCAAATGCTAATAAATTGTCGAGAACTTTAACAGCAATTTTTTATTATTTAATTTCCGCTTTCTTTTTACTACAATAATACTAAAGTCTTTTTTGGCATATAAATGCATTGTAACTTGTATTACAAATATTTCTAAGGGCATTTACCGTAACTTTCTTTGCATTTTTATGGCGCACACAGTGGCTAATCCTGGGCTGCTTTTTATGGTCCACCTGCAGAGTTTATAGCTCCAGCCGCATTAAAACTTGTACATGCTGTTCAGTCCCTAGCTGTGCTAGCCCACACTTTTAATTAAAGCTGCAAAAAATTGTAACGCTTCCCCATTTTATGCACATATGCAACTAGGGACAGAGACAGAGACAGAGAGATGACTAAAGTTGCCCAGATAGAGAGAGACCAATTAAACCATATCGCATACATTATAATTTTATTTTTATTTTAATATTTATGTGTTTCGCTATGCCTCCCATGTGTGCATACACACACACACACTCTCTCACACACACACGTCTCAACGTGTGCCATAAAAATGGCGCCCAATTACTTAAAACTAACGAAAATTCCCCAAGCGTTTGCCGTACAATTTGCGTTCATAAATATAAATATCACACCTTTGCAGGGTTTCGTTAGTAGCGTAGGCTCTGTCCCATTGGAGTGTGTGCGCTCTCCATGTGTGTGTGAGTGTTAACCAGGCCAAGACAATGCTAGTTTGCTATTGCTCTATTTCCATCTCTATATGTTTGGCTTGTCCCTCTGGTGTTCTTACTCGCCCCCACTCTCACTCTCCCTCTCTCTCTCTCACTCGCTCTCTCTCTCTCTCTCTACATGTGGTGTATTCAAGTAATCAAAAATGCAAATCGAGCCCATGAATTTCGAATTAGTTTTTAGCTCGTCTCGCAACAACAAGAACAACAATGGCAGGCTTATAGCCAACGCGGATTTTAGGCTAACGAACACACGTACACACAGACACACCCACACACACACTCTCTCTGTGTGTGTGTGAGCACTATTGAGTTCTGTACGTGTAACAAATTTGTATCAGTTAGTTGGCGGCCTGCCTGGCAGCGTTTACCTGGCAGATAGTAAAAAAGAAAAAAAAGACCGAGGCGAATCAGAATAGTTAGTGGCACAGCGCGTGCAACGCGTTTTGACAGTCCACTGCACTGAGAGAAAAAGTTTATTCACTTATGGGTTACGTAAAAGTGAGATTAGAGCTTTAATTTAATATTTAGTAGGGTATTTTTGTGAAAATGGAAGGATTTTATATCATATGCGGAAGTTCAATTGTATTTTTATTATTTATTTAAATATATAATTTATTATCAATTTATATGTTATATCTGCTCTTAAATGAATATATTAATTTTTTAATAGCCAAAATATTATTTGGATTATTAAAATTGATTATAAACAAAACAATAAAAAATTTTCAAAAATTTAGCTAAACTAAATTGCAAATTTTGATTTGCCTTCATAGCTTTATATGGCTAAAGCAATATTGTTATGATTAAAATTAAAAGAGTTATATAAAATGTGTATAAATATAATTCGTTCATAATTGATACATTGGAATATATATTTTTATTATTATTATTCAACTAAATAAAGTCGTTGACTTATCTATTATATGAAAATTCAATATTATATAATTTTTTGTATATACAAACTAAATTTATATTTAATTATTTATTATATATATCAATAACATAAGATGACTGCTAATGCCAGACTCCATTAACAGAAATTGCTTCTCTCCAACATAGCTTTGCTATGCTATTAACAGAATAAAATTAACAGAATAATGTTAATAGCATAGCTCCGGCGTCAGCTCTGTTACTAGTACACGGCACTTAGCGTTCTGTTAAGCACTTGCTCTCTGGGCTTTTACTGCACTTCTTACCTTTACTCTACATATACGTATATCCACGTTATACTTTATACTCTATATTAATAAATAATGTTTTTATATAAAGAGCAAATATATTCTGTAGAATGTCTTCAAATTAATCAATTTTCTTTTTCCCAACTTGTATTATAAACTTTCGCTTAAACTTCAAATATATATATTCGCTATAAATTCGCCTGCACCATCACTTTATATTACAAAGTAATATTTATTTCGTTCAGTATCTCAATCGTTTTATGCTCATTCTTCTGCTGCTCCTTCTACTCTTTTTTTTTAGGTGGTTTTCCGGGTGGTTCGTGGTCCGTTTTGATTTGCGGCGTGTTGGTTTTTGAGTCTGTGTGTGGCTCTGTACGTGACGCGCATTTGCGCTCGATGCCCATCAAATATAAAGTGCCTGCAATTTATACTTGAATTCCAGCTGTAAAAGCAGCGCAGCAGCAGCAGCAGCAGCAGCAGGAGAAGCAGAGCTCTGCACTGCATTGCACAGCAGCAGAAAATCAATGTAAATATTTTGGGAACGCCTTTTAGCGCGGCTTAAAACGCTTCCGAATAGTTGCCATCGCCTGTGCCCAGATGAAGTAGTTGTAGATGCCATTGCATTTTCCACAACTCCTGCTACTCCTGCTGCTGCTGCTGCTGCTGTTGTTGTTGTTGCGCTCTGCATTCCACTGGTTTTTGGCTGGGTTTGGCTTTCTTTTGGGCCCGTTTTAGAGTTTGGGATTTTGGTTCTTGTTCTCCTTGTTCCCGCTGGCATTTTCAATTTTACTTTATATGCAAATTTGGCAGTGGCAACGGCAACGGCAACGACGCCTGCCATTGATAGCTGCCGCCCTGACCCCGACCCCGGTTTGAGCGCTTTAAGCCAGCTTTATGTCCAACTGTGCCTCTGCATTGCATTTGAATTTCTATAAATTTTACATTTTCTATTTAGTTGCAATGCCAACTGCCACACAGAAGAGTCCAGCCCAAATCCGAGCCTGTCTCTGTGAGATATTTCATTTAATTGTTGCATGTATCGATTTTGAAATATTCATAAATACTTGATTGGCAGCGTGTGAAATTGAATGGATTGCTTGGCAAATATTATTTATCGATCATATTTCTTATATGTATTCATATCGGAAATTTATATTTCCAGCAATCAGCATTTCGGTGTATTCGGAATGCAGCAAAGCAATTATGCCATTCGGCCATTAGCCATGCCATTTGCAATATGTATTACATTACATTTCGGTTTATTTCGTTTCGTTTATCTAACAACAATTGTCAGTTAATCTGTGCGCCGAGTTATAAACAAGATCTCGAATCTGAGCCTAAAAATAAACGTAGCATACATTAAAGCGCACTCAGGCACGTAGTCCACACGCAATGGCATCGTCAACGCCAACTGCCGACGCCCAACTGCCGACTGCTATTAATCTAAGACAGGCGCTAAGCCAGCTGCACGACACGTAGATAAACCCAACCCATCGATCGCCTCTCGCTCCGCCTCACCTCGCCCACAACATGGCCGCTCTCCATATTTAATGGCCTCAGCAAAG
The DNA here is from genome assembly GCF_054131105.1 of Drosophila navojoa. Lineage (NCBI taxonomy): Eukaryota > Metazoa > Arthropoda > Insecta > Diptera > Drosophilidae > Drosophila > Drosophila navojoa. Next base: position 16,632,306 of record NC_142892.1, read on the forward strand.
TCAAAATAGCGCCCAAAATTTGTTGCTGCCGCTGCGCCAGTAACCGCAGCCGTTGCCATTTGCCATTTGCCGTCGGCAAAAGTGTCAAAGTGCTAAAGTATGTTCAAAGATTCATAAGATTTTCTTTTCGCCTCGGCCTGTTTGTCTCTCTGTTTGTCTCTCTGTCTGTCTGTCTGTTTCAGTTTTTGTGGTTTTTGCTGCTAAAATCAACGATAAAAGGTACTGACTGGTCCAGGGCCATAGAATAGGAATAGGACATGGGACATGGGACATGCGACATGGAACAGAGGACATGGGACACGCGTCGCAATGCCAAGAAGAGTTTAGCATCTGAAGTGTTGTGTACATGGCATTGCTTTCAATTCCAGTAACAAGAGAAACACGGCGTATGCGTGATATGCTGCCCGCACTGAGCTCATTATGTCACCCCCATAAGACAATGTACACCAGGAGAAATTCATGGCATACATTCGAGATATTTATTCATGTGAAATGAATGTGAAGTTTTGCCATAAATGACAATCATCATTGTTTATATTTAATAAACTAATTGTTTACATGCATAAGACTTTTTACACTTCTCAATCGCAGAGCAGTAGAAATTTATATTTATGTGAATTAATTTAAAGTGACTTGTAGCACTGCAATTAACTAAAATATGCACATGAAAATTTCTTAAATTTGTGTTTTTAGTTATTTATCTATTTGTTTATTTATTTTAAAGTATTTTTACACTTATATTTATTTTTTTAATGACTTTTATATTATTTTTTTATTTTATAGTATTTTTACATTTTTTTGTTTTTTTTTTTTTTTTTTTTGACATATTTATTATTAATTTTCTTTATAGTATTTTTACATTCATATTTATTTTTGATTTACCTATTCATTATAATAATTATTTATTTATTTTATTATAATTTTATTTAATTTTTTTATATATTTATTTTATAGTATTTTAACATTTATATATATTTCTTTTTTTTTATTGACTTATTTATTATTTATTTATGTTATAGTATTTTTATATTAATTTATTATGATTTACCTATTCATTATTATTATTATTATTTATATATTTTATTTTAATTTTATTTATTTATTTATTACTTTTTTTTACATAATTATACATTATTATTATTGTATATTTAATTTTGTAATAAAAGTTATTTTTGTCAAACATTTTGGACTCATATTTTGCTTGATATATTTATAAAGATTTTTTTATATTAATTTATTCTTATTCACGTGCTTGCCCTATCTGAGGCCTTAAGCACCGACTCTTCTTAAGATTGGATAAAATTAATTTAGAGCTTACATTTTATAGTATATATATCATTAAAGTACAAGTGAATTGAAGTTTCGTTGCAAATATTTATACGACTTTCAATTTATTTGTAAAAATTGTTTTCATTTATCCTTTTTAAATTTAATGATTTTTTTATTGATTTATTTATTTATTTATTTTTTTTAATAAATTTATTTATGTTGAAATCATATTATTTTCTTTAGTTTTACTTTTACTTCTATTAATTTTTGTTTACAACCTTATACACATTTCATATTTGTTGATCAATTTTTATTTAATAGCCGTTCTTATTTTTGCAGTGCAAACTCTTGTCCTGTTTATGCCCACGCCCACGCCTATGCCCATGCCCACGCCCTATGCCTGGCGGCTTTAAGTGTCTGCTCTCCTTGAATTCCGCTCAAGATGCCAGCGCAGCGTCCACAGCGCTGAGCTTTTGCACTTTGCTATTAGCCCGGGCGAGTTCATTGCACTGCCGGAGCATGTGCTATTATGAATCGCATTTTACATTTTATTCTTTTGCGTTTCTTGGCCGGAAATTTCAATTTACACTCGGTGCACGCATACAGTGCGCCCGGAAGCGCGGAAAAAATGTAAATTGGAAAATGCTCATATGCAATTTGTTTGGCTAGCAGCGCGGCTAAAATCGTTGAACACAAATTTCACCATTCCTATTTCATTTTTATTTTTGTTTATCTCTTTTTGTTATTCCCTGCCTTTTGCTGGGCCATACATTGTTGTCAGTGCCGTCTGTGTAGCTGGCGGTGTTTGTATTTGTGGGCAACAATCGTTGGCTTTACGATCTCACAAAAGTATTTGGCATTTTATGCGAAATGTTTGCTGAGGCACTGTAAAAGCGCCAGACTCAAGACCACGGGGATCGCCCATTATAGTTGCACACCCACGCACGCACAGCCCTCACATCTCACATTCAGACGCGTCGTAGGGCTTTAAAATTAAACTTACATTTTTAATGTGCCAACTACTGGCATAAAGTCAGTTTGGCGTACCGAAAGAACTCCGCCCACTGACACAGCAGCTTTATGATTGTAACTTTAATGGCCATGACTCTAGCAGTGTTAGCGGAGCTGGGGGGGGCAGCAGGCGGTGCCCAGTCACTAGTTGAGTCAGCTTGGGATATAGTTAAAGTCAGGGCTTGTGGAAATAAGTCCAATCATGTCGCAGCATTTCAAGCAAATGACAACAATAGAATGTCAAATAAGTCATAATTTTGATAGCCATCACACACACACACACACACACACACACACACACAAAGAGAATGGCAGAATGAGAGAGAGAAAAAGCCAGTTGAGACATTGAATTGTTGTAGGAGTTCAGCAGTTGTTAGGAATTCAAAGGAATTATACGTCAGCTCATTCGGCTGCAGTTGATGCGAAAGAGTTCAGTTGAGAGTGAGAGAATGAGCTATAGAGGGAGTAGCAAAAATGTTACGATTTTATAGATTCTCTTTAGTAATAACACAAGATATCTGCTATTCATTGTGCACATATCATCTCACTTGAGCAATAGCTGAGGCAACATTTGTAAGCTAATTGCTAGTGCACTGTTAGGTCATTTCAGTCGCTGTTAATTTTACGTTACATTAACAGAAATTGCTCATCCCTCCACATTGTTCGCAATTGCGTCTTTTAACAGTGCACATTGCCATGGTATGCCAAACAGCATTATCCGCTGTTAATAGCATAGTTTGGCAATGTAGAGAGAGTAGCAATTGCTGTTAATGGAGTGTGAGATTAACAGAACTTATTTATATTGCTCAAATTTCTTTACATTTGAAGAAAAACGGACTATATATAATAAATATAATAATAAATAAAATTATTGTAATTATTTAATTTAAAATATAAAAATATAATTTAAAATTGAAATTGGTCATAATAATTAATATTGTATTTTAGTAGATTATTATTTTTATATATTTTCCTTTTCCCAAATTAAATTGATGTTAGGTTTTATATATTATAAATTATTTAATTTATATATTTTTCTTTTTATTTTCATTTTGTTTGGTTTTTTTTTTTTTTTTTGTCATTTATTAAATAAAGAACATTAAAAATTAAAAAAATACAAATTATAGATTTTCTAACTATTACATCGAGGGATGCAATTAATGGCTCCCCTCAACTAGCTTTTCTAGCTACTTATAGATTTTCTAAATAATACTTCGAGGGATGCAACTAATGGCTCCCCTCAACTAGCTTTTCTAGCTACTCAATGTGCGCAACCTGCTCAGCTGCTCTCCCATTTCACAGAAACACACACTAAGACACACACATGCTCAGCTGCCAACTATTGCTCGCTCGCTGATATATAATTAAATATTACTCATACGCCGCATGGCCGCTGCAATACATCACAATGGTTCGCCGCGCTGCAGACAAGCGTGATTGAGCTGCGGCGTTTCGTGGCGCCAAATCACGTTGCAATTGCCACGAGACTACGACGACGACGACGACACTCATTAGAGCAAAGTGTGATGCGTGACACCAACTTTAAATTGTCCAAAGACACGCCCTAATGCCCGGCACCTCGGCTGCTCTACCAGCTGCTGCTCCATCCATCTTCTGCCTGCACACTGCAGCGTAATCTTGGCCATTACTCAAAAAGTAGCCGGGCACGTAACGGGCCACAGCAAACCAAACCAAAAAAAAAGAAAATGGCAGCAGAAAATTGAGGCAATGTTAACGAGAGATGCTGACTGGGCCACGAGGGGGGCGGATTGACGCCCCCACAGTGGCAACTGCTGCAACCGCTGTTCCAGCCGCTGCCGGTGATATTTGCTGCTGCTGCTGACATTTGTAGTCCGCGTTTGTATATGTGTGTGGGTGTGTGTGTGGGCTGCGTCCTTGGTCCACTGTCACTGGCACAGCGACATCGCCTCGCCATTGCCACTGCGTTGGCCTTTGAAATCACAAGCGTTATTCCTTTGTTTTTTATTCGGCTTACTGTTATATTTTGTCTCTCTTTTTTTCAGCGTTTTTAGTAGTATTTGTTGCCGTTAGTGCCTCTGGTGGTGTCTCCTCGCGTCGCCCCTCTAATGGCTTTGTTATGCTAATTTCCTGACGCCTTCTGGCCATTGAGGCCGCCTCGCTGTCTCCGCTGCTCTTGTTGTTGGCTTTGATGCCGGTTTTCGGGGATTTTTCTGCTTTTCATACAACATTTCTGACGTCCCTCGACGCTAATTTAATTATATTTCTGTTACTTGCTGAGACCCGTGTGGGTATTTCTATTTGATAAAATGTTGCCCCAAATCATATTTGGCTTTAAGGTTTTATAAATAAAAAAAAATAAATGAAAATAATTTTGTGTATTATTTGTGTGATTATAAATAACTTTTTTTTTTATTATGGTATGTAGAAAAACAAAATGTTATCTTAAACTGGAAAAACGAAATATAATATATATATTTTGCTTTAATTTTTGTTACTAAAAGTAGTAACAATATTTTGACTTAATTTACTATCAAAATTATAGTATATATAATACAAATATTACTTTCACTTTCAAAAAACAAAAAATATATATAATATGTATATTTTGCTTAATTTTTTTAGCTTAAAATAAAAACAATATTTTGACTTCACTTATTATTATCATGATTATTATTATGGTAAATATATAAAAAAGAAAGAAATATAATATATATATTATGCTTTTATTTGTGTGAATAAAAGTAAAAATAATATTTTGTCTTAATTTATATTTGGCTACGAATTTATACTTGTTAAATAATTTTGTTTTATTTTTTCTACTATTTTTGTAACTAAAAAGAATATATATTTGGCCATAAAGTTTAAATTTTGCAAAATACTTTTACTTTAATTTTTTTTTTTAATATAAATAAAACAGCATTTTTAAATAGCATAGAAAATTAAAATATGTATCAAAATATGAGATTTGACTAGAATTACTATACAAATAAATCAATATATATACATATATATTATATATAAATATATATATATATTTGTATTTGTTTTCTACTATTTCTGCTATTAAATATGTATATAATATCTACCATTTTTATATATATATATTTTTTATAGCATATAGAATACGCGTCATTTATTTGTCATGTTCTGTGTCGCGTATTTTGTTTTCTTTAATAATACATTTCCTGCCCGTTCGCCAGCGTTCGCAGCGCACTGAAAAGCCAAATATACAGAAATACAAATGTTCACATTTGCAACATCATTTTCCAGCAATTTCGCTGGGAGCAGTCGCGCGACTTTCTCAGTTCTCCTTTTCCACTTGCCTTGGCCCGACTTGGCCCAGCTTTATTTACTGTTGTCACTTTGGCTACCCCAACATCGTCATTTCTCTAGCGAGTAAAAAGTGAAATTCTCTGTCGTTTCTCTTCGCATTGCCAGCATACATGTGTGTGTGTGTGTGTGTGTGTATGTGTGTGTGTCTGTCTGGGTGAAAGGACTTACCCTATAAGCCTTTTATAAGCATCGCATAAATTCTTTGTCAATTGTGGCAAATGTTGCCCTCCTGCCCGCCCGCCTCGTTGCCCGTCTTGCTGCCTGCCACTCAGCTAGTTTGCCAGTTTGCTCTGCTCTGTAGCTCGTCATTGTCATTGTCCTGGTTCTGGCTCCGGCTCTGGCTCTGGCTCTGGCCTCAGCATGTGTGTAGCGTCCTTTGGCTAAGCATATTTCTTTTTTCTTCCCTTTCTGGCTCTACGTGCTCTCTAATTGTGCCACGCATATCTGGCTAAGACTCCAGTTTGGTAACTAGAATTTGATTGTGTCGAGGCATGAGAGTGCATTGATTGGATTACCAATGAAGGCACCACTGACAGCAGCAGCACCACTCTCCCACCCACTCACTCCTAGAGTTGCCCATTAATGGGACAGACGCTATGCGACATAAGCTCGAGCAGTTGGGCGGAGATAATGTCGCCGGGAATAGCCGAAGCGGAAGCACGGATTATTGCTGGCAGTTAGGCGAGTGCTGATATCAAGAGCTCACAAATTAATCGGGATGCTGTCAATTATGCTTATCCACCTGCATATGCTAAGCATTTCCAGCCAGATAATGGCAACTAGAGCATCCACTAAGTTATGACAGCCAGCTTTGGCTTTATTTATTCTCTTTTTGGCCTTATGTTGTCTCAGCCATGTGCTCTGCACAATTCCCTCGGCAGCAGCTCGTGCAACCTTTTTGTGTTAGATTGTTTAAAATATTTTGTTGTAAACTCTCTTGTGCCCCGAACTAATCATCTCGACCCTCCTCCACTGACATTCCACGTTGGCCACTTTCTGGTTCCTGTCAACGACAACTCCCATGCAGCGCTGCATTCCCTGGACGGCACTCCAGGCATTGGCTTAGTAACTTAAAGTGCTCCAAGCCCGCAGCTCCTGCTTATGCAAAATATTCCCCAGCAGACAACACAAACAGAGAGAGAAGAATAGACTGAGAGTGAGAGAGTAGAGAGAGAGATACACATACAATTATAACATAACTCATGCGGGAAGCATATTGACAGGCCAAGGGAAGCCCAGCCCATTTCGTTGTCTGCCAACTGGGCGAAGTGGGGCAATCCAGGCGTTATGAATGCTTCCCATTCGACACGCACCTTCCGCTTAATGGGCGTGCGCGCTCGCCCCTTTCGCTGAGTTGGGTTTGTCATCACGCATTATTATGCTTTATTTCCGTGCCTGCTTTTATTTTTATTAAAACTGTCGTCAAATTTACATACAGCCAAGTGGCAGGGCGACGGCATCCCGTTGACTCGCTGTCTCGGCATGTTGTCCAGTCCAGGGAGCGGGGGGGCTGGGGGATCGGAGCCAGCGGCAGAGGGACTTGGCTTGAGACTTCCTGCTGTCAGTCTGCAGAAGTTGTTGCTTTGCTGTTATTGTTTCCAGGCCGTAGCTGATTCGTTTTTGCTTCTTCTTCATCATCGTGTGCTTTTATTTTTTTCATTTTTTTCTTGCCTTTTGAAGTGTTTACAACACTTCCGGCGCATAATGGAAAACAAAAGGCTTAAAAGGATACACAAAGGATTTGAGCAATCAAGTGCGCTTTAAGAACTTTTGCCCCATCCACGATAACCGGCTACCGATAACACTTTTTGCACCTGCCATTTACCTGGACTTGCAGCGCTTCATGGCGCTCTCAACATAACAATGCTGAGTTTTCAATATGCCCAGATCCACGTGTGCCCCATAAAGTGTATGTGTGTGAGACTGTGTGTGTGAGTGTGTGTGTGTGTGAGAAAAAAGGGTTGACGGCAACATAAAACTTGAAGTAGTTACGCTCAAATGTCTGCACGGTTTTAGCCAGACAACAAACAACAATAACCAACAAGAAGCGCCAACAACAACAACAACAAAGCCTTAAAGAATTTGTAGCTCCCCAGCCAGGCGATATTTGGCCGTTGAGCCTTTTATGTCGAAAGTTTTCACTTACCCCGAGTACGTGCTGGCTGTGGCGAGCACATGAAATTGAATGGAAATCATAATTATGAAAAGAAAATTGTTTGCAATATTTAAATATATATAAAGCCATAGCAGCAATTGAGTTCTTAATAGAACTAAGCAGGAGAGACTTTTAGAGAGACATTCTGATATATATATGTATATACAGCTAAAATCCATAATCGAGATTTTCATTGGAACTTAAATTCTAAATAAAAATATACATATCCTGCAAAATTTTACTGTACCTCCTTCGATATTTTTTTCTTCAGTTCATAATTTAATTCTGAGTTTTTATCCTGGCAATTTTGATTATGAAAAGAAAAGAAAATGAAGCTGCAATTGAGCACTTCATAAAACTACGTTAGGGAGTTCTCTATACTTTTCTTCTCATATACACATGCATATGTATACACACATATGTACATATATACTGCAAAAATCTATAATAAAAATTGGTTGTAAAATTGAAATGAAATGAAAATTAACCAATTCTCATCCCCTTAAAATAAAGTTACGTCATATATAATTGATTAGGAATTTTTGTCATCCCCAAAAAGAAAAATCTATATTTATTAATTACTATTTAGATTATGCTGCCTAAAGAAGTATAAAAATTTGATATATAAAATATTTGTCAGGTCCCTGCTGCCAGTGCTTAGTTTATTTTATATAACTTGTTACTGGCTAATAAATATACAGATAAATAAAATATTTGAGTATTTGCGCAGAAAATTTGTATGTTTGTTTATATAACAACAATCTATAATCAAATTTATTTATTTATTTTATTTCTTTTTTTTTTAATTTTAAATACTATATTTTTTATATTTCCATTCTTTTGCATAATAGCGTCATTTTAAATATATAAAATAAAATATAAAAATAAATTCAAAACAATGTATTCCCTCGTGTAAAATTGAAAATAAAATATAAAAATAAATTATTTATTGTTTTCGTGCTCGACAAAGTTATTTCCAATGTATATTTTATTATGTTTATTTTTGTATACCAAAATTATATTTTTAAAAGTATGCCATATAAATTAAATTTTAATTTAAAACTGATAAATAATAAAATCATATTGAAAATATTTGAAAAGGAAAGAGTATTACTCTCATTGAAATATTTTAAAATTCGTAAATTCCAAAAAATTAAGCAATAAATAAATTAACAAAAAAAAGTAATAGTAATAATAATATATATAATAAATAATAATAAACATTATTCCCCTTCATATATTCACCTTTTACTAAATGCCGTCCCACTTCTTCTCTTTGCAGATGCTCAAATCCAGTCAAAGGCCCAGCTCCAGCCAGCCGTGGCAGCTGCCGGTGCTGCTCGTATTGGCCGCGCTGAGCCTCTGTCTGGCCTGTCGCGTCTCGGAGTTCTCCTGCAAGGGCAGCGGCAACAGCGGCAACATCTGCGTGCCGCTGGACAAATACTGCGATGGCCGCAGCGATTGTGCCGATGGCAGTGACGAGCCGAAGCACTGTTCCGGTTAGTGTTGTCTTTATACACATATACATATATTTATATACATATATACTATTTATGTGCATTTTCTTATCCCGACACGAACACGCACAGTCTGCAATCGGACATACTATGGTGATATTGGACGCACCTATGCCATAAAAGTGCCAACGCCACAGTGGAATAAATTGCCGTTCCTGTGTCACTTGACATTCACCGCGTCCGGCCATGATCAAGGCGACATAGTCCAGGTGAGTCGACAACTATGTGCATGAGTGAGGGGGTGTGGGGTGCGGGGTGCGTGTGTGGACTCCACTCGACTCGGTTCTCTGCTCTTTGTCTGCCTGCTGTTGTTGTTGTTGTTGACTTCTGCATGCCGTAGGCCAAAGATTAGCAGCGACATAAAACTGCTTTATACACACACAAACACATAAAGATATATAGATGTGTATCTGCACATGTATAGAGGTATGTATGTGTGTGTGTGTGCACGCACTCCCACACCAGCAGCAGCTGCTGAACTCTTGCAATTGCAACTGAAAGTGGACTCGACTCTGACTCGCTCACAGCTGCAAAGTAAAATATTTCGGTACACTGCAGTTGCAAAAACAAACACGAATATGTGCAGGAATACCCTTACATAGAATAAGGATACTCGCAGTCGTTGGGTGTTATATTGAAAATAATTGAGATTTTGTATATATAATAACGTTTTTGTAAATATTATTGGGATATGGGCTCATTGAAAGTCGAATACCTTTAAATATTTATTTTTTGATGCAATGCACAAAAATTAATTGCATTCGTTATTGCAGCTTAACACAAATTTAATTTATAAACAAAAAAAATATCCTTAATATATAAACAAATATTTGGCAAGCGATTGCAAAGCTTAAATATAAATTTATATTGTGGATTAATGATTTATTAAATCTAAGATGTATTAAATTTTTAATTCACAATGTAAATTTATATTTAGGTTTTAGATAGGCTTGTATATAAAATATTAAATAATAGAAAAAAACATGATAGTCCAATACATAACAAGTAAATTCATAGAAAAGCTAATTCTTCTGTTCTGTTCTATATGATGAATAAATAACATAAAATAAATCTTCTCAAAATAACATTTTTTGCATTAGACTTTACTTATAATTTTGAGTTTCACTGCCACATAAATCTAAATTAAATATAATTTATATGTTAAATGCAATTTTTAGAATACTGAGAATTACAAACAATTATTAAACATTGTTGGGCAAAATGACACTAGAAATTACAAATAAGGCAGAAATCAAATTTTGAAAAATATATAAATATTATGAAGTAATGATAATTAAGAAATGAAACTGGAAATTTCAAAGAATTTTTATAATTAAATTAAATATAAACAATAAAGGACTCACAAAAAAATGAATAAAAATTGGTTGGCAAGGTAATACTGAAATAAATTACTGATAATAATACGTTGGGTGGTCAAAAATAAAAATATATACATATATATATTTATAATATATTTATTATATATACATATATATATTTATAAAACAAAAATGTAAAAAACTTATGGAAGTAATAGACTAAAGGGGCAGTAATAGATTAAAGGGGCAATAAAATAATTCAATAATAATATATAATATAATAATAAAATAATAAGTAAACAAAAATACAAATTATTAGAATATCAAATGTTATTCAGAAAAGCAGATACCAGCCTCTGCATTTCCCAATCTCATTCTCTCTTTCCCCTTCTCTTTTTAGATAAAAATCGATTTTCAAATTATGACCTCGATTCATATGAAACAGAAATACGCCCATAATGATATGCACAAATGGTCGTATCCATAACTCACATGCTCTCATTAAGTCCATCTCGGCTGAATCTCAGTGTATTCACGTTTCGTCTCTCTACTGATTTCGTTTGCGTCCGTCGTATGTGATGTTCCGTTTCTTTTGCACCATGATGGATGTCTGGCATTTTCGTTACTCCGGGCTTATGTGCGTGCTCAATTAGGGGTATATGACTCTAGTCTGAGCTCTGGCACAGAGGCAACGCCCCCGATGCTCGCTCGCAAAATAGTTGAGCAGTGGGGCGCTTTTACGCTTTAAGGCAAGGTCTTGGCTTTAAACGGTTCATCTTAGGCGAGAGGGGGGAGGGAAGGGAGCGGGGGCTGGCCATAAGCGTTGACAATAAAATTAGACACGCTTCACAACATTTTTGGCGAACTGTCAGAAAAACGTCAATTTCAATTTCGAAAATAATTGATTTCCATGCAATTTGCGTAACGGCGCAATGAGCAGTTAGCAGCAGCCGAGGATAAGCTGGGGGGTGGCAGCTAGGGTGGCCCAAAACTGCGAGGGGGCCACTCAAGCAGTTGGCAAGCCTGCAAAATGGGACAGACAGGCGAGCTGAGCTGAGTTGAGCTGAGCGGAGGAGAACGTCGCACCAAATCCTGAGCATTGGCATTGCCTTCTACTTTATGGAATGATATATGCAAAATGTAGCTCCTGCTGCTGCTGCTCCTGCTGCTGCTGCTGCTACGGCAGCTTTGCACCTTGCACCAAATCTGTCATGCATAAGTTATAACTTTTATTTTGTGTTTCCGCATTTGTAGACCACGCTGATAAACGTGGCAGATTCAGCCTGGCAATGCATATAAATCATGTGCTTGGCTTTCACTTTATCCAGTTAGCTTTGCTCAGCGCCGCCCCGCCCCCAAGCCCTTTCTACACATATTTTTGTTGCTTTTTTTCTGCTTGCCTCCTGCTGCTGCTTGTCTACGTGGGAAATGGCTTGAAATAATAATGTTACGCGTTGGCTTAGGGTGTGAGCAGGGGACAACAGCAACAGCAGCAACAACAACAACAGCAACAACAACGTTCTGGGCCACGCAATCGTCTTGTCTGTCAGCATGTCCTGCTGTACATATTGATTGATGATTGTCGGTGTGTCTGTGTGTATGTGTAAGTGTGCTCCCAGCGAGAGCAAAAGTTTAAATTACCCTAGCTACCCGTCCTACCGCCAAAGTACATATCGCTGCAACTTTGCTCGCGGCTAATTTTTAATGGAAATAACTTGGCCCCCAAACTTCTGACAGTTATTCTCCATTTTTACATTTTTTCCACTTGTTTTTTGCACTTCAATTTTTTATACTTTAATCAAATATCCCGTGTTGCACTCTGTAATTTGCGCCACAAGCTGAGCGCACTTTTCACACCCCCCAATGAATACATGCGCGACTTAAAGCTTTAGCTAAATGGAATATACATATATATATCTATAAAATATATATAGATATATATATATGTATAGATACGGTAAATGCTGCGGGCATTTCTCGCATTTCTTTCGTTTTTCGCAGCATTTCAAATTTTTAGCATGTAGCAATATTAAATTGCTAGCAATAAAAGCCATGCGAATTTTACCGGCCACATAAATCAACAGATATTTTAACCATATAAAAATTCACATACATAGCTGCATTTTATATATATTTTTATATTCCATTTGCATTTTATTTTGTGTCCCTATATTATTTGCTACGCTTTATTTTTCATTTATTTTTTACAATATTTTAAATGTGCTCTTTATATTTGTTTATGCATTGCCAACGAGATTTTCACTTGTTTGTTTTGTAAGCAATTTTCATACGCAAATGTATTTTTTCCTTAATGCCATTAATGATGGAGTATTTTGTATTTTGTTTGATATTCTTTCGCCGTTGATTACACAGCGAACGGAGCGGACGGACTGGGTTTCAATTATTTCCTGTATTTGATATTTCATGCGAACACATTATATATATACATATATTTTTTATTATATTTATTATATATTTTGTTATTGGGGCTGGGTTTTCTCTTAATAATCTGAATTATTAATTATCGAACGATTGAGTTTTTATATGATTATAGCGCAAATCACTCTATTTCTTTTTTTTCTGTCTTTTATTGCCTTGGCTATAATATTAAACCCGTTCTCTCTCTTTCGCTGAATCAGTGTTTCTATTAGGGTTTCTACCTTAGCTTTCTCTCTTATTATTTCTCTGTCTCTCTTTTTTTCTTTTTTCACATTTCCTCGTTAAATCTATTATAGCCTGCCGTTTTTTCTCTCTCTCTCTCTCTCTCTCTCTCTCTCTCTCTCTCTCTCTCTCTCTCTCTCTCTCTCTTATTTTCTTTCTCTCTTTCGTTCTCCCTTATCTTTCGCCCTTTCTCTGTTTCTCTCAAATATTTTCTTTCTCTCTCTATCCCTTATCTTTTTTCTTTTATCTGTCCCTCCTTTTTCCTTTTTTTCTCTCTCAGAAGCTCTCTCTCTTTTTCTCTGTCTGTCCCTCTCTATCTCTCGCTGTCTCTCAGTCTTTTTTTACCCCTCCCTCTCTTTTTTGCACATCTTAGAGTACCTTTCTTTCATTTTTTTCATAACTTCCTGATATATGTGACATTTCCCACCTCTCTATGCGATTCGCAAAATCTCATATATTTCTCTTACTTTTACAGTAAATTTTTCCAAATAATGTTGTATTTACATAAGCATTTTCTAGTAATTCCTGAATGTCAACAGAACATTTTCTGGCTTTAGCATCATCTATCAATTCGCATTTGTGAAAAAGAAAATGGAAATACATTCTCAGTGCATATAGCTCTCTCTCTCTCCTTCTCTCTCTCATTCCGTAGTTAAGGACAATTTGCATAAAAAGCTAATAATAACCGCCCCGCCCGCCCATTTCCAGTTGAGTTGCGAGTGCGCTCTCAACTTTTAGCAGCTTGTAAAACTGGAGCTGTAAAGTGCAGAGAAATAAGACTATTGCCCACTTAGAAGCGTTGCAGGTGGCAACAACTTTGCCACAAGTTTCATTTAACATGCAAAACTCCATAAAGAAGATACACATAAATTTACCTGCCCCGAGACTGTTGCCGTGTGTCCAGGTAGAGCCAGCTAGCCTTGATGTCCACTGGTCTCCAGGCATTCCGGGCGCCTTGAAAACTTGTCCAGGCTGCGGTTGCCACTGGACTCAACTCTCTCTCTCTCTCTCTCTCTGTGTGTGTGTGCAGTCTGTACGTGCGTTGCGTTTCTCTAATATTCGAAATTAAAATCGTGTTTCGTTATATTTGCTGTTTGTGACTGTTTATGTGGTAGGTGCTAAAATATGTATAAAGAGAGCGCCTTTCAACCCTTTTCCGAAGTTTTGTTTGCAATTTGCCAAATGCCAGGCACACGCAACTTTATTTGCATATTTTATTAAAATTTATATGTATGCGTTCATATATGTGTTATATATGTATATATATATATATATATATGTGTATATATATAGCAACAGACACTTGACGTGCGCTTAGCCCACGTCTTATACTTATTTGTGTTTTCACTTTTTATACTCACTCAGGGCAAAGAAAATGAGTATATTGGTTTCGTACAATGACCATCTTACTCCGATTTTATAAAGATTAGAAATTCGGTATATATCTATATACATATCGTCAATATATCATCTGATAAAGTGTTTAGATATTCGTGATATATTTATAAGAGTGTAGCATATCGTATAATACTTTTTTCAGTTATCTAAAGACCTCGGGAGCTGAAAATAAACATATAAATAAATACGTATATTCACGATGCCGACCAAGATAAAATATTATGCTCTGATTTCCCATTTTAAAGGGGTTTAGGTTATATAAAGTCAAGGCTATAAGTGAGACCTTTGGAGTCGTAGAAAAGCAAAAGAAATATATCCCTTATTTTATTTTTATTTATTTTTTAATTTTATATATTATAAGTTTCGATACTAGAAGTTTTTTTACACCCTTAGGAGCAACTTAATATTGTTGAACATTTTTTATAATTTTAAAGATGAATTTTTATTGTTTATTATAAATTTCACGACCTTCTCTAAGGGAATCTAGATTTCCTCCAATTTCAGTCAGCTGTCTACATTTTTATCGTGAATGAGTGTTCTGCAGTCGGTAGTGCTCGACTGCAACGCTCTTAATTTCACTCTCTCTCTCTCCCTCTCTCGCTCTCTTTCCTTTACAATTTCGCTCTGGAGTCCGTCCTGACCTTCGCTTCAGTTGCGGCTTGTGCTCTTTGGCGCCTGCTGTGTGTTGTCTTTTTTTATGGCCAATCTAATATGCAAACAGAGGGCGTGGCATGGGCATGGGCGTGGGCGTGAGCGTGAGCGTGGGCATGCTTAAGGTTGCCATTTCGCAATTGAATTTCATTTGCATAACTTTAACGTGTGCCGAGCTAAACTAACATCAAATATATATAACATCAATACACTGCCAGAGCAAACAAAGTTGAGTATGCTCAGCTGCAGTCAAGTCTCTCAAGTCAGCCAACAATTTGAGCAGAGCAACTTGCAGTCGTCTATGGACACACACACACACATTGATGGCATTTTTATCTGTATGTATATGTTTATGAATATATTTCTCCAACCATTTGCAGATCATATTTGATGGCTTTACGGTGGGCCGCTTCGATGAGGGCATGGTCGATACGGATGTGGATGGTTATGAAACGAATCTGAGCCCAACGGGCGAGCTGCCCGGCTGCCCGGAGGGCTTCATGCAGGTGAGTGCAAATTTAATTTATTAAAATTTGAATTGAATATTACGTAAGCCACGTTCATCTTGCACTCCATTTGCTCCGCTGCCATTGAACGTTGCGTTCAGCTATAATTTTATGCCAGCCAAGCGCACACAGCGTGGGAGGGAGGCTGGTGGGTAGGTGGGTAGAGTGTAATGGCTGCTGAATCGTACTATATATCCACGTCCGCTTCCAGCTTGACCCACGCCACGCCACGATTCTCAGCTCCGTTCGATTCAATCAATGTCCGAGTAATTCTGTAATTTTCTGTTGGCTCTGTTGACAAATGCCACATTAGCCCAGCAAATTGAATTGAATTGTGCGCCTGTCCGACTCTCTGCCGCCCACCCTCTCTCTGTGTGTGCGTGTGTATGTGTGTGCTGTACACCATTGCTGTGCTCATGTCCGACGTCTTGTTCGTCCGCAGATTGAAGTTTGAGTGCTGTTCGGCACAAAAAAGAAGAAGAAGCAGAGAGAGAGAGAGAAGTAAAAGCGAAGCGAAGGAACAGAAAACTATTTAACATACATATATTTTTATCACAACTTTTGCGGCTCCACGTTGTTGACATTGCTACTTTGTCGAGACATACCACCCGTGTCCAGGCCCCGCCTTTGACATTCCGTATAGCTAAAATAAAACTAAAGCCACGGCACGGGCACTGCCCAAATAAAATGTACCAAATCCCTGTAATTGACTTGTGCAATATGTTCAAATATACATTTGTACAGTTGTATATGTGCCATAAACTCGTATACCAAACAAAAATCGCTATATGTGTGTGCGTGTGTGTGTGTGTACTTTGATAATCTGATGCTGCTGCATTACATTAAATGGAGTTTTGCAGCAGTAAAAGCAAAATAACCATCAGCTGGGACTGGAGCATGGGTCTGTAGTCAGCATTCAATATAGTTCGTATATACATATGTATGTATGTATGTATATATAAGTATATAATGCTTCCACTGTGCACTTTGCATGCGCTTTTAGTTGCCTTAATCTACCTTTCGAATTAATTTCAAAGCTTAAGTTGTGCGCACTGCGGGCAGCGGGCAGCCACGAACCGGCGGAGCCATCGCAAAAAGGGCCAAAGTGTTGAATTGCAGGGGAGTGTGTGGGGGGCAAAGTGTTTTTCCCTTTTGGGCCAAGAGCTTCAGGTGTGATTATGCATCCCAGTGCAATGCTAAGGCGACAGCTCAATTCGTAAATAATTTGAAATAGAAAATAATACTTGAATACATTTAAATGAAAATAAATAAATGGGAAATAAAATTGGAAGTCTAAATGAATATATTGAATTGAAAATAAATATGCAGCAAATAAAATGGGAATATAAATGAAAATGTTGAAGCGAAATAAATAAGTGGAAAATAGAAAACGGAATAGAATTTCAATTAATTAAATTAATATTAAATAAAGATTAAAATTAAATAATTAAAAGGTAGAAAAAAATATAAAAACAAATATATTTAAATTAAAATTAAATTTAATAAATAAATAGAATAAAAAAATATAAAATAAATTTTAAAAAAATATATAAATACAAATATAAAATTAAACAAATAAATTAATATAAATTTTACTCTCTGCTTAGCCACAAGTAGAGCTCAGGGCAAAATATATTTTACATATTGTGATTTTCATTTCTTATGAATATTAGAATATATAATATATATACGTATAAGTGATACCAAGGGTTCCTTAATGACTTCCTTAGAATATGAATTAGGTCTTTGATAAACCTAATAATTGTTTTTGATTTCTTCGTTCTAATAAATAATTTATTTCTTATTAATACAAATTAGATAAATTAATAATATAAAAGTAAATATAAAAATAAATAAATATAAAAATATAATTAAAAAATAAATGAATAAAATAAATATATATAAATACAAAAATAAATAAATAAATAATAAATAAATACTAAAATATGGTTTTATCTTAAATAAATAAATAAAATAAAAATAAATAAATATAAAAATATAAACATAAATATAAGTTTATCTTAAAAAATAAATGAATAAAAAATAAAGAAATATATATAAAAATAACTAAATATAAAAATATATTTTATCAGACCAATGAAGGTAAAATCATCAACATCTTTCAGAGATGGCAAATAGCTTAAAGCAATTAATAGAGACTTGGGCGTATCAAACACACACACTCAGATACGATTACTACGTCCTGAAGAAGTCTTACAGAGCTCGAGCACTCACACTACATACATACACTCATGCTTGTCTTTACAAGTATTTGTCTTAGCTAACTCCTTGGTTTAATGTCTTCTACTCTCATTCACTAAGATTTTTCCAGCGTTTGCTCTCATATTACAATGACTCAAATATCTAGTTTAATTATTTAATATATATTTCAAGCTTTTAATTAAACATTTGTCATTGCAGTCCAATTTCATATTCTACTTACTTAATTTAATTTAAATATTTTCACTAATACTTAGCCAAAAGTTTTCTCTTTAGCTCTCATTAAAGTCTCTCAAAGATTTGCGGATTGCAGCTGCTATTTCAGTCTTTGCTCTCTGTTGAGATAAGTGCATAAGGATTTCCCTTTTGCTCAGCTGACATTATCTCTTATAGTTCCGTCTCTGTGCTCTGCTCGCCCTCTCGCTCTCCTTGCCCCTCTCTCTGTCTCTTTCACTTTTGAGCTCCGCCAACATGCTAACATGTGTATTGTATGTTTCCTATTGCTCGCAGTTTTGCTGTCCAATTGAAAGTGAACTCTGCTCCTCTCCGGACCTGCCGCTCCCAACGGCTGCTCCGTGGCCCTTTATTAGTTTAGCGCTGGCGACTGATGCTGCAGTTTTGTGCTGCCCCTCTGCCATGCCACGCCCCACACTTTGTGACAATAAATTGTGAACAAGCGTGGGGCGTGCGCTGACATTTTGTGGTGCTGTCCAGCTCCATGCAGCTCATCCAGATCGGCCTGGCCCGGACTGGCCTGGACTGGCAGCTGTGTCCGGCTGTCCCTCGCCTCGCGCGGTCAGCTCGTCTGTTGAGGTTTCATTTGGCACTTGACATATGTATGTACGAAAAACTGCGGCTGGAATAGAACTGGTTGTGCGGCGGATTTGAGGAATGATGGAAACTGGCCGCGTTTTTTCATCATCTTCTTCCTCTTGATTTTCCACATTTTTTTTTTGTGGGTTTTTAAAATGCAGTTAAATATTTGCAATTTTTTTTCCATTTTTTTTCGGTGCAAGCCTTGTTGCAGTTTTATAAACTCGTAACTAACCGCAGGTTTGTGTTGTCATTCTGGGCGCTTCGGCCCGTCCGGCGGATTCGCGGCCGGAGCTTTATCGTAGCTGGCGCGCTGCGGCGCCTGTTTTTATTTATTTAAGGCAAACATTTTTAACTGCTGACGTGGTTTCAGTTTTTATTCGCAGTTATTTTGCAGTTTCGGTTTGTGTTTTTTTTTTTTTTCTGTTCTGTTCTGTTCTGCGCGCCAGCCAAACCGGTCGAGCCTTATAAATTATTCGTGTCATGGCCCGGCAACATAAATTCTTGACCATCTCATATTTATTCCAATCTACCTATGTGATTTCTGTAATATATATGTATATATACATGTGTGTGTGTGTGTGTGTGTGTGTGTGTGTGTGTGTGTGTGTGTGTGTGTGTGTGTGTGTGTGTGTGTGTGTGTGTGTGTGTGTGTGTGTGTGTGTGTGTGTGTGTGTGTGTGTGTGTGTGTGTGTGTGTGTGTGTGTGTGTGTGTGTGTGTGTGTGTGTGTGTGTGTGTGTGTGTGTGTGTGTGTGTGTGTGTGTGTATGGGAGAGAGAGCTATAGCGGCCCAAAAGTAAGAGTTTAATCAGTTATTCAATTTAGTTAGACAGTTTGCCTCATACATATTACACGAGGCAGAAAGTTCTGGGTGTGACCTTTTCTCTCGCTCTCTCCGGATCAGCCTGAATAATTCAGCAGCACTTTTTGCTTTAAACTTGACCAGCGACTGGGGGGCTAGCAACGCCATTTGCATTGTTTATTTGCTAATATTGTTAATCATAAATAACAAAGTTTATGCATAAACGTATTAACCTAAATCAACAACAACAACAACAACGCTAGCTGGCCAGCCCACGTTATCCTTTGGCCTGGTCAGGGCAGCTTGAGTAAATGACTCAATATTTGACAATCATAACATCCGCTTAGTCTTCATGGTTCGTTCTGCTGCTCGGCCAAGACAAGACCAACAGCCCCAGTTTGTCAATGGCAGTTTAAGCTCTTCTATCTATAAATATGTATATGTTGGTAGTTCTCCATGTGCGTGTGTGTGTGTGTGTCGTAGACAAGCTCATAATTCAAGTTAGCAAACTTCTTGGACATGCTTTCCACTGCTGCTCCTTTACAGCTCTGCCGTGCTCTGCCCTTTGGCGGCATTTGTTTGTGTCGTAAATTTACGAGTCATAGCCAAAGCGAAAAAGAAAAGGCAAAAAAAAAGAATAGAGAGAAAAGGTTAGCAAGTTTTTCTGTGTCTTATGCTCTGTGAGAGGCAGCAGTTAAATCGGATGTGGGCCATTGAGTAATATTCCATTTCATGGCGGGAATAGGCAAGGCAGGACAAGGCATAAGCAGAACGAATAAGAACTTTACAGTCGGGCGCCAACGACTGCTGGATACTCGTTCGTGGCCAAAGCGCTGTTAGCACTAAAAATAGCTAAATAGCACTAAAATATAGCAACTCAAGATTAAAATTAATTTTAACATTGAATACGTATTTATTCATTCTTGGGAGATTTTTAGCATTTTATTAATTATCTTCTCTTGACGCGATCAAACGATAACAGAATCATGCTCACTCGTCAATGTTAAAAGACTTACTCAATCGTGCTGTCTCGCTCACGCTCTAAGCAACAGACCTCGATTTGTTTCCTTTTTGTTTTCTGCTGAGTGCTCATTGGCCGAACTTCGTTTCGGGAGAGACGCGATTAGCGTTCGTGTAATGAGAGTCTAAGAGAGTCAATGTAAGCTGATCAAAAGGGCAATGTACACACACATTAAAATACACGCATGCACACACTGAATTTACTAACACTATTGATATGCTTAGCGAAGGCAACGCACGCATACTAATATATACACGACTGACGTTTTGCAATGAAGAGAAACGAAACGGTCAGAGGACAGCCAGAGCGCAACAGAGCGAAAACGGTTGCTGGCCGATCGAGAGCGAATGCAATCCTCTGGGTTTGTTCTAAGAGTGTGAGTGAAAGGCACTTATTAACAGACAAGTAGAAGCGCTTAACAGATATTTGCGAGCTGTGGAGAAGTTTCAGTGTATTGTATAATAGAAAAAGAGAGAAAGTAAAAGAATTAATTGTGAGAATGTTGTTTAACATAAAAGCATATATTAAGCTTAGTCCAGGACACGGACAAACCAATATACCCATTTCAATTTCGTTTCGTTCCACTCATAGAGCATCTGGAAGTCAAGTGCATATAACTCGTTTATTTTGTTCTTCTTAATATATTTATTTATTTATTCAGGCTCGCATTGAATTGCAAATTAAAAGCTTCGCCTTGGTCCATAATTTACATTTAATGATTTTTTAATAGCAGCCAAATAAAAAAAAATGAAAATGAAAAAAAAAAAAACTGTGGCAAATGTTTTAAATTACAGTAAATCAAACAGAAATTCAGACAGTCGGCCAAGCCTGGAGCGGGGGAGAGCGGGTTGACTGTAAACAGTGAAGCGAAATATGTCATTATGCGCTTAAATTGTTGCACAATTAAGCGTAGAAGAAGAATAGTTACGGCCAGCCATTGCACTGGCTCCTTCTCCCTCTGCCCCTCCCACTCTCTCGCTCACGCCTTCGCTGTGCCACCATCCTCTCTGTCTGCTAGCGGCTTTTGTTTATTGTTGGCAGATTATGAAGCGACGACGACGTCGACACCCGCACAACTGTGCGGATAAAACTTTTTATCGGCTATTGTTTAAATGATGCGGAGACGGAGCCAACACAATGGAATGGAATGGCTGGCCGCATCATGTTGACTGAAGCCATCTGAATCGGAGCCAAGTTTAATCAGCTAAGCATGCGTTTACAATAGCAACAGCAATCCAGAGCGATTACACAGAATGCACTTTGATTTACCTAAAAGCCTATGGCCAGAGCCAGTTTAAAGACACCAAAAACTACGACAAATTTAAGACCAAGCAGGCCTGCTAGATTTATGCATGCTGCCGCCTCCTCCAACTGACCGCAATAATAATTCAATCAATTTAAAACCAACACCTAATCAAACAAAACGCCACAAGAGCCAACAAAAACAGCAACAGCAACAGCAGCAGCAGCAGCAGCAGCAGAGATAGCAGAGGATAGAGAAGAGAAATGAAATTCCAATAATTCGTTATGAAGTCGATGCTAATAACGGTCCGCTGCACACAATGGACACGACGATGTTGTTGATAATAATGATGATGCTAATGATGCTGATGATGATGATGACGATGACGATGCACAGGATAGAGTCCTGCCAACGCCAAGGGGCCAAGCCAACAAATAGCAGATAGCAAAACAGAGACAGAGATAGTGAATAAGAGAGATAGAGATAGAGAGAGTTTGCAATGAATTTACACAAAATCGAAATCAGAAAATTACCATTATGCCGGGCAGTCAGGCCTGCTGGCCGTTGCCTGCTACTGCAACTCCTGCTGATTCTCCTGCTCCTCCCGGTCCTCCCGCTCCTCCCGCTCCTGCTTCTATTCGAGGCCATTTCATATGACAGCAGTGAATTGCAACTCTAACCAGCTACAAATATTGGCCAGAGCTCTGGCGACTTGCAATTACAGCAAAAATTGTTGTTTGAGCTTTGGGGGACCGGAGCAGCAACCGCAGCACATGACCAGCTGCACTGCTGTGGAACGAGAGCAACAACGACAACGGGCACGACATGAACGACCTGCCCGGTCAAATAACCCATTAACTAAAAACTTAATCAATTGAAACCCCAGCCCCATTCATAATCATTGCCAATCGAAAAGCAATAGCCCCACTGTGCTAATGAACCGTCAGCCACTGCCCCCGCCCCTTGCCCACTGCCCACTGCCTGCTGCCTGCTGCCTGCTATTGAACGAATGGATCACAGGCAAATCTAGAACATACAAAAAAAGGAATTGCAGCTGGTTTCCCCCACGTACATTGACGATGCGGTTGACCGTTCTTGGTTGCTATTAGCGACATTACGGCTCAGCCCATGAATGAATGTCAATTGCCAGCGCTGGCAATTTTTCTCAGGAATACTCATACACTGTGCTCCATATGGGGTAGATTCGTTAAAACTTCGTGGCCTGTGTGCTAATAGGTTCTAGGTAGAGTGAAAGAGAAGACATGTGCATAGGGAGCACTTTGTGGAATTTTTTATGTGGAAGAAACTCAGCTAAAGACTTTTTGTATAGAATATTGAGAATAAATTCATGCAAATTGCCATCAATTTGCTTTAAATGGTAGCACCACATGAAAAGGTCTTGTAATAAACTTTTTTCTTTAATTAATTGTTTATTGTAGAAGACATGTCAGTAAATATATTAAAGAAAAAAAATAATAATGGAAAAAAATAAATAAAATAAAATAAAAACAAATAAAATTAAAATAATAAAATAAAATAATATATAATACAAAAATAATTTAAAACAAAAAAACCATAAAAAATTAAGTTTAGTAAATAAAATAATATAAATAAATTCTTAAAAAAAATAGTTTTAAAAAAATATAAAAAATAGAAAATATATGAGTAATTAAAAAATATTTATGATAATTTTAATGATATACAATAAAAAAAATGTATTTATTCATAGAAAAGATACAAATCCATGCTTAAAAAAAAAAAATAATTAATAAATAAATATTAAATATGACAATTTTATTGAAATACATTAACTAAATTAATATATTCATGGAAAATATGCAAATCAATATTTAAAAAAAAAAAAAAAAAAAAAAAAAAAAACAAATAAATAAATAAAAAAATTTAAAATAAATATTTATGACAATTTCAGTGAAATAAATTGAATCAAAAAATATTTTTATCAATTTTAGGGGAAAAAATTTAATAAAAGAATTTATTTATAGATTAACTATTTAAAATGAAATAATAAAATATATGTATATGCTAATATTCTCTTCAGTTTTTCTTTAAATTTCCTCCTAATCCATTGCTTCACATAAGCAAGCCTAATGTAAATACATATGTGTATGTATTGTAGGGAGCACAGCAGAATATTTCTTGTATATTTGCTTATAAATTCAATTTGTCTGAATATCTGTGTCTATTTACAAGTATCTTCCAGCTGCATCACGGTTATTGCATTAAATCAATTAAAAAATAGATTAAATAAATCAAATAAACATAAGCAAAAAATATAGAGTCAAGCGAATACAAATACAATTTTCATTTCCCATTTTAAATGGCTTCAGGACTTGTATATATAAAAATGAAAAAAGAGAACATAATAATATACATATATGCCTATGTAATTAAATAGTCAAATATTTTATTTCTCCTTCATTTATTTATTCATTAAAATTAGAGCTCTCGGCCAAGCTCAGCAGCCTTTTTGATATATGGCTTCACTTAAGCCTGAGACCATGAGAAATTGCACTTTCATCCCTACAGTCTGGTTCTAAGTAGACTCAAATGTGTTTACTTTCCAGACCTGCAGTCTGCAGCTTACTTAAAATCTATTATATATCCGCTATTATATATCCTCTTATTGGTAAATAAACCTCTGCAGCTGACAGCCCATAAATCTATCATTCTCCAGAATGTAAACTAGATTCTGTACTCGCTGTCTTCTAATGCTTACAAAAATATATTTAACTCATATCGTTTAAAATTAAAATCGACTTAAGTAAATATTTTATCAACTAAAATATATACAATTTCATTAAAATTTATAAATGAAAGCTCCCACTCCCGCTCAGTCTTCACAGCCTTTGCTGAATCACTCATGCCACTCTTTATTGAGAATATATATAGGGGCAATCCAGCAATCGAGTTAACTGTTATTGCTGTTGTTGTTTCGATTTGCTGCACCTTCGGCCAGTGCCAGCAGTTTTTAGCGTAAGCTGAAATTGGCGCTTGGCCCACAAATGTATGCTACACTTTTTTCGCAGCTCTCATTTTTCTAGCTGCCAGCTGCAGTGGCTGTGGCAGTGGCAGTGGCAATTGTGAAAAGGAAAACAATCAAATATTGAGCGCAGCAAGCGGCAAATGGCGCCAACAAATAAAAATTTATACAACAGTCATAATCCATTACCCATGCCAGATGCCCGAGCGGAACTGGGCGCGCTGCGATTGGGCAGGGGCCCGGGGCCGATGGATCGCCAGTGGCTGCTTCCGCATATTTATTTATTTTGCACTTGCTCGACAAACGTTTGTATAAATTTAAATGCATATATTGATGAGCCTATCGATCGAGCTTTAAAAATCTTCTGCTGTAACTTAACCCACATGTGTCACACACACACACACACGCACACATATATATTAAAATGAAGAAGAGCGACATTGCCTTCACAACATTCTCTGTGCGAAATAAACTTGATTTTTAATTAATTAAATTTTATTTATTTACTTGGCAGCTCAGCGAACTGGGACGGCCATTCACGGGCGGCTCCTGGTGCGGCAAGGCCACCGGGCCGCAATTATATTTCAGCGAAACATCCACGGTGACAGCATCCGTAAAGGTGAGTACAGTACGGCCAAACATACAGTTAATATTGCCGCTGTTTACCTGCGGCCGGGCAGCTGACATCCATAATATTGCAGATATTTCAAAAGTTGACACGCTGCCGAAACTAATTGAAAATATCGATGGGAGCCATTGAGAGCGTATTGTGAATAGTTCTTGTTGTTACTTAATTTTCTTCTCATTTCAGTGCTCGTCGTTTTTTTGTTTTTTTTTTTTGTATAATAATTTTAAATTGATAAACTTTTGCGTTAACGTGGCGTATGCGTAATGTTTACTTGAGCAGCCATTGCCACTTTTTGATTAATATTTAAATAAACGTGCGGCCATAAAAGCAAATGGAGAACGCGGCGTTGGCCAGCCAGGCAGCTTGCTGAAAGCGCCAGCGCATAAATTATGAAAATTAATAAAAATTCATGCTCCAATCGGATTGCTCGAATGGGCCAGGACCCGGACTCTGCTATCGCTGCTCCTGCTGCTGCTGCAACAAATTGCTTCAAGTGACGATGAGTTGACGTGGTCGAAGGCGCAGATTGCAGATTGCATAATTAAAAGAAAATTGCGTGTGCAAATGACAGTTTTCTCTGCTGCTTCTTATTCCTGCTTCTTTCTGATATTTTTCTCGCTTTTTTGTTTTGTTTTTTGATTTTTTGCTACAACGACCCTTGGCCGTGCTCAATCAGAGATCGTTCAACTCGAGCCAAAGTGAAACTGTTCTTTGTCTTGGCAGCTGTCGCTCAGTTTTCGGCAAATAAATATTTCAATTTGGCCCAGCGTTGGCCCAGCCGGATCGATGTCCCTTTGTGTTCTCACATACAATTGACGGCACAACATTTCCTGTCGTTCATTTGCCAGCATTTTCAATGCATGCGACTGAAGAACATATATATTTATATGTATGTACTATATACTGTACATATATATATATACTTTTATTTTGAGCACTCAATTTCCAGCTCATTCTGGCCTGCGCTCTCATTGGCATTGCAGGTCTGGCTGCTTTTATAAGACATCTACAATTCCTTCTTCTTCTTGTTCTTCTTCTTCGCTTTGCAGGTATTTCATCCGCCACGCAATTTACGAGATGAGAAACCCTTTGAGTTCAGCATCAGATATAAATTTATAAGCCAATCCGATGCAGTTGTCAGGTAAGTGGACAAAAAAAGAAAAGAAAAAAAAAAAACACAATAATAGAAAACTTTTGACTGATATGCAATTGCTTAAGAAGTGGAATAGTTTTTGGGGGACATTTAGGTAGAATTAAATTGTCTGAGGAGAAAACATAAACAATACAAACAGAATATAATTCCTATCGAGCTGGCTTCCAGCGTTATCGATTTGGATAAGAATGGCAGGCCGTGTTCTATATTATGGGAAACTGAAAAATCGATTGCAAGCCAGGCAGGCTGTATAAATTATATATATTAGTATATTTAAATTAAGAATTAACATTGAATTAAGTTTTTTTTTTTTAATTTATACCAAAGACTTTATTGCAAATATAAAGAATTTTTTGTTTCATTTATTTATTTTTTTATATATATATATATTTTTTTTTTATAATATTTTTAAATGAAATATTAATTATTAAAAAAAGATTCTAATATTTAAAAAAAAACATTCTAGTGTATATATATTTTTTTTCGTTAACAAATTTATTTCAATATTTATATATATTTATATTATATTTATATATCAATATTTTAATATACTTGCTTTAATAGTTAGTACATATTTTGTATATGTGATTAAAAGCCAAATGTATTTATTTATTGTACTTCTAAAATTTCTATAAGGCTTAATTTTAAATTCTGTCTGCTGAGGCCAGTTAAATTCTGTCATTATTCTGCAGTTTGCAGTGTAGTAATATCATTTTTCATTTTTTAATTTGCTTATCCTGAAAAATTGTGAGTCGAAAAATGCATAGAGATAGCTATATTTAATTTTCTATGCTGAGGCTGAGTAAATATTTTCCTCTTTTATACATATGCTTTTAATTTTTTTTCCTTTCATTCTCAAAATCCACTTTATCTAAAATTACAGCCAAATATCTAACATTATTTCGCGCATTCGATATCCACAATTCCTATTAAAAAATCTCAGGCTCTACTTTAATAAGAATTCAAGTTTAGGGCAAACTAAAATCTGGCATTGACATTCTTGAGTCTGGCCAAAATAGAATTCTGTCGAAATGTAATCAAGGAATTCGTAGAAGTTTATAGAATATATAAGTTTAGTATTTGCCATGAGGCCTGCAGCGTGTTCAGTTACTGTAATTTATCATTTGGGGCAACCTTGAAAGGTGCGGGGAGCGCTGCGGGAAGGGTGAACTTAATGTCAACGGCGAGCTGTGATGGCTGACAGGATTGGCCTTTGTTTTAACGCACTCGTTTGGCACGGCCGGAGCCGGAGCCGGAGCCGGAGTCGTCGCTAAATCCTTGTAGTTGCTCGAACAATGGCACTTTTGTTGAAATGCTGCATAAAACATGAGCAGCTCCGGCTCCTGCTCCTGCTCCTGCTCCAGCTCCAGCTCCAACTGGAGCTGCTACGTGGCACGCCATATACGATTCATGCTGCAATCCATTTGTGCTCAGACGTGTGTCAAATTTTCGTATAGGTGTCGCGTTCATTGTTTGTGACTCCTTTGCCTGCTCCTCCTCCTGCCACCAACTCCTGCCAGCTGGCAGTTGGCAGTTGCCGGCTGGCAGTTGGCTGCTGTTGTGCCGGATATGGCAATAGTGCTATAAATTGAAATGTATTTTTACGCCTCAACAAATTTCATACAATTTACACGGAAAAATAATATTTACGAGCGAGGTTGGGGGCTGTTGCTGACTGCAGCCGAGAATTGCATTGACTGTGGGGTTGGGGCGTGGCACGGGCGCGGGGGGTATGTCCGGCCGTACGGACCATTAGCAAACCAAACAATGGCCAAAACACTGGGCCAAATGAGGATTTTCAACTTAAAATGCCAGGATGTATTTTATGCAAATTGCAGACAGAACAAGCAGGGCCAGCGAGGCAGGCTAGGCAGGCGGGTGGGCGGGGGAGTGGCTACGGGTGGACATGCAGCCAAAATACCAAACAAATATAGTGCCTGAATGGAGGCAGCTAAACTAAATTAAATGCTAAACTTGCATACTCAACGACACCTGGAATGCACACACACACACACACATACACACCCTATATATATATATATATATATGTTTGTACTAATGGTATGTGAACCTTGCATTACAGGTATGGACTGCCCGATAAGCCATTGGAATTGGGACGTGTCACACCCGGCACCTATTGTACGAGGCAATTCGATGAATGCTATCGTAACAAGTGTCGCCTGCAAAGTCCAAATTATCCTGGTATGTATCCAAGGAATGTTACCTGCTATTGGACAATACGCCAGAAAGAAGTGCCAACCAGCAAGCATGCCATGATTGCCGTCAGCCAAGAGAATCAGCACAAAGCCCTAGTCAAGCGGTAAGTGAAAGGAGGAGTTGGAGTGACACAGAAAGAGAGAGGGACAGAGGGAGGGAGAGGGAAGTGCTAGTGGATTTCTATTGAAATACCCAAAATGCTATGCCGTCCGTGTGCATGCAGGGCACATTAAATAAGCATTAGCATTTTGTGGATCGAGTGGAGCGTGTCGCCTTCGTATGACAAATTTCAATTTGGCAAATTGCAATGCGACTTGCAACACTCGACATTATCGCACTTGCTGTAAGCGGCCATGAATGGGTGAATGAGTGAACGGGTGAATGGGTGAATGGGTGAATGAGTGAATGAGCGAATGCTGCCATTGTTGGCCATGTATTTTGTATATTCCAATTAAATGTTTGCATATCAAATTAGATAGAAGCAGACCGAAAGCTGCATGCGTGGCATGCAACAACTACAACTGACAGCTGAACGCATGCGGCTACAACTGAAGCCCATTTCAAATGCAAAATGTGTATTAAATGTCGCGACTGCAAAGCATACACTAGGTCGACCGAGCACTTGTGCAAAGTGAATGAGGAGACTAGAGAGAATATATTCATATATTTATATTAATATGAAATATTTATTTATACAATATTTAAAAACTAAGTTATAAAATTCACATATATTGATTTTACTTAAATGAAATATTAATTTACAGCATTTATTGTTTTTTAACTTAAATATAAATATTTCACATACAAAATATATAATTAAATTAATCTAATTTGTGCTTAGATTGAGTTGTCTACAAATAAGCTTTGAGAATAATTTGAAAAATTTAAAAATTAATTGATAACATTTATTTACTACTTTTAATTATATAAATTCTTCATAGATCGGCTTAAATTTTCTTTATATATGCAACAACATTATTTATTATATATTATTATATTTTTTTTTTTTCACTAATATGAAAAACTGATTTGTCAAAATATTAACAGATTATCTTGCTGTTTTTTATGTGCAAAAAAAATTATCATTATATATATTTTTGTATTTATTATTTATTTATTATTTATTTATTATTTATTTATTATTTATTTATTATTTATTATTTATTATTTATTATTTATTATTTATTATTTATTATTTATTTATTATTTATTTATTTATTATTTATTTATTATTTATTTATTGATTATTATATTCACAGATTATGTTGTAGCACTTTTTAGCTTATTTTCAAAGCATTATATTATATAATTTTTATTTATATACCCTCGAGCATTTTTCTAATTTTTAAGTAATTATTTTCTTGTTCTGTTTATCTTCTATGGGCAATATAATATAAACATTTTTTCTAATTTTTACGTATTTATTTTCCTGTTGTATTCATTAGTAAAGATTATAATTTATTGTATCATTTTTTTATTTATTTATTTATTTTTTTTTTATATATGTATATATGAAATTTTAATATACGAAATCTTTATTTTGTATTTTTTGAAATATTTTTCATAAAGGCTTTACTTAATTAAAACCCGAATTTTGTTACTTAATAATCTATATAAAATATGCACAGAAGAGCTTATTGTTATTTTATTTACTTTATTTGGCCACGGAAAATATCAATAAAATTATGCATAGCTAAGGAGCAGTTGAGTTGGATGTTTCTGATTCTCATATACCAAGTCACCCCAGTGAGCTTCTACATCTTGAACTGTAATAGATCTCAGCTAACTCCAGTGCTCTATAAATACCATTCATAGAGCACACAATAGTCGCATAATTCGCCGCAATAATTGTCACCCTGGCAGCTTTATTAACTTTGACAGCTTCGACAGTTTCGATGTTGTTTTTATTTGAGGCTTTGCGAAATGCAAATGTTTGCATTGCATTTAGCGCTGATTGCAATTTAAGTTTGTTTTGCTCTCTGCCATTTACCTCTATTTTTTCAGCTCTATTTTTATGCATATACATATATATAAGCTCATACTAAATGGCAAATCGATTTTGTTTTGCAGCTCCATTGCCAGCTTTAATAAGACCTCGCGCTCCATACGCGCCTGGTCGGACTGCACGGGCGAACGCGATCATCTGATATTCTACGATGGCAGCTCCACCAACGATCCGGTTCTGGCCAAATATTGCGGCGGCGATTGGTTGCCGCGTGTCGTGTCACGGTAAGTGCAAAATGTCACGGAAATCGTAGTGGTAGTAGTAGTGCCAGAGGGAGTCAGCGTGTCGCACTCTGCTTGGGCATTTATTTGACGCCAACTCTCTTTTATGAAAAAGTTAAATATGAGCCGAGCACAGCTCACATAATACATTTACAAGCCCATACAGACTGACTGGGCGTCATTTTAATGAGCATGTGCTCGGTGTGAGTGTGTGGGCTCTGTATGTATATGTGTGCGTGTGTGTGTGTGTGTGTTGGATCTATGTGTAACTGAATTGGAACACATGCGCCCCAGGCCAACTGCAGTGCAGTGCACTAGGACTGCGGTCACACTCACACACACACACACACACACACAAAGACAACCACACACACATACACACACACATACACTGTTTATGGCGCTTTGTGTGTGCCTTTGCAATTGTGCGCAATGCTTAAGAAAAACCGGAAATTGGGTTGCTCTGCAGACAGACAAAGCAACCAAGAGACAGACTTAAATAGACACACACACACTCGCACACACACACTCGCACACACACACTCGCACACACACACTCGCACACACACTCGACACATAAATAGATTTATATGTGCGCCATTTGCAACTTTTTGCTCGACTATAGAGCATAGAGAATGCACGCCTATTGAAAACATTTTGATGCATGTGATTTATGCAATGGGTAGAAATCTCTGCTCATTAGGTGCCAAGTTCTTTGCAGAAGACATGCAACACTATAAATTCTTAAAGAGCAAAACAAACTGAATGTGTGCGAGCACATGTATTAAAAGTAGTTATATCATTTCGCAAAAGTTTCTGGCATTGTTTAGCGGCGAGTTTTATGCTCCATGTTGGACTCATTTCACATGAACTTTTTGAGATTTATTTATTTGATTCTTGTGCTGCGCGTGAAAAGTTATTTAAATTCAGTTTGAACTTGTTTAGACTTGAGTTTTGTTTATAAACTATTATCATTTAGGAATATATGAGGGAAAATCAAAGAATAGTTTGTCTCAATGCAATGAAAGGAAATATGAAGAGAAACTACCTCTATTCTTACTATTACTATTTCTACTACTACTGTTCATACAACTACTGCTACTTCTAGTTTTACTCGTTTTCCTATATCTACTGCTACTTTTAGTTTCACTACTACATATACTACGACCGCCAATCGTACTACTATTGCTACATCTATTACTACTTCTACTTTTTCTACTAATATTACTACTTCTGCTACTGCTAGTCATACTACTACTGTTACTTCTATATCTATTCCTATTATTACATCTACTACCACTTCTACTATTATTACATCTTCTACTTTTACTATATATATTATCACTTCTACTTTTACAATACTTTGACTACTCCTACCACTACTATTACTTCTTCGACTACTACTCCTACTCCTACCACTACTATTACTACTATTACACTACTATTACTACTTTTTCTTTTACTGCTACTTACTACTTACACCTACTACTACCACTACTATTATTACTTATTTTTCTACTACTTCTACTGCTACTTCTACTCCAACCACTAATGTTACTACTTCTACTACTATTACTTATACAACTACTGTTACTTCTACTCCTAGTACTAAATCTACTACTAATTGAAATTTTGCTATTACTACCCCTAATCCTACTACTACTACTAATACTACTAATACTACTACTACTATTACTTCTACTACTACTACTCCTACTGCTTCTACTACTACCACTCCTATTACTAACACTTA
The DNA here is from genome assembly GCF_054131105.1 of Drosophila navojoa. Classification (NCBI taxonomy): domain Eukaryota; kingdom Metazoa; phylum Arthropoda; class Insecta; order Diptera; family Drosophilidae; genus Drosophila; species Drosophila navojoa. The sequence continues at coordinate 16,665,185 of NC_142892.1, forward strand.
TGCCACAAGTGGTACTACTACTATAATAAAACTCTATAAGTCGGCCTATAACACAACATACTTCAGATTTAAATTATATATATGTATATATATGTATATATATATATATATTTTTTTTTTTTATTTATTTGTATATATATTTTTCATTTTTATAGAGCTAGCTCATTTCCTTTTGTTATCATCAGGTATTTCAATTAGTTCTCCTTCCATTTCCTGTTTCGCTGCAAACATTTTTCTGCTCTCTTTATCTGTTTTTCAGGTTCGCTTAGCTTTTGCTGAAACACACACACACACACACACTCACATACACACACAATACATTTGAAAAGTTGGAAAAAAGAGCGCAAAAAATAGAAACACCCGCAGATAATGCGCCTTGAAAGTGGCTCAAGTGCATAGTGCGAAAAGAGCGGACGCCCCCCGTCCCCGCTCTCTGCCACGCCTCTACGCCTCCCACATGGCATTGAAGTGGTCGAGTTGGCGGCCCATTGGCCCAGCCCTTTGGCCATTTATCTGGCCCTTCACATTCGCCGCATTTTTGTTGCTGTTCGACTGCGAAAAGTTTGCGCTTTTCGCTCACTCTTGAGACATGCAACTCAACTTTGATTGTTGCTGCCACGCCTTCTGCTCTCCCTCCCTCTCTCTCTCTCTCTCCCTCTCTCTCCTTGTGTTGTTGTTGCTTGCTCTCCTGTGTGGTTTATGCAGCTGCAGAAATATTTGAAAAGTTGAAGTTCGCGGCACAAATTAAAAGTCAGTCAGGCAACGATGCTGATGATTACAGCTGATGCTAGATGCTTGATGCTTGATGGTTGCTGTTGCTGCTGATGATCATGAGAATCGTTTCACCTTGTTGCTTAATCTCTTAATGAGTTGCTCTCGTGCATTTATTGACATTTTCGTCAGCAGCGCTGGGGCTGTGGGCTGTGGACTGTGGGCGGCGGCTCTTCTAGAACGAGAGCTGAAATCTTATGAGCAAACATGCACAGAGTTCCGCATCAGGAATGCATATAGCGTAAAATGCACACACGGCTGAGTAGGAGGCCTGAGTCGCGCGCGTGTGTGTGTGTGTGCCTTGCTGCCATGGCAATGTGTGCCAGGCTTAAGCGCGCTGCAAAAGTTGTCCTCCTCGCGGAGGCTAACGTCTTGCGCGACACGAGAAGACGTATATGTGGAATATGTATTATAAATGCAAGCACACACACACACACACACATATATACACAAAGCCTTGGCTGCATCAGCTGCTTCAGTGTGGGTGTGTGTGTGTGTGCGTGTTGGCTTACAGACACCTCAGACATGACAGTCATATAATTTTTGCCCGCTTTTGCCTGCCTGACTTTCAGCGCACACAGAGTGAGAGAGAAAGAGAGAGAGAGAGAGAGAGTAGGGCCGGAGAGTGCTGTTGCCACATGAAAATTATTAATTTCGCTGTGCAACTTTAAATTGCAACTCGCAGCTGCCCCAACGTCTCCTGCTCGACGTGCCTGAGCATTTTTATTGAACTCTTTGCTCCAGCGCCTCGCCCTACGTTTCCTGCTGTACTTAAGCAGCTGTTGCATTTCTAAGTGCGGGCAAAGTATGTTAATTTTATGTATATATAATTATATATATACATACATATACATACAGTTTTTTCGCACTTGAAAAGAAACTGCATAAAAGCGTTAACTTTTTAAGCAGCATATTCATATAATATTATTTTTTTCTCCACACTTTGCGACGGGCCTTTAGAATTTCCATGGCAAAGTTTCTAAAATGTTAATCTCTTGGCTGCTGCAAGTATTTCAACATATATGTACAAGATTTTCGACATATATTTATATAAATTGTTGTTGTTTTTGTCCCTTTTTTTTGGTTTAATTTTAACTTATGCCGTCTGCAAGTGCATTAAAAGTTCGTTATTCAGAGAGCCTAAATTATTTGATGTCTCGTGGTTATAAGCCAAAGTTAACTACCTACAGATAAAGTTTACATGTATGTGTGTGTTGGTGAGTGTCTGCAAATATGTTAAGTTCTCTTGAAAGTATGTGCAAGTGTGTGTGTGTGTGCTTTTTGAGCGAGTTGCCGTGCTTATGTGTTTGCTTGGAAATGAGTTTTACTATTTGTCAAACTTGATTTAAATTTCCATATAATTTGCATGTAAGCTTTTATATGATGTAAATTTAGAAATAGTTGAGATATGAGAACAGAGAAGAATGATGAATGATATTTTTGTTAGAGGTCTCATTAAACCTTGAGTCTCTTCCTCTTCTGCTTACGAAATCGTTTACGACACTAGCAGAAAGAGCAGCTGCTCTTCTATAGTTTTAATTTAAGATTTTTAAAATTCTTTGCTCACCTGCAGAGAGTGCAGAGTAAACCAACATAAGGCGAGGAATCACAACAACTATTTTCACATTTTCAATATGCACAGGGTATAAAAAGCTACGTTTCCGCTCTGTCAAATCCAACTCTAAGCCGTCGCTCTACAGAAATCAATTTTAAGCACTGCTATTCGTATTTGAAATTACTGCTGACAATATAAAGAGTTTAAAACATTTCACTCTCACTCTTAAATCACTCAATGGAGATGATAATTATAATACAGTTTTAATTATACCATTTATATATAACAATAGGATTTATATATTGGTGTTTGAATATTAGTATTTCTATATCAAAAATGATTATTTGTGTATGAATGTGAATTCTGTTAGTCGACCGTCTGGCTGGCTATCAACACTGTTAAAAAACACACTCAAATGAGCACATTTACATATTCATTCGTGTTAATGCCAGATTATGTTAAGCAGATCTGTTCCACTCCCACAGCGCTATGTAATGTTATTAACAGCATTATTCGCTGGTAATAGCATAAATACAACTGCAGTATAAGCCAGTAGCAGTTTTTAACTCTAAATAAATGGAATAAAATCTTTTACTTATCTGAGACAACTCCCCTTCAAAAAATATGTACATATGTATGCATATCGTGCTTTCATTGCAAGCGCTGCTTTAATTTCATAAAGTTTTGTTTAATACAAACTAATGAATATAGACATAACACTAAAATGAAAACCTATCTACAGAGCATGCAATCTAGCCCACACAGTCCAGCAATTTTAGCTGTGCACTCTAATTCTCTAAAAGCTTCCATATAAAAGCATTCAAAACTGAAAAAGTCCATATTCCAGCCGTATTTAATAGCTGTCCACTTTATTTAAAACAATTTGATTAGCTATCGTGCCTGCCCAGTGGCTTGTTTAATTTGACACAAATTCGCTGGCTTATCGAACCTAATCAAATGGCCACAGGACCTAACTGGGACCCGCACCTCTGCCCTCTGCCTCTGCCACTGCCTGAGCTGTTCATTATTAGAACTAGTTCAATTAGCGGGCCCAGCTGAGCTGTGTTTGCTTCTCAAAGCGAGCATCAAATTTGCTGGATAATTCCGTTAACCAGCCCGAGTACAGAGGGCGTTCAGTTCACCTGCTCCTGCTCCTGCAGAGTGCTCTCACATCAATCGACAGGCCAGCACTTTGAGAGCCGCCAATCTCGTTCGCTGCTCTCGTTTAGCCACAAGACGAGGTGGGGCAACGCTGCCATTTGCGGTCAGACATTTTGGTATCGGGGCATGTGCAAATTCGTGACCAACAGCAACAGCAGCAGCAGGAGAACGAGGAGTAGGAGTGGCAACGTCAGTCGAGTGCTGCCAAGTATTTCATGCGACGCATTGATAACCGCCGGCAAAGGGCGAAGGGACAACGCTTGGAGACGTGTGCTTTGGGTTTTTGTGTTGATTTTACGACACCCGCAAGTGCCGCAGGCCATTAAGTACCCAAGTGCTACGCATACGTAGTGCGTCCCTTCACCTCCCGCCACCCCTCACCACCCATAAGCCACATCGCACTGGGTAGCACGGCCAAAGCCAACATTTGTGCGCTTTATTAAAAATTAATTTACTTTTCATTTGCAGTTTATTGCACTTGGCAGTGACAAAAAGACAGAAGAAGAGGCAGAAGAAGAAGAAAAGAGAGGAGCAATGTTGCAGCAGCTGCCACACCCCCAAGCAGACCCCTCCCCTCCCCACAGCTCCTGCACACGTGTGCTCTGACTCCCACTTTGTCCTTGGAGGTGTCCTGGAGGTGTCTGAATAATAAGAGCACCCATCGCTCGGCTGCTGCTCGACTGCTGCTGTCTTTTAGCCACACTTACACGTATTAAAAAGCCATTTGTGTTTGGCCATATTTGATGGCTTTTAACATCGGCCGTGCGGCGCGTGAGGCGCCTTAACAAGCGCCAGGTGTGGGCGAGAGCCGCTCAAGCTGCTGCTCCTGCTGCTCCCGTCTCCTCTCATTTTTATGTACTTTATATGACTCATACGCCGCGTAAGCCGCCCCTATAAAAATTCAATTTGAAATTTAAATTGAAAAGCTTTGGCAAATTAATGAAAAAACGGAAGAGAACAATTGCAAGCGTTAGCTTAAACAAAGAACCTCTTGCAAACTGTAATTAGTTTAATTGCTTTCAATTTCACATTTAATGCGCTGACCAAATGAAAACAGAAGCACAAGAAAATCGTATTAAAGTGAAATGAAGAATTGTATTAAGTTGCTTAAGTTTTCAATTTAATTAAAGCTTTATGTATATATTTATTAATTTGTATATGTGTTGTTTGTGTGTATGTTTATATAAAATTGATTTAATAGCATCGACTCAGTGCTGGCATATTTCTATAATTCACTTCAGCTACTGAAATTCAACTATTGTGAATAATATTATACATCTGCATTAAAAATAATAATTTATTTAATTATAATTTTCGTTCAAACTAAAATTAGGCGGTCTTTGAGTGCTTGATGAGTAATGTATTTAGTCTTCTGTATATTTTACATTAATTTATTAATTTTAATACGCTCACGCTCTTCAAGAAACCGAACAAAATCATTCTCTCTCCCTCGCGCGCTTAGCAAGGCACTGGTTCTTTTTATTCGTGTCACGCTCATTCAACGAAAATCGCTTAAAAAGAGACACAATTGACGTTCGTGCAAGAGAGAGAGTTAAAGTGAGCTGACTCCAACAGGCATTCTTCACATTCACATACACACATGCACACACTCAATTTACTTAACGAAGAGAGCATTTGCACACATACCAATACATACACGAAAGACGTTTTACTTTAACTCAGCGAAACGGTCAGAGGACAGCCAGAGCGCAACAAATCAAAAACGAAACGGTTGCTGTGAGATCAAGAGCGAGTCGTTGCAATCGGTTGCTCTCTGAGTTTGTATTTATTAACAGACATCGTACATACTGTGTATGTATGCATGTAAAATATATACTGATTGCTTGTGGAAGTGCTTACTAGCTCTGAGCTGCTTATATTCTGCCACTCAGAGTTCTTTTCCATAGCTACCCACATTAGTTTTGTATATATATTTTACATTTAGTTTGTCCATACATTTTGTATACTGCTCATTGCCTTATCAGCCCACATATTTAGTGAATTCATTGCACATAGACTCTAATAGTTCATTATCATATTTCATTCAGGCGCCACAATATTGCTCACTTTTAAAGCCTGTTCATATTACTTTAGAGGCAGCGAACTGCTTGCGCGAGCATTTGCCACCAAAAGTGGCCAAGTTTTATGAGCACTCGATGTCATTGCCAACACTGGGCAACACAATTGCGAAATTTCAACTCTTGGCCTCTGCCTTCTGCTCCTGCTGCTGTCCCTGCTGCTCCTGCTGCTGCTGCCCACTGCTGCTGTTGCTGGCGTCACGTCGTCTACAACAAATGGTGCAACACCCACGGCTGTCATTTCATAATTTTTAGCAAAAAAAAAAAAAAAAATTATTTATATATATGAAAAGACAAACGGGCCGAAAATTGTTGGCCCGCACTGTGAAGATTCGCTACTTGCTCGCTTGTTCGTTCGCTTGTTATGCCAAAAAATTTGCCTAAAACTTTTGGCGTGTCCCGGCGCGACGCCAGCGACAGCAGCGGCAGCAGCGGCAGAGGCAGCGGCCTCGACAGACAATGGCGAAAAAAGTTAATTTGGCAGCGAGAATGCAAACAACAAGCGGACACTGTGCTTGGGGCGGGGTGGGCGTGGCGCAGCAAGCTGCTGGCAAAACGGCACAACAAGAGGCGGCGAGTGCCTTGTGCCTTGTGCCTTGGCAAGCTCAACATTTGTTTGTTTCCCTGTTTACAAATATACATAAATACATGCACATATATTGAAATATGAATATAAGTAATAAGTAGATAAATCAGCTCAAGTCTGACCAGCAGCTTTACGACTTTACTGGATTGTCGTTCTGTGCAAATTGAATTTACGCCAAGCAGACTGTTTGCTCGCCTTTAATTTGAGTGCTCACTGTTTGTTGTTGCTGCTGCTGTTGTTGTTGTAGCGGTAGTTGTTAAACGTTGCGTATAAGCAATATGAAAAACTTTGACTGTTTTTATATATACATATCTAAGTAAGAAATATACTTATTTTATTAATGTTTTAAAAGGCAAAAAGTATTTAAGAATTTAATTTAATTAATTTAAATTTTCGAAACAGATTTATTGGAACTATAAAATGTGCAATAAAATATGTATTAATTAATAGTTTTTTTTTTTTTTCTCCTACGGAATATCGCCTTTAGGTAGCTTTTTTTATTTATTTCTATTAGTATTTGTTAAGCCCTACATATACGTATGTATCTCAATAACTCAGTTATTCAAGTCAAACAATATTATTATTATTATTTTTTTTTTTTTTTTATTCTTTTTTCTTTGCAATCTGTCTCATACAAAACAATAAGCAAATCATATGCAATAAATTATATGAACCTCTCTAATATATAGCCTCTCTTTCTCAATTATCTATCTCAAATACATATACATATATATTTTTTAAATTGCATAAAAATATTAGTTTCTATATTTTTCAACTGTTAAATCTTAGACTAAGAAGTAATTAAATATTACAAATTTATACTTATTTTTATGTTTATACTTATATTTATATTTATTTTTTAAAGTAATTAAAAATACAATAATGTATTTACATATTTATATTTTTTAAATTATTATTATTGTTATATATATATATATTTTTAAATAATTAAAAATACAAAAATGTATTCACATATTTATATTTTTTTTTAAATTATTATTATTGTTACTCAATTTTAATATGTTTTAATATTTTCTCATATCTGAAATATCTAAAAAATTGAATTATTAAATTCAATAAAGTATATATAATTATTACCATAATTATATATTACCCAATCACCCAAATATTATTTTTTTAATGCCTAAACAAACAAAATAATTATGTTTTTAAATATACAATAATATGATTACCATTATAATACCTCACTCAATCTCAATCTCAATCTCCCACTCTCGCTCTCTCTCTCTCTTTATAGTGGCCCCGAAATGCTGGTCGCCTTTCACTCGAGCCCCTTCTCGGCGCCCCTGCAACAGGGCATACCCAATCGTGGCTTCGAGCTGGATGTGGATATACTGTTCACCGATTCGGATTCATTTGACTTTGCCCAGGGCACAAAAAATCTTTGTGAATTTCATATAAATGCATCGAATCCGGGTAAGTACACAATCAAAGGGCGCACGAGATGTCAGACGTGGCTTAAATGCGAATATTAATGAGATGCACAAATGGGGTCAGCTGCACGGGCTTGAGTTGCCTTTGCCGTGGCAGCATTGTTATATTTATAATTTATTGATGCACACACACACACACACACATATGTATGTATTGCTTAATCAGTGATGCTGCTTGAGCGTTTGGCTCTGCACGCACTCAACTGGAAGTGGAACTCAAGCTGCAGCCGCAACATTTCGCTCTCCGGCGGAGAGCTAAGTGTTTGGGGCCAGCAGCGCGCGTCTTATGGTAATCAAAAGTTGCATCCACTTTAAAGTTGATGAAACCTGAGCAACGGACGGGCCATTCATTAGCTTGGGCTGGGTGACTAGGTGAAGGGGGTGGCTGCAGGGGGCGCCGTATCTAAGCGGACTTAATGGGTTTTTAATTTGATTCGAGGCCAGACGAAATCAAATTGAGTTGATCTGACAGCAAATGGGAACTGAAAGCTAATGGCAACAGCAATTGGCGAATTTTCATTAAAGAATAAAAAATAAATAAAAAATAAAAATGTATATATATTTGTAAACTGTTTTATAACAATGATTCAAAAATATTAAATGTTGTGACGGTTGAGTGCAGACAAATTATTTTTATTGAGGTAAACTAATAAATTTGCTTTAAATATTTATTTTATTAAAAAATTGTGTCTACGATATATGATATGTCATTAAAAATACTAGATGCCTTATATGAAAATAAGGTATACAAAGTTCATCATCCTTAATAAAAAGAAGATTCGATAATTATTATTTTTTTAATTATTTCATTATTATTTATTTTATTATTATACATGAACTTTGTATTTATATTTCGCATATCACGCTAATATATATTCTTTCTAGGACTCCTAGAAAATATCTATATATATTATATATACATTTGGGAAGAGATATATATAAATAAAAATTTTTAAAAATTTATAATATAATAATATATAAATAAAATGTTTATGGTCATTATCAACCTATCAATTACGAACAATTAAAACAAAATATGTGTCTGGAATCATGTATCATGAATCAAAATTACTTTCCTCAAAGTCTTGTAGCTAAAATGGGTTTTAAACCCTCATTTATTCATCATCATCTCAGACATTATAAGTATCAGTTGAAGTAATTCAATAAATCATATTCCACGTCCACTTGCACAGCGTATGGCTGAGTCCGTAATACCCCAGCAAAAACTTCTCACATTGTTTTTAATTAGATTTAAATTGTTTGCTGGGCTTGCCTTCTTTTTTTTTCATTATTTTTTATCAGCGCACTGTGCATAAAAAATATATATGAAACTGGCCCAAATAATCCATAAGAAATTAAAAAACGCAAATTTACAACGGAAACCAAACAACAGATTAGCTTGCACGAAATACGAGAGTGAGTGTGTGTTTGTGTGTGTGTGTGTGTGTGTGTGTACGTGCTGCTGCGCATTGTAGATATGCTCTTAATACACTCTTTTAATTGCGGTAAATTGTAAGCTGAGCTCTTAAATTGCTTGATTTTCATTTGAATACTCATTCTGAAATGAGCAAGGGAGTATATTGGTTTTTTACACAGCTCGTCTTGCAGCTCGTTCGTTTATTATTTGAGCGAATGCTGCTAGATTTTGCAATTGCTCTAGCCTTAGCTAAACTGATATATCTCCGCCCACTGGGGCGTGGATCTGACAGCGTGAGTGAGTATTCTGCTGTTGGTAATGCCCGACTGCAGCGCCCTTACTTTTTTTTTTGTAATTATTGTATTTTTGCTGGTCCTCTGGCCAGGCGGCTGCATTTAATTGAAAAATTATTAAATGAAATTTTGGGCTCGAATCGCAGGCTGTGCAAGCACAAGCAGAAGAGTCTATGACTGTGTGTGTGTGTGTGTGCAGTGTAGCAGACACTAATGTTCATTAATTTGCACTTAATAAGTTTTGAGTAGGTTTATTTACTGGCCAACGCTCGGTTCGCTGCATTTTCTTTCTCTGTTCTTTCATGTTTGCTCTCTCTCCCTCTCTCTCTCTCTATCTCTCTCTCCTCTGTCTTGCTTTCTGCAGTTCTCAATCTTTGCTTTATTTGCAAATTTTACTTCATCTGAAATTAGTTTTCGCAATTTTGGCAGCTGTAATGAGAAAAGCGCCAGCAGCCTCAGCCTCAGCCACGCCCACGGCCACCCACTTAAGTTGTCCCTTTTTTCCCTACATTTTTTTTCCATTTTTTGTTTTTCCTTTTAATTTGTTTTTGCTATGCTTCGAGTTGTTGTTCTACGCTCATTAACTTGGCAGCTTATTTGTTTGTTTGTTGTGCTACGGCCGGCTTTTTGTTGTTGTTGTTGTTGTTTTTGGCCAATTTTTGACCGTTTAACTTTTGGGAAATGCCTTCAATTTTGCGGGCATTGCTTCGGCCGCCTGGGCATTAAGCTAAATGCGCTGGGAACTGGCGCAGCTGTGTGTCTGTCCGGCATGCCGGCCGTCCGATAATCATTAGCAAAGGGGCGTGAAAGCACGCCATATCTATCATAGTTTTAATCAGTCTTAAAGCAACAATAGCAACATAAATCACAACAGCTGCTAACAACGTAGAATAAATAAATAAACGAAAATTGCCAAAGTTCAATTAAACACACATACATATATACAATACGTATATGTGTGTATATATTCTACAGTGATTAGCCGAGAGATTTATGAAACAAACTTTGTGAGATTTGAAAAACAGTTAAGCAAATTAAATGAGCAGCCAGGGAATATTTATTTATTGGCCCAACAAATTGTGATATGTGGCTGATAAAAAACTAAATTTTATATCCCATGGTGCTTTAGATATTCAGGCATTATTTATGCAAAGAGTGACACTATTTATGTTGATCATATAACAGCAACTGTTAACTTGTAACATTACAGAGTTATCGAGGCCCCACACAGCTGTTAATTAATGATAAGTAACTGCAATCTGCAAAAGGAATTTCCCCTTTAAATAGCGACACACGCAGTGTTAAGCTGAAGGCGCTTAACAGAATGCAAAACCGAAAAGAGCCCCAGTCGCGTGCTCAGAGCTGGCGAGTGCTTAAGTTAGAGCGAGAGAGTATGCTTTCGAAAACAGAGCGTGAGTAACCAACCGTTCAACTGTTATTGGCAAATTACGCTCTATCTCAATCATTGTTAAAAGACTCAATCGTGCAGAGCTGTCGGAACGCTGAGCGTGGGCTTTGCTTGATCAAGCCGAAGCTTTGCGAGAGCGAGCACACATATAAATAATTGAGAGCGAACGAATGTCTCCACTCTCCTTACACATATACATACACATGCATGTATGTACATTTCTAACATACCTAATAGCAGTTTAACCATTTGTCGCTGTTAATTTACAGTAAGATATAAAGAGAAGGCTGTTGTGTCCAACATTAATATTCAGCTGCATAGAGAGGCTTATAATCAATATGAAAAGCAAACTCTGGATACTGGGGCCTTCGACTTAAATATGAAATGTAATATTCTAATTAATATGATAATTCTCCATTTGTGATATGTCTTACTTTCGATTTTCTGCCCACACACTCTCTTACCTTCATTCAGCATCAGTTACATATATGTAGCTGATTAACCTCGGCAAACGATCAATAGCTAATCAAAAATTGATATGCCCACATACATACATGTATACATGCATGAGCATACATATACTGGCATATAGATTTCACTTTCATTGTCATATTAGCCAGTGAACTGAAGGATTAGGTACTGCTGGCACTGAAACCTCTTCGAATCGGATAATTCAATTAAATTAGGCATACGTTAAACATGACATGGCCGTAACGTAATACTTGCATGCAAAACGTAATTAAAAGGCAGCACACACACACACAGAGAGAGAGTGAGTGAGAGAGGGTGAAAGTTAGCAGGAGCGAGTAAGTGAGTGAGTGAGCGATTTAGTGAGTGCGCGAGGGAGATAGCTGCAACTTCAGTATTGGGCAGCTGGCATTGCATTTAGCTACGGTTCAGTGCCGTCGGAGTTCTACATTTAATTAAACTTAATTGATAAAGTTATGGCAAAATCAAACCGAATTAAATATGCAACAGATTTTGTTGTGCAATCAATGAAATGAATATAAATGCAGTCCGAATGCGAATGGCCAAGCGAAATGCAATTGCAGTTGGCTTAATCATACGAACCTCAGCTCCTGCTCTAGCCGCACTATGTTTATGTATATTAGACGGGTTTATCACACATTATTTACAGCACACACACATGTGTGTGTGTGTGTGTAGCACATTATTATAACTTTGAAATGACCTTTGCTGTTCATAATAAATTGTTTCTCGCTCGCTTTTAGCATTTTACATATTTAAATGCAATGCATATTGAATTTGTTGGCTCCTTAATGATGATGTTTGTTGTTGGCTGTTGTTGTCGGTGGCTGTCGCTGTTGTTGTTGTTGTTGTTGTTGTGCGGGGGCAACGCTGTACAAACAAAAACCGCGCTGCGCACAATTGAAAGCAAAATGAAACGATAAATATTTGGTTTTCGTTAAAACTTTAATTAAAATCATGTTACAGCCCGCAATAATTTATTTTTAGCGAACGTTTTTGGTATTTGTGACTGAGCGTGTGTGTGTGTGCTTGTGTGTGTCAGTATGTGTGCTTGTGTGTGTGTGTGTGCTCGTGTCGATAACAAAACAATTATGCTGCTTTGCTTTTTGTTTGTGTTTTGCTTTTGCCTCGCCAAGCTCCGCCCTTTGGTCATTATAAATGTTTCATGCGCGAGCACCACATTTTCCTAATTGAACTTGCCACGGAATGTTGGCCAAAGTCCTGCCACATTTTCCGATACCCTAAGCCTAGTGCCACCAGCCATATAGGGTATAATAGTTTTTTTTTTTTTTCCTTTCGGGGGGAATTACGGAAATGAGAAGCGAAGTGAAGCATTGCTGACAAGCAAGTGGATTTTTGTGAGATATCCTTGCTGATATCCAGCTGCCGAACTGATGTAGACAGTTTTTTTTCTGCTGTTCATCTATTCAGCTGTCAATCTGGTTACCTGTCTGTTCACCTCCATTAGCATTTCGTTTTTTCTGATTGACCAATTGAATCTCATGCTGAAAAGAGGCTATTCGCAGCTGCCGAGGCTCGCAGTGATTTATTGATTTTAAAATAGGCAGGTAGTTAGAGTAGATTGATGATAACGTTCATATTAATAATAATAATTCACAATGATAGGAAATAATGATTGTAATCATAAAGCTAATAATGATAAGGCTGTTTATCATAGGCCCAAAGCAAATATGAAAGCTAATGATGATTAGATTGGTGATAATTGTTGTTCATAAAGACGCTTATGATAATAATTATAATTATGATAGGCACACTTATGTTATGTTCTATTATGTTATGTTAGGTTCTCTTATGTTATGTTAGGTTCTCTTATGTTATGTTAGCAGCATAGGTCGAAAATGCCCGTTTGATGTCTTAAGCGCTGTTCGTGAGATTAACAGAATACAAAATCATGCTCACTCGCTCACGCGCTCAGCATGTTCATCGTTTCGTGGGACGAACATCGTTTAGCAGAGAGAGTTAATACATGTGCAACTCCAACAGGCAATGCTATTGGTATTCACATTCACATGCACACCTACTCAATTTACTTGCGCTATTGACATGTTCAGCGAAGACAGCGAACGTACACATACCAATGTGAAACGGTCGGACTAAAGACAGAGCGAAGCAAATCAAAAACCGAAACGGTTGCTGGGCGATCGTAAAACGAACACGCCAAAGAGACTATGCAATCGGCTGCTCTCCCTTTTGTTGAGAGTGTGAGTAAAAGAAACTAATTTACAGTCCAAGAGAAGCGGTTAACATTTGCGAGCAACGACTGTTAACAATAAGTATAATGTTTACTTAATGTTTTAAATCATTATAGGGTATATCGAACTCGTTCATTTCATACTATAATGCTGTTGCCTTTTAATTAGTTGTGCTGTTGCCTTTTGTCATACAACCTGTAATAGTCGAAGTGTGAGTGCACCTGCTGCCATGGCTGTTGCTGCTCTCTTCTACATGTCAGCAAAAGCATTGAAATTTTACGCCTCTGGGCGCATCCGCATGTCATTGAAATTATTTCGATTAGCTCATTAGGCGTTTATTAAGTCATTGGAAGCATAATTTGCAATTCAAATTGGTTAATTTTAAGGTAAATATGACAATGTTGTGGAGAGATAATTTAAAAGTGTTTAGATGATTGGCCATAAACATATAAGCAAAGGAATTAGGTAATTAGAAATGTATGTGAATTTGTAGAAGAGGTGAGGATTAATGAGATAGAGAAGTATCATTTGAGCTTATTATAATTGAAGAAACTAAAAGTTATGTGAATTGAATTCTTAACCAACCATCTCTATATAGATATACTTTTTATTTCTTATCCTTACTTCCTGCAGTTGCCACTGTAATTCACTTACCAATCGCTTTTCCTCCTTCGTCTGTCACTTTGAGACATTGGGCCACGCCTCTTAATCAAATGCCCTGTCAGCGCCCACATCGAAATGCTGTTTTAATTGCCACAGCAGCAGCCTCAGCTCTGCCTCCACCTTACTAGCCCATCTAATTAACGCTAATCAACTTGCTGACACTCGAATTGCCACCAAACAAGACATCAACACAAAAGCTAAGCCGCCCTCGCGCACTCCCAATCTATTTGCGAAGCATTCGAATTATTTTATGTGATGCGAGTGTAATAAATTATTATATGAAATCGCTGTGAGATTTGCTGCAAATTATTTATGCCAAAGCCAGACTCACACAGAGAGAGAGAGAGAGAGAGGGAGAGATCACAGATGCTATAAATTTATTACTGTACAAGCTGAAGAACATTTCCGCTGAAGCCAAGAAACGTTTACCCAGTCATTTGTATAGATAGCTATGCATAAGTATGTGTGTGTGTGTATGCGTGCGTATAGTACACACTAGACATAGCAGAGCACCAAAAAATATGCTCAAATGTGAGGGCATATATACAACATTTTATTTACAAATAAACCAAAGGAAAGAAGCGAGCATACAAAAATGCATATATACATACACACATACATCAATTCATGTGTGTGTGTGTGTGGGTGTATGCTGGAAAGGCGCAACGGTCTAAGTACAATAGATACATTTCCACATTGGCGGAAGTTGCTTTGGCATTTTTATTGATTTACGGATTATTGTCGAGCAAGTGGAGCGACGAATCTGTGGAGCATTTGGGCGCCTGTTGTTGGTGCTGGCTGCTGTCAGCGGAAAACCCTTCAGAAAGTTTTCCTAAGATTTTTCACCAAGCCACTCACTCGGCTCGATTCGGTTCAGTTCAGGTTCGGAGCAAAACTTTTTGGAACAAACTTTAAGCAAATCTTTTGATTCCTACTTTTTTTTTGCTGCTCCTCCTGGTCCTGCATACTTGTTGAAATTTTTACTTTTTAATTTCATAAAGTCAACATGGGCGAGGGAGAGAGCAGAAAAAAGAAACTGAAATCAAAGTAAATATGTGCAAAATACAATGGAAAGTTGAGTGCGAACACATTTTAGCATTGTTTAATATGTGCGCAGGAAACTTAAATATTTAAGCATTTCGCGAAATGATTTTCACATTTTTCATAGCATACTTTCGTGCGCCGCCAAAGTTGGGAATGCAAATTTAAGGAATCGTTAAATTATCTGGGAATATCTTCACATGTTCACATAAAATATATTAAATTTAGTTTTTAGGTGTTTAGGAGCTTAAAATGAGCTGAAAATTAAAGCTGACATTCTTTAAATATTAGCTTTATTAATTATTTAAAATATAATATTTTACATATGTATATTTTTAACAGACAACATTTAGGAGGCTCACAAAATTTAAATTAAACTTTTCATTACTATTTTTTAAAATACAAATTTCTTACTTAACTTATGTTTAATAAATTTTAATTTTATATAAAAATAAATATATTTATAAATATTAATTTCCATTTAATTTGTAATTTTTTAATAATTTTTTAATTTATTATTATTATTATTATTATTATTATTATTATTATTATTATTATTATTATTATTATTATTATTATTATTATTATTATTATTATTATTATTATTATTATTATTATTATTATTATTATTATTATTATAATTATTCTATTTAATAATTTCTTAATAATTTTTGACTATTCAATTTTTAAAAATTGACAATTTCTTTAATTTGTAAATAATTTATAATTAAATTCTAAGGAATATTCATCATAATATATATTAATTTAATTTTGAATTATTTTAAAAAATAAATAATTTTTTTTAGTTAATGTTAAATTAATTATTTAATCATTTATATACATTTATTTTATTTTTCTTGTCAATAATTTAAAAAATAACTTTAAGATATAGTTGTTGTTAAATAGTTGCTCAAATTATAAATATAAATTTCTAATAAATGTATTTAAAAATGTATGTATTAAAATTTATTTATTCTAGATATATCAATATATATTTTCATTTAATTTGTATGAATAAAATTTTAAATTACATAAAGATTTATTTCTAATTTAATTTGTAATCATATAAATTCTATATAAATCTTTCTGTATTTTTACGTTTATATTTTTTTTTTTTATAAATTTTTGCTTTGCCAAGTTAATTTGGTAGTTAATTTAAAAATATGCTCACTAAATGTGCATTGACATGGAATTCGTTGGTCTGAATCGTGGCGAAAGCGAACATGAAAACGTTTCATTATTATAATTTTGTCATAAAATCGAGCCACAATAGAAGCGGATGCATTCAAATGAGGTCATTGGCTGCCTGATTTGGCTTGGGAGCTGTGCGAGCCAGACAGGCACACATATACATGCACACATACATGTTTGCTGTTGTTGTTGTTGTTGTTGTTGTTTAGTTTGTTTATTGAGTTGCAATTTTGTTTGCAATCAGCGGCAAAATGCAAGAAGCGAACATGAAACGACAAACTGGCAATCGAAACTAACGAGAGAATGCCGTGGGTGTAGCACACACACACACACACACACGAATGTCTCTCTCTGTGTGTGTGTGTGTTTGGGTTGAATTGTGCAAACAGCAAATTAGCATATTTGCACATAACGGCAACATTTTATTAGTATATAAACATGTGTGTGTGTGTGTGTGTGTGCGTGTGTGTAATATAAATATTTATACATTAATTTGTCAACGAATCGTGTTTTGTTTCTGTGGCTGCCTATATATTGTATGATAAACCTTGCGCTTACAACTTGTATTTATTTATATGATTTTTCATAAATATTTAAAGCATTTTGGTTTATCACAACTGCCAGACAACGGTAAATTTAGTCATACTTGAGTGGACAGTCAGCCAAGCGATTCCATTATCAATAGTGGGCGAGAAAGGACAATCAGTTATAAGTTATATATATGTGTATATATAGATATATATGTATATATAGATATATATGTATATATAGATATATATGTATATATTTGTATATATATAGATAGACATTGGCAATTCAGTTGCTCCCACACATTTTCCTACTAATTATGCGCACAATCCAAGCTAAATCAACTAAATTGGGTTACTCAGACGGTTATTAATTGAAGCTTAGCTGCAGTCCAAGCGCTGTCTGTTTTTATATGTAAATATATATCTGTTTATTTTTACATACATATCTAATTATTCTGCTCAATTTTATAAATTATTTGTTAGACCTCAAGCGCAATTGATTCGCTTTCATATATTTTTATATATTTTTTCTTTGCGCTCCTATTTTTTTTGTATTCACCAAAATTATTTGCATTAACTTTCAGTGTTTGTTGAGTTTGTGCATGCTGTAAGCGTGGCTGCCTTTGCTGAAATAGCTTTGTTAAAGAGTTTGGCAGTAAATAAATAATATAACTCAGAATTTTGTTATTATTATTATTATTTATTTATTTACGTATGTAGCCACAGTTGATATGAATTAAGAGAAAGTACGAGAGAGAGAGAGGGAGAAGGAAAGAAAGAGAGAGAGAGTATATTCTCGAGGAAGCAAAAGTAATAATTTCTTTGGTTATATGGACAAGGACAGAGAGTGAAAAGGATATACACATAGATAGATCTTTCTATCGCTCTATAGACTTTATCTACATCTCTGTCTTTTTCACTCTCTGTCTCTGATGCTATGATTTATTTTTTATATATAAATATATTATTATTATTATATTATTTTATATTAAATTCATATTTTAGAAATGTTCATTTTGCTTTTGCTCTTCATGAACTCAGTCTCTAAACTATTTCGATTGTCAATAAAATTCAGAAAAAGAAATTAAAGCCGAATTTCATTTCAGCTGGCATTGAGTAAATATTCATTTGGCCCCGTCAATTGCTGGCCACAAATCAGCAGTGAAAACTGTCAAAAATCACACGAGACTCGCTGATAAGTAAAGCCCCAATCGAAATGTATACAGACACACCCACACACACACCCACACCGACACACACACACATTGGCATGGGCCATATATGAATTGTAATCATGGCTATTTTGTGCGCCATGTGAATTAGTTAACGTTTGCGCACGGCCAAAATTACAAACACAGCACAGACACAAGTGTGGGTGGTGCGGGTGGTTGGTGTGGGTGGGTGGTGCAAAGCTCAGCTGCAGTGTGACTGTAATAAATTTCGTTGGCATACAAAATGGCCGGCCAATACAACAATGGCGCGCAATACGGAAATAATTCAAGACCCGGAATCGGAATCGGAATCGGAATTGGTGCTGGGGCCAAAGTTGGAGCTCTCATGCGATGCAGCGTTGTGTCCATAACAATCATAATAATAATAATAATAATAATAAGAATAGTAATGAAAATAATATGCTTATCGGCGTAGCCAAATGTAGCCCGGGCAGGTGCACGCCGTATCGCACCGCCTCAGCGCACCACAGTTGTGGCAATAAAATTGTTATTTTTGCGATTTATTATTAGAGTGCATTTGGGGTTTACGCTGTGCACGAGCAATTCAGCCATGCCCCCACCGCCCACTCACACACACACACAGTCGTCGCAACGCGTTTGCCCATTAAATTATGGGGTGTTAGTTTTATTGATTGTGTGGCGATGGGCGTGGCGCTATGGAGGCTGCTAACCCAATCATTCTCTCCCTCTCTCTCCCTCCCTCTCTCTTTGCTTGATTGACTGGCCATTCGTTTGCTTGTTTTGTTTTTGTTTTTGTTATTTTTCGATTTGTTATTGACCGCTGCGCAAATTAAATACAATTGCCCCCAAGGGGGAGGGGGGGATGTGGTAGCGGCACGCCTTATCTACTTCTGTTTGCCTATCTATCGCCTGTACAATTATGCAAAAGGAAGCACGCGCTCTAGGAAGACTGCCTCTGGTTGACTCCGGCCATTCCGGCCGTCGTAATTCCGGGCCTATCTCATTGCAGGCAGCACGCATATTTGGCCACTAAATTAGCATAAGTCCCACTGTCAAAGCAGCGCATGCAGATGAGATTATTAAAATTGAATTTCTGTTGCAGTTTACTATGCAATGACACACACATATATATATGTCTATAAATATTTGATAATATGCAGAGGAAAAGTTTTATAGAATGGGAAATATTTGATAATATTTCAAGTCGTCTCTGATTTTATATGGTTATTGCTTATACAGTCGTGTCTCGATAGTTCGACATGGCAAGGGGATCATAGAAATTGAAACTATCGAGTATTATCTCTCGATGATATTGATTTTATTTCAAGGGGACAGAATTTGTTTTCGATCTATCGTGATTTTTTATTTAGTTTAGAGATTACTCTATAACACTAACTGAAAAAGATGGTACTACATGTCTAGTCTATGTGTGCTCTGGTTAGTGTCTATAATATTATTAAAATAGCTGTCTTGACTTAGCTGATCTTTCTTTCTCTTTCCTGCATAAGTTAAAGTACTTCTCTCAAAAGCTGCTGCTGCATTCACTGTATTTTTACATCAAAGACGAAATTTGTCTTATTTTTCTTTAAGTGTAATCAATTTCTTATCAAATAGCCAAACTTTATAAATAGTTGCACATTTAAATGTTGCAGGTTTTTTGTATATTTATATAAACATTTGATAATGGGCTGATTATTGAAGAGTAATATGAAAAGAAGTTGTTATAGAATGGCCATTATATGTATGAATTTGAATATTGTTTTTTTGCTTTATTTTAAATTTATGCTCGTGTCAATAAAGTAGAAAATTAAAAGCATACAAATGCTTTGTGAAGGCTGCGAATGCTTCAAGTATAAGCGCTCTTACTCGCCTCAGGTGGAGCTACTGAATTTTCAATAATAGAATTTTTACAGTGCTTGCTGTTCCCACTATATGTTACACTGCTTGCTGATGCGACTACATTCTCAACTGCTTGCTAGATCGACTATTATCGATTAGCTTCAGTACTAGTTATCTAAATATTGACTGTGGATCGATTGAGAGATGAAATACTTAAGCACTACAGCCATTACCCCAAATTTCTACGTCTAACCTAATATTTTCTCACCTTTAGCATAAAAAGCATAATTTATTATCAAATAGCAAGAGTTATCCAACACTCTCGTACTTCAGCATTACCAATATCTACAACTAGCATTGATATATAATTTTTACAAATGCCATCACTCCAGCTAAATCAAATGTCCAGCTTTTCTAAATTTTTATTCGTTTAAACATGTGTAAATACTCAAAACTCACCTGACATTAATTTAAAGAAATTATCACAGATACTATCACTCTGCCTTGGTCATCCACAATTTCCATTATATATCAGCAATATTTTTATCACTTTCATCCAATATGAAGCATATTTTTGACCTATTTTATGACTTAATTGTGTTACGATTCTTCTGTGTCCCGAGTCTTGCCACAATATGCCACAAAATTGAGTTCTTAAATTTTTTTTTCGGGTACACATTGTGCTTAAAGCAGTCTTAACTGCCACTCAAGGCGTTTCGCATTGGGCTTTATGGGCCAGAATTGTGCTCAACCAGCGCAATGTGACAATAAAAGGCTCATAAAAATGTATTAGCTTTGCTGGCATGAGACGGCACATAGAGAGGGAGAGAGAGAGAGGGTGGAGACGTCATAGTCGTGCTCGGCTGGCAACTTTTTGCCTATGTGTGTGTGTGTGTGTGTGTGTGTGTGTGTGGCAGCTGCAACTTTTGCCGCCAGCCCAGCTGCCACTCAATGCGGCAACATCAAAACATCCAACTTGAAGTTGAAAAGCTGTCGCAGCAGTTGGAGCAGCACAGGTGTTATCATCGATACCGTTGACGTTTGCTTCCTGCTCCGACAGAGAAAGAGCAAGAGTGGGAGAGGGAAGTGGAAGTGGAAGTGGGAGAGGCAGAGCTAGCGCAACACTCAGGGCAGCCACCTTGACACATCCACTTGAAGTATTGCTTCGGCAGCACCTGCTCTGCTTCTGCCTCGCCCTCGCCCTCGCCCTCTCTCACTCCCACTCACACGCTGCTGCATTGCTACAAATCGTGCGACTTTTGAGCAATTGAAACGCGCGCTTCGCCTTCACATTTTTTCTTCTCATTTTTTTTTTTCGGGGCTTGGTTCGATTTTCTCTCTTTTCGTTTTTGCTGCTGTTTTTAATTTGTCACTTGAAGCAAAAGTTGCCAAAGTTGTCCCCCAGGCAGAGCGCTCAACTGAGCTCTCGATGTTGTTTGGCTTCTCTGGCTTGTTGCCGCTCTCGGACAACTTTAATTAAAGTTAAGTGTTGCAATTGCAACATTGGGCATAAGCACACACACACATGCATACATATACATGCATACATACATATTTCTCTCTATATATATTTACAACCAATATTGCACTTAGTTTTAGCAGTGCAGAAATTGTGTTTTGATGCTGTTAGGAAAATGTTGTAAAAAAACAACAATGTTGCAGCTGAACTTGCAGCTCTCGTTTCTCTCGTGTCTCGCAGCAGCCACTTTCAGCAGCTGCAACATATTTATACAAGCTGCAAATAGGACCTGAGGCTTATCTAGCAACTACCGCAAACAAGTTCACATCAAATGCGAACAACCCAAAGGGGACTTGTTCGAAATTTAACAATAACAAATTGTTTATTTCGAGCGAACATCTTGAGAGTCTTTCTGTCGTTCATCGATATTTTATTTGAAGTAGTTTAATTGACTTGTACCTCTGTTTGTGCCACTTGAACAACGTATGTCATATAGAGTTATTCAATTATTTCGATTATCAAAGCCAGCAAATGGAATAGCTTAAAGGAACTTGAACGAATTTGTTCTTCAATAAATGCATGAAATTGTTAATTTTTATGAAACGTTTCAATTGATTTTTTAATGTTAAACTGAAACAATAACAGAAGCATATATAATAGAAGTCATTTGAAGCTGTCCCATCAGGTTCATTTTTTCGTTTGTTAACATAAAATGTTATTAGCAGCGTAATGCAACGATTGAGTGTTAGCAGGCTATGCCACTGTTAAAAGTCACACTCAATCGTGGGTTATGCAAAGCGAACAGCTAATTTAACAGCGTAACGTCATTATTTCAGAAATGTGTCTTAACAGTGGCGTAATGCCATACAGCTATGAGCTTCAATGTGTTCAACCGTGAGCCCCAGAAATGTTAAAGAAGTCTGCTAATAGGCAGCATAGGAACATTCCTAGCAATGTAAAGCTAATAATATGGGCAAAATGCAATTGATGCTGCTTTGTGTAATATGAAATATTCAAAAGTATATTAAATGAATGTATACATACAATATATATAATATACATATATATTTTATACAAAATAAGATTAGAAATAAAGTAAATCGAAAATAATTAAATTGAAAACCAATAAATATATATGTATATATATTTAAAAAATATCAATAAAATATATTATGTTATTATATAGTATATTATTTATAAAACAATACAAAAAAGAGAAGTTACAAAATATATATAATTATATTATATATTATTTTTATAGTCCACAACTTCTAATTTTGTTTTATTTATTTATTTCATTATGTAAATTATCATTTATTTTAATATTAAAAAAATTAGTTTTATTTGTATTTTAAATTAATATTCTCACACATGTTTCTTATAAAAATTTAATAAATTAAACAAATATATTTTAGCTTCTGGCAAATTAAAAAGAAAAAAAGTATAATTTAAATGGTTTTTTTTATGAAACCCATTGCAAACCGAATTTTTTACGACCCAGCTTGCCTCAATATTAATCTATATAATTTGCTCTCGCTACCCACGTATAAATGTAAGAATATAAAAATGGTGTTCCACAACACAAACCACATTTTATAGTTTTTCTCTCCTCTGTGTTTCACACTTGACTCTATTTTCGTTGGTATCTCAGGCAGCTTGCCTTAAGTGCTCGTCGATGTTCCTAGATGCTCCCAGACTTTAATCAGTCTGATAAGATATTTTATTGACTTTGCTATGTATGCTAACCTTTACAAGTTTATTTTTGTTATGGGAGTGTAGGGAGTGGGAGGGGCTAAAATGACTAGCTGCGAGCACAGTGTAAATTAACCTAAATCGCATGTAAGCCGCTTGTCACACAACATTCTTAGAGCATATTAAAAAAAAAAAAGAAATGAAATGAGAAAAGATGCGGCCGTGAGTTGGCAGTATAAGCCACACACACACACACATACACACGCACTCATTTACATATGTATATGAACATGCATATGTATTGGAGAGCTGCACATATGCACATATCATAATCTCTATTTATCACGCTCCCACTCAGTATATCCATCTATATATATATATATATATATATCTCACTCTCTCTTTCTCTCCCTCTCTCTCTCTCTTGCTCTCACAGATGATGTCCTATTCTCACGTCGCGGCCGCATGGGACGCATTGTGAGTCCGCGTCACACGCTTCCGCCGAACACAACGTGCACGTACCACTTTCACGGATATCCTGGTGACCTGATTTGGTTATCGTTCACCAGCTACAATCTGCAGATACTGCAGCAGGCGATACACGACAACAATACGCTGGGACGGGTGAGTGAAAACGTTTGAGATGACTTCCACACCATGCCATACCATACGCTTCCCCTTTCCACCATCCCCCCCCCCCCCTCGCAATTGAAATTTGGGTTGGGCCCCGTAACAGTTTGCATAAATGCATAAAACGTATGCTAGCCATGGGTGGGTGGCGCAGCAGCTCCAGCTCCAGGAGCTGCAGTTGCTGTACTGAAGTATCCAAGCTGTTTGCATTGTATGTTTAAACGCGTCGCCCGCTCGCTCCACGCGCCCAGAGCCAGATCCACTTGACTATTGTCTTGATTTCTATATATGCTATTAGTGCCAGTCGAGCGACACTTTGTCTTCTCACCCAATTAAAATGTTGCCGCTCGTGTGAATAGAAGCGAAAGACACCAACACATAGTCACATGGGCAAGGACTCCACGTTGTTGGGGAGTGTGGCCAAGGGATTTTGACATTTCGTTTTAAGTCTAAATACTAAAGTCTACCCGGAGGCTAAATGAAACTGCGTCAAAATGCGACGCCAGCAACAACAATGCAACAACTATGGCGAGTAGTTGAAGCAACAACAACGACAACAACAACAACAACAACATCAGCTACATCAGCAACAACAACAATGGCAACACCTTCTGTCACTCGGGTGTTGAGCGCATTTTTAATGTGCGTTGTTGCCGGCTGTCTAACGGCCTGTAAATTGTGTCAAGGTACAAACTATTCGCATATATAACAGCTGCTTGGCGTCGAGCAAAAAAAAAAAAGGAAAGAAATAACGGGTACAAATGGAGTAGTCAGTGCGTTGATGAGTGGGTCAAAGGGTCGGACAATAAACGAGTAAATGGTTTTTTAGGGCAAATAACTACGTTTATTCCCCAAATAACAACTGGAGATAATGTACGAGGACCTCAACGGATATAATATATAAAAATTGTAAAGCTTAAAGCTGGAATATAACATGGACTGTTGAGAGAAAATAACAACGGCAGCTTAATGTGTACTCTGTAAATAATATAACATGAGCTGTTAATAAGAAAGGCAACAGAAAGTCGCTGTCTACATAACAGCAAGACTTTTGCTAAAATAACATATTCCATTAACAACAGAGGCACAGGCATGAAGAGAATACTTATAACATAAACTGACGAGAGAAAAGATCAGATTTAGTTTAAGCTTCAAGAGCGTTCAATGAATCAACTGTAATCTTGCATTACTCTCTAACCGATACCTGCACACTGTTAAAAGACTCCGACTCAATCAGGCTGCCTGCCATTCTCTCTTCATAACAAAGAGCAAAGCTTTAATACCACAGCTCTACACACGCTGTTAATAACAGAAATTGCCCATTGAGCATTTTATTCACTTCGCATGCCTTTAAAATGTTTGCAGCACTGCTGTTAAGCCTATTAGCTTAAACTCGAGAAGCATTTAAGCAATCAACTCAAGGTTTTCTTTATAATTGAGTTGGTTTTCATAGAGCATCCTGCCTCTTCTGCTGTCCCGCCTGTCGTATGTGAGAACATGCAATCGTCTATTAGGCAAACTCCACCTGTCTGCGTCTTGGGCGTGGATATAAATTGCTTCAAGTTGCTCAACTTTTTCAAGGTCTCTTTTTCTGTCTAGACGCCCCAGAGAAGGAGAGAGAGGCGGCGTCTAATACTGTTGTTTTGGTAACAGAGTTTTCGAGCACTTGAGAGATTGCTGCGACTTGAATTTACTGCCAATTAATTTCGAAAATCCCAATGCAGAGAAACACCTGCACGGGCAAAAAAAAAAAAATGAGAGCTCATCAGCTGTTCGTTAAGCTTTGCGCACTTGTTTTGGCAGGGTAAAAAGCAGAAAACAAAAACGAAAACGTGGATTGCTGGAGCTCGCCTGCTGCCACTTCAAGGATTGGCGACAACAAACGCTCGCATCCTTGCTTTAGTCGCTGCTGGATGCAGTGTCCGTGTCAATTGCAGTTGCCTCACCTACACTTTAAATTGTAAAAAATGAAAAGCTGCCAGCAGCGAATAAAAACAACTGCAGAGTAACTGTAGCCCCGCCACATCTCCCTCTCCCTCTCCCTCTCCCACTCACACACATACATGCACACACACAGTTCGTGGCTCCATAATTTCCACCCACTCCCACACTCGGCCAGTGGAACAATAAAAAGTGACAGAACAAAAATATGTGTGTAAAATAAAACAGGGGCAACAGCAACAGCAGCAGAGGCAGCAGAGGCAGAGGCAGCGACAGAGGCAGAGGCAACAAAAACAGTTCATGAATTTTGTAACAGCAACAAAAGCGACAAAAACAAACAGCAGGTATAACAGCTACAATAACAACAACGACAATCAACACTTGGAGGAGCATAAGACGAGAGAGCAAAGAGCGAGAAGAGGAACAGGAACAGTTGGTACGTGGGTAGAAGCGAAATTGAAGGGAATTTGCACAACAACAACAACTGTAAAAAAATGCTAGAAAAGTTTTTAAATTAAGAAGCAAAGTTAAAACTCCAAACAAAAAACATGAAATACAAAACGAGAGACAGAGAGAGCGAGATAGAGACCTACAGAAGTGAGCTGCAAACAGTGGGCGATTGCAAAACAATGCGCAAAAAGAAATATGAAAAAAATAACAGTGCGACATTTATGAGAGCCAAACAACAAATGGTGATGTTTCGCGAACATCTCTCCCGCTCCCACTCTCATTCCCACTGCCACTCTTCAGCAGCCTAACAGCGCGAGCAGTTGTCAAAAGAGAGCGTAGTATAGAGCGAGAGAGAAGCAGAGCAGGCACCCCAGTTGGAAACGCGACAGGACTTAGGCTTACAGAAACTCCAATTTGAAGGCACTTAACAGCTTCACAAGTCTGCTTCAAACTGTCATATGGTTGAGAATGAGGCTGAGCAGGTGGCAGGTGGCAGGTGGCAAGGCGTGCGAAAAGTTAGCTGCAAATCCTTGTATAAGCTCAGAAGTGGGGCCACATTTCCCAGGGGCTTTCAACAAGTTCAAGGTAAATAAGAGAAGAGAGAGTAAAAAGCCGCCACAGGAAAATAAAAAACAAATATATTTTAACATAAAAAAGTCAATCAAATGAAAGTGTATGAACGAAAAAATAAAAATATTTACGTTAAATTAAAAAAAATATATATGCTGATAAAAATAGTAAACCAGAGAAAGCCAATCCGTTTAAATCTGCTTAAGCAAAGCTGCTTGCTATCTTCTGTCTTCTTCTGATTCAGCACCAACTTTTACAGATTTTTTTGCTGTTCTTTTTGTTGTTGTTGTAGCTGTTGCTGTTGTTGTGCCTGACATAAGCCACAGCTGTTTGTAACTGTCTTTTCATTATTAACACAGTCAACAATAATCACTGCCTAGACACGAAAAGGAAAACATTTCCAACAGGCGTCTAGTGAAAATATTTAATGCCTGCAAACAGCCTGCCGGAGATGGAGAAGCCGAAGAAGAAGAAGCAGAAACAGAAACAGTAACAGAAGCAGAGCAAAGCAAATGAAGTAGCTGAAGGAGATGACGCAGAAGCAGAGGCGCAAAAACAACATGAAAACATGACAACAGCAGTGACAAAACGTGAAAAGACAAATATCTCACACTTGCAACTGACTCTCATTGCCGCTGTTTGAATATGTGACATATGACAAACATGTTGAGTGAAGAGCGACGAAGGGCGACGGAGCAGCAGGAATTGTTAGCCCTAACGGAATGCGAGCTGGCCGACGACAACTAGACAAACAGACACAAACTAACACTAACAAAACAAACGCACAGAGGGCAGCAAAGAACACAGAGTTAGAGTGTGTGAGAGAGGGAGAGTGAGAGGGAGAGCGGTATAAAGCGTACAAAAAATATGCGTGAAGATAAACTGAAAGCTGAGCATAATGCGTTTAGCTCTGGAAAGCTGTGAATTTTTTGTGTAAGAATTTAATACAGAGTGCTGTTAGCTTTAACATTTCGACTGTTAATAAGAGTCAGATTGATGTTAGCGGTGATGTGCTGTAAATGAATTCTTTTTTATTCTACTTTAGTACAGAGCGCTGTTAGCTTTAACATTTCGACTGTTAATAAGAGTCAGATTGATGTTAGCGATGCTAAACTGTAAATGAATTCTATTATATTCTACTTTAATACAGACCACTGTTAACTTTAACATTGTTGGCTGCTTATAACATTATCTCATCTGTTGCAGTGCGGACTGCCGCCACTCTTAATTTAATTCAGACCACTGTTAGCTTTAACATTTCTGTATTTTACTAACATTAACTCATCTGTTACAGAGCGATCTGCCGCCTTGGATAACACGTTTGCGTATGTGGGACAGCTACGGCACCTATTTGCCCATAAAATCGACGAGTGTGACCACAGGACAGCCGCCACCACCCCCGCCGGTGGCATCCTCGGCAGATGGTGGCAAGCCAACGCTGTTGAATCAAAGCAACTATGGCAGCTATTACTACAGCGCCAGCAATCCGAAACTGAATCGCAATTTGCGGGTCAACATTGACAATGCCTGGAATCCGGTCGACACATACATCTATGGCCCGACCCAGGCCAGTGTGTTTAATCAAGAGAACAAGTACAGCGGCTATCAGGGTGGCGCCGGAGGTGGTGGCGGTGGTGCAGCCGGTGGTGCTGGCAAGCAATTGGGCGGCATTAAAGATAGCCTCAATTATATATCGACGGGCAAATCAAATCGCGACAGCAGCGGCGCCTCGGCTGCAGCTGTGCTCAGCTCGGATAAGAACAGTCAAAGCTCGGTTTCGCTGATGAGCACCAAGGGCAAGCGACGCCTCATGCTGGAGATCTACGACTACGAGACGCCCAAGCTCTGCGATCACACGGCCATCGGCAGCGGCGTCAGCGGCAGCAGCGCCCTAATGGGCGGCAACAAGCAGCGGCCCTGCAGTCCACTGGAGAGCTATGTGAGCACTGGCAGAGATTTGGTAAGTGGAAGGGGGAAAAATACTAAATACAGGATAATAATACTAAATTTTGATAAAATACTAAAAATATTAATAATTTGACAGTTTGACTATTTAAAAATCAATTAGACTTCCTTATTATTCCTTTCCTTAAATTTCCTTAAATTCATTTTAAAGCCCAGTGTTGGTAAACGAACTCTCACTCAAATGGACGTTTAAGTAAACAGTCTCATTAATTTGCCTAACAATACAGTAATTGCTCACGTAAAAATAAATATCCAGCTGTAGCTACATTTTTCAAGCCTCCTTAAGATATGCTTCAGTTATTTCTAGTCATTCGCTTTAAAGCCGAAATTATGCAACACTCGTGTCTACAGACAAATGAGAGTCCGTAAAAATGTAGCCTGCTCTCGGGCATTGGCTTGGAAATTTCACTGTTTACTTTGGCAGCAAAAAAAAAGTCAAATTTGTTGAACTTAAGAAAACACATAAAGCAAAATGCAAAAAAAAAAAAAAAAAAAAAAAATCAAGAAACGAAAACAAAATGAAAAGAAAATAAAAAGCGCCTCGAGTTTATTGTATTTCAAGCTACTAAACAGTCAGCTGCAGTTGCGTTGACTCTAGCTCCGACTCCAGCTCCGTCTCCTGCTCTGGCTCACCCCCAACAATTACCTGGCAGCCAACGAAATTTGGCACAGTGCAAATTTGTGTTTGCCTAAAACTTGACAAAATTAATCAAATTAAACACTCGAGTGCATCGCCAGACGTGCACAAATAACGACAAGCGACAAACGAAGCCAGAACGAATCCAGGCGGCCCACGGCGGCTTCTTTGACTGCTGGCAAAATTCAAATTCGCCAAAGCACACACACAGTTAGTCCGGGCCGGGTATGGGTACGGGTAGGGGTAGTTCCAATTGCGGGCCTAGCAAATAGAGGGGGACCGCAATAAGCTTGCTTAGCCTTTTTGAGTGTCGCAAATATGAACTGCAAATATTTTGACGCCAAATTGAAGCGATGCCAGCTGCTACACTGAGCGAAAAAATCAAGCAGCAACAGCTAACAAGCTGAAAAGAAATCAAGAAATCAGGCATTCATTCGGGTCACAGCTAAAGTAAATATGCGAGTTCTGGCAGTCAGACTGGATCCAGCCTTTGCTGCTTTCACTGCCCGTTTTCTCTCAGTGCACACTCCGCACACTAATTTTGTTCCTTTGCCGTGCTATTTGCAGAAACTGGAGTTCCACACGCACACGGGCACCGCCCTGTTTCCCGCTCAATTTGCACTGAACTACGAGTTTGTGGACACGGAACAGGGCGGCGAGACGTGGCCAGGTCGACGTGGCGAGGATCCGGTGCCGCCGCTCTGCTCACGTGTCTTCCGCAAGCGCAAGGGCAACATTCAGGTGCCGCGCAACGTGTTCCTCTATGGGCGGGGCGGTGCGAAGAACATCAGCTGCCTGTACCGGTTCGAGGCGGGGCCGTCGGAGCGCGTCAAGCTGGTGCTGCACAATGTCTCGTTTGGCGAGGGCACCGCCTGCACCACCGACTCGGATCTGCATACGGGCCGGCCGCGCTGCAATCAACTGGATCCCGAGGGCCGCATCACCGAGCTGCGGCTGTACGATGTGCCCTTCCGCGATGTGAAAATCCAGCTGGGCTGCTTCTGTGACAACTCCAGCGCCCTCTACAGCAACGCGCCGCTGACCTTCATCTCGCACTCGCGCATCATGGAGCTGACCTTCACGGTGACGCGCCTCAACATCTCCGAGGACTTTGCCGACGTCTTCTTCTCGGCCTCCTATGAGTTCAAGCGCCAGCCGGACTGTCGCAAGCAGCTGAAGCTGAAGGGCGCCGGCGGCGAGGATGAGCTCAAGTATCCGCTGAAGACCCAGGACGCCAGCTGCGAGGGCCTGGCCTGGTACATCGAGGCGCAGTCCTCGGAGCGTTCTCTCTTCGTTCAGACCTGGGGCGCCTATCTGCCCGTCGATCCCACCTCCGAGGATGCCATGCGCTGTCACACCAAGAACCGGCTGATGGTCTACTCGGGCCGCCCGCTGAAGCCCATGCGAGTCGTCTGCCCCGCCCAGAGCGGCCCACGGCCAACGTCCCTGCACATATTCTCCGAGGACTGGACCAACGGCCAGCCATTATTTATGAACAAGTAAGTGGAGTGCGCTGCATATTAATGACAACTGTAATTTGTATAAAACTCAACTCTCCCAAGACTCAGTCAAGGGGAGAGCTTAAAGCTGATAGGAAAGGTTTTTTTTTTTGGGGTCTCTACAATGTATTTGTATTTGTAGTTTGAAGTTGGTAAGAGAACTTTTGCTTTACAATTATATATAGACAAAGCTTTAATGAGCTTTTTGCAGAAGTTTTAACACCAAAGTGAACTTGGAATATAATATTTTCCTAATCTTTATACTCCGCTCATTTCAAGTTTGATATGTTAAGTTCAATTAACTTAAAAAATCATCTGTTGTGTCTATCAAAACTCTTTTGTGTTGACTTCAGCAACGTTTTGGATACTTTTTCAATGAATTCATTCGCCTAATACATAATATATATGTTAATTAATTTTAATACATAATATAATACTAATATTTAATGCCTTAAGAGTCTTGCGCTGAAAATTATTTATTTGCATCAAAGCTATACTTAGCTAAATAATGAGCTGAATGCTCTAATTCAGACATTTTTATTCGAGCTATCGTGATCGTTTGGGGCTTATCTTGAGATAATTTAATATAATACATTTGTTAAGTTTCTTTAATTAAATTTGGTCAATGCTGCTGTTAAGCTCATACAGATATTATAGGTATTTTATAGTAAAAAGTCTTATAAAAAAAAAAATAAAATAAATAAATTATTTAAGTATTATAGCTGCAGTAAAATTTTAAATAATTTTAATTTAAAATATAATTTGTATATAACTAATTTTATTTAAATAATTTTTTTTAATCCTTTTATATTGTTTATTATATTTTTGAAATTTTTAAGAACTTTAAGTCATTTTTCTAAAGCTCCTAGCCGTGTTGTAAAAATATAAAAATTATATTCAGACAGAAGAAAAAACAATTTACATAAAATATAATTTGTATATAATTAATTTTATTTAAATAATTTTTTTTTAAATTTTTTTAATATTATTTATTATATTTTTGATATTTTTAAGAACTTAAAGGCATTTTTTTAAAGCTCCTAGCCGTGTTGTAAAAATATAAAAATTATATTCAGACAGAAGAAAAAACAATTTACATAAGTACACAATAAAATAATTATAATTTTAAAAAATTCCTATCCAAACCAATAACTGTGCTTAGCTCTGCTATAGTTCGTATGCGCTTTCAAAGCTCATCTTGATATCGATCTCTCCCTCTCTCTCTCTCTCTCTCTCTCTCTCTCTCTCTCTCTCTCTCTCTCTCTCTCTCTCTCTCTCTCTCTCTCTCTCTCTCTCTCTCTCTCTCTCTGTCTTTTGTTGTTATTGCCATTTTCATCGGCCATCATTGTGGCTTTTAGTGAGTGAGTTGCAAAGCGCTCGATTAATTATCTAAAAGGCTCGACACGCTCATTAGTGGACGCTGTCTGGCCCGATCCGTGGCTGCAGCCGGCAGCAGGACACACTGTCAATTACCCTTTGGGGTGTCGTAAAAATATGCTTCCACATGGCCCAGCTGTATGTTTTATATGTTTTTTTTTACACTTCTCATGCCACAATTTTTGTTTTTGTTTTTGTTTTTTTTATGGCTGGCGACAAATTTGAGCTGCAGTTGCACATAAAATTGAATGGCAGCACGTTTGGGGCAGCAGCAGCAGCAGCAGCAAAACTGACCAAAGTCGAGTTCATTCTCGTGGCACGCACCTTGAACATAAATTGCCACAGAGCTCTCACCTCAACCCGTCGCAGCGCAGCCCGAATGGATATTTTTGCATGGCTTTCAACGAGCTCCATGTGTGTGTGTGTGTTTGTGTGTGTGTTTGTGTCTGTCGGCCATGTTTGTTTGCCTGAATGGTTTCTTTTTGCCTTCTTTGTGCTCAATTTCCTGTGTTTTGTTGTAGCCGCTGTAGCCATTTCCTGTTATTGCATTTTTAAGCAGCCCGTTTTTTTTATACTCCCTCTCCCCCCTCTCTCCCTCTCACTCTGTTAGTTAGAAGCTCAAAAGAGTCGGAGGGCTCAGCAAATTGAGAGCACGCTGGCCGAGCAGTTGTTAAATTGCAATTAGTTTGCGGTTGAACACAAAATAAAAATAAAAATATATAAAAATTAAAAAAATAAATAAATAAAAATAAAAAACATTATATGCTTCGAGAGGCTTCTGCTAAAATGCTTTATATTTTGGCTGAAAACTAATGGCTGAGCGAGCAAAGCTCCCATGCGCATATCATTAAAACCCATTTGCGTTTAAAGTGCTCCAAAAATACTTCCTGTACACTTTTATTATCCGAAATCTTCCTTTTATTTTTGTTTTTTTGGTTGAGCTAAAATGGTTTGAAGTGTTGCTGCTCTTTGGATTTGTTTCGAGCGTCAATTGTACGCAAGTGTTTGAGTGCAAAAAGCTAATGCTAGGATTATGGATAGGATTTAGGTGGTTGGGAGAGATTTTTTTTCAATAAATTGCGCTGATGTGTGAGCTGTAAAAAAATAGGGATAAAATAGTTGAAAATTGGCTCAATTTTTTTTTACTTTCTGAAAGTATATTTGGTATTTAAATGAATTCGTTATAGCATATAAATATTTAGTAAAAACTATTATTACATTTTATTTTTATTAATATATATATTTGGTATTTAAATCAATATTTTAATTATTGTATAATCATTAGAAAAACTATTTTTTAAAATATTTTTAATATTTAAATTTTTTAAGCATATAATAGGTTGTTTTCCTAAAACTATATTTAATCAAATGATTTTTTTTATCAATTAAAATAGTTTAGTATATTTAGTATTTAAATTCTTTAAAGCATATTTTTAATATTGCAAATGTATATATATTTTGTTTTTTGTCTAAAAACATATTTAATCAGATTAATATTATTTTATTATATTTTGTTTATCAATTGAAATACTTTAGAATATTTAATATTTAAATTTCTTATAGTATGTTCATTGCAGAAAGTTTCTACCCTTTTTTCTTGTCTAAAAATATAATTAATCAAATAAAGAGATTCAACGCAGGTTTATTTATATTTTCTTTTATTAATGGAAACACTTTGGTATATTTAGTATTTAAATTTAGTATAGCATATTATTTATAGCACGGCAAAAGTTTTTTTTTAATCATACGAAGAGTTTCGGCGCAGTCCTATTTAAATTTGCTTCTATCAAATCTGTATAAATATTTCAGCATTTAAATTTAGACTTCATTAAAATAATAGCTCGCTCACAAAATACCCTAAAATATGCCAAATAAATTGATTGATTGATGTCTGCTTTGGAAACTTGAGCCACTTGCTGCTCTGCTCAGCTGATTTGGCACTCAAGGCACTCAATTTAAATATAATGCCAGCCTTGGCGCTGTATTCGGCACTCGAGAGCATTAAGCATATATACTAAATGCGTTAATGTTAATGGCGGAATCATCGTCTTGGCCCACTTAAAAGGCAGTCGTGGCGCACTGAATAATGGACGAGGATTTTGTCTATGTGAAAAGAGAGAGAGAGAGAGAAAGAGAGAGAGAAATGGTGGGGAGAGTGGGGAGAAGTTGCGCGTAATTAGTTGCAGTTGAGCAACTGACGGCCAAAGGAATATCCGAATGAGAGTATTTCTTACTTTATTCAGCCAAAAACTTGCCTCAAAGTTATGTGGAGCATGGCGAGCAGCTGCATGACAGCCACAGGGCTTGCACATTGAATTGAAGACAGAGAGATAAAGAGAACGAGTGAGAGAGGGAGAGAGCAGGAGCAGGAGCAGGAGAAAGGGCAGCCAAAAATGTTTACAACTTTACTCACTCACTTTTGTACTCTTGCAGACCCATCAGCCTGGTGCTGGAGCCCATCCTCAAGGAGCCCGGTGACATAGCCTTCACATGGCTGGAGATACATCGCACCAAGAATGCGTTGCTGCAGCAACTGGACCTGCATGTGAATGCAAGCGTAACCACGGGCTTGGCCGCACCACCCAGCAGCAGTGGTGGTGCTGGTGGTGGTGGTGCCGTTGTGGGCACTGGCAGCGCTGGCGTTGCTGGCGCTGGCAACGTTGCGACTAGCGCAGCAGCCAATGAAACGCTGAACGAATTTGGTTTCTATCCCAAGGAGTCGGATTGCGAGTACAAATGCCCCGAAATTGATGCATGCATAGCAGCCAGCCTGTGGTGCGATGGTAAGTACACGATTCCGCGGGTTGCCACTAAAGTTACCTTGCGGTGATGACAGATGGAGCGGGAAATGAAAAGGGGGGAAAATGATGGGATATGTGAGAAGAGAACTGAAATGTTTTGAAAATAAAGTGTTACTATTATTTAATTATTTTAATTATAGAAATTAAAAAAACAAACGTTTTTTTTTTTTGTTTTATTCATTTATTTTTATATAATTAAGCTACAAATTTATTTGTATTCATTTGTAGCATAAGCTTGATATAATTATAATAAATAAATAAATGAAAATTATTTTTTATTAGAGCTTATCTCTATTGAAAAATAAATAAATCAATAAAAAAAAATAATAATAAAGAATTAAATTATTGAAAATTATTTTTTTTATTAGTTCTAATCTTTATTAAATATGTCACAAAAAAAAAAATAATAATAATACATAAATAAATAAATGAAAATTATCTATATCTATTAAATAAATAAAGAAATTAATAAAAACAATTATAATCAAACAAAAATAAATATATGGTAATTATATTTTATTAATTCGAATCTTTATTAAATAAATAAATCAATAAAAATTAAAAATAATAAAGAAGTAAATAAATGAAAATCATTTTTTATGAATTCGAATCTCAAATAAATAAACAGGTCAATAAAAAATTGCTAATACTAATACATAAATAAATCTCTATTTAAAAAATCAATAAAAAAATAAATAAATAAATAAAAATTATTTTTAAATAAATTAATTAATTAATAATAGTAACACTTTGAATTTGGCGCAACTCTGTAAGAGAAAATTATGACTTACCTTATACTTCGGCTTTGGCAGCTGAGGCCTTCGACTTGGTTGCTTATCAACACGACACATATGGAGTGCCTGATGGAAGTGTGCTAATATGCCCATGCTCATGCTTATGCATATCAATCTCTTCTAATTGATCTTTTTGATAATTCTGTTAAATGCAAATGCCTTTCTATAATAAATAGATTACGTTTTGAATATGTTAACTCTCAAATGGCTACCTTGCCAGATGGGTCCCTCACATTTCCTCTCACTGAAAAGAATTGCTGTTTGTCAATTTTCTTATCGAGTCTTGCTAACTTTGCAAGCAGCCCTCGCTAAGACATAAGTTTGCATTACGAGTACGTGATTTTTGTGCTGTTTTGGACTGTTTGGCCCACTGCCACATCCACAGCCAGATCCACATCCAGCCACTGCCAATGCAATTGCTGTTGCTGTTGGTGTTGCGTTTGCTGTCCAAAGGCTCGACGCTTGCGAGCAGGCAACAGAAATTTCACTTGTGGTTGCCTCTCTGTTAATTTCATTGCAAGCTGCTGCTGCTGCTGCTGCCGCTGCTGCCGCTGCTGCCGCTGCTGCTGGCCACGTTTTTGTAATCAGGCAAAGTTTTCTGACAACTGCACAAAGCATTGCTGCCAGTGCAAGTTGCTGCGGGTTGTGTCCACCAAAGCCGCCCCAAAAAATATCTTTCACAAAAGTTTGGCCGCAGCCGCAGCTGGCGTCGAGCGGGGCTGGAGTCGGGCAGGAGTCGCCTTTTAGCTTCAATTATTTATGGGCAACCAGGCGCGCATGCAACTGAGCTGCTTAACCAAAAAGGCAGCGCATTAAACAAGCTAACCAACCAAGCGCTGGCCCCACTTCGCTTCCCAGTTCCAGTTCCAGTTCCACTCCCAGTCCCAATCCCAGCCCAGATCAAGCAGCTGGGCAGCTGGTCGACCAGGGAGCACTCAAGTGACACTGGGCCGCCGCAGGGTCTTTCAATTTGGCAAACCCGTGGTCGCAACCGTAACCTGACCGACGACCACACAGATTCCTTTTCAATCAATGCTCCATATATGTATGTATATGTATATATCTTGCCTTGCAGGTCATCACAACTGTCCCAGCGGGTTCGACGAGTCCGAGGAGGAGTGCGGCACGGCGCGCAAGCTGCTGGAGCTGCCCGGCGGCGTATTTGCGGCATTGGGTTGCATTGCCGCCGCGCTGACTGCCTGCCTGATATTCTGCATGTTTGGGCTGATGCGCAAGCGAAAAAAGTCGGTGGTGCAGAAGGGCGGCGGTGTGGGCGGCGTCGGTGGCGTCGGCGTCGGCGGCGTCGGCGGCGTTGGCTTCATGAACGGCGCCAATGGCAATGGCAACGCAATGCCAGCCGCCTGCAACATTGGCACTCTGAAGAAGGACTTCAAGAAGGAGGCGCTCTACATCGATCCGGCGTCCTGACATCCACTCCAGCCGGTGGAGTACATACATGTGGATCGAGAGACCACCGTGTGATATGTTGCCGCCGGCTATGGCATGTATGAGCAAATGGAGCGAGGCCTCAATATTGCCTGACCAGAGCAGAAACTGGAGCAGCAGCAGCAGCAGGAGCAGGAGCAGCAGCAACAATACTTGGAACTGGATATTGAGCGAGAGCAGATGCAACGGGAGATTATTGCTGGGCCGGTGCAGGAGCTGGCATGGAGATTTTAAAGCTAAGAGTGAGTGCAAAATGGGATTTAAGAATTGAGCCAAACAGGGAGAAAGAGAACTAAGAAAAAAGCTAAATTGTAAGTTCTTAACTTTTCTAAGCGCTTCAAACAAATAGAAAGAAAACAAAAACCAAAAAAAAAAAGAAACCTAAATACACAATCTCTCTCTGTGCGGGTGTGTCTGTGTGTGTGTGTGTGTGCTTGTGTGTGTGTGCGTGTGCGCCTAGACTTAAGCATAGGATTACTGATACGAATAGCTATGTGTATAGCAGTGCGTTTTTAACTAAAAAGCATTTTGGTTCTTCTCGATTTCGATAAGTAAACACTGCCTAGCAATTTCTGTAAATACATATAAGAATCTCCATAAGTGAATTTAAATTTATTTTGAGCACAGATCTGGATGAAATGCAGATTTTGTTTTCAGTTGAGGTATTACACTTAAAGATTTTCTATGAAATGTTAATGTACTTTGAGCGTATTTCCATAGTATATTTTTAAAATATTTTGTAATTGTTTTTTAATAGTATATTTTTTGTATATTTTATTATTAATTTTGTTTAAACTTATATTTTTCATTTTTATATTTGAAACATTTACTAATGAATTAAATATTATTTAAATATAAATATTATTTTATGCAAAACTTTTTTATACTTATTTAATTTATTTTAAGAAAATAAAAAATGTATTTTTTTTTTAAATAAAATTTATATAATAAAAATGTGCTTTTGAGTATGTTTATTTTTATTTTATTTTATTTTAATAAACATATACTTATATTTTTATATTTTTTAAATATATTTATTTATTATTTTTTTTATTTAATTTTGCCGTATTAATTTTTTATTTTATAACTCATGTATATGAATTATTTTTTATGTATTATTATTTATGTTCTTCATATTTTATATGACACTATTTTTATTTTATTTATAGTATGATGGCCAAAAACACAACTAAGCAAAAATAAATTACAGCCAAATGAGTTTTCATTTTCATTACTTATAATATAAATATATAAGCTTAGTTTTCTTTAGTTAATAATTTGTATATAAGTTACAAACATATGTTAATAAATAAAACAGAAAAAACAAGAGTCTAACTATTAGATTAAAATTACAAATAACTTAACGATTTTCTTTGCTCTGCAAAAGGCTAGAAACGGCTCTATAAATTGAAAATTTTCATTTGCATTTATATCATGTATACAGTATTCATAAACCTACGACGCAGCTGCCTTATTTCGTTTTATAGTTGAAGAGCTGCGAGAGAAAGGCAAAAACTATTTGTAAGTTAGGTACCTTAAAATATGATTAGGATAATACTGAGAGGAGAGCAGCCAATGGCATATTCAGCCTAGCACACACACACACACACACACACACACACACACACACAGCGCACACTGAAAGAAATGTAAACTAGTTACAATTAGCAACAACAAAAACAACCAAAGAAGATCAGCAACTACAATTAAATTGTATAAAAGGATATACATAAAGGAAATGCAAAGAAATTCTAGAAAACTTTATGCACTCTGGCATAAGGAATAATGAAAATGAGATAAAAAGTTAGTAATAGTTTATTATTATAACTGTTAGCTGCGTTTGATGAGGGCAGAATCTCGACAGTGTTGTGAGCCACGGACAAGCACATACTGAACTATATATATATATACATATATATATGATATATATAACTAAGAAACTAAGGCATTCAATTCGGCAAGCTGCGGCAGAGTTATCATACGATATTATGAGTATGTATAGTTATATGATCTAGCATAGTCTATCGATAAAGCACGTGCGTTTTTTAATATAGCACACACACACACACACACACATAGAAACACCAACTAAATAAAAGACATCACATAGTGGTTTAATTGTTATAAATTTATTCAATTAAATAAATATATATATATTTAAGATTCTGCAAAATAAAAAACACATTTAACGCAAAAAAAGTAAATAAATAAATAAAAATAAAACTGCCATAAAATGTCTTCACATTTCTTAAATAATAATAATAATTTTTTATTTAATTTGATCATTTTGTTTTTCGTTCACTTTTGAAGACTCGATACATGTAAGACGCATCTCATTTGACTGCACTTGGCTTTTCAGTTGTAGCTACGAATTCCTAATGATATTATAAATAAATTAGCATTTAACATGAACAATTTGTAAAATAAAAAAATTAAGTACACACACACAAACGCACACCAGCTAGAGTAAAGAAAAAAGTATATGATATACGATTATAGAGTAAATTTATGCCAATTGTATGCAGTACTCTAGACACTAAGCCATAGAACCCTATATACTATATTAAATGATAACTATATAATAATAACAACAATCAAATTTTTGGCAGTTTTTCCAATTAGCATAAATAAGCGAGCAAATGAGCAACTCATTTAAATATTAAGACAAAAATACTTTATTTAACAAACAACAACAAAGAAATGCACTAAAAATAAATAGAAAATAAATTTATATTATAAATAAAAAAAAAAAAAACTGAAATTAAAAATTTATAGAAAAGCGCAACTAGAAATCAATTTATAAAGAAAATAAAAAATGGATGAAAATAAAATTCTGTA
Organism: Drosophila navojoa; assembly: GCF_054131105.1. NCBI lineage: Eukaryota > Metazoa > Arthropoda > Insecta > Diptera > Drosophilidae > Drosophila > Drosophila navojoa. The sequence continues at coordinate 16,705,166 of NC_142892.1, forward strand.
AAAAAATGATTTGGAATTTCTATTTATTTATTATTGAATATATAAAAAAAAATTCTCAAAAAATAGCCAAAAAGCACAATTTGTTGAAAGATTTTTATGATTTTTGCTCACACTTACATGGAAATAAATAATATTTACACATAAGCAGAACTACATATGAGAATTGCAAAGCTGTACATGTACTGATGACGAGCAGTGTATATGTGTGCATGGGGTGACCAAGCAAGAGTTTAACTATTTTCAGGGATTATATTAGAGCAGTTATTTGAGGAAATACGTTATTAAATTTTCTTTAATTTTTGCTAATTAAACGAGCTAGAGCTTTAAAGTAATTCCTTAAGTTTTTATACATATACTGACATGGATATAGTGTCAGAACAAATCTAAAAATTCTGTTTATTTCATTAAAATTTCATTTTAATTTAGTGAACATGAAAATAAATAAAATTCTTTGCCAATTTTTGCTATTTGGTCACCCTAAAAACATATATATGCATGCAAAATATCTAGTAAATCAAGAAGAAGTAACTTTAAAAAGATCTGTACTCAACGAGTCACTGTTATAGTCACAGTCACAGTCACAGTCACAGTCACGTTTCTTCACAGACTTTTGTGCGTGTGCCAACTGTGTTTAAACTAGATTTCAATTCAACAAAGCAAAAACAGAAGAAAAGAAGAAACGTGCACGAAATTAAATTAAAAAATAAATAAAACAAAAAAAAAAACAAGTAAATAAAACACACGACATATAATTTATTTGAAAAGTAAACAAATAAAATATATCGAACAAGTGAAAAGCAAATGAATGTAGAGATCAGCTGTGTAAATAGACGAAACGGTAAGGCGAGAAAAACTGTCAAATATATTTCAACAAAAAATAGTTTTCATTATTCAGACCCCGCCCGCGACTGGGCTCATAAATTATTTCTGTTGCCATAAGTTTCACTTGTATAATAAACAAAAAAAAAAAAAAGAAAAGACAAATGAAAACGATATTAAATATATAAAAGAAAATATATAAGTATAAATAGTACGATATAGTATGAGAAAATAAAAACAAAATAAAACTTATAATGATGACGCACTGAATCAAATAGATGAAACGAGTATTTAAAATATATATATATATAAAATGAAAAAAAAAAAACAACAAACAAAAAATAAAGAACGACAATTAAAAACCAAAATGAAAACAAAACTTGAACAAGAATTTTAAAAATACCTAAAATGGCGTTTGTTTCATTCGGAATTGCTTTCAGCCATGGCTATTTGCTGGCGCTGATTGCGCTCATCCTGGCCAAAAGGCTCGCCACGTCGGCGTCAGAGCTAAGGCAGCGGCCAAGGCTCGAGGCGTGGCTCTAACTGGGTTGGCTGACCCGCATGGCAATAGCCACAGGTACGACTATTGATGCCCCGCATTCCTTTTTGGCCATGCTCAGCCAAGCCTCTGCTCTGCCACGCCCACACGCACACACACATCATTTGTCATCTGCTCTGGCTGTTTGCTCAACTGTGGCGCTGTTTATTGCCGCCAGCTGACTTCATTCGTCACTCGCTCTTACTCTCCCTCTCACTCTCTTTCCCGCTCTCTCTTTAGTGACCATCAGCTGCATCACCTGCAGTCTAGGCCAAATGGCGTTGATAAGCTCAACTACGAGGGCTGTTCATAGAATGGGTAAACTAGCAAAAATGGTCCAGGCGGAAATAACCGACTGTCTAATAGCTGCTAATGCTTGGTTTTACCTAGGAGACTTTATTAATTAAGTAGTTTGCTTAAGAATAAAAGTTGCAATAAATTTGGTATTTTTAGTATTTTTTAGTATTTTTAGTATTTTTTAGTATTTTTTCGGTATTTTCTTTTGTTTTCATGTAAGAGTTGGTGTTTCAACTGCGAGGGCTGCTCATAAAATGGGTAAACTACCAAAAAAGACTCCAGGTGGAAGTATTCTACTGTCTAATACATGCTAGTACTTGGTTTTATTTAGTCAGCTATATTAATTAAGTAGTTTGCTCAAAAATAAAAAATTGCAAAAATTTGGTATTTTTTCGGTATTTTCGATATTTTTCCTCTATTCTCATGTAAGAGTTGGTGTTTCAACTGCGAGGGCTGTTCATTAAATGGGTAAACTAGCAAAAATGGTCCAGGCGGAAGTAACCGACTGTCTAATAACTGCTAATACTTGGTTTTACTTAGTCGGCTATATTATTTTTCAGTATTTTTCAGTATTTTTGGTATTTTTTCAGTATTTTTCTTCTGTTTTCATGTAAGAGTCGTTCATTAATTTTTTATTTATTATTATTTATTTAATTATTTTTATTTATTATTTCTGTTGTATAAGATTTTAACTAAATTAAGTTGTCTTTCATTTATAGAAAGAAATATATATATTTTTAATATACATATCTACATTAATGAGCAACTCTTACAGCACGCCTCGCCACTGTTATGCTATGTGTCTGCTGCTGCTGCCGAGTCCACAAACATGCACAAATGTATTTGTATTTGCGCCGAGAGCCAATTGAAGTTGTTTACAATTGAATTGCACGTTCAGCACAATTGTTAAACCAGCAACAACAACAAAAACAACTGACTACAACAACAACAATAGTGAAAAACTTATTGCACACTGATAAGTAAACTGTTGGCAGACACTGTGCAAAGTGGCCAACAAATTCAAGTTACTTCTAAATGAGCATTATTCTGCTCATCATCATCATGATCATCATGATTATTATGTTTGTGGTTAGCTTGTATGACACATCAAATTCACTTTTCGTCCAAAAATCTGTGCAATCTGCTGACAGAAATTTCTTTAAACAATTCACGATTGCAAATCGATTTCAATTGATGCTGCATCTGCTCTTATATAATCGCGCCATCTCGCTCGCACGCTATGCGGCTCACACTTATCTCAGCTAATTGTCGTTAACATAAACAACGGCAATTAATTTATGTTTGTTTTTATTTTTTTCTGCTATTTGTTTAACTCTTTTTTTGGTCTTGTTTCTTTTGTATAATTTTAGTGTTGACTTTGCGTTTTTCGATTTTTTTATCAAGAAATTTACATGAATTTTCAGCTTGTTGCAAAAAAGTCGAAACAATCAATTTTTTGCTGCTCGATTAAAAAAAAAAAAAAATTAAATTAAATAAAAAAAGAAAAATTCAGAAAAAAAAGAAATTTATATATATTATAAATTTATATATAAAGCGCAAACTTTTTGGCCAACAGCCGACAGACGCCAGCACGAAAATTGAGATATCGCAACCGAGCAGTGCTTATAAAAAGTATATGCCTAAGAAAATACTGATAACGCTAAAAAGTTACAAAACTAACTTCCTCTACTCATGTTTTAATGTACTTTTAAAAACGAAGTTCAGCTGTTCAATTAAAGCCAAAGATTTCATTACAAGCCCGTAAACACATTCTATAGCTCAGGTGTCAATGGTGCGCATTCTTACAGCGCTCACTGTTCTACCAATAAGCATAGGGTCAATGTGCTCCAAGTGCGAGACGGACTGAAACATGTAAATATAATTAATTTCTACAGAAATTTCAGCAAAAATATTTCCAAAGATCAAATTTGAAAGAGAAGTGGCAAAAGAATAAAGAATAAAAAAAAAAAAACTATAAATAAATTACCAAACTTTGGCCGGAAAGGTCAAGTCTTGGTTCAGCGGGCGGAACAAAAGACAAACCTGTTTAAATAATTTGTATAATCATATATACATATGTATGTTTATTGAATTTCTGTACGATTCCAGAAGACAGAAATTCTAAACATCTGTTCAAAGACTGACGAACAATTATTATTAATACAGGCAACTGGATATTTATCATTATTTGACGACGGTTTGGTACGTTCACAATCTGTTCAAATATTAGCGGCCCAAATAGTACACTTAAAAAAAATTAAAAGAAAAAAGTGGATTTCGATGCCAGCACTAAAACTCTAAACTGTGGACAATAACAAAAATGCAGACATCAAATGGCGCACAGTGGCGTCCCACGATATTGTGCCACTGCACGTGAGTTAAAGAGCGCAAGCGAAGAGAGATGTTCGATCGAATGAGTGTGCAAAAGAAAATGGTAAAAGCAGCTGGTGGCAGCTGGCAAAAGCAGCAACAGCAACAACAAACGGTAAACGTAACTAGCGCTCAGCGCAGACGCAAACGTCGACGTTGCGACGAAGCGGCCGCAGCCGCAGCTACAGCAAAGCCGATCAACATTTGAAGTTGGGCCAAAAAGGCGGCCAAACGCTCACAGGAACATTCAGTTGTGCCGCGAACGTTGTGCGCTACACACGTGACTCTCTTAGTCTCTGCCGCTGTCGTGCCGGGCTGCCACATAACCGTTAACGGTTAAACGCAAAAAAGCTTACAGCACTTACAACAACAGCAACTGCAAGTCTTGTGACAGTGTGAAAGAAGAGAATTAGAAAAGCTGCTCAACGCTGAGCCGAGAGTGTACTACATTTTGTGTATGTGTATGTATGTGTGTGTGTGAGTGAGTGTGCGCGTGTTTATATATCCGTGTGTATTTGTGTGCTTTGTAAATGTCTCTGAGCACAGATCGTTCATACAAAATGAAGCTGCGCGATGTGGAAAATGCCTTCAAATACAGGCGCATACCTTATCCTAAGCGGTAAGTCATTAAAAATAAAAAATTAAAAAAAAAATCAATAAATAATTAAGATATTATATATATACTTGAATTGTTTTTATGCTTGTCTTCTGAGTTTGAGGCATGTAATTGCAAACCGGTCATCATTGCTTATTGGACTCCAATAAGACTTGACGTGCACTCAATTCTGGCTTGATTCTCTGTTGTTAACTTTCGGTTTTTTCAACTCGCAGCGAGCAAAAGTGAAACATAATTTTTTTTGTTATCTTGTGAGCCGATCTGAACCGATTGCAAGTGAAAAAAATCATATAAAAACGCATTTCATGGTCATCTGCAGCGGCAAATGCAGCTGCCACTGTCGCTGCATTAGCCATCCAATCAGAATACTCTTAACGTGCTCCAGTTTCAAATAACTTGAAGTCAACTCGCATTTTTTTTTTGCTGTTTGTTGTTTTTCAATTGTTCTGCAGTCATATTTTATTTCGGGGCCAGTTTTTTTTTTCTGTTAGCCAAAAAAAAATAAAAGAAAAACCTCGAAAACTCAAACTCAAACTAAAACTCCAATTCAAACTCAAGTATCTCAAGTAGCCACAGTGCCCCACACCAGCTACCGATTCTTCTTCTTCTTTGTTGGTTTTCTTTTCATCGGTTTTTGTTTAGGTTCTGGCCTGCCTTTTAAAGCGCTCAAATGATGGCTAGCTGGCTGGCTGGCCGCTCATTAGGCGCTGCCCGGACTATAGCGGGCCGGGCCATTAGTTAAGGTGTTTTGGCCACGTTGCGCTGCGTCCGCTTATTGTGCAACTTGTGGCAAGACCCAAATGTGTTGCAATTGAGAGCGCATTAGATGTAAGCTAATGATATACCGAACAAACACTTGTTATGGCCTAATTGGTATTTGAAAAAAGCCAACGCAAAATAAAAATAAAAGCAAAAGGCGTTGATTGTTGATGTTGCGGTTTTTCTTGTAGGTGTGGGAATTTGCTTTAGCCTCAAGATGAATAAACATTAGGAAAATGTTAATGAAATAACAACAATCAACAGAGTTGGCCATAAATGAAATTCATAACGAATCAGAGTAGAGATATGAGCTTCAAGTGAATTTTATCTTTATTTAATTTATTATATTATTTATTATATTTTTATCATCAAGAAATAATGATTTTTAATTATTTTTGATACCTTCAAGCAAATAATTGATATTAAAAAATCTAATATGGCATAATAATAATAATTTATTTGTATTTTAATAGAATAATTATTTATTTCATTCACACAAAAATATTTATTATTATAGTATATATGTATATCTATTTCTATATTACATTTTTTAATTAGTACAACTACTTAAAGTTAACTTCATGCTAATAAAAATAAAATTAGCGTGAAAACTCCATGCTAATATATAATGAATCAATAATTAACAGAGTTTTGGTAATTAAATTAATATTGATTAATATTTATATATGTACATACATAAAACTAAAGCTAATATTTACAACTATTTTATTTTTAATCAATTTACTTAAATTTAATGCTAAGAATAAAAAATAATAACAAAAACAATATTACCTAATTGAAATATTTCAACTAATAATAAAAGACAAATATTATTTTTATATTTGAATATATATTCTTCTTACAAATGCTTTGTTTTTTTTTTTATATTTATTTAAAAAAAAAAAATGTTTATTGTAATGTTATTATTATGTTATGCCATTTTTGTACTCCTCACATATTTATTCATTTTAATTAATTTCATGTTAAATACGAATAGCAGAACTGTCTTTGATTTCATTTCAAATAAATACGAGTTAATAAACACGTATTTAATTATATTTTCCAATATTGTTGTTATGTTTAAATAGTCGCCCGTCTGTTAAGAAAATAAATTACTTATTTATAAATTAATTGCATTTAACTTTTCGTAGGGCGTTTGCATTAAATTTTACGCTCATTTTGACAATTTGTACGCTTCGGTCGTTTGGCTATTTTAATTTAGTCAGTCGGTCATTCATTCAATCAATCAATTGGTAAACAGCTTTTAATTGGTATTGCAATTAACCGAAAAAAAGAGGGAAAAACTTTTGTTTATGCCACAAAATAAAATAAATATTTGTTGCCGTATTGTCACACTGGAAAGATTTTAACAAAATCAAAATAAACTACAAATATTGATGCGGGCATTGAGCTTTTATTTACATTACTCGTGCCCTTTTGCTGTTGTTGCTGCCGCTGCTTAATTGATATTAATTAAATTAATTAATTGCAAAATCGTTGCATCGTTTGATCAACAGGACTCCGTATACATTCATTGGTTAACGTGAGCAGCTTTTGAGTGCTTGTTGTTTAAAAATGCATACACAAAAATGCACTTATTGATTAACTAGCCATTTTATGCAGCTCTTGTTGAAGTTAAACAATTAAATTAAACTCATTACAGAGAATGCAAGCTAAGAGAGTGCTGAACAGTGGGAAAGTACAGTAGCAGTAGTTTATTAACAGAACTGTCAGACAACACCATCTCCCAATCGGGTATAAACATCACTGTTAAGCATGCTAACACTTGTTATTGTCTTTGAATTCTTTTGCTGATTCTGTTCAAAGTCTCACACACAGAACGATTTATCTGTTCACTCTCTTTATGTGAATATGTATGTAAATCTGTTAGTAAAACAATTGTTATACCGCATTCTATCAATAAAATTAATTTGTATGCATATAATTGCATCTATGCATATGTATGTATTTATTACCACACAATAATGTGACGTCAGATGCTACGAGCTGTGTATATTCAATTAGAACTTTTACACTTTCACGTACGTACGTAGGTATCCCTCATAAACCAACTCAACTCGTTCCCCCTCTCTTTTACCCGATCTCTCTCTTTTCTCGACTACCGAAATTAGCAGCTACTGTTGCTGTTATTGCTGCTGTTTTCTTTAATCTTAGCGTCGCAATGCCGACGCCTGCTGCTTTTGCACTGCTTGATAGCAATTATGCCAAGCACTGCTTGATGACAATTAAATGATTTGGCTGGCAGACCGACAGTCAAAAGAAATCATTTGCAGCAGTTGGGCGCATTGAAGCTAATTATTACGGCTTTCTTGTATTAGGTGTGACTGTTTGCCAAATCAACTTACATACGCACAGACACACACACACACACAATTACAAATTTTTTCTGTATGCACAATTAGTTTATTAACTGTCGGCCGATAAATGTTGTGACCATCAAAGTGTTCCGTTCGTTTGTTTTGCGTCTTTGGCTTTTCCGTTTTGTGCTTTTTATTTTTACAACAAGAATGTGTAAGCTGTTGCCGCTGCAGACGGCAGCGAAAGCTTTAACGGTTAGCTGGCGTCTGGACTCTTTTTTTACATTGACCGGCGGCGCCTGCTGCTAGCCTGTTACACATATGCTGGCGCCACAACAGTTGAGTCTCTCAACATTTGCATGTAAAGATGCCGTCGCTCTGTTACCCGCATCTGTTGGCTTGCCATGTTAACAGATCTCTTTTCGCACGCAATTTAATGGGAGTGAAAGCCTAAAATTGTTTACATTGCTGCCAACTATTATAGCCATTTTATAACCGTAACTGTTTAACGCCTTCTGGTCACACAAATATTTTAGATGTTGACTAAAACGAGACACAGACACGCACACCCACACTGCGAATTGCCAAGACTCTATAACAGTCCATTATGTTTATATGAAAACAGAATGAAGATTTTCAAGAGAAATGGAACTAAGCGACTTTTGCATAGTCCTAGTGAGCCCACCCACAAAGGGCAGCTGTTATACAGTTATATTATGTAAAACGGTCAAAAGTTCGCCATGTTTCACTGTGTAAACACTAAATTGAAAAATACAACAGCAAATATCAGACAATATATAGTAGAAGGTAAAAACTGATTAACACAATCATGTGAAAAATGTGCAACACAACAGTTTTGGCAGAAAAATAACAAACAACAGCAAAAAGTGGAAATGAAGTGAATAGCTTTCACTTGATATACAAATATGGACATGCCGGACGGAGTCCGTCGGCGAGTGGGCGGGGCGTACAATGCGTAATGTTAACGATAATGTTGTACATCATGGTTGTAGTTGAAGCGTTTGTTGTTTTTGTTGCTTTAGTTGGCACGCGCGACTGACTTGCAGTGCAATGCAAATGTCTTTAATATATGTATGTATAAGGGAAATAATAACAAAGAAAAGGTGATATATAGGTAAATATTCACGCAAACAAAAATGGGTTAATGGCTTGTTATTAATATGTTTTGTTATTATTTTGCACGTTACATAAGACTTGATTAGACTGTATTAATTAATTTATCAATTTTTATTAAATAATATATTTTTTTTTATTATATTTTTGTTAATAAATTTAATAAAATGGCCTTAAATAAATTTTTGCATTATTAAATTGTTTATCAATACTTTTTTATAGCATTTTTATTGCTAATAATTTTTTAAATATATACTGAAAACTATTTTGATATAAAAAATAGTATTTCAATCGAACTTAAATACATAGCTTATTAGCTGAACATAAAATTATAATACTTTAAATTCTGTTAACATGTTACTGTTAATAGCACTTAACATTTTATAGCATTATACTGCTGCAGAGTGCCACAAATAAATGTTAAATATCTTGATTGGGGCACACTTTGACAATTCGCTAAATTTCTGACTCAGCCACTTAGCAACTTCAGAGTATTCGATTTATATGCATATATATAGAATATATATATATATATATATAAAGTTAACTGAATCATCTAGATGCTAATTGCTCTTTTGCAATTGAAGACAACCGCTGACGCCCCTTTGCTTTCACTTGACGCCCTTTTTTTTTGCGGCGGCGTCGGCATCTAATCGATTGTGACAGTTCTGCGGCCGCATTGCCTAATGGTCGCCGATCCACCCAACCGCCGCACCGCCCAGCGCGCAGTCAGTTTTCTACGCTCGCTTAGTAAACCGAGCATGTTCCATGGTCCACGCTCTTTTGGGTGCCATAAAAAATTCTGCTCGCCAAGTAGCTGGCGCCCATAAATCTGCGCCGTGTGCTGTAGTTAAGGTGATTTACATACTCGAAAGACTCCACTCTGCGTCTACATCGCTGTCTCCATACTTTACGCCAGGTAGTTACTCACTTTCGCTTCTCTATGAGTACAGCAATTGCAAAAAGAAAAAAAAAACCACCTAGATAAATTAAATTGGAATTGTTGCCGCTGTTTAACCAAAAAACAATTTTTACAACTCTTGCATTAAATTTCGATATGAAGAAAAAGAAAGAAACAACAAAACTTAAGCAAACATCTGATCTGTGTAAATTAGATTCGGAAGAACAAATCTGCTTTGAGATTTATTATAGTTATAACAGTATAACAGCTTAGTACAGAAGTGAAAGGCTCACATGAATCCTATTGTAATCTTAATAAATCTTAGCTGATATTAAGAACATATGATTTTCTAAGATTAGATTCAAGTATACAAGTTTTCTGGAAAGTAAGGGAAAGGCTGAACTATGTCTGCGCATTCGTTTGAAGTATAATAGTATAACAGTTTTGCTCAAAGTGAATAAAAATGCTCAAAAAACATTCATTGTAAAGCTAAGTTATTTAATATTTGTTATACCTTACATTAAATTTTAGTTTTCAATCAAGCTGTAAACATAATCGTATAATAAACTTAAAGTATCTATTTAAGCTTCTTCTCACATAAAAGTTCATCTATTTAAGGTTCGTTAGCTGTTAAATCGAAACGTACGAATATGCCCATTAAACTGATGCCTCTAGGCAGATTCTTGTTAATGAACCAGAGTTATGGGGGCCAAGACTCAGCCGTAGCTCCTCTTGCTCATTGCTTATTGTTGTGAAAGGCTAAAATCAAAAATGGATTTTAATGATAGCAAACAGCAAGCATCGAACAGCAGCGAGCATATTGAAGTTTGAACAACATGTTCGTAAAACATAAATCTCTGCAATCATTTTTTTCCTTTCAATGTTTCTTTAGTCTAGTCAATGTGTTACCAGCCACGTGCTGTGCGGCCGAAACTCTCATTTCTCAGGCATATTAAGGGCATTCCCATTTTGCCCATATTACGTCGTGTTTTCAGCTTCTTCTTTTTTTTTCTGGTGTTCATTTTGATTGACCGCCCGCTGCTGCCGAATGGGCTCAGTGCTGTGTGACTGTGCGGCAGGTGCTGTGACCCACACGTAACTTGAGGCAAATCGCAAACAGCGCACCTTTCACCAAAATTAAACAAAAATCAATAATAGATCTCAGAGTAAAGCGCACCTAGTCGAGTGCTTTGCATCTTTGCTCAGCTGCCTTTCTATGCAGCTGATGCGCATTGCCAATCGAATGGCTCATGCGTGCAGCTAACTTAAATGAATTTCGGTTGGCAATGCGGCGTGGCAACAATCGTTCAGCTTCCTGAATTTCAAATCTATAAACTGGTTGCTAACTAGAAGAGCGTATTTTCAGAAAAAAGCTAATCAATCAATTTATTTAGATTCAGTAAGCATAAAAACCATATAAAATGATTTTGAATTATTTTTAAATTTATTTTAAAAGTAATAAAATTTTTTTTTATATTTTTAATTTCATTATAATGCATCTACAAATTATTTAAAATTAATTTAATCTATTTCAATAGAGACTACACATTTGTTTTTAATTTTATATAAAAATCATATAAAATGATTTTGAATTATTCTTAAATTTATTTTAAAGTTAATAAAAAATTTATTTTATATTTTTAATTTCATTATAATGCATCTAAAAATTATTTAAAATCAATTTAATCTATTTCAATAGAGACTTTACACATTTGCTTTAAATTTTGTATAAAAATCAGTTTTATTAAATATATAAAAATTTTATTTAATATTAAAAAATACTATTTGACAATTGTTTTTAATTTTATATAAAAATCAGTTTTATTACAAAAAATAAAATTTTTGTTTAATATTAAAAAATACTATTTTACACTTTTAAATATTTTTTAAAGCATCGATTAAATTTTAAAAAAATTTATTTAAATGTATTTTAAAAAGTCATATAGACATTTAACTTGATTGCCAGAAATTTCAAACTCAGGCAGCTTTGTTTTTAAATATCATTAATTTTATATATTTTCCATTGGTAAGACAATGGAAAATATACTTAAAAAAAACTCCTTGACTTTGAAATTAATAATGTTAGCGTTTAGTTAAATTGGATGGCACCACTTTACATTACCGCACACTATGCGCATAATTTGTGAGTTCAAGCCGGACCTGCCGAGAGTGCGCAGCGGCGAGAATTTAACGGGACAGATTGTATTGAAGACAAGAGCTGCGGAATCCATCAAAAGTATTTACATCACGTTCATTGGCCGCGCAGATGTGCACTTCGAGGAGACACTCGTCAATCGCGAGAGTGACGAAAAGGCACCCGAAAGACTTGTCTCGTCAGCAACCGAGACGTATATGACATATCGGAGTGAAATTTTCGGAAAGGCAAAACTGCCAAAAGGCCAAAATACCTTTGCATTTGCAATACCACTTCCATCGCACTGCCCCACCTCCATCTCGAGCAAATTCGGAAGGGTGTGGTATGAGCTGTCACTCGTAATAGAACGTAAGTGGAAGACGAATAGGATATACAAAACGTCGATAGATGTGGTGCAGCCCTACGATCTAAGCTCAGATCCCAAATCGCTGGTGCCCATTGAGCATGAGGCGATTAGAAAACTCTGGCGCTGGCCCTTTCGGCCGGGCATAATCGACTTGCGCCTCAAAGTACCATCTGGTGGATATTCGCCTGGCCAGAAAATGAACTATACGCTTGATGTCCATAATAAGTCGAAAAGTATAGATGTTAAGAGTTACACAGTGACTCTAGTCCAGGAGTCCGAATACTTTGCCAATGGGTATCGACGCGTCAGCTCGCGGTCCGTGTGCAGCGAAACAAAGTGTGAGCTAGTGAAACATCTGACGAAACGAACGATAAGTGCCAGCTACGAAATACCATCAGTGGCGCCCTCATCTCAGATGAAGACCATAATCAAGGTATCGTATAAGCTACGGATGACTGTAATACTCACCGGTTGGCACCTGAAATGGTATATCGATGTGCCCATTACAATCGGCACAAGCCCATTGGCTTCCAGCTCAGATGGTAGTTCCAAGAAGATGCGTAAAAGAGGTAAGCCTGCTGCACAAAGACCAATGCCAAAGAAACGCAGCACCCACTCCTGTTCATCGGGTGCATCGTTGGCAAGTCTACCAAAGCATGCTATCAAGAAGAAAGATTTATCGGATGTATCGGATGGTGTATCGGATAGTGAATTGGGAGCTGTACGAAACACTCCTTCAGAAGTCGTGCCGAAAGTGTGTTCATCATCTCTATCTCTACAACTAATTTCAATTCTATACGCTGAATTCTTTTAAATGCAACAAATTTCAACACTATGGACTGGCTGCCGACCTAAAAATTTTAATTTGTGAACTGCTTGCTAATTCTTCAATCTTAGAAAGCTTTGGATTTTATTTACCTTTTTATAGAATTGAGAATACATATGAATATACGACTAAGATTTCGAAATTAACAATGGTATTTTAAATTCAATTCAATCAATTGCTACTCTGTGCTTCCCTTTGACATGTCCACCGTTTGTGAGTTCATGCTCGATCGGCCCAATGCAGTGTTGTACAGCGGCGAAAGAATCACAGGAAAGATTGTATTGAAAACAACTTCGGCGAAAACTGTAACTGGCATCTATATACTCTTTGTGGGCCTGGCGCGAGTTGCCTTCGATGATACGCGTAGCGCTCATACCAGGGACGAGCTGAGAAACGAAAGATATGTCTCAACGGCAGTCGAGACGTATACGCGATATCAGCAGAATGTTGCCGATAGAGGCCAACTACCGGATGGCACGCACACCTATACGTTCTCCATTCCACTGCCGGCCCATTGCCCCACCTCGTGCCTGGGCAAGTACGGCAAAGTGTCGTATGAGCTGTCGCTGGTCATGAATCGCCTGATTATGTTCAAGAAGGTGTTCCGCAAGCCGCTGGCCGTGCTGCAGCCCTACGATCTTAACCTGTATCCAGAGATGCTAAGGCCCATTGAAGTGGAGAAGACAAGAAAGTTTTGCTGCTGGCCCTTTGGCGGTGGCTCCGTCAAGCTGAACCTCTACATTCCATTCGGTGGCTATGTGCCCGGGCAGACAATCAACTATAGCCTGCATGTGGATAATATGTCGCAGAATGTTGATGTCAAGGCCTTCATGATGACCCTGGTGCAGACCTACACATTCAAGGTGGAAAATACCCGACGCGTAGTTCATACATATATGCGCGGCGAACGGGAGACTAAGCGCGTGGCTCATCAGACGAAACGAAAGCTGAGTGGCAGCTACGAAGTGCCTACGGTGCAGCCCTCGTCCCAGGGACCCCACATAATACATATATCGTATAAGCTACGACTATCTGTCATATTCACCGGCTTCCATCTGAAATGGAACATTGAAACGCCGATTACTATCGGCACGATTCCATTGAAGCAGAGTGGAAATCGCGACCAGACGAAAGAATTTGTACCCGATGCCGAGAAGATCGCAAAAAGCCAAGTGGATCGACCGGCTCTATACACTAGTACGACACTCCTCTTCCAGAGTCCAGAAAAGATACGTAAGCATTTCGTGGACCCCCACGAAGAGAGCAGGAATCGCCCAGACGATTTCATGCCGATCTACACCGTTTACGCCTACTACGCACAGCCCAAAGCGTCGCTCAAGAGACGGCGAGGGCTGACGCCGAGCAATGACTCAACATCCGAGACTGCTTCGGAGAAGGATATAATTGTAGATCCAGATCAGTCTCCAAAAAAACCAACAGATTAAGTAATGCTTGTAGTGCGAACGGCGAGCGTTTTAAATTATTATTTTCCTCCCTGTATTTATTGAAAACGTCTATTCGGAACTTATATATAAATATTTATTCTCAATGCTGGCTGTACGGGGATTTGACTTGGCGTAGGTTTAGATATCTGCATTGGTGTTATTCGAACTATATATGTATATATATATATAGCAATATATGTATGCTGAGAGAGATAGAGAGAGATAGATGAGAGAGAGAGAGATAGAGAGAGAGATAGATAGAGAGATAGATAGAGAGAGAGAGATAGATAGAGAGAGAGAGAGAGACTGAGATATAGAGGTTCGATAGAGAGAGAGCGAGAGAGACTGAGATATAGAGGGAGGCAGACTGAGATATAGAGGGAGAGAGACTGAGATATAGAGGTCTCTCTCCCTCTCTCTCTCTCTCCTAGTATCTATCTCTCTCTCTCTCTCTATCTCTCTCTCTCTCTGTCTCAGTTTCTCACTTCTTCGTTATCAGTTTTTTCACTAAGCTATATATTCTATTTAAGTATATCTAAACTTCTCTCTCTCTCTCTCGCTCTCTTTCTCTCCTCTCATACTTAATTCATGCAAATTCTGTCCGTCGCTTCTATCTACCGTTCTCTATCTTTCAATTTCCTGCCTCATATACATACATATACATAAATCATACACATATATACATCCATATATCCTACATAATTTTTTAAAATATCCTCTCTATGACCCCAATATTTTTCTTCGGCTTCTTAAACAAAACTGAACCAACTTCCCATTTGTTTTTAAGTTTTTTTTGTTAGTTCATCTTTAAAAATATTATTTTAATTATAAATACCGACGCTCTTGTATAGTTAGTTTTGTTCGTTTGTCCACTCACTTATGTTGACTTCATTTCATGTTTCGGCAACAATTTTATTGTTTTGTTAACGTGTAGCTTTTGTTGCCTCGAACCACTCCTCGGCGATGCTGAGATGCTGAAAAATGCAGTTTTTAAATTTTAATTATAGTAAACGCTTAAGAAAAAAAAATTGTAGACTGGACCGGCTCTGGACCTGGCCTAGACGCAGCCACAGCCAGCGCCAGAGCCAGCTCCAGTGCCCCAAGTGCTCCCGCAGCCCCAACCCCAACTCCAGCCCCGCCTTGTGGTTAGCCGCTGCCCAAAGCCAACAAACACAAATGGCAGAGCACATGACTCGAATGCGACCATTGCGTCATAGGAGTGCACTGCAATGAACAAAACCAAAAAAAAAAAAGTTGTAACCATGCACAGCAACCGCATATTTGTCGTGAGCATTTTGTTACAATTTCAATTTGTTGCTCCGAGACTTGTCTTGTGACTCTAGTGAGTGAGTGCGCGGGGTCGTTCGGGGTCTGTTCGGCTGCTTAGGCGGCATTGGCTGCGACTCGCCTTTGTTTTTTACGATCTTTTTCTTTGTGAGCTTTTGCTTTATTTTTTTTAGTTTTTTGTTTTGAAAGTGCATTCGACTTGGTCTTGGCCAATATTTGGCAACAACAAAACCAAATGGCAAAAACTTGAACTGCTTTATTGCAGTTTTCGGATTCTTTTTAGAGCAAACTGCCGGCCTTTTATGGTCTTCTTCTTCTTCTTTTTTTTTCGTAGTTTTCTGTGCTAGCTGACAATTGTGAAGTGTGCGAGCATTAGGCGTGGGCTTCAAGTGCAATTGATTCCAGTGGGCAGCATCAATTATTGGCACATTGAGCTGTTGCTGAGTTGGCTTTAAATGGCCATTTAAGGCCGAATTGTAAATGGGGTTGTGAATTAAAGAATGATTTTGTCTTCGAAAATGATTCACTTTTGATTATAGATAGTCGCAATTTATTTAATATTATTATATATAAATAAGACAGATTAACATTTGTGTATATGAATCAAATTAAGTATACGCAATGTATTAATATATACTGCACTATACTAAACTATTTTCCATTGTTATTGTGCATATAATAAAGAAATATTTAGTATACATATATGTGTATATATAATTACTTCTGCTTTGGAAAATTACAGTAATTGAATATTTTCATAAATGCAAGGTATAAATGTATTAATACGCAGTGTAACTCTCTGTTTGGATAAATGAAGAATTCTAATTTCGTTTATCTTTTCATTCACTCCTCAATTTTCACTTTCAATAAAAATATAAAAATATACTTTTTAATAAAATCTTATTATGTATAAATAAATAAAAATAAATAAATAATTAATAAATAAATAGATAGATAAATAATTAAATAAATAAAAAATAAATAAATAAATAAGTAAATAAATGAATGAATAAATTAATAAATAAATAAAAAAAATTAATCAATCATTTTTTTTTTAAATATATCTTTATTTATATATTTATTTACATATTTATTGATTGATTTATTCATTTACTTATTGATCAATAAAGAAATAAATAGATCAACAAATATATAAATAAATATATAAATAAAGATATATTTAAATAAATAATGAAATAAATGAATATATGAATACTAAATTAGGTAATATATAAACAAATATATAAATAATAATAAATAATAAAAAACCTATAATAAAATGAAAATATTTTTAGATATATTTTTATCAGTTAAGTATACGTAGCGTCGTTCTGCTTTGTTCGTTTCAGTTTCTATAAATAGCATTTTTTATTCTTTCACATATAAATAATACAATAAATTGACTATAGAGCATATTATGATTTACTATTTATTTTTATTAAATTTATATTTTAAAAATAAGATTTATAAATATAAATTTTATAAAAGATTACACACACTGAAATCAACACTGATTGGTATACAATTTTCTACTTTATATAACGTTTAATTGAAAATAGGTTTTAGATTTTCCTGACGTCGAATCAACTCTAATTGGTTTATAATTTGTTGTTTCTTATATTTATTGAATAACCATTTTTTTTTTTTTTTTTTTTTTGATATGATATAGATCTTCTATAGCCTTGAATCAACGCATTTCCCGCTATAATTATTAAACAGGCTTTCACCTAAGATTAACGCCCATTCAATGCTCTTTGAGCACACACACACACACACACACACACACACTTTTCCCTAGAAAATTGGCCTGCGGCAAAAGTGAGAGGAAATGAGATCTTAGACGGTGTGTAAATTGATAATTTACTTGATTGCAGCTGGAAAAAAAAATGATTTCAATTTAATGCTCTCTGTGCTCGACAAACGCCGGCAGTTGCGCCTCAGGAAAGTCGGCTGGCATTATGCCTGCTGCAGAAAAAGGCGATTATTTGCAATAGAGTCTTGGCATAATGGCATAAAGTGCCTAAGTTGTGCGAGCGATCCAAAACTGAAAACTTGCCATTCAAATTGGTGTCAACCAGTCAACGGGACGCCAAAGAAAGTGGCGCCAGCTTCCAAGCAGAGGCGCAGGCAGAGGCAGTAGCTGAGGCGCAGACAGAGGCAGAGGCAGCTGACGCCCGCCTTGCCAGGCGAAGGCTTTAAAGTAGGTCGTCAGCGTCTGCAACTCGTTTTGCTTCACACACACACACACACAACTTGCATATAAAAATATCAAACAGAGTGCGTCCCAAGGGAGTTGCTGCCCACACACACACACACACACACAAAAACAGAGTCTAAGTTGCATTAAAAATTAAATTTTATTTGCAGAGCTCGCAACTCGCATGCTTTCAATTTTATGCCAATCGCCTGGAAATTAATTAAGCAATTTTCCTTAGCAGCTTTTCCTTTATTTTGCTTTACTCTCGCCTCCCTCTCTCTCTCTCCCACTCTCTGTAATATGCATTTATGCTAATTGTTAGGAGTCTAGTTTGTGGGCGGACAGCTGCAGCAGCACATGGCGAAAGCTGAAGACATGCACGATTATGTTTTTCTTTTTCTTTATTTTTTTTTTGGCAAAAATATTGAAGCTCCGCCAGTCAATGAAGAGGAAATTGCAAAAACAGCGACTGCTAAGTAATTAAAGTTCTGTTCAGGACTCATTTATGGGCAGCAAAGTGCAATTTCGATAATCAATTCAGCACGCTTAAAGCTCGCTGCAGCTGAGCTCAATTGATAATGGTAATGCATGGCATGCGCTTATCTGGGCCCAAACAGCTAACCGGGCTATAATTGAAAGCTTGTGCCACAAGCCTCCAGCTGCTCTGTAGCCAGCTTTGTATAGCGCTCTGCATCCCGCTCTGCATCCCGCTCTATATCCTTGCTGTATAGCTGAACGGCATGCAGGCGTTAAATGAGTAGCGTTTGACAAGTTTCTTGTTGTTCTCAAGGCTATGGCTGAGATCAGAAATTAGTGTGCCGAGCTGCATGCCAGCATCCTGACCTAAAATCTACAACCAACACACACACACACAATCGCACACACACACACTGACAGAGAGCAAGCAAAAATTAATTGCAATGCCGCAAATGACAGCGTCAAGTAGTAAAAGTAAGCAGAAGATGCCAGTGTCTGGCTTTGGCTATGTGCGGGGCGTGGCACGTACGCTGGTTGCAACAAGGATGAGCTCGTTAAAGGAAGCGACGACAACAACAGCAACAGCAGCAGCAGCAGCAGCAACAACAAACGTCGAGTGCGTAAATTTCGCTTTACTGTTGCCATTGTTGTTGCCAGCAAATGTTATTAACATTCGCTGCAAGCAGCACGTGCTGCTGCCAAGTCAAAAAGTGGGCGTGACGCGCACACACCGACACTCTCACACACACACACACACATACACTCTAGCAGTGTTTTTTTGTCTTGAACGCTTTTCGCGCCCCTGCCACATATTGAGGCAGGAAAACGCGTAAAACTTTTGAGTAAATTGCACTCTGGCACATGGCAAAGTCTTTCGCCTAGGCGACCACACGAAACATCCGCATCCGCAATCCGCAAAATCCTCTGTGCTCCGCACAACCGAATTAAGCTGCACAGCGATTCCTGTAGCTGCGAAATGGGCTGCCTCTGGCCAATTCAAGAGCTGGCAAAAACAGCAGCCTACTTAGGTAAATTTTACTGGCCCGTGGGCGTGGCCGTGGCCTGAAGTGCAATTCGGATTTGCCCAGTTGCGCTGTTGCTGTTGTCAGTTAATGCTGTTGCTGTTGTTGTTGTTGCTGCTGTTGCTGTTGCTGCTGCTGTTGCTGCTGCTGCTGACAACTTAAAGAGCAGAGATGAACAACATCTACGCTGCTCTTGGCTATTTAATAAGATTTTTGCGTGAAGCCCAAATCGTCTTAACATGAGGGGATAAGTCGGGCAAGCAGATATCTTTAACCGATTGAAGTGAGATTTTATTGATTTATAAAAAATATACATGTTAGTATATAGATATAAATCATGATTTTTATAGGCGGAGACCTTGACTTATGTTGAAGCTGCTATATGAACACAACTAATGGTTAGTTTAGTGGAAGCTCTGATATAGAAATCTATAAATATCACAATAAAGTCAGTTCGGCTTCAATTTTATTACGAATTTAACATTGCCTTCATTCGGCATTGTAAGCTAATATTAAATTAAACTATTAAAGTGTGTAAATATAAAACAACATGAATTGTATAACGTTTAAATGCATATCAAAATAAATATAAGAAAAAAATAATAAAATGAGCAAAATAATAAAAAATTAATAATTATTGGAAAAATAAAACTATACAAAAAAAAAAAATAATAATAATATTTTAACTAAAGTTTATTAAGATAAAAAATTTAGTACACATTTTTACGCAAAAAAAAGTCAAAGAAATGGAAAACACAAATAAAAACATAATGTATGAACAAGAATTCTTTGAGCGTCTGTTAGCAATAAACAAAATAAAATAATAATAATAATAATAATAATAATAATAAAATTAAAAATAATAAAATAAAATAAAGAAAAATAAAACACAAATAAATAGATAATGTATGGAAAGATTTTTGATTGAATAAGAATTCTTTGAACGTCTGATAGTAATAAAAAATATATATTTAATTAAAAATAAATTTAAAAAAAAAAACAAATAGAAAAAGAAAACACAACTGAATATATGAAAAAATAAAGTAATTGAAATATGTGAAAAGTTATTTAATTTGAACGTTTGATAAAATATGTAACAAATGCAAATAAAATAACATAAATAATAAAAACGTAGAAAATATATGCAAAATATTAAAAATACATTTAAAAAAATATAAGCAAAACTTTAAAGAGATAAAGATATCAAATAAAATTTAAAATTTCAATTTATGCATTCATAGGCCCTACATTTTTCTGACATTTTAATGATATACTACTCCTTACTCAATATGTGATTGTGGCTTCCAAATAAAGCCTAACACCTTCAGGTTTCTGGCCACTTCTAACCATTTTTATGACCATTACAATTTCAGTTCCCACTTCATCTATTTAGCCATCCTGTGAATTACATTTACTCCAATTTCTGTTTGTCCGCTTTAAGGTTTACCTTCGCCCAGATCGCAAATATGACGCTGACAGCCTCTGCAAACAACGAGTAGAATCGCTAATTGTTTACAATTAAGCTCAGAGTCGACAAACAGTTTAGCACACGCACACACATCTGATTAGAAAATTTGTAGCCCACACACACACACTCACTCACAAATACACAGGCACACATAAACAACACGCTGAGTTATGTGAACAATATTAAAATTGCTAATTGTGTCAGCTAAGAGCGCTATGAAGGCCGCAACAGAAAAAAAATACTAAATACAAATGTTGCCCTCATAGTGAGCAGCAGCGAGAAGCCAAAAACAAATGACAATTAGAGTGTGTTAATCGTTGACAAAACAAGCAGCGAGGGGCGCTGCAAACGTTTGCACGCTGCATGCACAGCAACACCTACTCTACGCGGTGGACGAGGGGACGGTGCTAGAGAAATGTTGCTGCTCATGAATTTGCAGTTAAATATTTGGACACAAGTTTATATATATACATATATTTGGTTTATACACGGCCCACTCGACACTCTCCCCTCTCCCTTTTCCACTTCGCCCCTCTCCACTTGTTGTTGTGTACTTAGGACTTTATGGGGCACACTTGAGGAAACCGCACGTACATAGATTTTACAACTTAATTACGGGAGCTGCGCACTAATCCAAACCAAATGAAGCACTACACTTCACGTTTTCACATGAGTATAAAAACTACGAAAATGGGTTAGACGGCGTTTTTATAAATGAGGCGACCCAGAGTCGCGTTGCCACATCACGTGGCAGCCGGTTAACAGGTAGCTCCAAGTCTCGTGACTAGCCCTGGCCAGACGTACTCGTATAACAATTTGTTGTGAAATCCCATAAACATATTGTATGCATATCATTTGACCTGAAATTAATTATTTATATATTTTTGTATAATTATAATTATTATCTTTTTTTTTTAATTGATGTGTGTGGGAATTTTTATGTCTAGCAGTTTTTTATTAAATTGAATTTAATATATTTTGCAAAACATGAAATTGGATATGCGACTGCTCTAAGTATTTATATTTCATAAATTATATTTAATACTTTATATAGCTACAAATTTGATGTAAACAAATGTGACTGTTCTAAATATCTATATTCTATAAAGTAAATTTAAATTGTTATTTTTCAAACATGAAAATGGCATAGAATGTATGTAAACATTATAAATTTTATTTAATTAAATATTTTAACAAGTGTAATTTGATATATACAAATGCGACTACTTTAAATATCTATATTTTAATAAAGTAAATAAATACTTTAAATATTTTTATCTAACACCAAAAAAGTTCAAATTTGTATTTTATAAACTTGCCTGAAGGCAAGCCTTTTTTCGCTCTGGCTTTAAACTTGTTATTTCGAAATAATTCTTTGTAACAAAAATATAAATAAATAAAAAATAAATAAAAAATAAATTAAATAAAAAATAAATAATAAATAAAATAAATAAATAATAAATAAAATAAATAAATATAAATAAATTAAATAAATAAAAATGAAATAAAAAAATAATAAATAAAATAAATAATAAATAAAATAAATAAATAATAAATAATAAATAATAAAAATTAAATAATAAATAAAATAAAAACGTGATAAATAACATAAATAAATAACAAAATAATAAATATTTTAAAAATGCTGATATGCTTAATAGTTTTTATTTAGAAATTTTATTATGCTTTTTGACTAAAACAATTAAAATAGTTCATAGCGCATCAGATTTTATTATTATCGATCATTCATTATAATAGACCTTTCTTTTCATTTAAATTTGTGATTTAATGTATTATTTTATTATTAATTAAATTGTTTAACATATACTCCATAATATAAAGCAGGCACATTTGTATTTATAAAATTGGATTAAGTAGATATTTGGTTGTAGATATAAATAAAGAATCTCTAAATATCTCTGCATATTTTCATTTCTTTGCATAGCCCATTTATTTTCATATATATGTATATTCAAACCAACAAAACTATTTGAGTATAAATATTCACTCAACGTGAGTTACTTTCCATTCATTGTGAAAGAAAAAGAAAAACGCAGTTGAAACAATTGCGAGAATTGTCTTTAAAGACGTTCAACTTGCTGATCATAATGATTGCCAAGATGATAATGATGCTGGCAGTGTGACAGCTAATGATGACGTTGGCCAGATTGACACTTTTATTCAATGACCATGACTCTGACTGTGACTGTGACTCTGAATCTGACTATGACTGCGATTGTGACTCCGAGTGGAGCTGTGACTGTGAGTGTCGCTACGATTGAGATTGTGTGAACGAAAGCAGTTGGAAAAAACAATTTGTCGCTAATCTGAATCGGCGGCCTCAACGGAGTGTTGCATATTGCAACGTTGCAACGCATGTTGCACGCGGCTTGGTGATTGAAAGTCGCAGCGTGGAAAAAAAAAACCGCAGCTATTGATCGATTTTCGTTGTTTTTTTTGCATTTCTTCTTGCGAATCAAAGACTTTCCCAAAATCAGCCCGAATCCGAAATCATGGATTCATGAAATCATCAAATGGAGAGCATGCAACAAGCATATTATGCTAGACGCTCTGGCCCGTTGCCGTTTTTATGAGATCACGTTCTATTAGATACGTGAAATATTTCAACAGCAGCTGATGGATATGCAACTGTCATGCCATGAACAGAGAAAGAGAGAGGGAGAGGGAGAGAGAGGGCGAGAGCAATGTAGCATGCTTCACTAACTAGCTGGCACGTTCAACTTGAACCAAGTGCGTGTTTAACGCTACTTTGGCTAACAGCGCCTGCACCGGCTACACATGTAATAATACGTATACAAATTGTAACTGTTGTTGCACAGGCGCCAAGAGCATTCCGAAATCCGTTGGCTGTCGTTCGCCTCGCCATGTCATGTCCAGCTTGGGGGAGACTCGCTGCTCAGCTCATTACAATAATCGCATTCATAAACTGATTAGACATTATGTTTTGATTATACATTTTGGCCATTTGGGCTTAACGCTTCAATGCCAAAAAGTCATTAACTTTTGTGTTTTATGCTAATGCGCGCCTAATGAACATTTCTCCATTATTATTTGCGTTTTAGTATTGCAATTATTATTGTAAAATTATGAATGAGAGGCGAGTGCTTCTGGAATGTAAGCCAAGTGAAGTTATTGCAAGATTTCTTTCAGAAAAGTCAATAAGAAATCTGGGAATGTATAAATAGGGATTTGTGGAAATATAAATTTAAAGGAATGTACAGCTGAGAAATGCCTTGAAATCTACTTAGAGAAAATATTACAATTATTGCATCAATATTTTCTGTTTAGACTTTATTAATATATTTTATAGGAATAGATTTTTGATATATGAAGCATTGCTTCAAAAGCTGGATTAGCTTTTATAATGTATGGCTAGATTCTCAGATGGATGGATGACTTAACTGACGAACATATGGATTAAAGGAAGACAAACAGACAGATATATGAATACAAACAGACAAACAAATCGACAGACAGATAGACAAACAGACAGACAAACGGAAAGACAGAAAGACAGACAAAGGAACAGACAAACGGAAAGACAGACAAACAGTCAAATAAACAGACAAAGGCAAAGGACAAATAAATTAATATACAGACAGAAAGACAAACAGACAAAGACAGTCAGACAGACTTTCATGGATATAGAAACTTCAGCCTTAATCAGAAATATTTATGCTTTGTAGAGTCTGATAAGCTTCTTTCTGATTTTAACATAAATATTCCCAAAGACAATATACCCAAATATTCAATGAGTTCAAGTTATAAAACTCCTCTACAACTAACTCGGATCGACTCTACTCACTGTATGTAATTTTCCTATAATTTTCATATAATAGGTAAACAACTTCTCCTGCTTGCCTCTCAGCAGCTCTTATGAACTTTTCATAACATCCATAAAAAAGATTATCAATTCCTAGAAGCTATACAGCAACTCAAGCATTTAGCTGACAGCCAGACATGAGAGAGAGAGAGAGAGCTTTCTCAATTCTCCAGAAATATGTCATCTTTTCATATAAAATTTTTGAGCTATTTGGAAAAGTAGACAGAGTTTCATTGCAATGGGCTTGACGTGCTCTCGAAATTCTTAGGAGCCTACAATTAAACGGCGGCTGGCTGGCAGTACATGTAGCAATTCCCCAATGCGCTTTTGGGCAAGTTTCTATGGCAATTAAACTATTAACTCGGATCTGATAGCAGCATCGACTCCGTTCAGCTGTACACGAAAAATCTCAGTACAGCAAAAGTGGGCCAATTGTAATTAAAACGTTCTACGTGCCTCTCTCTCTCCCCCTCTCTGTCTTGTTCTCTCGCTCACACTGCCATTCTCTGTGGCTGCAATAAAAAAATAAAAAATCAAAATGAACAACAACTTGACCGAGTTTGGGCCGAAAGTGCGTAAGAAACCGGTAAGATATCTGAAATTCAGAGAGAGACAGAGGAAAATCTGACAAAAAGCGCTGCAGCTCAAATTGAATCAATTGAGTTGGCATCGAGAAATCAAAGCGAGCAGCGAGCAGATAAATAAATACACACAGCAAGCAGACTATAAATAGTGTGTACAGAGTAAGAAATAACAAATTAAAAATAATACAAATAATAATAATGTAATGCTTGTTTTGATTAGAAAGTTGTATAATCTCAGAGAGCAGCGGCTCGAGGCATGTGAATTTTTTACGCAATTGTTTTTTAGGTTTTGTTATGGTTTCGCGTCTTCTTCAGTCGGCTGTTTGCTTTATTTTGCACTAGGCCGAGACTTAGTTATTGTATAAGTAGCTACACAACAACAACAACAACAACAACAACAGCTTCGACTAACAACAATGACAAATACAACAATTTTATGCTGCATGAAGACAACAGCGCTTGGCATATGATTTAATTGAAGTCTGCAGAGAAACAGAAAAAAAATTGAAATAAATAAACAACGCCAGAGAGGCCAAAAATCTTCGGGTCTGAGCTGACAAACTGTTGCAATTTTGTTTATTTTAATTTCATTTCATTTCACAAAAATCCAATGCCATATATAAATTTGGAGTGTTTATTTTAATAACAAAACACTGAGGGCATTTAAAAACAAATCAACATCTCAAATCTAACCACAATTACCGCAACAAAGTAATTGTCATAAATGTGAACGAAAAACAGCCAAAAATCAACAAAACTCAGGGAAATTTTCAGTGCCCGCTGAGGTAAAAGAAAAATAGCAAAAGTGTTTTCCATTGTTTGGCTTGCCTTGGGTAAATTTACTGTGGCCAAGTTCGTTTTCTTGCAGTGGGTCAAATAACCCTAGTCAAATTACCAAAAAAATATATATGTATAGCCTCGCTCTGTTCTATGCATTTCTTAGCTAGAAATTGGAGAATATAAAAGTAAAGAAAAGAGGTATTTCCGTTTTCTTTGCAATGCCGTTCTTATCACATAATAAATTGTTTGCGTCTTTGCTTTCCTCAGCTTCGTCTTTGAGTCTGAGCTATCTCTCTGTGCGAGTTGTTTCTATTCCGCAATATTCTCACAGCTTGCATGGATCTATCGCAAGACCCTAGACTGACCTCGACACCTGGCGCAGTTACTAGATAACGGTTACAGCTTTAGCTCTATGCACTTCTCGTGGCGCGACCTTAGCGACCCGCCTTTCACACAGACATTGCGAAACAGCAGTCCGTAGGCCTCATTAAACTGAAACCAGTTGACAATAGCGAATGGCAATTGGCCATAATGAACTAGCCATAATTATACGAAGTCAAGCGAAAGGTTTGCAGCCAAGCGAGCAGGAAAAAAAAAACAAATGCCAAAATTCAAAGTCGTAAAGTTTATTGAACTTCTGTTGTTGAACAAAGGTTAATTTACTTTTATATAGATTTTTTATTTTATCTTTTTCACTTTACGCATATCAAATAAGCCAAATCATCCTCCTGACCCGCGGGGCCAAACTAGTTATGAAGAGACGCAGCTCAAGCCGCTGCCACTCGCTGATTATGTCATGGCCAAGTGCTTGGTTCTTTGGCTGGCTGCTAATGGCCAAATAGAATCAACGGTCAAAGTCAGGGCCGTGTGCAAATACTCAATATTCATAATTCTTTTTTGACCACGCCGAGTTCTTTCAACCTGATCTACAGCTGCCGCTGCCACTCGAAGAACGCCACAGCCAGCGGGCCAATAAATTTAACTATCGAAGCCGGGTTCAAACACCTTTCGAAACTTGTCTAATGAGTTCGAGTGTCTATTGATTGCTTCAGGCGCTGAAGCTGCGGCTGTGGCTGCGGTAGAGCCGGCAGCTGAAGCTGAAGCTGAAGCTGACGTGGATGCTGAAGCAGAAGATGGGGTGTATGAGAAAACTGATGTAAGCTAACTGATGATGCTAAGACTTAGAGTTACTCAATATGGAAATGAAGTTGATAGAAAAACAAAAGCTTAAGATTAAGCAGTGGCAAGAATAGAAGCTGATATCCATGCTAAAAACAGAAGCTGAAGTCAAAGTTGAACTGAGGTTGAATTGGATGGAATCTGAAGCAATGCTGAAGTAAAAGATAAGACATATTATATAACTAAAGTTAAATATTCTAGTTGCTGAAGCTGTCAAGAAATCTGCAAACTTAACTAATGTCAAAGCTAAAGCTAAACCCTCATATCTATGCTGAAACTGAAGTTAAAGTCGAGGCTGCAATTGCAGCAGAAACTGAGGCAGCAGCTAATGTCAGTGCTGAGGCTTCAGCCTTACTTTCAGCTGAAGCTGATGACAAAGCTGAAGCTGAAGCTGAAGCCGAAACTAATGTCGATACCAAAGCTAATGCAGAGCTAATGCGAAAGCTGAAGCTAAAGCCGAAGGCGATGTTAAAGGTGAAGCTGAAGCGAATGCCAGTAGTGAAACTGAAACTTAGGGCGATGCTGACTCTGAAATTAAAGACGATGCAAGAGTTAGAGCTGCAGCTGTTGTCAATAGCTGCAGCAGCAGAAGAATACTGAATCTGAAGCCAAAAGAAATTGAATCAAAGCTGAGGTTAAGTTATAGCAGAAGAAGAAGACAAAGCTAAAATTGATATCAATACTGAATTTAAAGCTAAAGCCAATAGAAATTGAATCAAAACTGAAGTTGACCTATAGGCACTGAACAAGCCAAAGCTAAAGCTGATCTTAATACTGAATTTAAAGCTAAGTCCAAAGGCAACAGAATCAAAACTGAAGTTGAGCTATAGCAGCTGAAGAAGCTAAAGCTAAAGCTGATATCAATACTGAATCTCAAGCTAAAACCAACAGCAACTGATCTTTAAGCTGAAGTTGAGCTATAGCAGTTGAAGAAGCTAAAACTAAAGCTGATATCAATACTGAATTTAAGGCTAAAGCCAAAAGAAACTGAATCAAAGCTGAATTTAAGCTATATCAGCTGAAGAAGCTAAAGGTGAAGCTAATCTCATAACAGAATTTAAAGCTAAAGCCTACAGAAATTGAATCAAAGCTGAAGTTTAGCTATAGCAGCTGAACAACCCTTTAGCTGATCTTAATACAGGTTTTAAAGCTAAGTCCAAAGGCAACTGAATCAAAGCTGAAGTTGAGCTATAGCAGTTGAAAAAGCTAAAACTAAAGCTGATATCAATACTGAATTTCAAGCTGAAGCCAAAAGAAACTGAATCAAAGCTGAATTTAAGCTATAGCAGCTGAAGAAGCTAAAGCTAAAGCTGATATCAATACTGAATTTAAAGCTAAAGCCAAAGGCAACTGAATCAAAGCTGAAGTTTAGCTAAAGTTTAGTAGCTGGAGAAGCTAAAGCTAAAACTCATGCCAATACTGAATCTCAAGCTAAAGCCAACAACAACCGTTGTCTAAGCAGAAGCTTAGCTATAGCTTAAAACGATGCTGCATTAAAAACGTAAACTGATGACAAGCTAAAGCTAAATCCAGAAACTGTTGTCAATGCACAAGCTTTATATAAACCTAAATGAAACAGATGCTAAAGCAAAGGCTAAAGCAAAAGCAAAAGTCGAAACAGAAACTAAAGCCGTGGCTAATGTCAATATTTATTGATGCTGCGATTGAAATTAAAGCTGAAGCTGAAGCTGATGCAAGTGCAGCGGCGATGCCGCAGCCTGAGCAGAGGCTTAAGCAGATGCTGAAACTAAAGCCACACGCTGCGTGTGTGGCATCGCCATTTGGGTCAATAAAGATTGCGCAAAATGCTTGAGCGAATGCGCAAGTCAAGAAATGACTTATAAATTTTTGTCAATTTACGGGAATTATCGTTGCGCCGGGCTGCACACATGAACTGCAACTAACTAGTTGAGCTGTATGTGTGTATGTGTGTGTGTGTGTATCGTTTCTAATGGACAACGTGCCACAATTTGTTGACTGCCGTTTGTGCAGCTTTACAGTTTGATTAGTTGGAAAATTTACCATCATTTAATTAAATTATTTATGATGCAGTTGTGCTTACGTATAAACGACAATGAACGGAAATGGCGAGCAATTTGCATGCGGCAACTGTTGCTGCTGCTGCTGTTGCTGCTGTTGCTGTTGCCATTCGCTTAGCTCTTTTCTTTTTCTCGATTTTTTCTATTATTTCTTTCGTTCACTTAGGCAACACTGGAAGTGAAAGGCGTGCGCCATTTCAGTGTTGTGTGCAGGGGGAGGGGCAGGTGCAGGGGCAGGGTTGAGGGGAACTGATTTGCAAGCCATCGACTCACGAGCTGGTTCTTGGCATGATTTCTAAATAAATTTGCCATTCGATTCACTTAAATTGATTGCGGATCACTTAAGGAAACTGTTTCAGTTACAGTTATAATAATTAGATAGGAAATATTTCTAATTGAGTTAATTTTATTAGAAGTTGGCGATATGGAGGATTAAAATAATTATAATTTTTTTTTTAAATAAATAAATAATAAGCAAATACTTGTATATTGGCAAATCTTCATAAAAAAGAATTACACTTTTATTTGAGTTATGTAAAATAATAATAATAAAAAAAAAATAAATAAATTTTAATAAATAAAAAACTATAGAAGAATTTTTTAAATATATTTCATTATATTTTTACAATTTTTTATTATTGAGTTTTTTTTTTTAATTTTTTTAAATATAATTTTTAAAAACTTTTAACTTTCAAAATTTGTTTTATATATATAATTTATTTTTTAATGCTTATTTTTAATGCAAGTTCAATCAAATATTAATTTCTAAAACTTTTAATATTATTTAAATATAATATTATTTTTTAAAATTAATTTTTTCGACAAATACATATTATTATTCAATAAAAATATATATTTTTTTGTTATTCCTTATTCTTTTAGTATTTTCAGTATTACAGTATTTTTTTATCGGCTACCTTACAGCCAATAGAATATTAAAGAAGACATTTTTTATATACATTTATTATACATTTTTTATTATTTATTTATTTTGTCTGACATTAACGCATAATTATTGTCCTACGATTCGCCTCGAGTCGTGCATTTAATTTTTCGCAGTGCTCACGCTCATCGGTATAGTTAACAACGCCATGCGCTACTCCCACGATCCCCAACACATATATATAAAATAGAGAGAGAAGTAGGAATAGAAATAGAAATAGCAACAGAAATAGAGCTCGTCTCGCAGGCATACACAAAAAACGCTAACGAACCAAGTGTAGCTCCCTAATGGCAGGCACATGTGGTACGTGGCAGCAAACGAACTGCAGTCACCAGTTGGCCGTCACCAGTTGGCCAGTTGGCCAGTTGGCCCGCTGGTAGTTGGCAGTTGGCAGTTGGAAACTCAAACTGAAACTGGAATCCACACAGAATCCGAAAAGTCGAATTGTTGGAGTCGGCACAATGTGTTGACTGCGATGTCCGAAAATGAAATCGACGCAGTCACGTAAAATTATTTTAATAATCACATAACTTTCGGCATTTACACGCCATGCGGCCCTTTGGGGGCGCGAAGCAGAAACAAAATGTCAATAAATTTCTGAACAAACGAGAGAGAGAGAGGGAGAGAAAGAAAAAGAGAACAGAACAAAAATGCTGAACAAAACAACAAGTTAAAGTTGCTGCGGGCGTTTGGGAGGCGTGCAGGCGTGGCTGACATCTGAGAAGCAGCTCTTAAGTGGGATTTGCGGCGCACTTTAGTGTCAACTTTAACAATAAGTTGGCGCACTAAGAGAGTGAGAGAGATATAGTGAAAGAGAGGGAGTGAATTGGTGTCGTGCATTGTCGTCAAACAAAACATTCACTCAGTCGCATGCATAAGTAAAATGTTTTTTGGTACGCAAACTTTTGGCATCAACTGTAGCATGCTCGGCTAATGAAATAAACACCCACGACCAGAACTAAAGCTAAGTGCGCACAGCAGGTGGCCAAAAAGTAAAAACGCCTCTTGGCCATGCCGGTGACGGTGTATCCGTCAGATACATTTCATTTGACTGCCAGACTGACAGACTGCCAGACCTTCCGACTGTCCGACTGTCGTCTGGCCACATGAAAGTCAGCCTTTCGCTTCTAGCGTCTCTGATTTGAAGCAGGCGTTCGGCTTCGGCTATATGCACTTGCCACTTACCAAAGCGGCTCCAAGCTGTGTGCTGGCTCCACTTTCAACCTCGGCTCAGTCATTTGAAATAAATTACTTTTTGCACCTGATGAAAACTAAGTCAGCAACTGACCCAACAACAATAACAACAACAACAAATGTTGGTAGACAAAACTTTACAAAACTCTGCCTAGCATTTTCTTTTCTTTCTATCTTTTCTTTTTTTTTTCATTTTCCTTTTTCCTATAGCCGCATTTATTGTCATTATTATTTTGATACTAGTTGTTCCAGCGTTTTTCTTTACCTTTGCTTATTTTATTTTCTGTTGCTGCTGTTCCTACTCCTGCTGCTGCTGCTCCTGCTCCTGCTGCTGCTGCTGCTGCTATCTGCCGGTAGATTTATGCCAACAAAAGCAAACAGTAAAAAATATTTTGCTTTTAATTTTTTTTCAATTTTTTTTTTCTTTTGTGATTCCTCGACAGCTGCATTAAAAAAGTTGCCCAAAGAAAACAGTTTGCATTGCAATTTCGACTTGGTTTATTTTTGCTGTTGCTTTGTTAGCTTTGTTTTGTTATCAAGCCAACAGAATGGAGAATATATAAAATAGCAAAACAAAATAAGCAGCGAAAAATGTTTCAAAAAGTATACAGACGGCATACAAAATAAAGAAAAAATTGTAAAACAAAAAAATAGAAGTAATATAGAGGCCAATTAGATGCTCCTTCCGGTCTGCGGCGACCAGCTTAGCCCCTATGGCAAGAGCCGCAGCCAACCATTTGGTTCATTGCCTGAAAAGTTTTTTTTTTGCTTCAAGTACTTTGAATATAAAAAAAATATACATATATCAAAAAATTAATAATATGTATAGATGTATTCAGCAAGAGATAGTCAAATTTAAATGAGGATTTTTATAAATAAAAATAATTCAGTTTGATGCGTTTTAATAATTAGTAAAACATGTGCATATATTATATACATATATTATTAATATATATTATTATATATATAAAACATATTATTATTGAATAGTATTCAAAATATTATGTCTTTATTTATTTCACTACATATATATATTATAATCATATATATTATGCATATAAATAAGATTTATTATAATATATAAATATTTTATTATAAATATATAAAGTAAATTTTCTGTAAAAGTCTATACAGACATTATAATATAAAATTATGATCAATTAATTGATATAGCTCATGTAGAGTAATATATCAGCTCTTACATATATCACACGTATTTAATCTAATACACATACATATATTATATTTCATTTTATTTATATATTCATCATTCCTTATATACTCAGTTGATCCACATGAATCACGTGTTTTACTTATGGACTGTTAGCTTTTACATGATATATTAAATATGCCTTATAGAGATTCGACAAATATGCGTAATAGGCAAACGAAAGCCAAAACAACTTAACAAAACGTAATATCTCTTGTTATTTCTGGGCTCCAGTTCAGAGCTACGTGCGGCCAATTTATATAGCTAATCATACAGAAAGTCTTACATAAGGTTTCATACAGTAAACCTAAGGCGATTTCTTAGCGAATATCAAATATTTTTCTTGTTATTTTATTTATATTCTTTTCTTTCTTTTTATTTATATTTATATGATTTTCTTATCTCAGCGTTATCAACAGCAGTTGAATTCTATTCTTAGAAATCCTATGTCGACTGCCTTTATAACCAATTTTTTTGGCAGCCACTGTACAGTGCCGTCTCTGCTGTTGCGCACCGTCTCCTTCCATTTTGTTTGTTAATTTCTTGTATTATAGTTGCTTTCTTTTGCTGCAGTGCTCCCCTTGTTTTGCCTTTCTGTTTTGTTTTGCTTTGTTTTGCTTTGTTTTGGCTTGTCAGAACTTAATTAAATGTTGTCACAGCGCATACTTTGTAGTTTTCGCCATGGGGGCGGTAGTGGGGCCAGTGTTGGGTCATTCAAAAGGCCAAGAGCGCGCACTTGGAGAGGAGCTGGAGCTGGAGTTGGCGTTGGAGTTGTGTGAGCATCGCCGGTCTGTGTGTGACGGCGATTCGAAGTGTAAATGAAATAATAGCTGCTAAAAACCAATTTGGCGTAAATTACAAAAGCTTTACGTTTCTATAAATAGAACGCTTTAGGCTAACCTTTTGGCTAACAATGTTTCAATC
This sequence comes from Drosophila navojoa, assembly GCF_054131105.1. Classification (NCBI taxonomy): domain Eukaryota; kingdom Metazoa; phylum Arthropoda; class Insecta; order Diptera; family Drosophilidae; genus Drosophila; species Drosophila navojoa. The sequence goes on from NC_142892.1 coordinate 16,738,838, forward strand.
ATTAATTCGTTTCTCTTTCTCTCTCTTTCTCTCTCTTTGTGCAGGTCTGTGGAGCTGATTGCATTGCTGGCCATATCGTGCACCTTCTTTCTGTTCATGCACACAAACAAATTGAACAGCCGTCTGAAGGAGATGGAGGTGAAGCTGCAGCCATCCGAATTCTCGGCCCTGGGACTAACTGGCAATCACATAAGCGGCCATGATGCGGGCAGTAAGTAGCCAAGATACGAATCTAAATGCAAAACGCATCGGGGCTGTTGTCAGAGACAAGGCCGGACGGCCAAAAGGCTTCAACTGTGTCAAAGTTTTCGCTCGATTGTGCATGCGTAGATACAGTTACAGCTGCAGTCTATCAGATGCAGCTAACGGATGTGAGCCCTTCCAGCACAGGAAGCTCAAAGCGAACGCAAACGCAAACGCAAATGCAGCGCTGCGGCTACGCCCAATTGATTTTTAATGACCACACTGACCCGGGCCATAAACAAAGCGGCAAAATGCCTCTTTGTTAACACTTTCTGTGCAGCAATGTATTTCGCTGGCCAGCCATAAATTAGTTGAATGTTTTAAGCCAAATTAGAGCGCAACTCTTAATACATGCATAAATTATGACAAAAACCCAAATACAAACACACAGACAGATGAGCTCAATTAAAATGAGCATAATAAATATGTCGGAGCTATGTGTATTGGAGCCCAATTTATAATAATCCTCATATATGTACATCTATTTTTCATATTCCACTATATTTATGAATTATTTAGCTTATGCCAGCGCACAGTTTTTCCCTAAAGGGGTCTAGTTCATGGCATTCCAAACGGCAGTTTAACCTTTTGACATGCGTTAAGCATGCGAACATGTTTATTTTATTCTCAAACCAAATAACATAAACGAATGCATATATGTATATACATATATAGGGATAAATGATGCAGCTTTTTAAAGAATTTATAAATATATACATGCATACATATTTATATTTATTAATTCAATTAGTAAATATTCATAAGCTTTTAGTTTTTAAGCTGCGGAAATTGTGAATTATGCTAGGCCATAGAATATGCAGCTAAATAGATATTAAATATGCTTAAAGCCAGATGAATAAATTAAATCGTTTCATATTATTTGAATATATAAAATAATTTGCTTTCAATTGAAAATTTTATTTCTATTATTGGGCAGAAATTTGTATGGAAGTGCTTAAATTTGACTGCAAATAAATAATAAATAATTAGATGACAGTAAATGCTATTGTTTGGCATTATTATTACAAATTAATATATTATATGTTTATATAAATAATAATTCAATTATTCATAAGTAAATATACATATATATTGCTTTAAATACTATTTAATAAATAGCATAATGTAGTATATTTGCTTCAGCCTGAGTGATGTTGAAAGGGCATTGGATTAAGCTAGAGATTGATCTCTGCTGCAGTCCAACATTTTCTGTTTTACTCTTCATATTGAATTTAAGCACTTCTTTTATAGTTCATGTCTTTTAATAACGGCATAAAGCCAATTTAATAGTTAAGGTACCCTTATACATGCGCTATAGAGTCAACAACAAAAGCTGCAATAAAACTATAATAGAAGAAAAAAAAGTTCATGTCTCTTATCAAGGCTCATTTCCCATATTCCAGATTCCATATTCAATATTCTATAATCCATATTCCATATTCTATATTCCATATTTCTTTTTTCATATTCCATATTTCATATTCCATATTCCATATTCCATATTCTATATTCCATATTCCATATTCCATATTCCATATTCCATATTCCATATTCCATATTCCATATTCCATATTCCATATTCCATATCCCATATCCCATATTCTATATTCCATATTAGTGTAGAAAATTTTTCAATTTATTTTATTTATAAATAATGTTTTTAATATTACAGCAGTCTCTCAAGTTAGCAAAAAATAATTACCGCTTGATATTCTCTAAAAAACTTTCCATTTCATTATTAATTATCTAATAGCTATAATAATAATAAGGGAAATAAAATAATATTGATTACAACTCAACTGTATAACTAATATGATTCAATTTGCCGACTATGCTCAGCCCTCTTTGCAACGAGAGCTCCTCAATTGATCGCCGCGGTCGTTCCATTTGACATTGCTCCATAATTTATTCTAAGGCAATGTCAAATCGCTCAAAATTTTCAAGAGCTCAGACCAATGTGCGAGCTATTTTAGATCTCGCTTATTTAAGCGAGTCATGCAAATAAAGCTATAAAGCACTGTAAGAAAAGTTGACGCAGTTATTTGAGTATTATGTTGCTCCATAATAATAAAAATAATAATTCATAAAATTTTCCAAATGAAACAAAATACTATATAAATTATCGACTATTTTTAAATTTCTTTTTCAATTGTTGCATTTGGTCAGCCCATATCAGAAACATACAGCTAGATCAGATTTCACAGGCCAATTGAAACTACACAAAGTAATTTGAGTGCCACTTGACACTGTTCTTTGCACTCGCTGCCCGAAAGTGTTAGCTTGAGGCGTCACGAACGCCACTTGAGCAACGCGGCCCAGTTGAGCCGGGCAGCATGTCGCTGTTTGTATACCTTAAAGAGTTGTGTTCAAGCACAGCGAGTTGCTGGTGCCATAGCACAATCGGGCCTATCATTAGAATCTTGGCAGTGCAGGCCCATACTTATGTCCAATCAGCTCACTAACTAATAACTCTATTATTACTGCGAGCTGCTCTTGCTGCTGCTGCTGCTGCTGCTGCGACTGCAGCTGCAGCGGAATACGTTCATTTGAAATCAAATCAAACTTTCCGCATGCAAGACCCTAATTCCAATGCCGGAAGCGCGAGTTCGTCTAGGCCTGCAATTCCACTTGCAAATTAGTCAGAGCTGCTTACGGCGGCAGCTGCCACTGGCGAAATCCGAGAGTCGAGACTCGAGAGTCGAGACGTTAGTATGCCGAAAACCTAGCGGACAAATTCATACGTGGATAGATCCGCACGCCGGCAGGAGGGGGGATTGATGGCGGGGATAATGCGACACGGCTGCTTCACGCCAAAGTGCGCTGATGGCTAGCCATAAAAGCCAAGTGAATCAAGCACAGTGGAGTGGGAGATGAGAGAAGTAAAGAAAATATACACAAATGATTATTTATTAATTTAAAAATAATAATTTGAATTTTTCATGTTTAGAAAAAGTTGAATTAACAATTGTTCATTTTTTATTTTTCAAATAATTCAGAAATAAATAGTATTTTAATTAGTTATATATTATTTAAAATTAAGAAATTTATCATTTCAGTTATTCATTTATTTGATTTTTTATTTATTATGTATTTTTACGTTGATTAATAATATATTTTAAAATAATTATAATAATAAAATCATTAACCTAAAACTAATAAATTTCTCTATTCGTTTGTAAATTTATTATTTTTATACATATATATATAATTCTCTTCTTTTTTTATGTTGTTAGTTATTAATTAACTATATTTAATCAGTAATACATTTACTTTATTTTTTATTTATTAATTTTTTTTATATATAAATTTTTTTTTGCATTTATTAATTGTTTTTTTGTCTTTTTATGTAATTTGGTTTCATTATTTATTATTTATTTATGTATTGTTATTAATTTTTTAATTTTAATTTGTATTTTTTAACTTATTTTATTACATAATTTCTTAAGTATTTATTGATTATTATTCAATTATTATAAAATTATTTTTTAATTATTATTATTTAAATTATTTTATCGTAAATATATGCCAAATTTTGTGGCAAGTATGCACCACGCTTGCACCACTGTGCCGCAGACATGTGATCACAATGATGATAGTTCCGACTCTGACGTCGCTTTGTCTGCAGATGCGCTCCACTACGAAGATATTCAGCCGGTTGTGGGTTGTGGGTTGTCGTTGCGCAGCTGCTGTGGAGTCCACGGTTATGCTTGTGACTCTAGCAGTTATTGTTATTGTGGTTGTTGTTGTTGTTGTCTGCGACTGCGCACGCGTCAATTGTGAGCTCAGACGACAGTTACAAATTGTCTATTTTGGGCTCAAAGCCAATGAGAAATGGCTAATGGCCAAAACAAGAGAGAAAAACCTTCGCTTAACGTGGATAAGATATTTTTTGTTGTCTCCAACAATTGCTGCCATTTAGCCTAAGCCAAGCATTCGTTTATTCATTCATAAATATTTCATATAATTGACTCGCACGACTTTGAAAAACAAATGCGAGTGCACTCGAAATACTCACACAAGTCAAGCCGATGACACCTTCAGGTGTTTAGCTGTTGTTGTTTTCTTTTTGTTTTTTGTTTTTAATCTTTTTTTATACATATATGTATACACTTTTATGGCAGTCGCATTGAACTTGACTTGGGCTAATTAACAAACAAGGTAAAACGTTATGTGGTGTGTGTGTGTGTGTGTATGTCTTATCTTGTTGACTTCTGGCTTATTTTCGCTCTGATGAGCATGTTAACACAGTTAGCAGGTAGCTGGCACTTCGTTCTTGAGGCTGAAAAGTGCCGCTAAAGTGTGAGATTTGATTGAGGAGATTACTGCCGTTGATATATAACCATATATTTTATATGGCTGATAACAGTTCTTTGTAGTCAAAATCTAGATAATATAGTGTGATTAAGCGAGAGTGTTAATATAAACAATTGCTGATTAAGCTATTTATTGGATTTAAGCAGAAAAATATTGAATGGAGACTTATTTCGTCTTGAAATACATATATGTATATATTTTTTAAAATTAAGGTTTATATTTTATATAAATCTTAACTGGTCCAAACATAATATTATAACAAAATATTATTATTATTATTGTTTATTTATTTTTTTTTTTTTAATTTATTTTGTTATTCGTTTCCTTATATTTCACTTCTTCAAGTGCTTTTAAACACTTCCCATTGCAAACATATTTTATACAATTTTAATAGGTAAATATTATAAGTGAATTAACCATAGCAATACCAAATAAAATTGCATGCAAAAACCAATGCGGTTTGGCCTAAGCCGCCAGAAACTTTATTTCCAATTGGAGCACACGATAGACACCTAACCAGCTAGTTGGCCTTTGGGCTATGCCTAGCCAGACTATAGTTAAAAGCTGTTGAAACTGCATAAAAAAATAGCGCAAATAATAGCTGCAAACAAGGGGCGAAGCCAAGTAGCTGCTACTACAAAAGTTAGGCTGAAATGAAAGCAAAAAGACTTGAGTCTTATGGAAATAAAATTTAGTGTTATTTAATATAATATATATATATTTATATTTGATAAAACTTAAGCTGAAAAATAGGAAAAATAGAATTTAAAATATATACAAAAATAGATGAATTTTAAGCCAATTGAATTTTGTATAAATATTTACCTTTAATATATTATTTATTTTTATATATTATTTACTTTTTATATTAAACATTTTTTATTTATAGTTGGCAAAATAGAGACAAAAAAACTAGCAATAAATTTCATAAGAACTTTGTAGCAATACAACGGCAAATAAATTTTAATTATCATACAAATAAGTTTTATTTCATTTAAATTTTTAATAAATATTTAGCTCGAGTGTATGAGAAATTTGAGCAATTTTTAAAGTTTTTTAATATATATATATATTTTTTAAAATATTTGCTGTGCTTTATATCCCTTAAAATTCTACCTATATATAGTCAAAGAAATTAAAGAGTTAAAATCTAAATATAAATTAGACAAACTTAAAAACACTTCAACTGCAATTGACTTTAATTATTTCGTCATTTGTGATTTTACGTTGCCAATCTATATATGGTATATATATTGTGTCTAGCTATTGAGTGGGTAAATAATCTCATTACATGTCTCTTTCTATGCCTTCTCGCTGCTGACACTTGTAATGTGGTTCACCTTCAATGAATGCACAAATGGCCAATAGCCGGAGCTAGCTGCAATAGCAGCCAGAATAGAAGAAGAAGTAAGAAAACAAAAACTGGATTCGAGCAATTGTCGAGTAACTGAGAGGGTGTAGCTAATGCAAACTACAAGCTGCAAACTGCAAGCTGCATACGGCTCTGTGCACATGCACATGCACATGCATGTAACCCAATTTCAAGACCGCACAAAAAGTGCCAGAAAAATAAAACAAGAAGTAAAACCAGGCGCGAAGCAAAAAGGCTTCACTGTGGCCTGGGCAGACCACAAAATGTATTTCACTCTGGTTCAGTGACTTGGCTTGGCCTGGCTGCAAAACACGTTATATACCGCTTGGGGACTTTCATTGAGATCACTCAGTGAAACTGACCAGACCAAAAACCAATGACCAAAACCAGACCACATCCAAACGCACATATCGAATCTGGTTTATGGGCATTGTTGGACATTTGTTCGGCTCGAAGGGGAGGCCAGCTTCCTTGTTCAACGGCCAAATTATGAAATGCTGTGCGCGCCAAACGAAAGTGGTGCGGGCTACCCACACCACTGAAAGCCACTTACCGCAGGCAGAAGAAAAACTATATAAATAATCAAGACGTTTTCCGCCTGTCCAAATGCTGAATTGCCGTCGTTTAGCGAGCGATTGCAAGCGCTCAACACACAAAGAGTGTCTCTGTCTGTATCTCTGCCTCTGTGTCTGCCTCTCTACGCCCCTCGTCCGACGCCTGACATATGCGTGGCCATTTAAATTTTAATTGCCCTTGCAACACGCGGCGTAATTCGCAGTGGACACATTGAAAGAGACATTCATTCAGCATTCAGTGTGCCATGGCTAATAAGGCTTTTCACTGGACGGGATCTGATATGCCCCGATAGGGTAGATCATCCTGCCGACTGCAGTTCGCTGTGAAAGTGAAAGGAATCTTCATGAGTTTGCATATTTAACTGCACTCACTTGCATTCGCTTAATATTTCTGGCCGTCTCTCCACTTGCCAATCGAGTGCTCTTCCCCTATCGCAAATATTGCATAAACACTTTTGAGGAGCAAAAAAGAAGAAGAAGAAGAAAAGTAAAAGTAGTGGCAGACATCCCGCAAGGGGCGGTGCTCGGCTCTGCCCTCGGTGAGCGTTTGAGGTCAATGCAGAAATATGAGCTAATAATTGTAATAAATTGACAGTGAGTGCGGAAAGTTAATTGATGTGGGCTGAGGAAATTGAAAGGTCTGCGGTTTGATCAATAGCAATTGCTGATAGTTATATACATACATATATGTATGTATATGTAGTTTAAATTAGCTTAACAAAATTGGAGCAGTCTTTACCTTTATGTTGATTGAAATAAATAAAGCAAATAATTTATGATATATTATTAAATACTATGTATGTAGATATAATAAATATAAAATAAGCCAAAAATTAAGAGAATTTCAATATGTAGATATTCAGATCTTTTTTTTATATTCTATGGATTGCATATATTTATTTTTAATTTTTTACAATTTATATGGGCGTGTTCTGCTGCTTATTAAATTTTTTTTAATCGATTTCTCTAAGTTTTTTTTTAAACATATATATTTTTTTATAATACTTGCTGAGCTGATGCATAGCCAAATTTTATTTTATTTCATTTTAAGAAATATAAAGACAAATATTTTTTTCTTATTTTATTTTATGAAAAAAAAAAGAAAAATATTTGTATGATTATAGTTAAACTAATATAGAAAACATTGGATATTAAAAATAATTATAAAGTAACTAGCGGCAGATCAAAGGTAGAGATCTGATTTCGATTTTCCTTATAAAAGTGATCTTATTACAAAATGCAAGAAAAGCTTGATGAGAGTGGCATTGCTGTGTCTCTCTCTCATTCTCCCTCTCTCTCTCAGTCTCCCTTTCTCCATCTCTCTTTCCCTCTCTCTCGCAGCACTTTAAACGCCTTCAAAATATGCTCCTATAATTCATTCTTCTTTCCCTTGCAGAACACGATGATATCAATACGCTCCATGGCACCTATCAATATCTGAAGAGCACTGGCCAGGTAAGCGAACAATTCTTTCTATATAGCCATACATATATATATATATATGTTTACCGATTCGCATTTGCCATACATTTGTCGTCAACATTTATGCATTTTGGTTGGCCATAAAAAAATAGAAAATCGAAATCGACTTCAACGCAACCATCCAAAACATTCTAAAAAGGTAGCTCTGCTCTGGCTCCTTGGTGTTTGATATTTATGACAATGTGCGTACTTTTGCCTGCTGTTTGCCTCTCACTCTCGCGCGCTCTCTTGCCCTCTCGCTCATCGTATGGGTTGTTCATCGTATGCCATAGCAATCGCTCTCGCTCTCGCTCCCACGCTCTCTCTGTACCTCTCTCTCTGTCTTTGTCATACACGCATACACATACCACATATACACATGCACCCACACATACATATACACATATACATGTACACTATATACAATAAATTAGAACTTTAGTTAGTCCTTAGCGCTCGCTCTGCTGCTCAGGCTGTGACTCTTACTCTGGTCTATCTATCTCTCTCTCCCTGTCTCTCTCCTCCTTACACTAACACAACAACAACACTTTGACTCAGTCTTGGAATTTTTGCTAGCGCAGGTATTTTAGTTGTTTTTTTTTTTTGCAATTAAATTTTGATTGAGTTAGTGCCAGATGCGCCAGTTGCATCATCGTAGAAGTGATAGAAATTCGATTAATAATTATGAAACGTAAACGCGTAAAAGGTAAGTCCCCAACTAGGATTTTCATTTAGCCAAGTGTCAGTTGCGCAAAATGCGTCGCTGACGCCGATGGGTTTATAGGCAAATAAAATGATAAAAAAATAAATAAAAATGAAAAAGTGTGCCCCGAGTCTGATGCATAATACTGGTTACCTATTGCCCCACAGCCCAATTGTGCCTGTTGCTTCAACTGAAATCCGCTTATAGCCTCCATCTCTGTCTATATGCATATGTATGTGTGTTCCATTTGCTTATGTACTACCATGTTGTGCTACCCACTCGTCTTTCCTGTGTCCCGTATTCGTGTGTGTGCTTGTGTGTGTGTGTGACAACACTTGGACAACTGCATCGGCACTTTTCGCATACCGGCAGCTACAACACCTGACCAGCACAGCCCAGGTGAACAACACGCGGCGAGCTCAACTGGATACACTATTCTTCAATCGAGTGCCAAAGGCGGGCAGCGAGAAGCTGATGGCGCTGCTGAAGCTGTTGGCCAAGCGCAACAAATTCCAGGCGCGTCGCGATCACGAACAGCTATACGAAACGATACTCATGGATACCGGCTTTGCACGCCATCTATTGGAGGCCGAGATACTCAATTGCAGCACAGCCAATTCGTATACCAAGCACATGGCCTTTCTCAACTTTACCGAGTTCGGCCAGCCCTGGCCCATCTATGTAAATCTTGTGCGGGATCCACTCGAACGGCTGATCAGCTGGTTCTACTACGCGCGCGCATCCTGGTATCTGGCCGATCGTGTCAAGACCTTTGGCAGCAAGTTCAAAATGCCCTCTGTGCAGTGGCTCAAAAAGGATTTCAATCGCTGCCTTCTCACACACGATCCGGAGTGTGTGTACGAGCAGCTGGATATGAATCACCTGGGCGATCACAGAAGACAAACCCTGTTCTTCTGCGGCCAACAGAGGGCGCTCTGCATGTGAGTACATGAGCGAATATTGGCAGGAGGCATGCTCGATCAGTTATGGGTGACAAGAGTCGGCTTGATGCAAGGAATGTGAAATTGCTCTTAAAGAAAATTCTCTGAATACTCTTTGATCTTGATGTATAAGCTTTGGATAATGAAAATTTTCGATTATCAATATTATCACTATTTAAGAATTTTATTTATATTTGATTTAATTGAGAAAATAATATGTGTTACTTCATAAATCATTAATCTTGCTGAATAAGCTTTGAATGATACAAAATGTATATTATTATTATTATTAGTTGAGAAAATAATATATAATACATACATATTATAATATAATTTTTTTATGTATTTATATTATTTTATGTATTTTTTGTGAAGTCAAAATCAATATTATAGTAAAGCACTCTAAAAAAAAAAAGCAAAATATAAATAAAATTTACATTCTTGTCAAAAGTTAGATTGAAAAAAAAAAGTGATACGATTATAACTAAAATACAACATTTGCTTGGTTCAATTAATGAAACTCTAAATTATTACGTAGCCAAAAATCCACTTATTATTGATCCATTTAAATCTATTTATTTTGGAGCCCATTTTCTTATTGCATATTCGACTGAATAAATAAGAAGTAGATAATAGATTACACACATGTCATATGAATATAAGAAATATAAAAATATTTGCTCAATCCGGTCAAGAGAATCCTTAGTAAAGTCCATTCCTTAAACATCATACGACTTCGAGTCACTGCCAACTCGTCGAGCAACTCTCGCAGCGCAGCCGTGTTCACCACAAGCCCCCCGTTCGCAGGCCCTTCAACTCCCGGTCGGCCATGCAGCAGGCCAAGCGGAATGTGGAGCAGCACTACGCCGTGGTGGGCACCTGGGAGGATACGAATACAACGCTCCGTGTGCTGGAGGCATATATACCTAGATATTTCGCCGGCGCCACAGACCTCTACTATGCCATGCAGAGCAATATGGAGAATGTGAATCGGAATGCCTTCAGGCCCGCCCTCAGCGAGCAGGCGCGCGCCCTGCTCAGTCGCAATCTGACGCAGGAAATCGAGTTCTATCAGTTTGTCAGGCAGCGTCTGAATAAGCAGTTTATAGCAGTGCAGCAAATGGCGCAGAGTTCGAACAATTAGCGCATAAGATTTCAAGAATAAAGTCTACTTTAACTTTCGGCCAGCCTGGGCCCTTTCAAAACTCTCAAAACTCTTCTAACTGTGTAGTGTGTTGCTTGAATCAGGAACTGGGCATGGGATCTACATACAGCTTAGATCTTTAACAAAAAACCAAACCAAACCTACTCCAGCTACATGGCCGCAACGGCCACTCGCGCAGAAGTGGCGAGCAGATGTACGATGAATTGGACCATCATGGCATAGCGCATACATCGCATAATCATCTGCACAAGGCCGGGCACGACAGGCAGCTGGCGATGCCAAGGAATGACGAAGAAGATGATCTTTACGATGATGACGCCAACGATGATGATGATGATGATAATGATGAGGCTGGTTTCAATTCGGCAGCAGATGCGCTGAACAACACCAAAAAGGCGGAGGCGGACTTTGTCTTCTTCAATCGCGTGCCCAAGGTGGGCAGCCAGTCGCTAATGGAGCTGATGCGTCGCCTGGGCAAGATCAACGGCTTCGTGCACGCCCGCAACAAGGGCAGCGTCAAGGAGACCATTATGCTGCCCAAGGAGGAACAGAAGACTCTGATCGGCCATCTGCTGACACGGCCCATGCCGCACGTCTACAGCCAGCACATAGCCTACATCAATTTCACCCGATTCCAGATGCCACGCCCCATCTACATAAATCTGGTGCGAGATCCCATCGAGCGCATCATCAGCTGGCATTACTATGTCCGGGCGCGCTGGTACTACAATGACATGAAGGCCAAGCTGGGCGACAAAGCGATCAAAATGCCATCGGACGAGTTCCTCAACCTGGACCTGGACACCTGTGTGCGCAATCGCGATCCGCACTGCACCTTCGAGCAGATGCAGGTGAAGAATCCGGCGGGCGATCATCGCCGACAGACGCTGTTCTTCTGCGGCATGAACAGGAAGCTGTGCATGTAAGTAGTCAGGGCAGGGCTCGGAGCAACAGCTCTCACTGAATCTCTCCCCATTCCCGAGTCAGGCCCTTCAATTCGCCCGTGGCCATGCAGAAGGCCAAGCACACCGTGGAGTCGGAATACGCCGTGGTGGGCACCTGGGAGGACACAAACATCACGCTGACCGTGCTGGAGCACTATATACCGCGTTATTTTCGCCACGCCAAGGTGGCCTACTATCGTAAGCTCCATTTGAGTTATATTTTGAGTGCTGAGATTGGATTCCTAAAGTTTGCGTCGCTTTTGCAGTGGGTGAGGAGCACTTGTCCCGCATCAATCGCAACAATGTCACGCGCATCGTGAGCGACGAGACGCGTCAGATCCTACGCAAGAATCTGACCAACGAAATCGAGTTCTATGAGTTCTGCAAACAGCGTCTCTATCTGCAGTACGCAGCGCTTGGCAACGGCAAACGCTTTGGCGATGATGACTATTTGCTGATGCCGGAGATGCGCGACGACGATGCTAAAGACGACGAGTATTAAACAGACGTGCATATATATATACATATTTGTAAATATGTATATACGCGTATAAACTAAGCTTCAATAAATTCGTAAATTAAATAATAGATTTGTTTACTCTCAGACTGTCACCAGCTCAGTCTGTTTATAAAGCCTTTTGTGGTCTTAACTATGTCTCTCTCTCTCTCTATCCCTCAGCCCAGTGAAGTATATCATCTAGTATATATTTCAGGGCTTATTAGTTCTTATTATATATCGTGTAGTGGGACCTGTTGTCCATAAGAGACCTGAGATTGTAAATGTTTATCATGTTTTACTTCTCTATAATTTATTATCGATAACTTGACTTGAATTTTTCAAGCAAAACTTCAATATCATTAAAGATATTGATATTAGATACTCGATTTTTTTTTTCATTTTTCATTACCTTTTCTTACTTTTTATAAAAATCAAAAATTGGATTTTGTTTTTGAAGCGTTGTTTGTCCGCCGTAAAATTTGTTTGTAAAATTTTGATAATATTCAAAAGTTAAAATACCAACATTCAAACAGGTTTACAAAAGTATATACATTTAAAAAAATACTAGAAATATTACAAAGTACATACAAAGTATTACATACATATAAATGCCAATATTATGATCGGAAAATGTTAATTTATAAATGTTTAAAACTCAGTAAACAGAGAGCGAATCAGCATGTGTGTGTGTGTGAATATATTCTTTATTGTGAAGGCTTTGAATACTTGACAAATCAGCTGCAAGAATAAATAACTCTTTTGTGAGCTAGCAGGAATAGAAGATAAGATATCATATTAAATCTAAATTATATTTATAGAAGATCTGACATTATAGCGTCGAGCTCAGATTAAAAGTAATATTGCTGTGATCTATGATTTCATATGAAATCTCTGCATATATGTGAGATCTGAGAATGGTTTTCCGAGCTCTGAGCGAATATCTCAACTCTGCTTAGATATAAAATTGTTGTAATGCAAATCAGAGATTTGCTTTTAATGCTCCAATCGAAACTCATCTAATACGACTTCAAAGCTCTTCTTGTAGAACACTGATCTCTGATCTCTTTCAAAAGTAGTTTTGATAGCTGCCAGATTAGTTCACTTGGGATCACAACTTCTTCAACTCTTCCACTAACTCGCTTCGCTTAGCCCGGCCCCTGCCACACGCTCGCATGATTCGCATGACTAGCAATTCTTTTGTCTTCCGTTCAAGCTGGGTACTCTGACAGCGGCTCAACTGAACAATACACCGAAAGCTGAACGCGACTTCATATTGTTCAATCGCCTCGAGAAGGTGGGCAGTCAGAGTATGACAAAGCTGTTGGGCCATTTGGGAGAACTGCACGGTTTTGTTACCTATCGCAACGAGATACCGCCCACCAAGAAGATTGTGTATGACTACGAAGAAGAGAGGGCCTTTGCCGAGGAACTGCTCGAGCTGGAGGAGCCATCGGCCTATGTAGAGCATACGAATTGGATTAATTTCACGGAGCACGATATGCCCAGACCCATTTACATAAATCTGGTGAGGCATCCCATTCAGAAGGTGATCAGTGCGTATTATTATCATCGCCATCCCATGATCTATGCCAATAGCCTGTTGCGCAATCCGAATAAGCCCACAGAGAAAAAGGAGTTCTTCGAGCGGTCCTTCAACGATTGCGTTCGCCAGCGCATCGCCCCCGAATGTGTGTTCGATCCACATTTGCTCTACAACGGCGATTGGCGGCGATTCACATTGCATTTGTGTGGCAATCAGAATGTTTGCACGTAGGTAATTGGCCACTTAGTGGAGGGCCTGTTGGTTTAATTGCTGCCATTCTCTAGGAATTTCAACTCGGAGATGGCCACCCAAATCGCCAAGTTGCATGTGGAAAAGGAATATGCCGTGGTGGGCACCTGGGAGGACACGAATATCACGTTGGCCGTGCTGGAGGCATATATACCTCGTTTCTTTGCCGATGCCACAAATCAGTATTACTGTAGGTCCCTTAGTTCTCTCTCGTTCTCTCCCTTCTTGACTTTTCCTAATGTCCATTTTACATGTTTTCTCTGTGTGTTTGTGTGTGTGTGTGTGTGTGTACAGCACATAAGGAGAAATTTATGATAAATTCCACGCCGCACGACAGTCATCTAGATGAGGATGTGGAGGCCTATCTGAAGCAACAGTTTGCCTACGAAATTGAGCTCTATCACTTTTGCAAGCAACGTCTCTATAAGCAGTATATAGCCATCAGGAAGCAAGCAGTCCAAGGGCAGGAGCAAAGCTCGGCTGAAAATAAACAGATGTAAAACTCAAGAGATTCCGAATTTATACTCATGAAACTCAAAATAATGAAGAAAAAAAATACTCATTTCTTAAAAAAATACAGAAAAAATAATGTATTTTACTTATTCTTTATTAATTTCCCATAATTCAGAAATGTTTTATAGTCATTTAAATCTGGTATTATAATACAATTATTATAATTAGAATTGAAGAAAATTTCAAACGAGTCTTTTCCATTTTCCGCTACTAATCTGAGGTTGGGTTTCGGCTAGCCGCTTGCTGCTTGCACTCACTGTACTGCGATTCGATTTTAAGGGCTCTCTCGAACGGTACTTGCAGATCCTGCAGCTGAATGCCAATGAACTGAATAATACCAAGAACGCAGAGATCGATGTGGTCTTCTATAATCGTGTGCCCAAAACGGGCAGCATCCAGCTGATTGAGCTGATGCGTGCGCTGGGCAAGGTGCACGACTATGATGTGGAGAAAGATCCACAGAATGGCGGCATTCGAGCGCTGCTCGACAGCGCCGAGGAGGCCGACTGGATAGATAATATCGTGAATCTCGAGGATGGCACCGTCTTTGCCAGCCACGTTAACTATCTGAATTTCACCAAGTACCAACAGCCGCGACCCATTTACATCAATATGGTGCGCGATCCGGTGGATCGTGTCATCAGTTGGTATTATTATATACGCGCCCCGTGGATCTTTGTGCCCGGCCGGCGGCGCAACAATCGCCAAATGCCCAATCCCCAGTGGGTGAACACCGAATTCGATCAGTGCGTGCTGAGCGGCGAGAAGGTCTGCACCTACATTGAGGGCTCGCTGCTGGAGCGTGTGGGCGACCATCGCCGGCAGACCCTCTTCTTCTGCGGCCACAATGAGTTCAAGTGCACGTGAGTGTGATGCAATGTCTTAGTTGAGGTTCTCTTTCCACTTCCACGTTCAATACCCCACCCTACCCCCCTACTGCAGACCCTTCAATTCGCGCCTGGCCCTGCAGCTGGCCAAGCAGAATGTGGAACGCGAATATGCGGTCGTGGGCACCTGGGAGCACACCAACGAAACCCTGGCCGTCCTGGAGGCCTATGTGCCGCGCTACTTTGCGGACGCCTCCAAAATGTACTACTGTAAGTACAGAGACGATTGCCGTCGCAAATATGGCCTGCCTAATGAGTACATGCTTTGCAGCGGGTCTTCACGCGACCAAGGCCAACGACAATCCGATGAAGCCTCACATTAGTGAGGACATCATAAATATGGTGCGACGCAATTTTACGCGTGAAATCGAGTTCTATCAATTCTGTCGCCAGCGACTGCACAAACAATATCTGGCACTAAAACTCAATGATCTGATGCGTGTGGATAATAGTTTAGCGGAGCTGAAAGCGGGCAACGATCTGGCCATCAGGGATTAGCTAGTGTGGCACTTAGTCTAGATATAGCATCGAATTTTTCCAATTTATTTTAATAAAACAAGATATTGAACAAGATATTTATTTCTTTATATAATTTAAATTATTTTAATAGGATTATTCATTGAACTTTAGTATTTCTTAAATGCTCTAAAGCTGAGAGGAATGAAATGTTTAAATCTATGTGGGAATATTTAGTTACCCTTGCTTAGGTCCTGGTCTTAAATTAAGTTGACTTCATACTATATATGGTCAAGCCTTTGCAAATAAAACTTGAAAGAATTTTCAGTTTTATTTCTATTGGATGTTATATTATTTTATTAGGACTTTTTTTATATGCAACGGAGCTCAAATATTTTTTAAACTAAAGAATTTCTTATAATTAATATTTTTATTATTATTAATTTTTTTCGTTTCATTATTTTGTATTTTATTTTATTTTTTATTTTTATTTATTTATTTATTTTTATATATTTCTTTTTATTTTTTATTTTTATTTTTTTATTTATCGATTTATTTTTATTTTTATTTATTTATTTATTTTTATATATTTCTTTTTAATTTTTTGATTTTTTTTTAATTATTTATATATTTTTATTTATTTATTTATTTTTTATTTATTTATTTTTTTTTTTTTTTTTTGTATCATTATTATTATTGTATGTGAAATTCTTGCTATTTCAATTTTGAAAAACAATTATTAAGAAATTATACTTTTTTTTATATTTAATGCCTTTAGTTTAATTCCTGGTCTCAGAGATAGTCGACTTCATTTGATTAAAGTTATACAAGTATTTCAATAATAAATCAAACAATTCGATTTTTTATTTAAATATTTAGTAACAAAATTAATTATTTTCATCAAACTTTTCATTAATGAAGCTGAGCTAAATACTTGATAGGCTATTTGGAAAGACATTGACTTAGGAATTCTAAATACTTTTCGCTTAAGTTCTGGTCTCAAAGTCCCTTCTCTTTTATGAACTAAGAAATCTATGCTGTACATTTATTTGCTATCGCTGAGCTGCTTCGCAAGTGTTATGGGATCTGTCTTCGCCATTAACTTGGTTTTTACTGCTGGACTATCAGAGTTAAAAGTTAATCGATCTGCAGCTGCAACGTCTCAGTGCCGACCGCCTGAACAATACAAAGAACGCTGAGGTCGAGGTGTTGTTCTTCAATCGTGCCGCCAAGGTGGGCAGTGAGGCAATGCTGGAGCTGTTCATAGCACTGGTGGACTTTAACGATGACCTGGAGCTGGAGCGCAGCGGCTTGCGTGAGCCCACCGTGAGGCAAATGAACAAACAGGCGCAACGCGAGGCAGCGGAGCTGGTGGCCGGACTGGACGAGGGCACCTTTTACATACGGCACATCAACTGGCTGGACTTTAGCGAGTTCGATTTGCCCCTGCCGATCTACATAAACATGGTGAGGGATCCGGTGGAGCGTGTCATCAGCTGGTTCTACTATGCGCGCAGCTCGTACAAGAATGCCATCGAGTATCGCAAGTCGCCGAATAAGAGAATCAAGCCCGAGTCCTGGTACAAGAAGAACTTCAACGAATGTGTGCGCAGCGGCGATCCCGAGTGCCAGTACGTGCCGCACACGGTCAAGGACTTCATACCGAACTTCAAGCGGCAATCCCTGTTCTACTGCGGCCATCACGACGATTGTCTGTAAGTAGCGGAAAGGGTTTCCCCACTCTGAGCGAATCGCCCTCAATCGTCCGTCCACTTTGCAGTCCCTTCAACTCGCCCACCGCCGTGCAAATGGCCAAGGAGCATGTGGAGCGGGATTACGCCGTAGTGGGCAGCTGGGAGGATACAAACATAACCCTGACCGTCTTGGAGCGCTATATACCACGATTCTTTCGCGGCGCGAAGCTGATGTATGAAAGTAGGTCGACGGCATTTCACTGCCCCAAAAGAAAATCAGACTCTAACGGTTTCTCCCCCTTCATACCTTTCCTTTCCCCTTACCCCAACAATTAGTGCACACTAACAAGATCACGAATCGGAATAAGAACAAGCGTAAGCCCTACATTGAGCCCGAGGTGAAGGAGATGATTAGACGTAATTTCACACACGAATACGAGTTTTATCATTTCTGCAAGCAGCGTTTGTACAAGCAGTATTTGGCCCTCAATCTGCATGAGTTGGAGAAGCATGGACTGTTGAATTAGTTGGTTCTAGTGGGCTGCAGCTGTGTAGTTCATGATTAAATCAAAGTCAGATATTATTAGTAGAATAAAAACAAAAAGAAACTACAAATTTTTATTACTTGAGCACAACCCATCTTGTTTCTAATCCTAAATGTTTCTAATGTGTGTGTGTGGGTGTGTCAGCTGCCTTTCCTCTAATCCTTATCCCTCTACCCCCACACCCCACTCCTGCCAGCTGCAAGATCTGACACCGTCACACCTTAACAACACGCCCAAAGCCGAAATGGATCGCATTTTCTTCCCACGCTGCGCCAAAGTGGGCAGCGAATCGCTGGTGGAATTCATGGACGATTTACAGGACGTCAATAACTTTGAAGTCGATCATGTGGGAATGATGAAAAATGGTCCCCGTATTCTCACGCCCAAGCAACAATCCAAACGTGCGCGGTACATTTTCAATCAAGCGCCAGGCACCGTTTACATCGAGCACACCGCGTGGATCGATTTCCATCAGTACAACCTGCCCAAGCCCATTTTTATAAACCTAGTGCGTGACCCAGTGGAGCGCATGATCAGCTGGTATTACTATGTGCGCAATTCCTACCTCAATGCCATATTCTATCACAAACATCCGACGGCCACCATCAAACCCGTCGCTTGGTACAAGAAGAACTTCAACGACTGCGTTCGCAACGGCGACGCCGAGTGCCAATACGTGCCGGGGACGGTGAAGGACTATGTGGGCAACTACAAGCGGCAGTCGCTGTTCTTCTGCGGTCACGATCGGGACTGTCTGTGAGTAGTCTTTTCGGGTAGCTCTTCGGGGAGTTCTCAGGGTAATCCTTCGGAGTAGGCCCTCGGGATAATCCTTCAGGAAATACTTCGGGATAATCCTTCAGGAAATCCGCGAGGGTAGCTATCTGGGTAGCCATCAGAGGTAGCCCTACGGGGTAGTCCTCGGGGCTAGCCCTCTGGGGAAGCCCACTGAGGTATTCTCTGGGATAGCCCTCTTAGTAATCCTTCGAGGGTAGCCCTACGAGCAAGCCCTCTCAAGCCATTAACATGAGGAATCAACCAAGAAAGAGATTTGTATAAAGGAATACTTTATCAACATCTCAGATCTATCTCACTTGTGATCCCAATTGTTATTGGTTTAAGCCATTACAACATTTCTCTAAGACACATGCTTAATGCTTGCAGACCCTTCGACTCGCCGCTGGCCATACAAATAGCCAAACGCAGGGTTGAGGAGGAATATGCGGTTGTGGGCACCTGGGAGGAGACAAACATAACCCTAACCGTGCTGGAGCACTATATACCCCGATACTTTGCGCGTGCCACAAAGCTATATCCATGTAAGAGATTCCACACAAGTAAAGCCAAACGAGCTGCAGTCAAACATTTTACTTTTTGCAGTGTATCAGAAATCGCTACAGAATCGCAATCGCAATAATCGAAAGCCCAAAGTCGATGCAGACGTTAAGGCTATGATCAGGCGTAATTTTACCCACGAATATGATTTCTACTATTTCTGCAAGCAGCGTCTCTTCAAACAGTACATAGCTTTAAAGCGAGCTGAGCTAGAGCGGCTCAATTTTGATTAGATCCGAAGCAGTAATCTAATAGCTCGCAATTACAGCATTTATCTCAGCAAATCCAAAGTTATCTATAAAAACACATATTTTGATCTATAAATAAACGACTTTTGTTTGTGATTACAAAATTTTTATAAATTAAGTTTTCTATACCCTGAATCTATTGAAATGGTTTTTTTAATATATTTACATAATATTTCTTTAAACATATATATGGTATATATTATCTCTGCCTATGCAGAATAGAAGTTGAGAATATACGTAATTTTAGCTCTTCGCAGGGTTCAGGGTATCTCTTAATCGAGCAGTTTCGCCTAGTTCTAGAAATTCAGAATAGAGCTGCAGTTTCATAGTTTCTTTGCACATACTATTTGTGACTCACCCTATTCGTAATCGCAATTATCTGTGTTGTGTTGGGCCTACAATTATCGAAAGCAATATCTAGCAATCGAATGTTCTCTTAGCTAGTCAATGTTACGACGCTCCGGCTGAACAATACACGACTTGCTCGACGTCGAGTCGTCTTCTTCAATCGTCCGACTCGGGTGGGCACAGAGCTAATGCTTCCGCTGCTGACTCTGCTCTCCAAGCATAACGATGTGAATCTTGTGCTCAAGGGACCTGTGCGAAAGAGAACTCGCATGCGCACGGCCAAGCAGGAGAGGATCGAGACGCGTTTCGTCAGTCGACTGGAGAAAGATTCGCTCTATGTGGCGCATGGAAATTGGATCGACTTTGCGGAATATAATCGACGCAAGCCCATTTATATATCTCTAGTGCGGGATCCCGTGGAGCGCATGATCGATAATTATTATCAGCAGCGCACGCTGAAGAAGAAGATCATAAGTCGCAACGTCTATGCGGCCTATCCGCAGCACCCGGATGCCTGGTACAGGCAGAGCTTCAATGAGTGCGTGCGCCGTGCCAGTCCCGAGTGTCAATACATCGAATATTCGATGAGAGATGAGGTGGAGGACTTCAAGAGGCAATCCCTGTTCTTTTGCGGCAATGACATCGATTGCTTGTGAGTACAGCTTGAGATCGCACCAAGCAAGAATTCAGTAAAACTTACTCAACTGCAGACCCTTTAACACGCGCTACGGAGTGCAAAAGGCCAAACGCAATGTGGAGAAGGAATACTCCGTGGTGGGCACATGGGAACAGCCAAACATTACGCTCACCGTATTGGAGAAGTACGTGCCACGTTATTTCAATCACGCGCGGACGCTGTTCAACTGTAGGTTACCCATATAGCATACCCAGTACCCAAAGCCTATTCCCATCCTGTCTTTGTCTCTTTCTATCTCCCTCTCTCCCTTTTCGCAGTGCACAAGCAAAGCTACAGCAAGCGCTTCCGTCGCTACGCCGTGGATGCCGATGTTTGGGCCATGGTAAGGCGTAATTTTAGCCGGGAATACGATTTCTATAATTTCTGCAAACAGCATCTATATAAACAGTATTTGGCACTGAACCTGGAGAAGAACTTGAATTGAAGGAGATACCCAAAAACAATTTTCAATGTATACCAAAAATAAAATTTAAAATAAATACATATATGAGAAAATGGAATTTTATTTTTGAAAAGAAGCTAAGAATAATATTATATAAATTAATAAATATATAAAACAATAAAGTTTTTACATTAACTTTAATAAGTAAAAACTTATGTTTAAAATAAATTTTAAATAATAAATAAAAAATAATATTTATATATTAATCAATAAAAAATAATATATAATTATAAATAAAAAATAATAATATTACCCATTAATATTAATATTATTGTATCTTAATTGCAACATTGAAGCTTCTTTGAATATTTAACGGGCTTGTCTCTGCAAAGCTTTGCATCTTTACGTTGCAAAAGCTTTACCCCTTAAAGCTTTTAACTCAAAGTTACGATTTTTATAGGCTGTGAATTTATTTAGATACGAATCAAATATCAAACACCAAGGAACATGAGGTAACTATGTTTGAAACTAATGAAAAATGGCAAAAGTAAATTGAAAAAAAATCACTCTCTCCCCCTCCACACACATCTCTTCCATATTCTAACACTCTCCGTTTCTCTTCTTACATCAGATGGCGACGCTGAACGTGCGCGATCTGAACAACACGCGCAAGGCTCAAATGGAGCTGGTCTTCTTCAATCGTGTGCCCAAAGTGGGCAGCCAGACATTTATGGAGCTGCTGCGCCGGCTGTCGGAGCGCAACAACTTTCAGTTTCATCGCGATGCCGTCCAGAAGGTGGAGACCATACGCCTGGCCGAGGACCAGCAGCAGGAAATGGCCGAGGTGATCAGCGAGCTGCCCGAGCCGTCCGTCTTCATCAAGCACGTCTGCTTCACCAACTTTACCAAGTTCAATCTGCCCACGCCCATTTATCTGAATGTGGTGCGCGATCCGGTGGAGCGTGTGATAAGCTGGTTCTACTATGTGCGCGCCCCCTGGTATTTCGTGGAGCGCAAGGCCGCCTTTCCCGACCTGCCCCTGCCGCATCCCGCCTGGCTGAAGAAGGACTTCGAGACCTGCGTGCTCAGCGGCGATCAGGAGTGCACCTACACCCAGGGTGTGACGGTGGAGGGCATTGGGGATCATCGACGCCAGAGTTTGTTCTTCTGCGGCCACGACTACGAGTGCACGTGAGTGGAGCCGATTGAAAAATATATATAAATAATCTAAGCTGGTATTCCCCTCCTCCATAGACCTTTCAATACGGTGGGCGCTTTGGAGCGCGCCAAGTTTGCCGTGGAGCAGCAATATGCCGTGGTTGGCGTCCTGGAGGACTTCAATACAACGCTCTCTGTGCTGGAGAAATATGTGCCACGCTTCTTTGAGGGTGTGCGTGATATCTATGCGAGTAAGTAAAGCCATTTTGAGCCTTTTTCCATTTCTCCATTTTCTGATTTGATAACTCTTCAACAATTCTCTTCTCTAATTCTCAGCTAGCGCCGAGTATCTGACCAAGATCAACAAAAACAACTTCAAGCCGCCCGTGAGCGAGCACGTCAAGGATATTGTACGCCGTAATTTCACCAACGAAATCGAGTTCTATCAATTCTGTCGCCAGCGACTGCACAAACAATATCTGGCCGCCCATTTGCCCCAGCGCATTGTGACGGCCCATTCAGAAGCATTGGAGCGCAATTGAGGACTGGACTCTCGCTTCCTCTCTCTCTCTCACACTCTACACATTTGTAAAAATTATATAGACTCGATGCTGTAGTCAAGTGCGCTACCCCTACCACACGAGCCCATTCATGCTGTAGCCAATAATCATTAATTGTTTATCATTTTGTATATTTCAAATTGGTCTTGAAAAAGCATTAACCGTATATTTTAATACAAAATTATTTATATTGTTTAGTTAGTGATTATGAGAAACTGCATTCGAATTGTGATGTCTTCAAGTGAACTGTTGAAATTTGTTGTTTATAAACGCCTAATCTTAAATAGAATTAAGAACTCTAAGCTCACAAACTGTATAAAATAATAAATATTATAAGAACTATAAAAAAATAAATGTGTTTTCAATTTAAAGAGCAACAAAATGTCTAAGACAATAAGAAATTCTAACAGTTATCACAGTTGATTGTGGACTATATTTTCTGAAATGAAAAGAAATAAATGGAATGAAAATCGCAGATAAATGAAACATATAAAATTCCTGAGAATTGAACACATTGAATTTATTAGTATACAAAATATATGGCAAACATAAAAACATATGGTAAAAACATAAAAAAGGAATCAAATGTACGTTTAATTAATTCAGCCGCGCAATTTCCCGGCGAATTGGCTTTGGCTATTGCAAGGCATAGCAAGCGCTGATTATGGTTGGAGTAGTTAGACGCTCAAAGCTGCGTTTCTTGCTGTTAAGAAATGAAATTCAAATGAACATATATTTTATTAATAATTAGAAGCGAGACATACCTGGGATCGCCATAGAGCGGATAGCACTCATCGGGCTGCATGTCAACGCCAGGCGCCGTCTTCTTACGCCTCACGCATATACATTCCTCATTATTGCCGTCACAGGGCGCCGACTCGATCCAGCGTTCGGGTGAGCGCAGGTAAACGGTCAGCGGATCGTTGTCTATTAACTGCATTACGCGATCGTCATACAAATCTAGCCACTCCTTGGAATCGGCTCGCACATCAATCAGCTGCGGTTGGCAGCGTCGCACAATCTTGCTCAACAGAAAATCGAAGGCTAGCGCCTTGGGCTGCTGATAGGCGCCAATGTGGAGACGCCAGCGTGCCGTATAGAGCTTATATATAAGATGGAAGTCCTCGCAGCGATGCTCAATGCGTTGGCCATCCAGTGCAATGCGCGCCTTGAGGAAGACATCATCGAACTGCATATCCTCGTCGCTCAGCAGCTTCAGGCGCTTGTTGTCGCGCCGCAGATAGTCCCACTTGTCCACATCGAGGCCGCTGCGACTATTGTGGACAATATCAAAGAGGTAGCCGAGTCCCAGCATTGGATAGGTGAGCAACTCACTTTGACCTATAATCAAAGCCTTTATCAGCTGTACACCGCGCCCGTTATTGTCATCGCGAAGAGACCGCAATACTTCGCACTTCATATCAGCAAATATTCTATCCACGCATAGCAGTCCGTTGAGCTCGTGCTACGGAGTGAGTATATACATATATATATTTAGATTTTATTTATGTATAACAACCGTTACTCACATCAAACTGGCCTTCGCCACAAACTTGTTCCCAGTAATGCGAAAATGGACCATGTCCGACATCGTGCAGCAGCGCCGCAATCTCCACCGATCGACGGCACCATTCGGGCAGCTCTCGCTCGCAGTTGGAATTGCGCTTGAGGGCCGCCAGTAAATCCTGTGCGCTTTTGTAAGTGCTATAATTGGCAAAAGTTAATTAATCTCCGCATCTCGTTACAGCAGCTCATCTAGCTCACCCAATGCAGTGCTCGTAACGCGTATGCGACGACGCCGGTTTGCAGGCCAATGAGAGCAAGCCCGTTTGCTTCACTTTTTTGAGTCGCTGGAATATTGGATGATTGACAATCTCCTCAATGTGACTGGGGATCTCAATTACTCCATGAACTTCATCTTCAATGAGCATCTAGGGAGACGATGGAAGAGTAATATAGCAAAGAGATCTTGTTGGTTTAAAGAAATTTACTTTGCTGTTCTAGACCGGGAACTCTCTGTATGTGTCGCCTCGGCTAACAAATGAAAACTGACAAATCTGAATGCTAGAAACGAAGCACTGGTTAGGCGAGTTCTGGCACAGAGGCTCAAGTGGTCTGAGATCGCATGAAATGGAATGGAATTTACATTTGAGTTTAACTCAAAATGATGCCGAGGCGAACCAGCGACAAAAATATTTCCTCACATTCCATATTCCTTCCAAATATGTATGTCAGATTATTCTGTTACATACTTCACGAAGGCTCTAATATGCTCCAGCGCAGTTGAATGCATTTGTAGGGGATAATCAGCTGAGCGCAGACAGAAAAGACAACTGTTTATAGTTACCATGGCAACTAGAAACTGGGTTGATTCACTGATTTTACTGACCTTCGCCCACTATACATAGATGCAAGTGCACTTACATGAGGAGCTGCTGCTTTCCCATCGCAGCTCAGTAACTGCTGTCGCAGTAGCAGTTGCTGCTGTTGAATTGGTAGCGCGGGCACCTGCGTAGGTTGCGAGTTTTGGGAACTGCTGGCACAGAGCAAACTGGCTGACATTTGATATAGGTGCTGTAGCTTTCGCTTCTGCTGACTTTTTAGGTGGGGCAGTAGAAAAGGTGGGCGATAACGCCACAGGAAACACGGAGAAATCGTTTTATTTGAACTTATCAAGCAGTTGGCAAATATCAAACGAAGCACGTAAACACAATCAACGTCAGAGCAAATCAGCTGTCTGCTACGAAAACAGGGCTGTTCAGCTGTGAGCTTCTCGGCTGCCAGGGCTGCAAAATAGTTGCGCAAAAAGCTTCCTGTCTAACAAAAGCAAAAGCTTTGCTCCTTTCAAAAGATGTACAAAAATTTAAAATACAATGATAAATTTAAATAAATACTCCTTTATATTTATATCTATTTTTAAAAACTCAATGAAAATAATAACATTTTCACCTAAAAGTATGCAAATACATTTATAATATATACAAGAAAATATTTAAATTTTGAAAATAACTGACTAACTAAATATTTATTTCTAATCACACAAAGATTTATAATATATTAAATTTTTTTTAACTTAATCGTTAACTAACTTTAGATTAAATGTACGAAAATTTTGTCGAGCTACGAAATGCTAATTGCTTTAAATAATGATTACCAAATCAAATTCAAACGCTAAACAAAGCAGCTTTAAAGCAATTTTTATTCGAAGCGTAGGCGCAATTTATGTGCGGTGGGTGGAAGAGGTGGAAATAACAGAGAATAATTTTTGTTTTGGGAGAGCGCCGCCGCATTGAAATGAAAGCGAAAGTAGCTTTTGACCCACAGCCGAAAGTGGAGCAAAAGAGCGAATTATCCAAAGAGCATGACAACACACCAAGAGAGAGAGAGAGTGAGTGAGAGCGAGATAAAATAAGCAAATGAGAGAAATACAAACACAGCATAGCGGCATAGTTCGTTCGTTCGCTTGATTGTTTGGATAATTTCGAGTCCGAATGCAATGCCCAGCAACAGCACGTACACAAGTACATAAATGCACACACATCTGTACATTTTCAGCGGTGTACAGTAATTGCAGTAGTATTGCAGCAGCAGGCCAATTGCGGTCAACGCACCTTTAAGATGAGAGCGAAGAGCACAGAACACCCAAGGTATTAAATACTATATGTAGATTTGTATGTGCATACCAATGTATGTACAAAATGTACATACAGAAGCACACGCACACAGCGTGTTAATATTTATTTGTACATACACATGTATTCAAACAATACATCATAGACAGGCTGGCAGCTGGTAAAAATACTAAATAAACTGCAATTTAAAAACAAACTGAAAGCTTAACAAAACAATGAAAACCGATTTTAGCAAACATTAAGCAAAACAATAACATTTACAAATAATAATCATAAAATAAACGCCGGGTTTACACTTGACTAGCTGAAGTGAGATAGACGAAGAGCGGGATAAGCAGAAAGAGAGGATGAGCGCACTGAGACTAAACGGGACCACAGCACAGCATGTAACAGTGGAACAATATTAATTGGCTTGGCCTCATTTCAGGTAGTTTGCAATTGTTCTGGAGCAGGTAAATACTTCATTTTGGGGTGGAAATGGAATAAGGCAGCAAAATCAGCTGGTGAGCTCAACTATGTCATTTTTTTCGTAGCTGATCTAATAAATAAATAATAAATAATAATTATATATAATTTAATAAATTAAGTTTAGTCATTATAAATTTAAATAAACATAATTGTTAAATATTTCGCAAATTTTATAAACTGACAATTGCTTCATATCCACCTAAGCTTTTATCCCACTGTTCGATAGCAAAGTAATTGATGCTTGCTCTCCCTCTCCCGCTCTCAGAATACGTAAACAGCACCCTAGCCAACCCACTGTGCTAGACGGAGAGCCGATGAAGTATAGAGAAAAGTGAGAGTTTCAAGCAAGCCGCAAAGCTTGCAACATGCTCGAATTCGGTTCGTCAGTTGCCAAACGACAGGACAACCGCACGGGCGGGCAGGCAGGCTGAATCGCAAGCAGAACGCAATGCAGCAGCAGCAGCAGCAGCAGCCGACGACGCGTCTGGTCGCAGTTACAAACGTCTAGAAAGCAATTCGTGAGTTTAAGCGTAACTGTATCTCTATAAGATACTCTCGAAGCGACGGCAGCAGCAGTAGTTGGGTATCAGCTGATGTCAAATTAATACTAATTAAAGCGCAGCGTGCGATCTGCCGGGCGGGCCAGCTGCTCAACTCTCAATTCACACGCTCGCCGCTCACGCTCTCTAAATGCGAACAAGTTCTCTTCTCAGTTGCGAAAAAAAAGTGCTCGTATCGTATCTTGCTGTATATTTATCCGAATGAGTCCCATGCCAATGCGTACTCTCGGCAGCGTAGTCAGCCAGCCAGCCAGTGGGCGAAAGACGCAACTGCCGACTACCGAATGTCGCTGGTGAGCTGCTATGACCTTGCAATGCCCTTGAATGACACTCTTATTGCGACCAAGTCGCCGTCGTTGCCACTACAACTGGCGGTGCTGCCACGGTTGCCACGACGAGCGCTGGCAAAATACAGAAATGGATTTAAATTGAAATTGAAATTTTTGTATCGTATCGTATTTGGCGTGAGCTCTAGTGTGTGTCTCGGCGTGCTTGACATTCGCCACGAATAGAACCCGACGGTCTTACTAGCTCCTGTTTTTTATTATAATCACAACTTTCCATCAGCCGTCGCGTGTGTGCAAGAAAGAAAGAAAGAAAGCAAGCAAGAAAGCGAGAGAGATACGGAAGCGAAATCAAATAAAGTCTAATCCTAAACATATCCGCTTTTTGAAGCAGTGCATGATTATAAAATAATACAAAAAGAGAAGAAAGAAAAGTGTTATCTAAGCAACTAGCGCCATCTGTGGGCACAATTTGTGAGAGAGTGTGTGGTGCGTGTGTGTGTGTGCACTAAAAGTGAAAGTTCAGGCCAGGCAAATCCTCCTTCGCCACTCGACCCACTCGCTGGGCCACAGTTCCTTGGCACAGTTTTAAGGCGGCGCTGGCTATATACCACATAACGATACCAAAGCACGCAATAATACATAGCCAAAACATAACGACGACTTCCATATATAAATATATACATATATACATATATCTATAAACATAAATATATACATGTATATGTAATATATACATATATATTTATATATGCGATATTTATGCGACAGCTCTGACAACACATATTTTTGTATTACAACGTAAACGGACCAGGTCAAAAACTTGGAAGAATAGCAAAAATAAAGGAAATCCATCGGAATTAAATAAAAATAACAACAACAGCAACAGCAGCTCAGGTTAGTAAAAATTAATAATAATGATAGAATCATGGCTATACATACATAATCTTCTATATACATAAGCTGTGCGTGCAAAGTTTTTTTTTACTGTTTGCTCTATACAAATTAGCCATCCATGCACTGTTGTTGCCATAATTTATATAATTATGAACAAGTGTTTCAATTCCATTTTGACATTGAACTGTTTAATATGGGTTTACGTGTGGAACATGCATAAATGAAGTAACAATTTCTATGGAAATTGCCATTTGTTTGTTGCTAACCTAGCGCTGATTTAATAGAGTTTTGCTAAAGGGAAACTTTTCTGTGCGGATTTATTTACTATCATTGATAGGTTATTATTTTGTTTCAATTCTAATTTAATTAGCTTGCCAAAAAATATTAAAAATGGAAATCAATAAAAATAAAATTAAATAAAAATAAAATTAACAAAAAATTTGTTATATACAATTTGATATTGAAAATTAAATAAATTAAATAGCAAAAAAAAAAAAATAATAATAATAAAAAAAAATAAAAATACAAATAAATTTATATAGATATATTTTTAATATTTTTTATTTATTTATTTTTATTTTTATTGGTTTATATATTGTCAGTCTAAATTAATGTAAACATAAATATAAATACATATTTTTGTTTATAAATTACTTTAAATTTTTGTTCAGTTTTAATTTCCTGTTAACAAAATAGGACCTAAAAGATATAAGAAAATTTGTAATATTCAGTTTTTATTTTAGTTATTTATTATAGAAATATAAATTTAATTTATAAAAAAATTAAAAATAAATTTTTATAACTTTTCTTTCATCTATATTTTCCATTCGTTGTTGGATTTATATTTCATAGCCTAATAATTTTTGCATATCAATTTATAACTATTATTCAATTTATAACTAAATAATTACAGGATTAAAGTTTTTCCAATGAAATTGATTCAGAAAGAAAAACAACTTAACTACTGTTAGGCTCGTTACACGGATATGAGCAGTCCATTTATTTATGCAAAGCAAATTACACCTACTATTCTATTTGCCTAACTGTTTATCTGTTTAACGACAAAAACAAACAAAAAGGAAAAAGGAAAACAGAAACAGAAACAGCAGCAAATCTTAGCCCGGCCCTTGACACTATCTTTTACAATGCCTGGAGACTACTAACCCAAACAGGCTTCAATGACAGCCCATTCAAATCAAAGCACGGGCCGCGAGCATAGCCAACGCCAACGGAAAATGAAAGCATGTGAAAATCGAAAGTATCTGTATCTGTATCTGTGTATCTGTGTATCTGTGCCTGTATCTGTATCTGTGCGTGTGTCTGGATTGAAAGCGGCACAAGCGTTTTTCGCATCGTTGCCATTGCTGATGCTCATGTTGTAGTTGTTGTTGCTTTTATTATTATTATTATTATTGCGGCGGTGCTTGGCTTTGTTTGCTTTTGACATTTCAGTGGGTAGCAATGTCATACAAATATAAATAAAATACACGCGCTGCCCCACCAAAGGAAGCAACCCACCCACACCAAAGTAAAAAAAAAAAAAAAACAAAAAAAAAAACACGCACTGACCGCGGCGGCAAAAACAGCCAAATACTTGACTACTTAGCGCTATCCATAGCCGCGTCTTGACATAAGACGTGTAGCATGGCGCTTGTGTATGAGCTCTCGAGCTGTATTGCCTATTGATTGTTTTGACATCCACAGAAAATTAACCAACAATCGATTGGGTGCCCGCCAAACTTTCCACAGCTCCGGCGTATTCCTGCCGCTCGCTGAGCATGGCGCAAAGGCGCAGTCGTCGCAGTCAAAGACGCAGTGGTAGCAGACTATTCCCAGGCACTGTGGCATGTTACGTGCGTTTGTCGATTCGGCTAATTCGCCATAAATAAAGAAAAATATATATATGCATATTATGAAGAGATATAGATATATTAATATATTATCTTGCTTATTTATAAATAAGAAATATCATTCTGCGCCAGAACAGTCAGCTGTTGAGGCTTGTTGAGTGGGCGGCACATGAGTGAAAAATAATAAAAAAAAAAAATAAATAAAATAAAAAATAATAAAAAAAAAAGAAATGCCGCACTAAACTATGGAAAGCTTTTGTAGATTTGTATATAGAAGATATACAAATATATGAGTATTCATATATAGTTAATAATTATGCAAGATCATGTGCGGATAATTGAAGGCCTTTCTCTGTTGCTAATGCTATTTTTGATAAATGAGCCACGAGTAGGTTCACAGCTAACCCTACACAACTAATTAGTATTATTGCCATCTCTCTTCTTATGCGTTTCTCATGCATGGCACTTATCTGCCAAATCCCCCTTTACAACACTAATAAATTTGTTCATAGCAAATCTCAAACGTGAACTGATAAACGCTAATAGCCGAAGCATTTGGCGAACATATTATCAAAATCACAGCGGGATATTATCAGTGACAATTGGCATTCCCTGACAGCCATTTGTGTTGTCGATAAGCCAGATGCCTATCGTAAATACTGTGGGCTGAGCTCATCATATTTGCGAACAATTTCTAATCATGTAATGTGAAGCGAGCGACGCAGTTAAAATACCCTGAAGAATCTCCTTTAAAGAGAATCATTATTCAGTAAACAAAAACTAAATTTAACAGAAGTTTACTTTTTATTAATTTTAATCATAAATTTAAAGTTATTATCAGTTTTATTAAAGAATTTTTAAGACAATATAATGTGAAGAGAGCAATGAACCTAAACTGTTTTATAGAAACTTTTTTCATTATTCAACAGCAAACTCTAGCTGAGATATGTCTGTTGAAATTTTATTTTGAGACAAAAAAAAAAAAAAAAAAAAAAAAACAAAATTTAGAAATATTTCAGCCAAACTGGTCTTCTGTTTCTAAATTACTCGTATTCTTACTTCCCCTAATTTTTGTTTATTAGCGTTATTAAAATTTTATCAGATTATTAAACAAAATTGAGTTTTTAATTAACAAACAGAAAATGAACAAAAAATCGAACTAAACTAGCCTTCAGCTATCCCTTTTCATTACTTTTCTTACTTTAGCATACATTTAGATCAAAATAAATATAAATATTTAAGCTGTGCTATGGATTTAGGCTGCAATTAAATAAAAATAATAATTTAAAATAATATAATAAATAAAAAAAAAATAATGATAATAATTTTAAGTAATATATAATAATATAATAGTAATAATTTAGGATATACTCCCCCAATCTTGCGAATTCTATACAATATTAAATGTGGCACAGTCGATCAGCATAGCCTGTTGCCCTTTCTCACTCTTACTTCTGCTCTCTCTTTCTCTCTGTCGCTCTCAGTGGATGGTGGCAGACACTGACGACGACGCGTCGCTGATCACGAGCGTTTCCCTATGCAAGCGGCTGTCAGGCAATGGCAGCGGTAAGGTGCGGGCAGAAGGTCGCCTCAGTCGCTGCATTTGTCTTACCTTTGGGATTGCAGCGATTACGCTTACCCACACAAGCACAGAGATGTGATACACAGAGAGATACACCATTACAGATGCAGCCGCAGCTACTGTTACAAATCTTCACACACACACACACACACACACACACATTCGTACACTCATGCGCAGGCGAAACACTGAGGCATCACAGTTGATCAGTGACAGGCCAGACGCTGGCGGTGCGATTTGCTGCGCTTCGATTTAGCTGCCTTATCAATCAGTGCAAGTTCGCTTGATGCCAAAAAAAAAACAAAAATTTATATAAATAAAAAAAAGCGCTTTCAGTGCATGCTCGCCACAGAACCGCCGCAGACGTGGTGCAGTCCCAGTCCGGAAACCGTAAAGTTGTCGTTTTTCCGCAATAGAGTTGCAAGACATCTATATATACATACGTACATATATTGAAGTTGATGCCTCAACCCGAAACGGGCAACGTAAACGGCTTACCAAGCTATCGATCAGGCAGCCGCAGCCGCAGCCGCAGCAGCAGCAGCTGGTGTATGTGAGTAAGCGAGATGGCATGCGTTCGGTACGGTTCAGTTCAAAACGGGTCAGAATGTGCGCTCCGTGTGTTTTCAAAGCGTTGGCTATAAATAAATGCGAATTTCTTATCAACAATCATAATCAAAACGCCGGCGCGGCATGATTAAATAACGCCCCCGCATCCTTGAAGTCATGTCAGTGCCAGGTGAACTCAAACCGAAACTATTGATGCTACGAAATATATGCAGTTACGAGTGATATAAATACACATACACGAGTTGATTGGGCTTGTGTATCAAATAAATACTTCAAGATGTGCAAGCAATTGTATCATGTGTTAAATATTGTTTGAGTATAACAAAAATAATTCTATGATCAATCTGATTTCGATTTGGAATTCCATGAAAGCTACTTTAGAATGTATATACAAAAATTCTTCTCTTTTTACAATCAATAAGGAATTGTATAGACGATGACGATATTTTTACATAGAAAAAATAGTTTCAATATTTATTAAATTTATCAATTGTTTGTATATAAAGAATTGCATATATATAGCCAAAGAATATAAAAAATATCTTAAAAAAGCAGATTTCCAATTATTTAATTAATTAAATGGACTCATTAAATATAAAACATAACTTAAATATCGTCGCTATAAATATATTTATAATCTATATATATCTCAGCTGATCCTAAGTATCTTTAAACATATAAATGACATAAAATATGTTTGATATATAATCTTGACAGGCTTAAAGAGTTTTTCAATAATTTTATAAACAAGTATTCTACACCCTAAACAAAGTCGCATTAGATTACATAGCCATATACCTGCGGTTCGCCAGACAACCAGAATATTTCTATTAGCTAAATAAATCGCTGTGTACAAATACAAAGTGCAATAGCATCTGTGAAATGCAAATACTATAAGCGAAAATATACCTAATCAGGCCACTAACTATATATTTTTGATAGTAATACTCTTTCACATATATACGAAATGAGTCAGTCAACAAATAGTAGATCGAACATTAATTAATTCAACTAATTAGATTTGCCGACTAACAAGCAAACTAACTATATATGTATATGTATATGCATATATTCTATCTACACATATTTATTCAAGTTGACCTTCGGCCCGTGGCCAATATATCTTTTATCTTCAAATTGACACCTTAACGGCGCATGTCTTTTATTATTCGCCTCAGCAGAAGACAAAGTTAACTAATCAAACTTTATGCAAAAGTTCTTGCTGTTGTTAGGGTGCCACTCGGGAGCTACAGACAGAGAGACATATCAATTGATTAACACCGCCGGGCCGCACATTTTGCCCAATTTAATTCAATTAAGCTGCTTACGGGTGACACTACAAACGAGTCTGAGAAGTATCTATTTATTTTTTTGGGGCACTGCGTGGCAGCTAGAGACGACGCACTTGCGAGAAAGTAGAAGGAAAAAATGTGAGCTACTCATCAAAACAAAACATAAATTCAGCTGAATAGTATTAAAAAATTAATGGCCGTAAATATAAAAATAAAGAAAAGTATAAGAGAAAACTTAAAAACGGAAATGTTCCTTTTGGAAAAACACTAATGCGTTGTTCAATTTTTATTTTTAGCTAATTCTTAGTTTCCACAGATTTGCATTCGCTATACGAATGACCACAGATACTAAATAAATCTGTGATTTTTTATTATTATAAAAAAAACTGAAGAAATACCGAATTCTATTTTAAATTGTTAGCATCCGATGTGGAGACGATTTTCTTATATATATATTTTCATTTTAGCGGAATTAAGTTAAATATTAGTACATTGAACTTTTTTAGTCAAAGATTCTTTAGATTTCTTGGTGTAGAAATTTGCATGTTTATTCCATTTTCATTGGGTCATAAATTATATAATATTCATTAATTAGTTGACATATTTTTTGTAATTTTATAATTTTCGTGTTTGACAGCTATAAGATTTTCTCTTTTACTTCTGACAGCCCACTGGAATTAATTTCCAAAAAGTTTCTTATTTTTCTCTATCTCCCTCTTTACCAGTTGCTCTCTCTCTCTCTCTTTCTCTATCTATTTTGCGCGTCATCTGCTGCCGCCCAAAACGCATTTAGTCATTTGGACTTGGTCCAAAAACCATTTTCAATTTGGCTGTAGCAAAAAAGGGACTGAAACAAAGTGAATACTTTCTCTCTCTCTCTCACACACACACAATCCCTCTCGCTCTATCAATATGCAATGCTAAAGGTGGCAATGCGATTCCGAAAGATGCCAGTTTGCCATCTGCCATAAACACAACTAGGTTATTAATGCAGCTCTTTGTTTAATGAAACCTTTTGTAATAAATAAATAGAGAGCTGGCGATACTGACCTCCTTAAGTCAATCGACTGTCAGGGGCGGCAATGTTTTTTACAATTGTTTTTTGCAGCCTTTGGCACAGATTAAATTCAATGTTTATTAAGCTTCCTATGATGACTGCCAGCAAAAAAAAAAAGCATTATATAGCTAAGCCCCAAACACAACAACAATGTGGCCAAGTTCAAGGCCAATTGATGAAATGAAAACAGAAAAAAAAAAAAACAGCGACGTGATTGGTGCATTCGCTGTGCTCCTCTTGGGTTGGGCTATATCTGAACTGGTATACTAAACATATGTGGGCGTGCCTTTCAGCACCTGATCGGCCGAGCACGTGTTGCAGTTGACAAAGCGAAAACAATAAAAAAGCCAACCACCTGCCAATTGTTCTTAAAAAAATAAAAGCCAAAACAAGCTGCAATTAGTATATAACAATTGTTTTTTGTTTTTGGTGTGCCTCAATAAATTGCCTTGACTAGGTGCCGCAACAACAAAAGCTTGGTAAAAGTAAGGGGTGTCTAGTCGACACTGCTCGAATAGTAGTTGGAGTAGTAGTAGTAGTAGCAGTAGGAGTAGGAGTAGTAGTAGTAGTAGTAGTAGTAGTAGTAATAGTAGTAGTAGTAGGAGTAATAGAAGTAGGAGTGGAAGGAGAAGTAGTAGTAGTAATAGTAGTAGTAGTAGGAGTAGTAGTAGTAGGAGAAGTAGTAGTAGTAATAGTAGTAGTAGTAAGAGTAAAAGAAGTAGGAGTGGTAGGAGAAGTAGTAGTAGTAATAGTAGTAGTAGTAGTAGTAGGAGTAGTAGTAGTAGTAGTAGGAGTAGTAGTAGTAGGAGTAGTAGTAGTAGGAGTAGTAGTAGTAGGAGTAGTAGTAGTAGGAGTAGTAGTAGTAGTAGTAGTAGGAGGGAGTGTTAGTCGTCAGGTAAGTGTCGTTAGGCGTAGTGTAGTAGGGTCGTAGTCGTAGGGGAGTAGTAGTAGTAGGTAGTAGTAGTAGGGTTAGTAGTGTAGGCGTAGTGTAGTCGTCGTAGTGTAGTGCGTCGTAGTAGTAGTAGTAGGAGTAGTAGTAGGAGTAATGTAAAAGTAGTAAAAGTAATGCAAAAGTAGTAAAAGTAATGTAAATGTAGTAAAATTAGTGGTAGTAGTAAAAGCAGTGTAATAATACTAATAATATTAGCATTAAAAATAGTGTAATTAGTAATAGTAATAGTGAAATATTACTAGTATAGTAGTAGTAGTAGTAGTATAGTATTAGGAGTAGTAAAATTGTAGTGATATAGCAATAGTAGTAGTAGTAGTAGTATAATAGTAGTATAGTAGTAGGAGTAATAAAATAGTAGTGGTATAGCAATAGTAGTAGTAGTAGTAGTAAAATAGTAGTAGTAACAATAAAAATAGTACATATTTCAGTTCGTTTTCCTTAACAAGAATATACATACATACATATATAATTGCCACACCTCCGCCTGCCTGTTACATACCTTTTGAGCTAAACCAATATACCTTGATTTCCCATTTTTAATAAGTTCAGGCCATACTCAATGAAAAAATTTTATTTAATATAAATATGTAAAGCAATTAAGATTTCATTAATATACATATATACTAATATATGTACGTATATATAGAATTGTCACGCGTTGTTCAGATGATATAATAAATATTTCGCATTATTAAATAATTCATTTTATTTGCTTTCACATATTTATTAAATTCAATGAGCACACAAATTCCCAAAAAGAACGAGCAGCGAAATGAATGCAAGCATTTCATATATTTATCGAACTGCGAACATGCTAAAAATGCATTGGTGCAAATGCCAAATGCTCATCATAGCGCGAATAGACTAATTAAATAATTGACAGGCAGCTAAAATTAATTCGATCGCGCAAAATATAAAAAATAATTGCCAGCTGTTTTTCGCATTCGGTAAAAAAAAAAATAAAGCAACAGCAATGAAAACAGAAAGGAAAATTAAGAGAAAGCAAAATTTATTTGTTTACTTGCGAAAATCTCGCCTGTTTCTGGGCTTTAGTCAGTAGACGAAAATAATAATGCCCGCTGACACGTCATCTAAGTGTATCTATTTATCATTATATCTGTGTATATATTCTGTATGATTTTGCAGCATTGTTGCAGTTGCCGCCGACGTTGGCACCACACCGCCCCACCGCTCAGCGCAATACATTGACGTGACGTAAATGAATGAGCCCGGCGATCAACCATTGACACTCAGTAGCACGCCGGACAATAGGCCGCCCTGCAGCATTATCTCCATAATACCAAACATAGGGATGTCATCATGCCGTGGTCGGGCCGAGGCATTCGCGCGCAGTTTGTCCTCAAAGCTGCGCACCTTGGGATCACAGGTGAGTTGGCAATAGCTAATGTGTAGGTTATATAAGACTCTGTGAAGGATAAATGTAGGAAATCTAGATTTGATAGGGATCACTTAAGGATATATGTAAGCTATACTCGATTATGATATACATATATAGAATATAAATTAATATAAGTGCTATGAGAGTCTTTGTCATTATCATTATTATTATTATCAATATCGTTTAAATTATGATCATTAATATTATCTTTATATTGTAATGCTTACATGCTTAATGCTTAACTACACGAAAATACATTATCCTAAACATGGAGATTAGCATGATCATGATTATTGACGCTATTACTACGATTAAAATAATGATTATCATTATCTTTAGCACTTTTATTTCCCATTGGCATTGGTATTATCATTATCCTTATCATATTGGCCTTAATATTATCATTCTCTTTAGTATTAGCATTATTATAATTACATTTCCATTCTGATTCTATCATTACCATACAATAAATAATTATTATTTTTCTCATTAACATTATCACAATCCATTGGTATTACCATTTCCATTATCATTAAGGCTAACGAGTGCCAACATTATTATGAATAGTCTAAGGGAATTAAGCTCATTCCTTATTAAGACAGACTAACAGATTATCCCAGCCCTGAGCCTGCTCTTAAACCTACTTAGACCCTACTCTCTATAGACTAAAACTCCACAAAATTCATTCGATCCAAGCAATCCCATTAGTATCAAGCCTTAGCTCAGCTCAGTTCGAACCAAACAGATCTCCAGTAAATTTATCCAAATTTCGTACAAGCTACATCATATTCATAGACCTGCTCTCATAACTTTGAAAATGGATTTACTGCGCAAGGTCGCACCCGAAATCAATTCGATTGCCGTGATGGCAATGAGCGCATATCGCGTGATGACACTGAGCGAATATCGCGGCCGATATGTGATACTGCTCTTTTATCCGGCGAACTTCTCGTTCGTCTGCCCAACGGAGCTGCATGCGTTCAGCGATCGGGCCCAGGAGTTCCGCATGGTGGGCTGTGAGGTGATTGCCTGCTCGACGGACAGTCATTTCGCTCACTGCGCCTGGATGATGCAGCCGCGCAAGGCGGGCGGCCTCGGCGAAATCGATATTCCACTGTGGGCCGACAAGTCGATGAAGATTGCTCGCGACTACCAGATGCTGGACGAGGCGACGGGTCTGGCCAATCGGGGCATGTTCATCATCGATCGTGTCGGCCTCGTGCGGCATATCTCGGTTAATGACAATGGCGTCGGACGCAGTGTCGAGGAGGCGCTGCGCCTCGTCCAGGCCTTTCAGTACACCGATGAGTTTGGCGAGGTTTGCCCAGTTAATTGGAAGCCCGGCTCCAGGACCATGAAACCGGATATGGCTGGCAAAGAAGATTACTTCAAAAATGCCATCTGAAACTGAATATATTCCCCAATTTGATACACGAAGGAGTGCAAGAATATGTTTTATACTTAATACAGTTCTTTAGACAGTGTTAATAAATGCGAAAAATTAGTTAGGTTTTTTATTAATGGCATGTGGAATGCCAACACCACTTTTTAATCATTAACATTTTACTAATAATATTTAAATTTGTTTATAAGATATTTTATTTATTCTTACTTAATTTATTTATATTAATTTTTGTTTTATTCAAATTCGAATTTTTTCATTAAAAATAGTATCGTAATATTTACATTGTAGCATAAATGTTGTTGTAGGCAAATATTTATTTTTATTTCATTTATTTATCTTTTTTATTCATTTTTTTTTATTCAAATTCAAATTTTTTTAATTAAAAATGGTAAATTAATGTTTACATTTTAATATAAATATTTTTGTAAGCAGATTCATTTATTTTAATTAAAATTTAGTTTAATGTTTATTTTTATTTAAGATTTAAAATTTTTATATTTATGTATATTAATATTTATATTTGCATTATAATTTAAGAACAGGGTATTTTTATCAACACTAGTTGCAGTTATAGCTTAACTAAATTCGAAGCTTTAATTTTCTTGATAATTAATCAGAGTTCTCTTCTGATCCATCTCTTTTTTTCTGCTGCAGACGAACGAGGAGGGCGTCGCCAATGCAGAGGATGAGCCCATTATAAATGGCAGCAATACGAATACCTGGGTCAGTGCGCACGAATCGGAACAGACTGTCACCGATCTGCAGCCACTGCGCCAAGAGTCGGACTCGTTCTTCGACTTTGACTGCGAGCTGGAATCGCCAGGCAGCCCAGCGGATGAGTGCGAGTACCTGCGTCTCATAGAAACCGCCTCGAATACACCACACAACTCAACCGCCGAGTCGGGCTATGCGTGCGCCTCGGCGGCCAGCAGTCACAGCAGCACAGATGGGCCCTACTTCGATGCCGCCACCGCCACCGGCGCCAGCACCAGCAGCAGCAGCAACACCGGCACCGGGCCACAGGAGCTGCAGCCGACACAGACAGAGCGCGGCAAAGTGCCCGGCAGTGGAGCGGAGCAGCACAATGAGTATGTGAACACATTGCAGTTGAATGGAGCGCATGAGACATGGACAAATGGAAGTCAGCAACAGCAGAAGGAGGGAGAGCAGCAGCAGCAGCAGCAGCAACAGCAAAAGGAACAGGTGAACAAAGAGCAGGAGCAGGAGAAGGCACAGTCACAGGCAAGAGAATCTGAAGATGAGACGCAGCTGCAGGCGCAAATCCTGAGCGAGCTGCAGCTGCACAGCGACAGCATCAAGAGTCCGGACAATGGCTTCAGTGAGGAGCAAGTGGAAGAGCCGACGCTGGTCAATGGCTATGTGGAGGCGCCAGAGGAGCAAAGAGTAGAGCAAGAGCAGAAACCTCCAGCAAGCAAAGTGGGGGAGGAACAGAAAACACCCGACAGCGGCACAGATGAGGTGGACAAATGCAGCGAGAGCGGCAGCAGCAATCTGACTGTGAACGTGGAGCAGGCGCAGCAGGAGGCCGAGAAGGCCGAGGCGGAGAAGTCGAGCCACAGCCATGGCCATGGCATCGACACCACAGACGACGAGGACGACTGCCGGCCGCAGCGTGTGCGACGCTGCTCCTCGCTGAAGACGGGCAAGACGCCGCCGGGCACGCCGGGCCGCAAGAAGATCGTGCGCTTCGCCGATGTGCTCGGCCTGGATCTGGCGGACGTGAAAACGTTCATGGACGAGATACCCACAATACCAAAGTCAGCGTTCGAGGATTTGGAAATACTGGACATTGAGCCGCCGCTGCAGCTGGGGCCCAAGTCCGACAAGATATTGATGCCGCTGTTCCAGCAGCCGGGCGGCCTGCCCACATTCCTCGATGCGGTGCGCGAGAAGCAGGTGTCGCTGGAGAATGCCGCTGTCACCGACAACATCAATCAGACAATCGCCGGCACGGTGCGGGTGCGCAACCTGGACTTTCACAAGTCCGTGCACATACGCTACTCGCTGGACGGCTGGCGCAGCTTCGCCGATCTGCAGGCCAACTACGTGGAGAACTCCTGCGACGGCTTCTCCGATAAGTTTACGTTTGTGCTGTTCGGGAACTCGCTGCATGTGGGGCAACGGCTGGAGTTCGCCGTGCGCTTTCAGTGCAAGGGCCAACAGTTTTGGGATAATAATTATGGCGCCAACTACTGCTTCCAGTGCTTGCCCAGCTCGACGCACACGGCATCGCCGGCGTCTGTGGCGAATGGCGCCGTGCCGCCGCTTCATGGCAGCAATTTGGTCGGCCTGCTAAGCCCCACGGTGGGCGATGCCTGGTGCAGTTCGTTCTACTAAGCTAAAGCTCGTCTAGTTAGTAGCAGTTAGCGGGGGGCACTCCGAGGAGGCAGTAGACGACGCGGACGCGGGTCGTGTTGCAGTCAATGTCCGGCAGAGGCGCAGCGCCGTCAATGCCCGTGCGGACATCAGCAATTGGTGACGGTGTTGACGGCATGTGCCACGGGCGTCTGTCACACCCAGAGATCAGAGATCATAAAACTACATACATACATATATAGAGCAACAGGTGCAATCCCCAAATCCTACCCTCGCACAAACACACACAGACATACACGGACATACACAGACACCCTCTCTCTAATTTTCTCTCTCTCTCTAACTCTTGTACGTAGGGCAAATGTTTATATTTTTATAGAGTAAAGTTGAAGCAACAGACGGAGCTGATAATCAGGCGAAATCAAGCTAATGAGATAAGATCGGCCCGATCGGCTGACGAATAGATGAATAAACAGAGCCAGCAAAGTGAAGAATGAATCCCAATGATAGTTATTAGTCTTACGTTATAAGAAGAAGAGCAAGTGATAACTAATGATGATGAATAATGAATGATAATGATGATGATGATGATGATCAATGATGAACAGTTTTCAATGTCTACAACTATTTTCATTTCTATAATTCTCCTTATATATACATATATTATTATTAAATTTTATGCATTGTTCAGCCATGTGTACGGGGCGCTTAGGTACAGTAGCTCCTCGCTTCAGTTACCACTGTTACTACAGCCGAAATAACAAAGAAACTTTTATTTTCTAGTCAATTCAAGTTTACCATAAGACTTCAAGCGGGCTACGACACACCCTAGCCAATTACTACTGCAAGGCGGAGCCAAAAGCCTTGGCTGAATCTCTTGCCAAATGAAAGAAAAGAAACGCAAAACAAAGAACTCGATAGAAAATGTGCCAACCGATGCGCATTTAACTCCAAGACGCCAAAATGCTTGTTTGCATCTGGGCTCGTCTGTGAGAGATAATTACAGAATTTCCTAGCAGCATCCGCCCATCACCCTCCCCAACCTCCCTCGATAACCCCTTTGCCACATGCTGAACAATCGTTTTTCGCTATGCCAAAATTATAATTATTAAATGTTTTTGTTTTCTGTTTTTGTTTTATTTGTACTTTTTACTTTTATTTTAAATTTAGTTCGACTTTATTTTACGATTTCGATGTTTTTTATGTATAATATTATAAACACACACACACACACAAGCATATATATAAACGATATACATACAACCAAAAAAAAAAATATATATATATAAATATATATAAAATATACGAAATAAAAAAATTATTATAAATTGTAGTTAAATTTTTTTGTGGCTTGTTTTCGTTCATTAACTTTTAAGTTTAAGAATGAGGTTCGGTTCATCTCACCCCTAGAGAGTTATCATAGAACACGTTACATAATTGTCCAACACCAATCCCACACACACACACACACATATATATTATATATCAGGGATAACCAAGAACCTAATACAAATAGTTAATTGTTAAAAGAAATATATAAATGAATAACGAAAACAAAACGCAGCTACCTCAACGTTTTCAATTGGGAAAACTACGTAAAAGTTAATGAAGCAAATCTATAATAATGTTAAATATGTTTATTGCATAGCAAACATGTAAAGAAACCAACCCAATAAAAAAAAAACTAACTTTAAAAGTTACAAAAATATTTATACAAAAGGCGACAGAAAAAACTATGAATGTGAAACGAAAATTCACACAAACTTTTAGAACGCCCCACAGCAATGGCCCCCCATTAACAATTAGACTGAAGCGTGAGTATAATGACAGCCAGCCCAAAAATAATTTAAATGTTATACACACACACACACACACATACATATATATATATTGTACATGTGTGACTGCTTTAAAAACAAACTTGCCTAGATAAATAGTTCCACAGAACATTGTCTTCAAGGTACAAATTGTTATTAATTAGTTTGTCTAGTGCGCGGGGCTTCAATGTCAAAACTAAAGATTTAATAAATAAATACTCTTTACCCAGTAAAATGTTGTATTTTCCTTACGTTTTAAACGAAATGTGTAACGGACTTTTTTCAAAAGCGAAAGTTCACAAACAAATTTCCTTTAGCTGGCGTTGCCACCCAGCCAGACATGCGCACCAGCAGACAACTGCCTTGACTGCTGTCAAAAGCTCAATGCTATGACGATTATTTGGACTCTCGTACAAATCAGCTTTGGGTTTTTATTATAAAAAAACAGTTTTAAATACAAATTTGAATTGAAATATATTGTATTAATATTTATACATATATGCAGCACATTTATATTGAAAATAAAAATATTTTAATATATTTTCAGTATATGGCAAATTATATACACTGCATATTCCATATACACACGAGCTCTAGCTAAATTCTGCCTTATGTATAAACGAATTGCACTTGAAATCAAGCGTAAATGCAGGCGACAGCATTATTTCAGATCTCAGTAGATTTCTGCTGCCATTAGCACACTTCATCTTCGACTGCAGGCTCGTCGTCCTCCTGCTGCGAGACGCTGACCTCAGCGAAATCCTCCTCCACGCTGTCCACAAAGCTGGAGACTCTGCAAGCAATTAAGCAAACACTTTAAGTGAGCAACAACAGTTTGTTGCATGTGGCATGTGGCATGCGTTACTTCTCGAAATCGCACTGCGGCAACAGACCCACGTCCTTGAGCTGACCAACGCCTCCGCCGAACCTTAGAAGCGTGCAGAGACGCAGCAACGCCAGCAGGAGGAGAAACATGCCAGCCACGTAGCTCAGCCAGAGATTGTGGGGAAAGAGTATCAGTGCCACGCCCATGGCGACATAAATGGGCGCCGGCCGCCAGCTGCCCAGCCACGCTGACAGACGCCAGCAGTCCAGGCAGCAGGCGTGCCTCTGGTAATTATCACTGAAAATTAAAAATAAATAAATACATATGCGCGCCAAGCATTAAATTTATGACCTCTTCCCCCCGTTCTTCCGGTCGAGCTTCATCGGGAAACGACCTTCTGCCACTCCCCCGTACTTACTCGCCACATTGTAGCTGCAGGAATATGTTTATCAGCCATTTTATCTCAATGAACAGCACCAGCAGAGCTGAAAAACTGCCCAAACATTAAAATTTTTATGATCCGGCGACAGAGCAGAGACTGCTCACACTCACAGTATATAGAGGCCCGCCTGATAGCCATGCATGTAGACATCGACGCCCACT
This sequence comes from Drosophila navojoa, assembly GCF_054131105.1. Classification (NCBI taxonomy): domain Eukaryota; kingdom Metazoa; phylum Arthropoda; class Insecta; order Diptera; family Drosophilidae; genus Drosophila; species Drosophila navojoa. The sequence continues at coordinate 16,783,198 of NC_142892.1, forward strand.
CCGCAGATAACTGAAATGAAAAATGACCACAAATTGGCTGCTGGGTGCTCAAGAAATTGGCTATTGGCTATTGCCAATCGGAGGTGGAGGTGCCGATGGAGTTGGGTTCTATTATGGGCATTTCGTGCTACAGAATATGCGTTTGGAAACAATAGAGAACTGTGTCTACGCAAATAACATTTGCTTGGTGGCCATAAAATATGGTAAAACGCAAATATGTAATCTAAGTCACATTGATGAGACAATGGAAATGTGCGAGGGCTGAGACAAGGGTTTTGACAAGGCTAACAAAGAGATGAACATATGAAATTTGATATTTTCAAGAGTTCCTTTGCCTTACAAACTGCAAGCATACCAGAATTTAATTTACCATAGAAAAAGGGCAGTAAAGTCTGAGTCGTAAAAAATTTAAGGTTACACAAAAAATAAAATATAAAAATAAAATAAAATATATAAATTTATATGTTTATGAATACAGACTTAAATAGAAATTAAAATGGGACATTAAGCAACATAAATAACATAATAAATAATTATAATAAGAAGAAAATAAAATATAATTTAATTAAATAAAATATAAACGAAAATTTGGAAAATAAAAAATTGTTAAATAAATTTTAACAATAATATTTATTAACAAAAAAAATAAAATAAATAAATAAATATATAAATAAATAACAAAATAATGAATAAAGGAAAATTTAAAAAATTGTACTCCATTTAAAGTTTTTTTTTTAAATTTAGATTAATTTTTATTTATTTCGATTTAGAGCAAACTAAATAACATAATAATTAATTTTAATAATAAGGAAATAAAATATAACTTAATTAAAAAAATATGAACAAAAAATTTAATAACAAAATAATGCACAAAGGAAAATTTTAAATGTTGTACTTCAGATAGAGTTTTATTTTAAATTTAGATTAGGAATTGGAAGTCAAAATCTTAGTTTTTATTTATTCCGATATAGAAAAAATATATAAAAATTATATAATTATATATATATTATACAATGAACAAAGTTGTTAAAATAAAAATGTTACAGAAAGAAATAAATCTAAATATTTATCCCAATATATATTTTCCTTTTACTTTATTAAATCTGCTGCCCTTACTCAGAACTTACCAAACTACCCACTTCCACAATAATATATACATATGTACATATACATATTCACATTTATTATTAATATATTACATTCTAAGCATATTATGCCTATCAGCGGTTACTTTCCCTCTGTCTAAATTATGACTCAACAAAAGAAGAGCAACAACAACAACGACAACAACAATAAATTCAGCAAGAAGAAGCACGACAAATGCGAAAATCTACTGAAAATTCAATCTAATTAAGTTGTTATTGTATGCGCGGGGAAAACAAATTCGATTGGACTGCAGATAAAAAGGCAAATGAGATTTGCCCACTCGCACAGTCCGCGGTCCACAATCCACAAGCCAAAAAGCAAAGCCAAACCAATTACATTAAACGCTTTGAGAGCATCAACTAGAGCAAAAAAAGAAAGAAAGACAACAACAAAAGACTGAATAGAGAGTCGATGAAACGTGCGTCTATAGAAAATCAAATAAAAACTAGGCAAAAATTATGCTCAGCTCCCGGGGCCGATTAACTGGAGCTGGGGACAGTCAGCTAAAGCTAAAGCTATACACACATATATGTACATATATATATACACATATCCCTTTTTTTGTGATTTGAAGGGGGCCAAGCGACTGGCGCCAGAAAGCGAGCAACAACAACAACAAGTGCCGTGCATAGGGATAAAAACCATAAAGGGTTGCACTTTGCCAAGGATGTGCGAATGCAGCTGCTGACTAGGAAGAAGAAAAAAACAGTAAATAAAAGAGGGCCAATGCCTTGTTAATGGCCCTGAGAGAGCAGCTTCTCTTTGCTGGCTTATCAGATCTTTGGGCAACACGCAGTGCTGAGGTTTATGAACTGCCAGCTATTTTTTATTTGCATAATGCACCAGCCAGACTTGGCCAAAACAAAAACAATATTGTTGGAAAAAATCATTTTGAACTTGACCCAAGCAGCAGATGCTGCAGCTGTGGCGATGCTGTTGCTGCTATTGCTGCTGCTGCTGCTGCCGCTGCTGGCTGGATGCTTAGGCATCGCTCATTTATCACATTTCCCAGCTGGGGCTGGTCAGGAGCGGCTACGGACTGTTGCACTATGCCAGGCGACGACCATTACAAGTGCATTAGACGCTGGGACGATCCCCCACAATACAGATGACACTCATGGGAGGTGCGAGGCTGGGGCATGACAAGCGCTAAAGCCAAATTTAATAACTGTAGCATATGCAAGCGTGTTTTCGGACAGATTATAAATTGCATTCAAATGCTGGAAAAATGAACTCAAGCGCATTGGCTGCTAAACTGTTAGTCCTGCAGCAGCATGAGCACGCTAGAAGTTTGCACTCAATTAAATTGTTGCATTCTTATTGGTTTGTGCAACCAGCAACTAAATTAGCATAAGTATATTAAATAAGACTTGGATATTTAATATACTTATGCTAATGTGGCCGAAACTAAGAGAGCTGCAATTTTAGTTACTTAACTTGGCTGGCAGATGGACACATTTAATTTAAAGAAAAATATGGCAAATAAAATTCTTAGCTCTTCAAAAAGTGTAGTATTTCAATTATCGGAGCGCAGCACAAAGAGATAGTGGACAGCTCTGCTAAAAACATGAATTTGAAATTAAAAAGTAGTGCTCATTATTTCAGCAGCAGAAGGTAAACCACAAGAATGAATTAGTTTTACTGCATTCCCTTTGGGGTTGTCTATTGAAATAGTAGTACACAGTTGAGCGCACGGTGGAAAAGGAATGCAAATAAAATATCAAAATATTTTTACAAAAAAGGCAAGTACCAAATAATATATTAAAGAAGAGCAAACAAAATATAAAGTAAAATAATGTCATATAAAATAATAACAAAACAAAATAAGTATAAGATTAAAATACAAAATTAAATTTAAAAAATTAAATTATAAACAAATGTTTTTAAGATTAAAATACAAAATTAAATTTAAAAAATTAAATTTAAAAAAAAAATAATAATAATAAATAAATAAAAGGAAAATAACAAAACAAAATTTAACAGATATAATAAAAAAAAAATCAATTATGAAATAAAATTAACAAAATTAACACCAAATAATTAACATATTAAAAAAAAATTAAATAATGAAAAAAAAACATTATTAAAAATAATTTTATACTAATAAAAAAGTATAATACAAAAATGAAAAATAATAATAAATATTACACAATAAAACAAAAATATACTGAATAAAAAAATTTCAAACAGAACAAAATATTAAAAAAAATAAAAATAAATTATTATACAAATAATAAAAGGGTATAAAAAATAAACTAAAATTAAATAATAAAACTAAAATTAAAAATAAAAATTTATATAGCACACTACAAACTGAACTTTAACTTTTCTAATATACGAATACTCTTGGTTGATGCCAGCCAATATGGAATATATAATCGAATCTGAATCTAAGACAGCATAAATTTAATAAAAATCGTTGCAAGATTAACTTCTTGGTCTCATGCGACATTAAACGGCACCTGAGTTAAATGCACCTTATATATTCTTCCAGCTCATATAGCTCACATGAGTGCACGCATAAGTGTTTAAGTGTGCGCGTGTATAAGTGTGTGTGTGTGTGTGCTTACCGAATGAAGTCAACAGACCAAAAACTCTTATCACAGGACGTAAACAGTCGCAAGGCTCGACCGGCTGACGGCAATGGCGGCGACGTCGCTGCAGCTGCTCGTGTTGTTGATGCGGTTGACTCATGCTGCACTTGTAAATTATATTTTTGATGTTTTTCGTTTTCTTTTACTTTTTTATTGGGTTTTCTTTTATGCTATTTGTTATTTTTTGACCGCTTTAAGCACCGTTTCAGTAGCACATTTCGCAAACAACGGCCATCAGATTGTCAGTCCAGTGGCCACGTTAATACATCGGCTAATACTCGTGGACTAGAGTGAGCTCAGCGGGACTTAGCTCGGAAGACACATTGTGTTGTGCATTGAATATAAATCAAGTGAACTTTTACGGCAACGTATCCAATTTCTTGGCAAGCGACTGCCCGACGATTGCCAAGGCTAGCGGGAACACTGCCGACAACAACAACAACAACAACAACCACAACAGCAACAACAACAATACGGCTAACGAATAAAGAAACAATAAGCAGCTCGTTACGCGTTTAAATTTCAGGTTTAATTTGGTGCCAGCATACGCTGCGTATGCGTAATGCGACCGACACTTTCACGACGTTTGCACGTATAATTCGTTCGCCTTCTCAACAGCAGCATTTAATCACCGTGGCACTTGACTGTGTGTGTGTGTGTGTGTGTGTGTTTCAACTAATGGCTGCAAATTACCGTTACCGTTAACATGCAGCATTCAGTTACCTGCGCCGCGCCACACGCACCACGTCAACAACTGAGTTTTTAAAATGTCCGCCAAGAGTTTGTGCAGGTGCCACCTGCCACTTGCCACTTGCCACTTGACTCTGGAGCCAAAAGCCGAGCCCGAGCCCTAGTCAGAGTTGGAGTCAGAGTCAGAGAGAGTGTCCTAAACTACGTCCGCACGCTTCTGGCAGCGCCAAGTGAATGAATAGAGCAATCGTCCTCGGTCGCCTTTCAGGCTGCTGCGACTCCCTAGCCAAAAGGCGGCCAGCAGGCCAACGAGATGCCCTACTTTACGAAATACTTTCTTCTCTTTTTTTTAATATTGCAATTTCAATAATACCATCTACTGTTTGCTGAATGAAAGTTTTAGCATGGCTATAAAGTTAGAGATTGTAGAAGTCTGTTTTTATTTGTATTATTTTGCGAGTAAACATTTAAGAAACTGCAAATTGTTGCTGCGTTTGTGTTTGTCTAAATGTTTATATGAAAGTTACCCAAAGCTAAGTTTAACTAAGTTTGCTTAGACACATGTTGCTGCAGTGGAACAAATTTTATTAATATTTATGCATAATGTGAAAGTAAAAGTCGGAAAATTTTGCAGTCCTCTAAAATAGTTCATATAATTTATAATAAACGCAAGTATATACAATTGATATTTAAATTGGCTTTTAGATTGATATTTAGTTTATTATTATAAAAAAAAAAAAATAAGAAAATAAGAAAACTTTAAATATTATATATATTTAAATATATTTATATATTAAAATATATAAATAATATTTTTTTAAATAAAAAAATGATTTTAATATTATTATTTTATTTCTTATTTATAAAAAATAAATAAAAATAAAATAAGATAATTTTTAATAATAAAATAAATAAATGATATTGAGAAAATCAAAAAATTAAAATTGCTTTTAAAATTAATATATTTCTCTTATAAATAAAAAATAAATAAAAATGATAAGTAAAATGATAATAATAAGATAATTGTATATAATACAATAAATAAATAAAAAACAAAAATTAAATAATTAATACAATAATTAAATATGAATACAATAAAATTTATTGATTTATTCACAAAAAAAAAGAAAATTATAAAAAAATATATATATACAAAAATTTCTATTTTTAATTCACAAAATGTCTTTAATTTTGTATTTTTTGTTATATCTATTTTCTATGCATCAGCATTATTTATAATTATTTATGAAACATCGCTCTTAAATAAAGACTATATGCTTTCATTAAACCGGCTGGTACTTAGATTTATGGGAGTATTATTAATAATAATAATTTTATATAAAAGCAAGTCAGCTGCATAAATTTCATATTCAACTGTTTAACATAAACTCTTAATAAGTCTCCCAAAATTAATGTTGCTTACTTTAGGGCAGCGCATTTCTCAAGTGCTCAAAGCCGACTCCCGAATTCTTTGTTGATTCCGTTTTATATGTCACGTTGCCCTTCATGTTGTTGTTGCTGTTGTTGTTGGTGGTAGTGCTGTTGCTGCTGCTGTTGTTGTTGCTGTTGTTGCTGTTGTTGCTGTTGCTGTTGCTGTTGCTGTTGTTGCTGTTGCTGTTGTTGCTGTTGCTGGTGTGTGTTTTCCATGCGACAGTCGCTGGCCCGTTAGCCTCAGTTTCTCTGGCCAATCCCCAGCCCCCGCGTTCATCACTTTGTATGTTTGTTGGCGTCGTTTCAGTAATTTTCATAACTGGCGCTCTGCGTGGCAATTGCCGTGGAAGGGCGGAAGCTGCCACTCTGCTGCTACTTCTCCTGCTGCTGCTCCACGGAGCAGTTGACAATTGCGGCATCTACGCAGCGTGTGGACAAAAACATTTTTCGGCAGCGAAAATGCCGCCATTCCTTGGACCTACCAACAAGACGGCTAAGCCCCTGCCCGCCCCGTCTACAGCGCACCGCCTGCACCGCCCTTGATATATTAAACACAGGAGCAGCTGAAGGAGCAAATATTTTTTTAGCCTGCTTCAGGTTTATCTACATCTCTTGCATCTCTCATTTTGCCAAGCGAGCTGTGTGGAGTGCGAAGCTGTCGTGCTGTTTGCATTATGCGCCGTTAATGGCATCTTTACTGGCTGTACGACGTGGCGTATGCGCAATGCTAATGATGCGACGGGGCCAGCCAGACAGCCAGACAGCCCGACGTAGTCCGCCTCACTTGGCAAAGTCTTTACGACGTTTCATTATCTTGGTTATGCCAGCCACCATGGCCACCTCCGGCAGCGCCAGCTTGCTGTCCTCCTGGAAATCACAGCGACGCGTCAGATGCAGCCACGCCCGCTCCGGATTGAGGGACAGCGGCATCTGCAGCCAGCCGACGTAGTCGATCTTCAGGGAGCCCGTTAGCAGCTGATCGAAGGGCGTGTTGCCAATGAAGAACATGGACTTGAGCACCGAGGTCTTGGCCTCCTTGATGTTCTGGCCCAGCACGCCCTGGAACGGACTTGGCTCGTTGTCGCCCGTGCCCAGCTGCTCGAGCAGCCAGTCCTTGTTGAACTTCAGATAATTGTAGATCACCTTCAGCGCCTGCTTGCCGATGTTTGTGGTCAGCACATCGCTGGCCAGCACCTCGGCTATGTAGTCCGCAATGCCCACATCCAGTTCCATGGCGTAATTGGCCGGCGGACTGTGGCTCAAGCGCTCCGACTCGGCGTTGGTCATGGCCAGGTCATCCATTTTGACGGTGCTGACGGCGCTCATGCCGCCGGCGCCACGCCCGCAGCTGCTGCCGAAGTCCGTGTCCAGATTGATGCTCTCCTTGGCCTGCTTGAGAAACAGCTCGATCTGGTCCGTGTGCTTGTCGTCCTCGTCCACGGAGCAAATGGCCTCCGACAGGGAGTAACAAATGGCAGCCTTGTCCTCATTCTTGGCTGTAAACAGAGAGATATATGTATTTCCCTTCTATGACCTTCTATAGCTTCATTCGCAGCTCACCCTGCTCCTGCGCCTCGGCCGTCTTGATCAGCTCCGTGTAGAGCGCTGCAAAGACCACCTGCAGCAGCACCGAGTCCCCCAATGGGCGCGTCGACACTGGTATTATGTCCTGCAGCAGGGCTGTGATCTTATACAAGCCCTCGGGCATGCAATCCCAGATCTCTGAGATGCAAGTGAGTGCCAGGGACATGGCTTGGTACATGCTGGCGCCGTTCTCGACGGCATTGATCAGCATCTCGACGACGCAGTCGAGCACTGGATACACAAAGTGCATGATGGCCTCCAGCCAGGGCGTGCGCTTCTGATTCCACACCTGGCGCTTGTCCAGGCAATCGCTCCAGCCGCTCACGGCGTGCTCCTCTAGGGTCCTTATCAGGCAGGACTTGATGTCGACGGCCTTGCCCACGGCCACAATCAGGTATGTGAGGGACAGCACAATCTGGTAGTTGGACTGGCCAACGGGATCTGCGAACATAATCTACAATCATTATTACATATATTATTTATTCCCACTGGAGCTCGCCTATGTCCGCAGCTATGGAGTCGGTGACATTGAAGCACTCGCCACGACACAGAAACGCTTCGCATTTCAGTGGAGCTCCCTCGGCGCTGGTGAACGAGTGCTTGGCCACATTCTTAAAGTTCTCCGAAGACGGCAAATGTTGCATGAGATGGCGCATTATAATGCCCGTCAGGTGGGCATCGCGCATCAGCAGAATCTTCAGCAGATACGACCAGTGCGCCTCGGGAAACGCCAGCAGCACCCGCAAGTCCAAGGAGATGGCCGTGTTGGTGGTCAGATCGGCGAATTCGGTGACCCACTGACACGACTGCTCCTTGGGAAAGTAGCGGGGCAGCGCAAAGATAATCCAAGCCGATGGCAGACCATGACGGGAGCTAAACATTTCCATGTTATCCAGGCCTTTGCGAAAGACCTGCCGAATGGAATGAAGAGTATTAGATATTGGTAAAAATAGAAGGGAGGTGGGAGATGGTAAAAGACTCCTACAGAATTAGGAGATACCAATGAATCCTAAACCCAGATATTCTAGGCCTTTAATAAATCGTATCGTATCGTAAGATAAGGGAATTCCCATAGATAACTCTCAAGTTCCAACGGTCTATCATTCAACTATATCCACTCACCTTGGATAGCACACCAAGGGGCGCTCCACGCAACAATAGACAGTAGAAGAGCTCCCGGCACTTGGCATGAATATCCCTGACGATGACGCTCTGATTGCTCAGCTGGAGGCCCACATAGGCCTCGCCGCTCTCACAGACGTGGGGCAACAGCTCGGCGATGCAGAGCAGCATGTTGCAGATGTCCACCAGATGCAGCTGCGCACGGGCCACGCTGGTCACGATCTGCGTGTACCGCACCGTCAGCACACTCAGTGTCTCGTTCAGCATCCCGGCGAAGATCTTTTGCGCCATCTTCGGCGGCACCGAGTTCCAGAGATCGGCCTTGGTGCCGCGCATGTAGTGCCACCACATTTGCACCGTATACGAGCCGCGCTCCGACTCGAAGAACGGCTGCGTGTCCTCCCAGTGCAGGCAGTCCGCATCCTGAATGATATACAACAGCAGCAGGCGACAGTGCAGGTCCAGCAAACGCTCAGCCAACGCCTCGGACATCTGGGCGTATTGCTTGAAGCTCAGCTTCAGCGCACCGCCCTTCTCATCGCCCTTGGGCGGACATATCGTAGTCGTGGCTGCCTGCATGTAGACGCTCAGCGAGTTCTTCACCAGCGCAGCCGCGCCAATCGTGGCCGTCAGCACTGAGAGATCGGCATGGTCCAGCGACTCCTGCGAGAGCCGATGTATGTGCTCCAACAGCAGATCCGCTGACTTGGTGACCAAACTCACAAACTTATCCGGATCAGAAGTTTTGACCGTGACGCTGCTCTGTGGAGGTCAATAGATTAGATATGCAGATATAGGCTGTGCTTCAGTATATTTTCTATATTGTTCCAGCTAATCTCTGTTACAGAACTTATTTAGCGTATTAAGGCTTAGGCTTATCATGAATGTATATATAAATATATTCTTGAACAGCGTAATGAGATAATCCGTTTTAACTATACGTGTTTGTTTTCTTATACATATACATGTTCGTATGTCTGTCTGTATATCTGTCTCTCTGTCTGTCTCCATCTCTATTTGTCTTTCTCTCTCTCTCTGTCTGCGAACAGAATGGGATGACGAAAAACTACAGAAGATCATTAAAGTTCTCTAGATGTGGTCAACAATATTCATTTGGTATTTATACTCGAGTAAATCGAAGCTATAATGCTTGCAGCAGCAAAGAGTGTTCGCATTGGTTACTTAAAGCTCGACTCCAATAGCCTCTACCTGGCGTCGATTACAACATTTGAGAGCGACTATATAAAGGGCAGCAGCTGCAGCATTTCTTCAGTCGCCTAGGCCTGATGAAAGCCGTGGCGTCGTGCAGTATAGTAAACTGTATTCAGCTAATCTGAAGAGGAATTACTTAAGGGAAATAACTAAGTGGAAATAACTAAGAGGAAATACTTAGAAATAGAAGAAATTCTTGAAGGAAATACCTAGAAGGTATAGTCTGAGCAAATACATAGACGGAATACTTAGAAATAGAAGAAACTCTTGAAGGAAATATTTGGAGAAAACACTAAAGGAAATACTTAGATTAAATATTTAAAGGAAATATTTAGAAGAAATAATAGACATATACACATATACATAATTGATTATCATTAACACACGAAGTCTACATAAATGATCGGATTATTAGATATCATAAACTTACGAAGTCGCATTCGTTCAGCTCCTTTTCGGTATGCAGCAGACCCGAATGTTTGCGATAGGAAGCAAAGTATTCGTCCTCCCACCTAAACGAAAAGTTGACCCAGTCAAAATGGAGCAGCGCCAGGGGAAAGTTTGCAGGGCAACTCGACCTACCAGCGTATCAGTTTAATGGATGCAAACGATGCATAGCGCGGAAAGTCTAGCTTTCCGCCCACCACGCCCGGGCAGATGGGCTCCTGCAGCACGCGCTGATGCGTCTATTCGTGAAACAAATCAAGAATGGGCATTGTCAGAAACAATGTGTTAACGAGTTTTCCCAAAAGCACTTCTCTCTCGCATTGCGGTCAGTCTGTGCGGGCACCTGATAGAACTCCAAATCGCGCTGCAGCAAAATGGGCACGCGGTCCATTAAATTTCCCTCCTCGAGCACCTCCATTCCGACGAATTCTTTTCGCTGCCAAACTGCAAAACTGATTAGCCAGAGCCAATCGAGGATATCGAGCAAACAGCACACTGTGAACTTGTGTCGAATTGTTGCCAGGACAACGACTCCAAGGCCTGATGGATGATGTAGCGTGAATACCGATAAGAGCACTTTGCAGTTATTTTTCCAGATATTTGAAATTTGATAAGCGAAGCGTATACCCGATTTTATAATAAAATAAAATATTTGTATTTTAAATAAATTTTATTTAAAAATTAAATTTTTATACTTTGATAATGAAAAGTATATATTTATTTATTATACAATATTTATTATATTAATTACATATTTATTTAGTTTTTATTTTTTTAAATTTGGCATATTTTTCTGGAGTTTTAGAAGCACATCATTTTTTTGGGCTGCATATACTAATTAATATAACTAATATTTAATAAACACATATTTTGTTTAATATTCATATTTATGCTAATTAAAAAAACAATAGAGCCAAGACTTAATTTAATAAAAAAATAACGATTGGTTTATATATATTTCTACGTATTTATTTGTAAAACAAATATTTAAAATAAACTCCATTTGTATTTATATTTAATAATATATAGTAAACTTGGGTGATACTTAAAATTTAATGTTTACTATATTAAATTAAAATAAAAAATCAATTTTAGCAGCAAGTGTATTAAGTCAATAATACTTCTATAATAAGCTGTTTCTTAATCTTATCTGGTAAATAAGATCTGTTTTAAAACAAATGTGTAACTGTTTTCAAGCTATCAGGTAAGAGAGAGAAAGAGAGAGAGAGAGAGAAAGAGTAAGAAAGAGAGAGAGGGAGGCAGAGCCGTAAAGATAATGTTAAACATTCGCTCTCCAAATGTCCATACATATACATACATATATATATGTATGTATATATATATACAATGCCCATTCAATGCAAGATAAGCCGCCGCTCGGCCGCTCGGCCGCTCGATCGCTCAACGGTTCAGTTGATAATTGAGCGGTGCAGGGAGCACATCGACTAGCAGCGGACCTAAGTGGACAACAAAAGTAAGTGAACTCAAAAGCCCGGGATGCAGTGCTAATCAGTGGCCGAGCTCATTGCTGGGGGCGCGCTGTCGGAATATTTTCAGTGCCAGCAACCAGCGACAATTTAGCGCTTATCGCTGCGATACCGTGCTCGTATCAGGCGTATCAGCAATCCATAAATCTCACTGCGTTTCTTCTTTGTGTGTTTTTTTGTCTTCTTCTTGGCACAGCATAGCATGATCGCAAATCTGAGACATTTGACGGGCCGCCTAGCGGTGCAGCGTGGCCAGCTGCAGCAGCAGGTGCGCAGTGCCTCCTATCTGATCGACCAGCCAGAGTACAGTTTCCTCAAGGATCTCGGACTGGAACGCGACAATCCCGGCGTCTACTCTGGCCACTGGCAGGGCCGCGGACAGAGCATCACCAGCTATGATCCCGGCACCGGTCAGCCCATTGCCTCAGTGCGCCAGGGCACCGTGCAGGAGCTGCATCAGACCATTGGCTTGACCGTTGAGGCCTACAGGCAGTGGCGTCAGGTGCCCGCCCCGGTGCGTGGTGAAATCGTGCGTCAGATCGGCGACGAGCTGCGCAAGTACAAGGAGCCACTGGGCAAACTCGTCTCCCTCGAGGTGGGCAAGATCTACAGCGAGGGCCAGGGCGAGGTGCAGGAGTTCATTGACATCTGCGACTATGCTGTCGGCCTGTCGCGCATCTACTCCGGCCAGCTCATCAATTCGGAGCGTGCCCAGCACACCATCCTGGAGGCGTGGCGCCCGCTTGGCCTGGTCGGCGTCATATCCGCCTACAACTTCCCCAATGCCGTCTTCGGCTGGAACGCGGCCATCGCTCTGGTCACTGGCAACGGTGTGCTCTGGAAGGGCGCGCCCAGCACTCCGCTCGTCTCCGTGGCCACCACCCGGATTGTGGCCGAGGTGCTGCAGCGCAACCATCTGCCGGCCGTGGTCAGCCTCTGCCAGGGTGGCACCGATGTGGGCGCCGCCCTGGTCGCCGACCAGCGCGTGAATCTGGTCAGCTTCACGGGCAGCTGCCAGACGGGTCGGGATGTCGGCGTGGAGGTGCAGCGCCGCTTTGGCAAGGTCATTCTCGAGCTGGGCGGCAACAATGCCCTGATCATTGACGAGTCGGCCAACATTAAGATGGCCCTGGATGCGGCGCTCTTCGGCTGCATTGGCACCAGCGGACAACGCTGCACCACCACCCGACGCATCATTGTGCACGAGAAGCTCCACGACAGCTTTGTGGAGGCGCTGACGGCCAAGTACGCGCAGCTGCTGCCACGCATTGGCCACCAGCTGGAGCTGCAGACCCTCGTGGGTCCGGTGCACAGCAAACAGAACGTCGACAGCTACAAGGAGACCATCGAGGAGGCCAAGCTGCTGGGCGGCACCGTGGCGTTCGGTGGACGTGTCCTGGAGCGTGCTGGCCACTATGTGGAGCCCACCATTATCACGGGACTGCCACATGATGCGCCCGTGGTGCATCGTGAGACCTTTGCGCCCATTGTCTACGTATTGAAGGCGCGCAATGTGGACGAGGCGGTGGCCTGGAACAACGAGGTAGAGCAGGGCCTCTCCTCGGCCATCTTCACGGAGAACATTGGCCAGGCCTTCAAATGGATTGGCGCCCAGGGCTCCGACTGCGGCATCGTCAACATCAACACGACCACAAATGGCGCCGAAATCGGCGGCGCCTTTGGCGGCGAGAAGGCAACGGGCGGCGGCCGCGAATCGGGCTCGGATGCCTGGAAGCAGTACTGCAAGCGTGCCACCATCACGGTGAATCACTCGGGCGAACTGGCCTGCGCTCAGGGCGTCGTCTTCAACGTGGAGTAAATAAGCTACATATATGAAATTGAATTTAGTCGAACATTGTTATCGTGATTTGTATTATAAAAATGTCTATAAACAAAAAATGCATTTAAATGGGTTCATCTTTTCCTAAGCTAGTGGTTTAATGGGGAGCTGGGTCACAGCTCGCTGAGGTCGAAGCGCCAAAAGTCGACCTCGATATCCTTCGACTTTTGCTTGTGGAATTTGTAGCTGGCCTCCAGGTTGTAGCGCAGCTCGGCAACGACTTTGCCACGAGCGCCCCATTCCTTCGACTTCTTTTGGATGTAAGCGCTGCAAGAGAGAGAGAGAGGGGGAGAGCATAAGAGAGTCGAATTATGTATAGCAGATTACGGACTATAATAAAGATATAGCAATTAGCAATACATTTGTGGCCTAGCCTTAGTTCATAATTAACAGTTAATTTTTCATGCGAAATTGAATCAAAAATTTATTTTTGCTTAGCATAAACAATAGTTGAATCTCTTCTTATTTATTAGAATATATAATTTAGGTAATCGTATTAGCTTGATATTAACAATAATTTATTGCTTGCTTGCTTCTTCTAAATATATTTGGTTTAGATTTTGTCCAGTACAGCCTGCAGTTGATAGCATTGATAACATTCACATTTCTCTCTCCGTTTACTCAGGTAAAGCACATTAATTTTGTTTTTCTCTACATTTTTTATTTATTTTTTGGCAGCTGCTCACTCACCGGGTGGAGGTTTTGTGCAGCGAGTAGACTGCGCCAGTGGCCAATCGCATGCCCACATCCAGGAAACGCATATCCATGCCGGCATTGTGCTTGGTGCCAAAGGGCGGATTCATGACAACCGTGTCGAAGGCCTTGTCCCACTTGCTGCCAGGCAAGTGGAGTACGTCGGCACGGATGCAGTCCACGTTTGGCAGCTCCATGTCCACCACGTTTTGCCGAAAGGTATCCACAGCTGCGTCGTCTAGCTCAAAGCCGATGGTGAGCTGCGCGCCCAGCAATGTGGCACCAATGCTTAGCATACCGCAGCCAGATCCCAGATCAGCAACCAGTTTGCCCTCGATGTCGTCGTGCTGCTCCTGCATGCAATGCGTCATGCAGGCAGCGATGTGGGGCGGGGTCGGGTACTGTTCCAGCAGTAGCTTTGGCTTCTCAAAGCCATCGACGCACTGCAGATACTCCTCGAGCTTCTTCAGCTTTAGGCGCGTCATGTTGATGTTGGGGGACGTGGGCGTGTGTATTGTTCTATGAAATTACTTGGAGTTGGGCGCTGGCGGTGTCGGCAGTGGTTCCAGGCGAGGCAGCACGGGTATAAAACTATTTCCAAAATACGAATCCTGCGGTATAAAGAAGCCCAGAGTAGTAGAGCTCGTTGGATTAAATGCAGATCGTGGCGCGGCGATGCCGCCAGCGGCATTAGGCGTTGCGCTCACGTTCTGCACAAACTCAGCTGTCACTGTCGGCTGTCCAAGCAGCTGCGGTGCGGGCATCTACAAAGCAGCAAGCCAAAAATCTATTAACCTGTCACTTTAATGACAAATATACGAATATGTATTTACATTTACCTGATTCGCTGTGCTACCCAGTCCGATGAGCAACTGTTTCTTGGTTTGTATTTCTTCAAGTATTTTACGGTTCGTTTCTGCTTGTTGTGCACTTGATGTGGGAAAAGCCATCAAAAATAGGCGAAATTTTGTATGAATAACTAAATAAAAAGAAATTAAATAATTAAAACGGTTCAACACGCGCTCTTGTTTCTATTGTTTTTTCTGCATTAAAACTGTGTTGTTCCGAATCGGTTCCAAAGAACAATTCACTAAACGGAACGATCGAAACAGTTCCAAGCTATTCAAAAATATATAAAATTGGCATTTTCATCTCTTCTGTCATAAAGTTTTATATTTTATGAATGAAATTATATTATTATTAGCTCATGTTAGCGCTGTTGGTGTAAATCACGTTACCAATAAGTTGTATTGCGCATTTAATTAGCTATAAATACCATATGTTGTGAGTCATGGTATTCTTCATTTTGGTATTTTTGGTTTGCTGCCACACTGATTGTTATCCAAAACGTGCGCTGGCAAACAAAATAAATAGCACGCATACACAAAACAGACGCCAGGATACAATAACAACAAACAGCTTACACGCCCACACAAATCGAATATAGTTCAATTGCATTTCTTGGAATTGTAAGAAGAGAACAACGTCAATCATGAGTATGAGCGACGACGATAGAGATATTGACATCGAGAGTGACGTAAGCAGACATCATGACGTGCACAATTGACGTCATAGATAATTTTGAATATTTTCTTCTCGCAGGACGATGGAGACTCTGATAACGGTCTTGGATCCTCGCGACACACAAGCACTGCTAATTTTACCCCGGTAAACAATGCAGCAATACAATAGATCACTAATAACAACACGAGACCCACGTTGCTATTGTTTATAAACAGACGCTTGGTGCTCGTGTCTCTGTTGTGCTTCTTCTTCTTGCTGAATGAATGAAGGCGGTAGTAATTTGTTGTTTATTTTCTTTATGTTCAAGGCCGAAAAGCGAGCACACCACAATGCGTTGGAGCGTCGTCGAAGAGATCACATTAAAGAGAGTTTCAGCAACCTGCGTGAAGCAGTGCCCACGCTAAAAGGCGAAAAGGTGAGCGAGTTGAGCAATATGATAGATGATCTTAACTTACAAGAGAGGGAGTCGTTAGAGCAGCCTTAGTTAGTAAAGCGTAGAGTTATATTTGAAAAGTTCCCTTATACATATATGTATGTATATGTTTACGTTAAATTATGAAAAGATGGTAGAAGTGGGAGTAAGAGAGTAATTATAAGGGGCAACAGATATCTTGCTGGAACATAGTGAGCTGTGACTTGGCTTAATTAACATTGTAGTTATATGTTGTCTTAATTTATTGAGCTAAGTCCCAGACACTAATCCTTTCGCGCTACCTTAGGCGAGTCGTGCGCAAATACTCAAAAAGACCACCGAATGCATTCAAACGCTGCGACGAAAAATCACTGAGAGTAAAAAGGACATCGAGGAAATAAAGGAACAGAATAGGATACTAGATGAACAAAGTAAGGCCTATTTGAAATAAGATCTAAAATAGAATTTAGTCTAAACGAATATCCATACATTCAGTACGACGCCTGGAGGGCAACGGGTCCAATGGCAGCGACTTCTTGAGCGGCGACGACGACCTTAGCAACGATGTGGAGGATATTTTGGAGCAGTCCGATTTCAGTCGACGCAGTAAAAAGATGAAGACCTTCCACGCATAGCCCATAAAAGAGCTACGCTGTACTTTGTCAGGTTTACGCTAGCATCGTAACCGAATCAATCGAAGCATAAATTCTAATGCCTGGGCATTAAGAGCAACAGTCTACCCCATAAGTTTGAGCCTTACGCCCAACCAATACCTTAATGTGTGTGTGTGTGTGTGTGTATGCGCTGGAGCATGGTGTGGTGTGTGAATGTCATTTTGTACTCTCATACTAATACAAGATTTCTAAGTATCTAAAGAATTAGATAAGTGAAACAGTGAAAATGGAATCATTTGTAAATTTGGTAAATGAGGTCTATTAAACAATGAACCAATCTATCTACAATGTATAAAATATGGATATGTTTATCAATCTGTTGACTTCGGCGATGGCATTGCAATTTGAATTGCCGATTGCACAGATTTCCGCATTCGCCTATGTGAACCACACTTTGTAGGGTATCTAAAAATATATATATTTTTGTATAAAATTAACATACGGCCACACTACTTGAACTTGAGCGTCAGCCAGAGCAGCACAAAGACGAACAGCACAAAGAGGAACATATAACACATTTGCTTGGAGCCGCCGCCCTGCTTGGCCAGCCGCACAACGCGTGTCATTGTGTTGCCCAGAAAACCGCCAGTGCGATCCATGTCGTCGTCGATGCCGCGTAACAGTTTATCCTGGTAGCGCACTTCGTTGCCAATGTCTATGGTCAGGGATTTGAGTGCGCCGATCTTCTGCTGCAGCTCCTCGGCCGCGCGTTCGTTTTCCGCCTCGAGGGCATCGTGACTCGCGGGCGCACTGGGTCCAGGATTCTGATTTAGGGGCTGATAAGGATAGTTGTTGCGTCGCATGCTGCCACTGCTGCTGCTGCCTGTGTGTGCCAGATTTGCATCAATTTAGCTACAATGCTGTGGGAGGAAGGCCTTTAACACTTTGTGACACGTAAACCAAATGGGGCGAACGGCTTACTGAGAGGCAAAACAGCTGCTGCGGTCGTTGTGGTTATTCGTTGGTTGTTCGCTTGTTTTGACCTCTGCACCATTCAGCTGGCTCTCAAGCTTAGGTGCTCTAGGTGTTAGAGGAATTGCCTAAACACAGGCTCTTGCAATCTTCAGTTTGATTAATGCAATGTTTATTGGAGTACTGAGTTCAGCTCCAGAACCAGCTTGATCCGAGCAGCTTTCAATTGAACTATGCCGGTATGACACAACCAACTTTGGTGGCATACGTATGGTGTCATATAAATAATGTTCCACACTTTAAATTATCAACTCCACCTAAAAGTATAAAAGTATAGTTTTTATTGCAAAGCTAAATTCTTAAATAAAAACAGTAAACTATAATAGAAATTATGAGCAATTCCAATTGAACTACAAATGTAGTCAGTGAACCAGTTGTTGTAATCGAACTAGTAGTACCGACAAAATCAGCTGTTGAGATATAACGTAACGCCGTGTTTGTTTTATTTAATCTATTTGCCATAGCAACTTTTAAACCCTTTTCCAAATTATGTGCAGTGATCAATTTCGGCCAAAAATTAAATCATTCGATTTGTGAAATTATATAAAAGCACACACACTTAATGCATAGACCTGCCATTACGTAAATTAATTGTACTTGAATACTTAATATACTTATAAGGTAATAACAACAACAAAGCTCTAAAGGTTAACTTTCTGAATCGTCTCAAAAGTAGAAGTATTTTGGGCTTACCTACTCGGATCAATACACTTGCAATATTCATCATATGGCCTGCTTATCAGCTTTGCATTTCCAAATTTCGTCATGACCCATTGGCGCTGAGTTGGCGCGATGGCGTTGACCTTGATTTACTTCGCATCGCTGGGCGCAGCTAATTTAGACATTTAACGCCGATTTAGTATAACAAATTAGCAACTCGTTTCATTTTATAGTTAAAACAACGGTAATCTCTAGGTGTGCGTAAAGCGTTGCACGTTGAACCGCAACATATTCTCTGATAAGGCTACCGTCGATCTGCTAAGCGCACATTCACTGATAAGGCTTCTCTTTCGATCCGCAGCACCTTGAACAACAACAACAACAACAGTACCAGTTACAGCAATGGAATTATCCGCAACGCTGGCCGAAATGGCTGGCGTGCCCGTGGAGGCCTTTCGCTTACTGGTTACCCTGATAGCTGGTAAAGCTACATAGATAATTGTAATTTCAATTGAATAATTCTAGTAATAACCCATTCGACTCCTTCAGGCTATCCGATTGCAGCGATCTATCGTAAGCTGATTGTCGATTTAGAGAACAAGGCGTTGCATCACCTCTTTTTCGCCTTCTGTGGTCTCAGTCTATGCTATTTCAATTATGGCAAGGATACATATCATTCGCTCTTGGCCATCAGCGTCACCTTCGTGCTGGTGCATCTGCTGCGAGGTGCCCCACACGTAATGCTGGGCGTCAACTTTGTCTTTCACATGGGCTACCTGCTGCTGGGCTATTACTTCACGGCCAGCAACGAGTACGATATCCTGTGGACCATGCCACATTGCATATTGACGTTGCGGATGATTGGTTTCGGCTTCGATGTGGCCGACGGATTGAAGCCGGTGTCTAACCTATCGAAAGAGCAGAGTGAGACGGCATTGAAGCATCCGCCATCGTTCCTCCAGCTACTGGCATATGCTTACTTTCCCAGCGGCTTCTTGGTCGGACCGCAGTTTCCCTATCGACGATACCAAAACTTCACGAATGGTGATTTTCGCCAATACGAGGGCTGCGTGGACGCCGGCCTCAAGCGCCTGGGCATGGGTGTGCTCTACCTAATCGTTTGCCAACTGGGCTTGGCCTATCTGCCGGATAACTATTTCCTGACGCCCGAGTTTGCGGAGCAGCACTTCATCAAGCGCATTTTCTTCTTGGGCTTCTGGGCGAAGTTCACGCTCTACAAATACATTTCGTGCTGGCTGTTCGCCGAGGGCGCTCTCATGTGCATTGGCTTCACGTACAAGGGCCGCGATGCACAGGGCAATCCGGATTGGTCTGGCTGCACCAATGTCAAGCTAATGCTGCTCGAGACCGGAAACACCATGGAACACTATGTGCAGAGCTTCAATGTGAACACCAATCAGTGGGTCGCTCAATACATATTCAAGCGTCTGAAGTTCCTCAACAATCGGAACATTAGCTACGCGGCTGCTTTGGGTTTCCTAGCCGTATGGCACGGCTACCATAGTGGCTATTATATGGCATTCCTTATGGAGTACATGATTGTCAGCACCGAGAAGCAGGTGAGTAATTTTTATATATTTATATCAAATATGATATAATTATTTTTGTGTTTAACAGATCGATCGCGTTTACACCAAGGAAGTTCTACCCAGATATGGCGAAACATTGAACAATTCAATGATATATAAAGCTCTTTATTTCGTGTCCCTAAAGTCCTATAACATCGTCTACATGGGCTGGTGTCTCACCTCATTTGTTTTCCTCAAATACGAGCGCTGGATCACGGTCTTCAGGGCAGTCAACTATTTCGGCTTCGTATACATGCTCATCTGGGCTTGCCTGTTTCATGGCTATCGTCATTTTATTAGCAAACCGCCGCAGAATCGAGAGCCCGCCGCAAAAGCATCAACTGTAAAACAAGCCACAGATTAGTGGAGCGGCAAACCCGTATGCAATGTCCAATTCAGCAGAATTTCTTTCGTTTAAAATTGATGTGAAGATGTTACCAAATAATCATAGTTTACTCTCACACACATATATATCTGCATATATATGTACGTGAGTGGTAAACGATTGAATGCGATAAGGACTAAAGGACGTGGCGTAAAGTTGTAGCTGTTCTCAATCGTTCATTATAGAAAGCAATGTCTAGTCAGTGAAACATAGTTGAGTTGCTCTATGAACGGCGTCGAGACTTATCCAACTATAAAGACAATTTTATATACATATATTTTCATATGCTCACAAACTGTATAAGAATAGAAGCAGCTATGCAAAAAGTGCAAATTTAAAAATCATATTTAAGCAATTATCAATTGAAAACTCTTTATAACATTTCGAACCTTGTAAATATTGTAGAATCAAGGCTTTTAAATTATATGGTAGCTAGTTTGTAACACTCTGTTCAACAAAATTGGTTCTATCGAAAAATTAATAAACTTCTTGCTTGAGTCACCCAACGAGATGCGAATTCTGTTTTAAGTAGATACATCTGACGGAGGAGCCTGCGATATCAAAGATCTATAATTCCAAATACTCCACAATAAAGAGAAACATTCCACTTTACAGATACAATGCATTTTGTAAACATATTTATTGGGACTCAAGTAAGGATAGAATGATGAGAATGTATGAGAATGGTTACGGGGGAGCGACAACGGCAGCGGATTAATGCTCCATGGGCTGAGCGTCGCCATCGCCGGCGTCCGCACGACGCTTGGCGCCTCCGCCAGCGCCGGTAGTCTCCTCCTCAAGCTCATTGATCTCGCTGAACATGTAATCATCCTGATACTCCTTCAGTATTTTGCTGGAGCGATTCTCGTCCAGGAACAGGGAGTAGACCTTTTTCACGTCCTCGGTGTTCACTTCGGTGGCCTTGCGACGGCGACAAACCAAATTGGCCGTGGTTATCAATTGGATGGCATAGCGGAGGCTGGTGTCGGTGGCGATGCGTGTTAGGATGGTCAGGGCATCGGGATGCATGATGCAGTCCTCCTCCTCGCAGCGTATCTTGAGTATCTCCTTGACCTCCTTCTCGGTGTAGGGAACGGTGCGTATGATAATCATGCGGTCCAGCAGATCGATGGGTATGCCATGTGGACTGCGGTAATTGGTGCCGCGAATGCGTGTTATGCCACGATTGGTGGCCATGACCACGACAGGCGCCATATCAGATTCTAGGGCACGATTCAAGTACGAGAAACACTCAATGTCCAGCATATGCACCTCGTCAATGAAGAGGACGCCCGGATTGATCTCGGCCTTGCCCTCCTCGCGCCACTCCAGCACCTTGTTATTGATCTGGTCGCGCACCTCCTGCTTGATCTCGCCCGTATCACCGGAAAACAGGGCCAGAAATCCATGGGTGCGACTGTTGATGACATCGATCTCGTGCAGGGTGACAGTGTGCACGACTTCCTTGCGCTTCTGCAACTCCCCCTCGGGGCACTGGACAAAGCGAGTCTGTGCCCCAGTAGCATCGTAATCGCGTGCACGTGTGAAGCTGCGTCCCAGCTTGTTCACCTTGCCGGAAGCCTTGTCTATGGTGATGACATCGCCGGCCTGAATCTTCTCCTTCATAAAGCACTCGATGATTTTGTTGCCCAAATCGTAATTGGTTTCCATTTCGGTTGTTTTCAGTGTCACTTTGCCCACCTTTTGGCCGGTACCGGTAGCCGGACGTTCGATTTGTATCTCAACCACTTCGCCCTCGATGATCTCTGTCTCCTCCTTGATGCGCACTCCAATGCTCTTGCGCAATGCCTGTGACAGCGCCTCCGTCTTGCTCATCTCCAAAGAGTAAATCTCCGAGCCAGACATGCTGGTAAACGGCGTCTCAGTGCCTAGAGCCTGAGCCATGCCTACGGCAATAGCCGTTTTGCCTGTACTCGGCTCGCCGGCTAGCAAAATGCAACGTCCGGCAATTTTCCCCTCTCGTACCATTTGCACCACAACGCCAGCGGCACGGCGAGCATCCTTCTGGCCCACCATGCCCTGGGAGACAGCACGCGCCTCCAGCACATCGTCCAATCCCAGGCCGCGAATGTGCGAATGGGCGCCAATGCGCTCGATGCGTGTTATGTCGCGCACTTCGATTTTCTCAGCTTCTCCCATGATTTGCTATTTCTTCAAGTCACTTTTTGTGTGAAATTCAATCCGTTGTGCGTCTCGTTGAAAACGGATTCGACTTGTTTGGAATAAGTCAACAATTTAAACGAATATTTTATACTTTGTTGCTCGGCAACACAAAACAAATTGCCGGCTCGATATGCTTGACATGTGTTTTACTATCGATATTTCCGTGACAAAAAAAACATATCGTACTTCTCCAACTACGATTAAATCGTTTTGGTTTCGATATTTATTTATGAAAATAAATTCGATTAACATAATGACAATAAAAAGCCGCCAGCATTTGAATTTTAAGCAAATAATAAAATACACTAGAAAATAATAAACAGTAAATAAATGAATAACGCAAATAAAATTGACTAATTTTGGTGTTCCAGCGAACATTTCACGGCAGTGTGTGCTGTTTATTTTTATTATTATTATTATTATCATTATTATTAAATATTAATTACAATTTGAATTTGTGTACGAAGTATGAAATGAGTGTAAAACTTTAAGATTATTAGCAAAAACTTAAATGCTTAACAAAGTGCGGCAAATACAAACAGGTTAGAGGTTAGCTGTAGCTGATTAGAATTTGAGCCCCATTGAACTGTTGATGGCATCCTTAGCACTTGCCATTCGACGGTGCCTTGGGACGACAGATTTTACTACGTCCATTCGCGCCATAAACAATATTACAGGAGAAGGTGAAGTAGCCGCACGTCGACGATTTCGTATAGTATGTGGACTGGAAGTTCTTGTTCTCCTGTGGCGGGCTCTTTGAATTATCCATGCTACCAGTCACTGACTTGGTGACTGTCACATAGCTATCGGGTGCGCGTGGCTTTTGGGCGGGCCCTTTGGATGCCTTGGCATCATCATCCTCGAGACTGACATCCACCTTTTTATCGGTGCTGTGCAGCTCCAGGGCTTTCGTGTGGAACTTCTTCTCCACGTTGACTGTGCCACGGAAGCCACTGGGCACACTTTCGGTGGTGGTGCGTATCGGATATGTATTGACCCGTCCATTTTGATTCTGCACCACACGATATTGGCCGGCGTTTGGATTGGCGACCACCGCCTGCTGCTTCTGAGTGGGCGATGATTGCATAAAGGTTAATGGTGCAGCGGCAGGCGCAGCCACTGTGCCAGGCTCCTGGTTTTTGATTTGGCTGGCAACTGAGGGATTCTCTTCGAGCTTCACAGGCTTTTCATTGTAATAATCATCATCATCATATTCATCGTATGGCTCTTCATCATCCTCTGGTTCTTCATCCTCGGCTAATGCGGGCTGTGGGTCATCCTCTTTGTCCACTTCCTCTTTCTGTGCCTCTTCTTTGCTAGTCTTTGAAGACTTTAGTTGAATCTCCGGCAATCTATCGGACTCGGGAGCGACAGCGGGTGGGCCGCTAAACACTGCGTCAACACGGTCCGTAACCCTGGTAGCAAGAATTTTAATTTCATCCTTTATTCATAAATAACAATTGTATACTTACGCGTTTCCAGTGTTGCCAAATTGACTGATGGTATTAAAGAGCTCCCTATTCTGTTCGCGATACGTGGCCACCTGTTCCTTCGTTCCCGACGCAGACTGGGCAGCTCCATGGTAGGAGACGCCAAAGCTAAAACGAAAACCAAACAGAAAATACTTAACTAAGAAAACAATAAGCTCGATCGAGCTTACCTGGATGTTCCGTGTATCTGGGACTGACTTTGACCCGAGTGACTGCCCGATTGAGCTGATGCTTGTCCACCGCCTGCCGCATTCACTTGAGTATTATCCTGACCAGGTCGGAAACCAATTTGTGCTTGCGAAGATGTCTGGCCAGGTCCGCTCGACTGGGCATCAGCTAGGCCTCCCTTGTCATTGGCTTGCACTTCACTCTGGCTCTGGTGAATGATACCGCCACTCTGTGATGAGGCCTTAGTACCGCCATTCTTGGCATTAAGCTGTACTTGGGCTTGGGACTGAGAAGGACCGCCGGAGCCCTGCGACTGACTCATTGCTCCATCAGCATTGCCTGTCACCTGCGCACTTGCAGCACGATCGGCGTCTGAGGTCATTGCGCTTGCGCTGAAGGAGCTGCCCTTGGTGTAGCTGCCAGACACTTGAGTTTTGGCAGTACCTCCGTTCTTCTTGCCCTGAGCGCTGGCTGATGCCTGACCATCACCAATAGCAGACTCTGCCTGCGAGAAGGCATCATCAGCGCCACCAGTGCCAGCTGCTCCAGGTACGCCTGCAGGACACACGATTTAACGAATTGTTTAATTACACGTCAATGAATATTTACCAATAGCACCTCCAGGAGCAACGGCTGTTCCTGCATCTGTGTAACGCCCTGGGGCACCAATTCCAGGCTGTCCTCCAATTCCAGGCTGTCCTCCAATTCCAGACTGTCCTCCTATTCCAGACTGTCCTCCAATTCCAGGCTGTCCTCCAATTCCAGGCTGTCCTCCAATTCCAGGTTGAGTGCCGTATCCGGTCTGACCGCCAGCTGCAGGCTGCGTTAAATATCCAGGTTGACCACCACCAATTCCGGGCTGTCCGCCAATTCCTGGTTGTCCGCCAATTCCTGGTTGTCCACCAATTCCTGGTTGTCCACCAATTCCTGTTTGTCCGCCAATTCCGGGCTGAATTCCATATCCGGGCTGTACGCCAACACCAGGTTGAGTTCCGTATCCGGTCTGACCTCCACTAGGCTGACCACCGCCAATTCCGGGCTGTCCTCCAGTTCCGGGCTGAATTCCATATCCGGCCTGTCCTCCAGCTCCAGGCTGTGTTCCATATCCGGGCTGCCCGCCACCAGGTTGAACACCGCTAATTCCGGGCTGTCCTCCAGCTCCAGGCTGAGTTCCGTAACCAAGCTGTCCGGGCTGACCACCACCGATTCCAACTCCAGGCTGTGTTCCATATCCAGTTTGACCACCACCGATTCCTGGTTGTCCACCGATTCCGGGCTGAGTTCCATATCCGGTCTGTCCACCAATTCCAGGCTGTGTTCCATATCCGGGCTGCCCGCCACCAGGTTGAACACCGCTGATACCGGGCTGTCCTCCAGCTCCCGGCTGAGTTCCGTAACCAAGCTGTCCGGGCTGACCACCACCAATTCCAACTCCAGGCTGTGTTCCATATCCAGTTTGACCACCACCGATTCCGGATTGTCTACCAACTCCAGGCTGAGTGCCGTATCCGGGTTGGCCACCAGTAGGTTGAGCCCCGCCGATTCCGAGCTGTCCGCCCGCTCCGGGCTGGCCGTAACCAAGCTGTCCACCGATTCCTGGCTGTCCACCAACTCCAGATTGAATTCCATATCCAGGTTGACCCACACCACCACCTCCAGCACCGGTCTGTCCACCTATTCCAGGCTGAGTTCCATAGCCTGACTGACCGCCGGCAATTCCTGGTTGTCCAATGCCCCCTCCGATTTGTGCCCCAGTACCAGGCTGAATGCCATATCCAGGCTGAGTACCATATCCTGGTTGACTACTGCCGATTCCGGTCTGTCCAGCAACACCAGGTTGGCTAGTATAGCCTCCAATAATTCCTGGCTGTGTACCACCACCAATACCAGATTGACCGCCCGGCTGCATAACGTACCCAGGCTGACCACCTCCAATTCCTTGCTGTCCGATTCCAGGTTGACTGCCATATCCAGGTTGAGTTTGGTACCCAGGCTGTATGCCATATCCAGTTTGACCACCAACTCCAGGCTGGCCTCCTGCTCCAGTTTGTGCTCCGTATCCAGGCTGAGTTCCATATCCAGCTTGGCTTCCATAGCCAGGCTGCCCGCCACCTATTCCCTGCTGGGCATATCCAAGCTGACCACCTCCGGGCTGTCCAGCAACGCCAGGCTGTGTTCCGTAGCCGGGCTTACCACCACCGATTCCCTGTTGTCCTCCAGAGCCAGGCTGAGTTCCGTATCCAGGTTGACCACCAGCGATTCCGGGTTGTCCACCAATTCCAGGTTGACCTCCGTATCCGGGCTGAGCGCCACCGATTCCCTGTTGTACTCCAGAGCCAGGCTGTGTTCCATATCCAGGTTGACCACCACCAATTCCTGGTTGTCCTCCCACACCAGGTTGTGTTCCATAGCCGGGTTGAACACCAACGCCAGGCTGTGCTCCATAGCCGGGTTGAACACCAACGCCAGGCTGTGCTCCATAGCCGGGCTGGCCGCCACCGATTCCTTGTTGTCTTCCCGCTCCAGGCAGAGTTCCGTATCCAGGTTGACCACCAGCGATTCCGGGCTGTCCACCTATTCCAGGTTGACCTCCGTATCCGGGCTGAGCGCCACCGATTCCTTGTTGTACTCCAACTCCAGGCTGGGCTCCATATCCAGGTTGACCACCACTAATTCCTGGTTGTCCTCCAACACCTGGCTGTGTTCCATAGCCGGGCTGAACACCAATGCCAGGTTGTGTTCCATAACCTGGTTGACCGCCACCGATTCCTTGTTGCCCTGCGGTTCCAGGCAGAATTCCATATCCAGGCTGCACACCTCTTATGCCTTGTTGTCCTGCGGCTCCAGGCTGGGTGCCATATCCAGGCTGCACACCTCCTATGCCTTGTTGTCCTGCGGCTCCAGGCTGGGTGCCATATCCAGGTTGTCCGCCACCGATTCCGGGCTGACCACCAGCGCCAGGCTGTGTACCGTATCCACCACCGATTCCAGGTTGACCGCCACCTATTCCGGGTTGTCCACCACCTATTCCGGGCTGTCTACCAGCGATTCCGGGCTGGCCAGCGCCAATTCCGGGCTGACCACCACCGCCTGGCTGTGTTCCGTATCCAGGTCGACCACCGCCAGGCTGTCCACCACCTATACCTGGCTGTCCACCACCTATTCCTGGCTGTCCGCCTCCGACTCCAGGCTGACCAGCACCTATTCCGGGCTGACCACCAGATCCAGGCTGAGTTCCGTATCCAGGTCGACCACCACCAATTCCAGGTTGACCACCACCGATTCCGGGCTGACCACCGATTCCAGGTTGACCTCCGCCTATTCCGGGCTGTCCACCACCGACTCCAGGCTGACCAGCACCTAATCCAGGCTGACCACCACCGATTCTTGGCTGTCCTCCACCAATTCCGGGCTGTCCACCTCCGATTCCAGGCTGACCACCACCGATTCCTGGTTGTCCTCCACCGATTCCGGGCTGTCCACCACCGATTCCAGGCTGTCCACCACCGATTCCAGGCTGTCCAGTACTTAATCCGGGCTGTCCAGCACTTAATCCGGGTTGACCAGCACCTAATCCGGGTTGACCAGCACCTAGTCCGGGCTGTCCACCTCCGACTCCAGACTGACCAGCACCTATTCCGGGCTGACCACCAGCACCAGTCTGAGTTCCATATCCAGGTTGACCACCACCGATTCCCGGTTGTCCTCCACCAATTCCGGGTTGTCCACCACCAGCTCCAGGCTGACCACTTCCACTGCCACCTAACCCAGGTCGGCCACCGGTTCCAGGCTGTCCGCTTGTTCCATAAGGTCCGCTACCCGGCTGACCACCACCAATTCCAAATTGATTGTATGCTCCTGGTTGCGAACCATACCCAGGCTGACCTCCGATTCCTGACTGTCCTCCAGCTCCAGCTATTTTAAATATAACAATTATGTATTTATTTATCATCTTGATATGCAAAGTAGTTACTCACCTGGTAGACTTATTATGGCATCGGGTCTACCGATGCGGCCGCCCGAGATGCTGGGTCCACTCGGATAGAGGTCAGAGCCTCCGGAATACCCGGAGCAGTCACTGCAATCTCCCGAAGAGAACTGGCTCTGCGCTTGCCCCATGCCATGGGTACCGGCTACAAGAGATGCATTATGTTATTTAGTGAGTTCGAATTTCCAGTGTGCGCCACTTACAAACAGTTGAACGCGAGCCACTCTCATTGGCCTCCGCCTCAGCTTTGCCATCCTCCTCGGGCTTGCCGAAGTTTAAGTACTGAGACTGCGTTTGTCCTCGGACACTAGACAAATATAAACGGATATATCAGATCTGTAACATTTCGCATTCGTTTATTTTAGTTACTCACTAGCCTCTGCCGCTTCTCTTAGTACGCTCTAATTCAGTCAGCGGATTCAGCTCCGCATCGTCATCCACAGATGATTGATCCTGTAATCAAATAATTAACATTAATCAAATAAGTTCAATGCTAATGTCAGGCTTATCTAAATTGAAAATCGAAGCTCAGTTTGTTACTAAATCTGACCTTGGTCACAAGTCTACCAACGATTCGCTCTTATCTCATTTTATTTGGGCCGAGCTCATGTGCATTGAACTACTCAACTTTCCCTCTCTCTATCTGTAGCTCTCACTCATATACGCCCACACCATCTCTCTCGCTCTTACAGACACTCACACACACTTAATTCATGTTTCATTAACAAATTTTGACACTTACAATAGCCGCTCCATTTGTGTATGCTATGAGCAGCAGCACGCCAAGCAGCATGCCCCAACGAAAGGGCAACATTTCAATAAATCTAATTTGAATCCAATGGGAACGCGTGCTCGAAGTGCCCGACAGACAGCAAAACTGTGAATTGAAATTGAAACGTATTATCAACATATTTACTGCTTTGCATATATGTACATATACATATGTATGTATGTATGTATATATTTATATTTAAAGTTTTTATTAGTTCTCGGTTTTTCCTTCAAGTGCGGATCGTTGCTCTTCTCAGTATCTGTCACAAGGGGTTATCACCAAAGACACTTTATTCAAATCAGCACACAAATGCCAAAAATAATAAAATAAAAAAATTGAAATCATGTTTTTTCATTATTATACGACTATATTTGTTCTTGGACTCATTTATAGTTTCTGCTGTGATGTAATAACATGTGATGGCAAATTTATATACATTTAAATAAAGTCTTGTAGTAAATTTATTGAATCATTATAGGTATATTTAATAGAAATATTATTTTGGATAAATTTATTTTTGAAAAATTATATTTGTTTTCACCTATGATTGGATTGGATACTATTTTTTATGATATATTATGAAATACATTAATAAAATATAATTTCACTTTAAACATTTTCTGATTGCAAAATTATCCTTTAAAACATTTTGAAATTCACTTTGTAAATTTGTATAATTTTTTTAAGGCTATTATTAGGATTTTCAGATTGTTTTATTTTATTTTTCTTTATACTCATATTTATTTTATTTTATAATCATAACATATTTTTTTAAAGTCATATTTTGTTATATTAAATAAATATATATCTATAAAAATGTCTATATTATCCGAAGATCCAATTAAACACTTCCACTTTTATGTAAAAATGAGTTCATAAAACATTTCCTTCTTGGATTTATGTATACTTGAATTTATATTCTAATATATTTTTATTTTTACACATCAAAAATATAGTTGTTTTTATTTGCTTTATGATTGAGTCTTATCCTTGACATAGTTTTGACTGCACTGATAATATCTATCGATTTCAAGTCTTATGCACTTGTCTCAGTATTTAGCACTTGTTGGCACATATCCTTGATAAGAGTTATATAAGTATTCCACAAGCTTGTTGCTTTACTCGTTCACACATACTTCTTCGCCTTGCGTGTTTAGGATCCAAATGAAAGTTCCGATCTGCAGCCGAACGCGACAACTGCTGGATTGCGAATAACGTAACGCTGCTGGAGCATGGAGACGTAAAGTTCTCGAGCTGTGGCTCAATTCATTGAAAGCCAAGCAATTTCAAATACATTTGCATGCGAGCAGCATGAATATTTATTGAGGATTCACACATAGAGCTCTGCCTTATCGCACATATGTATGTCTAAGCATATACATACATACACAAGCAGACTGAGACGAGGCACTTAGAGCTGGCTATGTATGTATGGGTATGTGTATGTACGTACCGCTGGATCGCATCGTCGCCATTCATTTGAGTCCATGTTTATCAACACTTTGATCGTGTCAATCGATCACTTCGTTTCGGGGCGCCCCATTGAATGCGTCTGCGTTGCAACATCGTCGCCAATGGGGGAGACTTTTGACCCATTTTAGGCAAATGTGCGGCCATTTATTAGCATATAAAGATACTCAATTGTGTATATCTTACTTCCATTATCCAGCGTATGTGTGTGTGTGCCCCTGCCCCATCCCAAGCCGGCTCATTAAATATGCATGTGGTCCCTCTACTATGTTGCAATTGTCGAGCACAACTCTTCGATCTCTTCGTTCTACGCTTTGTTTTGGATTGTCTTCGATGTGTTTTAGCGGAAGCAATTTGCGCTTGATAACCTCTTCGGTTCCTTGAAAGCCTCGTCATATCTATAAATAAACCTCTACTATACCAATGCTAAGCTTATCTGCCAGCAAAGTCAAGAAAAAAAAACTACTTTAATATAAATTGTTAAACATTTATTTATTTCTTTGAACTGTAGACGAAGTATTGAACTGTACATAAATTGAAAAGGCTTGATGAGTTTGTTTCAAGGGCGACATTTTTAATTGAAACGCGCTCAGAGAGCCGAAACAACCTAGTTTGATAAGATCAACTAGAAGCAAACTTTTCATTAATAAATAATTGCCTAGGCCCATTGAAATAAATTTGCACGCATCCAAAAATAAATCTATTGAGAGCATCTTTCAATGAAAATTGATTATGTTTTTGTATCTTATTTACTTTAGCATATACTAAATAAGGCGTTAATTAATATTTATTAAAATTTACACATACATTTATACCTCTCGCAATAAAATAAAAAGCAAATCATTTTCGCCTTTTCGCGCTCAAATTCAAATTCATGCTTAATTCTGATACACCCTGTGCTATGCTCATTTAATACCAACTTGCTTTAGTATTTTTTTGAATATCACAGCTCGGCCACACTGCGAACAAACTGGTCTGTTTGTTGTTTACGTTTGAAAAGAAAGTATACATTTTAGAAAATACATATTCAATTCAACAAAATGGCCAACGGCGATTGGATGCTTTTGATATTTTGTGGCCTTTCAGTGCCCATCTCCATATTCATGTGGCTGGGCAACGTGGCATTCTCGAAATTCTGGAGCTATGATTATGAAGGTAAAGATTGAATTAATGCATTTCCAGATAAGAGAAGTCAAAAATTGAATTGGGTTTATTAATAGAGCCACTGGTCATATCACCGACTCGATGGCTATTTTCGACGCTGGCACCGCTGGCCCTGATGACTATTGCGCTGCGGCGACGCTCCGTGAGCAAATCTGGCGCCGCACTGGGCGTGGTGGTCGCCTTCACTCTGTCCATAGCCAGTCATCCGTTCTTTGCCAGCCTGGTGGTGTTCTTCTTCAGCTCGTCGCGTGCGACCAAGTTTCGGGCGCAGCTAAAACGCCGATTCGAGGGCGACTTCAAGGAGGGCGAAGGACAACGCAATTGGGTGCAGGTCCTATGCAACGGCGGCATGGCCACACAGCTGGCGTTGCTCTATCTGATCGACTGCGGCAGCGGTGAGCGGGCCATTGATTTCGCCAAGGAATATCGCTCCAGCTGGCTAAGCATCGCCGTCATGAGCTCATTCGCCTGCTGCAACGGCGACACCTGGAGCAGCGAACTGGGCAGCGTGCTCTCCACACGCGACCCCATCTCAATCATCAGCTGGCGTCGTGTGCCACGTGGCACCAATGGAGGCATCTCGCTTGTCGGCGTCGTGGTCAGCCTGCTGGGCGGCTTGCTCGTTGGCTTCGCCTACTTTGTCACAGTGCGCTACACCGTGGAGGCCAAAATGCTGTTGGTCAGCCCACCGCAGTGGCCCATCATCCTGTTCGGCGGCATCGCCGGCCTCTGTGGCTCGCTGCTGGACTCTGTGCTCGGCGGACTGCTGCAGTTCTCTGGCATCAATGAGAAGGGCAAGATTGTGGATGCGCCCGGCAAGGGCGTTCGTCACGTGAGCGGCCTACGCATACTCGACAATCACAGCGTGAATCTCATCTCCACGATTGTCATTGGCGTCACGATGCCCTTGCTGGCCCTCAAATTCTGGCCCGTGCGCTGAGCTCTCCCAGCGCAGCTCTCGCTCACAACGGATTCCTATTTTCGTACTGCTAGCTAGCTCTAAGCGAACTAGCTGACTTTTTTATATATATGTAATGCAACCGATAGACTCGAACACACAACGACTAGGGCAACATTGTGACGGTTATACTTAAGAGAAATAAGGTCGCTCGAGGGAGTAACTGAGAAGAAAATGTTCCATAATTTCTTCATGTTTGTAAGAGGCCAAGGCTGATAGAGATAGTCTGCCTTGGGCTCATCGAATCATCGAACATATCAGACAGCCTAAAGTAATTTTTATATTTATGTATCTAGGCATAACAGCTTCAAGCGTATCACAGATGCAAAACATTTCAAAACATACCTGACTCAAAGTTAACAAACTAAAACTAAAATCGAACTCTAAATTCTAAAGCAACGTTTTATATGCTTCACATTATCGTAGTTTAACTACCTTAAATGACTTGTATCCTCCTTTGTGCTATTTTCATTCTCAACTACCAACTGTGAGCTAGCCCACTGACATTGTTAACTTCTGCAGAAAATATTTCAATGGTTTTGTTGATGCTGTAACTAACATAGAAACGTTTATTAATGCCTTTGAGTTTTATTGATTCTCCTTAGCTTCTGCATCTCGATGCTGCGCATCAGGTTCTGGGAGAGCGCACGCAGTGCCTCGCTCGAAGGCTGAGCCACGCCCATGCTTGATGCTGGCTTGGCAAAGCCTATGGAGAACTTGATCATGAGATCGCCAATGGGCGAGTTGACGAACTGGGACCCAGTCGAGATCGTCTTGAAGATGATGCGGCGCTTGTGCTGGTAGATGTGTGGATCGTGTGGCACCATGTTGCTCGGACTGATGCCGGGCTTCGGCTGCGGCCGCGGCCTGTTGTTGGATCCAACTGGCGCTGGGGTTGTCGTCGTTGCCAGCAGCTCTGTATGATTGACTGGCGCCGAGGTGGTCAATTTTGTGTGTGTGCTTGCCCTGGCTCGAGTTGTTCGTGGCGTCGGTGTGGTGGTGCGTCGGCGTTGTGGACGAATACGTGCGGTGGTGGTGCTGCTCGGCGGCTGCGTGGAGCTGGGGAGCAGCGGCGGCTCATAGCCTGACTGATCGGGCAGCTCCTCGACAGCTGCTGATGCAGCATCTGGTTTCTCTGCATTGCCTTGGCTCTCCTCCGGCTCTGGCGCGATCTCGTCCATGTAGTCATCATCCGCATCGGCTGCATTGCTGCTGGTGAAGATCGGCTTGTTGGGCGGCGGCTGAACGCGCTGGCGCTTCGTCTTGTCATCCTCATAGATGGGCACGTCGGGTCCACTTGATGCCAGCACTTGCTCCATTTGCTTCTGCAGTATCTCGTAGAGCGGCGTATTCTGCTCGTCGTCCAACAATTCAACTGGATCGCTGGGCACAAACTGATTGTTGACGTAGGCGCTGCGTCCATCCAAGTCCTCCTCGAGCTCTAAAATGTCGTGATCCTGTTTCTGGGAACGTGACTCCACGATTGGCTGCTCTGTCGCCGCATGGCTTTCGGCATCAGTGGGAGCGCCATCACTGCCGAGGAGCACTGAGAGAGGAAAGAGCTGAGTGCCTTTTCTTCTGGTTCTGGACTTCACTCACCTCCACTAAGGATTAGCAGCAGCTTTAAGGCTTTGAGTCTATCAGTTCCGTTTGCCATTGCAGTCGCTGGGCTACTGTGTGCAGTGGGTGCATTTCTCGGATCTTTTATAGGTCGACCTGCCCGATGTTAAGAGTTTTTCTGATCTGATATCTTTTTAACTGTCAATCAACCCGCTTAGAACTTTCATAGAACTCGTTTGACAGTTCAATGAACTGAACACCTTTGCAGATGCAGGTGCAGATGTAGATGCGCCCAAATGCATTTTATTCCACTGTGGCTCCCAAGGGACTACGTGGTTAACCCGCCCACATCACATCAGTAAAAAGATGATAAAAGCTTTCTTACGGCTCACTTTTATTGCGTTGGGAAAATATAAAAAAAGTTTTCTTCTACTTAATTATTTAGATGAACCAATGGATTTTATAAATGTTTGCTCATAATTTGAAAAAAAAAAGAAAATCAAATGTATTTGAATCGAATATAAAAGTTAAAAAATATATATATTTAAGAGTTTACTTTTGTGTTTTGAATGCATCTTTAGAAGCAGAAAAATATGTATATATGTAAATATATATAAATTATAAATATATATAAAAATTGAGCTTGATATATTAAAATTCGTTATATTATTTCATAGATTTTTATAAATTTAAATATTTATATTAGGAAAACAGTACAACTCTTAAAAATCTAGAACATAAATATAAATCAAGCTTACATACATTCTGATTGTTCTTAAATTTGATCAAATAAATACTTGATTAAGAATATGAATAAAATAGTTAAAGTATATTCAGCTGGTTCTATGCTCTTCATTTTGATTCGCTAATTTAGAAGAGCTCATATGAGGCTGATATTATTTACTTGCAATTGCAATTATATTAGACTCTACAGAATATTTAAATATTTGTTTTCTGTATTTTTTGTTTAATTTTTTCATTATTATAATTTGAAAGGAAAGTCCTGAAAGCCCCAGTTTTAAATCATCCTTTTAAATAAAGGCTTAATTAAAATGTATAATGAAAACAAAATCTATAAAAATTATTTGTTATTTTGTAAATATATAAAAAAAAATATATATATATGTTTATTTTATTTAAAATATATTTTTATTTCATCATTAGTCTTAATAGTTTTTGTATTAAATACTACAACGAAATAATTTCAACTTAGATCATCATCCTCGTATTTTACAGGCTAATAATAAATAAACCATATTAAAAAAAATGTTTTTATTATTGTGATTATCATTTTACTTCTTTGTAATATTTTTTTTTTTTTTTTTTTTTTTAGAATCACTTTTATTTTCAGAATTATTTTGTATTTTATTTATAATAATGTTTGTATTTAATACTAGAATAAATTAATTAGGATTTTAATTTGAAGTAGTATTTTCTTAAGAGACCACATATTTTAATTTATCCTTCTCAGACTTGAGCTTGAGCTGCTCCTTGATTGGCTCTGCAGGCGTGGCTGGTTTCTTGACCTCTACTGGAACCTGTTCCGCGGCGGGAACAGGGCCGGCTGCGGGCATAGAGCTGGCCACTTGAGGGACTGCAGGGGCAGCAGCAGCTGCTTGTGGCTTGACGGCTTGTTGAGCTTGGGCCACAACGTCTTTCACGGGCATTGGAGGCATAGCAATGGCTTCCTGGGGCTTGGGCACAGGTGCGGCCGCTGGCTGAGGAACGGGAACGGGAACGGGATCTGCGGCCACTTGCAGGGGCAGCTTGATGAGCTCTACTTTCTCCGCCTTGTTCTTATTCTGCTTCTTATCCTGTTTCTTTTGTTCCTCGCTGCTTTCGTTGCTCTCCTTGCTGTCCTTGCTGTCTTTGTTGTCCTTGTTCTCCTTGCTCTCCTTGCTGTCGTTGCCGTCGTTCATCGCCTGGCTGGCCTCAGCCTCAACAGCAGCTGCTGCAGCTGTGAAGTTGTCACGGAAGTAGGGCGAGCATCTGAACTTCTTGTCGGTGTAGGCCGTTTCCTTGGGATACGTTTGCTGGCACTGATCGTACGGCAGATCGGTCCACAGGCCATGCGTGCGGCACTTGGCCACGTTCAGCTTGCACTTGTTGTAGAAGACGGCCACCTCGTTGGGCGTGCGCCCGCAGATGGGCTCGTAGGGCTCCACGCAGTCGTCGTCGCACAGATAGCCCTCGCTGAGGGCGTTGGCCGCGCTGTTGATGGCTCCGGAATTGCCGGCCACCTGGCAGCCCGACTTGGCCGGGTCACAGGCGAACCAGGCGATGGGTATGGCCAGGTAGGGTGGACTCCTACGCTTGCCATCGACGCCCATTATGGGCGCGTAGGTGCGCTTCACATAGTACGAGTGCTCCTCGGTGGACACCTGGCTCTTGGCCGCACTCAAGTCCGATGAGCTGGACCACTTTACCTTCGACTTGGTCTTGTGTGAATCGTGATGGTCGTCGCCCTTGTGCTTGCGACGCCTGGCCTCAGAGCCGGCAGGTGCTAGCACCAGCAGAGCGGCCACTGCAATGGAAAAATCGAGACTGAAACCTGGAACTACCTGGAAATGTCGCAATGTCGTCACTGCTTACCTACGATGCAGGCAGCCTGGTATGGTCTCATCTTTATTTATCTGTAGGTGTGTGTGTGCGTGTGTGTATGTGTTGCTGGAACGATCTTGACGCTGGCTCGCTTTGACTATCACTGATCGCTTCTTGGGCCGTGTGGCCTCTTAAGTATCTTCGCTCTGGCCAGCCCGTGCTCAGCTGAGCGGGGAGTTCTTTTCTCTTCTTCTCCTTTACCGGTTTTCTTGGTAATCTACAACAGAGTAAAAGAAGCTGCGGCTACATTTTCTTCTGTTTCTGTTTGTCCGCATCGAAAGTACGCAGAGTTGGGATTTTGGTGAAATTTTTTTATGCAAACTCATGTGGTCCCCATTTATCAGCGCACGCCCGTGCATACCCTTTTGTGGCTTCTTTCTTCGCTTGCGAGCATCTAGAATGCTGTTGGCCACGAACTGGTTATCTGTTTATCACCTAACTGCCAGCACCAGGCCAGCACCAGTCCAGTCCATGCCGGGCCGGGCCGCCTGCTCCCCGCCCACCCGTTCGGAGCGCACAGCAGCGACATCAACATCGAAAGCCGGTTCCGGAATTGGGTCAATCCGAAAGGTTTACTGATCTTGTTTTACGGCCAGCACACAATTCTTTTCTTTTCGCCTTAGGAGCTCAGCGTGCGCTCAAGTATCTGAACTGACTATTTACTTCAAATTAACATCCAATCATGCTGTTCCCTTGTTATCAGAATCTAAATAAAATAGAAGGAAAACAAACTGTAATTGTTGCACTGAGTCGAGTCGGCGCTCAGAATCCAATTTCTGGGCACTTTATATGATTATGTGGATAATTAGTGTAAGCAAACAAAACAAAAGCTAAATTCGTATCGCTGAATCTCTGATTTTTGACCCAGTTGTGAGTTATGGTGAAACCTTTTCTAGAAGAAATTTGTGATGTGCGGTGTAGTACGATAAATTAGAATAATATATATTAATAAATGAAATGAAATTCATAAGTATAAATATAAATTAAAATTATGCATTAAATAAATAATAAATATAAAGTCTAAAAAGTAATTTAGAAAATTATACAAAATATTTTTATAAATATAGAAAATTATAAAAAATATTTTTATATTTTTATAAATATAGAAAATTATAAAAAATATTTTTATATTTTTATAGAATTAGAAAATTATAAAAAATATGTTTATATTTTTATAAATAGAAGTATAGCATTTCATTATGGGAGATTTAAAAAAGTATAAATAAATACAAGGCAAAAATTTAATTTATGCACACAATATTTAAATATATTATCAAAAAAATTCGTAGAAAAAAAGAAAATTTACATTGAGAGAAATGATTTAGTTGATTTAAATTACCAACTTTTAATTTATTAATGTATTTTAAATAATGTTAATGGTAAAAATGCGTCATTAATTAACTCTAAAAATTATATATGCATATAGCTTTATGAAATTTGAATAATCGATAATCAATAACAACAAAAAATCTGCAAGGCAGATTTCGTTGATCAATTGCTTTCTCCATTTTAGCGTGATTCAGAGCTGATTGCTTTCATTGTTATCAGATGCATTTGAGTTTCAAATTAAGATCTCTATGGAAAAGTTTTGAAAATGCATTAGAAAGTTCGAAATGCGCTGGTGTGGGAGATTCAAAATGAACTTAATTATTGCATAATTAGACACAGAGACAGAGAAAGGGGGTAGAAGCTGAGACTGAGCATTGACTGATAGTCGAAAGGAAATTTAATCAGTCAATTAGGTGCGTCATGCTTTTGTTGTTGCTGTTGTTGTTGTTGTTGTTGTTGTTGTACAGCAACAAGCAAACTCTTTTAAATTGTAAACATACATATTTGCATATGCCCATAACAGCAACAACAACAACAATAGCAGCAATAGCAACAATAAGTTTGCCTCGTAACGCCCGCAACTGGCAAATGGCTGTTAATGCTAAAGCCAAATAGACGAGAGATGGCCAAAAGTTTTGAGCATAAATCAACAAATTTATGAAAGAAGTGACCAGAAACCGAGTTTTGAATAAATGATTTCGGTTTCTTTTGTGTTGCGTAGAGGAGGAAGAAAAAAAAGCGAGTAAATAAAAAAAGTAAAAAAAAACGAGCCAAACAACAACAAAATAAAGCACAACAAAATAAAAGAAGAAAGAAAGAGCGCTGCCAGCTGGCTGCAGTAACAGCGTCGGTCTGCCTCTCAGACCGGAGACCAGAGACCAAAGACTCCCCCCCAGAAAAAAAGAGCGTGTGCCCGCTCGCCAAAGCCAGCGCCAGCGCCAGCGCCAGCCTGTCCGGCCGAGGCCTGGCCTTATGCATACTTTCATTTTAGAGACAAAACCGCAGCCGTCGCATGGCTATAAAAAGCGAAAGCAAAGCGCTGGATTCGCTCATAAAGACCGCAAAACTGCAAAAGTCAACTGCGCCCCGTGCCCGTTCCCGTACCGCGCCACATCAGGATTAGCCGAAACGAAAAAAAAACAGGGTATAAAAAACAAGCAGCAAATATGGTTAAGCACATTTACATGACACTGGGTAAGTGTAGCAGGTAGCAGCACTAGAATAACAGCTTTAATATACAGATTTGCATTATCCCCACACCCACACAGCTGCTCTGGTCATCTTGGTCATTGCTGTGAATTCCGCACCCGCGCGACTGGAGAGCGATGTTGTGAAACCTGATTTGGCGCCTGTAAATAAGGCGGAGAAGGCGCCGAGCTCTAGCGCGGATAGCGATGAGAAGGATGAGGACGACGACGACGACGATGATGATGATGATGATGAGGATGAGGTGCCAAAGCAGGAGAACGACGATGATGACGATGATGATGATAATGATGAAGCGTTCATTCGACGCCGACGTCGCGATGCCGTTGAGCCAGCCAAGGAAACGGCTGATGCTGCCAAGGTTCCTGCTCCTGCTCCCGCTCCCGCTCCCACTGCCGCGCCAGCTGAAGCCGCTGCACCCGCTGAAGTCACAGAGGCCGCGGAGGCCGCTGCTGCTGTGGTGCCAAACGCTGAGAGCGCCACCACAATTCCAACCACAAGCTCACAGACAACGACGCGCAAGCCCGTGCTCGTCCTCATACGTGACGCCCTCAAGAAGGTCACCACGGGCCTGCCCACCGAGCAGGTGGCCAACAATGCCCTGCAGTACTTCCAGCTGTTTGAGCACTTCATCCAGCAAACCATCGAGCAGGTGATTGACGCCGCCGATGACGACGAGGAGGAGACGCCCGCAGCAGCTGCCGCAGCAACAGTTGCCACGACGGAGGAGGACAAAAAACCCGAGACAGCCGAGGCAGCCGAGACACCAGCCGAGTCCCAGCCCGAAAAGCCAAACGAGTCGGCTGCTCCAGCTCCTGCTGAGGTGGAAAATGTCGTCCAGCCAGAGGAGCCAGCTGCTGCCAGCAATGCAGTCTAGTTACTAATCCCCCCCTAATCCCACTCGAATACCTCAACTATTTATTTTAACTATTTATTGTTAGCCATAAGCGTTGCAAATACACAAAACGTGTTTCACAGAGTAAGGAAAGGAGAATCTTCATTGCCCCTTTAAGTCCGAATCCATGAGCGCCTGAATCTTGCTGCGGCTTTGACTGCGATGTCGATTGGTCGTGCGCTTTTTGGGCGGCTCAACTTGCTCCAGCAGCCGATTGAAATACGAGTTGGGCGACTTGGTGGATGAAATCTTCTTGTGGTCCGCCGTGCGACGCTGCAGCGGCAGCTCCTGATCGCCAATGAGCAAGCTCAGCGGCCTTTGGCCAGACGTATTGATATAGATGGGTATGGTGATGTAGATGGGTGAGCCGGCAAGGGACTCTGACTTGGTGCTCTGCATTGAAAGGGAAGGGAAAATGAAGAAATTTGTAAAGATTACTTGAGCACAGCAGGAGAAGGCAATGGATAAATAAATAGATCAACATTTCTAATTACCTGCGCTTTGTTCGTCCCCAACTGTGGCTTGCTTGGCTCTTCGTGTGGCCTGCTCAACTCCACCTGTGCTGCACTTGTCTCGGTCTCTGGGCCGGCCAGCTGCTTGAGGAAGTGCAGCGGATTGGCGTCATGGCTCAAGCCATTCGTTTCGTCCTCTGTCAGCGCAGGCAGCCGATTACTATGAAAGTTTGAGTCATGGTCCTCCTCGCTGGTGGCCAAATAGATCTTGGTCTTAGCTGTGCTGCTGCTGTGGGGCTTTTCCGTGGTGCTTCTCTGAGCCTTCTCCGTGGTGGTGCTGGCGCGCGTCGCCTCCAGCAACGAGCTGAGCTTGAGCGCCTCGGCAGTGTCGTTTGGATGGACTGCATCATGGGCAGAGCAGAGCAGCAGAGCTGAGAGGACTGAAAGGGTATTGAAGACGCCCATCGATATAAATGCCATATTTTATTTGATAAAATATTACAATCTAAAATGCCTAAAAGTAACTTAAGCTAATGCCCAGCCCTAGCCTAAAGCCGCAGCCGCTGCGAGTCTAGAGCGCCGTTCGCTTGCCATTGAGCACGACGTCGGTGAGTCCGAGTTCCTGGAACTGTTCGAGACGCTCCACCTGGCTGCAGAGCCGCTTCTTGAACTGCACCTCGCGGCTGAGCATCTTGAGATCGTCGACGCTGCACATTTTGTTGTAGCTGCACATATTCTTGGCTATCAGCTCGGCGGTGAGCATGATTTTTGCGCGGGACAGCCGCAGGTAGGATTGGTTCGCGCTGGAGCGGCGCAGCTCCTGGCGGTAGAGGAAGAGCCTATAGTCAAAGCTAATGTTGCCCGGCGACATCTTGAGTCGCTTCTTCGTGTGCTTCTTGGGCTTATCCTGCTGCTGCTTGGCCTTGGAATTGTGCTTCTTGAGCTGCCTGCGTCGCTTCTTCTCCGTTCTCTGTTCCGTGCTGTGGCTGCTCATCTTTCGCTGTTGACAGTTAGCTGTTCCTTGCGCGTTTAGTGCCAGGATTTGCACACATTGGCCTTATATATCGAGCAGGTAGCCGCTGGGCAGGTAGCTCATCTCATTAGCGCATGGGCTCGGGCGCGTGTTGGCATCGTAAAGAACGTTTCCAGGCTTTTCATTCGGAATATTTTCCGCAACGACTGTCTGGGTATTTCCATGGGTCATTTATGGCTTTATGACTGGGACCCAAACACAAACGCCGCCGGCTGTGTCCAGTCCTAAGCCTCAATTACGGCTACCAACTAAGCGCCGAACTCGGAAATCTGTTCATGTCGCGTCTTTTGGGTTCTGTGGCGTTTTTCGTTTGGGTTTTGGGTTTTGGGTTTTCGCGAAAAACACTCTGACACATAATTCCCAGAATATGTGGATGGTTCGGGTAAAGACATTTAGGAATTGTTGCGGCCAAGCTGGCCTTGTCCCCATTTCGGTTTCTGAGTATTGAATGTAAAATCCTTGTCTCTTTGGGAAGTTTCTAGTAGGTTTAGCGACGCGAATGGCGAATATGGAAGTATTTTCACAAATTATCATAAATAACCAATGAACATCTATCTCAAAGCTTTTATACATCATTTACAATTGCTTCAGAAGCGAGAGGCTATGCAAAATAACTCAATTGTATTTATAGTTTGCATATATTTTATATTATTCCCAATCTGTCATATTTTTAGATCATTTAAAGTTTTTAAATGAACTACTTCTTCATTCTTTATTATTATTTATCAAAGCTTATTTTGTCAGTTGCCTTTAGTACTCACAAAACACTAGTTAAAATAAATTTATAAATGGATAATTCTCTTATTTAATTATACGCTTCACTAGTTTCTTCTATCTTAACTTGGAACAAGAAGAAAAAAATTTCTTAAAATATTATTCAACGCACCTCCACACAGCAAATTGATAGACCGCTTCATGCTCGTTTCGAAAATAATACTAAAACTGCTTTTGGGCAAACATTTCTATTTTATAGCGAGAAATAAGCAAGAAATTTCACTCGATGCGATTCTTATGGAAGTTCTCTTTATTTGGCTCATTCGCATATTAAATGGTCCAATCGCAATGGCCCTCTTTTCTCTGCTATGCAAATGAAATTATAAAAAATAAAATATCGCTTTAAAAGTCTTCAAACTAAAAAGCTGCGTCATATTGTTTGTATTTTATTTTATTATTATTTTATTTTGTCTTCTTCTTCTTTAGGTGGGAGAGCAGTTCGCATAAATAATGATGATGCGCCAATTTCATTTTGGTCTATTCAGCCATTTGATTTGTTCATTTTGCATGCATTTTATGAATTCGGAATTGGGAATCATCATCTCTTGTGCTTGGCCATTCAAACTGGATGCGCCTGGATGCGCAGCTGGAAAATGTGCTCGTTGCCTTTGTCAATAGGAATTAGCCAGAGCGACAGCCAGAGTCATCGATGAGTTTTATTTAAAGCTGATTTTATTTATTTTGCATTCCACCGCCAGCACAGAGGCCAGCACAGAGGCCAAGACGAAGGCCATGACAGCCGGCAGAGCAAGGAGCGAAGGACGAAGGGCGGAGGGCAGCAGTCAGGGCATTTCCATTTGACTTGGCTCTGACTGACTTGCATAACATCTTCAGCCATCGTCTTTTGTGGTTTGCGTTTGTCATTAGACAACGTCTAGACCAAAATTTTGCCAGCCCAAGCTCCCGCGCCCGTCTTCGTCTCCATCCCAGTCATCGATAGCTATGGCAGACGCATGTCCTCAGCCAAAGAACTTGGCAACACAATTTGGCCAGGGGCAAATACATACATACACACATACATCGAAATTGGCAACGTTTGTGCATGTGACTGACTGAATGCCAAAAGCATTCCCCACTCTCTGCTGGCTCTGCTGCTCCTCATCAGCTATTGACTTACTTTTATGCTAAACAGAACCAATATCTTAAGAAATAGCTATATATGTGCATGCGAGACTCTCTCAATACCCTACGGAGCGGTTGCTGACTTTTGATTTATGTTGAGCTCAGCTTGGACTATTCAAAGTTATTTGAAATTATATAAATTGCTAATTATTTATATATTATATATATTAGTTATTATATATTGAAAATTGTATATATGTATGTCATCTGACAAATATCATTCGACTTCATGCTGTGAAATTAAAGCCAGAGTTGCTCTCTTAGTTTCCTAATTCATGATTGGCCACGATTGAGGCAGAGAGTCTTTTAACAGTGCTGATGGCCGTTGATTGGCTCCCACTGTTGCAGTAGTGTTAGTGTGAGAGCTTGCACACATATTATCCGAGTGAGTTTGCGTCCTAGCTACACGCCATGCATATATGTATATGCCTGTGAGTGACAGAGAGAGATAGAAAGATAGACACATGACTGTCGCTGAGCTTGCTGCCGGGCGTTGCTGAGTGAGAGCGAGATGGCTATTGAGCACATTCGGACAAGGCAGGAAATGACTTAAACAACAAACATTAAGCTGACTCGCTCTATTTATTTCTCTCAGGCGACGCTTCAAATTAACGGTTTGAATTCAAGATTTTTAAGCTTATATATGTCCTATTAAAAAGGCATAAAATATACGCTTTAAATATGATATTGGCAATTTCGAATTGTATGATTGCTGCACTGAGCTCCAATTCA
The DNA here is from genome assembly GCF_054131105.1 of Drosophila navojoa. Taxonomy (NCBI): domain Eukaryota; kingdom Metazoa; phylum Arthropoda; class Insecta; order Diptera; family Drosophilidae; genus Drosophila; species Drosophila navojoa. Next base: position 16,827,558 of record NC_142892.1, read on the forward strand.
TTTACTTTACAACATGTGTTGATGGAAATAAGTATTTTACGCTCAAGTACAAGACATTAAAATGATCTTATTGCATTGGTAAACCATGAATATTTAAAGAGTATTAAAATAGGCAGTTGAATATGTTTCCGGGTGTGCATCTTTTATTTTTATTGCACGGATGACGTTGACGACGTCGAGGCAATAATTTTTCGACATTGTGTTCGCAATTTGTTAGCCATGAGGCCAATAAATTTGGCCAAATATGCACCATAAAGAGAAGAGAGAGGGAAAGATAGATTGGTGTGTGGGAGAGAGAGAAGAAGACAATAAAACAAGAGAGAGAGAGAGAGAGAGAGAGAGAGAGTGCGAGAGAGATCCGAAAACCTATGCACTTTATAATGAAATAAATTGACTTTCATGAAGGCGGTATCAATATGGAAGCCAAAGCAAATAAATCGCAACTTTGTGCGCAAATTAAAATTGTATTGGGGGCGTGGCGGGCATGCCGGAGCTCGGCTCGGTTGGGGCACATAAAAGGGCAAACGCTTTGGTTCGCCGCTCAATTTGCAATAATGCCGCACATCCAGTTTCATTTCAATTGCAACAATTTCGGACAGAGCCAAAAACAAAAAAAGAAGAAAGATATAAAATGTATATATATGTATATATTTGTTGATATATGAATAAGTATTGGCTGTACTCGTATATGGCTAAACTTCAGTTTCGTTCCATGTTATGTCTGTTGCTTGTTTTTCAGCTGTAAAATGCATTTCACATTTTATTGTGCACTCAATCAAAAATCCATTTCCGTTTGCCGTTTGTGCCAACGCCCGAGCTACCATCTCTCCTTCGCACTCCCTGACACTCCGCGACATGGACGCATTCACCGACTCCTGGCACGGTGCTTGTTTATTCGAAAAATATGCCTGCACGTGTGAGTACCGGAGGCTGCCTGGATGAGTGAATTGCTGAACTGAAACGAGGCGTCAGTCAGACGGCCAGCCGGCCAGCCGGTCGGTGGTAGAACTAACTGGCGTTGGCATCCAAAGTTTGATAATTGAGTTGAAGCCGCTTGCGTTGCTCGCGCCGAAGTCGTGTCATCATCGCCGGCTTTTACCAATATTGCAATAACAGAGCACTGGGCTTCCATATAAATCGCGTATATGCGATTGCCTGGAACCCGCTCGCAGTTCCCCTCCCATTGCCGTGCACGCTGCACGTGCCAAAGCCATCCAAATCAAACGGCAGCTGTGGCCCATCCTCCTGGCGATTCTTTGACTTTTTTGAGTTTGATGAAACGCGGCCCGCAGGCCATTCGGTTTATTGGAGTCAAAAAGGGAGCATCTCTTTCACCGGGAGCAAATAGAGCAAATAGAGATAGTTATGAAAATGCCATATCGCTTAGACTTTCGTTTGAAATCTACAATAACCAGTGTTGGGTAGCTGAAAAAATATACCTGTGCTGCATAGCTGGAGGAATTTTTAATATATTCAGATATTGTCGTCTATGAGAGAGGAAAGTAAGAATATTCTATACGTTGATTAAACATGGAATTGAAATGCTGAAAAGACAGTGTTGGAAAAGGAAATAATCTAGAAATAATGTATATTAAATAAATTTTGCTTGGCTACAAAATCTACAATAAATGCCTAGATAAAAACCAACTCGATAAACAGCTTTGCTCTTTGCTGGCCCTATAAATTCTATAACATTTCTTTTCTCATAGATAGAACACATGTCCATGTCGTTCTTAATTTAACTCCAGGCCTTGCCTGAATGTGACTGAATATATTCTACATATCGCCCATTTCAATTACTCTCGGCCTGTACAAATTACCCAACTTAAAGAACTCATTAATTTAACTACACGCATCTTTATAACTCGACGTAGTTTTTTCTTTCCTTGCGTTGCTTTTCTTTTCTCTTGTGTGGCGCTTTTCTTCGAATTTCATTTTTATACTCGCTCAAGTGTTGAAAAGGAGTATATTGGTTTTATGCAATGCACAGAGTAAGGGATTTTCGAGTGGAACTGAAGTCTGGTATACAGCTCTATTACAAATATAATTTATTCATACTTATATATATCTGTTTTGTTAGCAGATAAGCATTACATATTATTTTTAAGCTATGCACAAGTATTCAATGGTCAGTAACGCCCGACTGCAGCGTTCTTCCATGTTGCCTATTTGCTTTTTTGGCAGTTTGTTTGGTCCTTTGGCTCTGCTGACATGACATGAACTGTAGTTTATTTATTATTTGCTCTGATGCTTTCTCTTCTCCTAGCTTTTTTTTTGTGACGCTGCTGCTGCTGCTTGTTTCTCTTAATTTTGTTTATATCACTCTGACGCATGTTAGCTACTGTGTACATATATGTCAGCATATGGATGTAGTTGTGCGTGTGTGTGTGCGTGTCTCCCCTGTAGTTTATTGTCAATTGTTTGTGGCATTTATTTCGCAATTGCTATTCATTTTTTTCCCACTCTCGGCATGTGCACTGTTTTTGCTGTTCATTTATTTATTTATTTGATTAGTTTTTATTGCTTCACAATTTCGACTGCATTGCAGTTGAATTTCATAACAGAATATGATTCGATCTAGTTTTCGATTAGGCAACTTAAGAAGAAACTAACTTCCACACATTTCGGCACTTTTATTTAGTTTGGAAGTTTTTAGCTTCCTCTTCTTCTTCTGCATGTTTGTTTTTCAATTTTCTTTGCATTGCACTTTGCGCCCCAAATCCTTGGCCTGGCTCTGCGAATGGCAACCCCTTTTTGGCATTTACATACCCGTATTGTCAACCAATTCACGCATAGAGCTACTCCGTCCACAGCTTTGGCTAAAGACTGCGGTTATTTGGCCATAAATTTTACGTACCATGGTCTATTAACTTAACGCTTCGTTCTCCCCCATGCTCGGGCATGAGTCATGCGCTCAATGTGGTTCCCACTCCCTCTCCCCCCCTTTGTCTTAATTTGTTCAAGGTTTATCTATGAATCTGATGGCGCACAAATCAAAATACTCGTTTATATCCCATACAAAGTAGCTGGTGCCAAGTTCGTGCTTCCGCCAGTGAATAGCGAGCTTCATTTGGCCGCTTATCTATCAGATGTGGAAATTTAATTTCACCACACACACACACACACACACTTGGTCGAAATGGCTGCAGGGAATGGGAATGGGCATTGGCATTGGTTTGGGCATGAGTCTATAGATAATTGCATGATAACAGGCTAATTTTCAATTAGCGCCATTTTGATAAGCTCACATAAATTAAGTATTCTTTTCGCCTGCTGCTCGCAACAAATTGCGAATCGTCTTTTGTTTGTGTGGCATAAGTAGATGCGCTCTTCCGCTTCTGGCATTGTTTCCGGCTAGATGCTGGTCGAGAGAGAGAGAGAGACAGAGAGAGAAAGAGAGAAACAAAACGTGACTAGTTTATTGATTTGATCGAAACTACGCCAAACATAAATTAATAATAATACGAGCATTGACCAAGTAACAATTTGCTATGCTCTGCAAAATGCTTTTAAGCAGCCCTCGGATTCGGAGTCGAGAAACCCAACCAACTAAAAGTCAAACACTTGAGCTGCTCTGCCTGTTGCCTCGCCTCCTGCTGACTACGTGTTGGCCATTTGGACGTCGTCGTCGTCGTTGTCGAGGTCCTTCGAAACCTGCTCCATATAAAATTCCAATCATACTTGACCAAAAGCAAAACACTGGAGAATACGTAAACCCTGCCCAGCCCCCTCACCCAAAAAAAAGTAGGAAAGTTAACTGAAGTGCGGCGCTTAAGCCAAAGGCATTGAACGGGTGGCCGAGATCCGTTCGATTTTGGCTTGGAGTCTCTGCTGCTCCTGGCAGCAGTCAGCAAAAATTTTCTGCTACACTTTCGCCAATAACTTGCCGTTGCTTAACGTTATATTTTATTGATACACTGGCCAGCAGCAGAAAGAGTTGCTAGTTTGGCTAAATGGATAGCAGACTCGTATGTTCTATAGCTTGACTAGATTCTGCTTAGCACGTTCAAAATCCTCTTCATTGAATGGCATACAGAGGCTGAGGCGATCTGAGTGAGTGGAGTTTGTTCTCTCTTCACTCATATCTCTAATCTATAATATCCCTTAGCTGTCATTTCTCACTTCGAAAGGGTATCTCTAGTTCCCATTGACTTTGCGTTACATTTTTCTGGTTGCTTTGCTAAACTTTGGTCCAGCAACTTGACTGCCAAATGGCCCCGCGCCGCATCGTTGCATTTATTTGTGTGCTGGGGCTTATTTCCAGTGCACACAATTTTGGACAGATTTTCAAAATAGTTTCCGCTGCATAGGTAAAATGCAGCTTGGGACTTAGCAGCGACTTCAACTCCTTTCCCACTACAGCTCCAACTTCAGTTTGCAATCTTTGCGGTTGGCTTTTGTGAGAGGCGGATGGCTGGCGTAGATTGGTGTGGAGCTGAAATTTCTTTTCACTTTTAAAACATTAACCTTTAAACACTTTGTGAAGGGCGCCGCTGCTGTTGTCGTGCAGGTTGTCACAGCTTAATCGATTTGAAGAAAAGTTTTATGTCGTTTTCTACCTCTTCATGTTACTTTTATTTTCACGCCCCATTTGTTGGGAAGCGCTTACGGTAAATTGCAAAGGAAAATCCGTTGTCGTTGTCATTGTCGTAATCGAGCTCCACGGCGTGCAGTGATAAACTTTCGACACATTTTTCATTTATTTTCAGCACCTTTGATTGATATATTGAACACTTGGCGCCCAACTTAAGCAACCGTCTTTGGCTCAAATGACTGCTGCTGCTGCTGAGCTGCGCAGCGCAGCTGTTTATTCGACGGAAGCTCACTCGCAGCTGGCGACCATTGTGCGAGCATTTCCGCCGGATGTCAAGAGGTGGGCGAGCTGAGCCATAGCACCCGATGGTGTTCCTCAATGTCAAATGATGGCACAAAGGTGACGACTCTGCTCGAGTGCTGGCTTACAGTTCAAATAAAACTCAGAATTTTATGTATAGCCAGAGCAATGCCAACTTGGAAAGCAAAGCGAATTTACTACTCCAGATAGTAGGGAGAGAAACAAATGCGGCGCGTAAAGCAAACCTCTAAACACAATATAAATCTGGTCAGAAACTTCCGCATATAACAAGCTATAAATAAGCAAATATCATTAAACTAAGGCAACTAACTATTCGTGTTCCCTGTTGCTGTTGCTGGTGCTGCATCTGGTCCCTGCTCCAATCCCATAACAAGTATAAAATGCTTGCCATTCAAGGCAATCGCCCAACTAGTAACAAAACACACACACAGCACAGCACAACGAACAACAACAGCAACACAACAACAGAAATACAACAAGAGCAATCGCTACCGGTAACTGGCAAAGAGGAAATAAGACAGTCAACTAAACAAAGCGAAAAGATGTGCCAGGACATAGCCAGGGCAAGGCGAAGCCAGGACAGGACGATGTCGATGCGAAGGGGCAACTTTTCATAAACATTATTAACAATTATTGTTGTTAGCAGAAGTTGCCTGAATGGATGGATGGTGTTGCTTGTCGCGTGCAGCCAACAAAGTCCTTTTGGGCTAACACACAGACACTCACTCACACACAGACTCACACAGACTACACAGCTGTGGAGCAGGCGAAGTTATAAGCACGGCAAAAGTTGATAAGAATGAGCCGTAGACGTCGTAAGGCAGCTACTTTCAGCTGCGAGTTCTTAACACGGCTGCTTTCTGCATTTTTTATAAACTAACGCGACGTAGACGTAGATGACTCCTCAGTTTCTTATAAGATGGTATACCTGCACTTTAATTATTAGATAGATAATTTACAAATTATATATACAGATACAGATACAGATACAGATACAGATACAGATACAGATACAGATACAGATACAGATACAGATACAGATACAGATACAGATACAGATACAGATACAGATACAGATACAGATACAGATACAGATACAGATACAGATACAGATACAGATACAGATACAGATACAGATACAGATACAGATACAGATACAGATACAGATACAGATACAGATACAGATACAGATACAGATACAGATACAGATACAGATACAGATACAGATACAGATACAGATACAGATACAGATACAGATACAGATACAGATACAGATACAGATACAGATACAGATACAGATACAGATACAGATACAGATACAGATACAGATACAGATACAGATACAGATACAGATACAGATACAGATACAGATACAGATACAGATACAGATACAGATACAGATACAGATACAGATACAGATACAGATACAGATACAGATACAGATACAGATACAGATACAGATACAGATACAGATACAGATACAGATACAGATACAGATACAGATACAGATACAGATACAGATACAGATACAGATACAGATACAGATACAGATACAGATACAGATACAGATACAGATACAGATACAGATACAGATACAGATACAGATACAGATACAGATACAGATACAGATACAGATACAGATACAGATACAGATACAGATACAGATACAGATACAGATACAGATACAGATACAGATACAGATACAGATACAGATACAGATACAGATACAGATACAGATACAGATACAGATACAGATACAGATACAGATACAGATACAGATACAGATACAGATACAGATACAGATACAGATACAGATACAGATACAGATACAGATACAGATAACAGATACAGATACAGATACAGATACAGATACAGATACAGATACAGATACAGATACAGATACAGATACAGATACAGATACAGATACAGATACAGATACAGATACAGATACAGATACAGATACAGATACAGATCAGATACAGATACAGATACAGATACAGATACAGATACAGATACAGATACAGATACAGATACAGATACAGATACAGATACAGATACAGATACAGATACAGATACAGATACAGATACAGATACCAGATACAGATACAGATACAGATACAGATACAGATACAGTACAGATACAGATACAGATACAGATACAGATACAGATACATACAGATACAGATACAGATACAGATACAGATACAGATACAGATACAGATACAGATACAGATACAGATACAGATACAGATACAGATACAGATACAGATACAGATACAGATACAGATACAGATACAGATCAGATACAGATACAGATACAGATACAGATACAGATACAGATACGATACAGATCAGATACAGATACAGATACAGATACAGATACAGATACAGATACAGATACAGATACAGATACAGATACAGATACAGATACAGATACAGATACAGATACAGATACAGATACAGAGCAGATACAGATACAGATACAGATACAGATACAGATACAGATACAGATACAGATACAGATACAGATACAGATACAGATACAGATACAGATACAGATACAGATACAGATACAGATACAGATACAGATACAGATACAGATACAGATACAGATACAGATACAGATACAGATACAGATACAGATACAGATACAGATACAGATACAGATACAGATACAGATACAGATACAGATACAGATACAGATACAGATACAGATACAGATACAGATACAGATACAGATACAGATACAGATACAGATACAGATACAGATACAGATACAGATACAGATACAGATACAGATACAGATACAGATACAGATACAGATACAGATACAGATACAGATACAGATACAGATACAGATACAGATACAGATACAGATACAGATACAGATACAGATTACAGGCTACAGCTACAGATACAGCTACAGCTACAGATACAGATTAAGATACAGATACAGATACAGATACAGATACAGATACCAGATACAGATCCAAGATACAGATTACAGATACAGATACAGATACAGATACAGATACAGATACAGCTACCGATTACAGATAATACGAACAGATACAATACGATACAGATACAGATACAGATACAGATACAGATACAGATACAGATACAGATACAGATACAGATACAGATACAGATACAGATACAGATACAGATACAGATACAGATACAGATACAGATACAGATACAGATACAGATACGGATACAGATACAGATACACTAATTCAGTGGACGAATATACTCGCTTCATTTTGCGAACGAATAGCAGGAAGCGGCGATTGCAGACATGGCTCCAGGTTTCATTTTTGGTGCTGGGACTCGCTTGCTGCACATACTTCAAATAGTCTTTTTAGAAGCTGCTGCCGACGCCATTGTAAAGTTCATAAAGTTGCGACGAAATACGCCCACAGGTTGGCCACGTTCAGCGAAGGCTTTTGTAGCCATTGCTCATACGCCACGTTGGACGCAGCAGAATGAGCAATATATAGAGATAGATATAGATAGAACGAAACTTATCTAGTGGATTTTTTTCCTTCTTTTTTTTTTCCTCACTTTTCTTGTGGCGACTAGCGAGGGTAAGCTGGAAAGTATTGCGGGAAAGTTTAATTGAGAAAGTTGAGGAATTTCAATTAACTGAGGATATTTGTTATTTTTATTTCGGCAGCGCCTGTCCTGCTCCGCCCTCGACTAGGTATTTCGTGTGTTGAGTCATGTGTGCTATTGGCTAGAAAGACTTCTTTCTGTTTATTACGTCTAGCCCCGCGCCTAATATGCCATTAAGCAGCAGCCGCATTAGATTAGCTGGCAGCGCAAAACTCATTTAAAGAAGCGAAGTGTAGCAATTAAACAGATTCATAGACAGGACAGCAGCCGGACTACAAGCGACTGTGATTATAGTTAACAAATCAATATTCAATAGTATATGCCCGATTAGCGTCAATGAACTCAACGTAGTGAAGTGCAGATTGATCTTCTGTCTGAATCTGAAGCTAATCACATCAGCTACAACTAAGGGGGACTACAGAATGGCAGAATTGTTTGGTTTATCTGTAAGCTGTTCAGGTGGCCGTTGCTACGGTTTGTGGCTGCCACCATTCAATCAATCAATTGTAAATCACGCTGCACACCTGCTCCTCTGCGTCAGGTAATGTTGACAAGTCATGTAAGTCCTGCGTTGTTTAATTATTGGGCTCGTGTCTGTTGGCTTACCAATAAAGCGTTAACCGCTAACGAGTTAAGTGCTTTTGAGTGCCCGCTGAGCCTTGACCGCAGCCGCGGAGCCGTAAGTTGCAGCACAGAGACAGACGCAGAGAGAAGGAGTGAAAGAGATGGACAGAGAAAGAGAGACAGAGAGCGCTGACGTATCCTTGATGAGTTGTTGACCAAAGTCATTACGTGAATGACTGAGGATGTGGGCTGATGAATACTTACTTCCTTTGACCTCAATCAAAATTGACTGAACTTTAGTAAATCCATATATACATATGTATATATGTATGTACTGGCTGCTGAATTATATCGGTTATTTTCAAATTGTGTCGAGAGAAAGAATCTAGTTAATATTTTTTTATATGATTTATATGAAACTTATATTATTACAATAATATTATACTTAGAAAGCTCATTAGAGTCATTGATTGGGTCGCTCTTGTCGGTATTCTGAGATCTGAGTATGTGTCCTCCCCTTAGTCGATCGGAACTAATTACAATCTATGAAGATATATTTTCATTTTTAATTTGTAATTTCCACTTTCAGTCGCAGTGCGTTGTCCTTAAAGCTTCAGGTAGACTAAATAAGCTAGATGCCTACCGTCAACCACATGACTGCTTGAAGCCGCAAATCCCAGCTCCAAGACGCGCGAATGAAATTGAAAGAGAGTGAGAGAGAGAGAGAGAGAGAAAGAGATAGATACTGCTAACATGCAATCACGCTGACAGACTCTTTTAAGTAAAAAATGTACAGGTAAGGAAGAGAAAGTAATCCCTGCACAGGCAGTGCAACTTTTAAGCAGCAGACACACACACACATAGACATATAGTATTACTTGATCCGTGCTACTTAAGAAAAACTAAGTGAAGCATATAAGTAGAAACTAATTTTCAAGCTGATGTAGCAGCAGTGAAAAAGACGCTGCAGCGACAATAACAGTAAAATGTTGTGAAGCGTCGACAGAGGAGGGAGAGAGAGAGAGAGAGATAGTAGCTGAGAGGCGAGAGCAGAGCAGACTGCAGCAACCATCAACAGCTGTCTTTTTGTACCATTGTCGGTCTCAGCTTGTGCATGTGTGTGTACGCATCTTTATTTCGCTATTTCGTGTGTGTGTGTGTATCTGACGTCAGCTGCGCTTAATTTCAGCGCATTGCTGTTGAGTGCGTATTGCAGAGGTAATAAGAATGCGCATTGCATACCTCTCAGTATTTTGATTTTCATTGATAAGCAAAATACATTGCATTTAATAATCGTTGCATTTGAAGGTTGAGTTAGTCAATCGAACACAAGTACAGCCTATTACTTAAAAAAAAAAAAGAAGATTGGTATCTGCATAGGGTATGTGATAGTCAGACACGTTTTTACGTTTTGTTTGTGGTCTTAGGGTAAGAAAGTCAACAGACAAAGGGGAAAGGGCACTGGCTGGCAGGTTGACTGGCTGACTGGCTGACTGGCTGGCTAGCTGTGATGAGTGTGGCAATGCCTTAAGTGCACCCCGCCAACGCTACACGAAAAGTTGCCTAAAACAATTGAAATTTATCTCACGTACGAATAGCAAACGTATTGTGGGCGTGGCTTCGACGAATTAACCACCCAGTCAGCCATCTCGACTCTCTCTCTGGCTCTCCACAATAAATGAAAGCTTGTAAGTCAAGTGAAAAGGAGAACAATAAAAAGATGGCTTCAGGCACTGAAGGACTACGGGACAATTTCGGGATTCGATCGACTCACACATTCAAGTACCCAGTAAAAGAAGAAGAAATAGTAATAGAGCTAGAAGTAGTAACTGATTGCACTGTGGCACATTCGACATCCTAAAAACAATCTTAAAGGGTGCTGAAGGTTTGATTGAACAGCGAGAAGAAGGCTGAAGAGCCCCAAATGATAAAATGAGATATAAAGTAAAAAAACCTTTGTAAAAGAGCGATAATTTATACAAAAATAGATTTTTATGATTTTTTACAAAATAACATTCTTATTTTCTACAAAATAAATTTTATAAGCTTGCTACGTCTTTAATGAAATATATAAAAGGGTTGCCATTCAGCAAATCCTCGAGATGAGCAATCTCAGAATAAGGTGTAACGATTAAAACTAGAAGCTTTTGTTGGGATAAAATGTAGGGAGTAAACGTAAGGAAGTGACACGTTCAACCATACGGACTGACGGACACCCAGACGGATAGGGCTAAATCGACTCAGCTCGTTGGGCTGATCAAGAATATATATACTTCTGGGGTCTGCACGCCCCATTCCGCCTGTTACATACATTTTAACACAACCTTACACACTTCATTTTTGGACAGTTCATAGACCAAGCTAACGGAAACTTAACTGCGAAACTAACTATACAGTTCTAGGCAGCAGAATAAGCATTGATATGCCTGAGTTCTTTTAGGGCTATTTAAAGCGTGTGCTTCTAATTGTTGTACATATTTATATTTATAATTAAACATTCTGAGTATTGTGGCAACTAAATTTCCCCTCACTCTTTAAAATAAATGATAGGCTTTGTTTGTATGCTGGATCTGTATAAAGGATCTCCTTTATTTCGTTATTGGCGATTTCAGCCAACCAGAGACCCCAAGGTAGGTCCACATAAATCTTTAGCCTCGTTCCATATGGTCCATTGAATAACACACGATAGGCACAGGAGCACAAACACTGGTGAACACGACAACTTCGTCATTTTGAACAGATTGATCTGACCCTTACTTCTGTTGGTCTTTTATAGGTCTTGAAGCGTGAGTTAATTAGCTACACGCCATTACGTGCGTGACGTGTAATTATTCCAGTAAAAGGCGTGAGCGACGAGAGCGATACTAAATACGTAAGCCGACCCATTCGATCGCATAGATGACTTATCCAACCTATACCAAATGCTTGGCCTTGAAACTCTTATTCTCCTATGGGCATTACGTTCATTAGTTATGGTTTTCGTTCTGTTTCCAATTATATAAAATATATAAGAAATCTTCATTGCAAGAGTATTAATCCTAAGCTTATGAAATATTTTGCTATCAGTTTTGTGGAGTAATGCTCAAAATTGCATGAATTACCAAATTTATTATTCATTACATCAAACTGCACAGTAAATCAACAGGACAAAATATCGATTATAATAGACAAAATCAAAATATGATCAGCTAGTACTGCATAGGATGACTAATACCATCAGTAATTGACTCACCTTAAATATCCTGATAAAAGTTTTCTATACGTAAATTCAGCGTTCATTCTGTATTTTATTTTATTTTCCAAAATAATTTTATTTAATATATTTCTTTATAATTTTGCAACACGTCCAGCAAAATATACATTTGTATCGTCTATGATTAAATATATAAATGGGTGGTTTATCAGAAAATCCTCGTAATGGTCTGGCACGCCGGGAAGTATAATTGGAACTATGATTGTGGCTGGAATAATCAATAATAATAATTAAATACAAGCTTTTGAGACATAATTGTAGCGATACACACCTTGGGCAGCTGAAGCTTCGGTGCCATTTTCACGAACTTCAATTGTGGCCTTCTGAATGATTTTGCTCACCTTTAGGGGATTTGTAGAAATGGTGGAGAAATTAGCACTACCCTGGAATATTTCAGAGACGCCCAAGTTTTTAAAAACATCAGCGAATTCCCTTTGGAAGTCCAAATTAAATTTCGGAAATTCGATTCTGAGTCCTCTGCTTTTTGTGGGTAATATGTCTTTGAAGGATGCCTTATGCAAATTGTTTTGGATTTTCGTAATGCCATTCACAGCTTGGGGCAGCAGAATAAGCAATATCCGAGTCCTGATAGGGTATTGCTAAGGCATGTGCATCTAATTTTTCTATAAATTTATATTCATAAAAATCACTATTTTCCATTGTGTCAACTAATACTTCTCCCTCCGACGTATAAAATGGCTTTTTTTTCGTGAAATTCGGGTTAAATGGATATCTCCAATATCCTTTAAAGTAAATGGCGCTGATAAGCAATAATTTGGTGTTGGCATCTACCTCTGTGAGAAGATTCTTAATGTTGTCATTGGTTTTTTCAGCCACCCAGCGATTGATAATGTCAGCAGCTTCAGGTGTACTAAAATTTACTGATTTTACATCGGAGTTATAAAGTTCACGTAGAGCTGTTTGGTAATCATCCAATATCTGTATACTATCTGAAGCGAAGAGGCGATTTGCCATATATAGCTTTACACCTCCAGTCTTATTAGTGTTGCGAAGCGGGACAAATTGATCGACTTCGTCCTCTGAAGCATTTTCGAATAGCAGAAGAGCGAGCTCTTCTTGAGTTTTGCCCTTTGCTCCTAGGAATAGTTGAAACAGACCGTCGATCAACAGCTTGGGCGACACAACAACATTTGGCTCTGGCGTCAATTGCAGGGTTTTTCCAATTAATTTCGTGGCAATGTTGTTCGCAAAGGTCCATTGAGCGACACACGATAGGCACAGGAGCACAAACACTGGTGAACAAGACAACTTAGTCATCTTAAACGCACTGATCTGGCTCTAACATCTGTTAGTCTTTTATAGGGCTTGCAGCGATTATTCATTTGGGACGGACAATTAATAGAGTAAACGGCATTAGATATCGTTATCTAGCACAAATATAGTTATTGCGAGCTTTGTTTATATAATATCAACGGAAAATTAGCGATACTAATTACATTAATTAACGATACTTCAACTGCAACTTGAGCACATTTTAATGTAATTAGGTCGACCTGTTCAGTTACATTTATAAATTATGGTCACCCTTCTGTAAGTTGTATGAATACATTTATTTGTGGCTATAACTGCTTTAATTTATTTAGAATGACTTTAGAATGTAAAATTTTCTGAAATCGAATTGCTTTAGTAGAATTGAGTCAGAGAATTTTTGAATTCAACGAAAAGTTCAAAGATTCAAGATAATTCCAAAATTTTAGAATAGAATTCCTCAGCGGAGCTTTTGCGCCGAGATAAACTAAGAAATATTTGCCACCTGGCGGTCACTGGCTGCCCAGGTGTAGGAAATGCATTATCCACTTGAAAGTCACGCTGAAAGGACTTGTGAGTTCTGAGTTGGTTGTCAAGTGTGAATCATAGCTTCTTAAGTTAGATGCCAAGCTGAAACGCGAACAGCCAGAGGTGGCAGATATGGCGTCTGAAATTGGTATTTATTCACCCTAAAACCAAGCTAATTCTCGACACCGTTTGGGCGCATAAAATGCGTACGGCACGCACGTTGAGCGGCAATGGATGGAGATGCATTGCATGAGAACTATAGATACAACAAATCTAAACACAATCGCACTTAAACTCTAATGGGCCAAAGTTTTACCTGAGCGTGGGTATCGTGTGTGATTCGAGCCATAAAGATAACACATATACACACACACACACACACACACACACACTGAAGGCTGATGAAAATCCCCGCAGAGACACAAGTTTGTGGCGAAGGTTTGGAGGTGGGTGTGGCCGGATGATAAGAATTCGAAGGAAGAGTGTATGTATATGTATGTGTGTGTGGGTTTGTGGGTGTGTGGGTGTGTGAGCATCGGCAATCACTTTGGCAGTCACGTGCAGCTGCTTAGCATCCACCTCCATCCATTCTATCACAGCGGCCCGCGTCACTTGCTCCATTAACAATAGACGCCGCTGCGATATCAGGCGGCATCGGATTTTGAACTCGCAATCTCAGTGATTGACATGCGGGTTGCAAAGACTCGAAGCACTCGAACCAGTCGAGCCAGCGGACGTGTTGGCCGCCAGACAAACACCAATAAAAGGGTTTTATTATTTGAGCTTTAAGATATCGGTCTCTTCATATACTTATATAACTTATTATTTCCTTATGATTCTGCACTGGTGGTATTGAGTAATGCTACAATAGAGCTGTTGAAATCAACGATACTCTAGCTATAAGTCGATGTGTGCTTGATTTCGTTCGATGTCGAGATATCATAGCTGAAGCAACACCAAATGTTCATAAACTTGTGTCTGCAAATAAAAAAGTTCGCCATTCTTTCGCTCCAACAAACTTTTTGGTATAAAAAAACTTGTTGCTAAAACAACTCAGCAATTCCTCAAAGAAAACTGGCCAACTGATTAACTAACGACGCTCTCAGATGAAGCATAACTTAAGACTCACATGATTTATATTATTGTGTGCCTATGTAGCGTCCACTATGCGTGCTGTTGCAGCTCTGCAATGTGAATTCAAAACATACATAAAAAAGTGAAGTATATGTCATATTATTATGATAGCAGAACCACTTGACTGGTCTGGGCAGCCTCTCTGTCAGTCTGTCTGTTTGGTTGTTTGCAAAATAAATATGGTTTTGCCTGCAGAAATATTTTATTTCAATTGAGAATCGTACAGCGAGTGCAACGGGCAAAATCTGAGACGTAATCAAATCATATGAAAAGGCTAAATCGAAGATGAATTCAAAATCGACGGCGAGACAAAGCTGGCGTTCGACTAGACGTTAACATTGACGTTGACGTTGGCGTTGACTTTGACGTCGCGACGATTTGCAGTTTGGGAAAGCTATAAAAAAGTCTTTGCATACTTTTGGGGCTGGCGGATTTGCGCAACTAATGCGCCTGTTGTTGTTTGTGGCTTGTCAATGGTTATTGATTGTCTGGTGTCATGTGTGTCAGACGATTGAAAGCAGGAGGGCGACGAGGGGGAGGAGCTGGTGGAGGAGCAGAGGCAACGTCTAAGCTGGCATGTAAAGCAAGACGGAAGCTTTTAAGATATTTTGCTCCCCTTCCGCAGTCAATGGCATTTGAAATGTGAGCCGAGCTCGTGTTGTGTCTGTGTGTGTGTGTGTCTGTGTGTGTGTGTGTGTCCGTTAGCATTTACATTACAACAAAAAAGGTTTTCATCTCATTTTTTTCCTGTTTCGAACTCTAAAATCTGCACATGAAAAGCAAACGCATTTGCAAATATTCAAACATGAAATCGGCTTGGCAAATCCTCAAGAGCTAAGCAGCGTATCACAAACGGCTCAGCTCCATTTAAAGTGAGACTGGGTGAGAGACAGAAAGGGAGAGAGAGAGAGAGAGAGAGAGAGCAAGTGGTGCACAGTTGGCTGACAGTTGGACATGCGGGAGCGTGAAAACTTTAACAAAAACTTTGTCATAACTTGCTGAATTAAATTTGTAAAAGTCGAGCATTGAGCGTGCAATGATAGAAGCTTCCCTTATCTGCTCGCCCCTTCCCCGTCTCCACCCTTCGCTTTGCTGGCTCACGAACTTTGGCAAATGGGCATTGCTTAGTTTTGGGCGTCGATTTCGATATGACAGCGCAGTTGGTTGCACTTTTCTGGGCTGTCGGCTGCTGGTTTTTGGCTGGTTAGCAATTGCTACCCAAAACGTTAACTATCGACGCTTTCACTCGCACTGCTTTTGTCTGGCTGAAAGTTTTTAGAACAATATTGCATAGTTCTCGGGCTGACATGACAGAAGAACGAAAGTACAGAGCACAGAGCACAGGAATGTCGTCCTGTAAGCTCAAAATAATGATCGCATATGCTGCCGACATGGAAACTTGTGCGAGCCACTCACACACACACACACATACGCACACATTAAATGCAGTGAATTCACTTCCTAAAAGAAAAGTACTTGAATGCTTTACCTTGTGATCAAATTTACTGCTTGCTGCCAGATTTTAATATTAAAGTTATTGTTGGTTGAATTGGATATAGTATTAGCTATACCATCATTTGAATGCTCTCATATATTCATATATTGCAAATACCTCAATTTATGTTGAACGTATGAGTTAAGTCGAAATTGTTTTTACTTTATTATTCTATTTATAATTACATATATCTTATAAATCAGCTCGAGTTGTCAAATACGACTCTTTAAATTCGTGTATATCTTAGATCTTAATTCTTATATATTTAATTAATTGTCATACATTATATGTATAATTAATATTTAAATATTGATTGATTGATTCTAGGCATATTCACTTTTATTTCTGATACATCGGATGAATCCATTGCGTCATGATTGCAGAGAATGTCTGCATTAGATATGCTATGCAGTGTTTGGGCAGGGGA
Source organism: Drosophila navojoa (assembly GCF_054131105.1). Taxonomy (NCBI): domain Eukaryota; kingdom Metazoa; phylum Arthropoda; class Insecta; order Diptera; family Drosophilidae; genus Drosophila; species Drosophila navojoa. The sequence goes on from NC_142892.1 coordinate 16,844,701, forward strand.
GTGAGGAGCGGATGTAAAAGAGTGTGTGCTGAGTGTGACTTTACGCATTGCGCTCAGCTGGCAGTCTTATCCCCGGGTTGAGCACACGTTGATGAGCTACTTTGAATGATCATTCCAGTCGGGTTTCTGGGGACCAATTACCGTATCGAAATCCACAATAAATTCAAAGCTTTGTTCAACAGTTGACATGTGCCTGGGCAGTGATTGATTTCGACAGTCGAGCCAAAAAGTTTCGATCTGCAAGTCTGGGCTTGTCAAGCGAGTTAGTTAGCTTCTTCATATTCGGCATGGCAATTCCGCATTGATGGCAGCAACAATATTCAGCTGAGTGCTCAAAAGTGTCTTCGAGTATGCGTTGATTTGCAGTCGTTGGCCACAAAGAGCACATGCCAGCGCAGTTGCAATCCTAATCCCAATCCCAATGCCAATGGCGATGCGCGCTTCGTTTGCTTTGCAGCCGTTTTGCATGAATATGCATGAGCAGTTACAAGCCATCAAAACAAACCACCACAAACCACTTGCACACTTGCTATCGAGGGTAAAGAGACAAAAAAAGAGAAGAAGAGAAAAGCAACTAGCTCTAGCTATAGCTAGAGTTGCTTTAAGAGCTGCGCGTTGCCATACGATATTTAACCGCGTGACTAACGAGTCTATCGTTGATGGCGACCAGACTGGAGACTCCACACTATCCCCCCACTCCGCTTCATTTCGTCACACGCCACATCACAACATGTGAACAGCACAGCAAACTAAACCGATGCCAACGGCAGCCAGCATGGCGTATACTTGACGTCAGACGTCTGACGTCCCATTTCCGATGCCCGTTGTCCGTTGTCCGTTGTCCGACGACTTTGCTGCTGCTGTTTGACGTGTTGAGTTTAATTGGAACACTCGACGACGTTGCTTGATGGCAATGTTGCTGGAGATGTTACCATTTTGCTGTGGCTGGGCGCTACAAGCGTGTTGTTGCATTAATTAATGCAGTCTCAAAAAGACACACACACACACACGATACTTAAATAAATATACATATATAAATTTTGTGTTTGTTTTTTTCTTTTTTTTCGGCGTCATTGCAGTTCTCATCTGTAGCTCATCATTAACGTTGTTGCGTTTGCTTAAATCAAGACGTTGAGTGCAGACTTTTAGGGTGGACCATCAGGTATGTGTGAAATGAGCTTTTGATGTGCCTAAAAATAATGCATTTATCTAAAGGAGCTAGATGTGAGCCTTTATAATGAGAGTTTGAACTTTTCACGAACTACTTGTTTTCCTTCAAAACCCCTTCAAATCTATAATGGAGCGTAAAGAGAATGTTGAATGGCGCAAATACCAAATATACTTGTCATAGAAAATGCTTTGTTGTGTTGGGTGACTCTCGCAAGTGTCAGCAAATGTGTCTCTCTCACTTTCTCCCTCGCTTTGTCTATCTTCTATCTGTCTCAGTTTTTGCTTTCATATAGTCAGGGGTATTTGTTCTCGTTGCTGTTATTGTTGTTGTTATGTATTATGTTGCATTTGCAATGCAAATGCTTTTGAGCTTTTTTCCTGCTGCCGTTGCCAACACGACAACAATAACAACAAGAACAACAGTAACGAGGACATGCTGCCGCTGTTGTTGTTGCTTTTGAATAGCCCTTTATTTCTCTATTGCGGATGCCATCGTGCGTGCATGTGTGCGCCTTGCATTTCCTTTTAGCTGTTTATACTTCTAATAACAGTTTTACATCATTTTATGCATCGATGCACAAGCGCAGCCCTTACTTACATGCACACATACATATGCGATAAGAGGACTATGCTATTGAATCATGAGATGCAATCATAATAGATTTACGTAAATGTCATTTCAATTGAATGATGCACTTAGCTAGCATGAAACAATTTTGTTTAAAGAGCTGTATCTGTATCTGTATCTGTATCTGTATCTGTATCTGTATCTGTATCTGTATCTGTATCTGTATCTGTATCTGTATCTGTATCTGTATCTGTATCTGTATCTGTATCTGTATCTGTATCTGTATCTGTATCTGTATCTGTATCTGTATCTGTATCTGTATCTGTATCTGTATCTGTATCTGTATCTTATCTGTATCTGTATCTGTATCTGTATCTGTATCTGTATCTGTATCTGTATCTGTATCTGTATCTGTATCTGTATCTGTATCTGTATCTGTATCTGTATCTGTATCTGTATCTGTATCTGTATCTGTATCTGTATCTGTATCTGTATCTGTATCTGTATCTGTATCTGTATCTGTATCTGTATCTGTATCTGTATCTGTATCTGTATCTGTATCTGTATCTGTATCTGTATCTGTATCTGTATCTGTATCTGTATCTGTATCTGTATCTGTATCTGTATCTGTATCTGTATCTGTATCTGTATCTGTATCTGTATCTGTATCTGTATCTGTATCTGTATCTGTATCTGTATCTGTATCTGTATCTGTATCTGTATCTGTATCTGTATCTGTATCTGTATCTGTATCTGTATCTGTATCTGTATCTGTATCTGTATCTGTATCTGTATCTGTATCTGTATCTGTATCTGTATCTGTATCTGTATCTGTTCTGTATCTGTATCTGTATCTGTATCTGTATCTGTATCTGTATCTGTATCTGTATCTGTATCTGTATCTGTATCTGTATCTGTATCTGTATCTGTATCTGTATCTGTATCTGTATCTGTATCTGTATCTGTATCTGTATCTGTATCTATATCTATATCTATATCTAGCTATCTAGAGCGAGAGCGAGAGCGAGAGCGAGAGCGAGAGCGAGAGCGAGAGCGAGAGCGAGAGCGAGAGCGAGAGCGAGAGCGAGAGCGAGAGCTAGAGCGAGAGCGAGATCGAGAGCGAGAGCGAGAGCGAGAGCGAGAGCGAGAGCGAGATCGAGAGCGAGAGCGAGAGAGAGCGAGAGCGAGCGAGAGAGAGCGAGAGCGAGAGCGAGAGCGAGAGCGAGAGCGAGAGCGAGAGCGAGAGCGAGAGCGAGAGCGAGAGCGAGAGCGAGAGCGAGAGCGAGAGCGAGAGCGAGAGCGAGAGCGAGAGCGAGAGCGAGAGCGAGAGCGAGAGCGAGAGCGAGAGCAGAGCGAGAGCGAGAGCGAGAGCGAGATAGCGAGAGCGAGAGCGAGAGCGAGAGCGAGAGCGAGAGCAGAGCGAGAGCGAGAGCGAGAGCGAGAGCGAGAGCAGAGCGATAGCGATAGAGCGAGAGCAAGCGAGAGCGAGAGCGAGAGCGAGAGCGAGAGCAGAGCGAGAGCGAGAGCGAGAGCGAAGCGAGAGCGATATCGAGAGCGAGAGCAGAGCTAGAGCGAAGCGAGAGCGTAGAGAAGAACGATAGCGAGATCGAGAATGAGCGATAGAGCTAGAGCGAGAGCTAGAGACGAGAGCTAGAGCATAGCTAGAGCTAAGCAATCGATATCTAGATCTATATCTATATCTATATCTATATCTATATCTATATCTATATCTCTATATCTATATCTATATCTATATCTATATCTATATCTATATCTATATCTATATCTATATCTATATCTGTATCTGTATCTGTATCGCATGGTGCTTGGTGCATCTACGTATTGCTTGAGGGCGTTGCATTGTCGCCCATGTTTTCGTTGGGCTTGTGCTCCTTTTTATGGCAAAGTAACTGAATGAGGAGCACACAGACTGCTCCACAACGCAGCGCACTGCAAACAAACAAGAGCTCTGAAATAGCTGATGATGTAGTTGCTAGTTGCAAGTGTTTGTTGTTCTTTCGGTTGCCGTTGCCGTTGCATTCCATTAACATTACAAATGTATTCATTGTTCGCAGCTGCAGCGGCAGCAGCAGCAGCAGCAACAACAACCACAACTACAACAATGACGCTATTTTACGCCGCATTATGCGAAAATGTGGCAAGTGATAGAAAGGATAATGTCTGCTCTATGCTGGCATGGCACACGCTCACGCAACAACGACAATGGCAACAACTGCAACAAGAACAACAATCAGGCGGCGCAACAACAGTATGTTTTTTTTTCCGTTCTTCTTATGCGCAAGTGGCTTTATTATTTGTTTTTGCATACAGCGCTAATATGGCAGCAGTGTGTGTGTGTCTGTGAGTGTGGGTGGACGTGTGTGTGTATGAGTGTGTGATGCTATATCGACGCTGACAGTCTGTCGAGACGGAAGAGAACATGCTATGCTTAGACACAGATTTCATACTCTAACAAGGTTCCTCTATATATGCATATCAGTATATAGAGAGACAGAGAGTGAGTGAGAGCGGGTGAACGAGCGTAAATAAACAGATAGAGACCCAGAGAGAGCGAGAGGGGGAAAGAGAGAGAAAGAAAGAGAAAACTGCCAGAGAAAGATACAGATAAAGAAGAAAAGACAAACGGATAAAGGGCGAAAGAGGGGCAAAGTGCATGTGGGAGAGAAACAGAGAAGCACAGACTTTTGAAGGAGATAAAGATAAGAGTATATATCTACAGATAGGGGAATGTGCACGAAAGGTTGCCTACGTATTATCAGTATGGATATCGACTATTATCATACAGACATTCGCTTGCTAAGTTACTCCAACCAAATGTGAGCGAGAGAGAGAGGGAGAGAGAATGAAAGAAAGTCTCACAGTAACAGTTTCACCCCCGCCCAGTTACTCCGCCTTTAGCCTCCATTGTCACATTGACAGTGCTCAATTGGCTGGACTCATAAGTAGATAGGGTATTAATAGCAGCTACGACGGCAAAATCACAGCATGTCAAATTGTTTTCCTATTATTGTTGCCATTGTTGTCGCTGTCATCGCGCGCGTGTGTGTGTGTGTGTGTGTGAGCGGGTGTGTAGATGTCGGTGTGTGTGCTGGTAAAGCTGATGTTCTTGTTGGGCTTATCGTTATTTAAATTAGCATTACAATGCATTCATACAAACAGCTACAGGCACACGCATGTCTGCCATATTGTTTTGGAAAGCGAATTGCAATTCTGTGTGTGTGTGTGTCTGAGTTAGTGTGTTTGTTTTTTCTCTTCTCTTAAAGGCCAACAACAAAATAGGTTACTCGCTTTTCAGCTTCTGTCACCCCTTTTTGTGTGTTATTGTGGCAGCATTTATTAAATTTTTAATGAATCAAGAGTTGCGACACTGGCGATTGACAAGCAGGCGGCTTAACTGACTCTGTGAAACGTACACATGCCGTGTGTGTGACTTAGTTTTATTTGTTCTATCCACAACACTCTTTTAATATTTAAATGAGTTGAAAATATGATGAAAAATTTAGCAAAATTATGTCATCGAAAGTTAAACAGGTTAAAGTTTACTGCGAATTAGATTGATATGATATACTACATTCGAATAGACTTTAACTTTTCAACACTTTCAGCTAATGTCATTGGAGCACGCGGAGAATCTGCTCATGTGCCGCAACTCAGCTCAGAACAGAGAAAGAGAGAGAAAGCTAAGTCGCCTCAGGTTTTAGTTAATACAAAGAAAGTGTGTGTGACGTGAACTGTTCGAAGATTAAAGTGCATTTTAGATTTACGATTTCATAGAAATAGCTAAATTGTAAAATAGTAAATAGTATAAACAAAGATTTGGAACGATTTCTCTGCCAGACAGAGAAAAGATAGAAAAACAACAAAAATAAAGGCATTTCATACATCATTGAGAAATGCTAGAAATGTATATATTTTACACTATGCTGGCAGAGAGATGTGCCCGAACGACAATGCAAGATGAATAGGGTCTTCAGCATTTGCCGCGTTTTTCATTGAGAACATTTTTTAGTTTGGCTAAAAGAAGCGATACGCTTGAATGGGAAGCAAAAATCTACTTTGATGTTATGCAATCGTGCGAGGCTGAGGTGAATGGATGGAATGAGTACGAGGCAAGGGAGAGAGAGAGTACATTATTCATGTTTTGGCCATGGATTCTGCCTGGCTCACTGTGCAGACAGGTGTGCGAAATAACTGGCAAATATTTTACAGCTGTCGCTTTTTTAGCATTTATTTTCTTGCTATTTTTGCCAAATCACAAGAGCACACAGAGCTGGGAGAGAGCATGTTTCGACAATTCCAGTCATTGCTCAAGCTTCATGGCCGCCTTGTACAATTATTAGTTGACTTTGACATTTGAAGAATGATTGCATCAATTATGTTGCCTCACATGGCGTGTTGCCTTATCAACAGGCTACCTAGTACACATTGTTATGTAAGATCAACATCTATTTATATAGAAAATATAATAGGCTAGCATTTTTCAGTACAGTCCAACTGACTGCTTAATACTCGTTCAACCTCCACAAAGTGTCAAAGTTCAGCCCAAAATAATTGAGAAGTTCAGCTAACTAGGATTCAGTTGCTGAAGTTGTCCATCTCCATAAAACTCCATAACTCTAAAAGGTCTTTCTGTTTTAGGCAATATTTCATCAAAACTAATATTCTTTTTTGTTCTTGGGGCACAGGTTATCGTAGCCGGAAAAGCATTTTGCTTTCTATTAAACTCTGCCCAGGGTTTATGTCTGATAACCCTGGAACAATGGCTACTTTACTTTTGGCAGCTTAAATAAGATTGTGTATATATTTATATTGTATATTTTTTACAAATATTTCGTGCTGCCTAAATGAAAATTAATTTTGTTTGTCATCGACTAAGCGGATTTCTATAAAAATCTAATCTAGCTATTAATCCCATTAAGTGGAACTGTAATTTTTTAAAGCTCTTTAATTCGAAATGCCTAAAAATTGAACAGAAAGCTTTACAAAATTTTTTTTTTATTTTGAAATATTTTTTTTTTAAGATTTGATAGTAGTTTATTTTAAGAGATATGTATTTTAATATATATATAAATTTATTTTCATTTAGAAATGTTCCAGTTTTATAGATATAAAATACAGTTCAAGACGAATTTTATGTTTGTATTTTTAATTAATTTGTATTTTTAAATAATTTGTCCTATATATTTGACATATCGTATATTATGCTAAAATAATTTAATACATAATAAAATTCTCCAATTTTAAAAATCTCATATATATATATATACAAGTTTGTTTATCTTTGTATTATTAATTTATATTTTAAGTTTGTAATTTACTGTGGATGTCGTTATTAAAATATTGTTAGGGGAGCATGATCTAGGTTGGCTCTGTAGCTGGGTTGTGTGCTTTGTCCAGTCGGGCTCACAAGCTGTGAGCCAAGTCAACATACGAAAATCAACAACACTCGAAACAAACAAATGAAAATAGCCTTAAATTACAGCAGTTCGCCTTCCAGGAGCCAACTCGTTCCAACTGCATCCGACATAAGGCAGAAAACAGTGAACAGCAACACGAAACATCCAAATTGAAGCACAGCATGTCCAACACGGACGAAGGGGGCGAAAGGCCCTGTAAGCGCCAACGTTTGAACAGCGATGTGGAGTCGAGCGGTGAGGGGCGGACGGATCCGTCGAGCAGTTCGAGCACAGCCGATATTGCGCGCGCCGAGCCGGCGCTAAGCGAACGTCTGCGCAAGGTAATGCTATGCACCGTGTGCCTGGAGCTGCCCCATCCGGATGATAGCTATCAGTGCACCCTGGGGCACATCGTGTGCGAGGATTGCGTGACCCGCCTACTGGCCGAGGCGGTGCTGAATTGTCGCAATGCCCAGTGCCCGCACTGCCGCACCCACATTAGCTGGCAGGAGCTGACAAAGAATCTGGCCGTGGGCCAGACGCTCTGGGAGCTGCCGAAAAGCTGCTCCGACTGCGAACAGCAAATGGAATGGAAGTCCCTGGCCAATCATCTGAAAACGGAGTGCTCCAAGCGCCTGGTGCTCTGCCAGTACCGCTGTCTGGGCTGCATCTGGCAGGGCTGCCAGGAGGACAGCATTCAGCACGAGGCCCACTGCGAATATCTGCAAATGTCGAGCGATGAGATTCTGACCTCACTGGACACCATCGACCAGCTGGAACAGATGGCTGTCCACTCGCTGCACCAGTGCCATCGTCAGCTGAGTGCCAAGCGGATCTCATATGAGGATCTGGAACTGAGCTGGCCCCAGAACACAAGTCGCCTGGCCGCCGTGGTCCGCTTGCAAGTGCCCACCATGCATGTTTTCGAGGAGACCTGGCGTTTGCGCGTCCAACTGGCGGTCGAAGGCCCCGGCAACGAGCGTCAGCTGAGCTACAGCCTGAAGATCCTATCATCGCCTCGTGAGATACTGCGGGTGAAGTACTTTGCCACCCTGCCGGCGGCATATGTGCGGGCCAAGCAGCTGATGGACGTCGAGCCGAAGCTGAGTGAGGCCTACTATAATATGGCGGGCCAGAGCTCCGAATTCAAGCTGCTGCCAATGAGCTGCCCGATAGCCACTTACCGCCTGCTGGCCATGCCGCGCATCAAACTGCGACTCTGGATGATGTTGAACTAATTACGAAATGAGGAGCAATGGATTTGGAATATTTTGCAAGTTCTTAAACATTTATTAGCATCGTTCGTTGTATGTTATATGTGAATTTATTGCTTCTTATTTTGTTCGATGTCCTTGCTGAGCTTGTCAACCCAGTTATTGAACAGTTTGGCAGCGTCCGCGCCGAACTCTTGAGCGCGATCCGAAATCAGCTGTCCGGTTTTCTTCAACTCCTACATATGAACATATGGGTCACAGTCAATAAAACAGTCAAAACTCAACTCGAATCGCCGATCAACGATCAACAATCTTCGCATGGGTAAAGTAAAGTACTTACCTCAGTATTCTTTTCGCTGAACAACTGCTTTACGCTGTCGACGAAGGGCTGAAAAGCCGGGCCAAGATTGGGTGTTTCAACGGAGGGTGTGTCACGAGCCACGCGGTGTCCGTTGCAGATCTACGGATAGAACAAGACACAAAAAACAGGAAGGAAAATAAGAAATAGTTTAGGAGATAATCTCACACAGATGGACTTACGGCAACGAGTGCGACGAGCACGAATAGGACAGCGATCTTGGCCATTTTATGTTGTTCTGAGAAAGGACTTATAGCTCTGCACAGTCGAAGACGAAGCTGAGTACTGAATTAGTCGCTGGCACTTCATTTCTAACAACACCTCGTTTTGCGTCTTCTATGCGTCTTCTTTTTGTGACAGCAGCCCGATAGACCCGATAGACTTGGAACCACTTATCAGTCAAGCGTTGAGCCATGTGCGGGCCAGAGGTCAGGGGCGGCATACGGCATGCAGTCGATAGTTGTTTGCACGTTGATTGTAATTTCGTGTATATGTATGTGTAAGTGTGCATGTGTGTGTGGACACCGGCCACACATGCCACATGCTCAATTTATATTTTCATAGAGACCAAAACAAACCCCGAATAAATATTTATAAATGAGCAAATTGATATATTTTTGTATAACATTATCAAAACATTTGTTGTGAACTATAGAACTATATATGTATATGTACATACATATGAAAAATGTTAAGTACCTGCGGTGTAGCAGTAGTAGTAGAAATAGAAATAATAATAGTAGTAGAAATAGTAGTAGAAATAATAGTAATAGTATTAATAGTAGTAGTAATAGAAGTGGTAATAGAAGTAGTAATAGAAGTAAAAATAGTAGTAGTAATAGTAGTAGTAAAGTATCAGTAATAGTATTAGTAAAGTAGTAGAAAAAGTATAGTAGTAGTAAAGTAGTAGTAATAGTAGTAGTAAAGTAGTAGAAATAGTAGTAGTAATAGTAGTAATAGTAATAATTTGTATGTCGATATGGAGTAGTAGAGTATATCCTTCAAGCTACAAATTGCAGATGCCTTGTGGACTCGTTCATCAGAAAAGATTCAATTGTTTTTTAGACCCTAAACACCTTTGAGACAGCCAGTAGAGTCCGACATTTTTTCTGACTTGATAGGGATGCTGTCAGTCATATACTTACTTCGGATTTTTATCAAATTGAATTCAATTTTTAGAATAGTATTATTTTCTCTTTATTACCTCCATTCAATGGAAATGTTGTTGCTTACGCCAGCATTATATATTTTTGCTATTCATACATATATTTTGTACATGAAACGAATATTAATTTTGTTGTAGGTTCTTATTAGCGTTCTCCACAAAGACCTTGGCATTGTCAACGAAGTTGTTGGTTAATTTCTTCATTGCCTCCTCATCGATCTTGATTTCAAGATTTCTCATGTTGTTGAATATATTGATAAGTTGAGAGCCAAGCTGCTGGATTGGTTCATTGCTTTGCGTCGTAGCCTCATCGGCGTTGCAGAACTGAAAATATAACAATTAAGAAACACATAGGAGACCATAAATACACTGACTCCAATTGGAGGTGACATGTGATTCACTTACCACAAATAGCGCAAAGAGCAGAAAAACAAAGGCGATCTTTGCCATTATTAGGGATTTTTCGGTTTACAATGTAGCACCAAGCGGTTAAGCAACGAAAAGTGTACTAAAAGAACGATGAGCCAGAAACCCCAATAGAGGCCTCAGTTGAAGAACTTCGCCTCGCGATCGCACGTGCTCGATGGTACTTATCAGCCCCGGAATTGTGATCAGCTGTGCTCTGCGACAATCGAACGAGACTTCAATGGGAACTCGGCGTAAATATCACTGGATTTTAGTTCCGGTTTTATTATTGTGGCTGCTCTTTGAATTTAGCTATCTGTGCGGCAGCCAAATAATTTCATATTAAAATATTGAATATTACGAAATCTGTTCCACAATTATTAGTTATTTATATTGTTTATCAGAAGTAAACAACATTTTGTATTCATGAATAAGTGAAGATATTCACATTCAATATAGATTTTTACTCAATTAATAAAATGTAAAGAAATGAAAGTTTGCAATGCTCTTCGAACAGACCTCGTACAGAAAGACTTTAATCAGCTGTAGCTGATTTTAGCTAATTATAGTACTATAGTCGACTATCAGCTTGTGATATTATTGTTCACTTTGTTGATTTCATATTGAGCTTTGTTTAGAGGCTTTGTCAATGAACGTGTAGCTTTATAGCACTCTTTATGTGTTTGTTAGAGTATAATAAAAAAAATGAAATAATATATATACATATATATAAAATAAATTCACTTTAAGTAATGCAACAGGTATACTCACTTTTCTGGAAAATCAGTAATCAGTAATTTAAATATATGTATATAATACATATGTATGTATATAGCTTGTTCAATAATAGCATGAATAAAGCTTCTACTTAATGGAAATTTACATCTATTAGTCTCTACCTATCGCCAATCTCAGCTGTATGCTTTGCTCTATTAAATTCACATTCGTAATGTAGTTCTAAGCAATTGTATTCCAGTTTGGTTTAATGTATTTCAGCTTCTTTTTGTTTTGTTTATTTCATCAAGGAAATCTTTTATCATATTTATTAAAGTTAAATATTTTTCAATCTGCACTTTATTCGAATTCGATTCGAATGCATGATTTACGCTTTCTTTTCGGTCAACTTCTCGGCCTCCTTTTGGGTGTCAGTCAAGAACTTTTTGGCATTTTCACCGAATTTCTCGACGAACTCCTTGACTTTTTCCTGGTCGACGTGCTCGTTAAAGTAATCCTTGACCTCCTTCAGACGCGCCTCAATAGTGGCCTGAATATCGTCCAGTGCAGACGAATCCTTCTTCACCTCATCGCCGGTGCACACCTGTAGCAAGCAATCACCTTTAGAGTCTAGCACGGAATCGGGCAATAGTTCAATTGACTTACAACAACAAAGGCGCACACTAGCAAAAGCAACACAAATTTGGCCATTATGAAAGGGGATGCGTCTTCGACAGATCTAAAAAACTGCACTGAGCGCTCTGCCTCGCTCGGCCAGCACTTAAATATGCGGCGATCGTCGGGCATCACTATAGTCAGCAGATGCAAAGTGCAGTTGCAGTTTTACCTATAGTGTTTATGCAAGTGCTACGAACTCTGATTGCAATTATCATCCACTTACATTGTCAGCTGTGGGGTATCCAGGGCATCTACAATAAAGAGGTAGTAGTGATAGTAGGTGGGGAAAATATGAGCTCTATTCATAAAAAGTATCTAATTAATAAATATTTAAAGAGATTTAATAAATATTTAAATAAATTATTGATGAGTTTATATTATTTATATATTTTTATATATATTAAAAATATTTTTAATGGAAATTTTATATATATATTTTGGATACTCAATCCTCTAGCTTAAAATTTATTGAAAGTATAAGGAGAATAATAAATCTGCAGCCAATTTTTAATACAGTAAGCTTTATTTTTAATATCATTTTAACTGTGTGTAAAAAAGAGTATTAACTATTTGCAGATTTCTGTTTTTCTTTTAATATTTTGTATTTTCTTTATTTATTTATTTATTTTATTTTATTTTTTTTTTTTTTTGTAGATTCGGATTTGCTGATTTTATTGTTTGATCATTTTTATCTCCGCTTAGAGGCTACGTCAATGAACAGCATGTGGAGCATATTAGCTCATAGATGTTTGTCGCAGTGTTTTATTGATAAAATGCGCGACAAACCTACTCAACCTAGCAGAATTCTAAATTTGGGCCATAATGAAACACTGGCAGATGAACTAATTATATGTCTGCCAATAATAAATATAAATTAATTATGTATATTTTTACAATAAATTCTTTTCTATATACATAAGATATTTCACTATATGTATATTTGGCTATCCTGTTAATTCTTTCAATATTAAATCTATGTATTTGTGTATCTAAAACCAAAGTAATCTACATTCGCAAAGTATTTGATACATTACAGGGTATACAGATATGTAGCCATCTTGCAGATGAGAAATTCAAATGAATAGCAATTATTTGTACTATAATATACAAACGAGATAAGCTATTCTCTAATCATAGCTGAGGTTAAGCAATCGGGGCCAGAGACAACATTCAAATGCCCGAGCAACGGGTAGATTAGCTGTATCAGAGCTATTTTTGAATGGGGAATACTTCCATCATGCTTGCCATATGAATAGGGTATTCGATGTTCGACAGCTCTATCAGTCTCGCATTGAGCATACAAAAAGTACAGTTTGGCACGTTGAGCTCTAGCGTTTACATGTTTATACAAATAGAACTATAAGCACTGATAAGAGTTGATTACATGACGTGGTCGTCATCAGAGCTGACCTGTCTGGGCTGTCCGACCGCCAGTCCGTCCGTCTGACAGGCTGTTCGTCTATCTGCCTGACATCGCACGCGATTTTTGCATTTTTTTCCATTCTCACATTTTTCACTCTGTCAATATTTAAATGACATTCACAGTTGGCCCGCTGTAAGCAGTTAGCCCCGATGTTAATGCCATATATTTTAGCCACTGTCTGCACTGATGTTTGCATTAAGTAAACACAACAATTTATTATTGTAATATCGGCCTTTTAAGCTATTTGTGTACATATTTATGTTATTTATGTGTCTGCTCGATTGTTAAAAATGAAAAATAAAAAACAAACAGGAAAAATAATGTTTTGCAATTGAGGTTGGATTGCAAAATGTGTAAATAAAATTGTCATAAACTCTATATTCATTTAATTTCAACTGAGCCATATATTCATATTTATTTAAATTTATATATTATTTATATATGTATTTATTTACATTTGATATTTGCTTTCAGTTCATATACATATTTCATTGGCCTCATATGATAACATATGTATGTGTGGGTGTGTGTGTATACCATTTATATTTCCAACTCATGGCAGTGCTTTCGATGTGAGAGGAGCGACACTTCATAAGCGCCCGCCCAGACAGCATCTGTTTTTGTTGCTTTTCGCCGCTTAGTTTCAAGTGCAATCCATTAAAACAATTTAATGTAAAATTGCGTGCCCGAAATTAAGCGGATGCTCACTTATTGGCTGCCAGCTCTCTGGGTCTGCGTCTGGGTCCGTTGTTGAGCTGTGCGCACTTTGGGTCTGTGAAAGTTTATTTTCCACTTGAAAGCCAGAAGCAGCGAAATTAATAGCGAATTCTAATAGACAACCAGACAGACGATGGCTTTATGCCTTTGCCCAGACACAAACAAATGAAATCAAGTGGCGGCAGAGATCGAGTCTCCAGACCCAAAACACAGACGCAGATGCCGAGGCGAGATACACACATACAATACATATATATATATATATATATACATATATTTGTGAGTATATCCGGCAAAACTAAAAACCGCTAATAAATTTCTACTTGCCAGGGCATAAACTGTCTGCCTGCGGCCTGGCCGGGCTAATTAAAATCGAAGGTGTTGAAAATCAATTGACTTTTGCTTGCTGCAGCTGAAAGCAATCAGCGTGGGTTGCTCCTTTAGTTTGGGATAATACAGACGTGAAATTATTTGAAATACTCTCGATAAACGATATTTATTGATCTAGGGTACGGAAAATAATATATGCTCCGGCACGGGCGGATGGCATTGAGGCAAGGGTGGACCCAATGTTGGGTAGGTGCGCAGACGTAGCAGCTCCAGAATCGTTTGCAATTCCAGCACGTGGGCATAGTGCTTACGCACATTGTCCAACAGCTGTCTGTGGGTCTTGATCTGTTCCATGCTGCAACAAAGAGAGAGAGGGAGAGTGATACGGAGGGCAATCAGTAATCACAATCTACACTATGTATACGTATGACTTACCGTTCGTTCTGCTCGCGATCGCGACGCTCTTCCATCATCGTGTCGCGCATGGAGGACTGCAGAGCCACATCGACTTTGAGTCGATCGATTTTCGAGTCAATCAGATGATTTTGTCGCTTCATGTCGATAATCTTCTGCTTCACCTCATCGATTTTAATATTGCTGAAATCAGAGTTTTATGGAGTCACGCCTGACAGCTGGCAAAACAGAAAACTTACACGCGATCAATCTGCCTTCGGAACACGGCGATTTTCTGCTCAATGATACGCTCGATGGCGCCGGCTGTCATCATTTTCTGTCGATCGGCCTTCATCTTCTCCCAGTTGCGCAGAATTTTGAGGAACTCGATGGTTATCTTGCACTTCTCGATGGCATCCAGCATGTACTTCAGATAGGATATGTTGGCCTTGTAGAGCTTGTGCTCCCATTCCTTGTAGATCACCTGGCGCCGGAAGATCGCCACGCGCTGCATCGACTTTATCTTCTTATTGCCAGCGTCCTGCAAGTAGAGTGAAAAGAAATTTGTGTGAAATTTGCATACATAACTATATACATATATATATATATGTATATTCCAGCTAGTTACCCTTATCATGCGGTTCACATCATTGATGTCGTCCACGTGCATGAGCACGCTGTTCGCCAGCGACTTAACGGAGCCTCCCACCTGCACCTCCACTTGGCCCAGTGTCAGGGTCAACTGCAGCGGCATATTCCTCAAGGCCTCCAGCTGCATAGGCATGGGTAATATTAACCGAGGCTCAAGCATTAGTCATTACCCGACTTACATAGCTCTGTATGGTATCCTCCATTTCCTTTTGGGTGAGCGCCTTCGTCTCCTTCAAGCCGATGATGTCCTTGGTGAGGTTATTGTTATAGTTTTGGCTATCCACCACCTGATGGCCGAGGCCCTTCAGGCGCAGCTCGCTTTCGATCTTCTGGCGACGCAGCTTGATAAAGGCATCCCACGCCTTGGCGTCCACCGAGGAGGGGCAGTTCTTGGGCGCATCGTTGTCAGCGATGTAGGCTAGGAAGTCGGAGATCTCTTTGGGCATCGGGAATGTCATGCGATTCGGTTGCTTGGGCCCCAGCTTCTGTGCCACTTCAGTGCAGATGAGCGACGAGTTGAACAGTTTGTTTGACAGCTTGGGCCGCTTCTTGAAGAGCTTTGTCATCTCGTGGGCGGCATGCGGCACAGTGTTTAGGTAACTGTTGCGGAATTGTCGCTCGAGGGCGCGATCTCGCGTCTGCTGCGCCTCGAGGCGAGCGCGCACATCCTGCGTGGCCCGTTCCCAGAACTCCTGCAAGTTGGTGTAGCGCTTGATGTACTCAGTCAGCTTGTCAATGTCCGCTCGGAGCCCAATGATTTGCTTGCGCAGCTCCGCGCGTGTGCTGTGGATTTTCAGCTGGTTGAGCATGCGCGTGCGGCATTGCTTCTGGGCGAAGTTGAACTTGAGCTTGACCAGCATCAGCTCGGCGATGCGCTGGTTCAGCTTGAGAATTTGCTTGGTCTTCAGCTGCAGCGTTTTGGCTTCGTTCTCATGGAGAATGCGCAGATATTTGCGACGATCCTCCTGCAGCAGATTGACGGCCTCCTCGTAGGCACGGTAGATCTTCTGATCCTCCAGCGTGTACTCGTGCGGCTGTTTCTTGAGCGTGAACTCTGGCACCGGTATATCCTTCTTGATCTCCTCCTCCCACAGCTTCTCGATGACGCCATCCATCATAACGATCAGAGCTCGAGCCCAGAACTCCACGGACCACAGCAGCAGCCGGCCCCGCTTGCCGCCCATGTCGATGGTCTTCTTCCTGCGCCGATTGATCGCCTTGATCTCGCAGTCATCCACCTCCATGATGCACTTGATGATCTCGTCCTTGGCCAGCTTCGGCACGGTCAGCTCCGGCGGAATAAACGCGTCCATGTACAAAAGCCTCAGCATGCAGTTCATATTGTCATAGATCTTGATCAGCACGTTATTCGTGTTCAGCACGTTGTCAATCGTCTCCTTCTTCAGCTGCTGGGCCTCGTGGAAGTGCTTGTTGAACTCCACCTTCATGGGATCTACCAGGTAATAGCGGTATTTGGTATTATCGTTAAACAGCTGATTCGAGGTGATCGTGTGAATATCCTGCAACTGAAATTGCGGCGCCATGATGTGCTCGTAGACGCTGTGCCCTTCCACCACATAGGGCTTCAGTTCGTGAACCGGCACTTTGGCACCCTCGGTATCTTCGGCGGAGGCTTGCTCTATCTGGCTGAGATCGTCCTCCATCTCGTCCATGGAGATGGCAGAGAGCCGTATATGATCCTCCAGGTCATAGAAACGATATTTATCGAACTCCACCATGTTCGTTTTACGCGGCAAGGAGTAGCTCTCGAAGTTGGCATCTGCGAATATCGATCGGACCTTATAGTTAATGTTGACAGCGTCGCGGGTCACCAGCTTCAAAATCCAGTCCCTGATCCGCGACTGATCCTCGATGGCGAGCATTAAGGAGGCCCTCTCCAGCTCGCACAGCTTGTGCGCCTCCTCCGTGACGGTGTCCAGCCACTTGTAGTGGAAGCAGAACTTCTTGAAAATGCCCTGCGTCTTGCCCGTCACGGAAATGTCGTAGTCAATCAGCGCCGTCACCTTCGCGGAGAACTCCTGTATCATCTGCAGCACCTTCTCGCGCTTGAACAGATCCGCATTGGTGTACTCCTCCTTGACCTCCATCTTCAGGGTGAGCGGCAGGAACATGCGCGTCACCAGCGCCGTCTGCTGCACCAAAAACTTCTCGGGCACCGGCATTTGAATGTTCTCCCGTATATTGTCGGCCAGCGAGGGCAGCCGACTGACCCACATGACATTCTTCGATGTCAACACTAATAGGTATCTGCAGAGATGAGAGAGACAAAGGAAGATTTTATTATGTCTATGAGATGAAACAAGTTTGATATGGGAAAGAATAGATTTAAGATGGAAGCTTCATCATAGCTATTCATTTTCTTCTTGAACAGATTGTCGACTCTGGGGGAGACTCTAAAAACCACCCACTCGCCGTACCATCGTTTGTTTTTACCATCATAAATCATCTAGACTCTCATCTGCTTACTTACTTGGCATTGTAGCACTCCGTGGCGCGTTTCAGGTATTGTGGCCGGAACAGCAGCGTGATGAAGCGCGACATCATGAAGGGCAGCCGCGAGCGTTTGTGCTGTCGGAAGTGAACCATGACGCCGTCGACGCCCCATGTGAGCAGGTGCTTGGTGACGCCGATGCCGGTGAGATGGCCGAAGTGGGTCGTCTTGATCGATGTGGTCCAGTAGAGGTCGTTGTTCTCGTGCAGCATGAACACATCAAAGACGGTGCTGTCCTTGACCACGGCCACAATCTCCACCTGCACCCAGCGGCCCATCGGCGGATGTGTGTAGAAGGACACGTAGGTGTTGGGCAACGGCAATTCGCGCCTGTGCAGGCGTCGGTCTTTGCCCCAATTGTAGATCCACAGCTCCTCCGCATGGCCGGGCTTCTCGAGGCTCTGATCGCGCGAGATCGGGACCAGCAGACGCGGCCCCTCGACCAGCATGAAGCTCTGGATGAACACCTGCGTGAGCAGCTGGTCGTCATTGAAGCTGAAGTAGTGCGTCATCTTGGGCGGCCGATACTCGACGTTCACCACATGGATGTTCTTGGCCTGGTCCTGAAAGACGATGGTGCTGTCGTGGAAGGCTATCTCGTAGACGGGCGGCGTGTCGCAGTTGATCTGGTTCACGACATTTGGAGTGGATATCTTCTCAAAGTGGATGAGCGAGAGGGTGCTGTCCATGGTGCCCACAACAACGAATGGATTCGCGCGATGCACGGCCAGGGCCGTAGACATAGGGATTGGCACGTGGGACACCACTTTGCCCGTCGGCAAGTCCATCATGGCGCAGCCATCTCTGTGCAGGACCACCACGATTTCGTCCTTGAAGCAGGCGAGTGTGCGATACGCGAGTATGGGCTTACCCGCCGCCATAATCGGCTCCAGCTTGCCCTCGTTCTCCTCGACCAGCACTCGGTCGATGCTGCCGTGCTTGCCCGAGGCATACAGCTCGCCATTGTTGTTGCTGATGAAGAGCCCGATGTTGGCCAGGTCCTGGTCGATGGTCCACTCGACGATGAAGTTGCCGGCCTTCTTCTTGATATAGAACGCCATGCTGCTATTGCTGATCAGGATTCCCATTTTGTGAGCGACGACCGCATGGGCACGCGCCTCCAATTCCCCTGCGCCCTTCTCGGACACATAGGTGGGCTTCCATCGCGGCTTGACTGCGAAGCAGGGTATGTCCACCTGCGAGAACTCCCCGAAATCGTTGATCACATAGAGTCCATTGTCATCCCCGAAGCACATGAAATGCCTGGCCGACTTGGCATAGTTCTTGCCCATGTCCACAGCGGATGTCTTGTGCAAAAAGGCGTCCTTCTCAACGAAGCACATCTCGTAGCAGAGGATGTTCATTTCCATCTTGCCGTACTGGACGATTGTGGGCAAATTGGTGATGCCCACGATTATGGCAAACTCCGGTGTGGCTATATAAGTCGGATGCTCCAGTATGGTCTGGGCGGTGCGATAATTGAACACACAAATCGCATATCTGGGATAGCTGCCGATGCCAACCAAGAGATCGAGCTCCGAAAATTTGATCAGGGTGAAGGTCACAACGGTTCGCGCTGAAATTGGAAATATATTAATATAATCTATATCTATATATCATAATTAACCATATCACTTACTCGTCAGCGTTGTGAATCTTGTGAATTCGGGATATTTGTAGATATGGATGCTGGCATGCAAAATGCTCTCGGCAAAGCCGAAGATCGGAAAGCGATTGTGGCCGGCGAAGGCGTTAATCTGCAGACCCGTCAGCGCCGTCTCCGCACGGAAGTAGCTAACAGTCATGGTGGATATCTGCAGGAACTTGAGCAGATTGCCTTCCCGCAGGCAGAGCACATCGGGGCCCACATTGACGATGCTCTCCGAATTGTAGCAATTGCACCAGCTAATTTGAAGATATTTCACAGTTATCTATCTGCTATACATCTGTCGGCTATATTTTAATCTTACCATATTGTTGAGCTAATATTCATCTTGCCGTTTGTTGCCTAAAATACTTCGCCTTGAAGTTCCCTAAAGCGTTTCGTTTCAATCAACAAAGTTTCTCCGTTGTCAAGGCTCTGACAGCGCTTGCCATGGCAACTGAAATTGCAAAACGAATCGAAAGCAAGTTAAAGAGAGAACTTAAGTGTTTGTTTTCCAGTCTGGCTTTAATTGCTCAACCTGGTCGTCACAATTTTCGGCAGCAAATTTCCCAAGCGGCTGCTTGGAATGGCGCCCATAAAGCCAGAAAATAACATTAAGCAGAACGTCAATAAAACGCCCAACGATGATCAAAATTAGGTAGATATGCAATATATATATATATATATATATATATATATGTATACTTGTGTGTACAAAATATATATATATATATATATATATATATATATATATATATATATATATATATATATATATATATATATATATATATATAAAATATATACATACATACATATAAATATATGTATGTACAAATATACATATGTACATATATAATTATAATTATAATTTTTATTAAATATTTATATATTTTATATTTTTATTTTATTAATTTTTTTATTTTAATTTTAATTTTAATTTTTTTTTTTAATTTTATTTATATTTTATGGATATATTCTCTATTTAATTTATTGTGTAGCTCATTAAAAAAAAAAAAAATTAAAATATATATTTACTATTATTATTATAAACAAATATCAAACTAATTAATATACAATAATTTTTATAATTATAATATATGTATATAAAGTAATAAAAACTCCAGTTCATTCGTATAATTTTAAATGACAAATATTAGAGTAATTCACAGCACTGTTAGCTTCAACATTTTAGGGCATTTCATAGCTCATCATACCCCATGGAAGCACTCTATTTTTTCGTTTTGTTAAAAATTGAATGTGTCTTGTTATTTGTATTGCTTAAATGTTATTGCAAATGCTTTCTGGCTGGCGCTGTCTGGGACTCTGCTTAACTTCTTTGTGGGTCGCTCGAGTGCAATTTGTGTTGTGCTCGAGCTGGTTTTTATTAACCACGAGGCTGCATTATTTATTTAGCACAAATACGTTCCTCAAAGCGCCAGACTAACCGCCTTTCAGTTGGGGTATATTTTTGAAAGTGTTTTTCATTCAGTGCGCATTTCATTAAATAAGTTGAAAATCTTCCTTAAATTCACAGCAATAGAGCTGCATTAAAGACGAGTCTGACTTTTGGATTTAGGCAACAGAAAAACTCGTGCATTTAGGGCCAGCCCACAGAATTGGCATAACTAAGTAGCTGTCGTATCTATTCCAAGCCATTTTTCACATTCGCTTGCGGCACCTGCAGCCCGAGCACTTTGCTGCCTACTTTGGGGCGCCACTCAATTATTTATATGCCCCTGCAGTGCAGCCAGTTGGAGCAGCGAGGAGGGGCTGCAAAAGGGTTTGCCTGGGGTTGGCAGACTCCAGCACATTTTTGTGCACATGTGCCGTGGCGCTGCCTGGAAAGTTTTGCGTTGACTACCCAAAAAGACGAGGACGACGACGACATGGCATCTCTTTAATGTTAATGACTGAGTGCAGCAAAAGTTTGAAGCGCTTAAGGCGGCTTTGCGGCAAGACGTCGTCGCGTTGATCGGCATTGCAACTTTGTCGTCGCTCCACACGGCCTCAGAAATCTCTGGCGACAAGTTTTCCAGGCGTTCACAACTTTTTTCCTTAAACAGAAATATATATGTATATCTATGTGTGTATATATAGTCTTATATGCAACACTCATTAAAAGCGCATTAACAATGCATTGTAAATCATTGTTGTGCAGTGAGCAGCTGTCGTTGCCGCTGGGCCACAGCATTTGGCCATGTGCTGAAATTTATCGAGCAGAGAGCTCTAGAGGAATACTCTTAACAAGGCAGCCTATCGAAAATCTTAAAGGCATTGCAATGTCCGCACTATAATAAATTTTTTATAAAGACCAGACAATGACTAAAGTGCCAACAACAACAACCTGTTGGAGCGCGACCTTTTGGCATCATAATAAAAAATAAGGAATATAAGCAAAGAAAGGTAAATTTCAGCCAAAGATTGCGCCGCTGCTCAGATGTGCTGAAAATTCCTTCCTTCCGCAGTTGTCAGACCTGGCTAGAACGTCTGGGCCACACAATTGCCTGCCAAATGGCTAAGCCAGCCGCCTGCCTGGCTGGCTGTCTCCCGTTCCGTCGACAAGTTTAGCTTGGGTCCATGTGTGGGTCGTCGCTATGCAAAATGTATGTTAATATTTCGTAGACCCTGGGGCATGTTACCCAAATGTGTGTGTGCTGCTGTTGTTGTTGTTGTGTATTCCATCATTTCTTTATTCATAAGCAGTTTTGCATGCGAAGCTGTTCTTCAAAAGGAAATACCACATTAATATTAACTTTTGCCAGCAGCCAAATGCCTTTGTTGCTGTTTGTTATTGTTGCCTTAACTAATTTGTCTGGCCGCAAATAGTTAACAAATTTTTAAATAGTCGGGCGTGTCGAGCCAATTAGTTTTGCATGGCATTCATAAATGCAAAGCCCATTTAGAGAGCATTTCCGCATTTAGAGTCAATTAAACGTGCTCGGCGTCTGTGTTAACGGTGAGCGGATTTTAATGCACGCATTAACAGCGCCCGATGCTCGTTATGTTGGGCTAACTGTGAAATAGTTTGTCGCTAATGCAAATGTTTAAATGTTCTAATTGCATAAATCGCGAATTAGCCTATGAATCAGCGGCGCAATGCAAAAGCAATTTAAGCCCCGCAATTTGTATGGCGAGCGCGAATCACAATAATTTTGTAATTAAGCTCTAAGGGAGAGCGTGAGAGAGTGAGAGAGAGAGGGAGACAGTGTTAGTTAAGCTATCGAAATAATTGATGGTGTTACACATCTGGGTATACAAATAATTAAAGCCAGTTTTATATTTCAAATGTAGTTTACATAAAAATAAAGAGTCAACTGGATACTGGATAAAAAATATCAGAGCTGTTATTGATCGGCTCTTTAACTTAATGATATATACATACCATGCGCAGTACAAGTTTATCATATTATTTCGATAACTCATTTTTATCTAGAATAATCAATAAATTTGGAATACTTTAAATATATATAGAGGCTTCATATTTACTATATATTTGATGGATACACAAAATTTGTTGCCTCTGCTTACTGCGCAGTTAGCAGAGCGCTTGCTTATACTTGCCTGTGTTTGCATGTGTATGTATGTATGTATGTGTGCATAAAAGAAGTGCAAAATGATTCCTATATCAGCTTGGAGGGCTCAGGGTATCTCCTACTCGAGCAGTCCCGAGTAGAGCCTTCTTACTTGTTTTGTCTGTGTATTTAATCATATTTTCAGCCTCAATATTCCTCAGAAAATCAGGTTAAAAAAAATCCTTTAAACCTTAACAAATCATGCTGAGCTATACGTTTTTGCCAGCTCTCGGATGATGCTACTCTTATTTATAGGCTCTTATGCTTTATAGGCTATGCCACAACAAAGGTTGTCACGTCAACTATCCAACGAGTTGTTTATGAGCATTTAGCTACATGTTCACTCTCTCTCTCTCTCTTTCTCTCTCTCTCTCTCTCTCTCTCTCTCTCTCTCTCTCTCTCTCTCTCTCTCTCTCTCTCTCATTCTTTACCGATCCCTCTCTTATCGGTCTGACAGCTGATTCTAATGTGTTGCTATTGTATGGCGATGTCCTGTTATTTTATGCCTTCTGCTGCTGCTGCGACTCCTGCTGCTGCTTGTTGGCGTGCAACTCGTTAAATTTCCATCAGTGTGCGTGGTGTGCCATATTGGCCCAAAATGTCGCACAGTGCAAAACTTAAGCAATGAACCCTGATGTCCTCACGTATTTGTGTAATATCGATTTGACTCACAAAAGCCACGCATATATATGTGTGTGTGTGTGCGCGTCACTTAGCTGCCACACATGTACGTAATTGATATTTTATGAATGAAATGTAAACACTTTTTTATGTGCCCAAGCGACTTGCTCTGTACGCGAGGAGTGGTAAAACTTTGATGCGAAGCGCCAGCCATATGCACCCTATACACTTGATGTGCTCGGTTCAGCAGGAATCGGTTGTGTTAGTTCAATAAGTTGTAGTTAAAGTTAAATTAGAAATATATGTAATAAATACTAAACAACAAAATAAATATATAATTAATAAATATATATGTCTTATATATTAAAATTGAACAGAAACAAAAATTGCTTTTACCATATTTGAAAAAAAATATATATATATATTTATATATGTATATAGAAAAACAAATTGTAAAATAACATGTACTTTCTTATTGCCTATCGAGGCTTAAAGTTTACTTTCTTACAATAATTCATACAATTTCGCAGTGGTAGCTGCTATAGCATTCGCCTTGCCACGCTCCGATTGGCCGCCGCAGCCAAGGGCTGAACGCATCATCATGTTTCGGTGGCATCATAAAATGCCAACAAAGTGTCGAAGCAAAATCTGAGCCATAAAAAGAAATATTTTCAAGTACTTTTATACAAAATATAACGCATAAAATGCTCGCCCTGCTCAACCCGCAGCGAATGGTCAGCGTTTTGTGTCGGTCATAAATACAAAATTGCATTCAAAATGTTTGCCTTTGAGAGATTGAGCAGCTTGCAATATACATATCTATGTATGTAGATCCATATAATATATAAATACATAAATTTCTATGCATTGCTTTGATTTCATTTGCATTTTAAAAGCAAAGCAAAGTCAAAAAAAAAAATTGATGAGCGAGCGTTGATAATATTTTAAGCGTTTGTCCATGTGTCTGTGTGTGTGTGTTTGTGTGTGTGTGAATGGCTGCATGTGGCTTGTTATCATTTGAAATGTTTACTTTAATTATTTTAATTGCATGCTAGAGCTGATTCGACGTTCGAGCAACTTGCTTTCTTTTCATTAGCATTTCAATAATGAATATCCCAAGCCATTTGAAAACTTTTCGCTGGCTAACGGTGCGTATGATTGATATGTACATATATAAAGTACATATATAAATTTGCACATATATAAATTTGCATTATTCGTAAATCAATCGAGGCAACTGTAGCAAATTTATTGCATCATTTTCAGCTCTTTGTTATTCCATTTCTTAGTCAATTGTTTTTTTTTTCCCTACTCACAAAGCTGATGATATCTGTGATATCTGCCCAAGTGTGATAGATATCCGAGCTCAAGTGCTCTGCAGCTGCCTCTGGCGGCATCTTCTGGTTTTTGGTGGCAGCTGCGCAGCTGTTTAGGCGCAGAGCGCGGCATGTGTCAATGCCAAACGCAGACATCGCCATCGAAAGTTGAGCCTATGCGTGGCTATCGCTGCCGCTGCCGCTGCTGCTGCTGCTGCTGCTGCTGGCATATGCAAGCCGCACTACAACATGATATATGAGTCGACACAACAACCCAGATATTGCGAGCACTAAGTCAGCTACTTATATGTTATGCGCTCTCTAAACATCTATAAATCACTCGATGAGTGTGCGCGACGCGTGTTTGATATTAGCTACGCAAAGAGGCTGTAATCGTCAGAGCTGCATAACTTGGTAAACTAATTGGACGGACTTAATATTTAATTATCAGAAAATGCTTAGTTTTGAACAGACTGAGCACAGATGTGCTTTCTTTTAAATATTTTATATATTATATTATATATATATAATATATATATTTTAAAACATCAAGTTTTATTTATGTATTGTTTTTGTTGTCAATTTACTTTATACATGCTTGTATCAAATGTTTCCTTAATTTATATATTATTCAGCTAATATTTTTGCGATAGTTAATTCATATTTGTTTTATTATATTTGCTTAAATTTTTAGTTACAATTTATTAATTATTCATTTCTTAATATTAAAAATATCCTTTTTAAAATTTGTATATTATACATTTACTATTCTTATATTATATTTATGCAATTTTGTTTTATATATATATTATTTATTTTTTCCTTTTTAGTTTGATAAGTATTTATTCAAAATTTATTTTATGAATTTTTTATATTTATAATTTGAGATGTAATTATTTAAATGTTGTTTTTTTTTATTTATTGGTTTATTATTATTATATAATAATTTTATGTCCAAAATATATTTATTTATTATTAACAATTTATTTTTTGGTTTGTATTTATTTTATTTTCTTTGTTTAAGTTATTCAATTATTTATTATTTATTTATATTTTTGTTATTATAATTAATTTACAATTTAATTATTTTTTATTATTCATTTCATTTGTATTTACTGATTTGTTTCTTAGATTTTTTGTATAGTTTATCAATGCAATTTCAAATTCTGTTTTAGACCATCTGGCAGTAGTATATAAATTATATTAGAAACGCAATCATCGGCATCACGTCACACTCAATCAGTCTCCATGAGTTTTATTTATGTTTGTAAACAAAAATATATTAAAATATCTGTGCACTAAAGGCAGCCAAATGTAGTTACTATGCTTACGTTCGAGTGGGTCTTCAATGCAAGATGCTGATAAGATTCCTGTTCCACATGTCGTATGCGTCATATTTGCCAACAGCACGTAGCGGGGCAAAGTACACACGCCCACGCACAAATAGAAAATAGCAACATGGACAAACAAACAGAGATAGATCAAGAGGAAGAAATGCCATCACACGCATACGCACACACACACACACACACACATTTACATGCTAAAAGTGAGGTAACACTGACACACACACATGTACACGCATGCCGACTAGAAAATACGCAAATTCCATGCTCAATTTCAGA
The DNA here is from genome assembly GCF_054131105.1 of Drosophila navojoa. Lineage (NCBI taxonomy): Eukaryota > Metazoa > Arthropoda > Insecta > Diptera > Drosophilidae > Drosophila > Drosophila navojoa. The sequence goes on from NC_142892.1 coordinate 16,871,198, forward strand.
TTTGTGCTGGCGGCATACCTGAACAGCGCCACGCCCACTTCCTCAACACAGCCTCCTGCCCGAGCTATGCGACAGACGTGTGCCAATGATAACGTGCATTTTGTGAGCATATAAATTGCGAGACGCTTGGGTTGGGCTTTTGTGGGTCCTTTGAAATTGGCAGTGGAAATTGTGCGGCCCAGTGTGCTTAATGATTCGACGAAGAGGCGTGGCAACGGGGCGACGAGGGGCCAACTTGACAGCGGTGGCAAACGATGTCGATAACAAGCAACGTGCAGCAGTTGACAGCTTTGCAGCACATCAAGTACGAGAGTATTTTTGTCAGTACTCAATTATGAAGATGCCGTAAATATCGTAGCTGGCACTCGACTCGATTTGCCATTGTGGGAACACATTTTGTAGCATATTTGAAAACAGCATTGACGACGACGACGACGATGACGGAGCAGGAGATGGCATATGGAAGACGATAAACTGGCAAGATATAAGCTCCAATAGTTGCCAGAGATATACTTTATTAAGCAGTGCCTGCTGCTTGGCTAAACGTGTAAAGTTATGCTGATTGACAAATTAAGTTAATGCTGAGCATGAAAACAGGTGTGCAATATTAAGTATACGACTAGCGGGAGACATATGGACAACTAAACAATAATCAACTTCATAAGAACTGCTACGATGTATGCAAATATATTGGAAAATTCATATACGCTGGAAATTGTAGCTGTGTTTGCGTTAAATTAAATAAGATAGAGGTGGGTTATTGATAAATATTAAGTATACGACGCGTTGAGCGTGGGGAATAATAGCACAGATAAATACTCAACTGCCTTCAGCATATTTGCAGATATATTACACTTGAAATTGTAGTTGTCTTCTTATCAAATGCAGTTAATTAGGCCCATGGGCTTCTTTTTAAGAAATATTACGTATACGACAATTAAGACAAACGAAATATATTTACATATATTCGAAATCTGCTGTTAGGTGATTTTGTGAGAATTACGTTAGATTCAACTAGAACTGATTAACTGCTCTTTGCAGATATATATTGTAAATTGCAGATATACAAGGAATTGTGTCCGACCTTTCATCAAACTTGATTAGCTTAGCCTGAGGCTAGCATAAACTAGAAATTGTATTTGCGCTTTCATCAAACCCAGTTAGCTCAGCCGCCCTTTCCAGCACATGAATAGCTCATGTGTACATACATCTGCGCAGAGCCAGCGTTTGCCCCATGCTGTTGCAGGGACTTCCTCGTGCTATGGCAACCACATACGTTTGCTGCCCTGTCGTGTGGCGTCTGGCACGGAAATGAACTTAATTTATGGCGCTAAAAAGGATTTGACTTTGTGGCCTCTCATCCCACTCTGCTCCCATACCTCTCACATACTTTCCTTCGCTCTCTCTCTCTCTCTTTCTCTCTGTCTGTCGCTTGTTTTGTTTCATTTTTGGGGCGCTTTTAAAAAGACAGCGCGGACTGGGATTCTCACAAACGTGGCTATAATGATTTGTGTGGTTAACGCGGCGCCGCCAACGGCGACGCTGCTGTCGCTCTAAGCTCTAAATTATAAACTATCTGCGAAGCACAAAACATTTTACGCCAAACACACACACACAGTCTGCACTTATGTATATGTATTTAGATATATGTTTGTTTATGCATTGTTTCATGTTAGACTTCGTCTGCAAGTTTCGTTGAATTTGTGGCCAAAAGTTATAATCATATCCAGTGGCAGGCGAGTGCGTGCGCCGCCAAGCATTTCCAATTACAATTTCCTTTAACATTAATTAGCATGTCAGTTTTATGGCAAATGGCTTTTAATTTCGCTCCCAGCTAATAGCAATGGCAATGGCAATGACAATGGCAATGGCCAATAATTATGCAAAGTAGCTGCCCGCATTGAATGACAGTTCAGGCCCAGCGAGTGCTCCATTGTGGGGCTGACGGTGCGTATACTTAATAACGCACAAATTAGCCCGGCCAGACACTCGACAGGCCAAGTGTGTGCTTACCAATAATTACTTGGCCACTTTTCGCCGGCAAATGTCGAATCTATTTCAATAAAAATTAAATTCGGGCACTGGCAATGGCAATGGGATTGCGATTCTATTACTGGTAGCTCTTGAGTTCAATAAATAGAGCTTTGGCGAACCTCGGCGACATTTCGTTTTTGCTCGGCTATCAGCGCGCTGGCAGAGTTTCATTAACTTGTCAGCGGAGCTTGCCAAAAACGTCAGGCGACGACATCGCCGGCTTTTGCATGCCAGACAACAGCCAAAAGATTCATCTGCGAACAAAAAATTTGCTATTTCGCGATGGCATTGTTTTTCCCTTTGTTTTCCCTTTTTTTTTCGCAATATACGTAAGGCTGTCTGCATCTGATAAATGGTTCAGGTAGACGAACAAGCGCACGTAGTATTTCGCCGTAGACGTGGGTTCAATTTACGGCTTTTGAGATGTCTGCAGCGCGGCGAACCGCATGTCGAATTGCATATGGCTGACATTTGCCTAAGTGACTCCTCAGAGAGATAGAGAGAGAGCGGGAGAGAGAGCGGGAGAGAGGGAGGGAGGGTGGCACTCTGCTCTGCTGCAGTTATCATAACAATTATGTTGCTAGAGACAATGCCGGCAAATGCGCTCGAGAAACCACTTCAAACAATGACATAAAACAATGCCAGGAGTCGTTTCTGCATTGTAGTTTGCAAATTAAATAATTCCCAGTTACATTTCCGTTTCGCCAGTGCGTCGGCAATATTATTTCGCATTTGCTCCACTCCTCAGCAGCCATTCGCAGTTACCATCTAGCTAACAGCATCCCAGCTTCCCAGCGACCCAGCTCCCCAGTTGCCGAGCTGCTGTTTCCGAGTGCTAATTGTGCGGCCGCTGCCGTAGCTGTTGCCGTTGCCGTTGCCGTTGCCTTTGCCTTTGTTTGAGCACGACAGAGTCTAGGGCAATCTCTGGAGTTATGTGACTGCAATAACACTAAATTGGCTAGATATCTCGCGGCTTTGCCGCTGTGCTCTCACTCAGCGCTGTGCCCGTTAACCCTAGTTTGCCTCATTTCTGATATGTCAAATAATTAATATATGATATTATCTACTAAGATAAGAAAAATATCGATTGCTCATCCTTTTTAGTACTTCTATTATCATAGTCATAATCATTGTAATTATTGTAGCTATTGTTATTGTCATTATCAATGGAATTTATATAATAGGCATTGTCATTAGCTGTGTCATTAGCATTGTCATTGTCACTATCATTTCCATTATCATTGTTATTGTCATTATTATCATAACATTATCATATCATTATCATTCATTGGAATTATTATTATAAATCACATTAATATCATATATATATAAATACTAGAGTACCTATTGAGATTATTCGTATTAATGATTTATTATAATAATTATTTTTATTGTTATTATTATTATTATTATTATTAATTTTATTATTATTATTATTATAAACTTGTAAATTTATTTATTTTTTCATTTTATTAATATTATTTTATATATATTTTTATTTATATTATTTAATTTTATTTATTTACATTATATTTAATAAGTATTTTTTGTACCTCTCACGCATTTTCTACTCATTCTCGATACTCAGACAAATTCTCTCTAAATAACATTAACTTGAAAATTTCTTTATTTAACTTTATTTATTTATTTTTTATATACTTTTCTTAGTTAAGTATTATTTATTTATTTTCTTCTCTATATCTCCGTCGATTTTCTGCCAATATTATATATATTATTATTATTTAGAATTAGCTTGCAAACTTATTTATTTTGATTTTATTTATTTATTTTTATTTTTTTATATATATATATTGTATATACTTTTTTTATTTAAGTATCATTTATTTATTTTCCTCCCGATCTTTTCGTCAATTTTCGACTAGTGTGCGCTCAGTGGGTTAATTGGCAAATGCAAGTTGACGCTATCGTCCAGTGCGTTTAGCTTTTAATTGTAGCAAAGTTTTGGGGCGCTGCATTTGCATATAATTATGTTGGGAGTTTAATGCTCATTCGCGCTATCTGGAACGCCTCAAACAGCCCGGCCATTCAGCTCAGTGTCGTTCAGCAGTCATTTGTTGATGGCACTGCGACTGCTGCTGCTGCTGCTGCGACTGCGACTGTCAGTGGCACATCGCCTAACCATATGCAATTGCACAAAACTGTCCATCAACGCTGTCATTTACTGGCCTGCCCGGACACACGCCCCTGTTGTCCCGTGTCCGTCTGTCCCCTGCGGCTGACGGTTTGGCGGCTGCTGATGCATTTCTTAAATGTTTGCAGGCTGTAAAATTTATTTAAACGCGTGCCTGTCATACACATGACACACAGAATGAGATGCGACCGGACGACGGGACGACCGGACAAAGGGACGAGGGGACGGCTCTACGACATACGCAATGCGTCATCGTCATAGCCATCCACTGACTCTATCTCTGTCTCTGTCTCTGTCTCTGACTCCTGCTGCTGTTGCTGCTGCTGATTCCGATTCCGATTCTGGATTTTGCATCTGGCTGTCCCTTGCGAGCCAAGTAATTTGCATTTATGCGTGGAGCACTCTCGTTGCAAACTGATTTACAGATTGCCCAGCAAAGAAAACTGATTTCACATGGCATAAAACTAAAATATTTGCTATAATTGCATTTAATTATGATTAATAAATTCAATTAAATACTATATATTTTAAAAATCTATCACAAATGAAATTTAAAATAGCTCACTCTATTCTTTCTCAGCTCGCTCTTCATTTTCTTCATTCTGATTGCGCTCTTTCGAGTAATTGCATCATGCATTTGTTCGTTTTCAACTTAAGAGCCAAGCTCATTTCAGTCTTAATGTGATTTTCTCTCTCTCTCTCACTCCCTCTCTCTCACTCCCTCTCTCTTGCCTTTTCCTTGTCACAAATTTGTCGAATATTTTCGTTAGCATTTGCGCTTGTTGCCAAGGCCAGCCTTAACCTCATTTCCCTTTTGAGTTGAGGCATTACACATACGACAGGTGGTCCCCAGAGCTGAACGTTTGTCTGGCCATGCTGATGTTTATTTGGGGCGTGGCACGTTGGAAACTGGTTTGACAAATAGCCTGCGGCTCATATACAATGCTGAGAAGATGTCATTGTCTCTATTCATGTTGTTGCTCGTTGTGTGGATGCTGTGTGCTCTGGCTCTGTTTTGTTGTTGTTGTTGTCGTTGTTGTTGTTGTTCTGCTGTTGCCTGCAGTACTTGCAATTCTGGTGCTCTTTGTTTTTGCTGATGTTGTGGTTGGCTCTGGGTTTTCTTTCACTTTTCTGTACATTTGCTGTGCCAGCACTCGATGCTGTTGCTGCTGCTGCTGCTCTGAGTGTGGGCTGCAAGGACACGAGCTGCAGCACATACGCTTGAGTGCCATTAAAATGCGCCCAGGGCTGTTGATTGGTAAAGAAAAATGTAGCATGTGGTTTACCTAAACTTTTACTGAGCCACACCAGCACGAAGTGGTTCGAGGCAATCCCGCCTACCTCCTGCCTCCTGCCTGCCTGCCAGCTTGCCTCAATTGATGGCTGCCTGAGAGCCTGACACCTAGCTATCAACTTGAAGACAAACGGGCTTTTAAATGGCAAGAGAATCCTGGCTCAGGCTCGAGCCGAGAATGTGGCTATGGCTGTGGTGGGGCGTTGCGGTTAAGTGGTTGCCATTGCTCTTGTAATGTGCTTCAGCTGCGCTAACTGCTGATAATTTGTTGCCATGCAGCAGCGGAGCAGAGAGAGGGCAATAGAGTTTGTCGTGGAGTTGAAAGAAAAAATAATAATATAAGAGCAGCAGGAGGCGAACATCAATTTTTACACCCCCCGCCAAAAAAAAAACGCTGACCCTACTTCAATTCTATTTAGCTTCTGTTTGCTAACTAGTTTTTGTATTTATGCCCATAAATATTCAATGCAATTTGTTTAAATTGCAAACTCATTTCTTTTCAAATGCCCGCTGAGCCAAATATTTATTTTGGTTAGTTTGTGAGCTTAAATACGCATAATGAATCCATTTTCCATTTTCGGTTGAATTATTAAATATTTAAACAGCACTTAACCTTCTGCTAATATAAATTATACTTTCCTGGTGCCTTTCTCTCTCTCTCTCTCTCTCCCTGTGTCTGTTTGTGAGCAAAGTAAATATTTATATGCTCCATATACATAAGTATATAAATATATGTATATATATATATATAAATATATGTGTTATACCTATGTGCGGATTTTGCGCATAATTATGCAGAGTTCACTTGGTTTTTGTTTGGCCAACGCAACACTTTGAATTCGTGCAAATGCTGTGAAAGAGTTAACCAGAGGCGGATTAATTTATACTACACAGGGGCTTAAGTAGTAAAGGATACACTAAATAAACATAAGACTATGTAAGCAGTATGAGCATGAAGGGCATTTATAAAGAGATTAAGATAAAGCCAAATTTTAATTTGCTCTGATAGGAGTATATATGCAAAATAAAATAGTTTAACTGTAAATATAATAATATTAAAATATTTATCGTTTATAAGCTATATATATGCCCATATTAGAAAATCCCCCTATTAATTATTCATGCTGCAGCCCCTGGCGGGTTTTCTTCCTTTTCTAGCTCTGGCTCTAGAGTGAAAATAGTTGCCAAAGCGACCACACAAATTTTCTTAATGAGCTCAAGCGTCACACACACACACATACGTCTACACATGCTAAAGCATACACACACACACTTGCACCACTCTTGCCTTTATTTACCGAACACACGGTTTATTATTTCTTGTTTAAAATGTGTAAAAAATTTGCTTAGTTTAGCGTGTTGAAATTCATTCCAGCCAGGCAAACGCGAATAGGAATGCGAATGGGAATGCGAATGCAAATGAACGAATGCGCAGCAAGCAAAAAAAATAAAATGGGAATAAAATAAAAGTTACCTCAAAGGCGGGCGTCTTAAAGCCACGCCCCACAGCCTTAAATGGCAAACAGCATGAGACGGTTAAGACATAACAATTAAATTTCATAAGCCGCCAAGCGATTTAAGTTTAATTATTTTTAACGGCTAGCCAAAAAAGAAAAGAGAAGAAGAGGAAGAAGAAGCAGGAGATGCGGTAAAAATGCAGGAAAATTGTGAAAAAAAACTGAGCCAAAGAAAAGACGGAGCTGAAGCAGAAAAGTCTCGGCAGTCGAATTATGAAAAGCGTGTGGGAGCAGACAAAAGCAAAGAAATAACTATATCAACCTCTCACTCCCCCTCTCTGTCTCTCTCACTCGCTCAGTCTCTTTGGCGTTGTTGTATTTTGGCAGCTGGGCGTTGGCAGCTGCTTCCACTCATTAGGCGCTTTATTAAGCGAGATAATTAGCCGAAGCACGTAACTTGCAGTTAATTGATATTATTTGAACTCCACGCTCATTATGTTAAGTCTCGCGCAGACACTCTCTCTCTCACTCACTCACTCACTCTTTCATTTCCTGTTGTTCTGCCTCTCTCTCTAGCTCTCTCGCCCAGTTGTTGCCTTCATTGTTGCAGTCACTTAACCTTTGAACTTTTTGCAATTGTGCACAATTAAGTTGAAAATTGTGTTATAATGTTAAGTAATTGTTTATGAGCCGATTAAGCTGGCCAACAGCCCTGCCGCCTGCTCCTGCCGCCTGCCGCCTGCCGACACACTCAAAGGCCATTAAAAGCAGCCGTGAGCAGGAGTTGCCAACTTAAAGTGTCGGCCCTTTGGCTCAAGTCCTTTCACTCTATCGACTGCAGCAATTTGATGATGGGCGCTCTCTCCCTCTCCCTCTCCCTTCCTCACTCAAGCTTAGCAGGAGAAACTTGTGCGGTATTTTGTTTAGTCCTTTTAATGTGTGGCACGGCCATTGACCGAGCAGCTCATTTAAATCTATGAGCTGCTCATTAGTCGCCTTGCAGTTCATTAATTTGATTTAAAATCACACACACACACCTTCACATTTTCACAAAGGCAGACGCACCTCTTACTATGCGATTTAACGACTTTAATTAAGGCAAAAGTCGTTGCCAGACATTGACGCCGACTGCGCCGACTACGCACTGACCTCGTTTTTTATAGCCGACTATAAATAGCAGAAATTATGTACACACTGAACTGGACAGCACTGTAAAAGACGAACAGCAACGGACAAGGGAGTGGGCATGGTTTTTGGGCGCGTTTTTCAGCGCCAGTTAAACGCGCTGCCATGAATTTTAATTCGACGACACTTTGGCCATGGGACACGCCACACGACAGTCGCCATCGCCATCGAAAAATATGGCAAAAAAGGAAACGAATCGGAGCACTGCGAGCAAAAATACATAATAAGCGTTGCGAAAAGAAATTAAAGTAAAACGCAGCCCTGGTTCAATGTACATTTGCACAGAGCAGAGAGCAGCAAAGAGAAGAGGAGCAGACCAGAGACCAGAGCAAAGCAGAGCCGGACACAGCAGGCTCATCAACTGAGTTGAACTGAACTGTGGTGCCGCAAGCAAATCTAGTCCCACAAAATTATGAGTGGTTCAAGAATGTGTATTATCAATATGAATATGTATATCTATGTAAATACAATATATATGAGCCTATTTATTTTTTTAATTTATGAATAAAATTATATGTATTACAACAGTACAATTTTTGCTTAATTAAAATTCTATTTCTAACTAAAATATAGAAAATGTTAAATTTGTTAAAACTTTCATTTACATATGCTGGTAAAAATATTTATATTATATTTAATCAATTTTCATTGTGTAAAATAGTGTGTTTAAGTATAAAAGGATAATGTGTACCCTACTCTTGAATTTAACACTTTTGTATACCATAAATTGATTAAAAATAAAGTCCCTTATGAATTATAACATTAAAAATTAAGTTTCAATCAAGTAAATAATTTTTCTTCTTTAGTTAAGTCCCTTCGAAAATCTTATTACCTCTTCCTATAAATCGATTTGTTTGCATTTGTAGCTTATTAATATTAATATTCATATTCATTTTTTGATAAACGCTTTAAGTATACAATAAAGAACTTCATTTTAGATTTTCTATTTTTTGTATTAATATAAATTAAATTTTTAATATACAATCATTTCTGTTTGATGTAGTAATGTAGTAATAATGAATATGAATAAAAATAATATAAAAAAATATAAAATAATATGAAAATTTATGAATTTATGAATTTATGAATTTATAATTAAAAAGTTGATTTGTACATTCTATTAAATATATGATTGATTAAGATTCTAAAGTTTAAAATTATGATAACAGAGATAGTTAATTGAAAAAAATTTCAGCCTCTGGATTTTTCTGCGCCTCTTAAGCTGCTTTGTAGCTAAAATTTATGGAATACCTTGACGCTGTTACGCATTAAAACCTTAGAGGGGAGCTAACAAATGCGCATTTCATATATACATATATACATATGTACACATAACTTACAGATTAATACTTAATAATTGTGTGTATGTCTGTGTTTCCTACCTGCTGTCCAGCTTCCTGTTGTATTTGGCCAGCTCGAATTCGTTTGGTAACTTTTCAAAAGTTTTCCATTGTTTATTCCGAGGCAAATGCGAGTCCGCTCTGTCAAGTTGGCGACGCTCCGACGCCAGCTGCCCGTCCACCACAATCGGCATTAATTTAGCGGAAGTAATGCGAGAAATCGTTGAAGTCCCATCGCCCAGCTGGACAGGGCCAAATATATTGCTCATTGTGCTTGGCATTGGCCTGGACGGAGGCTAATTGGCCGATGGCCTCATATAGGCAGCTGGGAGATATTGGCCAAAAGGGTTTTCCCAATGTGCTCCGTTATTTGTATATTTACTTTTATCTATTTTCTTGCTTGGTTAAATTTAATGAGCAAGACATTTGCCTTCATATATTTATATATTTTTCTTTTCTGTTCGTCTGCTTCTTTAATTAAATAAACTTGCCCTTTCTTGTTTTAATGGGCGTATTAGTTTTTATCGCTCAATGCTAAATGCACCTCGTGGCAGGGGGCTCGTTCAGAGGGGCGTGGCTGTGCCTACTAATTGCCTTTTCTGTGTGTTGCCCAGCGCATTATCTAATGGCGTCCATCAACAGCGCCTATTTCATTGTATTATGCTAATGTCCGTCTAACGTGAGCTATGGAAATATACATATGCATGTCCCGTTATTATTTATAGGCCATATTCACAATAAAACCTATCGGATATTATAAGCCGAGCAGAAATTAAAATTCGAATACTTTCTGACATACGAATAGGTAATCCTTAAAGATTTCTTAAGCTCGTATTTGCTCTGCTGTGGCTCTGATGGCTTTCGTGTCGTTGGCTGTCGCCTGCATTCGTTCCACACAATTTGCTCGGGCTGCAATGAATTTCGCAAGCATTTGTCTCGGCCCACATAAAAACCGGAGAGCAGCCATCGGGCAACCACTCAGGCTTTCAGCATGAATTCGACACATATTTAAAAACTCATTCACACGTCCTGCCAACTTATTTAACAACTCAGCTCGGCTCAGACCAGCCCAGCCCAGAGCCTCACAGATGGCAGTGGAGCATTTGTATAGATCTTGTGCGATGTACTTAAATTACTTGAGGACGACGAATGCTGCTCAGCTTGAATGCAATTTAAGTACGTACTTCACAAGCAAATGTTTCATAGAGCACCCATCTAATAGACACACACCCACACTCACACACACCCACACTCACACACACAGAACAGAGAAACACATACAATATCTAAACTGTAGAGCACTTTTCGACCAAAAAAGACACTTTGCACGGGAAGCTGTCGAAATGGGAGCCGACATTCTCGTCCTTGCCTCCATCCTGCCGGCACTCAGCGCTTCGTATAGTATTTCTCTTTTAGTTTTTGGGTTTTACTTGTTGTTCTCACTGCTGCTGCTGCTGCTGCTACTCCTGCTGTTGTATTTTATTATTTAAAAGCCTAAAATCTATGAAGTGCGGTGCAAATATTTGAAATTGTTAGAAAAACATTTGCAACTGACTCACTGACTGCTGCATTTGACAAGAATATTTAATTTAACTGCTGAGCCACAAGACGACTCCCACACACACCCACACACTCTGCTCAACACACACACACACACGTACAGCGTGGTTGTGTTAGCTACGATTAAGCTAAATCTGCATTCTGTGTCGGGGTATAACAATCTTAGCAGCAAGTTGGCAATATTTTTGGAAGGAAAATTATTTAATAATATATAATTATTGAATAACTATTCTAAAAATGTAAAAAAAAGTACCGAATTTAATTCTTAATTATTAATATATTTAATTTTAAGATTGAAATGATTTAACTTCAAATAAATATCATACTAATATTTACATAATATATATATATTTTTATATTATATTATACTGTCATATATTATCATAATATATTATTTAATTTTATATGAATATAAATCAGTTAAATCTCTCTGCATTTATTAAATTGTTTTCATCATACATATCCTCCTGCTCCTTAGACAATATATGCCTTTTTTCTATATCGATAATAATAAATTGTTTTAAAAATATTAAAATATGAAAAGCATAAATTGTGTATAAAAAGAAAATTAAAAATTGTAATTTAACTCAAGATCGCAACACTAATTCATATATAATTTATTTATCTTTATAGAAAAATACAATATACAAAGTATTAAAAGAGAGACAACGAGTCGGCAAGTAGGCCTCCTTTGGAAAAGCAGCGAATATGGAAGATAATTATAAGAATTGTGAGTCTATATGAATAAAGAGAGCAGCAGACTTGGCTATAATTATATGTAGGTCTCTTTGGCAGACAACAAGCAATTTATAGGCATGTTCTTCATCACAGAGTATAACCCAACAGCTGTATACTATCGATATTCCCAACAGTGTTTGGCTTAGCAACTTATCTCAGCTCCTACATACAGGAAAAGTTTCCATGCCTTCGTTCACTCACCCGCTAGAGTAGGCAAAAAGTCGACTTTCATGCAGCCGCAGATATGCGATTTGCATTTGCATTCGAGCTTGATTTTTTCTTTTTGTTGTGATATATTTTTGTTCTCGCTGTTCAGTATGTCGTCAAAGGTATTCAGTGCTGAGTGCTGATGCTTCCGTTTCCGGTTTCGTGTTTACATTTGTGTTAAATGCAAAGCCTGCAACTTGTATGTTGCAGTTCTTTTCAAACTCAGCAGGGGCGACGCTCGACAGTCGACAGTCAACAGTCTGAAATGGCAGCCCAAAGCAGTTCTCGAGCTGAAGTCAAATACAGGTGCCCACACAAGCCTGCCCAACTCCATTTACCTTTAATATTTAAAATGCTCTATTTACCGTAAATATTTCCATGGTAATTTACGCAAATTTACATAAATAAAAGCACTGATACACACACACACACACACACACTCTCACACACAGAGTAAATGCACATGCCTAACTGCTTTGGGCTCCACATAGACTCATTTGAAAAATGTCAAACGCAGTCCAGCCATTATATCGTGGGCGAGGGCAGACGGCAGCAGGAGACGGCAACGGCTTGGGTGCGCCATCGTTTGTTTGGCCTAATAGCTTTTCTATAATTTATCATGGAATATTTATGGCACGCGCTTTTGTATCTAGGAATTATGCATTTATTATTCAAAATGCTTTTTATGCCACCAAACAAACGACTCTGTTGGCCGGCCGCCTGCAAATTTCCATTTGCCTGCGAGAGGGGCCTTCCCACACCTTGCCCCTCCCTCACGTAAACGTTGTCAGCGTTTAGTTTAGTTTGTTGAAAAATTGTCATATTTACAGGACTCGCCGAGTGCTTGGACTAGTCCGACTAGCCCCAGGCCAACTTAATTGGCAAATTTAAATTGAATACATTTTTCATGATAGTGCATTGGACTCTGGCCAGCAACAATTTGCGTGTGTGTGTGAATGTGTGTGTGTGTGTGTGTGCGTGTGTGTGTTGAGCAGTTTAATGATATGAGCAGGATTTATGTAGCTCAAGCTCGTAATTGGCAGCCAAATGACTGCGAGACTTAATTTGATTTCATTATGGGCCATAGAACATAGACGTGGGTTAAATACTCGCTTTAGTATCGAACTAAATGCCAACATAGTTAAGCGAGTAGTAGCGGCTAAACAGCGCAGTGGATAGTAACAATTTAAATGAAATTTAAAACAAAAATTACATGTATATTTAGATCGATATATATATACATATATATACGTATTTAGATATGTGCTAGTTATGCAAAACGAATTATTGAAATTAATATAAATAAAACGAAATAAAAATAGACAAATAAGATGAGGGAAGTAAATAAGAAAATAAAAATGAAATAACTATTAAAAATAAAGCTCAAATTTATATAATTAAAATAAAATTGTAAAAGAATAATAAAGAATAATATTGTATATTTATTTTATTTCTTATTTATTTAATTATTATTTAAAAGAACTATACATTTTTTCAAAAGTTGAATAAATTAAATATGATTCAAATAAAAATAAAGTTAAATGCAAAAATAATTAAAATTAATATATTTCATTATTTATTTATTTTTATTTTTATAATTTTATTGTCATTTATAAATACTTCAATTATAATAGTATATTACTAAATTATAATATAAATATTGAATAAATATACAATAATATTATATAATAATAAATTAATTAATTTAAATTATAAATTATTATAAATATAAATTATAAATAATTATAATAATAAATAAATATAAATAATTATAAAAATACTATACATCTCATGATTTTTTAATAAAAGAGCCTTTTAAGACCAAATATAAATTTCAAAGGTAACTATATTATATCAAATTATATTTATTTAATTTTAAATAATATTTGATATATATTTGGTCTTAAAAAGGTCTTTTATTATATTATATATATATATTATATACATAATTAAAATAAAATAATATATTATTAAAAATTATTAATGCTTATATATCAAACAGATGTTTTCAAAAAGCTTTCATCGACATCTGCTTCTGCTAATTCCCTACTAAGAAATGCTGAAGTTATTATCGCCCTTTAAGCTTCATAAGGGTTTGTGAGATTTTTTAATGCTTTTTATTTTAATAATTTAATATGAACTGCTGTCGCTGCTGCTGCTGCTGCTGCTGCTGCTGCTACTGCACTTCTACTTCTCTGGTGCACATAAGCAGCTTTCACCTGCCAACGCGCTGGCGTCGCTGGCCTCGTGCACTCGCCTTTCCCGTATCCATTTCGATTGCATGGCTTTTAACTTTCGTTCCCATTGCCAGCTAAGTAACCTACTCTACTTTAACTTTGGCCGCGACAAACTTTCGCACTGCGCAGAGCGAGCTGGATGCCGAAGTCGCGCTGCAGTAGTCCAATGCCATAAATGTCAATAGACCAAAAACCATTATGCATAATATTCCAAGCGGCAGGGCAAGCTGCTGGGGGCAGCAGCACCGCCTCGACGCCGCGTCTGTAAACGTGTGGTGCGCCTCAGCCGCTGTCTGTGGCGCCACTATCCCTATCCCTATCCCTATCCCTTCTGCGCTTGCTCTGGCTGTCAATGCTCATTCTTTACTTCTGTCGCCGCATGCTAAACAATATTTCTCCATTACAAAACAATGGACCGGGTGCGACTCCCCAGCCTCGCTCGGCAGCTGCTGCTGATGCTGCTGCTGCTGCAGAGCTTCGAGGACAAGTAACACCTTTTACTTGTGGCGTTCCGTTGTCAGTGGAAACTTTTGCTTTTTCCACTTGGCTTTTTATGTTAGCGCGTTGCAGTGTAGCCAGCCATTCCTTGGCTTGCTTATTGTCCAGCGCAGTGAAAACTTTGGCTGTTTGCTGCTAAATTGAAAGCGACTTGCTGCGCAGTGTCCTTGTCGGCGCCCTGCGATCAGTTGTCCTTGGCGGTGTAAATTGTAAAACAAATAAACAGCAGCAATTGCTGTCCTCCCCTTCCCTCTTCACTCTTTCCAGTGCGCTGAATTTAAAACTTTATATAGAAAACTAAGGGATTACAGCACAAGAAGATTAAAGTTGATCCGATTCGATAGTATTATTTCATAATTTACTTTACTTTTAAAATGCTTTACAAATAACAATTTTTAAATTCATGCTAAATAGCTAATGAATAGCTCGTAGCATGGAATAAATTTAATTGAATGCAACTTGAAATTTCAATGAACCAATGTGTAGAACGGTGTAGGTTAACGTAAATGTACGATGATGTATCACAGCCTGCCCCTCTCTATATTTCTCTCCTTTACTGCCTAGTACTCTTTCTACAGAAGTAGCCCTCCACGGAATCGCGCGACAGCTCGAACTTATCGCGCACCGTCTTATAGTACTGAACGCCCTTCAGCTGATCCATGAACTTGCGCAAGTAGCTCAGATATTGTATTTTGCCCTTCGGCTTGGCCTCGTCCGGGCACCAGCAGAGCAGCACTAGCTTCTCCCGTTTGATTTCCTGCTTGGTCACCTCACAAATGTGGCTATATTCCAGATCGAAGACACCGTAGCGGCACTCGACGGACCCGTTCCGTGTCAGGTCCTCCAGGAACTGGTTATAGTCGTTGTCGCGCGGGCCGATGGTCTCCACGTCGACCTCCGAGTCCGAAACGAGGCGATATATGATATAACGGTACTCCTTGCTCTTACGTATGGCCTCGTATATCTCCAGGCACGTTGGGCGGCAATTGTCGGCATTCATTGTGTGTGCGTTAACTTATAAATACCTGAAACCCGAAAAATGGCGGAAAACTATACAAATTTGATGATTTTTTCTCTGTACTCTTACTTGTCTGAAGTGCTATCAGAAATAACTATTTCGATCATAGCTCACTGCGTTTCGTGCGTTGCGAACCTTCGAACCTCGTTTGATAGCAAAATCAACAGCAAGCACGGAAAAACTGCCGACAACTGGAAAACTTTCAATCGCCTCCATTTGGCATTGCGCATTGCTCGGAAAACTCGCTCATTCACTCGCTCGCATCCCCCACACACACATACAAACACAAATACAAATACAAATGGAAATACTAAATACGTAAGTGCATATCTTTAGTTGGCATAGTTTTCTTAACAGTTTTCCATTCCATTCACTTATTTCTTCCAGCTCTAAAGCAGACCTCAGGCAGGCTCAGTATTTTTTCCCCCACATTGAAGTTTATTTGATTTGCAAAGTTTGTTCGGCCGCAAAAGCAAGAAAAAAAGTAAATTTCAAATGATAGTTGAAATTCACATAGAACAGATAATGGAACTATTCGTTTGCTCTGATGGGCAGAAAAACAAATGTGGAAAACTATTATGAAAGCTGCATAGTTATTGAAATTAATATAAATTATATCGAGAAGGCGTAATTGCAGTGTGAGAATTTCATAGAAGGGCTAGAGAGAGTGAAACAGCTAAGGAGAGGCACACATACGAATGTCGGTTTGAGTAAAATAGATTGACGGGTAGAGATAAACTCAGTTGGATAAAGAGAGTTCGAAAGTAGAGAAACCAAGGCAGATAAAGAGAAAGGCAGACGATATAAAATCTAATAAATTCAGCGTGCAAGAAATGCAAACACCAACTCGTCAGAGAGCAAAAAAGTATTCACAGATGTCTTCAGTAAGGAAGAAAGAGAAAGAGAGAAAAAGAACAAATATTAGAAAAGAAAAAAACAACAGACAAAAATAAACAATAAAAAGTTTACTTATCAGAATATTAAAGCAATTTGCAAATATAATTGAAAGCCATAAAACACACAAAGGAATCTCATACAGTGGGCGTGGCATGAATTCCATTCCTTTGCCAAGCAAATGCATATATGTTTGCTATTAAATTAATTAATGCTATGCAATTAAGAGCGAAACTCATCCATAAAGCCATGAATAACGAGTTTTTATTGCATTGTCTATAAGTAGGCTGTGTGTGTGTGTGTGTGTGAGTGTGTGTGTGTGTGTGTGTGTGTGTGTGTGTGTGTGTGTGTGTGCGTTAGTGTGTGTCGCATTCGTTTGGTTTGCTCTCGCCGATTAATCACTTCACGCTTTAAAACGTTAACCATTGCGGGGTGGGAAGGGCTTTTGAGCTTTGCCATGCTCTTAATTCAATTATGCTGCGCTTTTGTCAGGCATCCTGGAACATTGGCCAATGGGCAATTTACCCGTAATCGAATTTGGGCACAACGAATCCGTTTAAAACAATAAATTGTTTAGCTGCAACCCCGCTGGGGGGCCAAACGAAGCCATGAACTCAGCCCCCAGCCAGCCAAGGGTGGCTGGGAGTCAGCCTAGTCAACCCAACCGGGGGCGAACCACAGCAAAAATGCAAATGCGAAGGCGCGCGACGGCATTAAACTTAGCACCGGCTTAAGCTCTTAAGCCCAACTTTCACTTAACCGCAGCAAAGCGTTAAAAGCATTCCATATTAATGTCTAATTAAATGCAGCGGGCGCTCCCGCTCCCGAGCGAACGAGCTGAGGCCCGAAAATGAAATTGCGAGACAGCTTCATTTGCATTTTAGATCTGGGCATCCGGCGATGACAATCGGATGTATTTCAGTCAAGTGCTTCAAGTGGGCGAATCGCTTCCTGCTGCTGTCCGCTGTTGGCACTGGCTGCCTCCTGCTGTGTTCAGCTGCAGTTGATGCTCTCCCTGCTTCTCCCTGCTTCTCTCTCTCTCTCTTTTTCTCTGTTTGCTTCCTCAGCTCATACATTTTTCAACGTTTGGGAAAAACAATTCGTGCGCTGACAGCCATTGCTCAGCTGTTGCATTTCTTTAATAAAATATCAGGTGTCATTAAAGGTGCTGCTGCTCCTGCTGCTGCTGCTGTTGCTGCTGCTGCTTCAGTTGCTGCTGCTGTAGCTGCAGTTGCTGCTGCTGTAGCTGCTGCTGTAGCTGCAGTTGCTGCTGCTGTAGCTGCTGCTGCTCCTGCTGCTGCTGCTGCTGCTGCTGCTGCTGCTGCTGCTGCTGCAGTTGCTGCTGCTGTAGCTGCTGCTGCTGTAGCTGCTGCTGCTGAAGCTGCTGCTGCTGCTGCTGTAACTGCTGCTGCTGATGCTGTAGCTGCTGCTGATGCTGCTGCTGCTGCTACTCCTCCTCTTGTTGCTGCTGCTCCTCCTCTTGCTGCTGCTGCGTTCATTTGTCACTCGACTGCGTTTGACAATTAAAAATTGCAATCAGCTGAGAACAAGACAGCTGCCAGAGGAATCAAGCATAACATGTTAAGTCTGCTGCGATGACGACGTCTCAGCCTTTGTTCCTTTTTTTTTTTTTTGTTTGACCACTGAGCAAATGAATCGCTGCTGCAAAGTTGACAGACTAAAAGTTTGCAGACCCAAGAGTTGAGCACATGTGAGTCCTTGAACTATTGCAGCTGATGGAAGTTGACAAACGTGCATGGTAATTAAGCTCGAAAGCTTAGAGTTTCCTTAAATATACTCCACTCTCCCCATCTACATATATGTATATATATAGAATATTATTTACTTTTCTTGGCTTTCAGCTGTTGCCATTGCGGCTTATTAGAGTCCTTTGTGTGCACATGCGTCCCCTGCCAGCGATGTGCTTTAATTTGCGATCTATTATTGTACAGCTACACGTGTATGTATTCACACGTGCGCACACACACACGTACACACACATACACATATACATTCGCATCAATACGAGGCCCACAATGAACTGTTAACGGGGCGTATGCGTGTTAACATATTTGATTTGTATATTTCAATAGGGAATGTCGCTCGCAGTGTGTGCGTGTGTGTGTGTGTGTATGTGTGTGCGTGTGTCCCACCCACCCATTGCTATTTGATGGGTTTATTATTGGGCAAATAAATTAAAATTGTTTACCTTTCAGCGTATCCATACATATTGGCTGCGCCAAACGGAGATAGAACGACTCTCTATCTCCCTCCCTCCCACTCACTCCCTCTCTCTCTCTCTCTCTCGCTCTCTGTACGTCTGTCCCGATTCAATTGCGGTTTCGTGAGTGCGCGTATGTTGTGGCAACTTTATTTGCGCAAATTAATGGATAAATGTTGGCGCATACATGTATAAACACATAGAAAGAGAAGGAAAGAATAATAGAGCGAGAGAGGGAGACAGGGAGAGAAAGAGAGGCAGTTGTGCACGCACATATACAAACATATATAACATCTGTCAGAAATAACAACAATGCGATATACAGCATAGAACATGCAATATAATATAATGTGTGCGAGGCAATATGAGAACATACGGAAAAATCAACAAAAATATGCGTAATATATTTTGCATGTCACAACAGACAATTGAACGAAAATATTTTCAACTGAATCCATATTTCGAAAAAAGGCACAAAATAAATACAATTCTTGCAGGGCAGAGAGCGTTTCACAAGAAATGGGCTAAGAATAATTTGCAATTTACCAATAAAATAAATACTTTTATATTACAAAAGAAACGCAAATACATTTTATGATATGTTTTCGGAGAATTCAACTGTGACATAAGCTAATGATATAAAATGTATCAAATGTAAAATGTTTCATATAAATCATTTCAAGTCGATGGCATTGGCAGCCGGCTCTTTAATAATATTTATTTAAATTATATTGTATTTAACAATAAAATAAGCTAAAATTTTACAATATATATAAATGAATTTAATTAATTTATAAAAATAAATAATAAATAAATAAATATAAAAGTTAAATATAATTCGCAAATTAAATATAATTATTGTTTTTCGCTTGTTTACATTTTAAAATCGTTTTCTATACATAAATATATTTATGTATATTTTATATACAAAAAAAAAATATGTCTTTATATGGTGAGTAAGAATATCAAAAAAGTTTCTCGATTTCTTATTGGAGGTTGAACTTCCTGAAGGTCCTCTATGAAAGTCCACCAGTTAAAGCTTGCCTTATATATAGCCAAGTCACAGATTATCCTTAAATATATTCCGCTATTCCAAGGCTACCTGATGGTAACTCTGCCATATCAGTCCGACGAGCAGCAGCTCCAAATTCCACAGAGACTCCAGCTGGGCGTTAGGCAGCTTCGCCTCTGCACAGTTGGTCCACGGCAGCTGCTGCTGCTGCTGCTGCACTTCCCTCAGTCACTATAGCCTCTACAATTTGGAGTCGTAATGAAATTGCACACACACACACACACCCATATCCACAATATTCAAGTGGCAAAATTGGCAGCTTGTGGCGCAGGAGTCTGAACAATATAATATTGAAAAGCGGTCAACAGGCAGCAGTCAAAACTTTCATACAATGTCAGCCCGATGGCGGAGCAATAAAGCAATAGAAAGTCTACGAAATGAATGCACAGTTGACATACGAGGCTTGGCCTCAAATGGGAAATGGGAAGTGGAAAATGGTAAATGGGAAATGCACGTAGCCACGCGGTGTGGCGGACATTGAAGCGCCTCGCGTTGATTGTTCGATTCAAATATTTTGGCATGTTTTGGCGTGGGTGCAAAAGGCCAGCTAGTTCCAGGATACAGAAAATGCGTTAAATCCGCTATAAAAGCGGTTAACCGACTAAACTGCAAATGCGAGCTGCGGTTCACTTCGGCTGGGTTTGGTTCGGTTTCGGTTTCGGTTTCGGTTTGATTTTGTTTGGCTTGCATGGCATTGCAGCTGGACAGCTGACGATGCTGCTGCTGCTGCTGCTACTGCTGACGGGTTGTTTTGACCGCACTGGGCATTTGTGTGCACAGAGTAGGCCACGCCCAGACACACCCAGCCCAAAAAAGTCCAGATACAATTTGTTAAAATCTATCAATCTACCAAGCATTCTACAAGTGAAAAAAAAATTATTAAAAGTGAGAATTTTATTAAAAAAAAAAGCCAAGCAAAAGTAGAACGGGCCAGGCAGAATGACTGAGCACCAGGAAGACTTGTTGTCTAATGACGATGACGAGTCCTTCTCATACTGTCCAGAGGTCGAGGATGTATGAAAAACAATTTAACTAACACAATTGCAGAGAATTTCTATAATATTTATATAATCGCAGACTTTCACCGAGGAGGAGACGGAACAAGCGCTGCTGTTCATCAAGGAAAATAATTTGCCCATGGCCGATCTGCACTATGCTCTCAAATATGTGCGCATCTCGAATCGCGCCGTCGATCTGGACGACAAGTTTAAGGAGATACAACAACGCCTGAAGAAGCTGCGGGAACAGGACATGGTTGTTGTCAGCCCGCCGAAGTGCGGCAACTTGAGTTACAATTTCGTCAACAATCCCCAAACGTGAAGAGCTTTAATTGAAATCGAATTTGCAAGAGTTTTGTGTGATTTATTAAAGGCAAGTAAACCAAGTTAACAACCCATATCAAATTATTATTGTACCAAGAATTATCTAGCGAAGACTTGAACTGATTTTCAAATGGATTTTTTTTTAGTGTCTGAGGTTTTATAATCTTTCTTTGTTTAAACCCACATAAGTACTTAACCTCTGCATTTTTTTCTGCTTACCGACTGTGGGGCCATGTCACGATTCAAATAGATAAAATTTGACGCTAGATAGCAACAAAAAAAAAAAAACGAAGAAAAATATGTACAACAGAGTTAAGAACTGTGGGCGTGAGATGGGCGGGGGGCATGCGAGCCACACAGAATTGCATGCAAAGCGTGGAGACAAAACAGCACAAAAGCAAACAAAATTATGTTTAAGGTTATATGCTATGCATAAGTAAATAAGCAGACAGCGCTGACGGATCAGACGGACGCGAGGGCAGCCAGGCAAGCGGAAACGGAAGCTCAAGTAGCAAAAGAAAGTGTCTAACTGCCTCTGTGCATGTGTGCTACATAGAGAATGTGAAGGCTACACGTGTGTGTGTGCGTGTGTATGTGACTTATGCAAGAGCCGCAGGCACTTCCGACAATTGGCAAAACACAACAGAGAAAGGCAACCAAGCAAGCAAGCAAATCAGCCAGGAGCGGTTTAGATAGCAACAGCAGAAACACAGCCTGAGAATAAATAGAATAAAGTGAATTTAATTATATTTTAATGCAATCACTTTCTTTCTGGTTTCGCATATTCAACAAAAATACATCAAATATAATGTGAGCAGGCAAACGCAAGCTTAAGCCACTTAAAAATTCATAAAGTTCAGCTCAACTTAAAGCTGTGTGTGTGTGTGTGTGTGTGTGTGTGTGTGTGTGTGTGTGTGTGTGTGTGTGTGTGTGTGTGTGTGTGTGGAGTGTATATAGACTAGAGTATTGAGTGCTCTTTTGTTGACTTTGGAGCAGCCTTGGCTTCACTATATCACAGCGCTCCTGATCAATTTTGAACGAAGGAGCAGACAGACGGCGAGACAGACGGGCAGCCAGCCACAGAAAAGGATGCCTTGCACACGCGCCGAGCGAGATAAAACATTTGTATGCGCTGATAAGAACGCATCCACTTACTTTTGGTCGCACATGACCTGAATTTTAGTGCATTACACAGACAGAGGCGTACACACACGCACATACACTCATACAGACACACACACAGCCATTTGTAAGCTGAAAAAAATATATTGGACTTGGCGCTTGAACTTGCCAACAAATGAAGAAATTTAAATTTGATGGCAAGAGGTGAAAGAGAGAGAGAGACAGAGAGAGAGAGAGAGAGAGAGAGAGAGAGAGAGAGAGAGAGAGAGAGAGAGAGAAAGAATGAGAGCGATGGAATCGAGCAGACATAGTCGCCCACTAACCGAGGAGAAAATGTATAAAAAAATTGCATTTGGCAGAAAATACAATATTTAATATTAAAAAATATATAAAATGAAAAAATAAAATATGTAGAAGCAATTAGTTTTGGTGAAGTTTCCAATATACATATAATGCATATTTAATTGAGTTTAACATAAATATACAGAAGAAAAAAAAAAAACAAGAAAATATGCAAAAGCAATTCGATTTGACAGAAATATAAAATGAAAAGGAATGAAAATTAAATATATAATAAATTAAATAAAATATATAAAAGTAAGCAAAAAATAGTGTTGATCAACTAAATCTTAACTGAAAATGATGAAAACAATTTGAAAGAAATATTACATTATATTATATATTATTAAATATGTTTATATTGAATTAAAACTTCTACTTAGCCCTTTTGCTATTTTGATGAGGCGCAGCTGTATATGTAAGTCTCTTACAAGTCCAAAATATGTACACGAAATAACGATGTGAATAACTTTTACCTACTTTTGACTCGAATTGATTGCATTACTTTGCTACTGGCTCAACGGCAATGGGAAGTCTTGAAGGGCATCTTCGGCGTTGCTTTTTGGCAACATGCGAGTGTGTTTCGGGGGCAGCATTAAAATGCGGCACCATGGCCAATCGAGTCTGCGTTGCCCCACCAACTGACTGACTCACTGTATGTCTGACTGCCTGTCCGTCTGTCTGTCTGTTGGAGAGCAGTAAAAATAAGAGCGAAAGATGCCGTTTTTCATTCTCCAGTTCCAGTTGAGTTACACAAAATTTGAACGGAAATACGAAAATGAAAGATTCGTATCTGCAAAAGTTAGGGCGAGATTGATGTGTGCACAGCAGCAACAGCAGCTGCCACAAGT
Source organism: Drosophila navojoa (assembly GCF_054131105.1). Classification (NCBI taxonomy): domain Eukaryota; kingdom Metazoa; phylum Arthropoda; class Insecta; order Diptera; family Drosophilidae; genus Drosophila; species Drosophila navojoa. The sequence continues at coordinate 16,894,739 of NC_142892.1, forward strand.
AGACTCCTGCCACTCACCCCCTCCCCTCTGCTTCACCCTTTGGACGCCCACACACATGAGCACATGACTCCGGCAAAGAAGCAGCGCCAAAAAAAGAAAAAGAATATTGAACCGCCCGCAGCACTCGAATGTGGCTCCTGCCGTCTGATTCCCTGCCTCCTCCTCGTCCTGCTCCTGCTATATCTATCTGTCTCTGAGTGAGTGCACCCCTTATGCGAAAATAGGATTTGCTTGCAAATTTTTGCCAGCCTGGCAAATGGGGTGACCATGTGCGGGTGTGGATGCCTTGCGCTCGTTTTGTTTGTTTGACACTTGCGTGGTTAGTGATTGTCCATATTATGTGACACACTGTGTGACAGACGAGCAGATAGAGTAGTGGTAGAGAGGCAGGGAGGGAGGGAGAGTGGGTGTAGCATATACTACTAAGATGATGGCAGAATGAAAGTGTTCGCTTGGCTCCATTTCGTGCTGCATCAGCGCTGAGTTTGCAAATTTGCCCAACTCTCGGCACAAAGTTGAGTTCAAGTTGTCAAAATTTCGGTATGTGATTGCCCCCAGGCACAACTCACACGCCAGCCTATGAAACTGACTTGCATATGAAAGAAAATTCGGACTAATAGCTATTTTCGGAATATACAAAGGGATAAATTTTATTAAAATCTTAATTTATGTATCAGTTATAATTTGATAATGAATTTATTATTTGATGTTAAATATAATAATAATAAAATATTAATTTTATGTCAGATAAAGTTTTAAATTTTTAATTATTATATTTAATTTTTAATTGGTAAATTAAATGATTTTTGCATTATAAATTTTTGAAAGTACGTTACCAAACAATAATTTTTATAATAGATAAATAAATCACAAAAATTATAAATATTTTATGTTATTTAATTTAATGAATTTTAATTCTTACACAAAGAGAATTCTATTTTAAATATTTTAGAAACTCTAAATATTTTATTCTTATATCATAACATTTTGATAAAAATATTCTGATTTGTTTTACTTGATATTATTACTTATTATTATATTATTATTTTATTTAATATACTTAACTTTACTTAATATTATTATTTATTATTATATTATTATTTTATTTACTATACAAATACCAAAATTTATTATAAATATTTTCAATTGCTCCTATAAATATTAAATTCCTTTATTCCATGTTATTTAATAATAAATGTTGCCTATTATTAAACTTCCTGGTAGAATTAGCTTAAGTATTGCTTTTAATTTATCAAAATTTCCGCCTTAGATTCCAACTTTAATTTTTGTTAACAATCACTTGACCCTTTAGCATTTGCGATACAAAATCCATTAACAAGATTTTCTTTTGCATATGCCGAAGGATGGGCGCAAAAGGTTTTCCCTCTCCCCATGAAATGCGAGTAGTAAATAAAGCAGCAAAGAGTTACAGGCACATCCCGTGTGCATAAATTGTAATACCAAATCCATGAACGGATCGCTCTAAGCCAACTAGCTAGCCGGCGGGCTGGATGGGTGACCCCTGCACCGCAGCAGACAACGGAAATTGTTGAGATTTATGGGGCCTGGTGAAAAGGCCAGCGCCATATTTATTTGAAAATAAGTTTGGCCATAGGCAAGTGGGCTGTGTGAGTTTACAAATTTCAGGCTCGCCGTGGCGAAGACTCGCCCAAAAAAAGGATATTACATATCCTGTTTCAAGAGGTGTAAATGCCATTATAGATTGAATATTTGCAGCGTTGGGTCCCGCCCCGTTTGATTTACGTTGCTCCAGCACTTCCTACGCTCTGTTGTACTTTGTGCGAGGACTTTGTTTGTTTTGTTTATTTGGCTCGAGTCTTTTGGCTTTCAAGTGCAGAATTGGCCTTGCGCTCCCGGCTCGTGCTCCTAGTTCTGGTCGTGGTCCTGCTGCTTAGTTCTCTCACACTCTCTTTCTCTCTGAGTTATGTATTGTGCGGCGGAGCATGTGAGGCTATTAGAGGCCTGCTCTCTGCTCTGGCGCCCGTAACACCCGACCAGACATCCGCTACGACTCTACGTGCAGGCTGCGTTTTTCACACACTCGAGCAGCATTATCAGACACAACATCATCATCATCCTTATGGAGTTGGGCACACGATTATTGCCATTATGGAATGAAAATGAAAGCCGCTCAAATCGTAGCAGGCTCCTCTCAGCTCTTTTGCCGAATGTCCTCCCTTATCCCCCTTCTCTGGCTCTTCAGCTCTTTGGCTCTTTCACTCTCCCACTGCCGCGTCTCAAGTGACTATTCAGAAGCCTGAAGATTTATTGAATGTGCGCGGTTGCCGCCTCTGCTGCTGTCGGTGCTGTAGCTGCTGTCGGTGCTGTCTGTGGCTGCTGTAAGTTCTGCTCTGTCTGCTCTTTGGCATTGGGTATTGAGTGTTTATTTATTTTCAAGCATCATAAAAAATACAGAAAGCATCAGAGGCAGCAGCCAGGCAAGCACACAAAAACACACACACACACACATTCAATAATATTTTTGCCTCCTGGTAGCAGCAGCTGCAATTTTTACGCCATTTTGTGCTGTGCCAAGCCAAGTGTAATTTGTGGCCCGGGAACTTTGTCTATTGCCCTTGTACATATTGCTTTTGTTGTTGTTGCTGTTGCTGCTGTTGTTGCTGTTTAATGAAGCATTCGCGCTGAAGTAGCTGTTGCAATTTTTATTTCGTTTGCCGGTCAATGAACATTGGGAATGTGTTAAGTGCCATCGCTTGTCTTTAATTGTCTACAACTTTGCTGAATGGCTTTTAATGAAGTGTTAAACGTTCATTGCCACATCAACGAGCGCCCACTCGCCGATAGTGCTTTGATGTATTTCGTATAAATTACGCATACGCCTCGCAGCCCACTCGTCATCTGCCGTTTCCCACTCTAAGCTAAATGGCTACATAAAAAGCCAATATATGTATTTGAGGGCTGCCATTTCATATTCTTTGCCGCCCACTCACTCAAATTAAAGTGGAATCTAATTTGCCACATTCTAATTCGCAATTTTTACCCAAACACTTTGCCACACGCCAATCAGTGGGGAGAAGTGCATTAGTCGAGGGTGGCCCCAGCCGCGGCAGCTGCCTTTGTGCCACATGACGTATACGCAATGTGATTTCTCTCTGTGATGTTGGCAGTGCAGCTCGGGGGCATTTCCGCCCTCGCCACCGTCATTACTGTCGTCATTTGGCGAACGACAAAAAGGGAAGAAGACGTGAAAAAAACACGCTTTATAAACTCGTCCAGCGTCAGGTTTTTTTTTTTCCTATATACTTTATGCTTGTATAAATATAAATATGAATCGAGTGCGGGCGCGGACGCGGCAGAGTCGCGCATACTTTTTGTTTTATGCATGCAGCGGCTACATTTTATATTACACATATATTTTTCATAAACTGCAAATTTAGGTCACAGCCACGGGGTATACGAGTTAGCGTATGGGACATGCGATGCTACGGGCGGGGGCGGGGGCAGGGTCGGGCCTGGGCCGGGTAACATGCATGACAGCAGCGCTAATGTAGCAACAGCTTCGGGTTCCCAGCGGTCAACGTACCGCGTTGACGATGGCGACGTCAAAGCGTCGTCAAAATGAATATGCGCATAGTTGCTGCGGAAATATTAAACATACGCCGTGTATGCCGCATCGCGAGTGTCGACCGTAGCGTGATGTGGCGCAAACGACGATAACGAGCGGACCAGTTGATTTTTGTCACGATGTTCTGGAAAATAAATAATAGATAAAATTTATAAAATAAAGTAAAGTAAAATACAAAAATAAAAATAATAATAAATAATAAAATTATAAGTAAATAAAATAAATACAAAAAATTAAAAAATTAAAATAAACAAGTAAGAAAGCTCTAGTCGAGACAGCTCGACTACGAGATCCCCTGAACCCTACAAGCAACTGATATTTCAATAATAATTAGCAAACACACACACATACACACGCATACAAACAAACACACGCACACACACGCATACAAACAAACACACGCATATACACACACTCACATATACAGGCGATTGCGCTTGGGTTGCGCTGCAGTGTTGGCAATATTATGAGAATTTATTTGTTGAATAATTTAATTTCTAGACGTACGATCGTAATGAAACTTTCAGAACGTAATCATAATGTTAAAATGTATGTGTATACCGAAGCACAAGTCTCTAGTATTTGATATACGACTTTTACAAAGATGAGGGTGAGGGGGTGGATTTTGGGGGTGGGGGGTAAATTTTAACAAAAACCGAAATTGTATGACATGCGTCTTAATATACATTTTAAATTTGGAGACTGTAGCTTGAAAGATGTAGGAGATATAATTTTTAAACTGTTCTTCGATAAGGTTTTTTATCGATAAAAAAATATCGGAATGAGTTATCGCTTTTTAGTGATAAACTCGATATCCGCGTGATATATACGGACATTTTAAAAAAAAGTTGAAGTCTCTAGCTCTTGTATCTTCTGAAATCGACGCGTTCAAACATACGGACAGACGGACGGACGGACGGACGGACGGACGGACGGACGGACGGACGGACGGACGGACGGACGGACGGACGGACGGACAGACAGACGGACAGGGCTAAATCGACTCAGCTCGTCGCCCTGATCAAGAATATATATACTTTGTGGGGTCTGCCACGCCTCCTTCTGCCTGTTACATACATTTTAACAAAACCATTATACCCTGATTTCCCATTTTCAATGGGTTCAGGGTATAAAAACAAATTAACTTAAATTAAAAATATAATAATAAATTAATTAATATATATATATAATAATGTATATTATACAATAAATGTAATAAACTAAATAAATATTGTAAATTAAAAAAGTAAATGAATAAGCAAAACATACTAAATTATGTAAAAAATAAAATTTTTAATATTGTTAACTAACAGCAAATATTTTCAGAGAAACCTATAGATATTTCACTTTACCTTTATTTAGCTCAAGCCCCAACCAAATTGTGGCGAATTGCAATCGCGGAACACACACAGCTGCCTGTGGCCTATGCAAGGGCTTGGTCTTGCCTTCATTTGCCAGCTCCATTGCTCGACCCCAAAGTATGATTGCGTGCCTAAGCGCCATCTTACGGTTGATAGCTTCATTACAGTGCTGTTGTTGCTTATTACCCGTTAGTTTGTTGTTGTTCTTGTGCTGGCTGTTGCCGTTGCCGTTGCTGTTGCTGTTGTTGCTGCTGTTGTTGTGGTTGTTAGTGTTGCCGGCGTTCTTGGCATGTTGCAAGTGCTGATTACGGAATGGCGTCAATGTGAACGCCTGCAACCTGCGCTAGTTTTTATAGCCGCTTCGTTGCAGTCGACGGTATTTTTCTAATTTTAGTTAAAGTGTTCTTTTCGGTGCCGTTGGACCTGGTGCATAGTTTGCTTAATTTTTAAATTGCCAGCCTAGGCAGAGCCCCGCCCGCCTACCCGCCCTCTCGCCTGCTCGCTGCTGGCCTCATTCCGTGCCCCAATGAGCCGCTTGTTAGCGCGTCGAATGAAAGTTGCAGTTAAGGCGCAAGTGTTATGGCCACTCTAAAGATGGCGAAATTATGATTGGCGCATGAAGGCTTTCCTGCCAGCTGTTGTCGCTGTTTGCCCAAGTGCAGATATCTAAAGTGCAACACAGTTACTTAAGATATCAGATAGCCTACTCTTAACAAATGAGCCCTAAACATATTTAAAAGTCGTTGCTTTTACAGTTATATGCATATTAATATGCTGCCAGACGACAGCTCCCTGCTGTGCCAGATGGCATATCATATCAGGTTTCGAGCCATAGTCAAAATTGTCAGCTAGCACGCCATCAGACCAAGCAACAGCTGTCGCCACAGTCTCAGTGACTTCCTCTTTTAATACGTGTCACTAGCCGAAGGCTTCCAATATTGCAATATTGAAATGTCAAATGTTGTCGTGTTGTTAATGCATTACGAAGTTTGCTATTGCTCCGCTGAAGTTGCAATACCCTGGACGTGGGAGGCAGTCGGAGGGTAGAGAGGATGGGCAAGCTTAAACATTATATGGATAGAAGGCCATCTGCTAATCTGAATGCGGAAGAATATTGAAGGAGCTACGATCGTATACCAAAATCTTTTCATATATACAGGGTATCTTCTGTGCAAAGCAAAATAGTTCACAATCATAATTGAAATACCGCATATAGAACCATAAGCACATACAAAGTAGATATAACACCAGACATTCAAGCATTCATAGTATATTTTTCATACAGGGTATCCCTTATTCGAGCACTTAAATCAAAGCAAAGACTGTTTATTGTCACAATACTCAATGTGAGTTTTGTATGTCTGCAAATAATTCAATTGCCAAAGAACACGATTTTGAGCCCAACTCAAAGAAGGCAGACAGCCAGACAGAGAAAGGGAGAACTAGTGAGAGAGAGAGAGAGGGAAAGAGAAAGAGAGTGAGAGGAGAGCGACTCCGACGACAGCGGCAGGTGCAGCAGGTGTCAGTGAAGGGTCCGTGACAGAGAAAGAGGAAGCAACAAATAATATGAAATATTAGAAATTTCATAGCGCATAGCTCAGCAAATGATCCGAACTGTTCAATTCGTAACGTCGACGTCTGCTGCTGCTGCTGCTGCTGCCTGTTGACTTGGCATTTGAAGTGCGGTCAAGCATGGTTTTTAAATAAAATTTGTGTGCAATCGGATGACTGGCTGATGCGTAAGCAAAAACATTTTCGTTCAAGTGAAATTCAATTGTTATCGAAGCAGCAGACGTGGCACAGATAGTCCTCGACATTTGCATGGCTGGGGTTGAACCTGGACTGGGAATCGAAACGGGAGCTGAAGCTGAAGCTGGAGCTGTTTTCTTTTGGGGGTAGCTTATCATAAGCAATAAATGCTAATGGCCGAGCTTTGCCTTGGGGGGGTGTTGGTGCCGGTCCTTTGGGAAAGGCATCCATTAGTTGCAGTGGTCGCCGCTCTCAAACCATATTACCTTTCCCTCTCACTCTCCCTCTCCCTTTCCCTTTATCATTTCCCTTACCGCAGTGCTGTCAATAATAATCCAGCATTCAACTACCGCCCCCCAAACACACCCATGATTCAGCCCTGCGGCTGCCGGCCAACAAAGGTGACAAAAGATATCGCAATTTTATGAGTAATCCCGACACTCTTTTCATGCCACGCCCAGACCGAAGGTGGGCAAGATGTTGGCTGGATGATGACAGGGACATGCACTGATTACGCCTCGGTCGACGGATAGTCCTAGCAATGGTAATAAAATTCTCACTTCTGGATAGATTTTTGCATTGTCGTTAGAGCAGATAATATATATGTGTGTGGATGGGTGTGTATGTGTGGAACGAGGGGAACTTTGACTTCAGCGTCAGCTTCAGCCTCGGCCGTTTGCATTGTTTGTCAGCGTCTGTCTGGCTTCGGATGCTGCGGATGTTGTTCTGAGTCATATTAAAAAGTAACGAGCAAAATATTATGAAGCCAGACAAAGGCATTTCCGGCAGAGATACGGGCGGAGGACCAGGCCCAGAGCCAGAACCCAATATTGGATTCACACGTTGTAATGTGGGAGCAAAGATTGTGGATTGGGGCCATGTATAACGTTGTTCATGGCTTGTTTCTTGTTGTTGGCCCAACAGCAGCCAGGCAACCGAGCAACATGATGTGCCCGCCGCCTATATTATATTGTATTTTTAGACCAGACAAGTCTGCATTGCTGCATGTGCCATGCTCACTGTCTGCGAGTCTGTGTCCCGTCTGCCCTGATGAGCTGCGCAGATAGCAGATAGCAGATAGCAGCCAGCTACCCCCTGTATTGTTCTGCCATTATTAATAACCATAACTCAAATCTATTGCCGCTTTACTGCTCATTGAATCCTGTTTATGACCATGGCCAGCGTAAGTTCTTCTCTCTCCTCTCTCTTCCCTCGCTCATTTTCAATTGATATTAAAAAGTTTTGATTTGAAGGCGTAGATGCAGCAAAGTCTCTGAAATTTGGCATATTTATATCTATTTAGTGAAGCGTAATTTGTAAAGTTTATGCTAATTATTATAAATTATTTTTAAAAATTATAAAAGTTGCTCTCGTTTATATACATATATATATTTAATTTTAAATTATTTGATTTTTATTATTATTTCTCCCGTTTCATATATATATATTTTGACTTTTTACTTATAATAACTTTGATTAATTTTGTATACAATTTTTATATCCTGAAATGTATGTAACATACAGAAGGAGGCATGGCAAGCCCCACAAAGTCAGGGCGACGATTTGCATCGAGTCTTGTAGCATTCAGCTTTTGTCAGGCAGCGGCCCTAACTCTAGTTTCAAGTTTTATTGTTCACATTCACTAGAAGAGCTAGCCCACAGTTTCAGACGCATTCATGGGGCTATGCTCTTTTCCTGAATGAGTAAATTATCAACAATTATCAACAATATTTCCACAAGTTTTATTAAGCATCTTCCATTGAGTCTCGTAGCATTCAGCTTTTGTCATGCAGCAGCCCTAACTCAAATTTCACGTTTTGTCTTTATAACATTCACTAGGAGAGTTGAGCACAGTTTCTTTGATTATTCATAAGTTTGAATGATTATTCATAAGGCTTTTTATTTAGCGGGCAAATTTTGACCAATATTTCCACGAGATTCATAGATGTGCCATCCATCGAGTGCCATATCATTCAGCTTCTGTCATGCAGTCTCAGAGCATTTAACTACTGCCATAAATACGCAACAAGACTTAAACAAAGATCATTTATATTTCTGTGAATCTCATGATTCATATATTTTTTCTATTTCACGGCAATAAATTCATATAATTCAGTAGTTGGCATTGATGTACCTTACACCGAGTCTTGTAGCATTCAGCTTTCGTCATGCAGCGGCCCTAACTCTAGTTTCAAGTTTTATTGTTCACATTCACTAGAAGAGCTAGCCCACAGTTTCAGACGCATTCATGGGGCTATGCTCTTTTCCTGAATGAGTAAATTATCAACGATTGTCAACAATATTTCCACAAGTTTTATTAAGCATCTTCCATTGAGTCTCATAGCATTCAGCTTTTGTCATGCAGCTGCCTTAACTGCCATAATCCAAAAGTTTCACGGAGCTAGTCCATAAAAAAAAGTATTAGATTCCCGTAGGAAACACATCTTGCAGCCCATGCGTGTGTTTCGTATGTGAGCAGACATATCAGTTCCTCGTAGGGTTCAGGGGATCTCGTAGTCGAGCAGTCTCGACTAGAGCTTGTTTTGCACTTGTTTTGATACGTTTTTACATTAATTCACTGCAATCCCAATCGAAAATGAGTTACTTTTAACATTCGTATTCCACTCTACACTAGGCGAGCAGCAAAGGGCACGGCAAAGTTTTCGGAAAAGCTGCTTGAAGCCCAATTTGAGTTGCTTTTGTTCAGTTAGAAAACTGTCGGCATTTGGCTTATCATTCAAAGCTTTGGCTTTGATGTGCGGCAAGCGGGAACTGGCCTTTGCGCGCTAAGTTTTAATTGTGCTCATATCTCAAGACCCGTTCAAGGCCCCTTTCCATAGTGTGGAGCAGAGCCAAAGTTTTCGCTTGCCCATTTGTGTGTGGCTCAAACTTTTTCGAGGCTCTCTCAACACACACACACACAAACACACACACAATCACAAATTGCTCAACAATCCATGTTGCCATTTTACAACACTTGAAATTTCTTTGGACATTTGCTTTTGGCTTAGACCCGGCATCATGTTGACTTTTGCATTACCAAATGGCAGTCGAGGCAGGCGGGGTGGGTGGGCGAGGTCTTGGGGGTCGGTTCGTATAATTTCAATGTGCACTGTCGTAAATAGCATAAGAAGCAGTGAGCAAGAAGCAGCAGCCAGAAGTAGATGCCGGCGTTGAGAACGATGAGTATTTTCTTAATTTTCTTGCGCTTCCTGCACAGCAAAGTTTTGCTAGCAAAAGCAAAGTGCGAGAGTGAGAGAGCGAGAGAGAGAGAGGGAGGGAGAGAGAGAGAGTTTTCTAGCTTTTCTAGCTAGAGCAGCAGCTTTTCCGTTTGTCACGACAGACAAGACACCAACATTAAAGTATTATGCAAGCGTATTAATGCACTCAACGGAACGACGAAGAAGCAGCAGCAGCAGCAGCAGCAGAGCAGCTGAAGAGGCTAAAGTGACCAGCCAGATAGCTGGATGGCCGGCTATGTTGATAAGCTGCAAGTCAAGTTGGGGACAAACGGACACCGACTCGGACTTTTGAGCACTCACAGCGTGTGTCACACGGCCAAAGAAAAACAACTCGCTAAATGGGCAAAAAAGTTTCTCTCGAGCAGCAGGAAATATAATATTGGAGCTGGAGCGAGATGCGCTCGCAACTGTCACTTGCCATTGCCGGAGCATCTAAATTTTTAAATTTTCCTGCACATTAATTGCTGCAGAGGCAGTGCGACAGTGCGACAGTGCGACAGTGAGCGACATTTAATTAAATTAATTCAAAGCAAGGCAGGCAACAACTGAATCGAAACAATAGCCAATCCTCCAGAGAGTCGCCAGTCGTTGCTCCCGAGCGAGTCTGTCCATGCGTCTGTCCGTTCATCTCTCTGTGCTTTGTTCTGCTGTCAGCTGTCAAATTGAATTCTAGCACATTATGCTCAATGGCACAGAACAGACCCTCAGCATTTAATACACATGCCACAAATACACACAGATACACCTATATATGTATGTAGTGCTATCAATGGCGATTCCTTGGAGTATTTCGATTTGACACCATAACTGATGATGCCCCAGCAAAAGGCTGAGCCACAAGCTGACCTCGCTCTGTATCGCTCTCTCCCACTCTCTCTCCCTCTCTGTCTCTCCCACTGCATTAAACGTTTGCACATTAACATGATGTATGATCCAGGTCCAGAGTTAACCCCACCCCAGCCATTAGCAACAGAAATGGCCACTTAATGGCAGTCAAGCCCCAAGTTTGGCTGCTCCACTTAAAGTGCGTTCAAGTCGTTGGGGCATTCGCAAGCTCCAATCAGACGCCGCCTCGCTCACCTGGCGCGTAATCAAGTCATGCTCAAACAATTGCAGCCTGGCCTCAGCCTCGGCCTCCTCAAAACAAACTGCCAGATATACACCCGCATTCAGGCACACCCACACACATACACACACACACACACATGCCTTGATACACTTCACTCCCACACACAATGAAAACACATTGAGCAAACACTTTAGCGCACGATATTCATACACAATTTACACAATCCAGCGAAGGCGTTGCAAACTGTTTCCACTATGGATTAGAAAATATATGTAAATACTGATATATAAGTACAATTTATTAGAAATATATGTCTTTCAATATTATAAATATATTATTTTTATATTCAATTCTATATTTATAATATGCACATACTTATTTATTTAATTTAAATATATTTAAATTACATGAACGTTTTTTTATACACTGAACCCATTGAAAAGGGGAAATGGTTTCGGTTTTAAATAATTTTCTTGCACTATATATTTGCTATCCACTTTTTTTAAATTTATTTTGTTACATAAGTTCAATATAATGTAGATTTGCTTACATATTATTCATTATTATTATTATTATTATTATTATTATTATTACTATTATTCTTTATTTTATTTTATTTAATTTAATTTTATGCACTGTTGCTAATTTACTTCAGCATTATTTGATGTTTTGCTTTTGTTTATATATTATTAAAAGTTATTAATATTTTACTATGATATACAATTATTATTGTTATCTTAAGTATTAAAAATATTAATATATTTTTTATTATATTATTATTTTATTATAATTTATTAGGTATATAAAGTATTATATTAAAATTCAATGTATTAACACTTTAAGTATTTTTAAGTATTTTATTATTATTACTATAATTTATTTTGTATACATTTATATTTCGTATATTATTTATATATTTTAAATAATTTTCTTTTAGTAAAAATATTCAATTTATATTTTCTATAATTCTATATATGTAAACGTAAAGTCTGGGAATATAATTCTTTGCTTACCATAAATTTAATTTTAAATATCGAAGTCCACCTCCCGCTTCGTGCAATTGTCTGATTTTCCTAATGCTAACGCATCCCGCTGCTCGGCAATGGAAACACGGCATTTGCTTGGCTGTCGAGTGGCTTCAGTTCGGCACATGCCCGCGCCTTTTATGCCAAATAATGTAAGCGTAAAACCAAATGCACTAAGAGCATTTCAAGTGCGCCAATGGTGGGCGTGGCAGAGCATGACAAGACGTGGGCTGTGCCACTCCAAAAAGGCGGTTATCGTTATGTGGGTGGGGCGGCGCAGTATCTGGCAGTGGCTCACACCCGGCAGAAGCTCCAGTCTGCCTTTCAATCACTTAAATTTGCCACGCTGCGTATGTGTGTGTGTGTGTGTGGAGACCATGCACACCCAAAACACTTGAGAGGTCCAAAGGTTGTTGGTGCGGGTGGTGCGCGACTTGTTTGAGTGAGTGTGTCATTTATTGTGTATTTATTTGACAAGCGCATGCAGCGCCGACATGTGAGAAAGAGACACGTGTGCCGGAGGGCGCCGGAGGCAGTGGGCGGAGATGATGATTTTTAGCATGCTTAAATGTTAAATGATGCAACATTTACTTCCGTATTCCATTGCAATATTTCAGCAGCGCTTCATGTTGATTGTTGCTCAGTTCGCCACGGCTCCTTATCAGCAGGCGCTTAGCACGCTGAGGCGCTCACCATTAGTTAATGTCGCCAGGCCCTCAGAGCAAAGCCCGTTTGTTTTACTTTAAGTTTGATTTATGTCTCTAGCTGGCCGGCTGGCTGGCTGGCTGACTCAGCTGCTCAGCTGTACCCGAACTCGGGTACGCAGCTGCAAAACGAATCCAATGCCCACGTAAAATTCTTTCTTTTCCACTTTATTTCTATTTTATTTTATTTTTATTTTGCTGTTTTGCTGTTGCCGCTGCTGCCTTTGTATAACTTTTCTCTTTTTTTTTCGGCATTAGTTTCGGCAAGAAGTTTTTCTATATGGGTTTCTGGTGACGCACATGTGATTTTGATTAAAAAGCACAATCGGAATTAAAATAGAAAGGTGATTTATTTTGGATAAAACAAGTTTCGCAACGCACGAGCCCGAGTGGCCGCCTCCGTTGTCCACTTGACATATTTTTACGGTTGAAAAAACTGACGACTGAAGCAACACACAATGTTTCATTCATTCATCAATCAGCGCGCGACATTGCATGAAAAATGTCAGCAGGAAAAGTCAAATAAAAATTGATGGCCGCTCAATGAAAGACTGTGAAATGCCCTGTAAACGGAAGCAGAAGCTTAAGAGAAACAACAATTTCATAAAATTTATACTTAATTTAAGGAAATAAATTTAAAATATTTTTAAATATTTTATTTTGTCATTTCTATTATGCTCAAGTATAAATAATAATTTTATTAAAATTTTATAGTATATTATAGTAGTAGTATATAGTATATTCCAGGGCATTGCCAGTTTTTCCATCTACACCCACTTGCTGGGACTATACTATGCCGTGCCTTGGCTGGGGCGGCGTTTCATTTGCCGCCTCTGAAGATTGGCAAGTCACTTTTCAGTGGTTGGCGCGCTGCTCTCGCCACACAGTCATCAATATTGATTGCATAATGAATGACAATCAATGCTGCGTTTGACACTTTCCATTTAAGCACACTCACCCACAAAGGGAGAGAGAGAGACACTCACACACACTCACACACCCACACTCAGTCACTGCCAGACAAATTAGTTTAAAACAAACTACAAGCCACACAGCCAAAAAAAAGGGCATTCTAATTGCATTTAGTGCCGAGCAATTTCGAGAAGTTCAATTGTCAAAGCAATGCAAAAGATCCCAACGATGATTCAATTGACATTCTAAACGGACAGGCAGCGGATGTTGATCCATGGAAATGACATCCACTCACGCCTCGCAGCCACCTCTGCATTCATTCGAGTGCATGTCCTTTTGACAGTTGTCCAGCTTCAGTTTCAGCTTTTGCTTCACTTGTCTAGGCAGCCGCACAATGACCGCCACTTGGCTGCTTCAGCTGGTCCTGCTGCTGCTGCTGCTCCTGCTCCTGCTCCTGCTGCTGCTCTTGCAGCTCGATTGGTCCTCCACAGCTGCCTGCCTCTTTGCCTCTTCTTTTTGTTAACTTTTCGACAACGTTCACGTCTACTTCGCTGCCTTTTGCATTGGTTTGTTTCGTTTTGTTGCATTTGCTTTTATTTTGGCTGCTTCAGTGGCTGCTGCCACTACCTGATGTTGCTTCCTTAGATACACTATCATTTCGAGTAGTCTAGCTGCGTGTCTTTCCACCAAAAATTGCTGCCAAAGAACAGCGAAAAGTCTTATGTTAACTGAGAGCCCGATATACATGTATGTATAAGTGCGACCTCAGGCAAGTTCGAGGAGGAAGCCAAAGGGTACTTTATGAGATTATATTGGCATACAAAGAGCTTGGTAAGTTGACTAGGTATAATCGAGAGTAAGTTCTGTTTGTAATGGAAAGATAGTTTATCAGGATTGCTATAATAGATACTCTACTCTTCTTATATACATAGTAAAGCAATTATCTGAGCTGACTTATATTTAGGTATTAAATAATTTTAAACCCCATTCTCAGTCACTCTCTCCCTCTCTATCTCTCTCTCTCTCTCTCTCTTTGATATTTCCATAGGTAAAGCGCATTCAAGTTTCTTTAATGACCAAAATTCTTCTTCGTTAGCTGTGGCTGTGTGCATCAGTCAATCGGCTGCCACGTTTGCTTCGCTCTGTTCGTGTGTTTCTGATATTCTCTAAATTGAACATATTTCCGCTCCGAATGTGGCACAGGTTATCTTCTGCTTCTTCCTCCTCATTTTTTCTCGCTATCGAACGGGGTATTCATTTCCTGTTTGCCACAGCTGGAGACGAGAACTCTGCAGCTGCATCAATAGTTTTCGAGGTATTTTTGTTTTTTTTTTTTTTTTAATAAGAGAACAGTCACAAATTTAATTGATTTTTTAATGAAATGTTAGTTATTTCGATTAAATATTTAATGCGCATTTAATTGAAGACATGGGCCTGTTCGTATTTATTGTAGAGTAATTAATTTGATTTTAATGCATTTGAAAACAATTTAATTCGTGTTTTTTCCAATTCAATTCAGTTGCTGTCCATCATCGGCATTGGCCAACGACACGTGCAATTTTTCAAAGGTTTCAATGAATTTTATTAACTTTAATTGCGATTTCATTTTTTTATACAAACAGACATCAAAGAGGTTGTGAAAGAGGGCGCGGCAGCAGGGAAAGGGCTGCTTTTTACATGGCAATGGTTTTAATTTATATTTGATCAATTGAATTCATTAGGTTTTATTTGCTAATTGTTATATAAATTAAATGAGTTTTTGACATTGATATTAATAATTAACAAATGTTTATAATTCAGTGGAGATTTTAAATAAATGTAAAGAAAATAAAACAAAAAAAAAAATTTTATAATTTTAACATGATTAAATATTATTATATTTTATTAAGATTTTACTTTTTTTTCAGCATACAGAAAAACTTTATTAAAACTTTATAAATGCGTAGGCAAATTTGTACCTTCATTTAAAACTTAAGCTGCATAATCGAAAGTGCTTGCCATGCATGCTCCCGGCTCTATATAAATTTAATGTTATGCATATCACTAGGCATACAAAAACTGCAAGTGCAATCTCTGCATTACATAAACTTCATTCTGCCAGGGTCAGCGCTTTCATTTCATTTTTTCACAGCTCATTTTTTGTTTAAGTGTGTGTGTATGTGTGTGTGTGTGTAAAACATGCAACATAAAATAAATATTTTAACAAGTGTTATTTTAATTGTGTGCACTGCGGCGTGCACAGAAATTGTTATTGTTTTTATTTGCCTTTGTTTATTGCACTCGCTCACGGTATATATGGTACATATTTAAAAAACAATATATGTATGTATGTATATAAACGTATGTGTGTGTGTGGTATAATGGCAGGTGTGTTTCAGTACGTAAGCGTGTGGGCGCATAACTTTAGGCGGGGCACTCGCATTTGCATGCACACACTCGAGAATTCTGATACGGAGTGACAGCCGAGATGCGAATGGGCATGGAATGGGCATGGAGGTGGGATTGGGTCGGCGTTTATTGCATATTCATTCATGCAGATTTTTACTGGCTTTAGTCATTTTATCTGATTAACGCTTCACGCATAAATCCCAGCCGGGCCCCTCAATCGATGCCTCGCTCTCCAATTTAATTTGCCAACGAGTGCGCGGCAATGGCAAAACTTTTCACTTTGTCACCTTTTGCCAGCAGCAGGAGAAGCAGGAGCAGCAGCATCCGGGCAGGAGGCGGGTCGGACTGGAGTGGGCTGGCTGGCCTGCATAAATCAATTCAATTTGTAATAAATTTCAAACTTTTCATTTTATATTAATTTTTATGCCAGCGCCGCTGTCGCCTCGCCTCTACCCTCCTCGCTCGTCCCTACGCAAGAAATCAATTTTATTATAATAAAATAAGTGAAAGAAAAGTTGCGGCTCCTCGGTTAGTTTATCGTCTGCAGGCTGGGCCACCATATTTTCCTACCACTTTAGCTGACTCTATCTCAACCGGCTTCCACACAATTCCACTGACTCTCCCCCTCTCCATCTCTCTGCCTTTTTGCCTGCTGCTGCTGCTGCAGCTTAACAAATTGACTTTCTCCGCCTTAGTTTTTTGTTGCATACTTACGTGCGCCGGGCCTGAGTCGTGGCCGTTGTAACTGGACTCGTTTCATTCTTTTTGCTCGCTTTATTATGATTATCATTTGAGTTATTGCTGCAGGCAGCCGCAGTATCAGAAGCTCCAGCTCCTGCTCAAGCTTCAGCCCCGGCTCGTGGCATCCTTTTATGGCCTGTCTGGTCGCGTTGTCGTCACTTTGTCTGCGGCATCGTCGCCAGTCGCCGCCAGCTCAGCACATAATTTCCAATGCCAACTATTTTTGGGCGTAACTGACAAATTAATATGCATTGATTGCTCAACGGCAGTCGCAAAATAAATGGAATTGACTAAGGCATAGACATAGAGTAGTTGCCACTGGCATTCTCTCTGAGCTAAATATACATGAATGGCCTTTAATTATTTTCACTTTTGATATTTAACTTTTTGACAATTGGCTTTTCATAGTAAAATTAGATAATTAATATGCTGAATGGCTTTGCTTGCGCTTTCTCTCTAAACTGCCCACAAATAATTATAAGACAGCTTAGTACATACAACTATGTCAATGCTCAATCTTTATTGTTTGTATTCATACAGCCTAGGGCTATTTTTGATTGATAATTTATAATTAATTTCATATAACAATTTGTATTCAAATTCTACATTGATGTTTATTTAAACATTTACCTCAAAATACCCATTCATATGCACGATAAGGCTTTTTTGGGCAACAGCATAGAAATTTTCGAGTACTTTTACTTTTGTAACTATTGTGATTGGCAACAGAAGCATATTCGATAAAAATAGAACTGGGAGAAAAATATGATTTTAAATATTATAAAAGTAAATAAATTAATTATTTTTATTTATTAAAATTTTATTTATTTATTTAAATAGAATAGTTTCTGTGTATTTAGAATAATTTTTGTTACACAGAAATTATTCTGTATAACAAAGTTTGAAGCCAGAGCAACAAAAATAAATAAATACAAAAAGAAATAAATAAAATAAATAAATAAAAGTAAATAAATAAATAAATGAATAATAAATAAATAAATATATTCATATATAAATACATACATACATAAAAAAATACATAAATAAACAAATAACTAAAGAATCAAAATAAATAAATACATAAAGAAATAAATAAATAACTAAAGAACTATATAAATAAATCAAAATAAATAAATACATAAAGAAATAAATAAATAACTAAAGAACTATATAAATAAATAAAAATAATTAAATAGTAAAAAAATCTTAAGTTAAACATAAAATGATATTACATATTCACCAAAGTTAAAGTAGATCAAGGCAGATTACTTAAGCAGCAAGAGATCTGGTTTATAGCTGCCACCATAATCTCTTTTAATATCTCAACACGACTCAGAAGCAAGCAAAGCCTTTGTATAGGTTTGCTTAGTTTAAGAGCTGACATAGTCAACTCAGAACATTTATTGAATCAAAGCATTATTATAATATATGTAGACAAGAATAAATATGGCACGACTTACCAGTTGAAGATTTGGAAGACGCATGATCTATTCCTACAGCTAGTTCTTCGTTGCTTCGTTGCTGAGCTCTTAAGTTGTGTGGAGCCGCATGAACACTGGGAATATAAAATGACAACATTAATTGAGGTATAGAAGCAAAATACATATATAAAAATATAAATACATACACAACGATAGCCTGGAGCACTGCACGACGACTGCCTAGCAGGAGATCTGGCGTACGACTGATCAAATGCTGCTAGAGGTTCGTCTTTTTATACCTGAAGGGCAACAGAGCTCTTCAGTTGATGTCTCAGTTGCTGAGAGCACAACTCAAACTGCAGCTGACCTTGAGTCCCTGTGTGATCGATGGCCAGGCAACACAGCTATGGAGAGAAGTTGATTTAAGTCAATCAACGCTTCTCTGTCTCATGCAGCTCCTTTCACTGACATTTGCACACAACTAATATACCCACTCTAGCCTAGAGCTTACTGCACATAAACTAATTTAAATACCAATGCGTTAGTCAGTCAATCAGGCTGTCAAGCGCTTTACAAATGACATGTGATTAGGCTTTCATGTGTTACTCTACTATTTCTCTCTCAGCTCTCTCGTATAACCTACTTTGCTGAATGGCCACGCCCACTTGCTGGCAGCCCCCAATGCAATGCAATGCAATCAATTTGCGCAACAATTTTTGTCATTTGTTAAATTGGAAATTTCTAGCTTCAGGTCATCTGATGCCATTTGCCTTGCGTCGACTTCATCTTCGACTTGTGTCCAGTAAATTCCTTTGGATATCTCAAATGCTCTTTGTGTGCGAGCCTATAGTCCTCCTATCCCTTTGGCCGGCTCAGCCATGCAATGGAATTTTGTTGATGGAATCGCCGCTGGCGAGCTGAGAACTGCTTTCAAACTAGGTTGTATTGTTGATTTTTAATTGTGTCGCCCCCCACCCCCCAACCCCGTCTCGTTGTGAGCGAGACAGATAAATGAAATAATTTCGCATTCACTTGCCCGCACAGCAGACAGACAGACAACCACAAAGCTGCAAATGCTCTGAGAGCTTACAGCTGACTCCGAGTTCATTTCGCATGCATTTGCTAATGCGGCTCATGTTTGTCTGCCGAAAACGAAATTCAGCTCAAAAATTATTTGACAAAAGTCCATTGTGAGTGAGCTGAAGTGAGGCGGCGACTTTATCATTTGGGTCTACTTCAGGAATACGAAAATATATACGAATCTGTTGTATTTTTTATTCTCTGTTTGGAATCTGTATGAGATAATAATATTCTTTATATAAAATCTTCTTTGACTGATTATCTTATGAAATATGAATCTCAGCTTTCTCTTTCATTTATTTTATAATAGCTGCAATCAACAATTTTTAATATATAGTCAGAATCTTAACTACGTTTCCTGCCATTCTAATCTATTTTAAAAAGCTGCAAGTGAGTTAAATATAATTTCTATAATATCTTCTTTAACAGATAATTGGAATGGATAAGAATCTACTTTCTTATCATATCTGTGATATATTTGGTATAAGCTGTAATTTGTAGCTTTTAAAATATTTTAGTTAAGACTATTCTTACACTTAAAAATAAAATCTAGCAGAATGTTAACAGCGTTTCTAGCTTTTTGCACACTCACAATAGCCATCAAGCACAATAGCCAGCCAAAGCAGCCATACGTGGCGTATGTGGAATGCAATTGCGTAAATGTCGCGGCTAAAGATGGACAGACAATCGCTTTGTTGCGCCACAATCACTCACACTCACACACACACATACAGGGAGGGAGAGAGAGAGATAGATAGCACACACGTTTTATTGAAGTGTTTACCTCTTTGCTGGACATTAGGAACGTCTACAGCTGCCGCTGCTGCTGCTGTTGCTGCTGCTGCATTTGCAGCTGATGGCAGTCAAAGCGTTTGCTGCGATGTCCTTTTTACGGCTCGCACTGACAGCAGATGCTGCTGACTGCTGCTGGCAGCACTCGGACGCATCTTGGACTCATCATCAACGTCAAGTTAAGGCCATTGCAGCAGCAGCAGTGGATGCGGCTTTTGTTATTATTGTCGGTTGCTGTCAGCAGTTCATCGCCGTTGTCCTCGCCGTCGTCGTCGTCCTCGTCTTTTGGCCACTGCAAGCTGTGGCATTTATGGTGCACTTGCGACGCAATTGGCTTTAGTGTTCTTTCGCTCACTAGCTTGCTTTGTATGCCATCATGGTCTGGCAGGACAATTAATTAAATGTTGCGCGAAGTGCAGACGATGATGGCGATGATGGCGGCGATGCCGACGGCGACAATGATGCAGCAGCAGATGTCAGCTGCTCCCAAAAGATTCTTGCTTCACTAACTCTGGCGCTGACGCGTCGCTTATTAAGCAATGGCCAGCAAATGTAGCTATCTGAGTAGTGTGTAGCACATCAGAGCTAGTCATTAAACAAGCGAGAGAGAGAGAGAGAGAGAGAGCGGAAAAAGCGAGAGCATCGCTATTTGGCTCTTTACTATCTCTAGCTACTGATTGCTGTATACAAATAGATCTAAAAGGAATTTAACAGCAGATAACAAATGAATCTATATTTTTAATGTATAATATATTTATTTGTCTAAAGCCTGACAATATAAATATATTTATTTTTTTTTTATTTTTTATTATTATTAATTTTTATTAAGTGTAGAACCGGTACAAACAAAAAACAGGACCATAACAAATATAAATAAATATATAAGCAGAATTTTGGCATCTTTAACTATTAAAGAAGTGTGAATATAAATTTTAAAAAATAATAAATTATATTAAATTATAAATAATTAAAAAGAATAAACATTATAAATCCAAATATATATATATATGAAATTAATTTTTATAATATACAAAAAAATATATATAAAATTTATATTATATAATTTTTAGTATATTCTTAAAACGAATTAAATATACTTTTTGCATTCATATAAATTATAATTTTAATTTTTAATTTTAGAAAAAAATACATATGAACTATTTAGAATATATATTTATTTATAATACAATATTTTATAGATATGGAAGAAAAAGTAACATTAAAATTACTAAGAAATTCCATTAGAAATATATTTAGCTTATGCCAATCGTTGCTGCTCTATATTAAAATCTTATTATGATTATATTGTAGTAAAAAAAAACTATTTTCATTTATTCAAATAAATAATTACATATTAATGAATTGCATATCCCTCACTTTTAAAAACTTTTTACTTCGCGTTACATATTTATCTGCAAAAAATATATATATCAATCGAATTGAAATGCTTTTTTAGCTGGCAGCAATCAACATCCGTTACATTATTTCCATGTTGCTACACAGCTAACAATATTAAAATCTTTATCAAATCGAAATTAAAAACCAGTTTGAATTGCTTCCTGGTGACCCTCCCTCTCTCTAACACACACCCACACATAGATAGACATTACAAACTAGACTCCCAGATCCTTGGGGTCTGGCCATAAAACTTTAAATAAATATGCAGCGTGTGCTGCCGTTTCCTCTGCTGCTGTCTGCTCCGTAACCGATAACATCATTATTGATGAAGCCGTGGGTTGCCGGAGCAGGCGGCGGGTTACAAAGTCACTTCCAGCAAATGGCAAAAAAGGCAGCAGTAGCAGCAGCAGCAGCAGCAGCGGCGGCGATGGCGGCGAAGCGCGCGCCGCACGAACAGATTGCAGGAATGTGCCTCAGCTGCCGCAGCCACACGGCTACGGCTCGCACTTCCGACATTCGCCGAGCATTGGGCATTGGCACGGCACGGCACGGGGTGGGTTGGGGAGCGGAGAATATACAGCTCTCTGGGACTCTGGCATTGGCACTTGGGGTGCCATCCGCAGGGCGGGTCGTGCGCTCGTTTAGAGATTGGAAATCGCAGACATCGTCGACGTAGCAGTCGTTGTCGTAATAACTGTAATTGATTTTTGATTTGTGATTTAATTCAACACAGTTAAATGAATTGAAGTCAAGAGGCAGCGCCACGGGCGCAATCGCACCCAAGCCAAGCCAAAATGGGGCTGACTGCGGACTAAACTAGGCTTAGCTTATGGCTTTGCTCATGGAGCAGCTGGCGTATTTATCAGAGCTAAGATGCATTTGACTTAATTGAAGTTAAGCGCTGACTTAGCAGCACAACTGAAATATTTACCTTAGATAATTTTTCAGATTGCAAGGCAAAGAAATGCTGGGTACTTAAAAAAGACAAATAAATATATATTTATAAAAATATAATACAAATAAGTAATTAATTATAAATTAATACATTTATACATATATGCTATACATCTTTTACAATAATAATTAAAAATTAAAATATTGTATTGTAAGCTATCAAATATATTTTCTATAAATAATAAATTAATTTGTTAATATTAAAAAAATTAAATGATAAATATAATTTAGGATTTTATTCTATTTTTGTCAGATTTTAGGAAAGAAAGGAAAATTTGATATATTTGATATATTATTTGATATATTTGATATATCCGCTTTCCAAGCCGAATGTTTCGTTTCTCTTTCATTCACTTGATCTGAGAGTTTCGCTTCATTTTTGTCAGTGTACAGGTCATATATATATATGTATGCCAGGTAAGTCAGATACAGTCTATTAGACGTTTGATGAATTGAAACTCTTTTCATTTCTCTTTCACTAACTTGATTTGAGAGTTGGCTTTATTCGTTTCATTTCTTAAGATTTTTTTCTGCCGTTGAATTTGGTTTGAATAATGTGATTCTTGGGCCAACCCATTTGTTATTCTCAGTTGTTTCGTTGAAAATTAATTTCCATTTATGTAGCTAGTCTCCACTTTTTTTCCATTTCTGTTCATTTTCGGTGGTTGCAAATTTCATTAGGCAACAAAGAGCTCGCCAGGCAGCGCAGACCCCATTCAGCTTCATTTGCAAGCAAACAGCCAACAGCTGAAGCTCCACACAACAATATCAACAACGAGCACAACTCTTGACTTGATTTTATGAGTTTTGGCCCAACTAGCAATGACTGCAATAACACTAAAGCACAACCCCCCAGAGCTGAGAGTGGGAGGGGTGTGGGAGATGAATCCACACAGCTTCTGCCGGCCGCATTCGCATCCTTCAAAGCACAACCAGCCGCAGTCGCAACTGTGTAACCCTCTGGCCAATTATATTGAAAACTTTCGGGCTGTGCGGAAAACCAACTTAAGCCCCAGCACGCCCCCGCCCCAGCCCCCGCCCTGCTGTAGAGCGTGTCGTGTATTTGTGACTAATTCTACATTTTAATTGATGCTCGTTTTGTTTTATGTGCATGACGGCGGATAGAGCCACAGCATCTAGCTCTCTGTCGTCCGAATTGTGGCCGATGTGCATTGTCATTTGCATATCTTGGCCCGGCATTCGGCTGTTACCAGGCCAATTTATGAGCCACTGGGCTGTGGTTAACTTTTCCACGCCATCAAATCGCAGCCACCTAACCAATGACTGGCATAATTCACACGCCAATGACTCGGAGATCGGCATAATACTTGCATGCACATATATATACATATATACATACATAGAGACTCATATGTGTATATATATGTGTATTTATTATATATATTTGTTGGCATATGCATTATGGCATATTATATAGCACATCTTGGCAATCTTATCGGGCATAGCACAGCTCATGTAGCGTGGAAATCGCTCGAATATTGAAATTGGCAATTTTGATATTCATTAAATGCGTCGTCCCCCCGCCTGGCCCCATGCGCTCGGCAAGCGCTGTGCATGGGAGCGTGCTTATCCTGGCATCAGCTTTCGCACAGCGCCAATCAAATTCCATAAGCATCAACGTCGCTAAGCAGCGAAATCAATAGGAGGGCCCTGGCTGTGGCTCTGGCTAATGCCTTGCTCCCACTCCCACTCCCCCCCTCTCTCTCTCTCTCTCTGACAGCGTCTTGAAGTTGGGCTCTGTGTATCTCATTTCCGATAACCGCAAAAAATTTCGCACGCTTTATACATATACATATTTAATTTGTTATTGGGCTCCGCGATATTGCGTTTCATTATGAAGCGCGCGTCGTTGGATTTAAACCTTAAAGGCGTTCGCCCGCATATATGTGGGCTCTGCGTGTGGAGGGATGGGGGCGTGGTCTGCGCCTACATTCTCGTTGCGTTGTGTAAATTTCATCAAAATAAATACAATTTATAGCGTAATAAGCCAATTTATGCGCCATGTTCGCCATTCTAGCTAGGAAACGCACAATTTACATAAATTTTCGGCACTGACAGGGCGAGGGGCGGGGCCGGGCGGTGGACGGCGGACGGTCTAGGCACATGTTACTTAACATGAGTATATGGCAAATGCTAAATATTTAAATGGCAAATAAATAATATTTGATTGTTCCCAGCCCAAGCCAAGTTCATATTTCAGTCACACTGAATTATTGTTTGAATCGCTGCTGGGCATAGCCAAGCAGCTCGAGCTGGGCAAGATTCAAACTCTGCTTTATAAGGCACAACTAAAGAACCCTCCAACATAAATTCAACTGCTCGAAAGCCAAGTCTTTAATATTACTATCACAATATATGAGTTGAATAAATTTCGAATTCTCAATCGAATGATATCACACACGCCGCTGTCTGCCTTGGCAGATGGAGATAATTAAAAGAGTGCGAAAACAAATGTTGCCGCCCATCAAAGGGAACAAAGCGAATGGAAGACAATTTAACTGTAGCAATAACAAAAGCGAAAACCAAAGAAAATATTCCGCAAGAGATGTAGAGAGCAAGAGCTGGGAAAGCACAGACACAAATGGATGAGCTTTGACAAATTTGTGAGCTGAAAAAAAAAAAGCTGAATTGAGAAAAAAAAGGCCACACGCACACACACATATACACGTGTGGCGCATTAGAGCAACATTTTTAATTGTTGAACATATGTTGCCTTAATTGCTCTGGCAGTTTAGCTGCCGAACAGAGAGTGGATAAAGAGAGAAGACAAAAGGAAATGCCCTGTATGTGAAAAGAGTAAGTGATAAAAGAAAACTTATTGTGTATGTAGGTATATGTGCATAAATGAAATATAGAATGATTAAAATATCAGCTTGGAGGGTTCAGGGTATCTCTTAGTCGAGCAGTCTCGGCTAGAGCCTTTTTACTTGTTTTATATTAATCTAATAAGCTATTTTTTATATTAAGACAAAAAGTTTTATTCCTTTTTGCGTCTCTCCTCTTGCTTTTGCATTGGCTTTTCAAATGAATTTCAGACTTCTAATTATGTTACTTTGCTTTCTGCTGGCGCTGGCTTTTGTTCCATTGCATTCAGTCTGCTGCTCCATGGCATTGAACTGTTAACTTCCGCAGTCAGAGCTAATAATTCAATGCAACTACAACAGGGCGCACGGCCCAAATGATAAATTGTGTGCTAGGCTCTAAGTGAAAAAGGCGTATATATAGAATAGAAGAAGAGAAAAAAATGGGCGTATACAAAAGATAAACAACACAGCGACGGGCACGGCGAAGGGGACGTGGAAGTGGCCAGGGAGGGCTAGCATAAAGTAAAACTGTATTTAATTAACCGACATTGCAATTACAAATTCTGTGCAACGCGGCGCACTGAACCAGGGCCATGTCCAGGGCCAGGCCCAGGCCCAGGCGCTGTTGCACTCTCGCCCCCCTCGCCCAGTGACCAAAGGCAGCAGTAGCTAGCGTAGCAGGAGCAGCAGCAGCTGTTCGGCATACTAAAAAGGACTTCAAAGCCCAAGCGACGAGCAACACACAGCGGCGGCAGCAAAACAATTTCATTTTATTCTCAAGCGGCTGCAGCAGGGCCACTGCCAGGACGATGACGCCATAAACGTGCCCACTGTCCGGGGACAGAGCCGTAGCCGGGGCCGGGGCTAGTCCTCAAATATACACAATGCAGCATTTTCAAGGCGTGCAAACAAAAGCTCAAAAGCGCAGTGCGAAATGCAGAGAAGCTGCAACTGGATCCCCTTTGTTTATGGCTTCGACAATTTACACCTTAAAGAAGCAAAGTTTTCCTTCATTCTTTCTTTCCCTGCATTGCCTCCACTCTCAAGCGTTGTCCTCGCTGGGAAAAATTAACAGTAGCCCAGCTATCTGCGAGCAGCCAGTCAGACGAAGCCCTTTATCAGTTTTGTCTACAGGCGTTAGTCGGACGCTCTTCACTCCGGCGCAGTGGCTTTGTGCCATTTGTAAGAATGGCAGAAAAAGTTGTGAATAACTCAAAGTCTTAATGAATTATGGGTTCGCTCGATGCCTTTTGGCTTGCGACTGCTCGTCCCTCGGCCAAAGTTTGAAACAAGTTCGAGCTGATTTGTGTGAGTGATAAAAAGAGATTATGATGATTATTAGAGAGAGAGAGAGAGAGCAAGAACTATGGACTCGCATGTAGTCTTCGATTCTGATTTTCTGGTCTATTGAACTCGGCTTCATTAATTAATGTGCTAGACACTGGAGTCTGTCTGGTCTCTGCTCGCTCCATTTGCTTTGCTTACTTTCATTATTATTGTTCTATCAATGCACTCGACATGCGCCACAGTTGTAGCACTATTTGTACACAGCCGGCACAGGACAACTCGAATGTATGTAAATAATCGAGCTGGAGGCTACGACACAGTTCTCTATAAATAAAATGCGAGCGCATAAAATCTAAACAACTGAAATGAATGTTGTTGCCTGGCAGCCAGAGAGAACAAGGACAAACGGCAAACAAACGAATAATTTTATGTCATACAATGATGAAAGTTTTGTAATTTGATGGTCCCCTCTCCACACGCCCTGCCTCCCTCTCTCTTTCTCTCTATTAACTTTGTGCAGTGCAGAAAATTAAGCAATTTAATTTAATAGATACAAAGCATCAGCCAGAGCTGTGGGGGCCAGCGGGCGCAACAGCGTTGTACTTGTGTATTGTGCATGTACATAGCTAGCTGGCTGCCCAACTGCAGAACAATAATTCAACACATATTTAAATGCGCATCTCTGAAGCTGAACACTTGGAGCCTGGTAGCTGCTGCTGCTGCTGCTGCTGCGCCTCCTGCTGCTGCTGCCTCTTCTGGGCTGTCCGGCAAATGAAAATTTAGTGTGCATGTTCCTGCTGCTAGAAGCAGAGCCTCGGCTTCAGTTGCAGTTCCACTTCCCCAGTTCCAGTTGCAGTTCCTCCTGCCTTCGGCCTGCCCTCGACATGAAATATGCTTGTGCCAGTTGTCGTTGGCTTGTGTTCGCTTGTAAAAGTTGTTGCTGGCGCGCATCGAAAGCTAAATCAAAATTTCTATGAGCAGCAGCAGCAGCAGCAGCCGCAGCAGTTGAAGATGATTCGTATCAGAGAGCCTGCTAAGCAACTAATTTCAGCTTAACCCACTTTTCCCAAGCAATTACCGTGCCTGACCCACTCGCCTACTCCCACTCGCTCCCTCCTCCCCCACGCAGCTGATTTATGACAATGCGAGCACAACAAATGCAGGCGGGCAACGGATTGCGAATTGTGTTTTTATTGCCACTGAGAAGACAGCCTCAAATCGCCATTTAATGTAAGTGAAGATAAATTATTACAGCAACAGCAAGGAGCAGCTGCTGTCAACAAACCGGAGATCAGGCAACATCCGCTCCATAAGCGGATGTCCGGCTTGTTCGCACGTTCACGCTGTGCTGCCATCGAGAGAGAGAAAAGCTGCTGGCTTTTCACGTTGCCTTAAAGGCGCTGGCCAAGGCTTTAACCAAACGCTGGGTCAGCTCTTTGGCGCTTTGTCAGTCTTCAGCATTCAACGATTTCATTAAATTTGCAGTATATATATATATATATATATTTGGCCATTTCCAAGCCATTTGCAGCTAACAGCCATCAGTCATCGATACGCTCAGGCGCCGAGCTTGAGTGTTGAAGCTGAATTGAATTTCATTCCAAGAGACGCAACAGACACAGGGAGAGGCTGAAATATTACGCGAATTTGGCATTTCAATAGAAAATTGAATATTTCAAGTGGCTGGTAATGACATTTGCTCAAGTAGCTGTTGTCCCAGAGCCGCGCACTCCCTCAATCTCTCCTCACCTGAGCCAGAGCCTGCACCTCAACAATTTCAATGGCCTCGTCTGTCGCGAGATTTGGCTTTGTCTGTGTGTGTGTGTGTGTGTGTGTGTGTGTGTGGAGCGGTAATTGAAGCTGGCATCTGATTTATTAACTCAATTATGGCGCGGAGAACAACCCCAGCCAAGCTGTTTATGCCAAGAAAAATTGATGCAAATTTACGCCATGCAAATAAATAAAAATGGAATTCCACTTAAATTCTGCACATAATTCGATTTACACGTAAAAAATGTTGTTATTGAAATCTATTCAATGGCACTGAAAGGGATGTCAAAGGGAATCTGCGGTGGTGAGATTTGATTGCTTTGAGGCATGCAAGAATGCGAGAATTCTGGAATATATCACAATATTGAGTGGCTGGCGCATAGAGAAAAGTTCGCATTAAATTTTCCATTTGGATTCGGCATCGTTAAGGCTGCGCATTAGCCGGGCGCCATCAACAGCCGTTTAAAGACTTTGTCTTGGCTTAACTGTACATTGCTTATAATTTATGGGCTCAAATATTGCCATTCGAGTCCATTAGACAATTACGCAATAGGCTTTTAGCCGGGGCCGAGAACGCTTTTGGCCATCTTTTCGTTTTGTTAATTATTTCTTAATGTCGTCTGTCAGTGAAAGCCCTTCCGCTTCCGCTCCGGCTCCGGCTTCCGCATCGGCCAGTCCACTGTCAATGGAATGTGGTCGTATCATCAATCTGAATCTGGCTCTGGCCTGGCTCAATATACCTCGTGTACCAACAACTGCGATATGCTGTCGCTGAGCGCATTATGAGCCAGCTATGAATGTGCTAAGCAGGCGGACAACAGTTGCCATTTGTAGCCAACAACTAACTAATTAACTAACTACTTACACCTGAGCACAACTGCAAGATCTGCACAGGTGGGCCAAACACTTGGCCAAGCAAATTACAAATGATTACATGGAAAGGCCATGGCACAATTGCAGCTATGTATGCCTGGCCACAGTCCAACTGCCCTGGCTGCAGGTGCAAATTGGCCCCGTTTTGTTGCATGTGTCGACACAGTCGACCTCCCACTCCACTTGCTGGTGACGATGATGACGACGATAACTGTTGTCGTTGTCGTTGGCGTGGTTGACCCCACCCATCTGAGGGCATCGCCTTCAACGGGCACTCATCAGAAATGCAATTAGAAGTCACAATGCCAAATGCTGTTGCCCAAAATGCATTGGACTTTGGTATTTATCTACACAATTCTATATGAGTTGCCATACATATTGGAATTTTGGGTGGATGTGGCTAATAAGCCATATTTACTTAGGCAAACTCTTGAGCTTTACTAGCATGAATTCATTTGGATTTGTGAGAGTTACTCTTAAGCTAAAAGATAGACACAAAATATGATTTTAGTTGGTATTAAATATTGAGTCTATAACACTTAAATTTCCTATCTTAACAACTAAATTGAGTGCAATAGATCTATCATTTAGGCACATTGTATATGGACTAAGCTTTAAGTTTAGTCACGCTCGGTTAAGCTTACATTAAATTCTATTCATAAATCGATTAATACACCGCATAATCTGCAATATGTTGTTGTTGCTGTTGTTGTTGCTGTTGCTGTTGCAGCTGCTGACACGCCGCGATGCATGAAAGGACTACGCAACAATTGCGACCATTTCAGGCGACTGTATTTGCAATTAGCAGCCCAAGCATCCCGCCTATTGTAGTTCCCGTTGTTGTTGCTGTTGTTGTTGTTGTTCGCTGTGACAAATGCAGCGCCATATGGCGGTACAATGACCCACATTATGAGGCGCTTTTATTAGACGACAGCGCGCGATGCACAAAAACAAAGGAACCCACAATAGTCGCAGACAATGGCCATAGGACGACAGCGTTGTCAACGTCACGGGACAAACAACACACACTCTGGGTGTGTGTGTCACACCAACACATGTGCAGACAATGCAAATGTGGCACATGTGGCATGAGCAGGACATTAAACTCGCAAAGGACTCGCTTAGCGCCAGACATATTCGATTCTGATTGCAAATGAGAGAAAGCTCAGAAATTTAATTAAGCGCAAACTTATGCTAGATTATTGATTCTAGCTAATACTGATACTAATAATATGTTAATATATGTCTGTATAGTAGCTGCTTTATATGTAGGAGACCTAAGAATGCGTTTAAAAACAATACGATAGACCAGAAGAATGACTGATAAATACAGAATGAAGACTTGGAGCTACTGAATTGGAAAAGTGAAATAAGAATACATTAAATAATATATAAATATATTTATTGCTCATATAAAAGTAAATACAAAACATATGTTTCACTTTGTTTAAGAATTCTCTATTGCAGCTTATTGCCTTAGACTCTATATACAAATCTCAACTCCATCCTTTACTACTTTTTCACCCTACTCAACTAACGTATTAGCTGCCTGCTGCTCCATCTCTAATGCTTAACAAAAGCTGAAATGCCTATTTAAATTCCTGAGAATCGCATAGTAGGGCAATACGATTTATTTGGTAAATTGGCTTTTCAGAGAAAATGGCGCTTAGTCTGTGTTGCCTGAAAATAATAAAGCCTACGCTTGGGTCAAAATAAATTTCCACATTCATTTAAAGAGTGAGCCTGAAAGTAGGCAAAGCGATTTCAGTTAGTCCAATAGAAGAAGAAGAAGCATCCGTGCGCCAGATGGCGGTAATTGCTATCGAATATGAATGATATTTAATGAAGAGAAATATTTATTTATTTAGAATTCATTTATGCATTTCGGATATGCGATTTAATTAACGCTTTCAGCTTGAAAAAAATGTGCAGTGTGTAGTGGGAAATGAAAAACATTTTTTCCATCTGACCAATTAAAAAATATAGTTTTGATATGCAAAAATTATCAAGCAATGAAAACGTAGTCGATGCGAGTTTCTAGCTCGATTCGAATTTATTCATGCAAATGGCGCTGTTATCAAAATAAAAATAAAACTCTCAATGTATAGCTGGGATTATGTTTATCGCCACCCATTGAAGATGAAATATTCTGTACGATGAGAGCCAAGAGTTTTGCTCGGCTTTCAGCCGAATTGTGGCTCTGCAGTGCTTTGCATGTTTTTTTTTTCGTGTTGACTAATTAAGCGCTTGCATAACACAAATCAAATTCACAGTCGAATGCTGGCAAAAAGTAGTTGAACATTTGTCGTGGCTGCCTTCTGAGATGCTTGCCAGGCGATAAGAGCGCCTGGCAAATTTGTAACCGAGTCGTATGCAAATTTCGCATGACTTTTGTGACTTTCCACGGGCTCTACACAGAGTCAGAGCTCTGGCTCTGGCCAGCCACTGCATTCGGCATTTAAATCCGCGCCTCTGAGCGCATTTAAGACAAATTTCCAATTTGTAATAAAACAACTGGGGAGCAGCTTGGGGTGCTTTAGAAAGTACGAGTGGTGAGAGGTGCGAGTGTAAAGGTTTCCTCTTTTATATGTAGAATAGTTGCTGAAAAAAAAACAAAAAAACAGTCAGGCATTCGCTGGTCAATCAAGTTTTAGCCTGCAATAAATGTGGCAAAAAGAAAGGCCCGCATGCGGCCGGGCCAAGTGATAGATTCGCCAACTCAATGAATCAGGTTACCAGCCCAAACGACAGACTGACTGACACACGGACAGACGGACGGACGGACGGACGGACGGACGAGCAGGCGGAGCCACAATTCGGAGCAGCTGGCAGCAAATGTTCTCCTGCTGCAGCAGGCAACAGCGGGACGCCTTTCACTCTTCCGCTGCTACAGTTAGATACGAGGCCTCAGCCCGGGCATCTCTGCCATCGACTTGTGATTTTGTTGGCCTTTTGTTGTCGCTGCAGTGCTATAATTTTATGGCTAGAACTCGACGCTGATTTCCATGGCCCGCGGGTTATGACTCCAGCCGCGACTGTCGATCGTTATGTTCGGGGCTTGTCAGTTCCTGGCCAATGAAGACATATTATGATTGTGAGTCTGTGGCGCTCTTATGGCTGCCCTATGGGGCTCTAAATTCTCGACATTGGAAGGGAAATGCAAAGTTGGGGAGGAGCACTAAAAGCCAACTATGTTGGCAATATTTGTTATGGGCCAATTTTGAAAATTAGAATTCTAATCGCAATTATTGTCTTCGCATACGATTGCCTTTGGCCTTGGCTAGAAATTTGATTTGATAAGCATTCGATGCAAAAACCAAAAAGTTTTCTCCACATGCTCATAATTTGCCAATGCGAATTGCACTAAAGAATAACTTTTCTGTCACACCCAGCCACGCCCATTTCCCACTCTCATTATGTAACGGAGTGCAATTTTCAACTCTCTCATGCAGAGTTTTCCATGTGTGCGTGTGTGTGTCAGTATTGCGCTCGCGGACAATGGCAAAAGTTTGCGCTGCGGCTCGATACAGTATCTGTTAGATACAATTTACAATATTTTTAGCTACCGCCTGCCACACACGAGTGAAAGTTTTGGCCTAGCCAAAAAGTATGGCTTTAATGATAATGACTTTAGCTGAGCAAAAAGTGGCGCAAAGTTTAGAATACGCCAACGCAACGCTTTTGGGGATTCTCAAAATGCCAAACATCAGAAGTTTCCCTTAACACACACACACACACATACACAGACGCACACATTTCCCCCAGTTGCTTGCCACACATGAGCACACACACATACACAGACACACACATGGACACAAAAGATACGCAACGAGTTGTGCAAAAAGTTTTCTACGTGTTGGTTTGGCAATATGAAATTGATAAGACATTCCAGTGCATGGGGCGGGGCAGAAAGTGAAGTGGAATCGTAAGAAGTGACTGCTCTACAAAATCATAGAGAATGTGTAATGACCGAAGTTTCAAGTTTAAATTTAAACGTTGCGAATCTCTTGTAGTAATTGTGTGCAATAGCTTATATAAGGCAGAAGGTCTTGAACAGAAAAGCAAGGGAAGTGGGAAGAGAGATGATAGAAGGAAGAAAAACTAGGATGGAAATGAAAGTTACAAGAGAGAATGCAGAAGAAAGAAGGGCAAATATAGTATGAAGAGAAGGGCGGCAAACAAGAGAAATAAGATAAGAGAGATTTGAGTGAATAGAGAAGATAGAAATGAATAGAGAAACTGAGGACATAGCAAGAAATTAGAAAAGTAGAAAAAGAATAGAATAAGAGAATAAATAAAAATTAAGGCAGGATAAGACAGAGGAAGAAAAAGAGCGCGCGATGCCATTGAATATCTGTTAATGTTAATGTTTCCAGAGAGAGAGAGAGAGAGAGAGATAAGTAGTAGAGCTACTTACAAGCCAATAGAGTAAACAGATGGCAGATGTAAGAACCTTCTTTATTTTGTCAAAGTTTTCCTCTGTTTGCTGTCTTTTATATCAGATGACAGTTGATAGAATCTTCTTAATTATTCTCTCACTTTTTGTCCACATAGGAAGATCATTCTCTAGTCTGGCGTTCTACTCTGTCCCTCTCTCTCTGTCATTCTCTTTTGCCAGGGAAGGTCAACATCAACATAATCTTCAATATGTCTGATGCATTCTTTCTAATTAGCATTGCCAGAAACTTTGGCCTAATCGCAGCTGAGCTTAGATCCTAAAAATTGTTTTAGCCCTTCGCAACGACACGATCTTGACTTGCTACGATTTAATTTTATCGCAGGCCCCCAACACAACAATGTCGGCGATTTATTGCATCAGTCACAAGAGCAACAACAACAGCAGCAGCAGCAGCAGCAGACATTCGGTAACGTTGTAATCGCCAAGGAGATACAATAAAAAAGAAATAGCGCAAAACAAGCAACCTCAGCAGCTCAGAAGCCGAACTATGTAGAAACCACCTCAGCTTCTCAGTTGGGCTTCCTCCCGGTTCAGTTTTGACTCTTGGCTGGCTCTTTGGTATCGGGTCTCTGGCATTTCGGCAGCCTCATCAACGCGCTAATCTTGTTGTTGTTGCCGTTACTGTTATTGTTGTTGCTGTCAAGTTGGCCAACGTTGTGTTTGTCGTCGTTGTTGTTGTCGTTGTCGTTGTCGGCAACGTCCTCATCATCAGCATCTTCGCCTCAAACCTGGACTCTCTCAGGCTGTTAAGAGTTCAACTCGTGATGTTAGTGGCTCAAGACAAGGCAGCGCGATTTCCTCATTGGTCCACTAAACTCTGCTAGTTGTTGTTGCTGTTGCTGTTGTTGCTGGCGACATTCTGTCATGACGATCACGAACCATTCGTAACACATTTGTTGCAATTTTCGTCGCTATTTGTTAAGGTTCAGAGGAGCTTGTGGCCAGGGGAATTCGTGTCTGGTCCCATCTGTTGGGCTCTGTTGTTGGCGAGGCTCTGTCGCCGCCTTGGCGGAAATTAGCAACGTGTAAAATATGCACTAGCCGGCCGTAAAGCTTAGCTGGCAACAAGCGAATGGCGGCCACAAGTCGCTGCTTGTCGGCCCCGTTGCCAGCTATCAATGCAGATCATAAAGAACTCACAGCGCTGACAAGGTTCAGACATGTGGAAAGAGTTAAGTTTAGGAAGACGATCTATATATATGTATGTACATATATAAAATACATAACATAAATAATACAAT
The DNA here is from genome assembly GCF_054131105.1 of Drosophila navojoa. Classification (NCBI taxonomy): domain Eukaryota; kingdom Metazoa; phylum Arthropoda; class Insecta; order Diptera; family Drosophilidae; genus Drosophila; species Drosophila navojoa. Next base: position 16,929,637 of record NC_142892.1, read on the forward strand.
TTCCTTTGTCAACGTAGTTTTGAGAGTTAGTGCAAGAGCATAAATAAGATATATATATAGTTCTTTATGATATCTCTAATTTCAAATTTCAAATAAAATCTGCTGCTTTAAAAATTTAATAAATTAAAAGAATATATAAATAAAAAAAAATATAAAAGGATAACAAATTTAATCCAATTTATTATTTGTTTAAAATTTCGATAATAACTTCATAATAATATTAAACTTATGTATATAAACATATTTTGCATTAATAATAATAGTAATTAAATTCATCAAAAAAATATGTTTATTTAAATAAATAAATTTTTTCAGTTATAATTATTTTTTAATTGATTTTTTATTTTTATATATTTATCAAATATTTTTTATTATTATTGGCTACTTTTTCTACATTTTATTTTTATTTTTTTATTATTATTATCACTTATTTATTTTTTTATTCGACTTTTTTCTACAATTTTATTTTAATTATACTTATTTTTATCATATTTTTTATTATTATTATTTATTTATTTTTTTATTAGACCTTTTTAGTTTATTTTGAGTTTCATATTAAAAAGCATCTCTTATGCATTAAAAAATGCTAAAGACATTCAGGAGTGTGTGTGAATGGCTTTGTGGAATAAAAATCACAAGCTGATAAAATGAATGTCAAACCAAAACAATTAATTAATAAATAAATATACGTCTCTTTTCCCTTTTGATTAATTTTCAAACCCATTTACTTGTACAATTGATACTAACTAAGCAGCTTAGTTCGATTTGCTCCTCCGTCTGCTCCATCTTCATAATTCACTGCTTGGGCAACTCCAGTGAGCCCACAGCTAAATCAATCGGTGGTACGCTTGAGAATCAATCAATTATCAATTGCTTGCAGTGGAGCCTTGCACCGACCCAGCTGCCCAGCTGCAGATAGCTCCAGTGCTGTGTGCTCCCCCACAGTTGCCCCCTTGTCGCCTACGTCGTCTGCTCAAATAATAGTCCACTAATTGTTTAATTGAAACTCTATATGGCAACAGAGCCGGTGAATTGAGCCGCCTTTGCTCCCCTGCCCCATTTTGCGGCTGGCCATCATCAATTTGTGCAAATTGCACGCACGTACATAGCTCTCTGGCAGGGCCCCAGAACCGGTCGATAAACATATCAACACCTGTTATAAGGTACGTACTACATATGTAGGCAACCCGTTGCAAATATTGAAAATCACGGGCATCATTGTGCCACACACACACACACTCACACAGGCGAGTGTCTCTGCTAGCTAAATAGAATTTATTTGCTTGATTTTCCATGTGGCGCGTTCGCATTTTTATACAAATTTACTCAACAATGGTGAGCCAAACGAGCTGCCAGTCGAGTGACGTGTAGTCCACCTAGTCAATCAACGAACAGCCAGCCAGCCAGCCAGGTGTGTGAGTGTGTGAGTGTGCATGTGTGCGTCCTTTCTGTTCCTGTTAATCTCACATGTTGGCCATTTGTCGCGTGCAACAATATTTTCGCCTGATAGCTACAACAATGTGAATTTCACACGCCAGTGGCTGCGCATCTGAATGTCCTGCAGGACGAGCTCTATGCTCTCTCTGTGTCTATATATTTTGTTGCTAGGCATTCGCGGCACGTTCAATTGATTGAATTGAAGTCGCTTTAGCCACGCGCCTGACAGCCGATCGCATGCCCGGCCTGTTGTTTGTCCAGCTCAGTCCCAAAGTCTATTCCAGCTCCCAGCTCAAAGCCCTCAATGCATGTCCATACAACAATTATTCAATTTGATGTGCCCGCGTTTTGTTTAGTGCCCGGTGTGTTGTTGTTGTTGTTGTTGTCACACTTGAATGAGTGCCAAATGTGTGGCGTCAGAGTTTACACCTGTTTCGAAGTCTGTGTGTCTCCACAACGGAAGCGGCCCCAACCGGAAGTGGATTTAATGCGGCTGCAATTTGCAAACCCGTTTAGCCAGCACATTAACACCAGCCACACACACACGCACACACACACCCATGCCTAGACCCTTTCTCTCACTCTGTTTACATAGATAATATTTTATTGATGTCGCAATGATTGGCACCTTCATCCGTTTGCATATGCTGCACAATGCAGTAAACAGCTTGTTTAATTTAATTATGACTGTGATATGAGTCGGACAGAAGATGCTGGCTTAAGCTGTTTAATGATGTGTGTGATAGAGTATGAGTGAGTGAGAGAGAGAGAGAGAGAGAGAGAGAGAGAGAGAATAGAGATATAGATATTTAGATACAAACGAATATAGGTAGGTTAAGATGTGTGCGAGTATACTAAGATGTGTGATAGAGAAATAAAGAAGGAGAGACATATAGAGGGAGAGAAAGAGAAAAAGAGTGAGAGAGGAGAGAAAGGGGAAGAAATATGTAGATAAAGATGTCTATGCCTGAGGTGAGAGGATAGGAGAAGACTAAAGAGATGTCACTTAAAATCTCTAATAAAGGGAGAGAGAGAGATAGAGGGAGAAACAGGGAGTGGGTGAGTGAATGTGAGAGAGAGAGAGAGAGGGTAAGAGGGAAAGCAGTTTAATTTACAGAAGATATAGATGGATAGGAGATCTTTTATAATATAATGTGCGAATGAGAGAGAGTAGTAAAAATTACAATAGAGATGAATAGATAAACTTATATATACGCAGGAAATGGTCTTGCATTACGATGTAAGACAGACAAAATCAGTTAGAAAGATAGAGAGAAGAAAGAGAGAGGGAGAGAGAACGCGCTGGGTAGTTTACAAAAATGTTTGGTAGATAAGGATGTGTGTCTTCGATTATGTTGCAAGTGATAGAGGTCGATCCCTCTCTCTTTTTATATAGTTCCATTTATCCATCTCTTGATAGATTTCTAGCACTAGCCAAGTTTATGTTTAACAAATCTTCTACAACTCGCATTGCAACTGTGTTGCTTATTGAAGGGCTCACAGCTGTTTCCCACACTCAACTGGCACCCTGGCCCAGCTTAGACAGAGCCCTCGTGATGGCCCTCGTTACACGCCACTTGCTCATTATGCTAATCATCAAAGCAAACGCAGCATAATTGAACCTAAACGGAAACTCATAAAATGCACTTTGGAAAGAAATTCCCCCCGTTCAGCTCCTTAAACAAGAACACGCTCGGCCCCATTCAGTGGATGCAGCAGCAGAAGTGCAAACAGTTAACATGCTCTGCCCGTGGAGGATGCCAGCAGCAGCTGTCGAGTGCTGCCCACGCTGCGCTGTGGCAGTCGATTAGTCAAAGGCAAGGCGAAGTGGGAATTGCAAAGGCCTAAAAACTCAACTCGAGTGTCAATTAAATTAATATCAATTAAAAGCGGCTGCAACTTGTTGCGCTCTGCACACAGCTCAACTCTAGTTGCAAATTATGCACACGCCATCAAGTGGCTGTCTAATGAATGCAGCATCCAGCGATGCCAGCGATGCCAGCGATACCAGAGCCGACTTCACGCTGCAGATTTTTTCCACTTTAATGAGCGGGTCGAGTCGCGCCTAATGAAGGGTTGCCCCACCGAGCTGCCCCTGCCTCTCCACTCGCCGCTCAAATTTAATCAGCAATTTCCTGTCCCTACCGAACGGGACATTTCTAGTTACGCAGCGCTCGAGCCGAGACCGAATGAAAGCTGCAGTTTAAAAAAGCAGATTCTTAATTCGAATTTATGTGAAATAAAGTTGATTATGAGGTCAAAGTTTAAGAATTGCGTAAAGCATACGGAAATTTAGATATTATCTAAATAAATATTAAAGCCAGATTTAAGTCAGTTTAGTTTGAATAATGATGAATTTAAAAGAATTCTTACGAATAATTCTTTATCCACCAATTTATTCACTAGTCTTATAGTTATCTAGTAATTTATAGTTTCAATTAAAATAAATTTTATTAAATCTGAAAGAAATGAAAATTATATAATTTAATTTCTTATCAATTTAATAAGTTATTTATTAATTATTTATTATTTTTATAGTCAAAGATCATTCCGGTTGTATAAAAGAAAATTTTAATAATTATTTATTTATTTTAATCAATTTCTTTTTTCATATTAGAGCCCTTTAGAGCTTATAGAAATTTTAATGGGTTCTACACAAATTTATTAATTAAGTAAAACAATCAAAATATTTCAGTTGAAATAAAAATAAATTTAAATAAAATTAGTAACAGAAAAATCTATATATATTATAAATAAAATAAAAAATTAATTATCATATTAATCAATTTAAAAATATATTATTTTTCTTAAGTTAATTAATTTGCACAAATAATTTAGATTTAGGTCAAGTAACTTTCAGTTTATATGAATGTGGATTTGAATAAAATTCTTTCCCAATTTTAAGTCAAGGATTTGAAAATTAAAATAATTAAAATTAAAGTAAATTGTAATTTTCTTGATATTTCTTATGATAAGTAAAATAGCTTTCAACTAAAATTAAATAAATTCAATAGAATTCTTAGAGATATTTTGTGTATTATTCGTCAGCCCTTGCTGCACTTTCAACCAATGTCATTTAAGCGTTAAGCTCGCCTCACAATTGATTCCCGAACAGTTTGTCAGCGTCAGGCAGCTGTAATGGAGCGGGAAGCCATTCGCTGGCAGCGCTCCCGTGGGTGAAGTGTCACAAAATTTGCACGCGACTTGGCGCAAAGCCACATGGCAGAAGATACACATGCGAAGTGAAGACCCGGTGAACTGGCGTAGCTGGCAACCAGCTTGACTGGCGCTCACATGTCAGCATGCATTCAATGTTGTCGCTGGCTGGCAAGGTTGTCGTTGGGAAAGGAAATGGCATGCCCATGACTGCTAGCAGCTACCAGTTAACAGCGCCCAGCCAAGAGCGAGAGACACCAGCTAACAGCTCGTCAGCTCCACAGCTCCGCAGCTCCACAGCTCTACAGCTCAGCTCAGTTCTAGGCTAAATCTTACGCACGCACACGCATCGATGGCCAAGTCAAGGAAATGTGCAAAAGTTGCGCAGTGGCAAATTTATAGCGACAAATGTTGACTTGAGATACGACACTGAATATCCCATGTACACTCCCCATTTCTGCATGCGACATCACGCTTCCCCCCACTCACTCACTCACACACACATGCCCGAGTTGAGTTGAGTTGCTGTTGCTGCCTGCTTAAATTGAATGTCAATCGATTTTAGTTTTTAATTTAAAAAGTGCGCCACGTCTGCTTCCCTGTGTCGTGGCTCTTGAATTGAGCTATGCGCCTGATTGCAGCCTCTCCACAAAAAAAAAGGAAAAAATACTTCCATCTCATTTTCAATGTATGTATGTGTGTGGGTGTGTGTGTGTGTGTGTGTGTGTTTGTGTGGGCGTGGCAATCAAGCAGAGGTTTAATGGTTCAGCTAACGGCAAATGAAGCCACAGCAGCAGCAGCAGCAGCAGCAGCAGCAACGACATGGGAACAATCTATGTTTGGTCTTCTGCCAATCAGCATGACAATGCCAAAATAAATGTTGAACGACATGCACAGAGAGCTAGAGCTAATGCTGGGGCTGAGGCTGAGGCTGAGACGTCGAAAGATGTCATATGTAGTATGCAGAATACAGAGAACTTAGAAGTTATATATGTATACTTGAATATATATGCATATATATTATTGTATATATAAGACTTCCTGACTTGGAAATATGAGTGGGAGCAACACTTAAGACACAGCTGAGCCCTACGAGAAACTGATATATCAATAATTCTTCGCCTGAAGTAAAATAAATACCGAAATTGTATAAGGTATATATAAATCCACAAGAATGTAGGTAAGGCAGCTGCATGACAAAAGCTGATTGCTACAAGACTAGCCATAGAGCTGTCTGGCTAGTGGTACATCAATGCCAACGACTGAATCATATGAATTCATTGTTCATGAAATAGGACAAATATTCATGACTCACAGAAATAGAGATCTTCGTTTAGATCTGCTAGCGAATTTAAGGCAGTAGTCAAATGCTCTGAGACTGCATGACAGAAGCTGAATGATATGACACTCGATGGATGGTACCACTAACTGGTTACATCTATGAAAATAGGGGAAATATTAACTAGAATTTGCTCGCTAAATAAAAGGCCTTACGAATGATTAAGAAACTGTGCTCAACTTGTAGAGAATGTTACACAGACAAAACTTGAAACTTGAGTTAAGGTAGCTGCATGACAAAAGCTGAATGCTACGAGACTCGCTGGAAGATGCCCAATAAAACTTGGGAAGGTACCCAATTGATGATAATTTGCTCATTCAAGAAAATAACATAGCCCCATGAATGCCTCTGAAACTGTGGGCCGTCTTTCAGTGAATGTGACCAAAAAAACTTGAAACTTGAGTTCAGTCAGCTGCCTGACAAGAGCTGAATGCTACGAGACTCGCTCGAATTTACATCAATGCCAAAGACTGAATGAAGCTTGTGGAAAAAATTTATTCTCATTGCTCACTAAGTCGAAAACATAATCATATGATTCACAGAAATATAAATGCTCTTAGATTAGGTCTTCTAGCGAATTTATGGCAGAAGCTCAATGTGACGAGACTACATGACAAAAGCTGACTGATATGACACTCGGCGGATGGTATATTTATTAAACTTTCCGATCGTGACATTGAAATGCATGCATCTTGTCGCCCTCATCAAGAATATATATGCTTTGTGGGGCCTGCCATGCCTCATGTATTCAACAAAACTAATATTCCCTGATTTCCCATTTTCAATGGGTTCAGGCTATAAAAATACTTCATACTGAATATTGAACATTACGCTTTAATTGCTAATTGTATTGTATCTGAAGCTTGACTGGAGTTCACACACATTTTGCAGATCTATTCTACAAAAATGATATATAAGATATAAGATATGTAGATCATAAATATACAAATATCTCCAACTCCACAACAGCCTGCTCACATAAATAATATTTGCCTAAATGTTCAGCCAAAAAGAGAAAGATTAAGCTGCATCTATCTGCAACTCCTGCATCTAGGCAAAAGCAACAGCAATAACTCGACGGCAATTCGAAGCGTCGCAACAAATTTGACAAGCTGCCACAAGAGGCCCAAAAGCGAGTGAGACCTTAACTCAAATCATAACGGCAACTCGAACTTATTGCCAAATGGCTCGCCAGCAATGCCAGGTCCAGGCTGGCCATTCGCTGTTGCCTTTGTTGTTGTTGTTGTTGTTGCTGTTGTTGCTGTTGTTGTTGTTGTTGTTGTTGTCGTTGTCGTGCCTGGTCGCCATCGATGCGGCCAATGCCGCCGCTCTAATCGCTCATTAAATGGCCACAATTTGCCTGCACTGCGCTGCATTTAAATTACTTTCCCATTGCCTGAGCTGTGGCTCTGTCTCCCACTCCAACTCCAGCTCCAGCTCCGGCTCTGACTGTGGCCAACAAAATTTGTTTATGAGGCCCAGCGAAACCTTTTAACTAAAACTAAAACTAAAGCTCATAACTTTGCGCGCAACGGTTCGGCTTGGTTCGCGTGAATTTCAGCAATCGGGCGAGTCCCACAGGCTGCAGTCAGAGTCCAAGTTGGAGTTGGAGCTGAGGCTGTGGCTGTGGCTGGGCGGCTCTGTTGCTTGCCGACCCGTCGCATTCATCAAAATCGTTCAAGTCGTGCAGCTCGCTGCCAAATCTAAGCTGCGCCCCACCCGCAGCCCAACATGCAATTCGCCTTTGTTTTTCTCTTTTCTTTTTGCAGAATTTTCCTTGGCATTTTAGAGAGAAATGAGCCCTGGACAGCGACGACGTGATATTATAAATTTAACTTTTGCATTTGCTCCTCCCCAGTCTACAGCTATATTCTTTATTTTTTTTGTCCATTTGACTAAGGTAGAGAATCTACCGTCGAGCTGTGCCCTGAGCAGTTCGCTTACCTGATTCTCCCATTTGACAGCTCGCATCTAATTCGGTTTGCTTTTGTTTTCTGTTTTCTGTTTTATTTTGAAAATCACTTCTAATTAAAATGTGCAGCCATTCAATAGATTGCACTCACACACACACACACGTAGCCTGCAGCTGCTGTTGTTGTCTCTATTGCTTTCGGCTCACACTCTGAAGCGATTCTCGTTTCATGCTTTAATTTATGTTGCCGACGGCACAGCTCCCTGCCCCAAATATATCTATAGAGCATACTCTACACACACCCACCTCTCTCTCTCTCTCTCTCACTGTCTCTTCTTGCCCCTTTCCTGTCTATTTTTAATTTCATGTGCGCTGCTGCACGCGTCGCTTTTCAATGTCAGCGCTGCGCTGCGCTGCTTCTATTGTTCTCAATCCCTGCCCTGTCCCAAATATCCATATATTATGTAATGGACTGGCGTCCAATGCTGGGCCGGCGTCAAGTTGAGTGGAGTGTTTCGGTACTCCCTCGCGCTTCGTCACCTTATTATTATTACATGGCGTTATTTTCGTAGCACTTGAAATGCGCTTAATTGGTTCCTCAATCTGCTCCCCTTCCCAAATGTAGTCTCTCCTCTCTAGTCGAGTGTGGCGCCCCCGGCGTGAAGTTCGACTTGCGTTATTAATATATTTACAACCTGGCCAAGTAATTTACAACAGTTATGAACCGTTACGTTGCCTCGCATCGCGTCGCTTCTGCCCACTTAGCGCTCAATAATAAATAATTGAAATTCCTTTTGAAGTGCGTGCATTTGTGGGCTTTAGTTTGGGACACAGTCAGACAGACAGACAGACGGACAGGCCGACGGACAGACTGTGCTCTGTTGGCATCCGAAATGGGGGTGTTGCCGTGGTCGTTCGCGTGGAAAGTGTTAAAATTATACATTTATTTATGCTGGAAATATTCGAGTCGAATACCAAGCATTTCCTGTTTGATGTGTTTTTAATCGATTTTCGAGCTGAACTGATATCGAGGAGCGGGTTGAAATTGGAAGGAATTGACGTGTTGAGGTCTGTCATAAATTTGTGTTTTTCTCATGATTTGAATAATCATGGGTGCTAGTGGTAGGCAGTAAGGTGTTAGAGGTAGGTGGTTCTTCTTATAGCTCATCTTGAATAGATATATAGAATAATTTTAAAAGCCGAATATATATTAGTAATTCATTTTGCTAAATTATGAATTGCTAGGTGCCTTAATGGACTTTTAACTTTATTAGGAATATATCTAGATTATCCTAGAAACCGTTTCTCCATCAACAGTTCTCAGTTCCTCAACTCTGTTTGTTGGTTTTGCTTTACATATGATATCTATAACTTCAATTCCAACTAACATCAACTAATTAAACATATTCTCTATATATGTATAATTAATTCTCCAATAGTAGCATTACTATTAGTAGTAGTGGGAATAGTTGAAGCTCTAAGAGCAGCAAAGTCGAATCAGCAATTTGATCTTCTATAAGAGCCATAACAGAATGCAGCATAATGAATTGGTGGGACTGGAAGATCTACGCCTAGGACCTATGTAAATTAAGAGTAGAATAAGTTCAAGAGTCTATAATATATACATACATATGTAGATATCATTGCTCCTACTAGAGCCTATATATGTGGATATCATTGCTTAATTTAGAGATTAGCCTCTAGTTCACTCTCATTAAGTAACTTACCCCTGCCAAATTATTCTACAGTTACTCAAATCATTACTCCACAAGTACAGTTGCCTCTCACTTGTGCATTGCTATATTTTAATTGCAATAGCTAACTATCATCATTATTAGCACAATGAGAGTCATATTGTTCGAGCTGTTTGATTTACGTGACTCTAATGATGCCTCACAACAATCAGCAGTGCCAGCAAAAGAAACGAACAACAAAAACTTGAGCAAGTTCGTGGCTTAAGTCACAGCTGCAGCTGCAGCGCTGGCCTCATCCAGCTGTCTTCTAATTCCGACTCCAGTTTGATTACAGCAGAGGCAGCGATGGCAGCGCGCTTGGCTCATCCAGGCGCTATTCAATATGCCTGGCCGCTATAAATTATGCCATTGAGCTGAGCCAAGCAAGAAATCGAAATCATGACCAAAGTTTTTTTCCGCTTTTTGTTGTTTTTACTATATATATATTTTTTTTGCTGATTATGAGACTTAAATTGACTGCAGCGAGCAGCGATCGCATTTCGGAATTGCAGCTCAGAGTCATAAATAATCATAGTTGTGCCATTTATTATGACAAAATATCATTTCGGACATTTGTTTGCAGCTACTCCTGGAGCAGGGCCGGCCCTATCTGGCCGCAGCCGCTGCGAAATCTATCCGAGCCCAGCATCTCTGGCCGCACATCTCTCTATCTCTGCCTCTCGGGGCGCATCTTCACGGCGCGACTTTGAATTGTTTGCACAATTTCATTGCACTGTCTTTATGCTGCGTTTTAATATAAATTATTTTTAACAATTTGCAGAAGGCTCGCCGCGCACCCTTCAGCAATTTGAGCAGCATCCCGGCCGGCCGGCTCGGTGCGCTTTTTGCGGGTTGCGCAACCAGAGAGAGCCCATGACCGAGGACGAGGCCGCAGGTCGAACAATGCCAGCGTCGCATTGGCCAAAACGAAGAAGACGAAAACAACAACAACAAGCCGACTTTGGCCAGCATCTCTGGCCCTGGCTTGGGATAGTGCTGGGCCCTTACCGGCAACTGGCGGCTGCAACCAAAGGCGCATTAATCTCGCCAACGAATGTCAAGAATTGTGGCTATGCCGACGACTGAGATGCAGTTTTTTTTTCTGCTGATGCTGTTGCCTCGTCTTTCTTTTTCTTCCGCTTCGGCTGTTGTCTTGGCCTTGCCTTACTTTGCTGTGCTGCTAAAAAGTGTAAGTTTCATTTCTGCTCTCGCATTGCTTTTATTTGCCAGCAATTTTTAGCTAGCATTCCACGCTCTGATGCGCCAGCAATGCGATTTTGATAAGCTGGCAGTAGCTGCCTCCAAAATTCTAGTCTCTAGCCCCCGAGGCGGCGACTCGCAGGCGACTTGGTCGTTGACAACGGCGGCAAAAAACAAAAGACGCCTCAACAGACGAGCGGCAGAGCCTCACAAATCGAGCGCGAACTGTTCACATTGCCTTGGGCTAAATATTGTCATGATTATTATTTATGGCCCACCAAGAGCCGAAAACCCTCGCAAAGCCCAAAACAGCCATTAGAACGAAACAAACCTTTCGCAGTCGAGCTTGAAGTGAACTTTAATGATTTTTGCTTTGGTTCACTTGGGTTCGATTGCAACTTGCCTCGTCGCATGCCAACAAACAGTTAGAAATATGAGTGCTCATCATCGCATCGAATCCAGGAAGTATCCCAAATGAACTTTAATGAACGTCCAGTTGGATGACGCAGTCAGTAGACTTCTTTAAATATTTATTAAATTATTATATTATTTTTTCTTGAATATATATTTAATTTATATTTATATATAAGTTATTTTCATTTTTGTATATAAATATAGAAATCATATATAAATATTTATATACATGTAATTTTTTTTTTAATATATATACTATTAATATTTTATTTTTTTTAATATATATAATATTATTATTTTATTTTATTTATTTATTTATTTATTTATTTATTATTATTAATTTTTTATTTATTTTTTTTTAATACGTATAAATATTGTATGTTTTTACGTAAATTTAAGTGAATACATGCTTCTACTTTAAATATTTATATATGTACCTTTAATCTTTAGCTTACATTCGATCCCTGCTCAACCACTCAAACTTAAAAAGAAATCCAGTTTCATTTTGACCTCTTGCAGTATCTCTCTCTCTCTCTCTCTCTCTATCTCAAATGAACTTTAATGAATGTCCAGTTGGATGACGCAGTCAGAAGACTTCTTTAAATATTTATTATATTATTATTATTATTATATTAAATTTTCTTGAGTATATATTTATTTTATATATAATTAATTATTATTTATTTATATAAATATATAAATTATATATAAATATTTATATACATATATGTAATTTTTGTTGTTTTATAAATAATTATATAAATCATATATGAATATTTGCATTGCAATCGCAGAAAAAATCAGAAAATTATTAATTTTTTTTATTTTTTTTTTTTTATTTTATTTTAATTTATTTTATTTTATTTTATTTTATTTTATTTTATTTATTTATTTATTTTTATTTTGTTGTTTAATATGAATAAATATATTTGTAAGTATATTTAAAAGAAAACAAATTGAAACATATATGTATGTATACATACTTATACCTTAAATATTTATATACATTTAATCTTTAACTTACATTCGATCCCTGCTCAATCACTCAAACTTAAAATCCAGTTTCATTTTGACCTCTCTCTCTCTCTCTCTCTCTCTCTCTCTCTTTCTCTCTCTCTCTCTCTCTCTCTCTCTCTCTCTCTCTCTCTCTCTCTCTCTCTCTTTGTCACCCCTCTCTCTATTTTCAGTTTGAATCATGGCCGACTCTTAAGATTGATATTGTTAAATATTTCTAACAGCCAGCTGCCAATAAACCTTCTGTCAACGCATACCTATTGCTCCAGCATTGCCGTTGGCCTTTCCTAGTCCAGGGCTTTCATCACTTTTAACCTATACGTTGTGTTGTTTTCCTTCGTTTTTTTTCTTTTTTGCTGCTCTCCATCGTATGCTCGTTTACTGTCGAGTTTTTTGCCATTTCAAATTAAACTTAAACTTTTTTCATTTCCATTCCCATACATAGAAAAAAGTCTCGCTACCCCAGCTTTGTGTGAATCCGTTGCGCACATGCGTTTCAATTCAACTTTTTTGCTAAATTTTAAATGCCCTGCGTGAGATGAAGTATAGGGTATGCAGGACAGAATAGAAAAGAGGAATGTAAACAGGCTGAAGCTGACTCAAATGATATTTCAACTATAAATATATTTCTGTAGAAACTCGGAGAGTCTCTTAGACAGGGTATCTTCTAGTCGTTCAGCATTCCAGCTTAATTGCTTTTGCGCTTGTTCCTGGTACGTAGCGTGCTCAGCGTGTTGTTTGCTTATTTGAAGTTTCCGCTGGGAGCTAGCTGTAGAGCAGCAGCATGGAGGAGCTGGGGAGTCGCAATCGTCAAGTCGAGTCGAATAAACCGACGCGCAATATTAAATCGTCTGTATTGTTTACAATCAGAAAGCGTTTTATAGACTTTATGGACGACGACTGACGAAAGCGAACAGCAGCTGAAAAAGTACACCAGAATTAACAACAGCAAGCAGCAATATATATTGATTCAAGCTGCTCCTATTCTCCCCCTTGGCTCGATTCTATGAATCGACCGTCTGCTGGCTTCACAGTCCAATAGCTTTTTCAGCAGTTGGCGGCCGCCTTGCGATTTTCATACAAAGTCACGTTTTAATCGCCGCATTACACAAATCATTAATCAAAATTAAATAATAATTATGAAGCATAGCGAAATCAAAGACCCAAAAACACACCTACAAAAAAAAGAAAAGCAACAAAAAAGGGCAGCTCAATGTGTGACTGGCCATTGCCCAGTTGGTCAAGTTAGGTCAATCAGCAGCTGCTGGGCGGCAGGTGCTTAGCCAGCTTTGTGGGTGCCCCGCCCCCAACCTCCCCTCAACATGCGCATGTCAGACTTTGCCAAAAAAGCAAAGCGAAACCAATTTTTTTTAAAGCTTTAACATTTAATTGAGTTTTAATAATCCATAATTATGCGTAGAAATGAGATGTGAGAGAGAACGAAATAGAAAAACATAAAAGCAAATTACCAGCTTGGCATATCGGTTAACAGGCAGCGTGTGAATAGCATTAGCTTCTGATTGGACTCGGGCAAAAAGTCCAGACAACAATTAAGATGCTCCCCAACTGATAATCAGCATTCTATAATAGCCTGCCAAAGTTAAGGCTAAAGAGGGCATCAACTATATTTTATGTATGCCTATACATTAAAACTTGTATATATGTATGTAGTATATATATATTATAAACAACTGCAATGAAATTCTAATTAGAACATTCAATTGAATGATTTTATCAACTGCATTACATTTGATTTATGTTTGCATTAATTAAGTTTACAAAAAATAAAGCAAATGAATTGTTTTACTAATTATAGGAATAATTTATTTAGCACAATATTTTTATCATTATGCAAAGATGAACATATATTTTTATATAAATCATGAAACAGTTTTTTATTCTTATTCATATTCATTATTTGTATTTAACATTTTAATTGTGACTTTTTTCTCCTTTGGAATAAGTTTAGCATATTTAAATTATTTTCTTGTTTATTAAAATTTGGACATATAAGTGAGTTTACATTTGATTTATGTTAATTGTTTTTTATTTATAAATTATGTTGTTTGACTTTATTTATTTTAATTTTACTGTCTTAACTATATAAGCTTCAAATATGTTTTTAAAATGGACTTTAATCGTTAAAAACATTTTATTAATTGTATAATATTCATTATTGTGTAACTCATTTTTTTGGTATTTTTTTTTTTTACAGAATTATTTTGATAAAATTTGTGTTTTTTTTTCGAATTCTACTCGCCTACCCATAAAAATTTGTCAACAAAAACTGTAAATATTACTTGTATTACTTTTGCCGAAACTTAATACTCGCACATTTGAGCTTTAAATGCGCCGTGCCTTGTTTACATGCATGTTAAGCTAAAAACCCACAGCAAACAGATTGTTTAAATTGCTTGTAAAAATAACAAAAACAACAATTGCAATGACCGCTACATGGAGTTGATTTCTCTTGTTTTTTAATGCTTCTTTTTGCTTTACCCTCCCCGTCGACCCCAACGACTATGGCCAACATTTATGCAGCAATTGAACCCCAAAGAGCAAAAGGGTAAATGCGAAACACTCTGCCCCCCTCCCAGCCATAGGCGAACGGGCAGCTGATTGGGTGTCGGCTAAGTCTATATATAGAGTTTCATTTTTTTACATGTACATATTGTACATACATATGTGTGTGTGTATATTTTTAATGAAATGCGGAGACGTGGCGAGCGCTGGCTAACAAAGGAAGCACTGCAAAAATGCATTTTATTACACGTTCGATTGATTTTTGGCAACAAGCATGAACAGGGCAAACGGGGGCACCCAGCGAGACCTTTGTGAAGTGTGCAGTTTATTGTCAAGAGACAGAGAGAGAGAGAGAATGAGAGAGAGGCACACATATTGTGTATGTACTCAAACTCTACCCCTTAGGGAGTCGCCTCAAATTGAAATTGTCGATTTAACATTTTGAATTATCGTTTAGCAAATGGTCAATATTTTGTAACAGCTAAACTGCTCTTGCTGCCCCGCCTCCCCCCGCAGCTGGAGCTGCCTGGAGCACACATCAAATTGTGCCACATAAATTGTATTGCTATAAACAATCAATTACTTTGTGTGATTCCAGTTCCCAGGGTCCGTTTCTCGAGGGAGTGCGACTGTTTACAGAAACTTTTCGCTGTTCTGCTTATAGTTCTCGATAATGTTCTATGGGCTTCCCCTTTCTCCTTTCTACTTCATTATTACTTCCTTCAGTATTTTTCTTATTTCTTTCTTTTTTTTTGCCGACTTTTTGTGGTCGATTCAAGTTATGTGAAAGTAAACACAGATGAAACTTTAAATGGGCTTTTGTAGCATTGCCTGGAAAAGTCAAGGGCAGTGTGAATAGCATTGAAGCTGTCATAACAGAGGCGCAATTGATTATTTATCCCGGCAAGGGTAAACGAATTGAGAGCTTGAATAAAATTGTTTCGGAATGTTTAAATACGACGGAATATGAATGCTGCACTATAAACAATAATTTGATTGAAATTCTTGAGACTGAAGGAGATAAACGGAGATTAAAAGCGTAGCAGAAGTAGTAGACAGCCGATAGGTCTGTTTAAATAATTAAATTATACTAGCTCTAGAAATAGAGTATAAATTGCAGTACTATTAACATTTATAGTAGTAGTAATGTTAAAAAGTAGTAGTCAATGGGAAGCATTTGAAAGAAAAGTAGTAGTAGTAGTAGAAAAGTAAATAGTAATAGTAGTAGTAGAAGTTTAAATAATAATAGTAGTAGAAAAGCAAATAGTAATTGTAGTAGTAGAAGTTTAACTAGTAATAATAGTAGTAGAAGTTTAATTGGCAATAGTAGTAGTAGAAGTTTAAATAGTAATAGTAGTAGTAGAAGTTGCATTGACAATAGTAGTAGTAGAAGTTTGAATAGTTATATTAGCAGTAGTAGTTTTAATTGACAGCAATGCTAGCAGTTGTAGTAGCAGTAGTCATAGTACTATTACATCTAATAGTAGTAGAAGTAGTGATAGAAATGTTAGTCAGAGTAATAAAAGTAGTAAAAGTAGTAGAAGCTCTAATAGTAGTAGAAGTATTAAGACTATTAAAATTGTAATAATAATAACAATAATAAGAAAGTACTAATAGTAGTAAAAATAACAATAGTTGTGCAAGCTTAAATAGTAGTAGAAGTAACACTAGTAGTGAAAGTCTCAATAATGGTATAATTTGTTATAGTAGTAGAACGAATCGGCTACTGTAAATGTAAATGTAAAAGTATTTATATATAAGAAAATACGTAACTGTATTTATATAAAAATTAGCAACTATAATTTGATTCGTAATAACCGTAGAAATTGTTACAGAAGAAGTCAAGATAGTAGTAAATAGTTAAATGGTAAGAGGACTTACAGAAAAAGTAGCAGCAATAACAGTACAAAAGGTAGTAGAATTGGCAAGAATAGTAGTAGAACTTGCAATAATATTAGTATTAGGAATAATATTACCTACTATGTATACCAATTTATAAACATATACCCGAATCGTGACAAATCACCTGTTTCTGGAATTCAAGGAAAGTCCACAATGAAAGTCTTCAGAGTTTCCTTTTTGTCACAATTGGATTTCTTCGAGCTGGATGCAATTTCAAAATCGAAATGGAAATCATTAAAGCTGCAGTCGTAAAAACTCGCCCTATATACATATGTATTTAAGTATATACATACATACATATACGTATACATATATATATATATGAGATTTCTTGGCAAACGCTTCGACGCTTTTTATTTGGCAGCTATTAAACTCAGAACTTTATGGACATGACCAATGTGTGCACTAAACGCTTTGCCCGGCAATCGCAAATACTTTGGCCAGTTCCGAGCGCCGTTCCCGAGTTCCGCTAGTTTATGTTGTCCGTGCCAGGCGCGAGCCCCACCGTACACGCTGAATGCCGTGCCCAGTCCCATGTGTTGGCACAAAATACAAGCCATATATTACGCGCGTGGAGCGCAGGGGGCGTTGCACGTACAAGTGTGGCAGCCAGAGGGCGGTCGGGGCTTCCTTTCTCCACTCGCTAGCCAAAAGGCCAATTGACAGCAGCCTGCAGAACAGCATCACAATTAACACATGCCGGAATACCCAGAATCGCTGCTCAGCCGGGGATGGAGTCCAGAGACGAGTCGAGGCGAGGCGGGTTGAGACTCGAGTCGAGTCGAGTTGAGTCCGGGACGTGAGTGCGCTGCAAAATCCGTGAAGCGTTGCACGTGTCACATCAGAGGCAGCGTCGAGTAAGTCACTCGCTTGCATTTCGCAGCTGTGATGCGGTTCGTGGGTCGCTGCTCTGTGTCCTGTGCTCCCTGCTCCACCTTCACACATGCCACATGCCTTCAGTTTTTGCTGCTGCTCCTGCTGCTGCTCCTGCTGCTTTTATTACATTTTGACGCATTTTAATCGTTTTTCATCATTTTGCTCGGAGGGTAGCTTCGCCTTGTACGTCCTTCAGTCCTCGCCGACTGACAATAATAAATTATGCTTTGACTTTTACAAGCAGCTAGCCCCACCCCTAGTCCAACCCCAATCCCGATCCCAACTCCAGGCAGGTTCACTCTCATAAATTGCGTAACGTCGACGACTATTAAAAATTACATAATTGCTTAACTGCAGCAGCAGCAGCAGCAGCTCAGGCAAACAGACAACAATAGCAATGCCCATGCCCTGGGCTCGTCTTTTGCGTAGCAAATTGCATTATTTACTTTTCAATACATTGCCAAAAATAAGGCCAAGCAACAAACTACAAAGAACCAGGCGAGGGCTAAGCGAATAAATTTGTTTATCAAATAAATTATGAAATCGACCGTGGCTAATCGATTAGCTTACCACTGGCATAGTATTTATATTATTTCCGCTTGCGCTCTTATATAACACATTATTTCGAGTGCCCTTTTTCCAAAGCATTTTTTGACAAATTAAATGCAATTACTTGTGTGCAATTGATAGATTGACACGAAAAAGCACATAAATCATGCCTGAAATTATTAAAAGGTAGAAATCATTTGCAATGGAATATGATTTGATTTGCAGTTGATTAAAAAATATATACATACATACATATGCTTATATCCAAATATATATATTTGGCAAATCAAAGTCTATACCATTTTCAATTAAATTTGTTGAGGAAGAGGTAACGAGAATCTAAGATCTACAAAATTGTTCAACTTTAGTGCACTTTAGATATTCCTCAAAACCTAATGCAAATAATCGATTCTTATCTATGTAAAAGAATCGAGTATGGAGTGGGATGGCTCATCGAAAGATCCTTGTATTCACAGAACATCTGAGCTACGTATAATAGAATAGAAGAAACAGACCAATCTTTGAACCAACCGTGCGATGAATAAACACATGAACATAACCTGACTGACACAGCTACTCATCCTGATCAAACATGTATGCGTACACTACTTGAAATCAGCCCCTGCCTGCAATACTTTTTCCAACTTACAGAATGGAACTCATATATAAATGTATTACATAGTTCCATTTTTCCAAACACAACGAATTTAATTGGCTCTACTTTAGAGCAATAAGAAACGCATATTACTAGCTGTAAAATCTGCAATTATATAAGGATAGCAACAGCGATTTGTTATATCTAAGCCGATTAAGCATAGTCTATTAAAAGAATCTAAATGTTCGATTAGCTATGGAGCCGAAATTTTGTATAAAAGTAACACCTGACGTGGACCCGCATGAGTTTTGTACAATCACGTGAGAGTGCCGGGGTTTAATAAACTAAAAGCATTCAATTGGTAAGTCACAAACCCCCCAAGGCAAAAACCAAGAAAAATTACTGTGAATCAAGATGGAATAATAATACATAGCATTCAAATTGATATTTTGTTCTCAATCTCGTTTGATTTGAACACTAAATTGATCAGGAAAAAAACAAAAAAAAAAAAACAAACAACATTTCAATGGAAGCCTGCACTTTGTCAGATAACATCGTCAGTCACTTCTAGCTGATGCTGCCTGCCTCTGCTGCTGATGCTGATGCTGGCAGCGGTTATTGCCCCAAATTGTGGGCCATCAATTCAGCAAACTGTTCCACTCGAATGAAAAAAGTTGCGCTTTTAACTATTCAACTTTGTTGCAACAGCTCACCCGCTGGCTAGTTTCCGACAAACTGACAAGCTGACGGACTGACAGACTGACAGAGTAAAGGACTGACCACAGAAGAAAAAAAAACAAAACTATAAAAAAACTCCCTCAACTTAATAATAATTTTTGCTGCAACAATTTTTCTGCATTCGCTTCTTCGTTTGCTGCGGCAATTAAAAATTTTTACCTTATTTGCTCCAGTTTTCGAGTGTTGTCCTCTCCATGGTGCTGCGTCCCTATCAGTTACCATTCGCGTCGCTTCAGCTTTGTCTCGCCCCAGGACGAATTTTGCATGGTCATTTAGCTCTTTCCTTTTGCAAGCGCAGCTGGCAACTGGTAAATGTGACTGCGACTGCGACTGCGACTGCGACTGCGACTGCGACTGTGTTTGGTGGTAACGCTGTGACATCAAGATTGCGAGCGCCCCAAACGCTCGCAGCATCGCAGCACACGCATATCCCTGACCAATGTCCTGGCATTGCGGCAGCGCGCTGTTACTAATTAAAAACGCAAATGGGTTTATGATGTTGCACAAGTTGCGGTTCGCTTGAGAGGGGCGCCAGCGACAGCGCCAGTGGAGGATATTTTTACTGCTGTCGCTGCACAAATGTAACACAATAAGTGGGCAAAAAAAAGAAGGGAAAGAACTGAAAAGAAGCTGTAAAGAAAGCGCATAAAAGTGCGCGGCATTAAAACAAATTTCTGTAACGTTCTCTTTGCATCAGGTTTTCATTTTTGTTTTTTTTTTTTTTTGGTTTCTGTTTCGCTGTGTTTGACAAAAATGGGGCGAAAAATACAAAACAAGTTGGCAGCTCGAGCTGCCACGCCAACAGCCTCCCCCCACAGCCCCGCTCTGGCCAACAGCCTTTTGTGGCTTTTGCTGACTGCCCAGATCTCTGGTCCTCTATCTGCGTGCGCTTGGGCCACGTCTCTCATGCCATCTCGCTCAGCTGTGACTGGCATGTTTTGTGTTTTATTAGCGTGAAAATTTTTCAAAGGTGTCAGCAGTTTATATATATGTATATACACACATAGACACATTCTATATATGTATGTATATTTGTTGGGGAACTTTTAAACGCCACGTTTGCTTAAAGAAGAAAGCGAAACAATGCCAGAGCTAAGCAAAAATATTTAGGACCCCAGGAACCCCAACGAAATGCGGTCAACTATGGGGACATTAACAGTTGTTGAATATAATAGAGCGTAGAGAATAGAGTATGTATGATATATATTTTTAATTGCCAAAATGAATGCCAGAGAAATTGTTGTTTTTCATTGGCCTTGCGAAACAAAAGCAGCCACGCCCCCCAACCACTGTGGCTAGCCCAGAGATTCAGTTGTTTTGTCTGCTGTGCTAATTTATATGGTAATTTTTTCTTTTTCGATGCTCTTTCCCATAAATACATACACATACATACAGACATACACTTCTATTTATTTCGCATAGTGTGCATATTATGAGTATTTTGTGTTGTGTTTTTTTTTTTGGTATTTTTGTTGATGCGCTCGCTTTATTTTTGAATAGAAAAACAGGAAAGGATCCCAGCCGTTGCTCCTACCCATTTTTATTTCATTTGGGCGGTTTTGCTATTTTGCATGAAATTTGTGCTAAGGCACAAGCGTACAGCAAGAAAAAACAAGAGCGCATGACTAACGTCATGGCAACTTTTTAATTTTTGACCGGGCCCAAATTAGAATAACAGCCGAACGGATATTACACAATAGATCCTGTGGACCTGTGGGACGTCGGCCACTTTGTGTTGCTCGCTTGCGGATTTCCGGTCAGTCAGTTGTGGTCGGTCAACTGGATAGCCAAAGAGCCGTTACTAAAAGCCCGGCCAAAAAACTTTTCAATTAAAACCTTGATGGATAAGAAAGACTTTTCCTTCGCTAATTTCACGTAGTCTTGCATTTACGACTTTAAGGCCCCATCTCGATTGGCTTGCCTGTGTGTCCTTGCAGGCAAAGTTTTTGGGCCCGCTCAGCCTTATGCTATGCTCATATTTATACCCGCAACAATGTGCGCCTCGTAAAACAATTTATAACTTTTGCGCTTTTGCCTAATAAGTTGGCATGTTGTGGCCAATAAGTTGCCGCCGCCAGAGCGCCGGCCCTGCCCCGCAACGCGACACGGCCGCATCCTGGCAGACGACAAGCCGTCGCAGCAGTGCAAACTATGCAAAGTACGAAAAGTGCAACGCGTCGCCTGCTCCCGCTCCCGCTCCCGCTCCTGCTTCTCCCTCCTAAAACTAAATTACAAGCATTGAGGAAACAACAACAAGAACAACAGCCTGCAGCACTCTCTGGCGCATCTAGTTATGCCCCTCTCGCATACACACACCCTCTCTCTCGCTCACTCCTCTCTACACGTTTGCTGCTGCTGTTGTTGTTGCTGCCCTAACTACTGTTAATTCTTCTAATTGTGTGCACGTTGTTTGCATGCGCTAATGTCGCATATGCACAAACAACAACAGCAGCCGCAGCAGCAGCAGCAGCAGCAGCAGCAGGAGCTACAACAACACCTATGGGAGACGTCGGGCGCAGAAGGCGTGTCATGCAAATGTGTAACTGTTTATGCGAGCGTCGCTCGCCTTCTACACTTGAGATTTTTGCTGGTCGTCGTGTGCCGCTTGACAAGTAACATGGCAACTGCAAAACGAGAGACAGAGAAAAATATGTAAGCGAGCGAGACAGCAAGAGGGGGAGATTGAGAGTGCGAGTGCGTGTGAGAGTGAGAGAGTACGAATGATGAAGAGTAAGGAATTAGTCTCTGTTCTCGCACTTATTAGTGCAAAACGCTGCACGCGCTGTGTATGTGACTGTGTGTGTGTGTGTGTATGTGCATGCATGCTTTGTTATTGTTAAATGTAATTAAATTATGCAGATGAGTGCCAACATGTCGGTGCTGCTGTTGCTTGCTGCTTAGGAATGCGTTTAGCTACTTTACATATTCGTGCGGAGCGAACAGCTGGCCGCCTTTTGATAAATGTCCTAAGAAGTTAAGATTTAATTGCACAAGTTTATTAAATATTAATACTGAATCAAACAAGACTCGAACTGGGGTGTCCATCTAGTTAATATACTAAGCCCCAAATGACGAGGATTTATAAATTTCAATAATTGCAATACAATCAAATGCTTTTACAATTGTTTATTTATTAACTTTTTTTTTTTTATCTGATCAAATTAAAACTAATAGGTAGACCGGGCGGATTAACAGACAGACGATCAAAGCTATATCAATTCGCTTGTCATCTAGAATATCTATACGTAATGGGGTAGACAGATTTGTGGCCTGGATTTTAGGGGCAATATATAATTGGAGTTCCTTATATTTGCAATATACTTTGAGCTAATTGTGGACCAAGTTGTCTGCTATAAGTATGCTCATTTCGAAAATATATTTAAACTATATTTAGTTTCAAAATTTATTTTTCGTTTAGTTACTTCTGCATGATGAATTTTAGTTTATGGCAATTAACGGTTATCTTGGTGCTGGGTATTTGTGCCGGACAAGGAAATGGAAAGGCCAATCGACTTCTATTGCAGAATTATGATCAGGTTTTTGACGGAGCTCAGTCCCGGTCAGCGCACGGAGAACCAAATAACTGTCTATCGGAAGTAGGTAGCTACATATATGAAATTTTTGCATAGAGGCTCATCAAGATTCATTTTTAGTTATGGTCCACTGAATGCCCCCCTGATGCGTATCTGGTACCCATGAGTCCTCAATTAGTTGAATACATTGTTAGCCTACACAACTATTTGCGCAGCACCAGTGGGGCTCAGACTAAATCAATCCCCTTTCGCTGGAGCAACGAATTGGAAAAGTTAGCTGAATATAATGTTAAGCAATGTAAGGTCGCTCACGATGATTGTCTGACCAATACTTACAAGATCACCGGACAAAATCTCGCGCACAATGTCTATACGGGAACATTTAATGCGCGAACTGATAGTGCATTGGTATTGCAATCCATTAAATCTTGGTGGGGCGAATACAAAAATAGTCAGCAAGAGAAAATTGGGTTTGACAAGAACATAGTTATAGGTTGTGCCGCATCCAGATTCTATTCAAAAACTTCGCATAACTTCCTGATTGCCTGCAACTACGCAACAATTAACAATCTTGGTCAATTTGAGCTTCGTCAAGATAACACCGCAGGGCTGGGCTACCCATTTGACAAAAGGCTTTTTTATTGAACACAAAAAAAAACTAACAAAAAACGGTTACGTTAAGTTTAACCATATATACTTGGTATTTTCACAAGTTTTATAAATAAAGCAAAGCATACGTTAAACAATGTTGCTATAATCGTCCAACTTCTTGTGGGTTTTTCATTGATGATTGTTTCTTTTTATTATTAAATCCTGAACCCTTTGCAGAAGGAGCCGTGACAGACCCCATAAACTATATATACTCTTGAGCAGGGCGACGAGCTGAGTCTATTTGACCCTGTCCGATTTTCGGTAAGTATGAACGCGTTAAAATGTCCGTATGTATAGCGCGGATATCGAGCTTATCTCCAAACATCGATCAATAATTTTGTTATTTTGTTATCGATTAAAACCCCTATCAAAAATAAATAAAAATAATTTATTAAATTTTATATTTCATTCACCTTTAGAGCTGGTCTCCAAATTTCGAATGTAGACGCGAAAAATTATTAAAATTGTTCTTCGAAGGGTTCAGGGGATTCCGTAGCCGAGCAGTCACGACCAGAGCTTTCTTATTTCGATGGTTTCTTTATTTCCAAGTTGTTCAACCACATTGCAGAAATGTACCTCTTTGGTATATCATTTAGCTTGATACTACTAAACGCATTTCTTCTTACGCTGGAAGATGTGCCTCTAAATAACAATGGGACTGCTGCTGATCGAAAAGATCCCGAAACTGGTGCTGGTAGTATTAATCTGAATGCCACTCATTGGACCGCCAATTTTGGAAATAATGGCAATGGCCAGACCTCAAATGGTGGATCTCACGGCAATGGTATAGTCATACTGGACCTATTATAATACAGAATCCAAAATTTCAACACAGAAGCAATGTCAAATTAGGGACTGAAGTTGGCACTGGTAGTATTAATCATGGTGCAGGTAAATAGAGCGACAATTTCGGAAATAATGGCAACGGCCAGATCTCACATGGTGGATTTAACGGCAATGGGATAGTCCTAAGTCCTCAAATGATGGACCAAATAAATATAATGACACCGAAAATGATGGATCCGAAGCTCCGACCAACTCAAAAGGAGAAGGTGAAGGCAGCCCAGCCATCAAATAGTTCCGGAGGTGGTTCCGGTCGTAATGGATGTGTTCCTGGATGTGGTGGAGGTGGTTCTGGAGGTGGTTCTGGAGGTGGTTCTGTGCAGTGCATCTGAGAAATACTAGTCTTAGGGCAAAAAAAAAAAAACAATAGTAAATATTCATTTCAGAATGATTTTCAATAAAAATATTGAGTATGTTAAGTTTTTCGTTTATTTTATTTTATATTCTAGTTTTTGAACAGTTTTGCAATCATTTAATTTTTTCAGTTGCCTTCCACATAATCTCGTACATACGCAAGAGGTTCTGCTGATGCTCTTAATACATTTTATTTAAATTGTAATACATGTACAATATTAGAATATGATAATAGATTTTTTGTTTTTGTTTTGCTTTTAATTCCTTATGACATTTTATGAATTTTTGTTTGAATGCCTTGTTTCGTTTTAATTACGATTTTAGTTGATTTAACTATTAATGTCCCTTGTAATTTGCTTAAAGTTTATAAAAATTTACTTATTTGCTTTCAATGTATATATATATATTTATTATATATATATATATATATATGAATGTTTGTTTATGAGAGATTTGTAGTATTATGGAATATGACTATAAATTTACGTTTGAATAGATTTTTCAATAAGAATTTCATATTCTGTCTTTATTTATTTGTAGATGTTTCTTTATTTTTATGTTGTTTTATTTTTTATATTTTAGTTTAGGTTACGTTTAACTCCCTTGTATGTGTTTTGCATTTTGTTCCATTAAATTCTTATATATTTACAATTATTAAAACAGCGCCAGCAGCTCATCATAAAACGAAGTCAGCAACCCAAAGAATGTGAAATAATACAAAATAATAGGTCTAAAATAATTTAAAAATAAATAAAAATAATAATAGCGACAAACCAATCAGCAAAATGGCCATAGAGAAAAACAACAGAAAATTACATTTGTTCGAACATAAATTTTTTTTATTTACACATATATATCTATTGTTATACATGTATATATATATATATGTTTTTTTTTTTTTTGTATACTTTGTGTTTATTATGTTGTATAAATTGCTTTTGTATTCATAGCGTCGATTTGTAGTACCTTCTTCATAAATATTGTGTAGGTTTGCATAATGGTTGCTATCTTGCTGCGTTTTTCAAACCGCTTTATTTCTGATATTTTATTAATTCAATAAGTAATTTAGGTTTACTAACTCTGCTCTATTTATATTGAATTTATGAACTATGAAAGTGTGTTTTTTTCGTTTCAATTTTTATTAGTTTTCGGTTTAGATATTCTTTTGGTTTTTTTTTTTTTAAATTGTTTTAAATTAATTTGTTTATTTTTCAATCGTAGTTATACTTTGTTTTACATATAAGTTATATATATGTTTATATGTATATATATATAATTTTAGAATGACTTGTGCTTAGAAGCGTAAATATTTTGTATACAAATTAAGTTTTTAGTTTTGTGTTTCGTTTTTAGCATTTTCATAATTTGTTGTTATCATTTGTGCATAGCATGTATTATTATTTACAGGAATTTAAATGCCTAAGTAAAACTTATTAAATAAATCACTGGATGCGAAAAAGACAGCTAAAGATGATGACAGCAGTGTTGGCTAACGTCAGCAGAACCGCCGAGTGCATTCGCTACTGTCTTTTGTTTTTGTTTTTTTTTTTTTATGTTTAACTAAGCGCTAATTTATACAAAATAATTTCGCCTGAATGGAAATAACTAAATATACAATACATAAATATTAACTAATGCATATTCAAAAGTAACAGAATGTGTCCCAATTCCAGTTCCAGTGCCAATTCCGCTGCGTTATCAGCCCTTGTAGAAGTGATAGAGCTCAATGTCGCCGTTGGGCTGCTGCGGCTTGGTGCGGCCCAAGGTGCCGCACGACTTGAGCGTGTATCAGTGATATCGGCGGAGGCTCCCATTGTTGTTGCTGTTGCTGTTGCCGTTGACCAGCACTGGGTTATTGTTTGACAGCGTTGCCACATTGTTGTTGTTGGCATTGAAGGAACGCCTGCCGGTCGTATTGCCATGCACCAAAGCCATGCCCATGCCGTTGCGCAACGGCAACGCCGGCGGCGGCGGTGTGGGCGTCGGACTCGGCGGCATATCATGGTCCAGCGGCAGCGAATAATGCGAATTGTTGTGTATATAGCCAGCATCGGCCATGGCATCGCAGGGCTTGGCATACACAGCGCCATTGTGATTGAAATGATCCTGGGTTAGCCGAATGCCGGCATGGCCATTGGCAAGCGGTTGGCTATAGTGCGACAGGGTGCTCTCCTGTACGCCGCACTGCCGCGCAGCCATGTGACGTGGCAGCGAGGCATTTAGGCCGAGTGCCTTGCCCCCACCGACGCCGCCACAATTCGCCAGCAATCGCATGTCCTGCTGCGAATGATGTGAGCGCGGTGTAGTTGTTGCTGCTGCCGTTGTTGGTCCTGTTGCTGTTCCTGTTCCTGTTCCAGTTCCTGCTCCGGCTCCTGTTCCTGTCTGTGGATTGTTGGTCATGTAGTGAATGTGGCTGAGTTGGGCAAATGGCGCATGGGATGCATCGACGGCGCTGGGCACTTGCAGCTGCTGTAGCGCTGTTCCTGAGTTTGTCAAGGGCGAGGGACCGTTGTGACTGGCGGGGGCACCGCCCCGACCCCGCAGCTGAGGTGGGGGCGGAGCTTCTAGCTATAGCTCGGTGACGGGTATCGGCCGGCTGCCCAGATACTGCGACGAATTGTAGCTGCTGGGACAGGGATAGCCCGACGCCGGATGCACACCGCCACAGCCGGGCGGCGGCCGTGTCATATACTCCTCATCCGAAAAGGTCTTCTGATACTCGCGCTCCTTGCGCCCCAGCGCCGAGTGGCCCTTGAGCATTTCGCGTATGCGACGACGACACGTGTAGATCACCAGCGCCAGCGTGGTGATCAGCGCTGCACAGCCGACGACCATGATGCCGATGATGGCCTGCTTGTTGCCACCGCCGTGGGTGCAGCCCAAGAGCGGCTCGGCCAGCTGCGTCAACGGCAGCTCGTGCAGATTGGCCGGATAGGCGCAGATGACGGGGGCGTATTGGCTGCTTCCGTTCCGGCTGATTAGCAGATTGCGCAGCCACATCAGCTGGCAGTCACACACAAAGGGATTCTCGGAGAGATCCAGGGTCTGCAAGTCCGACCATGGAAACAGGCTCTCCGACAACGTGCTCAGCTGATTCTCCTTCAGGATGACGGTGCTCAGGTGTGGAAAGCCGCCCACGGTGTTGGCCAACAGCTCGTTGAGCTGCTTATTGGCCGACAGATTCAAGTGCTCCAGGTTCGTGTTGTCCGCAAAGGCGCCGCTCTCCACACGGCGCAGACGATGAGCGCCCGTGATCTCCAGGCGGCGCAGCTCACGCAGACCGACAAAAGCGCCCGTTGCGATGACCTCGAAGTCGTTCTGACCCAGCGACAGCTGCTCGAGCCGGCCCAGATGCTGCAGCGCGGCCGAGGGCACTGCCTGCAGCCGATTGTCGGAGAGATCCAGATAACGTATGCCCTCCAGACCCTTCAGAGCATCGGCCGATATATTATGCAGTCCAGCGCCACGCAAGTCCAGACGCGTCAGCGCCGACAGATCCTGGAAGGCGCCGCCCGGAATGGTCATGAACGAATTGGTGCCCAAGTAGAGCTCCGCCAGGCCGGGCAGGGCCTGGAATGTGAGCTGCGATGGCACCGTGGTGAGCGTATTATCGTCCAGGTACAACATGCTCAAGTTGATCAGCCCGTCGAAGGCGTGCGGATCGATGTGACTGATGCGATTCTGGCCGAGATTCAGCTCCACCAGCTTCACCATGGGCGAAAAGGTGCGATACTCCAGCTCGGCAATCAAATTGCCGCGCAGATTGAGCACTGTGATGGTGGTTAGCCCAGTGAAGGTTTTGTTGCTCACTTGCCCGATCTTATTGTGATTGAGATGCAGCTCCTGGAGCTTGGCATGGTACGCGAACGAGCGCTCTGGTATCGTGACCATGTCATTGTAGGACAAATCAAGGAACGTCAGCTGCGAATAGAACTGCATCGATGAGTCGATGGTCTTCAGCTTGTTGTTCTTAATGACCAGCCGCTGTATGGACGGGTTCAGTGCGATGGGCAGCACATCGAGCGTGCCCACACCGCAGTTGACTTTCAGAGTTTCGTCATCGCATTCACAGCCATTTGGACAATTTGCCAGGCCATTTGTCGGCACGAGCAGCACCAGCAGCAGCAGCGGCCCAAGCACCAGCAGCCACGTTGTTGACGGCGACATGGTAATTGCCATAGCCGTTGCCGACGACCCTCGTCTGCTCATTATGTGCCTGTTCTTCCTTCTGCCTGCTCCTCTCTATCTATCTCTCTCTCTCTGGCTGTCTCTCTGTCTGCGCCCCCTTTGGAGCTTTACTCCCTCGGTGTGCGCCTGGTCTGTGGCGTGGTTTGGTTTGGTTTGTTGGTTAGTTGCCTTTGCTGTGACCAGACGTTGACTGTCTGTCCAATAGATGCAGCTGCCTCTCTCCCTCTCTCTCTCTCGTTTGGTCTCCCTTGCACTCACTTTTATTTTGGGTTAAATACGTTTTAGCCAAGTTTGCCAATGGCTTTCGTATTTGGCGTCCGACATTCGTGGCGCTCTGTCTGCCGTCTCGTTTAGCCTGTAAAGGGAAGAAAATTAAGAGGGGTGCGGGGCTTTAGTATGTGCGCTTTAAATTGATTTTCCATTAGAGTTCAAAATTGCTTGGCTTTTGGATTTTCATTGGATTTGGCAGCTGCATTCGCCGGCTACCCTGGCAAGTTAATCGCTAGTTTTGTGGATTATTTTGCCACTGCCTCTGCCCGAGTCTCCACCGTTTGGTCCCCACGTCCCCACGTCCCCAGCCGACCAGCTGTATCTCTCTATTTTGTATTCTCCGTCTGGCAGTAAACAAATGAAGACAATTTAAATGGCCACGGCAACAACATTAGTGGCAAAGCCAAATGGAAACTGGCAATGGCAGAGCTCAACTCCGGGGCCCCGCAAAACAAATGTAGCTTTAATGGACAGCGCGACTGGTACAACATCGGGTCTGACATGGCTAAGAAATCCTTGAGCTGAAGGCCCGCTAAAGTCGAATAACATAGTACATGCTCAAGCCGTTTCTCGACTTAAAGCCTCAGTGTTAATTAATCCACTTGAATTGTGTAAAACTTAAAGTTTTGGGGGA
Source organism: Drosophila navojoa (assembly GCF_054131105.1). NCBI lineage: Eukaryota > Metazoa > Arthropoda > Insecta > Diptera > Drosophilidae > Drosophila > Drosophila navojoa. Next base: position 16,959,498 of record NC_142892.1, read on the forward strand.
CAATGAATTGGTTGGCCCCATTCGGCCCGTTTTTCCGTTATCCGATTTTTAGGCAGTGACCCAACCCTTTGCGCCCGACCGGCTGGCCCAGAGTCCCCAAAGTCGCAGCCCATTCGAATGTGCGGACGAGGGCAGCTCCCCAAAGGCGACCAGGCCAAAGATATGCCACATAGTTTAGTTTTGGTCGAAACTTGAAAAACAACTTGCACTCTGTGTGCTTCGGGGACATTTATCAGAGAATGGCAAAAAGGGAAACTCAATTTAGCGCACAGCTCCGAGAAGTTCAAGGATGCCAGAAAGGATATGGGCAAAAGGCGCAACCCCAAATGGTCTATCAAATAAATAAAACAAAAGGAGTCAGGAGTCGGAGAAAGACTGAGAGGTAGGGAGAAAGCAATTTTTGTTGTTTCTTATTATTGGTTTTAGTCTGTCTCTCTCTCTCTCACTCTCTCTCTTTCTCTGCCTCTCACTCTTTTTTCACTCCCTCGATCCGTTCACAGTGCGTATAAACAAAAACACAGCAGTTGGCCACGCCCCAGCTGAAGCATATTTGGCTTTGGCGCTGCCTTTTTCATATTTTTCAACTTTACGCATTGTTCGGCATGGAAATGGCTCGGCCCCGAAGGCGTCATGAAAATAATCATAGATGTGGGTCATACTTCATGGCAAGCAGCGGACTGCTGGCTGGGTGGCTGTGTTGGGGCTGTGCTGGGGCGGTGCAGACAACTGATGGCTTTGTGTATTGTTTGCGCTGCGCCAAAAAGGATAACTGCTGGCAGCAACTCTCGAGACGGGCGCGTCTCGGCTCCAGCTCCAGCTTCAACTTGACTCTCGTTTTTATTATGTAAATATCACATAAACACCCGGGAGCGAAGCGGGCGCAATCATATGAAACAACGCCACAAAAATGGAGCACCCCAGGTCCCGGGTCCCGGGTTCCAGGTCCTTGGCTCTCTGTGCAGTATCTCATCATTATCATGCATATGCCATAAAGCGACTTGTTGAGACTGCGACTGAGAGGTTGCTCGCTTTTCTACATTCCATTCCTTTTTTTTCTGTTTCTTTGTTTTTCTTTTGGCAACTTGAGTTGAAGCCAAACCGTTGAGAGCACAAAAACAACTGACAGCAGCTACATGGAAACACACTGCCAGCCGCTGTCTGTCTGTCTGTCTGTCTGTGTGCGGGTAGCAGCTGCTTGAGCAGTCAGTCAACACGCACTTGCAAGCCGGGGGAGATATTTTGGAAAATCAAATTTAAATTGCTGAAATGTGAAATGCTGCTAAATGGCCAACAACAACAACAACAACAGCAACAAGAAAGCGCTGGGGCCAGGTTGCCAAATGGCCCAGAGCAGGCATCGGGCAGGACATGACCCGACTCGCTGCCAGCTATTGGCTTAGTCCCCCAACAAATGACGGCTGTTAGCCGAGAGACAATACGTTAACAGGAAGACACTTACGCCGGCTCACAAACAAAATATGGCAACAGCCCGGCCTAAACCAACAGCTCAACTAGAGCGCACAGCTCCCGGCTAATGCCCAACATGTGTAGACAAACATTGTCACGGCGTAAAGGTCAGAGCGACATGCCGTCACTTTAAATATGGTGACAAAGTAATTGAGTAGAGCTAGGAGGCTAAATTTCTGATTATGCTCTATTAAATATGTTGCTAAAATATATAAATGAATTGATACGTCTAAAAATTGAATAAAACTAGCTAGAATACCCTAACACTACGAAATACTCCATAGAAATACTTCATAAACTGATAAGGCGAAGCTATAGTATAAGGTAGAGCTCACTCTTTCATTATTAGGTTACAGCATTTATCTAATAAGAGCTCTAAACTCTAGCTAGCTCAGGCCCAGAGCCAGGCCATTAAATCTCTGAATCAACCCACAATGCCTCTACCAACACCGCCACATCATATTTGTACAAACTTAAGAAAAACACAATCATAATTTAATAAAAAATTAAAAACTAGTACGAAAAACGAAATGTTGCTAAGGGCTTCAATCGATAGCATCAAAATGCGGAATGGTTATCGATTATCAAAATAAATTTAATGTGCTTCACATATATAAGATCCTCTAAAAAAAGTTGCTGGTTCTTAACTCTCATAAGTTCTGAGATCGTCACAATCATTTCAAGGCATACAAAATAATCTACTGGTACTTTATTGATAAAGCTTTGGTGGGTTATACATGACTGTATTTCTGTTAAGATATCACAAATGCACCGCTTTAAATCTCAATAGATAAATACAAATAATAATCATATTTGTCGCTCTTTACCAACACTAGCTTTAATTTTTAGCCCCCATCGCTTCGACTCTCCCTCCACATTCAACACCATTTAAGTTGTCACCCTCGACTCGGCTCGGCTCGGTCGCTGGCCTCTCTCTGTCCAGCTGACGTGTCTGCCGCTCAAAAGTATGCTCTAAATATTTTATAGCTAGCCACTGAGATTTTTCTATCCTTTTTTTTTCGCTTCGGACATTTTTATTTGGTTTACGGACAAACCTTTTTCGACTGCTGTCCCCCTTTTTTTTTTGGCTGAACTCATTTATTAGTTCTGACTGGATTCGTGTCCGGGTGTGAGCCCACGCCCACCACGCCCACCATGCTGACCATTGTTATAAATGTTTGGCTGTCAGTTCAACTGTGGCCGTGTAGCCTTGCGGCCATGCTGCAGCACACACACACACACACACACACACATACAGAAAGTGGGAAATAGAAAAGGAAAAACCTAAGGTAGCAGCAAAAAATAAAACACACACTTCTTTATTGTGTGTGTGTGTGCGACTGTCTGTCCTTCAGTCTGTCTGTCTGGCTGGTGCCGCCACAGTTGCAGTCCCCCGTTGGAGCTGGCTGCTCCGCCGGGCTTTGCTTTCGCCTCTGCTATGACTTCCGTTTTTTGTTTGCCAACCACCTGTCCCCCAGCCCCACAGCCCCTCCCTGTATTGTTGCTGCTGCTTATTGTTTAGTCGGTTGAGTTTTTGAAAATTTGCCAGCAAAAGCAAAGAAAAAAAAACATGCGACTCTTGCAACAGTTTTGCTTTTGTTTCGCCATTGCCAGGAAATTGCTAAATAAATGCATGTTTCTGATTTAATAGAGGTGGAGGGGCGGAGGGTCAGAGCGGTGCAGCAGGACTCATGCCCGCTCATGCTCAATAAGTTTTCCCTCTAGTTTTTCTATTTGCCTAGAGTCTGCCAAAGTTTTTGGGGAAATCAAATGCCCAACTCTTGCTTTCGCCCGCTTTATTAATTCCTTTGGCCCAACTTTAAGCGGCTCCAATTTCCACCAGCTGGCCACGCCCATTCGCCGCCCGGCAATAAACTTCAACCGGTTTGTTGTTCTTTGCCAAATGTTTAATATTTCAAAGTAACGCCAGCCAATAGACCAGACCCACTTTCCATATCAGCAGCAGCGGGCGGATGAATGAAGTTTGAAATGGGGATCGGGACTCCACTTGTGCTGCTCGCCCCTCTTGCCTCCCCCTCGCCCCAAGCTCTGGTGTTATTTATATGACAATTTCGCTTGAGCGCGCGTTAAAATATCGCTGACAATATTTTATGCTCATGCTTTGCCTCATGTTTTGCCAACGTATCACGCCCCCCTCCCCCCTACCACCACACCCCGCCCTTGCTATGATAAACTTGGCAAATTTATCCTGCTTTGTGCCATACGTCTTTTGGCACAGTTTTCGTCCCCGTCCACGGAGGCCACGCCGGCTGGAACTCTAGTATTTGCACAGTTTACAGTTGCGACTGGAGCGGCGGCGTCGCGTGCGCATCTATAAGATACTTTCTGCTGCTAAACAAGCACAGTCAAATATTTGCAATGCTCTTGAAATAGCAACAACAATAGTCAACAGCACAAAAAATAGAAAAAGAAGAAGTACTTCAAGCGCACGCACGCTGCAAAGTTGAGCGCGGTATTTGGGGCACTTCCCCGGAAAGCGGCGAACGAACGACTCCACCCAGGCTGAAGGCTGTGCCAGTGAAAGTCAGTCGATGGATGAAGGCAGCCGGCAGCCCGCAGCCAGCAGCCAGTCGTCTGTGAAATAGAAAACGAAACAATGGCTCCATTCCGCACGGCGGCGGGGCAGAGGCGTAACGCGAGAAGTCAGCCGCTGCTGCTTCTGCTGCCGCTCCACGACGCCAGAGGGCGCTCCGTCACACATGTTACTTCAATTTTTCTTTCTCTCTGTTTCGTTTTTGGTAATAGTAATCGCAGAATTGCAATGTGCAACTTGGCAATTGCAAGTCTCGAATTGCTTCTGCCAACTAGCCCAGCAATTGATTTAAATGTGGAGCTCGCGTTGCAGATCGCTAACGGTCTCTATGGGGAAATACTTGAGCCAAGTGAAGTAGCCACAAAGCCCAGATCGAAATTCAATTTTCGCTGCCTTACGAACAAAGAATCGGCAGAGGAGGAGAAAGCCAGGAGCAGTAGAAGAAGAAAAAGAGAAATGCGAGATTTACTTTGATTATTGGCATAAAGTATATGGATTATAAAAGGAGTTGGTTTGCAATTACATATCTGGAATGGAAAGAGTGAGAGAGAGAGAGAGATGCAGAGAGAGGCAGTGAGATCTGTCTAATTGAAGTTGAACGAAATGTAACGAGCTGTAATGAAGAAGCAGAGCTAAAGAGATTCGCCTGGAAGTATCATCTAAACTGCCGCAATTGCACAAGTGTTAAGAATTCCTAAAATATTACTAGGCTAATATATAAATCGAATGCCTTATAACACAAAGCAAATGATTTCAAAGCTATATGAATAGGACTTTTAATATGAGAATGTTCTCTGGAAAGCAAATCAGCAGACTATATATAAACTATAGACAAATTGTATCATATGCACATATATGGCATAGAAAAATTATATAACCCAAGTCTAATTGTTGAAGACATTGATATAATTTACTAAAATATATATAATTAAAAATATATATTTAAAAAAAAAATCTTTCCTATATTAGGCAACAAATTTGTCTGCCCAATCTAATCTATAATAAATTATATAATAATATAAATATATAAATTAAAATATATATAAATTCATTATTAAATTAAATGTAAATATATGTATTATAATTTATATATGTATATGATTATATAATTTATTATTAATATTATTTATTTATTAGATAATATAGAAAATATAAATCTAAAAATTATTAAACGTGCTAGCTACGAGGGCCATCGACGGTATAATTTAATATAGACTAGATCAACTGTTCAAGAATAAACTCAATATTTTCAAAACAATATTTTGAGTTTTATTTTTGATCAATAAATTTGGATTCATCGCAATCATAATTTTTTTGAAAGGTTTTATTCTGTGACTTCTTGGAAACACATATATATTAACAAGGAAACGATAGCTAAGTCTATTTATTTATTTATAATACATTTGAGCTAATATATAATTAGAAGTAACATCAAATTAAGTTAAATTCCATTTAATCTACAGTTAAATTATATGTATATCATATTAAAACTGCATTTTCTATTCATGCCCAACTTTAATTGTCAAAATCTTAACTAAGGCCTATTCTAATAAATTTATCTCTCTCTCTCTCTCTCTCTCTCTCTCTCTCTCTCTCTCTCTCTCTCTCTCTCTCTCTCTCTCTCTCTCTCTCTATCTCTCTTTGTCTCTCTGTGTGTCTTTATCTCCCTTTCAATCGTTTTCTCTCAAATTAGCTTTTTAGCTAACCCCAAAAATATGCTTTAATCGAGCCTTTTGGCTCATTTGTTGGTATGTTTCGCCGAAAGTTTTTTGAGCTCCCTCTCTCTCTCTATCTCTCTCTCTCTCTCTCTATCTCTTTCACGCACAAGCTATCATCACAGGGAAGTACAACGCTTCAGCTGCAAAAAGTATTTTATGTGTCCCTTGAACATTGACACCAACTAAGCGACGCCGCGACTTACGCGACTTGAAGGCGTACCAGTTGCAGTTCTGGCCAAGCAGCATTGGATAAAGTTGGCACTACGACGACGCTTTTATGGCATAATTCGTAGCTGCGTCTTTTTTTTTGTTTTTACGGCCAAAAGCTTAGCGGGCTAGGAGGGTGGGGTTGGAGTCGGCGAATTGGCAGGGCTAGAAAGTAAAGAGTAATACCCAAAGCAGTCATAAAGTAAACCAAATATTTTACATATAAACGACCGCAAGCAGACGTCAGCGTCGAGGCACTTGCCAAGGCAGCGCAGACGTCGTCGCCATTTTAGCCATAATTTTTGTGAGTGTGTAAGTGTGTGTGTGTGCTTTTTTTTCTCTTTTTTTTGGACTCGTGCCCATAAAACGGCGACAGGCCAAAAAGTAGGTAAGAAACTTTAGCCGGCGACCTTGCCACACGCATTCCTCGAGCGGCGCAATCGTCGTCGTCGTCGTCTGGAATTTTAAAGCCAAGGCAAAGTTATGTGTGGCAGACAATAAATCGCAGCCATTGATCCTTGCTATATGTCTTAAACAAATTTATATGGCAAACGGAAAACTAGCTAGCTCCACTAGCTGGCAATATACTGCCACATTTTGGCAGCCACCGCACCCCACTAGCTCTTCCCCTCTCTCTCTCTATCTCTCGCTTACTCAACTTTTGATAAACGGGCATATGGCATCGCAAGAGCATGTCGAACATAAACCTTGCACGGCTGGAGATTTGCCATGGATTTGGAGCAGCGTTTAGTGCAGCCAAGTTGAAAATTAAGGCAAACGTCTGCGAACATTTTATTACAATGTTTATCCTAAGAGCGAACTTAAACTAGTAGCACGATAAATTCGCAGAGTGCAAAAGGGGGGAGAGGAGAGTGCTAGGTGATGAGCTAATGCAGAGATCAGCTGGCAGCGCGACAGTTAGCTAACTAGATATAAAAACTAAGTTTAAGTGAGCTTTAGAGCGAAATTGAAGCTGCAATAGCATGAAAACTTTCTCTTGTAAAGATGTTGAAGCTGAATCCAAGAATCAATTACTTGGAATCGAATTCTGAAGGTACGACTCAGCATAAGTTCAATTACATATTCAAATCTATACTTCAAGGTTTTGATAGAGTTAAAGCTTATATAACTAAAGACAACTTTAATTCAATTTAAAATTAAATAGTAAATATAAAGTCTTTATACTATGAAGTTTATAGATATTGGCATAACATATATTTCAAAGCAGTAATGGAGACTGCAGTGAGACATTTATGTACATATATATGTGTATATATAAAACACATGAGATTTATATACATATACATATATAAATGAAAAGTCAGTTTAAGGGGAAAATAAGCTAAAATCCGTAATAAGAATTTGAAGTGAAGAGAAGATTTTAACCTAGACCAAAGTCAAAACCATTCGATATAAATGTACATATATATAATATATAAATGTATATGTATAGATGTACATATACCAATAACTATACATACATATATATAAGTTGTTACATATAAACCTAAAGCTCCTGCTAAAAATCAGCAAAGCCTAAAAAGCCTTAATAGGCATAATTTATAAGGCATAAATCAGTTAAGGCTTTTCATTGCCAGTTAACATTAAATACACACACACACACTCACACTCACACCTTTGCAGACCCGCTCCACTTGCGAAGCTTGCCAAGTTTCGCCATTACTTAGGCCGCTTATCGACAAAAGTCAGCGAGCAGATCGGATTTGTGTGTTAAATTAAGCACTAAGTAGGCAAATACATGGAACAGCAACAGAAAAGAAGAGAGAAAAGCGGGAAAAATACGCCACAGCAAAATGAAAACGAAACGCGAATTAGGCCAGCTGAAGAACGCATAAAGGATTTAGCAGTTGGCCAAAGGGTTTAGCGCATCTTTGCGACAATGCTGACAAGCATTAGAGGGAGAGACAAAGCGAGCTGCATTTGTTGCTGACTCGGCGCGCGAGAGCTGCAACAAGCTGGCAGACAGCGGCGAGGGAGGCGGCAGACGAGGGCCAGGACTACCTGGACTAAGCAGCGGCCGCCAAACGGCGAGCGCCATAAATCTTTGGGAATCGCGAGGCGGGCGCAAAGTGCGCCACAAAATGGCGAAAATTGGACGGCAGAGGAATTAACAAAAGCGTGGCAGGCAGAGGAAGAGCGGGATAGAGAGAGAGAGAGAGAGAGGCGGCTAGAAGAGACCAGGAAGTTGCAAGTAGAGACGTTTCTAAACAGCCAGCCTGGCCAGGAAAGCCCCAGCACATGCTCCGAGTCGGTGTCGGTGTCGTTGTCGTTGTCTTTGTCGGAGTCGGTTTAGCTGCAGTTGGCGTGTGCGAAATTTAGTGCGCTTGAAATTTAGTTGCACAGTTGCGGTGATTTAGTTGGCCATTGCACTCGCACTAGTTGGCCCAAGCCGTGGCCGTCGCCGTCGCTGAATTGTGGGCGGCAATGGAGGTCAAAGCGGCGTAAACAATAAACTACGATTCGGGCCACAGCAGCGCGAAATGCTTAAATGCTGCTTTAAAAATGCATTTGACACTTAGCCAGGATATCTCAGAAGCGGCCTCTATGAACTGAGTGGTTGTGGGACTTATAAATTGATCAAGGTCAAGCAAGCACTGTGAAGTCAATTTTGATTAATTAATAAAAATTAATATTATCTCGAATTGCTGAATGAATTCTCCAAATGTTTGTGAATTTTCTGTTTGCTTTTATTAAATATTTTAATATATTTAATATATTTATTTTTATATATTTAATTTATATATATTTTTTTTTTAGTATTTTTTTATTTATTTATTTATTTTTTTTTTATATGAAAATACATTTTTTTTTTTTTTTAATGAAAATACATTTTTTTTTTTTTATTTTAAATGAAAATACAATTTTTTTTTTCTACAATTCCTTCCAATTCATTCCTCTTTAAATATATTTCCTTATTTTTTGCGAGCTACCTTTTCATTTTCATTAGCAAAATAGCTTAGCTCACACCACTGTGCATTTACATTTTTCCCGGACTGAACCGTGTAAAAAAGTTTTGCCTACCGCCGGCCTTCAATGCCATGAGCCACAGACCCCAGCAGCCATGCTCCCTTTGCTCATCTTGTGCCGCCTGCTGCAGCATCTGAATTTAACATGAATGCAACCAGCAACAGCAGCGGCAGAGGCAGAGGCAGCGGCAGAGGCAGCGGCAGAGGCAGCGGCAGAGGCAGCGGCAACGTCACATGTGCCATGGGCTTGTTCGGGAATTCGGGGAACCAGAGATTGGGGATAGTCGTGGTTTTTGCTTTAAACAGATCCATTGTTTATGCACAGGCGAGACAGAGACAGAGAGAGTGGGAAAGAGTGAGCGAAACTGTGGGTGAGTGAGACTCATTCAAAGACTCAGCGCCGTGCAGACCTCAACGTGAGTTAAGTGCGTTTGGAAAAATTTATGCGAAGAATGCAGCAGCAATATGTGCAACAGCAGCAGCAACAGCAACAGCAACAACAACAACAACAAAAACTCGCACAAACTCCAGCAGCGCCAAAGCGGTGCAAAGCGAACCACATGGCGCACACAAAAAGGACCAAACGAAGCAGGACTCTATATATAAATACATACATATATATATAGATATGTATATATGTATTATTTGGAAAAAATGTTTATGCCCAGGAAGACGGCGTCTGCCTTTGCAGGCACTCAGACAACGAGACTCTGTGCTTTGGTCTCTTTGCCTCTACCACTCCCACTCTCTCCCTCTTTCTCTCTCTCTCTCTCCTTCTCTCTCTCATCCCATCTGTGTGCAACGGATACCCAAGTGTGAACCAGAAAGCTTTCGGCAGATGTCTTTTTGTTCTGTCTGCAATTTTTCTCGTTGTCCACTCCTCAAGGCATTATTCATAGCCGGCGAGCACCGTCTCAGTGGATAGGCTGGTGGAGAACTTAATAAGATTTTAATTGAAGCGCAAGAATTTAATTAATTCAATAATGCGTGCCAAAGACCAGAAAGAAAGTGAGCAATACAATAAGAAAATGACGTATCGCCGCCTGGCATGCTTACAGCTCCGGCACTGAGGCGTTGGCTGGCTGGAAATGTTTCAATTAGAGAGAACTATGCGGGAAATGTAATTTCAAAAACAGAGATTTCGAATACTTTGAATTCATAAATCATGGGATAAAGGCTTGGAGGAACACTTCAAGGACTTTGAAAGATCATAAATAAGACTTTTATTTATTTATTTATTATTTCAGTCAACTATCATCCCAAACATTCTTAATCCCTTATATCTCGAAATATATCTTAACTATGCTTCATATTACCTCAGAGAGTGTTACCCAAAACACTCAACTTTCACATATTATTATCCGATTCCCCGCTCCTGCTCATCCCAACTTAGTTCAGCTCTTATCAGCACCTTTCTATGCGATTTTCATGCCAACCAAATTCAAATTAAATTATACCGCATAACATTTGCATTTTATTATTGTTATGCTTAGCCATTTGCCCAAAAACTTATCTGGAGCAAACTAATTAAAGTTCAATACATTTTGCAAAGTTCGCCAAACAAACTAACATTTGTTTCAGTTCAACTGAAAGCATCCTTTTGGTTGGTAACGCTCAGCTCGAGTTTGTTGCGAGCTTTTGGCCACATACGTGCCCGTTAGCTTGTTTGTTTTGTTTAGCTTCTCTGTTCTTCTCATTGTTGGGGTCAGCTCTGATATGGTAGTACACTAATTGCGAGTTGTTAATGTTGCAGCTGCAGCAAGTTGCCAGTTGCCAGTTGCCAGTTGCCAGTTGCCAGTTGCCAGTTGCCAGTTGCCAGTTGCCAGTTGCCAGTTGAGCGGCGACTCAATTGAAAATCTTTAGTGAGTTGAAAACTGTAAGTAATATAAATCACACACAAAAGGTTCTGTAAGTAACCCAATGCCGGCGCATTGTTGGTCGCTTGCTTAATGACGCAAGTAATTGCAACTGCGCAGCCCGTTGCAAGTTGCAAGCTGCAAGCCATAGAAACAACAACAACAGCAGCAGCAGCAGCAGCAATGGAATGGCACAAGGGAGCGACTTAATGAAAATCAAACACACAAACAACACAACACAACTCAAAGTCGGTCAACTGTGCAGTGGAAAACGTCGCCGAGAGTTTTGCGACCCCCGATAAACTCTCAAGTGGCGCATACCAAGCAATAATTGATAGACGAACAGATGTACAAGTGTTTAAATGAATGAATGATGTGAAGGAGAGAAAACAGAGAGAAAGAGAGAGAGAGAGAGAGAGAGAGAGAGAGAGAGAGAGAGTGGGGTAAAGAGAGTGCGAGGTCTATGCATTTGAAATGTTAAATGTGCTGCTTTGATGTTTCCACATTATTTGCAAAGGGTGCAATGGACCCCGGGGCGAGCGGTAAGCGGAACGACCCAAATCAATTGATTTATGCACTGTTATACGCTGCCGTCAATTGAAAACTGTAATTAAATTAATGAAGAAAGTTGACAAACTAACTGCAAGATCTGTCAATGTTGTTATTGTGCTCATAGTTTACTGAGTATTAATTCAGTTACGCACTGGCCAGCTTAACTGGAGCAGAGCAGGCACGACGGCATGCGATGATGAGAAGCGCCTAGAGAGGCAGCGGCAGCTGTTGTAATTGTCACGCAATTGCCGCAGGCAGACCAACTGGGGCCAACGGCTCTGGATCAATGCGGAAGCTCAATTGAATGCACGAAATTGCATTGGAATTCTCTCTTTGATGGCGAGGCAAGAGCGACGCAGCGTCGATGGCGCCAGAAGTACAGGGTATGACGCTTGCATACCTCGTTCAATTTCACACCTCTAATTGCCATTTGTTTATGCCTTCAGCCGAGTCTTCCAGCGTATTCAATTCAGCTGAACTGCTAAAAAGCCATAAATAATGCACTTCAATTCTCAGAAATCATTGAAAACTGATGAGCTACGCTAAGATATACATATATATTTATATATATCCACATTCATTTGAAAGCGTCAACAAAAATATCGTGTTGCCTTGCTGTTGGAAAATCAACAAACACAATTGTAAAACTTTTGCATAAACAAAATGACAAACGCGATTTTGAGAGCGATTATAAACGCGCGGCGCAAATTCAAGGCGTTTTAAAACGCGCCGCGCACATTTGCAAAACCGAAAATGAGAATTTTATAAATGGGCAGTAAAATTGTTTGTGATTGTGGCTGGTGTTGTAATGCAATCAGTTTCGATTTGATTACCTTTAATTGACTTTTCAGCACTATGGAACACGAGGCGGGCAGCGACGTCGACTGCGACAGCGACGTCGCGAACATTTAACACTTTTTGTGGCTCATTAAATATTCAAAATGTGGAGCACTCTTCTAGCTCTGTCTATCTCTCTCTCCCACCCCTCTCTCTCTCTCTCTCTAAATTTTCATATAGAACCATTTATTTTTTCAATTTCAATTTCAATTTCATCGCCGGAACTTGTTGTCAAACATATTGCATTATATTATATTAATTTTCTTGTTGTTGTTGACTGCATTGACATGAATATGTTGCAAAAAGCAACTATAAATTATGCAACAACAACAACACCAACAACAGCTGCAGCACTGCTAAATTGTTAATAATGTCACAATTTGATGCCAACAATTTATGACAAAAGTGGAAAAAATGCATTAAAATATATTCACATACATTAAGTGAAGTGCAAACACAAGAATAAAGCTATTTGTATGTGAATGCTCGCATGTTTGTATATATTTTTAATTTGCACTCAATATATATTTAAATTATTTATGTTAATTTTTTAATGGCTCTTTGAAATACGCAATAAAATTCATTAAAACATTCTCGCTTTGCCACGAAGGAAGAGTAATTTGATTTTGTGAAAGGGTTTGCAAGATTGATTAACTATTGAAAGAGACAGAATAATTATTTTAAAAAAATGTTTTTTTTTATTGAAATATACTAAACAAAAATTTATATATTATCAAATATAATAGCCAAAAAAAAAAAAAAATAATTATATTCATTGTATATTTAATTAATATTTATTTTATAAATAATATTAAATATATATAAATTAAATATATATTTATAATAAATAAATGTTAACAAATATATACGTTAAAAAAAAATAAATAAAATTAATAATATAATTCAAATAATAATATTTAAAAAAAATAATAATAATAAAATAATAACTAAAATATGTTAGATCATAAACAAATTTCTCAAAAGGGAATTACAATATATATATATATATATATATATATATATATATATATATATATATATATATATAAAATATATATATATATATATATATATATATATATATATATTTTATGATTTAAAAAATTAAATAAATGATATTTGCTATACAGAGAAATAGTCAATATATTTATTCCCAAAAGAGAAAGCGCTACACAAGAAAGCTAGAGCAAAAATAAATATTTATAGACCGCATATGTACGCTAGTTCATATTCATATTCACATTACTTTACAAAATAATATATATTCGTGTATGCCGTTGCTAACATATTTCTTAGAGTGTCAGGTGAAATTTATTAATTTTAATTAAAACATATTTATGCCCTGATTTCCACTTAGACAAACATGAATAATTATCTTTTGTGCAATTAACAATGCCAGTCGCAATTTCGCAATTGAATTAAGCGCCAAGCAAAGTCAACAAAAAATTGCTATGCAAATTGTGTGAGCATAATTAATAAACTATTTTTAATGTGCTGCAAAAAAAAAAGAAAAAAAAGAAAATGAAATAAAAAAATAACAATTATGCCGCAAATTTAAAAATGAGCATTTCGCTGGCTAAAAAGTAGCATAAAGCAAATGTGTGACAACGCGAAAGACCGCAAGAGCTGAAGAAGTGGGGAAAATCGGGAAAAGCGCAAAGGGAAATGCAAAACGCGCGCCTGGAGAGGCCGCGACAAGAGACTGCGACTGCGACTCTGACTGGCACAGCCACAGCTGGAACACCTCGCCTCGGCCATGGGTCGCGCAGCAGAGGAGAGCAGAGCAGAGCCTGTGCAACTCCAACTGGGCTGGGGACTGGCGCTGGGACTGGGTCTGTTTCATATGTACATGGCAAGTGTTGTAAGTATGTGCTTAAATACGCATTTATTCATACAAATATGGCCAACGGCAACAGCAGCAACAGCAGCAGCAGCAGCAGTAACAACCGCAACAGCAGCAGGCAAAACAATAAAACAAGTTGGCTGGCCAATGCTCCAGCTATATATGACTATGAAATGCCCTGCAAAAATGATATCAGAGAGAGAGAGAGAGAGAAGGAGAGAGAGAGAGGAGAGAGAGCAGGTGAGAGAGTGAAAGAAATAGAGAACAGAGGGAGAGAGCAGAAGAGAGCAGGAGAGAGATAGACAAAAATATAGAGAAGGAGCTAAAGAACGAAGTGAGACAGACTGAGAGACGCAGAAATAGAGAGAGAAGAGTGAGAGATAGAGACCAGATTGTGTGTGTGACAGAGAGAGAGAGAGAGAGAGAGAGAGAGACAACAAAGTGAGAGACATCATCATTATTATTTTATGTGATCTAATAAATGTGATCCATTTATATCAAATAATATAAAATAAATATTCAAGCCGAAGACCCTAATAGCCAGCGTAGCTGGCGTTTTAGTTGTTAAGTTAGCTTATAAAACTGATATAAATAAATAAATAAATAAATATACATAACTTGATCTGTTTCTTATTCCGAATTACATACAAATTTTTAGTTTCTTTTATCAATTTTTTATAATAAATATGAAATAAAAATAAGTATTTTCTTTTTTATTTTTAAGCAAGGCTTTTTAATATAAATAAATATATTAAATATATTAGAATATATTTCAATCAGCGGAGCTTTTTTGTTTGAACTTCATAATAATAAACTTTTGATTATTTTTTAAATATTTTTAAAATTTGTTTAAATTTTCCATTATATTCTCCATCTCTTAAATTTCTCTCAATTGAAACTCTACAGCACACTTGAATCCTGAAACAGTATATACCCGGCTACTCGCAAGAGAAGCGAATGAATTTCCATGTCGCTGCCGTCGTAGTTGGGCAAATCAGATGCGCAACTAACGAGCAACAACCACGACAACGTTGCTGACAACGGGCAAGGACTAGGCACCATGCTGAAGCAGCGCCGGACGCAGTGCCGTGGGCCATTCTATGTCTGAGCCCGGACCCAGACCCAGAGACCCATTCCCGTACCCGTAACCGTAGCCGAGCCCAACCCAAGCCAGCCCCAGCGCGATGGCGAGTCCGAGGCGAACATGGCGCAAATGTGACAAATATGGGCATAAAGTGTGCAAGTGACAAGTCTAACATACTTACAAATTTTCATGTGGCAGCCGCAGAGCCAACAGCCAAGACCACATTATCACCCAAAAAGGAGGATGGAGCGACATCGAGGCACACAGAAGGCACACAGTCATCGCAGCATAGGAATTTGCGTTTTCGAATGTATGTTAATGATCCAGCGGGCTGCCAGCGTAACCCAACAATGATTTCCAGCTTCAGTTTTCTTCTCTCATTTCTGTTTTTTTTTTCTACTTTTTTTCTATTCGCTGTCTGCACAGTTAGCCAAACGTATTTCCTGTCTTTTTGTGCGCTGCTGCGCCAACACTTGGCTTGTTTTTATTTTAATGATATTTTTTCAATCAGCCAACGAGCAACAAAACAGAAAAAAATTGAAGTTCATTTGAATATGTGCAAACTAATGCCGTTGATGATGAGGCTGCGTTTTCAGCTCTCTTTGTTTGCGCGCAAATTAAATTACAATTTTAAATTTTTACCAAACGGAAATACTTAATTTGAGCGCTGCTGGCAACGGCTATAACTAATGTATTTTGGCTAGAATTAAATTGAAAATAAACGTCGTTCTTTCTTTAGTGGTCTACAATTAATGAGCAGGTGTCAAGCGCTCTGGAGAGCTCTCCGAGTGTTGGGTGAATCTCTCAATCTCGGTGGCTCGTCCAGCGGAAATGCGTGTATTACGCGCCAAAGTTGACACAAAAGTAAGTCACAATGCACGAACAGCGTGCAGCGGAAATGACAGCATTCCCGCCGTTGGCCAACAAACGAGCCGAGTGCAGGCAAAACAAAGCGTAGTCAGCGTGGAAGATGAAGCAAAGTGAATTGAAGTACCTCAAATACCAATCATAGTTAGCTGCTTGCATGCAGCATGCAATGTGCTAGCCTTAGCTCTCCCTGCTCCGTCTCCTGCTGCTCTTACTAACAAGCTGTCAATAAACGTGGCAGCTGCTGCTCAGCTCAACCTGACAATGCATTCTGCTTCTTCTTTCTTCAGACTCATTCAAATGCGCACGCATGAAAATGACAGTAGCTTAGATGCATGCACCAACTACAACAACAACTACAACAACAACAACGAACAGCCAATGACCTAGACACGCACTTGGTTTGTCAACTATGTATATCTGTCGCATCTGAAATTACATAATTACCAACAATAAATTGTAATTACTGCCTTGAGATACATTTGCTCAGATAAACGCTTTTCCATGTCCGTGTCTCGACTCTGTTTGCACTTGGTTTCGCTTTTGGTTCGGCCCCCGTTCGACATTGACTTTGGGCCCGACCGAGACTGGCATAAATTACGCTCGGCAATTACGAGCAACCATCGAAAATGTAAACAAACTTGGGGAATACGCACACCCAGCGGCCCCAAAGTAGAGCGGGGCGGGAGCGGGGGCGGGTGCGCTGGCATCGCAGCGACGCAACGCATCGAAAAAGAGCACACAAAACGTTTTTAAGTTCACAAAAGTGCGTGCATAAATTGCTCGAGTCTTAGGTAATTTATACTGATTTGTTTTCAACTAAAAGGCCATGTGAAGCGTCGCACTGTCTGTCTTGGTGGCAGCTAGGTCCAAAAACTTATCTAAATAATGTCTGCAGTAAATTGCCTCAAGCATGCATAAGGTTTGGTATTTTTTAAATACTATTCAGATAAGAGTTTTAATTAATATGGGAAAAGTAAGTGCGGATCGACTTTTGTTAGCTCATTAAAATGAAATTGATAGATATTGCAATGAATATTATTCATTATATTATATTATTCATATTATTATATTATATTATAGAAAACTATTTGGTTCTGTTCTATATTTCTTGCTACTCAACATTTTAAAAGCTAACCGAATATACTCTTTTATTATGTGTGAAAGAGCGTATGCATATAATTACATTGAAGTTTTATTATTTATTTATTTATTATTTATGGCATATTCTCTACTCTTCTGCCATAAATTATGCTCGTCAATTAATGGTTTAATGGTTCGATATTTAATGGTTCTTGACTTCTTCTACCATTTGTCTTTCTCTTCTGCCCTTTTATCCACATCATCTGCCCTTTCTCTCCACCTTCTGCATTCTCTCTAAGTTATTTAATATTAGTTTATCTATGTTGCTTAATATTAAATCAATAATATTTTAAATATTTATATATACATATATATATTAAATATAAATAATATACAAATATATTTTAATCGTAGAAAAAATCCTAATTCGTTGAGAATAAATTTAGTAAAAGCCAAAACGTAATATCAATAATAATTTAAATATATATGTATATACATATAATAAAATATATATAACATAAAAATATATTTTAATTGAATCATTGAAAATATATTTAGTGAAAGCCAAAACTTTTCTTTGACCAAATCCTAATTAATTACGTATATATTTAAAAAATATATATATAATTTTTCCTCAGGAGAATCCTAATTTATTGGATATTTACATATATAATAAATGCCATAAACTTCCTTACAAAAAATCCCCAATCAATTATTTATACATTTAGTAAAAGCCATAAAGCTCCTGTAAACAAAATCCACAATTTCTATGCATGATTTAAGCCATATAACAAATGTACTCGAATATGCACAAGCCAAGTCCGCTTGGCCTTGAGATATCAATTCACTTTCTACGTGGCAGGAGTAACCTTAATCCGTCAGAGTTTTGACTTTTGCGTAGCTAAATTGAATATCAAATCAAATACATATGCTTAAGCTGCGACGCTCTGTGCAATTCCCCAAACAAGAAAATACACTGACAATGTGAGCTCTGTGTGTGCGTGTGTGTGTGTGTGTTTGTGGCACACAGATTGCCAAATTGAAAGTGCAATTAAATAATAATTGAGGCAAAATGTATGCGATTGCAGGCAAAACATGTTTTGTTATTGATATATGTATATGTAGAAAATGTAATTTCAATATAAACTGGGTCACTTGCATACGAATTTTGTGGGGGCAGCACAGGGTGGCTAATGACATAATCGGAAATCGAAATTCGTTAACGTCTGCTGCAGCTGCAGCTCGCCGTATTCAAATTTGATTTGATGCGCTTTAAGTTGTCCTAAGCGACTGCAGCTCATTAGGGTCACAGCAGCGGATCGAACTCATTTATTATGGCCATATAATCTAGCTGACAGGGTGAAAGAAAAAAATCAAGAAAAACAACAAAACATTTATGTATATATTTTATATATATTTACATATACATATATCTTGTTGACGCATTATGCAAAAATTTTGTTCGCTTTTATCAAATGTTGCTGGCTAACTAGTTCGGTCTTTTGTAAGCTGCATATTTAAGTTTTCAGCTCGCAACGATTTGCATATTTAATAAACCGCCAGCAGCATTCAAAGAAAACCTTAAAATGCATTTTTCTATTAATTTTTTGTTGTTAAATCGTTTCACATAAAAAATGCAAAATCAATGGGAAATAAATGCGCATAACGTTTAGCGTAATTATCTTATGCAAATATATACATATATTATAATATTAAAAAAAAAAAAAAAGAAATATCAGCTGCCATTGATAACAAAAATGCCTTTTGTTTTTTTTTTTTGTATTTTTTTGTTTTATTATTCATTTTTAAGGTTAATTGGGTGCTGATGCGCATTGAGCTGCCTGCGGGGCAAGAACTCGGCGACTGAAATCGAGATAATGAAGCGCTTGAAATAAATTTTATAAATTTCAAACTAATCATATTTTTTTCCCAGACAGCACACATCATTTTGTTGCTGTTGTTGTTGTTGCTATTTTTAATTTAATTTGCTAACAATTTCGCACATCAGCTTATAATTTGTAGTTGTTTATTGAAATTTTATAATTGATTTTGAAGTGAAGGGAATATATTTTTTATGCTTATAAATAGTCGATTGTCTATTAGTTTATATGTTATTAATGAAATATACGGCATAAATAAATTAGTCGATGTTGCTTAGGAAGCTATTAAGAAGTCTTGGATTACTGCTTAGCTAGTGAACAAAATTCTACTATTTTTTTTTTAATTGCTAGCTCTTTTAATTTTAAATTTGACAGCTGAACAAACCCTTTTTCTTTTTCAGTTGCTCACTAAGTTTTAGCAAGTAACTGACTACTCTTGGGTGCTCTTTTCCTTTTATTTTATATAGAAAAAATTTCAAAAGAAAATTAAGCAAAGCCTACACTAGAAATCATCCTCCTCTGCTCACGCATCGATTCACACAAAAGTGAGTCTCTTAGCTCTCCAAAGATCGAATGAATTAGCCGACTTGCTCTGATCTGACAGCTAACTCGCATTTAATTTCATTTGATTTCAGTTTAATTTCATTTGATTTTAGTTTCATTTTGCATTTCATTTAATTTCCATTTTGGGCATTTAAATAAAATGTGAGCTCATAAGCTAGATTGGTGAGGTTCTGCAATAATTCTTTGTCGAGGTCTTTACTCCTGAACGGAAGGAAAGTCCATGCAGAAGAGTTTGAGGCTTAGAAAGAATATTCAAATATTTATATATTTATTTACTTATTTATTTATTATTTCATATTTATATTTATATATTTATATTTTCAGAACGGCAAATCCATGTAGAAGAGTTATTTATTTATTATTTCATATTTATATTTCCCCTCTTGATATTACATGTCTATAGCCAAGCCGTTGAGAGCAAAGTAAATTATTAAAAAAGTATATAAATCAGAATTATATGGATCAAATCAACAAATTGTGTAGAGATATTTCTCTCGCTCGATTTCTCAGTACTATATAAAGCAAGCCTTGCAAACACATTTATTGCGTACAAACAATTTAAATTAAATTTAGCTTTTTTTCAAGCAGAAACGGAACAAATTCCCCCCTTTTTTAGCATTTACATTTTTAGCTAATTTATCACCAACAATCGCATTATTTTTAATGTTTTACTTTAATTTAATATCAATTTTTATCTATTCGAAAAAAAGTACAATATTTATATCGTTTAGATGGCCGTTCATTACGGATGGCTGCGCAAATTGTGCATTTCCTTTATCAATTTATTCTACTGTAAGCCGCACAAATGCAAATCATCGCAGTTGCATTAGCTTTAATATTCAGCTTGGGGTTGGCTTAAAGCCCGCCCCATTAAGCATTTAAGCCCCGCCACGCCCACTGTGATGTATTTATAGCGGTTATACGTAGTTTTTCCGCTAGTATTTTTTTTTAGTACTTTTTTTTTTTTTAGCCCCATAAGCCCGTAAGTCAAATCGTTGCGGCTATTTATTTATTTATCAACACAATGAGCCAGCCCTATGCGAGCGCACTAACTATTCCCTCAGTGCGAGCTATTCGAGGCTCAAGTCCATTTCCTTGGCTCATTTAATTTCGCTAGCGGACCACACACATCGCTCGCCCTTTGCTGACTTTTTTTTTCTGCCACTATTAGTTGTTCAATTTGAGTCTGAGTTTTTTGTTGTTGCTGCTGTTGCTGTTGCTGTTGTTGTCCTGCTCCATTATGCGCGTCCATTATGCCTCTGTTTGCCTTGATAATGCGCCACGTCCCAAGTCGGCGGCGTCTTATGGCATTGTCAGCTTTTGCCGGCCGACTGCCTTTTTGTCATTTCAGTTTTGTTGATTTTGCAAAAAAATAAAGAATATTTCCACCCACCCCCGTCCACAAACTACCTAGTAGAAACCTTGCTCCCGCAAAGACGTTCGGGCCAATGTAAATAATTTATTTATGGTCTTGTTTGTTTACTTCTCCCATCGTGGCATTTTCCTGCCTCGGCTTGCTCGGTCTTGTTTGCCTAGAGCTTAGAAGGTGCTGCCTTTGGCTACCCGAAAACTCTTACAGCTAGATATACCAGACCCACTCTCTCTCTCCCTCTCTCACTTATATACATATATGAGAAACGTGTGGCATTCGCATTCACTTTATAAATAAGAAATCAATTGATTTGGTTCAGGCGCAAGTTAAGAACTGTTGCCTTTGACAATATTTGCCAGTCCTTAAGGCGATTAACAGCGATTCCATTTCAGCTCTCATGTAAATATCGAGGCTTTAAATCAAAATCGAGGCACATGCGTTTTCGGCTTGTGTCAACAAGCAAAATGACATAAATATTATTTCAGTTTCACTGGAAACGTTGATTGAATAAAGTTAATTTCGCCGTCAGCCCGTTGGCTTTGGCTCAGATCTTTTTGATTTTCGTTCATGTTTGCGTTTCTGTCTGGTTTTTAAGTATGTATTTGCATTCTGGGCAATTGCAATTTGTGGCGTGAGAAAATTCCAATGATTCCATAAGCCAAACACAAAACTGAAAACTCTTTAATGAAGACTTACCAAAAAATGCACAATTAAATGAATGAATTGGCATTAGTTTGTGGGAGCAAGCTGTCGCGTGTAAGCAGGCATTGCTGTAAGAAGAAGAGGAGAGAATTATAAATTAATATAATATAATATATAAGAGAAAACTAATTAACTTTTGTTTAAATAGTATTACCGAGCAAATTCGCATTGAGCTGAAAGTTAAATTTGTGAGAATCGCATAGAAAGGCGCACTAAATAGCTGCAATCGGATTTGAAAGGCTTTCAATTGGCACTCTATAATATTTGTTATTAATTTCAACCATATTTATAAAAGCCAGCAAGTGAGAGTCGCAACTGCCCGACTAGGTAATACTCCGCACCTGCTGAAACCATTTAAATATTCCCCATCTCAAAGCAAACATTTACTTTGCGATGCAAACGATAGTTCAGCCTGTGCTTTGAACTGCCTTCAACTTTGGCCACACACTTTGCCTATCTCTGAGGTCAGATCAGAGAGTTGAGAACTCTAAGGCAATGTTGATGATGATGAATCATTGGGGCGATTATATATGGGCTGACCACGGCGCACATGCCAATTATGCAATTTTCCACAGACCACAAACACTTGTCGCAGTTAGCCAAAGCGAAACGTATCTGATGATTCACACAGCTCAGGTATTTCATATTTGTAGCAAATTGTGCGATGCCAGCAAGGCTGGCCGGCAGGCAGAGATTGACTCAACGTATCGGCGCATGCAGATGAAGAGATACAGATGCAGGCTAGGCACGATAAGCGAATCAAAGCACAAATCTTACATTCGAAACAATAAAATCTGGCTGCGACTGACTCTGACTCTGCTTCTGTCTCTGTCTCGTCTTACAGACAGCTCATATCAGATGAAATAAACACAGACAGAGAGAGTGAGAGAGAGGGGGGGCATAGAGAAACTGCAGATGGAGGACCGCACATGAGTTTTGCTAGAAAGCCGGAGGGGCACAGCTCGAAACATCAAAAGCCACAGAGAGAAGTGCCGCCAAGCTCACTCGACACTACGTAGCTGTAGCTGTATCTACAGTATGTCTCGTCTGTAGCAGCTAACTGTAATTGTATCTAACAGCTTCAGCTGACAGGCCCAGGCCAGGCCAGAGACGGGGCGACAGCCTGGCAACGCGTCGCTCTGGAACTTGTCTTACTTTTTATGGCCAACTTTGCCAGCAACAACAACAACAACAGCAACAACAGTGAGAAGAGGAACGCGTGCGGCTTTGCCCAAGTATCTCGAGGAGGCGTCGCAACGCTTCGAACTGCGGGGCCACCCAAAAATGGTCAGCAAAGCGCCACCAAATTGACTGCCAGCCCCGCCATCGGATTGGATGCGACCACAGATACTTTTCTATCCCAGTTGGGGCAGTACTTGGCTCTGCTTTGCGCCGCTGCGATGCCATTGAATTATTGTTTGAAATCAAAAACTAACCATTATTTACCAGCCGAGGAGTGCCAAACAAAAGCCAGCAGCAAATAGCTAAAAACAATGTCAGCGAGAGTTGCCCCAAAGATTGTGAGAGGTAGAACAGCAAGGGGCAGTTGAGAATTGATAAGATAAGCGAAGGAAAATTCAAAATAAAATTTATAGAATATATAAAAATAAATGAATGAAAAGATAACTAGTTAAAACTCTAGATTAAACTATAAACAATTTAATTTAAAATAAAAAAAAAAGTAGATATAATATAAAATCTTTTAAATAATTAAATGGAAATAAAAAGAATCAATTGAGAACAGATTCTCTTTTATTTTATTAATATTGTTTTTGTTTTATTAATATATAAAATAATGTTAAAAAATTATTATATTTTCCTTTAATTATATTTAGTAATTTTTTATTATTTTTATTTTTATAATTAATATTTTTTTATTACTATTAATAGTATTTATTTATTAATAATATCATTTATTTATTATTAATATTATTTATTTATTAATAAAATCATTTTTTATAATTTTTTATTATTTTCATTTTTATAATTAATATTTTTTTTATTACTATTAATAGTATTAATAATATCATTTATTTATTATTATGATTATTATGTTATATTATTATTATGTTTATTTTTATTGCCATTATCATTAATTTGAATTTTAATTTTTATATTTTTTTTATGGTTTGGTCTATAGATTACAAGCATTTTTTTTAAATATTTAATATAAATATTAAAACTAGAAAAAACAAATATTTTACCAACAAATCTACCTTCATTCAATATTTTTTTCTGAATACACCTGCCAAATTTTTCAAACTGCCCTCCCCGATTCAGCAAGCGGTGGCCCATGAAAGTTGTATTGAAAGGCGGGCGACAGAAACAGAGAGACTCAGCGACAGATACGCCAGAGTCAAGACAGCCAAAAGACAACAACAACAGCAACAACAACAGCAGCAGCAACAACAAGTTAGCGAGGGGCCACAGCACAATTGACTAGCAAACTGGAGCTGTACATCCTGGACACTGTGTGGCAGGAACTGGCACGCCCCCCACCAACCGTCCCCGCCCCTCAACAACAACTGCTTATTGCCAGGGCAAATAATAACTTATGTCGAGTGTCAGGCCAAAAAAGCCGTAAGCGCTACGGGAAATATTTTCAGTGTGTGCTTTTCCTGTGCTCCAGTATTTGTTGTAGTTAGCCGTCGACGTGTGTGCTATATACAATGTAAATAAAAAGTCTAGCTATTGTTATTGTTGCTGTTGTTGCTGTTGTTGTTGTTGTCTTTTTTGCTGGCCTTAACTTGGTTTTCTCCACAAGCTCGAGCTCTGAATGTATCTCAGTATTTCTGCAATATTTCAACATGCCGGCGCGTATCTACTGGATGCCTGTCTGTGGCTTTTTATTTTTCTACATTTTTTGCTCGTTTTTCTTTTGCTGGCGTATCCGTTATTGAACTATTGTGCACTGCACGTAATTTAAGCCCGACACGCCCCCTGCCAACCAACTATATCTCAATTTCCCCCCATTTGAGTGGATTTCGTCGTCCGCTTTGCGCAGCTCGAATCGAAAAATTTGCTTATGAAAGGGAATTTTCTATGAAAGTAACTGAGTAACCTGAGCACAAAGTTCGGCCAACAGTTAAGTGCAAATTATTAGACGAGAAATTAGTAGAGCGAGCGGGCGCACGAGCGAACGAGCGAGCAAGGCTGCATATAACCAGCAAAACGTACCCAATAAAAAGCGAAGAGAACTTTTCAGCAGCTTTTTGTGGCACATTGCGGTTGCATTTGCTAATGGAAATTGTTTTGAGGTACGCAAAAGTTTTGCTAGCTTTTTTTTTTTTGTTGAGAAATGTGGAAATCTAAAGCAAGCAATGTTATGCAAAAGTTCTTTTTTGTTAATTGGGCGTTGCCGAAAATGCAGTAAAAGTAGAAATTTTATAAAAACAAAAGACACATTAAGCAACATTTATTATAACAAACAATATTTTTCAAAATATTTGTATATACAAAAATAGTTTTAAAAAATATATTTAATTAAATATTTTAAAAAATATATATGTGATTAAATATTTTTTTAAAATATTTAAAAATAATATAATAAATCAGATTTAAATATTATTTTTAAATTTAAAAAAAAATATTGAATAAAAAAAAACAATAAAAATATTTTAAGAATAATTTATCTTTAAATAAAATATTACTAAATTTTAATATTTTTCAAAATGTTGATATATTAAAAATATAAATTAATTTTCAATTCTCTTCCTTTAACTTCAATAAAATATTTTTATATATTAAAAATTTTACAAGTTTTAATTAATTTTATATATTTAAGTTAATAAATACAAATATTTCAAAAATATGTATATTAAAAAAATTTATGTATTTTAAATAGAATAAACAATTATTTTTTTCATATTTTCTATTTCAAAAATAAACTTATAATTTTTTATTTAATTACATATTTAAAAAACAATTCTTTTAATTTAATTAGACATAAGTTAAATATATACTTATACTATATAATATGTCAGAATTATTTTTAAAATTAGTAGTTAAAATTTAAGCTGACTCAAATTTAATTGGAGTATTTTTCTCTAAAGGCATTTTGGACTTGCTGTCTTGGCCGCAATTTCAAATTGCCATTATAAATACTAAAACCAACACTAAAATGCTTGCACACACACACACGCACAACTTGAAAAGCAATTAAAGATTTAAGTCTCAGCACAATAAAAACAACAACAACAAGAAACGAACGAACGAACATCGAGTGGATAGCTAAGCAGGATCCAACAAGCTGCAGCAACTGAAATGGATGACCAACACGTGCTAAGCTCATTAGATGCTCTGATTTCTCAAGCCATGCGGCGGGGCGGGTAAAACGGCAAACTTTTGGTGCCACATAAATTCTGGCAACAAACTAATAACCAATAAAATGTCTTAAGCCGTCTAAGCTCATAAATGCTATTTTAAAATACAGCCAAGACAGATCTAAGAGAGCGGAGCCAAAGGGCAAACAGCTCGACCTGCAGCCTTTCACATGCATACACACACACACACATACACTCAAACATATAGTTGTGTGCGCTCATATATGCTTGTGTCCATATAGATTGTATTAAAGTGGCTCAGGAAGCCATTCAAGTTGAAAAGCCCTCTTAATAAGCGTTGGCCTGGGGTCTGCAGCTGGGCTCCTTAGCCGGCAATGCCAACAAGTGGCCCACAGTGGGGAATAATGGGAGTTGGGGCCGATGCAGAATTAGAGCGAGTTGCCTTTTCGTCTGATGTTTGAGTGAATGGAGTCGAAAGATGAGCAAGAGACGCGTCGTCGGGCCAGCGAGGGCAATGATTGGCAGCCAAAGAGTGCTCAGCTCCCACTAACCCTCCCTCTGCTCTTGCCAAACAAAGACCGGCTGTAAAATAGAGCAATGCCAGAGCAACGGCGACGTCAAATGCAACAGCAACAACAACAGCAACAGCAACAGTTGCTCTGTCAGTTACTTGGACTTGCGGTCGTTTTGCTGTGCTGACACAAGCGAGGGTGGCCAGAAGAGTTTTAAGGAGTCAAGTTGAATATCAGCTGGCCAAGCTTAAGTTAATATAATAATAATAATATATGATAATAATATAATAATAAATTTAAGCTGCATTAAAAATATATATTATTAATAAATATTGATTTTAAGTGTTAAAATTGATATTTATAAATAAAAAGAAAAATTAATAAATTAATTTATATAAAAATAAAAAATGTTTATGGTATTTATGTTTAAAGAATAATAATTCATATTTAATATAAATTATTATAAGGTAAGTATATTAAATTATATTATTATTTATATATATTATTATAGTAAATTATTTTCTACACTGCTCTTTTAAATTAATTATTTGACTTAATACATAAAACTGTCAAATATAAATAAATTAATATTTTATATAAAATAATAATACATTTAATTTAAAAATTCTAATAATAAATCTAATAAATACTATAATTATTATAATACCTTATTATATATCTAAATATAATAAAAAATATATACTGATACATAGAAAATAAATAATAATAAATCAATAATAAATTTCGTTTACTTAAGATACTCTTAACTTAAGATAACGTGTTAAATTACTATATTAAAAATATTTTTATTGTATTTTTATTTAATATAAAATCTTGCATATATTGTACTAAATTATTTCTCTCTTTTCCGCCAAAACCTTTAAACACTCTTAAAAAAATTGTACAAAATGTATCTGATTTTACAAATTTATATTTGCTCAAGGAAATCCTTGCTTAAACTCTAGAACTGCCCTCGCGCTTGGCTGTTGCCTCACGGCAACTGGCAGGCAACTGGCAACTGCAACGCTGTTGAACTTTTAATTTGATGAATGATATACATTTGTCTCGAGTGCAGGCCGGCAAGCGGCTGGCCACAGATTGCCTAAGCCACACACACACACACATATATATATATATATATATATATGCACTCACTCAGTTGCAGTAATTGCGGTGGATCGCAGCTGAGTGAAGCTCTGCACCGCTGGCATATTTACACAGACACCAACACAGACACATAATCCGAGTCGGTGTCGCTCTCTGCGCCCTGTCGAGAGGATGACACATGCGTTATGTGTGCTGTGTGAGAGATCTGCGAAGATCAGAGCTATATAATTTTTGCTCAACTGCAATTATGAGATGTGGCGGCTGATCTTGGAAAGAGCCGAGGCATAAAACCACAGCCGCAGCCACAGCCACAGTCATAGCCGCCAGCCGGCAACCGGAAGCTTTGTCTTCGGCTCTTTGGCAGTTTGAGAAAACTTGTTCTTACGGTTATCTCTGTTGGTTTTACAAGTGCCTCGAGTGGATCGCGTCTGGCATGCCAGCAACAACATACAACATCCTTAATTATGACAATCAGCGCTGCTTGAATGCAGCTTGCCCCCAACTCAGTCACTCCTGCTACGATCGAGCTGCTGATCCAGATCGGTTGCAATGTTTATATGCTCATACGAGGCACATCTCTCTCTCTCTTTCTCTCTCTCCCTTTCTCTATCTCTTTGATCGTTGATCATGTTGAGGCCATCCTGTGCCTGATTGAACTGGCACAGTTTAACGTGAAACGCATCGGAATGCTGTGCTGGGGGTTGCAATCGGCCAGGGATCGTTATCTGATGCAGCAACACGAGAGCGTGAGAGGAAAAGAAAGCCAACTGGGTGGTCAGCCCCAAAAAAACCAAAGCAACTTAAGCAATTAGAGTCAATTGGGCCTAAAGCTTGAGCAGATTAACATATTTTTGCGTGTGAAACAATTGGCCAGCCTAACAATATATACCGATTGATTTATAAATCCCAATTTACAGCTCAAAGTCAGCCATAAAGAACCACTCGACAGGGCCATTAAGCAAATAAATTGCGTTTTAATCAAGAATCGATCGTTGAAATTAATCACGAGTTTATCTCAAGTTTGGATCGTAAAGTTGATTTTGAGTTCGTAGTAAAACAAGTTTATAAATTCCTGCGACAGCATCAATATTTAGGAGAGGCAAATTTGGAAATGAAAAAGAATTTATTAGAGTTTTGCGGGAAATAAATTTCTAGAGGCTGTTGAATGTGGAACTTTTAAAAAATAAATTATATAAAAATATATTATTATATTTCTCTGAAGCTCAGCTCCAGCTATTTCACATGGCTTCTGTATGAGCTAATCAGTTATGCGATCAAACATCACTTTCGCTGCCTCAAAGCACAACTCGAACTCCAGCTCAACCACAGTCCATGACACCACCCCAGACACACCCAACCAAAAACAAAAAAAGACAAAACGAAAATAATGAAAAGAGAGTAGAGTAAAACCGCAGGGGCATCGCACGCATGCGAATGCTGGCTGGAGCGTTGATTGATTATGGGGCAGCCAGACATGGGGCATACAGAAAACAATTAAAGGTTCAGCTTTCACCCGAAGGCAATGCCAACTAATTACTTTCACTTGGCCAGAATGTCGAGCAGAGTTCATTCAATCATTGCAAATCAGCACAAGAGCACGCAGACCAGCTTCATTAACATTATCATTAACATTATCATTATCATTTTCATCGACATCGTCATCAGCATGGGGGCCATAGGTTAATATGGCAATTAGCCAAGAGCACCAAGTGCGCGCGGCCAGGTGAAAATAAAGAAAGCCCCAAACCAAGGTCTGGCAATTAAGAAATCCCAGAAATCTCAGAAATCCGAACACCCAAAATCAAGCAAAAACTCTATTGCGCATAACTTTCAAATGTGATTAAGGTCGGACAAGCTGTCAGGCAAATAAGATGGAATATGTAATCAAAGACAACTAAATCGACAGGTTCTAAGCGCAATAGCACACATAATTATGTTGTTGTTGTTGCCACCATTGAAGTTGGCCCAAAAGAAAAGAGAAACCAAAACAAAATGCGTTGGCCAACGTGCACAGAGCCCACATAGCCCACGGCCCAAAACAGACACTGGCCGTGGCTAGAACGGATGCTGGCTGCGTATTTCAACAGGTTCACGCCTCTCCAGACAGAGAAACAACAACAACAACAACGAAACAGAGAAGGAAAAATAAAATAAACTAAAATAAATGGATAAAAACGAGACCAAAATCACTGCAACAACACATTAAATGTAATTTTCGAGTGTGGAGGCAAGATCGCCTGGCCAAAAGAAGCCGCCAAGAAAACCCAGCGCATTGCCAATAAAATCAGAGTAGAAGAGGCGGAGCAGCAAATAAAAATTGGTACAAACACATTAAATACCCTAGGCCATAAAATTAAACTAAACTAAACTATTTGTGCCTCTGTGAAGATTTACGAGCTACTAAACATGCAAATCGAACTCTTGTAGATCGAACTACTATCGATCAAACGTCTGTGGCTGCTGCCGGCACACACAGCTCTTACAGGGTATCTGCGAGTGCCCCCTCGTCTCACACGAATCGCAGCCAGTCAGCCGACGCTCCACTTGTAAGTGGTACATCAAAAATTTGAGCAGTTTTTCAAGTGTTTATGACGTTTCATGGCGAGGCATGGGCGCGCAGCTGAGAGGGGGCTGCGGGGGGACTTTGAATTGGTGTGATTATCGCAAGTAAACTATCTCTCACAGCTGGCTACGGCTGGGCTTTGGGCTGCATCGACAGCCGCTGCCGGTTTTTGTTTTTTATGAAGATGAATTTCTTTTTCATTCGAGATTTATATGTGCCCCGCATGACCTGCCCCGCACCGCTGCCCCTCGCCCATTGGGCTCTGTGAACTGAGCGCGGCTGGAGCTCCAATTACTTCACTCACTGTTGATTATTATGTTGTATGTTGTAGTTTTATGAGTTGCTGTTGCTGTTGTAGCAGAGATTCCGCAAAATCAATGAATTGCTTGACTGAATGCGAGTCTCGCTTCTCGCTCAGCAGCGTGTGCGTGCCTGAAGTATTTATGAAACATTGTTGAAAAGGGCAGCCAAAGCAAACCTTTGTTCATTGGAAACAAAAAGCAACTGCAATCGCTTCTTTATTATGTTTGTATACGGCATCAGAATGCATTGAAGTTCTATTTGGGGCCAGAGAAACGCTCTGATATATCAAGAATCGTAATATTGCTAATGCGTGGGGGAGAAGTTATTGGAAAGGAGAATGAAGTCAACCTTGGGAAACTCAGTGGTTGTTTTATTTATTTTCAGTCAGTACGTGGATCCTATAGAGGCGATTTATTACTAGCTGAACTTATCGAATACTATATAGCTAGGCCTCTTTTATTATTACAGAAATATGAGCACACAGCTCTTAAAAACCGAATAAAAATAGAATATTAATTTAATATTTTCAATTAATTTTATATTTGTATTTAGTGTTTTTTATTTATTTATTTTTATTTATTTAATTTTTTAAAGTTTATTTATTTATTTTTTTATTTATTTCTTTCATTTTATTTTTCATTTGCTTATTTTATTTTTTATCATATATTTTAATTTATATATATTAAATAATTATAATATAATTTTTTTTTATTTTTTTTTTATTTATTATTTAATTTTTTTATTTATAAAGTTATTTATTTTATTACTTTATATCTATTTATATTTTATTTTTTATTTTACTTTATTTTTATTTATTTTTTTTTTTTTTTTATTTATTACTTAATTTTTGTATTTATATATTTATTTATTTTATTATTTTGATTAGGACATAATATTTTCAATAAAATGAAATAAAATTTAATTAAAATTAATATTCCATAAGCATAATATTAAGAGTATAATTCCAGTATAATTCCAATTCCAAAACTTGAATTGTGCCTTCATTGTAAGCCCCTCGAAAGACCTCAGCTAGTTGCCTAAATTTTTCCATATTAACTCTCATCTCACTCTCTCTCTCTCTCTCTTCCTATCTCTCTTTGATAACTTCTCAAGCCTTTCTTATGGAAATTTAAGGCCTTTTCAAACCGTTCGTAAGCCACACTTGAAATCCCCACTATCCGCTTTAACCTTTGCTCAATCACCTTCCGCACTCAACACCCGTGTAAGCCCCTGGAAATCCACTCAAATTAGTCGTTAAATCTATCAAGCTAACAATATTCATATTTGTTGCGTATATAGTCCACAATGCAAGCGCGACTAACCTTTTGAGCTAATGAGCCGCACTTTTGGGGGTCGCACACTGGGTCGGCACAATGGACGCAATTTGCATAGAACTCACATCCACATCATGTGGCTGGGCCCATCTACATAGCTGATATTTATCATTTTCAATAAGCCGCAGCGCATTGCTGCCATATCTACTGTGACAATCGGGCAGCGAGTTCTGATCGTGGGGCATAAATCACGAGCGGGGCCAACCGAAACCAGTTTCTGTTTCTGTTGCTGTCTCTGTTTCTGTTTCTGTATCTGTTTCTGTTGCTCTGATCTAGCGCCAAAGATCTAGGCGCATAAATTCAAATTAGATAAAAATAAACTTTTACCAAGCAGGTGATTTAGTACTTTAACCAAAATATAACAGCAAACGCAGGTGTTTCGCTGCAAACTCAAAAAAAAAGAGAGACACAAAGAGAAACAAGTTTTCCAGATTTATTCTCAAGTCTCAAGTTTTTTTTGTTTTTTTCGCCTATGACTGCGACTTGAGATATTTGCCTGCTAATTTCTTGTTATTTATGCGGCCGTTGCGCATTTGCTGTGCTGTACAGCCCCAAGCGAGGCCCCTCCCCCTACCCCCATTCCTGCTCCATGTCGTGGGCAAACAATGGAGAGCTTAGCACTTGCCGCTGCCGCTGCTGGGCGGCCCCACAACTCGCCAGAGTTGAGCCCATTGTTTGTCTGACAAAATGACAATTACATGTGAGGAATTTCAACAAAAATACAAAACAAAAAAAAAAAGACAGAAAAATATTATTAAAATAAATATTTGTGTGCTAAACAAATTGCCTGTCGAGACTTGGGATAAATGTGTTTCTATGTCTGTGGGTGAATTACAAACAACAAAATACGAAATCTAAAATTGTTATTGATACAGCTGACAAATGTGGCCAGATGCGAATCGAATTGATTTCAATTGGAAAAATACTAAAGGTTAACCATGCTGCTGACAGTTGGGGAATTTCTATTGCCAGAACTTCTGCTAAATGCGCAAGAATTAGATTGAAATATAAAAAAAGCAACTTGAATATCATTTAAATAAATTCATAGATTAAAATGAAATCAAAAATAAAAATCATTATAATTTCTCTCTATATTTAATTGATATATGATAAATGAGATGAAAATCATCTCAGCTGAATGTAACAAATTTTACGAAATTTCTTATTGAATAATTGATTTCAATTTTGTATAATAAAAAATAAAATAAATATATATAACAAAAACAAGAAGAAATACAAATAAATCGAAATATTAAAAATAAAAAAAAATAATAATAAAATAATAAAATAAATAATAAAAAATAAATAAAAAATAATAATAAACAAACAAAATCTTTAGTAAACAAAATTAATAAAAATCAATAACTCAACAAAATCGTTTTAAAAGTATAAAAAAATATTAAAATAAAAAGTTCAGTACATATTAAATACAAATAAAAAATGATTAAAGCTATATTAATATCAACATTTATTTTTAGCTTCAGCAAACTTAAAAATTGTTTAATTGTTATTCATCGCAAAGTACTGTAAGACGAAAAAAAAAATACTATGAATATCTTGCAAATAAAAAGCACAGAAAAAATATGAATATTATGTTAATTAAATCACATGAAAATCTCCAGTTTTCAGTTGAATACTAATAATTAGTATATAGTATTTATTACAGAATTCCATTGACTTCATCCATTGCAAAGCGAGTGGAGTTGGAACTAAAATTGGTTTTTCCGTCAAATAAATTTCCAGCTTTATTTAGTTAGGCTACAATTATTAAACCCATTTATGAGCTGCATCCAATCAAGTTGCCCAGTTTATAGTTTCGTAGTTTCCTCACATATAATTTATTCAATTGCCAACCTCATTTTGGCTGCCCGCCCACACACACACACACACACATAGCACCTTTGGGCAAATACCAAGAGAAACAACTCAATGGCAGCTCTTTGTGCAGTTGCGGCGACTGCAGCTAAAAGTCGCATGTGAAAATTCACACTGTCATCCCAACAACAACAACAACAAGCTGAGTTAAGGCCTTAGGCCAGACCCGGCCAGGGCTGGGCTTTGGGAATTGGCTGGGATGGCACTTCATTAAATAGACGCCGCGGCGCTTTTCGAGCCCAGCCACGCCCCCAGCATTACCCACATGGCGGGTGGCGTGGGGGGGGGGGGGGGGGGGGGGGCACCACTCAAGCGGCTGCTTATTTTTCACACATGCTCGTCGGGGAAAAACAACTGCAGAAAAAAAAGGCCAAAGAAAATAAAGAAAATGCCAACAGCAAAACGAGGCAGAAATTTAAGCAACAAAAATTTTGTTGTTTTTTGTGTTTTTTTTTTTCTCTCTCTCGTGCTCTGTTGTTTATGATGACAATTTTTTATCGCTTTCGACGACGAGGACGTCGACATGTGGCCATAAAGTTGTCGGTAAATAACAAACAGGCGGCGACAAACGCACAGCGGCGGCAGGCGTGGCAGCCGCCCACAAGGCATGCCACAAAATGGAAGGGAAAGAAAAAGAGAGAGAGAGTGCAAAAAAAGAAAACATGAGGAAATAAAAGGCAGGCGTCAAATTTTGCACAGGATGTTTGAGCGCTGGATCGGGATCCTTGACTGCCAAAAAAACAGAAACAACAAAGACCAAATGAAATAAATGAAAAAGTATCTCACGGATTGCAGCCAAAGTATCTGCGCTGGCAAACATGTTGCATGCATTTCCGTTGGCCCAAGAAAGAAAAAAAAAAATGAAAGCAAGACAACGGTTATTTCAACTCAATTTCGTAATATCTTTCAGCTGTGCCACGAAATTATGCTCAATCGAGCGCAACATTTGCGCATTATGCAAATCGTTTTTGCATCCAAATTTAAATGTCTGAGCTAAGCTTAGCAACAACAAAAAAATATGCAAATACAGAGACAGAGAAAGACACTGATACATATTTATATATGTACATGCACATATATAGAAACAAAAGCAAGTCTTGTATATTAAAATGTTTGTACTTTGCGCTAATTTTGCATTTCGCTGAAACCTGTTTTTGTTGTTTGACCTTGAAATGTTGCTAATGTGCGACCATAATTAGAGATTAGTCATGCTGGCTTCAGGTGGAATTATGATTGAAATGCGTTATAAGTTAATTGCCCTGCCGTCGCCTTTGCCTTGACTTGACAGCTTAGAGAGTTTATTCAATTTGCAAAATTGCAAACGACTTTAATGCTTGATAAAGTTTTGACTGGCCAAAGAACTTGAAGCAACTTTAATTGCAGGCAAAGTTTGTATACTCATTCATGAAAGTCAAGTGGGTTTATTAGTAATTTATTTATTCATTTTTTGTATTATTAATATTTTTTTATTATTATTATTATTTTATCATTTTTATTTTATTTATAATATATATAACTTTATAACTTATTATAACTTATTTATAACTTTCTTATTATATTTTTGTGTATTTATTTTTTATTTATAATTTTATTTTATTTTTTTTTTTTAGACTGCAGTCAAGTTTAAGTTTTTAATGAATGGAAAACAATATTTAAAAACTTAATAAAATGCAATATATGTATTAGTAATTTATTTATTCATTTTTTACTATTATTTTTATTATTATTATTTTTTAATATTACTATTATATATTTATACTTTTTTATTTTATTTTTTATTTATTTTATTTGTTATTTTTAATTTTTTTTTTATTTGTTATTTTATTTTTTTTTTTTTTTTTAGACTGCAGTTTCCAAGTTCGTGTTTTTGATGAACTGAATATAATATTTAAAAACATAATAAAAAATATACATATACAAATATATAATTTTTTAAGTATAAAAATCATTTTCTTATATACTTTTACTTTCCCAACTATAACTATTATATATATATATATATATATATATTCTTTATAATTGTATTTGTATTCATTGACCACATTTATTTCCCTATTTTATATACTTCTGCAAATGTCTCACAGACATTCAGCATTAAATTCCCATTAAATTATGCTCGAAATAAAGCCCTAGCCAAAACAAAGTCAACTTCTGAACACTCACCCATAAAATTCTTGATGCTCAGCAACATGTGTATCCACTCGACGACTAATCCACACACAATTCGGTCTGTCTATAATCTGTAATGAAGAGCAAAACATATAAATTTAATATGCTGTCCCATAAATATCAACGCTGCACTTAAAAACAGAGCCAGAAAGAGAGAGAGAGAGAGAGAGAGAGTCAGAGACTAAATGAAAATAGCCAAAAATAATTCAAATTAAATACAGAAAAAAAGAGGAAAATGGAAAATGTTTTGTCAGCTGTTACGATTTAAAGGATTGACAATGAAATTGAATACGCAACGAGAACTTGGACTAAGTGAAAATTAATAGCACACACACTCAACAAGAGGTGCAAGAAGAAGAAGCAGAAGAACATGATGAAGAAATGCGTAAAACTTTCACTTGAAATTTGTTGAAACACGAAACTTGAAATGACTTTTTGAACTGTGAACCGAATACAGAGAGTCGAGCCAAGTTGATGATTGAAGCTGAAATAGGATGAGCTGCCGAGAAGCTGGAGCTGTGGAGCTGTGGAGCTGGGAGCTGGAGTGGAGTGAAATGGCATCATAAATATAAATAATACACATATTTCGAAGTGTGTCGCCCTGTAACTAACACGCGTATGGAGCTGGGGCCACAGATGGGGCAGGAGCAGGGGCAGGGGCAGGGGCAGGAGGGCATCTGCCTGCATGCCACAGCAAAATGTGTGTGTGGCAGCATCGCCAGAGCGACAACATTTTGACACACTTAAGTGTTAGACAGCGCTCCGACAGCCAGCATCATCAGCATCATCATCATCATCTCCTCATCATCATCATCAGCAGCAGCATCAACATCATCTCTATGATCGTAGTACATGTTGTCAGAGGGTCGCAGCGATAAATTTGGAAATTATGAACATAATTCTTCATTAGGTCGCAACAACCGATAATGGAGACTGAAGAGGCGTCCCAGCAAACGCAGCCAAACGAGAGTGAAAGAAGAGCAGCAGCAGCGGCAGCCGCTGCATCCACAGCTTCCCGCTGCCCACACTCACTTTCATCTACTCTGTGTTTGTGTGTGAAAAGCCTAACGCCTGGTGATAAATTGGCGATATTACGCACTCTGGCTTTGGGATTATTTTCACATTTTTGCACGTGGGCGTCGATCGAAAGTTCCGCCCTGTAAGCTCCAGCATTTCAAGAATGCCACAAAACGCACACGCACACGCACGGCAATAGCTAACCAGACCGGACCGAACCGCACCGGGAGTCAAGTCCCATTGATGGAGCGGCGATTGTGGGGCATTTAAATTGAAATAACGTGATTTTTGTGGTCCGCTGGTCACAGGTCCGGCGCCTCTCTAACCGGTGGGCGGGGCTGAATGCCAGTGGCATAGATTTTTTCAAAACTATTCCGACTATTGTTTTGCGGTTTTGCGCAGATTTTGTTTGGGCTATGCTTTGAGTGTGTGTGTGTGTGTGTATATTTTTTACATTTCTATTTTTTCGTAACTTTTTTCGGGCTTAAATGAATCGGAACGCACTTTTCACTCGAATTTTTCGGGGGGGTCGTTATGTGTGTGGGTGGGTGTGGCCATTATTCGGCCTTGTGGGCTTAGCTTTTCAGCGAGTTATGAGCTGTGGGGGCCAAGCTGACTGACATTGGCAACTGCTAGAGCTTTCTATTTTTAAATGTTTGAAAAGATTGAAATATCAATGAAATACTGCAGCTTCATTGCATAGCAGCAGTTCAATTAATTGTTTGTAATTTTTAAAAATAAATAAAATAAAAAAAAAAACACTTTCAGTCTCTCCCCGACGGGGAATTGAACCCCGGTCTCCCGCGTGACAGGCGGGGATACTAACCACTATACTATCGAGGACGTTAATAAACGCTCGTCCAAAAGTCTACATGAAACGTTGCTGCTATCAGCCAAGCAAATGAGCGTAACATAGCAAGAACAGCGTCACGCTTGAGTAACTTTTTGGCATGAAAGCTTACAAGTGTGAGAGTTTGTCGTTTATTAATCACACGCAATATTAACAAGTTGGGCGTATGTATTTATGCGACTATTTATAGCGACAAGCTTTTGCATAAATGTTTGGCGTTTGCTTTGTTGTTGTTCTTCGTTTCTCTTCATTTTATTCATTATGCGATGTCATTGCTGAGTTTATGTTTATGAGCGATTCTCTTATTTTGTCTCGCTTGCACAGCGGCAAAGCTCAAAGTGAAGACATTTTAATACTATGCCTATGTGTGTGATGTCAGCTATTGTCTTTATTTAAATGGGTATATCAAAAAATGTATAAATGAATAGTTTTTACTTCCGATAGCTGAAGGCACAGCCAATTTTATGGAATTTCAATAGCTTTGCCTATAAATGTGTCTGCACCCATACATTCATACATTCACAAATATTTGTGAATTTCATACACAAGATTTAAATGCACATATTGGATGCACCTTGGTTCTGTGTTCCACTTTAACAGCACTCAAAGGCTGTCATCACGTCAAACTTTGTTGATAACAGCTCTTTGGAGACCTATTACAAAAACTATGAAACAACTGGCAACTAGCAACAAAGTGCCGCAGTCCCAAAACGATTTCTGAACCATTCCGACATAATGCATAAAGCATAACAACAAAAAACGCAAAAAGCTTTGCTTGTCTGCGCTTCACATGTGAATGTCGACTGCATTTGGGTATCTCACAGTCCAATTCACTCAGCGTATAGCACATGCGAGTGCGAGCAGGACAGCATCAGCAGTAGTGGCACGCGGCGACCACAGAAACCGCAAGGTGCGTTTGTGCTGTTTGCTTTTATTATTATACATATTATTGTTGCTGCAAAACACAGTCGGTCCAAAGGATGGAAGGGAGCAAAAATCGTGCAAAATAACAAAGCAAGAAAAAAAACTGTAAATAAAAGAAACAATTACACAAACAATTCGATTGCAGCCGACGCTGCTGTCGCCGCTGGCAGCAAATACGCCACTCAACTGACACTCAGCTGGCGGCGCTGGCAGCAGCAGAGCAGCAGAGTAGCAGCAACAGCTCTCCCTCTTGCGCTCCCACTCCCTTTTTGAGTGCAATCATGCAAATAAAACATTTTTTATATGCATGCCTTACAGTGTATGTGTGTGTGTGTGCTTGTCTGTGTGCGTGCAAAATTTTAACCCAAATATTTTGTAGACATGCAATATTTATGCTGCAACAGCAACAACAACAACAACAACAACAGCAACATCAGCAGCTACAGTGCAAACTGGCGCAATTACAACAATAACAATAACAGTCAGCCGACAGCAGCAACAACAACAATATTTTTTGATGTAATGGACATTTGCTACTTTGCAAATGGGTTTCAATTTTTGTTTTGGGACAAAAACTGCAACTGACAAACCAACCAACCCCCGCCACACACAACTGACTCTACTGTGTCGGGCAGCTGTAGATTTTTGCATTTGTTAATGTCCCTTAATGCAGCTGTCCCTCAAACACTCACTCACACTCTGTCCCACTCACTCCTGCTCAATTCACAATTTAGCAGCAGCAGCAGCAGCACTGCAACACTGTAAAGCTTAAAAGTCTACATTGTCTCATCCTCTCCTCTCTCTCTGTCTCTCACTCTCTCGCTCTTTGTTTTTCGCCCGCATTTAGCGCGCATTTCTAATTTTCATAAACACATTAAAATGATAATTAAAAGGCATTTCAGTATTTTTCTTTCTACTGCTGCTGTTGCTACATTATTTATTTATTATGTATGCAAATGCATTTAATTGCATGGACAGCATAGTACCAGCTTTTGGGCAAGGTGGCAAAGGGTGGGCGCAACGTCAAACAATTTGCATATTTTAGCATGTAATGAAATTTGTAATAATTCTGCAATTAATTGCGTGTGTGTCCTTGTTTATGGCCACTGCGAAACCTACGTGGAACAGCAACACCAGCGACAGCCGTAACTGGAGCAACAGTAGGTGCTGTATACTATGTGTGTGTGTGTGTGTGTGTGTGTGGGTAGTCGTCATGTAGGTAGTCACAGCTGCGGCAGCCACTGCTCACACACACACACACACACACACACGCTTTGACAAGCTGCGAATTTTGCTTTTAAGTGAAAGCTTTTCATTATTATAATGTAACGGTAATGACTACATCTGTGTGTGCGTGCGTTTGACATAACAAAGCGAATTTGTTTGCAGCAATTGAATAATTGTAAAATAGCATTTGATACTCTCAGTGCATACCCTGTAGAAAACAACAATAAATATTTGATTTAGATTCAATCTGCAGTTATTTCGCCTCAAGTATTTATTATTGATGCGCAGAGAAAGCTTTTGTTTTGTTTGCTTGGCCCAGGCATTTAACTTGGCTCGAACTGTGACCTCGAATGGACAATGTGCAAATAGCATTTAATTTTCATTTAATTTTCATTTATCTGCTTTTTGCAAATTTGTTTCAAAATGCTTGTTTACATTTATCTATTCGAGAGCTAAATATTTGTCTATACAAGATACTTTGTTTTTATTATTTTATTGTTAATATTGATGCTGGAACATCTGTGTTGCAAGCCTCGCTTTTGTTGGCATGTTTTCTTTTCATTTGCAGCACAAATAACAAGGGAAATATATGTACATATATAATAATTACATGAGTATATGTATGTATGTATATAAATGTATATATAAAATATATATGTATATGTAGTTGTGTTCATACAAAATGTTTGCTTCGAATATAACCA
Organism: Drosophila navojoa; assembly: GCF_054131105.1. Classification (NCBI taxonomy): domain Eukaryota; kingdom Metazoa; phylum Arthropoda; class Insecta; order Diptera; family Drosophilidae; genus Drosophila; species Drosophila navojoa. The sequence goes on from NC_142892.1 coordinate 16,999,939, forward strand.
TGAACCAACTCATTTGTATAATATACGTATGTATATCTAAAATATATATATATATATTTATATATTTATATATCTAACTGAATTTAGATTTCATCTAGAAATTGCAGCTTTTATCTTGTATCTAAATAGATATTTTGATTTTCATTTGGATGTCTCTGTGTGTGTGTGTGATGTTTTTCAATTATGTAAGGGCACCAGGCATCAGTTGTTGCCATTTTCCCTTGATTTTCCCTTGATTTTCATTTGTTTTTCTTCGCATTTTTTTTTTTTTTTTTTTGCCATTTGCCATTTGGCCGCTTCATTGCATTTGTCTCGACTCTGAACCCTCAAGGACAGACAATAGATTTCAAGGATGGTTTCCCTTTGCTTCCACTTACGCCATGCTGGCCAGCTGCGTGTTGCTGCTTTTCCGCTTTTCTATTCTCTGGCTGTTTTATTTTTTTTTTATTTTTATTGCTTACAATAATCATTTCAGACAAACGAGAGCAAAAGGAAAATCTAATAAAATTAGTGGCAAATGGCTTTAAAACGCAATGTTTTCCTAACATTTCGTAATTATTCGAATTGCTCTCACTCTCTCTCTGTCCCGCCGATTCGCTCCATCTCTCTTCAACTTTTTTTCTACAAATTTCACGCCTTCATAAGACTCGAGGCCTTTCAGAGCGCCAACCGGTCAATTAATTGCTTTGGCTCAACTAAAACCATGGAAAATATTGAAAAAAAGAAAAACAAAATTTGTATATTCATTTTATTCGCAGTCGTGATGCCAATTTACTGTGTGCGTGTGTGTGTGTGTGTGTGTGTGTGAATGAGAGTGCGTAGCAAATATTTTTAATTGCCACAATTCACGATCCAATGCGAATGTGCGAAAATTTGATACGCTCAAAATTAACAATAATTTAGACAATTTGATAGATTAAGAAACAAAATGTTTAACGAATTGAGCAATTAGCTATAAATGTTAAGCGATCATAAAGAAAATCGTGAAATATTCGAGGGATGTATATTTCGAATGAAATGAATTAGCAGTTCATTAGTATATACCCTAAAGTTATAAATGTGTGAATATCTGACTCTATCATATAATTAGTGATAAGAGTATATATATAGTAGATATTAAAAACATTTAATTTAAGTGTGAGCATATAATATATTATTATTATTATTATTATTATTATTATTTATTATTTATTATAATTTTTATATTTTTCCCAAATTTTTTCCTTTTTAAAATCCCTTTAAATGGAATGTTACAATTTAAGGTTCAAGTAAAAACATTTCAAATTCGAAATTTAAAGCTCTTGCGATTCTTTTCATTTAATCCATTAGAGCGTAACTTAAAAATAGATTTGTAAATATATATTTAGACATATGTATGTATTTACTCTATACCAAACAAAATTGGTGCAGGAAACAGATAAACAATAAATACAAGCTTTAAATAAAAGCCCGAGCCCCAAAGCGACGTGGGACAATGGCTAAAATAATAGTCAATAAAATATATGCGCTCAAGCGCAGCAGGACGCAGGACGCAGGACTTGGGCCTTGTAAATGTGGAAAAAAAAATGAACCGAAACGATAGATGGCCAAAAGACAGTGCTTAAAAACGTGTGTGTGTGTGTGGGTGTGTGTGTGTATGTGTGGTCCTTGCAATGGAAACAACATTGGAACAAGAAAAGTTTTCTTAGCCAGGCTGCTTTTGAAGTAAGAAACAAAAGATGACAGTAACAAAAAAATAACATGGGCTGTTAGGGGTAGTCCCTCTCAACTGTGTGTGTGCGTGTGTGTGGCAAAGAAAAACAATTTACAATGTTTTGCTTTCTAGTTGAAGACGTTTTATTCAATGCCAAGCGACAAGAACAAACGACGAACTCTTTACAAAGTTTATTTATTTTTTGCCTTTGCTTTAGCTTTTTTTTAGCTATTTTTTTTTTAAGCCCGGTACGCAGCTTTTGTGACGAAAATTGTTAGCCCTGAGTTGAGCATGTGCCAAGAATAAAATGTATGTGTGTGTGTGTGTGCGACCTTCCATATAACAAAAGACGCAACAGAAGCGAAAGCGAAACAGAATGGCAAAAAAAGAAGCAAAAAACAAAGCAGGAAATAGCTCAGGATATTGGCCAAAAATGTGGGCGGGACGGCGTGCAGTCAGCGTGAAATGCGACAGCCCTGACTAGAACTGGAACTGGAACTGGAACTGGAACTGGAAATGGAGCTGGAACTGCGGCTCACTTGTAGCTCGACCCCGTCAGCTACTTATGGACATTTTAGTTAAATTTTACGAGGGTCGTAAGAGTCCTTTTCGCTACGCTTTAGCGCTGATTTCTGCAGCCAATCTATTGAAATTGCGGTCGAGCGAGGGCTCCGAATAAAAGCAGGAAAGAAAAAGGTCAACACATTAAATTTATAATGCGATTGAAAAGGACGAGACAAGCAATGTAAATGTGTATGTGTGTGTGTGTGGTTGGGTGGGTGGGTGAGTGGAGAAGTGCCCTTAAGTAGGTCAGTTCGGTCTGTCATAAAATGCAATTGGAGCGCATTGAAGTGCCGCGATTCTGGCAAGTGAAATGTCAAGTTGTAAATAAGACGAAGCAGCTATTCGCATGACGGTGGGCGTGGCCAACACTGCAGAGGACGTGGTCCAACTGGCCGTGGCAGCGTGCAGTTGAAGCCGCTGCCCACAAGTGACAGCGGGAAAGCGGAGAAAGCTCTTTAAGTTGTTGTCGAACTTACAAATTAATTAAACTCAATTTTATATGGCAAAGATAAGCAATTATATTATTTAATACTTAATTTTCTCTTGGACTTGAACTCAATTTAATATCGGGTAAGAAATCTGGAGCACGAATCGATTTCAATATATTTTATATAATTTATTTAATTTTTTATTAGACTTGGCTGGCAGCCAAGTTGTCGTCACACTTACAACGCTAACCGAAACGACCTTCATCAAAATTGAATGACAAACTGCGGCGGCTGCTGCTGGTTTTATTGACAAAATGCATGTCAATGTGTCAATAGAGACAATCAGCAGCGAGGCCTGGTTACAGTAGCCTGTCATAATCAAAATGAAGAAGAAGAAATCTGCCAATGCAGAGAGAAAAAATAAATAAATATAAATAAATAAAGTAAATAAAAATAAAAAAAGGAACAAAAAAAAATAATGAAAATAATATAAAAAAACCTAAAATAAAATATATAAAAATACAATAATAATAAAAAATATAAAAAAAAATAATAAAATAGGTAACAAAAACAAAATAGGGCATATGATATACGTTATAATAATAATAATAAAATATTAATTAGAAACATACAAAATCAAATATTTTAATAAAAAATATAGACTTCAATTATTAATCTTCGAAATTAATATGATATTCAAATTAAATAAATTAATAAATTTAATATAACCTAAATATAAAAAAACTAAATTAAAAATTATTGCCTAAAATAAGTAAATGCAAAGTACAAAATACGGCATAGGCTATACATTATAATAATAATAATAAAATATAAAATATTAATAAAAAATAAGTAAATACAAAATATAAAATATTAATAAAAAATAAGTAAATACAAAAAAAAAAATATTAATAAAAAATATAAAATTAAATTATTAATTTTAAAAATTAATATAAAATTCAAATTAAATAAATAAAAACATTTAATAGATCCTAAATATAAAATAATTACAAATTCTAAATAATAAGTTTATGTTTCCACAATACATTTTTTAATATATGTAAAAGAAAATTTATTATAAATAAATCAAAAATAAATAAATAAATAACAATAATAAAACATATAAAAGCCAGAAAAAAACCTAAGCTTCCACAAAATAACTACATATAGAGTTTATCAAGTATATATAGTAATCTTTATCTACATCGCTGCCGTTTTCCACAAATGAGTAGCGACAGCTAAATAAACGACGTGTGGATAAGAATCACGGATCGTTAAATACACTCAAAATGCAAGTATTTGCAAACATTCATATAAAAAACCGTCATAAAACAACAAATAAAATTGGAAACAAGCGGAAAAAGAAAACAAGAAAAAGCTGGATAAATACAGGCAGCAGTCGAGTGTCATTAAAAAAGCCAACGACTATCAAAAACTAACTGCCCGGGAGACAATTTTTACTTTTTATTTTATATATCTTCTTTTTTTTTTTTTTGTGGCTCTGACTGGTAATTAAAACTTGTTGGCAGACTGTCAGGCAGCGAGTTAACAAGTCGGCAGCATCACACAAAAGCCAAGAGAGGGAGATAGAGAGAGAGAGAGAGAAAGGGAGAGCGAGTTGGGCGTAAAATAAGAAAGAAAAATATTATTTAATTGTGAGGCGAGCGCTAATTAAAGCCGACTCCATGCAAAAGCCGCGTCTGTCGCCCATTTGGCCATAAAGTCAAACACTTTACGGCTGTTATTTTCGGGCTGGCTATCTCACTCTCACTCTGCCTGGCACTCGCTCTTCCCCTCCCGCTCTATCTCTCTATGATAGCTGCTGCTCGTGTCAGCTATTTATGTTTATCGACTGGTAGCTGGCATCATCATCTGGCCGAGCGCTGTGAGAGCTGCCTTCACGTTAAGTTAGTCATAACTCGAATGCCAAAGTGAGGGAAGCTGAAGCCGAAGCTGAAGCAGTGGAAGAAGAAGATGTCAAGCCCAACTTATGGTAATTGTTGCAAATTATTTATTTATTTATGCATGCTGCTGTTGCTGCTGCTCCTGCTGCTGCTGGTGTTGCTGCTGCTGCTTTCGACGCTTTTGTCGCCTGATTATGTGCTTATTTATAAGCGCAGGTAACGCGACACACTCCCCAGTTCCTATAAGGATGTGCGATGCTAATGAGATGCAGTCGAACGACAAACACAAAATCCACATATGAATATCAATTATGAGACCTCTCGCTCTGCCTGTCTCTCCCTCTCTCTCTCTCTCTTTCTATTGACTCACTCACATATTGTTTTATCTTTATCGAAGCCATCAGCAAGGGGGCTGGGCAGGCAGCCACTTGAGCAGGGCTGGGCTAAACGGTCTAAACGAACGAATGCTTTTAGCCAAATAAATATACATATATATAAATAAATTTTTGTTTATTTGCATTGCATAAAATATTAGCAAATTGTTGATGAAATTTAGAAAATATTATAAATGTTTTAAGAGACTTTGTGAAAAGCTTTATCTCTTATTTATTTATTTAATTATTTATTTTTCATATTTTTTTTTATGAAAACTTTACATAAAAGAAGGCAAAACTATTCAAACTTCATTTTTTATATTTATATTAAAAAATCCATGATGTTAACCAATACCTTAATCTATCAAGAATGATAAATGGCAACTTTAGGTACATCCTAATTGAGCTACACTCAAAATGAATCAGTTAAGCTAAGCAATCTGAAAACTAAGCCAAGTACCTCACACACAAGTCACATTCCTGAAATCTACTTTTATTTTTAGCATTATCTAGGCCAACTGCAATACGTGAAGCATTCCAATTGGAATGCAGCATTCTGCACACCTGTAAAGCTAAATGATATTATTTAAAGCTCAGCAGGCCATAAATTGCCAAAGTCTTCAGTCTTTATTAAAATACCAACAACAACAACAACAACAACCGAACTGAAAATCGAACACTCAAAACTAACATTCAATTGGCCAATTAGCCAAAAACTGCAAACAAGTAACAGAAAACCAGTACGAGCCCATGGCCCGAAAGCAATCCGAAATTGTTTATCGGAGGCACAACACCTCAGAGAAGACACTCGATGCGCTGCGAACAACAAATGCAATTAAAATAAATGTATGCAGTATCAATAGAGATGGTAGATAGTGAGAAAGAGAGAGGGAGAGAGAGAGAGAGGAGTAGAGCTGCTGGCTAGCGGTAGTTCAAGTAGCCAAGAGATAGTCTAAGCCAGTACGTGCCAGAGTCAGTTGGCCAGTTATTGAAAGAAAATTGCAGTAGCCATGCGAAATTTGGCATGCAAAGGCAGTTGACGCCAGCGATGGCAACTGCAGCAGCAGCAGGAGGAGCAGGAGGATGATCAAGAGTAGCAGCAGCAGCAGGAGAAGCAGGAGTAGCAGCAGCAGCAGCAGCAGCAGCACCAACATCAGCAGCAGAACCAACAGCAGCAGCAGCTGACATAACTGCAGCAGCAGCAGGAGAAGCAGGAGTAGCAGTAGCAGCAGCAGCAGCAGCAACGGCAGCAAGAGCAACAGCAGCAGGAGCAGGAGGAGCAGGAGAAGCAGGAGTGGAAGCAGCAGTAGCAGTGGCAGCAACAGCAGCATCAACAGCAGCAGCAGCAACAGCAGCAGCAGGAGTAGCGGCAGCAACAGCAACAGCAGCAGCAGCATCTGCTGCATGTCGACAAGGTTCAACTGATGCTCATGTCTAGGCATGACTCGACACAAACGATATACGATATACGCTATACGATATACGGCATACGATATGCGTTAGGCATTCGACGTTATGCGTTCTGTGTTTTGGGGCACCGCCCGGTTTCTAATGCGCATTCGCTGTCTGCCGTCAATCCATTAAAAATTGTAGCAGCCACAAAATGTGGCACGTACACACACACACACACACTCGCACACACTCACACACACACATGTGATATTTGTCGGGCAGATAACATTTGTATTTAAAAGACACTTTGCAAGCCAGTCGCTTTGACCATTTGTAGTTTATCTGTGGCAAATCTTGAGGCAACGCCACATGTCAAAATGTCCATTTTTTTTCTTTTTGTTTTTGTCTTGCTTCTTTCTTTCCTTCTTGCTTTTTTTGTTTGTGGCATGCAAACTGCACATGCCACATGTTGCGTAAACTAGTTTGGCGATATATCACCTGAGCACCGTCGCGTCGTCTGCATAGTTTCCTGCCAAATGTCCGCACTTGCAATTGCATATTTTATGCGAGCGAACGGACGGACGGACGAACGGTCGAGCATCTCGTAGCTAAATCCATTCGACTGTCAGTTCCCAGTTTGTTGTTGTTGTTGTTGTTGTAATTCAATTTGAGTCTCGCTCCATGATAGCTAGCGACTTGCTGCTTGGGGGTCTAGGTTTGGGTTACAGTTCGAGGAGGAAGGCGGCGGGGGTTGACTTTGGTAACAGGCAGCCGCCAGAGCGTGTTAAACAACACGTGAACAGAGCGAACTGGACACATTGCTGGACATTTTGGACACGAGACACACACACACACACACACACACACACTTATTCAGTCTTGTTGGCCAGTTGAGCACTCAGATCGATATATGCAAGTGACTGAGAAAACTTACCCCTAAAAGTTAGCAGCTGCGGCTTTGGCTAATCAAACTCGTGAGCTCTGCAAGTAGAGGAAAATGATAAACAAGAGAGTTAGAGAAGGAGGATACATGATGAGTGTAATAATAATGAAGAGTTAAAGGAGTTTAGAGAGCAATATAAATAATTTAGTACATAATATAAGAGATATTTTAAAGAATAGTATTAATTAATTATTGTGAATAGCTAAAGAGTTTCGTAAATATTTTTTATGTATGTAAGACGAACTCATTTTCTATGTAATGTATATAAACATATATATAGAATCAAGTCAAGTTGAGCTTTAAGCTCTTAGATATGAATTCTATGAATTCCTTAAGTTTTTATAAACATGTTTATTAATTTTTATGCATATTACATTTTTAAATTAAGCATTATGTATGCATTTTTGTGTATATTACTCTACGCCAGAAATTCTACACTAATTCAAATATATTTTACTAAGCTAGAATCTAAGATGAAATAAGCTTCTATATAAGATATGTGAGATTAGCAATAAATGTGAAGAACTTGAAATGTGTACATTAAATATATGTTTATATATTAAATAAGATTTATATAAATACTATATAAATATATAACAAATAAAATAATAATATATTTATATATTAAATATTTATATAAATATTAAAATAATAAGCAATTTATAAATAATATATTTATATAAATAATATATATCAATAAATGGTCAACAAGAATAGAATATTAACAAATAAAATAACCAATATATATATAATTTATATATTTATATAAATATTATAATAATAATAAATTTATAAATAATATATTTATATAAATAATGTATATCAATAAATGTTCAATAAGAATATTAACTACTACAAGAATAGAATATTATCAATTTCATGTGCTTTTGCTATCAATTTCAAGTTTAGTATTTTAATACATACAATTTATTTAAATACAATTTATTTTTAGACTTACTATAAATATTTTTGATATCACGTATAGTAATATCAATTGTCAATTTTAAAACCAGTCCCAATTTCACATATGTATATTTCCCTCCACATACACAATTCACGAAAATCTTAAGAATAGCCTCAATTATCGCACATACATATATTACTTTTATAGGCCCATTCATAAGCTTTTTCCATTCAAATGTGTTTAAAAAGTAGCAGCTAAAAGCACACCAATACTCATGCATTAAAACTTTTTTTCACTGCAATTTTATTGATGTATTTTTTTTTTTTGTTTTTTGTGCGCACCTAAAATTGAGAGGCGCTGCACAGGCAAATTCGCAAAACCCTTTGAACTTGAGCGCATTGAATGCGACCATTATGCCGTTATGTAATTAAGCTGCAAATTAATTGTGCTACTCGCTTCTGCGAAAAGAGCTTTCGTCACGCCAGAGAAATGAGTTTTGATAGCAAACAAAAACACTTTATGAGCTGTGGCTGTCGTCGAGTCATGAGAATTTCTTTATTCGCTTCTCTCTCTCTCTCTCTCTCTCTCTCTCTCTTTTGTTTTGCTTCTTTTTTTGTTTTTTGTTTTACTCTTTTTGCGTCTCTCTTTTATTTTCACAGCATAATTAAGCACACTTTTAAATATTCTAACCTATGCTGAGGCCGACTCGTAAAAACTAGAGTACCTCATAAAAGGCAAGCAAGACCACCCAGGTGTGGGCCGCCTCTGGGGCTGTGTGGGTGCGCGTGCGTGTGTGCAAAAAGGTCAACATTTTATGGGTATGCTATTTGGCGGCGCTTAGGGTTTTTTTTTGGCTTAGACTTGAGTCTTGACATAGTCTTGACTCGGGAAGGTGTTAAATAATAAATACGTCAAGCGGGCGTACTGGGAATTGGACTGCCAATAAAAGCGGGCGCACGATTTCACGTTGCGTGCCTTGACTTATCATTCACAGTTCAGCGGCTAACACAGCCCCTTGCCACGCCCCCTTCCATATGATGACATTTTAATAGCCCGACCCCAAACAAAAAAAGCTTAGGCAATAATATTTGCTCACTTTTACGAGTTGAAACAATGAAATAAACCAAACACTTTACTCTTTGCTCATTTTTTGCCTTCACAATTTTTGTGTGTTGTTGATTCCCTTTTAGAGCTGAGCTCTTTCGGTCGGCAGGGCTCTAGTCTAACGCGCATTTAATGGAATATCTAAGCACCTGCACATCAAATCCCCGGGTCAGGCACGTGCTGAGCTCAATGCCTTTTTTGATGGCTTATAAAATGTATAAACATATTTGTTATTAATTGCTTTGTTTTGCTACGAATTTGTTAGTTAGCAGCAGCAGCAGGAGCAGCAGCAGCAGCAGGAGTGGCCCCATCGATTTTCGCAAAAGCCGCTTTAAGTTCGCCCACGCTTGGCCAGCCCAAAAATAATGAAATTTTCGCAAAGAGCTTGGCCCGGAGCTCTCTGCCATTGAATCTATTAAGTCATTTCTGCAGTCCAACCAAAATAACACAGAAGCAATTAAAGCCAAGCAACAGCAACAGCAACAACAGCAACAACTACAATAATAACGGCAAATTTCTGCACTAATTTAATTAGTCAGAGCAGAGTTGCGCTCGGAGCTGTTGGCTGAAGGGATTCGGGCAAGTTACTTAGGGCCGTTTGGGGTTAGTCAGGCGTTTGTTTCCAGGCTAAAGACTCTGTGAGTCGATTGCTCCAAATGTAATCAGAGAAGGGCAACAGAGACCAGCAGCTGCAAGAAATCAAATGTCTACTTAAAGGTGTGTAAATTAAGCTAACAGCTTCAAGAAGTTTCCACATAAAATAGAAGGGGAATATCATTAAAGCCAATATTTTCAAAGCAACTATATTACTAAAAATATTATTTAAAGAAAATATGATATTCCAAATATAATTTAAAAATATTAATTGAATAAAAATAAATTTGTAAATATATTCTAAAAAAAAAAAAAAAAAATATTATTTTGTAAAAAGTAAATTTAAATTAAAAAAAATATCTTTGCAAAAATTTTATGAACAAATATATATTTATATATATGTTTAATTTGTTCTTATTATCAAAATAATATATATTTTGCAAACTTATTTGCATATTAAACAAAATCTAGAAATTTATTTATTTTTTTTAATTTAATAATTTTTTTATTTTAATTTTATTTTATATATATTATATAATTAAAATAAAAAAAAATTATTAAAAAAACACCAGGTTTTATTTAATATAAAATTAATATAATATAATATAAAAACACTAGGTTTTATTTAATATAAAAATCATTTAAAAATATATATATATATATATATATATATATATATTATTTTATTCATATTAACAAATTAAAAATATTTTTGAATGAACAAAACATCTCCTTTTTTTATAAAATCATTAAATCAATTATAATTCATAATATAATTTAAAAATTAATATTATTTTATGTACATTAATAAATGTAAATAATTATTGAGTACATATTAATTGTAATTTTTTTTTTTTTAATAAATTATTAAAAGCAATGCACCAAAAATTCTTGATTTGAATATTAATAGCACAATTTATTTATGGACAAATATATATTAATATTATTTTAATTTTAGTTAGAAATAATTTACCTATAATGAAATCTACGCCAAGTAAATATTGTATATAAAGGCAGCACACCAAAAACTATTTTATTTACTTTTAACTGCAAATGTGACTAAGAATATGACTCAAATTATGACATATAGAGGATTACGATATATTGCGCATTAATATTTTAACTATTGTTCAAAGTATTCCAAGTAGAGAATTCGCCTTAAGCTAACAGAGCTGTTAATGAGAATGATATGCTATCCATATATGCCGCTAAAGCTGCATTATTTCTAGTAAATATGAAGTAGAAATTGAAACTAGGTATTGCATAGCATAGGCCGGTCGAATTTCTGATTTCCTATGCTTTACGCTTTATAATCAATATATAAACATTTCTAACTCATTCCCCCTAAGCATTTCCTCTCTGAGTTATCCACAGCTAAGTCAGCTTTTTACTTGTAGCTCAGCCAGCTGCTCAACGATTGCCCGAACTGATAAGAGTTATCGTGTCAGCGACCCGCTGCGTTCTTAAGGCAATATCTAAAGGTATTCGTCAAAGCGATGGCAAGCGCTGCCGAATTGTGACGTCACGAGCTGGCGTTGCTTGACTTTGACTGCCAGCGACACATAAATAAATATTATATTACCACCAACACACATACACACACACCTCACACAGAGAGGAAACCTTAGAAGACGACGCACATATGAGACACATTTATGCTCGTCACCCAAGCAAGCCCCCTCTCGCTCTCTGCCTCCCTCTCACTCACTCGCTCACTCACGTTGCTCTGCTGAGTTGTTAATTAAATATTTACGCTGCTTATTTGCAAAATGAATAATTTTAGCATTTTATTTCCACCAGCACAATGTGCGTCCCTTGTCTACGTGTCTACAACTGTGGAGCAACTCGCTGCCTCACTCCCCCTCTCTCTCTCTCCCATAGCCTTTTCTGGTTTCAGTGCCTGACATTTTATGGCTGTTTTTGTCAACATAGAGCTTGACGTCGCGACCGTGTGTAAACCTTTTAGCACATTTGCCTTGTTCCTTAAGCTCCTTATTAGTTCGAGTTGGCGGCTCTTTAACTACATCTCTGGCAACCCTCGCTTATGCTTTGCTTGCCTTTAATTGGCACACAGCTCGCATGTAGCGCCCGAGGGCCCGCCTCGGCAGCCCAGGACTTCCGCTCAGGCTGTGACAACCGAACTGTGAGCGCTCCAACTTGAGGCCAATGTTAGATAAGACACGAGCCTCCCAGCTGCACAGCTACACAAATTTAAGTTGTGTTCGCATTTGAATAGCAAATGCAGGAATATTGTACGCTTGCACAGCAAGATGGGGTTGAGACATGTTCGAAAAGAGTGAGAGAGAGGGAGGGGGAGAGTTTGCCTTTAAAGGCGAAAGTGTATGAAGCCAAAACTTGTATAGAGGGAGCATTCAATCTTGGCAGGTAACAAGGTTTAATTGCTGCTGGAGTTAATCGAAGACTGTGCGGAATAGCTGGAGCATTAGTCACAACTTGCTTAAAGAGAGAGAAGAAAGTAATGAAAGAATTTCAAGAAATTCTTTAAGATAAGAGGAGCAAGACTTGATTGAGATTTGCTGGAAATTCAAAGCTTATTCATCATAGCAGAACTTAGCTTAAGGAATGCCCGCAAAGAAGCAGAGTATCTTTCAGGAAAAGCAAGATAACAGGCTCTGCATGTACTAATGCTCAACTTAAAGAGTGTGTTTAAAGAAGAAGAAAGCCTTAAGGGGATTGGCAAGGATCTTCAAAGAAAGGCAAGAAGATAGCATGTATTGGAACTAAGTATACAAAGAAAGAGTAGAACATATAAACAGAACGAGTGTTTTTTAATAAGCAAAATAAGGAGTTAAGAGAAAGTTATTGCCAAGTAAAGCAATAATTTCCATTTCAAGTTAAGCAACTAGCCCAGAATTTAGTTTATAAAGAAAGGGGGAAGGGTCCGATTTGTAATATACATATATATAAGAAAAGAAGTGAAAGCCTTGAAGAATAGCAAATAATTTCAGAAAAGTTTAGGAGACACAAAAAAAGAAACAGAGCTATAATAAGGTTATCAAAGAGAGATTGGCCTTCAAATAATGAGTAGAAAACCCAACGAGAATTTCAAATTATCATTATCAAAGAAGCAGAAAAGCAGTACTTGGGCATGTGCCAAAAACTCTGTCTGCCAAGAAACCACAGACTGTCGCATTCTTCAAAGAAAGCGTAGAAAGCCTCAAGAAATTTAGCGGACAATGCATCGGTTCTTCTATAAGAAGACTAAGTTAAATAGCTTAAGCATTAGATGTAACATAATTTTATGTTAACTACAACAATATATTGGCTTGATATTTGAAGTTCTTATGATCTGGCAATATCAAATACCATCTGAAGACGCAATAACACAATTTCTTCTCTCTCTCTCTCTCTCTCTCTCTCTATCTCTCTTTCTTCTCTCTCTCTCTCTCTCTCTCTCTCTCTCTCTATCCCTCATATCGCTCTTTGTATCTAACTCTGCTTCTTCCTCTATCTGCTTCTTTTTCATTTCATATCTCTTTCTTTCTCTTTTCCTCTCCCTCTCTCACTTATGTCAATCTTAGCCCCAACTCACTTCATTTCCCTACTCCATCTCTCCCTTACCTAGGCCAATTCCTATTAAACATATCCTAACCAAAATGAAACCAAAACAAACTTTGTTCAAATGCCGACCTACATGAGAACGCAAGCACAAACGCATAAAGACCATAATTTAGAAACCAAATTTTGATAAACAAATTGAGCAACAGCAACAGCAATAACAACAACAACAACAATATGAAACCAGGAAGCAATTACGCAGCCAACTAAAATATTTTTATTTAGATTTTCGAATTTCGATTTCAATTTCATATTTCACTCTTTGGCTTTCGTCACTCTCTACCTTTCTTTCTGTATCTCGCTCACTCCCTCGCTCTCTCTCTCTCTCTCTCTCTCTCTCTCTCTCTCTGTGGATTTGTGTCCAGCGTTGTTCGGCGCTTTCGTCTATTCATTGATTACATTTCTGTTGACTTAGCCCAAATAATTTTCGAGTCAAGCAAACATTAAATAAACAAACAAACAAGCAAACAGGCAACGCAGCGGACAAACAACAAATCGCATAGAAAAATCAATAAGTTTTACTATTTTTCTTTTTTTTTAGTTTTTTTGGTAACTCCCCTAACAAAAACCCAAGCGAACAATTTGAATAGGTTAGTATATAATTAGTGGATGAACAACAAAAAGGCTGATATACACTGAGAAAGAGAGAGTGTGTGAGTGAGAGAGAGATGGAGGCAGACAAAGCCTTAAAAGTCTTATGGAAAATATTGACTTTTAATCAATTTCTAGTTGAGGAAATGTCCACACAACGGTTTGCGCCTCGCAGACTTATCTAATGTGTGCTTAAGTGGAACTAATTATTGGGTCGTACTGCTGTTTATCAAATGAACAAAGACAACTCTAGCCGGCCGATAGAGGGCGCAACACACAGACAGAGAGAGAGAGAGAGAGAGAGAGAGAGCGAATGAAAATCTAGTTCATTTCAATATTGAAAGATGAGCGCGCACATTTCAGTTGAGTAGGTGCAGGAGGGGGGCGGCGAGGCAAGAGGAGTGGTCAGCCACCTGTTCGCACAATGAAACAACAAATTATTAATTAACTATGCAAAGTTCTCGCAGCTGCTGAAAGTGACTCTAAAAAAAACAATTTAAATACAAACGACTTGAATCACCTTGATGGCGTTCGGCTACAGCTAACGAGCCAACAACGACAACGAATGGAGTCATTTGTCTAATGCAAAAGCGACTTTAGACCGGGCCAAAACACTTTTTCGGGTGCTGTGTCAAATGGCTGTGTGAATGTCACTTTTGGCATTGCAAAACACGTTTCGCATGCATGGGAAATAAATACGAATATTTATAGACAAAAAGCCAAAGCAAAGGCAAAGCTGAATATGCAAATATATATATAGTATATATATAATTTATATTTATCTGTAAGACATGTGCAAATGTCATATACATATATTTTGCCATACAAATTGCTATGATGTAATCCGCATTTAGTTGTGACTAAATCTGCCTCAGTTCCATTTGTATCATAGCCAAGCAGCTCTTTCGCCTAGCCTTGACTTTTAATCACATCATTTTCTTATGCAATTATCAGCCATTAGCTGGCTCACATCAAAGTCAAAACAATTTTCTAGTTTTCCGTCTGCTCGCTCCACTAATCAGTTTAATAATAACCAGGCTAACGGCATCTCAGTTGCTAAAGCTATTAAAAGCACATATATTTTGTAATTAATTTTTGCAATCGACAACAAGCTCTACCCGAGCCATATTAATTACCCAATCTATGTGGCTCTATTATTTTTCGGTTAGCAGTTCAATCACAGAATGTAATTAAAACAATTCACTTGCCCAGCTGTTCGCTCGAAATTGCACTCACGTAATATTTTAAATATGTAAAGGTAATTTAACAAGCTGCAATCGGGTGGAACTGACTGCATTATGCTCGCTTTTAATTGTGAATGAGAACAGCTAAATTTTTTGAAATATATTGTAGATTGATAAAAATCTTAAAGAGCTTTGTGGCTTTCAGCTAGATAATATACATATATATTAAGCTTCTTTTCTTTTTTTTTTTTTTTTAATAGAGTTGCATATAAAGTCTCCACGGGATCCATAAAAGAGTTATGGTATCTATTTATAGATCAACTCAACTTTGTAATTCTGCTTATTAAGCATTGGGGCTCTGCTTGTCAAGAGAATAAATGCACTATCTAAAGCCTTAGGCTTAATAAAAAATAATAAATTTTAGTTGGAAACATTAGACATTGCAATGATTGCGATTCAATTTATCGATTGCGATCAGTTTATTATTTAATTTATTTTAACATTTTAAAATCCTAAACTTAACTTATTTAAATATATTTTTTCTATACACATTATATATTTTTGTATATATTTTTTAAACAGTAGATTCTCGATAATGGCAAAGGAGATCTGTTTTTTTTTCTAATAATTTTTTTATTTTTATTTATTTATTTATTTTATTATTAATTTATTTATTAATTTATTTTTTTTTATTTTTATTTATTTTATTTTATTATATTTTATATATATTTTATATTATTTTATTTTATTTTATTTATTTTTTTGATAACACAAAAATTTAAATTACAGACGACTTTTGAGAACGAATTTATTTAACAATGATATAATTTTTTTCGTTTTCCAATTCAGCGGTTTAATAATTATCGAGACTCGACAGTATTTATATATATGTATATTAAAATCTAAAACTTTCAAGTTGATAAAAAAGAAACCAATATGAGCATAAAAGCGAAAGCAGAAAGCGACATGAATATGGCAGCACATACGCATAAATAAATCTAAATAAATACAGCTATGTATATGGATATATAGATACATATGTATTTGCCCTCTAGGCTCTGTTCATTGCATTAATAAGCAAAATTCTTGGCAGCCAAAATGCTGGGAACGTGCCATTCACACCGATCGAAGCATTGTGGGCGCAAAAGAAAGAGTGAATGAGAGAGAAAAAGTAAGAGAGAAAGATTCTAAACGAATGGAGAGTGAAGCGATATACATATATCATATATGCACACATATACAGACAATAATATGGGCTAGTAATTAAATTTTGCTGAAATTTGATGGCATTTTGATGAATGTTGTGAGCTATAAAATTGATTTGATGCGCATTTAAAAGTTTTCTAAATGCTTTGACTTTTGGCTGGCGAGCATCAAATCAAAATGTGATGCGTCATACATGAAAATATATATTTATAGCAATACACATACAATATATATGTATGCAGGCTGGCAAATGAGTCGCCAGCAAAAGTCAGCTCGGCCTTATCTTTTGTTTACCTTTACCATTTTTACTGATAAGCGTTTCGATAAGATAAAAAGCAGAGCCGAAGCAGCGTAGCTGAGTAGGTGACTAGCCCCCGAAGGTGTGATATCTAGGCAGCCCTACCTTATACGTTGCCTCGCCCTCACTTCCCCCTCACTCACCCTCTCTCTCTCTCTCTTTGCTCTCATTTAGTTGTGATTTCTATGAACGGCGACTGCAATTGTTGTGCAAGCGCATTTGAGGAAATATCGACGCCGCGGCGTAACGAACGGAACCCTACTATTTACTTATTTATAGCCGCTTATTGTTGGTCAATATTTGCCAGAGCCCAGGCAGGCTAGCTGCAAACCAGAATATAATGTAGAAATAATTTCTAGATAAGATAGACTTTGATGGCGGCGATTGACAGGCGACAGCCGAGTCTTGGGCAAGAAAGGTCAAAGAAACAGAGCTGCCATCAGAGGGCTTAGTCTGGTATTAGCATAGAATAAATATATAAATCAGATACAATGTGGGCTAGCTGAAGGAGAACAGATAATTGATTGAACAGCAAATGGGCAAATAAAGAGAATTCCTGATGAAGGCGAATGAATGTGCTGGAAAGGTCAAAGCACGAGTTACTAATATTACAATTGGTTCGTGAAATAAAATAAATAGAATAGAAAATAAATAAAGTAAATAATATAAAATAAAATACAATAATAAAAATGAATAATATAAAGTGAAATAAAATAAAATTAAATAAAAAATGAAATAAATAAAGAAAATTATATTTGAAAAAAAAGTAAAATAAAAAAATAAAAATAAAATAAAGAAAATTAAATTATAAAGAAAAGTAAAATAAAATAAAAGAATAATCATAATAATATAAAGTAAAATAAAATGAAAGAGCAGAAAATTAAATAAAATAATAATAATAATAATAATAATAATAATAATAATAATAATAGTAATAATTATAATAATAATTATAATAAAATAATTTAAATTAAAAATATAATATTTGAAAAAACAATAATTAAATGTATACAGGAAAAGAAAGAAGACAATGAAAGAGCAGAATATTAAATAAATTAAGAAAATAATAATAATAATTTAAATAAAGAACCAAATAAATAAAAATAATAATAATTAAATTTGTGCAGATATAAGAAGAATTAATTGACAATAATTAGCAGAGCACCGAAAGAAGTACATGAAATTGAAGTGTAATAGAGTCTTGTTAAGAGTCTTGTAAAATATGAATGCGAGATATATAACTTATATATGTACATGGATAATGACCCCACATTAGCTTCAGCTTTTGTGCGAATAATTGACGGAGCAGGAAAAGGGAAAAGCCTACCTAAATAAAGAAATAATAAATTTGAATGGAGAAAAGGCAAAAAAAGGTGATGAGGTTTGGAAAATATGCTACCAAGGTCAAAAAGTTGCTATAATAATTGAACTATAATCTATAAACTAAATAAATTAAATATTATGTTATATAAAATGTAAAATATAATATATTTGTATTACAAAGACAACTGAACTCTTAAGAAGTCCTGTCAATATAACTAGTATATATATTATATTAAATAAAATTACATAAGACCTTTGCAAATTGCAGCAAATTTCCATCACATGTTCAAGAGAAGTAAACTTAAACGTTTATTCATTTTTAGTGCAATTTAAATTTAGAGTAAGGGAAAATAAAATTTAATTGTTCATAAAAATATTGATTACTAAAGCAGGAAAGCAATAAATTTAATAATGGACAAATTCTAATTTTTTTTTAAATATTTATTTAACTAAATCTATTAGTAGCTTATTTATGGCTCAATCAGGTTCGGCGGATTATTTCAATTATTTCGCTGTTTGATACATTTTATATTGAATGAGTCATTTGATATTTATGCACATACATATATATATATATATTACCCATATATATTATATATATAGTATATTATATATTTATTTCCTATACAGTAAACCCATTTGGATGCTGCGCATTTTTGCCAACTACGGTTAGTCGCCTCATTAACCATTGCATACTCGATTTAGTCTTTAATCTTCTAGCTTAGAGCAAATGAATTATCGTTTGCCACGCCCCCTCTTGGACAGCAATGCCCATGTCATGGCCATGTGTTGTCAGCTGCTGCCGCTCAAGCCATCTGTTTGCACAAAGCCCAAAAAAAAAACTATAAACATATCTAAATATATATTTCAGCTATCCATAAAAACAATGAAAATACATTTTTAAAATTTGTCGAGGCATTTAATAGTTGAACATTGTTTGAAACATTGCCCGCAGAATACATAAAACATAAAACCTAAAACAGAAGGCAGAAAATAGAAACTCTAGAGACGAGTAAAAACTCAAGAGCAAAACATGGGCAAAAACATGATCATAAAATGGGACCAGAAAATTTATGACAAAATATGCAAAAATTTGTTACACTCGAACTTGACAAAATAGATAAGTTGAAAGAGACAGAGAGACAGAGAGTGAGAGGGAGAGGCAGAGAGGGAGCGGGCGAAGTTTTGCTGTGGCCACATAGTTGACGCCCCCGGAAAACAAGCGCAGTCCAAATAAAACATTATACAAATACGAATTTATATACATACATATATAATATATGTATATATAATAAATCTGTGGGCTGACAACAACAACAACAACAACAACAGCAATTTCTTTGCTATTTATTTTGTGGAGTGTTTCAGTTGTGCTTTTTAAATTTATGGGTTTATTGATACTTGTGGCAAAAGTTAAATTTCTGCTTTATCAGCAGTCAAGTTACACAAAATAAATACGAAGCAAATTCCAAATGTCACAAAGAGAAAGAGAGAGAGAGGGTGAGAGGGAGAGGAAGAGAAATGCAGCACATCTTTAAATACAAGTTAAAATTAAATGCTTTCGGGCTAAGCCACTGGGCTCAACCGAGCGATTAAATGGCCCAAAACTATCTTGGGCGCAAAACTTTGGTTAGCCGGGCCCAAAAAGCCACTCGCAAATTGAGCCAAGTTAATTTCCCAACACAACAGCAGCAACAACGTCTCTAAGCCACCCGCACATGTCAACAATATTTGTGCAGGAAAGGGGTTATGTCCTATTCTGTTCTGTTCGCTCAGGTTGGGTCCACAAAGCAAATTAACTGGGTAAACAAAAAAATATTTGCTTAATTAACTGACAAAAACTTTGGGCCACAAAGGCGCAGAGAGCCGCCCCAAAAGGGTACGAAAATGAGGCCGTGAAAATGTTTTCATAACGCACACTTTTCACCTAGGCAAACATTTTTGGGGAGGGGCTGGGGGCGGGACGCAGGACACGTGTCTATAAATAGTCGGACGAAAAGCTATTGACAGCTGGCACGAAACACAAACAAAACAAAAAAAAAAGAGCAAGAAGAGGAAGAGGCAGCACAACTACGGCCATCGAGCCAAGCGTAAAACTTGCAAATAGTTGTCTTACGTGGCGTATGCGCAATTAACATTTATGGTTATTAATTATATTATGTATACGACGCGTTGTGCAAAGCAAAGGCACAATTAGTCAAGTGTGTGTGTGTGTGTGTGTGTGTGTGAGTATGCGTGTGTGTGTGTGAGAGAGTGTCTCTGTGTGTGTATGTGTATGTGTATATTCAGCTGCTTACATCACTTTATCTAGATTATTTTGTAGACAGACGTAGCTCTCCTCTCGCTCACTCTCTCTCTCCCTCTTGCTCCCTCTCCCTCTCTCTCCCTGACTCACTTTCCGCCTCTGTCGCTGCGGCGGCGGCGGCGGCGTCGTCGTCGTCGTCTGAAGACGTTTAAACTCATTTTGGCACAAGGGCCAAACAAAGTTGAGACCCGGCGGCGTCTCCTCTGTCATTTTAACTTGGCCATAATTATGGGCAATCAAACGTTTTTATTAGACGCTCCAACTAATGATCTTTTGTTCCCAGCACTGTTTCAGCTGCGCTCTGCGGCAAGGTCAAGTCTTTGCTTTTAACTGAAATTCAATAGCGTTGCTTCTGGCCTTTCTGGCCAACTGATTAGCCATGTTCAAGATCGGAATGCCTAATTGATTGAGCAAATGATACGGTTCTGGAATGTGTTAGCTCGAGAATTGGATGTGTTGCGGAATATGGATTGAGGGCATAGACAAATTCTATGCTAAACACGGGCTGTCGCTGTCGCTGAGTGCGGGCTGAGCGCGGTTCTAATTACGTCAAGTCGAGCTGCCAGAACAGAGCAGAAAGAAAAAAGCAAAATAGATGCCATCGAACAACTTGTTACCATTCGCTAAGCAGCGCGCTGTCTATGCTATTAGTTATATGATTTGCCATGGGATTGATGAATGGAGTAGATGTGTGGAATGAGGCGGATGTGAGCAGCGATATACATCAGTGTATACAATATAATGATAGATGTTTGTAATCTATAATCTCTCTTATTTATTTGGTATTTTATTTAGTTTTCTTATATTTTATTTTTCAGCTTCAATAATAGATAAAGAGTTATGTTTATATTTAGATTTTTAGTTTACTTTTAAATTAAATGAAATTCGACAATCAAGCAAAAATCATTTGATATTTTGGTCAACAAGTAAACAGAATGTGGCTAAGACAAGACATAGATGAATCTATAAATATATTTTAATATATACATACATATATATAAGTATAAACGGTAAACAAAAGTATTTTGTCTCTGTTTAGCTAGAGTATAGGTTCACATCCCTGGATAGAGACAGAGATAGTTTGGACGATGGGCTTTGGCTTTGATTCAGTTTCCTTCTCATTCTGCCAGGTTGAATATTTGCATCTCTTTCTGTTATCTGTACTCTTCAAACACTTTGCTTCTTTCTACTCAACTTCCCCTTCTTTCTTCTCAATATTTATTTCTCTTTTTTTTTTCTTCTCACTACACTTTTCCTTATTTTCCCATTTTATTTCCTTACTCTTCTCGCACCTTTCTTATATCCACTCAATATTTCCTTCTTTCTTTTCTTCCTTTATCACTTTTGTATTCCTTCTTCTCAATCCTTTCTTCTCTGGTTACCCTTTTCTTTACACTTTGCTTTATTTCCTCATACGTTGTCTTTACTCCTCTCTACTCTTTCTTCACTCTACTCTCCATTTTCTTCTTTCTTCTGTCCTTCTATTACTTCCTTATTCTCTCTTCCTTCTTTTTAATCCTTTCTTCTCTTGTTACTCTTTTCTCTACTCTTTGCTTTCTTGTCTCATTTCTCTATTTAATTTCACCTTTTTCTTCTCTCTTCTTTCTCCATTTTCTTCTAGTTTTTTCATTCCTTCAGTTTCTTCTTTTCGCTTATTCTCGCATTCTCTCCTCACTAAATATATGTTCTATATCCAATCATCTCTCTTTTTTCTACTTTTAACTGTCATTTCTCTTTCTTTCTTCTCTTGTTCCTTCTCTTCTCCTCATACTGTTTACTTCCCACTCTTCTTTCTGTCTCTCTCTCTCTCTCGCTCTCTACCGCCCACACTTCTAGCCAAGTTATCTAATTAAAGCATTAGCTAATATCAAAACAAAGGTACCGCTATTCAAGGCCCACTAACAGCTCCCAGCTCTCAGCTCTACAAAATGTTTGCCATACTCTGGCTTATCACTGGCCTCCGTGCCATTCAAACGGCCCAAAAAAAAAAAAACTAAATACTAACAAGATTTATATAACAATTTCAAGGCCAAACACACACACACACACACACACACACACACTTAGATATTTATGTATATATATACATCAACCTGCATTAGCTAATCTGAGCAGACGAGCAGCAAAAACTTTTTAATTACCAACAGGAAAAGCAGTCAAGATAAGCGAGAGATGCAGAGGCTGCGGCAGAGGCAGAGGCAGAGGCTGAGGCTGCGGCAGAGGCAGCTAAAACATTTACATAAATTTCAAATATAGCGAGAGGAAAATTGTGTTTTATACAAAGTTTTATGTGCGAGACGAGACGAGGCCAGGTCGAGTCCGAGTTTCAATTTCTGCCCAAAATCTAAACCTTTACAATTTTTTTGTTGTTGCTCTGTTGCTGCTGCTGCTGCTGCTTCTTCTTCTTGCTCTCCAGTCTGGAAAGGCATTTATGACTTCTGTAAATACCAACGGAAAAAGAAAAACTCAACTTTTTTTTCCTGCTTTTAGCCCAGCTCACGGTAACAATTTTACAGCTTAAATATTTTTTAGCCATTAGATAAACAAACAGAAAGAGCCGTAAACAGGCTAAACGGGGGGCGGGGCGCCGAGGCGCAAGACACAGAAAAAAAAAGTAACGAAAATATCTTTCAAGTACAATGTTAGGTAAATATAAACAAAAGTTTTTTTCCACCTCTCGCCGGCTGCTGCTGCTGCACTTTGCTGCTGCTGCTGCTTGTTGTTGTTTTTTATTTCTCTTCTTCTTTATGTTTTTTGGCTACCTTTAAAGCTTTTAGAGCATAAGAAGTCATATAAATTACATTAGCTAAGTGCTGGGCGGCAATTAAAAATACGAGACGCTGAGAGAGCGCCGCGCACCGGCCTTAGAAATGTGAGCGAGCGGCTGCTAATGATGCTCTAGCTGTCCCCCTCCCTCCCCCCCCCACAGCACAACAGCAGCATCATCGTCAACAACATCTTCATCATCATCATCATCATTGTAATCAGCGAGAACATTATCAGCAGCATTAGCAGCATCATTAGAGCGTCAACTTAATCAAGGTTAAAGAAGAGAAGAAAATAAAATATAAAAAAAAAAGCATGCGGCATGCCGGAAAATTTGTTTGTGTCTCGCTTATGCAATACAAGCTCAAGTGGCATGAAAATACACAGCGAGCGAGAGAGCGGGAGTGGGTGAGGGTGGACGGGGGCAGCTGAGGGCAACAACAAATAAACAAATACTGCTGCTATTTTCACGAGCACATCCATATACTGCTGCAGCGCATAATTAGCTGGGAGTTTGTTTGGCCCGCGTCTCGCTCGAAACATCAATTTCCATTTTCCAATACAATTTTTCATTCGGCGGTGAAAAGTGCGAACTGGCTGGATTTGCTGATGCGATTACAAAAGTTCACCGCGTGTGGCAAGTGTTGCAAGCGCTGCCCAGTGTTGTGTAATGCCCAAATGTGCGCTCAATTTGGGGCTAATCAATGAGCAAACAGCGGCGAGGCTAGCGAAGTGCAGGAGCTTAAATCCAATTGGAATCGAATCAGAGCAAATGCCAGCAAGGAGTGAAAAAGCATTGCGATAGCTATATTTGAGTAGTTGTCGGAGTTATCGATAACTGCATATGAAGTTGACCAATTGAAAATTAATATTAAAATTAAATGATGAAGATTAAAGGATAATTTAATGAAATTTAAATTTAAATAAAAAAAATAAATGCTGTCTTGCTTAACTATAAATTTTATTGAAATAGAAAATATTTATATATTCAAGAATTAATAATATATAATATAAATATACTAACGTACATTTAAGTTAAAATGTTTGAATTTATTATAAATCTAAATAAAATTGAATATATAAATTAATTTTAAAATATTTTAATTTCATCTGTCAACCAAATTCATTTATATATTTAAAATATTAGCAATAAATTAGCAACAAATATTATAAAAAATTCAGTTACTTAATTTTAAAATTTATTTATAATAAAAAATACAACTTTTTTTAAATTAAATATTAATAATTATGTATACAAATTACTTTAGTTGGGAATATTTATATTGTATATTAAAATTTAATTGCTTTTGTTTCTATACATCCATAAATTAACTTTAAAATATTTAATCATAGTTAAAGATCTGTTAAAGCCCATCGTCGACTTTTACACTTTAGTCAAAAGTGTCGGAATTTTCGGCTTCCCCATTGCAGTTGTTACACAACTTCTGGCCTAGGCCAACTTTATGCCAGCTCACGTTTGGGCCATTAAGCAACGGTTCTGGGCACAAACTGAAAGAGAAACACGCCCAACACACGCACACACACACACACACAAACATCAGCAGCAGTCAACAGAACAAGTCAAGTCGAAATGGTAACTGTTCTGCAGAAGTGTCAAGCATTTCCACATAAAGACGAAGCCAACACACAGACGCAAACACATGTAATCTGTGTCCACGCCTCACAGCAGCCCCAGCCCCAGCCCAGGTCCGAGCCCCCGATCGAGCTTCATTCATAAAGATTCACATCTGAGTGCGAAGAACAAACACGCAGAGCGAACAAACACCTAACTGAAAAGTTCCTGGAATTGCACGAGCTTTAAGATCTTCTAACGAAAGGCAAACCCGTTTCTTGTCTTTGGGGACGAATGACATAATTAATGATTGTGGAATTTTCATCAAAACACAAAAAAAAAGAACAGGAAGAAGCAGAATGAAACCTTATCGATGGCAAGCAAGTTAAGGATATAAATTACATGCAAGCTGCTCACTGACAGCCGAAAATAGCTAAATAAAGGAAAATGAAGCTAGAATTCCAGCTGAACATCAATAAAGCTTAAAGCTAACTTAATTAAAACTTACGCTTGGAAAAATTGCGGCAAAGCACTTTGCAGTAAATTAAGAAACGTCGCACAAAAGTAACACGCGAATATTTGCTCGATTTTGTTTTTGTTTTTGTTTTGTGCTGATGAATGGCAAAACGGTTATTTTCGGCAATTGCCTAAAAAAAGAACAACAATAACAAGACGCACGCACGCCGCAAAGCGAACGGGTTAACGCTCATCACTAGGCACAGCAGCGGCTGCAGCGGGCAGAGAGGCCTGAGCGTATGTGTGTGTGTGTGTGTGTGTGTGTGCGAGGGGGAGGGCGAACTGGAGCAGAATTTTTGCACGCGCGCGTTGCACTCACTAAACGCACAACTATTAAATGCAAATTGTATTAGTTAACGGCTAACGGTTGCAGTTTTGAGTTTTTTCGTTTTGTTTTTGGTTGTGAATTCGGTAACGGTTTTGTGTTTCGGTTTCGGTTTTGGTTTCAATTTCGCTGGCTCTCCACAACGCTTGCCCATAAAAACAACGTCCAGACACGTTCACGTACTCGGCTCAACTGGCAAAAAGTATCTGAGAGCGCAACGGGCATCGCACGCAACGAAACTTGTTTATGAACTAAAATTATCTGCCAGCAGCCCACCACGCTCACACGCTCGCTCTCGCTGCTCGTCGGGCGACGAGCGCACGAGCTCACGAAATACGAGGCACACGAAGCACGGCCAGCGAATTGGATAGTGCAAAAGTTATCTGAGAGCAGCTGATAAGCAGCGTGTGAGAGAGCGCATGAGTTGCACTCAAATTGGATTCTCATTGAGTCAGATAAACGCATGGTGTGCTGGGTTTGAAACTTGGCTAAACGCTGAGCTGCTTTGCCAAGATTTTATTTTATTTTTTTTGACAATATTTGTGGGTGTCAATGTGGTGTGTGTGTGTGTGCCTGTCCAATTGGACTACATACAGGTGTGCTAAGCCGCCAGGTGAGACAAATAATTTGCTGATTCAATAAAGTTGTCAGGCACGCGAATTGGTCTAATTGGAAAGGCTTCGAGTAATTGGTAAATTAATATTATTTAATGCATTAGTACAACTTTTTTATTAGTTAATATAAGTCGTATATAAAATATATTGTTAATTTTTATATTTATTTTTTTTGCTGTTGTATCAAAACTTTTATTAATTTCCGCCTCTAGTTCACTCAATAACCCAGTTTCCAATTGGTAGCCGCTTGACAGAAAGAATCCGCTTTAAATTCCAATGGGTTAATAACTCTAAATTCTTATCAGCTTATCAGCAAATATCAATAGAAATTGAATGCGGCTTGAAGTGCACACAAAATATGCAAATCAGATTTTTTGGGAGCGGTCAACAACAACAACAAGAGCAACAACGGGAAGCAAAGCAAACAGAATGCATTGCCAAAGATAAACAGAGAGCCGGGCGTTGAGTGGGAGAGCGAGTGGCAGCGCGAGAGAGGGAGCCACAGCGTGAGAGCGTAAAAGAAATAATTTGTGCTCTGTTTTGCCGGCATTCAAAGTCACTCAAAGCATGTTCGCTCTCTCGTAAGTTCGCTCGCTCTCTCGCTTAGATAAAAATGCATTCATAGCCAGTTTTTCCTCAGCGCGCTAGTTCCGCTAAACACGCACAGATGGCGCTACTGTGCCATAGATAAGAAAAGCCGCGTGCAACTGCAGCTTGTTGTTGTTTTTTTTTAAGGCATTAAAGTCACATGCGACGTCATCAGTTTTAGCGACTTCCGTTGCATATGTCGCCTGCCACGCCTCCACAATTGAGGGCGGTGTGGAAGCAAAAATTTTTTGAAAATGTTAAAAGAACTTGAAAGTTTCAGCGCTGAGTTACGGCAGTAGGTGGTGCGGGTGGTGCGGGTGGTTCGAGTGGTGCGCCATTGTTCGACAGTTGCCCCAAACACAGTTTTCATTTTTCGCATGTGTTTTTTTTTTTTTTGTGAACATGTGTGAACAACTGCACTCGCAGTCGCAGTCGCAGTCGACGTCGCCGTTGTCGTCGCAGACTCCTTCTGCTGCTGCGAGCAACCCCCAAATGAGATGTCCTCCTGACTTGGCCTCCAGGCAGCGATTAATCACGAAATTTTCACAGAAAATATCCATTAGATATGAATTAAGTCATAATTGAGAGAGTGCAAGCCGTGAAGTGCATGTGTATGCCAGTGGGTGAGGGAGGGGGAGAGGGAGAGGGGGAGAGATGTAGGTGGCAGAGGTGTGAGGGAAAATGCCTTGGGGTTGCTTGCAGCAGCAGCCTGTTGGGGGTGGTTGCATTGTGTGTGTGTGTGCGCCTGCATAAATAAAGTTTGCCTTCAGGGAGTACACACACACACACACTTACATACACACACACATATGTACACCATATATACATATGAATTATGCCTGAAATATGCCTGAAATTAAAGATGCTTTTGCTGCAATTGAAACTCTTTCAGCTCGAGTGCTTCTTAGACCTCAAGTGGCACTAATTACAGTTTGAGAGGCGCTGAGAGTGTGCGATTAAAGTGAGCGGCTGGATAATAAAGGATTTGTTAATCTCTAATAATTGCTAATATTTGAGAACAACATTAAAAATTAATAATAAAACAATTGTTCATTTCATTTTTATTTTAAAAAATTATTCAGCTTAAATTTAAACTGATATAAGCAAACTGAACGACTTTTAATGATATTAATATGTTAAATTGAAAGCTATAAAACCAAAAAAAAAAAACATATTAAATATTTTATGCAATTAGAATTTGTATTTATTTTATATATGAATAAACTTAAATTAAAATTATCTACATATATATTCAGTTTATTTTAATTATATATATATGAATAATTTATATAATATATGAATAATTTTAAACTAAAAATATAAATATAATATATTGTTTAAATTATATTATTAACTTAAATCAAAACAAATTTATGTTCAATTAAAAGCTGTAAAACTTAAAATAATTTAATGCAATTAATTTATTAAAATTAATATATAAATAAATAAATATTTTTAATTTAAATCAAAATAAATTTTTATTCAATTAAAAATAAAAACAAAATTCAGTGTAAACCTAAAAAATAATTTAACGCACCTAATGTATTAAAATAAATATATTTATAAAAATAAAATATAAAAGAAAAAGACTTTTTAACGCTTTCAGTTCTTCATAAATTTACTTTAACAAGTAAATATGAATACATTTTTTTTTTTGTAAACTATACATTTTTATTTATTTTTTTTTATGAAAAAAAAAATTGACATTACTCTTAATCTATTAATATATTTTTTACTATTTATTTATAAATATTTTTTAAATTATTGTTAAATTTATATTATATTTTTTGTATTATTTTACTAAAGTTCCACTCCATTTGTTTTATTAATTTAGGTTTTTTTGCTTTCATATAAATACTTTTTTTGGTGTACTATACAACAATAATACTAGTTCATTAAAGTTTTTAACTGTTTTTGAAAAAGTTATTTAGCTGCCTCATAAAATCAACTCACTCAACAGTCTCTTTAGTCTGTGAACTAGTTAGCTAATTGAACTAATTCCTTAAATGAACAATTTAAGTCGTTCACACTGGAGCTAATGCAGCTTAATCTAACACATCCAACTAAAATTCTGTATTCCCACATTTGATTGACGATTCTGCTTTATTCAAGCTTCACTGTTACGCAAATATCTACACATATACTCACACACACATGCATACATACATATATGTATGTATGTTGATATAGATACAGGTACACACGCATATATATTATAATACCGTTAAACCGAAATATTAATTACACGTTATTAATTTGCTTTTCATATGAAAAATGATTCGCTTCCCTTTAACGGGGCGGGCCAAGTGGACCAGCTATTATTTAAATGAATTGTTTTGAGCGAACTACAACAACAACAACAACAACAACAACAACAACTATAACAATAACAACAAATTTTTGGCCAACTGATAAAAACCTTTTCTCGGAGCGCAAACACAAAAAATTTGCGCGTGGGCGAATCATATTAATTTTTTTGTTTTGTTTTTGTTTTGGTAGTTGACCCCGCTCGCCTCGCCCCCATCGCCCATGCCCCTCCAAGGTGCCGTGCGAGAGCGACGTCGGCGTCGGCGTCGGCGGCCTATCTCGATTATTGTTTAATACGCTGTCATTAATCAATTTGTTTGCCATTGTTTGGAGTGGGGAGGGGAGAGGGGAGGGCCACACGGTAGTTGTGTTGGCTGTGGATGTCTTTGTGGCCAAATTAATTATGGCTACCACAGCGCAAATGTGTGCGTGTGTGTGTGTGCTATGTGTGTGTGTGTGTCGCGTGTGTGTGGCACGCGTTTCAGCCCAATAAACAAGAAAAAAACTTGTGCCAAACGAAAAAAACAACAAGTGAAAGTAAGACAAACGAGTGTGAACGACTAGCAGATACCGCGTAGTAAGCTTTTATAGGCTTAAGTATGCAAATTCTACACTTACCTTACGCTACGATCCCATTAAGTTCAATTTTGGGATTATAAGTAAACTTCCAAGTAAAATTGAGAAAGATTTTTGAGGGTATTACGACTTTTATTCCACAATCTGAATAATATTTCTATACAAAATAGTTGTAGAGATGACAAAGATATAATATATATATTTACATATACATATACATATATATATATGTATATATATGCATACACATATACATATGTATATAGAGTCTAGGCAAAGTTCTATTCGGGCAGACTCGATGCCGACTCAAGATTTATAAATATACATAAATCAACTATAGTCGCTCATTCTGTATATTGGAGAGTATTCCCTCTGCCTGTTACAAAAATACCCGCTCAACCAATATACCTCATCAATCTAGTTCGCCTGCTCTCATAGCAAGTGCACAGAAATAGTGACAAATAATTTGCGGCATTATAAATGAGTTTGTTTTGTTCGCTGTTCGCAACATAATTTATTATTCGCCGTTTACGAAAATCAGTGTCTAAAGAGCAAGCGAAATGCATAAACAAAGAAAAACTGATGAAAATTCGCAAAGTCAAAGATCGTTTATCTAAATTATGGAAGCGAAAAATTAGATTCTATTTTAAGCAAAGGCAGATCTAAAATTTAATTTTCAATAAACTTTAATGTGAATACAAATGGGCGAAAAAGAAATATACAATATAAAATATAACAAAAAATAATATTAATAACAATAATTATAATAATAAATAAAAATAAAACAAAATAATAATAATAATATAATAATAATAAAAATAACAACAATATTAATGAATGAGCAAAAGATCATAGAAATATAACTACATATTGGGAATATTTATATTAATTAAAAAAACAATAATACAGTCTTTATAAAATATTTAAAATATATAATATAAAATGTATATGTGTAAAAATCTTTTTACTAATTTAATACATTAAGAAAATTAAAAAAAGGGTTGGCCAATATATAAATTTGAATATTCTGCTCATAAAAAAAAAAGTCCGAATTTATTTGATAAAAAAAAATATAAAACAACTCAACATTAATTGGTATATAAAAATATATAATCAAAATAAAATTAAAAAAAAGTTTCGTATTTTAACAATGAATTTATATAATCAAAAAATTAATTAATTATTAAAAGAAATAATTTTATTTATTTATTTATATTATAATTGTTACCAAAAATTAATTCTAAATAACAATTTTTGTTAAGCCAGAGCGACAAAGGCCTTCAGGCGCAAAAAAAAAAAAATAATAATAATAATAATATTTAGTGTGTACTAAAAAGAAATTTGAAAAATATTTTATGTACACATTACTTCGAATTAAAATCTAAATAAATATTTAAGTTTTAAATAATTGATTTAATTCTAATGCTGGCAAATGCAACATATATAAATACATATATATGTATGTACATACATATGTATGTATGTACGATAATTTTTTATGACTTAACACTTTGTCGAGCTGCAACGAATGGCTCGCTGTTATATTTGCATAATAATCAATATGCATTAAGCGCTCACCTTGCACCTGTGTGTGTGTGTGTGTGCCTGTTCTTAATTGAAAATGCATTGTCTCTGGGTCACTTTTGTTGTTTGCCAAATTAAAATGCAATTTGCGGGTTTGTTGTTATGCTGCTTCTTCTTGTTGTTGTTGTTAAATGTGAAATATTCATGTGCGACAAGTGCATCAATTACAGACAACAAACAGTCGATAAACATTTTTGTGATTTGCTTTTGTTTATGCCAATTTCTTCAATTGCACTCGATGCCAAATCAAAATTATTCAAAAGCTCATATATGTATGTACGTATTTATGTATGCCTGTGTGTGTGTGTGTGTGTTCAATTACAAATCGCTCAATGCTGGTATGAAATAAATTATTTATGTAACATAGCCATACGCCGTTGTCAATAAAGACATAAGTGCGCACAATCAAAAGCAAATCAAACAGATTGACATAGGCGCAGAGCCGAAAGAGCGACAGAGATAGATAGACAAGAACAGAGAGTGTCAGTGTAAGTGAACAGAGCGGGAACGAGGGAGAGAGCGTCCGCACTTGACGTACTAACTGCGCTCGCTATAAAAGCGCAAAGCCAAGTGCAGCCCATAAAAGCTGAGTGCGAGTGAGCGAGAGAGGGAGAGGCAGAGGCAAAAAGTACACAGACGCAATAACAAAGCATTTGACACCGAAATCAAATTAACATACACACTTACATATGCCAAACCTATAGCAACAGCAACAGCGTGAGCTTTCCTGTTGTTGTTGTTGCTGCTGCTGCTGCTGTCCAAAAATCACAGTTGGATGTCAAAGAACTGTCATAGGCGCGAAGGGGACAAAAAGCGTCAAAGAAGAGAGGAAAAAAACGCAGTACCAACAACAACAGCGTATAACACTTGTAAGTGAAGTGAAGTTGTGGTTGTTGTAGTTGTTATTGTAGCTTTTGTAGCAGTTTTTTTTTATATGTGTGTGCATAGAAATATGAAAATATGTTTGAGGTTTATTTTTTTTGTTGCTTGCCGTTTGACAGTTTACCAAATTCTTGTAGTCCGACATGTACGACAAATTGGCGTGCTTTTTATGGGTGTATGGATAAATATGTATGTATATGTATGTATATATGTATATATATTTATGTTTATTTCTTTGTTACTTTTAAGGTATTTTGCTCGTTGCCAACAGGTGTTCGAAGGCGTTACACAACACTGCTCAATTATGCAGTCTCTTTAATGGCTCATGACACTTCTGATCGGATTGCACTTGAAGTTGACTTGAAAGAATGGAATTGATTAAGACGTGCCTGCAAGGCTTGAGAAATGAAGTCGAGAGCGAGAGATATTGGAATTGGATTCTAACGAATTGGATATGCAACGAATATTTTGGGAAGGGGAATTTAGGATAAATGTGTTTCTGATGTGTGCAAGCCCATATAAATAGTTGTTCTTGATCAGAAGCAATGGGAGAATTGATTAATTCCCATTCCATTTGTCCCTATATATTAATTTACTATTCACAATTTATTGTAATATAATAATAGTAAAAGAAACAAATCTTTGCAAACTAAATTCATTCCGAATTTAACTCTATCCACCTGCTCTACATAAATCACCTAGAATCTTAATACCAACTGCTCAGCAAAGATCTCTCATCTCCCCAACACAGACTCCAATAAGCGACATTCCCTATACCCCCCTATACCCCCTACCCCCCCCCCCACCCTACCACGAGCCATCAGAAATTCTTTTTTTAGCCGTACCCCCAACCCCCCTACCCATACACCCCTATACCCCTATACCCCTATACCCCTATACCCCTATACCCCTATACCCCTATACCCCTATACCCCTATACCCCTATACCCCTATACCCCTATACCCCTATACCACTATACCCCTATACCCCCCTATACCCCTATACCCCCCCTCCCTACACCGAGCCGTCAGAAAGTCTTTTTTTTAGCCGTACCCCCTACCCCCTACCCCTATACCCCTATACCCCCCTACCCCCCTATACCCCTATACCCCCCTATACCCCCTATACCCCCTACCCCCCCTATACCCCTATACCCACCCCTCCCTACCGCGAGCCGTCAGAAATTCTTTTTTTAGCCGTACCCCCTACCCCTATACCACCCTATACCACCCTATACCCCCTATACCCCCCTATACCCCCCTATACCCCCTTCCCACCCTACCGTGAGCCGTCAGAAATTCTATTTTTTAGCCGTACCCCCCTACCCCCTACCCCTATACCCCCCTACCCCCCTGTACCCCCCTACCCCCCTATAACCCCTATAACCACCATACCCCCCCCCCCCCCCTATACACCCTATACCCCCCCCCTCCCTACCGCGAGCCGTCAGAAATTCTTTTTTTAGCCGTACCCCCCTAGCCCCCCTACCCCCTATACCCTTATACCCCCCTACCCCCCTATACCCCCTATATACCCCCCCCTCCCTACCGCGAGCCGTCCAGAAATTCTTTTTTTAGCCGTAACCCCCTACCCCTATACCCCCCCCTATACCACCCTATACCCTCTATACCCCCCCCTATACCCCCTATACCACCTTCCCTCCCTACCGTGAGCCGTCAGAAAAATTCTATTTTTTAGCCGTACCCCCTACCCCCTACCCCTATAACCCTATACACCCCTATACTCCTATACCCTCCTACCCCCCTATACCCCCTATACCCCCTATACCCCAAACCCCCCCCTCCCTACCACGAGCCGTCAGAAATTCATTTTTAGCCGTACCCCTACCCCTATACCCCCCTATACCTTACCTCCCTATACCCCCCCTATAACCCCCTATACCCCCTTCCCACCCTACCGCGAGCCGTCAGAAATTCTATTTTTTAGCCGTACCCCCCTAACCCCCTACCCATATACCCACCCTACCCACCTATACCCCCCCTATACCCCCTATACCCCTTCCCAACCTACCACGAGCCGTCAGAAATTCTTTTTAGCCGTACCCCCTACCCCCTACCCCTATACCCCTATACACCCCTATACCCTTATACCCCCCTATACCCCCTATACCCCCCCCCCTCCCTACCACGAGCCGTCAGAAATTCTTTTTTAGCCGTACCCCCTACCCCTACCCCCTATACCCCCCTACCCCCCTATACCCCCCTACCCCCCTATACCCCCTATACCCCCCCCTCCCTACCGCGAGCCGTCAGAAATTCTTTTTAGCCGTACCCCCTACCCCCCACCCCTATACCCCTATACACCCCTATACCCCTATACCCTCCTACCCCCCTATACCCCCTATACCCCCTATAACCCCCTATACCCCCCCCTCCCTACCACGAGCCGTCAGAAATTCATTTTTTAGCCGTACCCCTACCCCTATACCCCCCTATACCTCCCTATACCCCCCCTATACCCCCTATACCCCCTTCCCACCCTACCGCGAGCCGTCAGAAATTCTATTTTTAGCCGTACCCCCCCTACCCCCTACCCATATACCCCCCTACCCCCTATACCCCCCTACCCCCCTATACCCCCTATAACCCCCCCCCCCTGCCCTCCTACCACGAGCCGTCAGAAATTCTTTTTTAGCCGTACCCCCTACCCCCTACCCCTATACCCCTATACACCCCTATACCCTTATACCCCCCTATACCCCTATACCCCCCTATACCCCCCCACCCAACCATCCCTACCGCGAGCCGTCAGAAATTCTTTTTCAAGCCGTACCTCCTACCCCCCTACCCCTATACCCCCCTATACCCCCCTATACCCCTATACCCCCCTACCCCCCTATACCCCTATACCCCCCACCCAACCATCCCTACCGCGAGCCGTCAGAAATTCTTTTTTCAGCCGTACCCCCTACCCCCCTACCCCTATACCCCTATAACCCCCTATACCCCCTATACCCCCTATACCCCCCCTATACCCCCCCTATACCCCCCCTACCCCCCTATACCCCCACCCTACCCCGAGCCGTCAGAAAGTCTTTTTTTAGCCGTACCCCCCTACCCCTATACCCCCTACCCCCCTATACCCCCTATACCCCTATACCCCCCATACCCCCCTACCCCCCTATACCCCCTATACCCCCCCCTCCCTACCGCGAGCCGTCAGAAATTCTTTTTTTAGCCGTACCCCCTACCCCTATACCCCCCTATACCCCCCTATACCCCCTATACCCCCTATACCCCTATACCCTCCCCTATACCCCCTATACCCCTCCTCCCTACCCCGAGCTGTCAGAAAGTCTTTTTTTAGCCGTACCCCCTACCCTTACCCCTATACCCCCCCCTATACCCACTATAATAATTGACAGCAAGAACTGCCAATAATTCAATCTGTGAAATTTATGGCTAAACTCTGTGGATCGCACGGACGTTAAGCGAGAGTCAAAACTATTTCGCTTTCAATGCCGAGTTTCAGCGCAGCTCATAAAATGCCGCAACGCAACGTAACATAACGTAACGCTTAACGTAATAGCCTTTCATGTTTGCTTAGTAACCCACATCAATTCTAATCGCCTGTAGCTTTGGCCAACACCAACACCGCACACACACACACACATGCACACACACACACAGACAGAGAGAACGAGAGAGGTTTATCTGTGTTGTATAGAGCCACCCACAACATCGGAGCAGCAGGCAAACGATTTATGGCATGCTTTCACATACTTTCACCTAGGGAATATTCCTGGCCATGTGCATAGTTGTGGCTGCTCTGGCTGCTCCACCGCCACCTGGCTAGGAACATGGCCAGAATGGACAGAGGTATGTTGTGTGCAGTGCTCTGTTCTATATAGTATGTATATACATATATATATATATATATATGTATGTATGTGTGTATATGTATATAGAGTGAACTCGGTCGTTCGGGCTAGTTTATGGTAGCATATTAATTTTGGCATTGAGTTGAAGTTAAATGCAGGTGCAATTGTTTTATGTAAGCCATGCGGTTGCTTTGTGGCATTTACCAACACTGGCCAACTGCACTAAATGCCTGCTCTGACACACACAATATATGTATGTATGTACATATATGTCAGACCAATACACTTACAATCCATTATTGGAATATCTTTAAAGCTTGTGTGGCCCGCACAGTGCTGTAAATCATGTGTTTTGTGTGACGTTTAACAACACTGCACAACTTCAGTTGCACCTCATTTCGTACATTGTAATTGACCCACTTGTCTTCCTTTCCCGAACATCATCAACTGCTGCTGCTCCTGCTCCTGCCTGACTCTAAAACTTTGCTCTTAACTTTCCATATTTTTCCATATGGATCAGTTACAACAACGTCGACTTCTTACACTTTTGTCATTAGCTATTTTTTATGGTATTCAACTGCCAACTCTTCCCTTTGCACTCCAACTTTTAGCCATATATGCATAGCCACACACACACCCACACACACACACACTCATGCTTATATAGAACTTTACAGCTTCGAAAACTTTAATTTCTCTATCATAACTTTTATTTTTGCTCCAGTTTTTTTTTTCAGGTTATAGTCGTTGCAGACATTCTGCTCTGGCTGCTTAGTTTGCAGTTAGTTTGTTGCCGGCTTGTAGCTGGTGTTAACCGTTAAGTGTTGAACAATGCCAGAAATGGAAAGCAAAATATGCTCTAATGCAATGCATTAGGTTAGGAATTAGACCAAGTTTTAGGATAAGTCAATTTTTTAAACAGTCATGTAAAATGTTTTTGATTCAAAATTAGTGTTGGAAATGATACTAAATTTTACATATGGCATAATTGGTCTTTTGTAAATATAAAAAAATTTAAATAAATAACTTTTGAGAGATCTATAAATATATAAATAAAGCTTAAATTTATGTAATATATTTAATCAAAATATTATTATTATTATTATTATGTATTAAATAATTAAAATTTTTCGCAGAGTAAATAGGATTTATTTCTTATTTCTTAATATATGCTTCATTTTATGCTCTTATTTAATAAAAGCGAAATTTTGATTTTTTCGCTGTACAAAATAAATAATGGAAACATCCCTAAATGCTTAATATATCCTTTTTTTATCTTTTATAAACCTATGCAAATTATCAATATATTTTTGTAGAGTTTCAATATTTAAGTATTTTAGACTTTCAGCAATGTAAACAGCTCCAGTTCTGAAAACTCTCGCTCTACTCTCGG
Organism: Drosophila navojoa; assembly: GCF_054131105.1. Taxonomy (NCBI): domain Eukaryota; kingdom Metazoa; phylum Arthropoda; class Insecta; order Diptera; family Drosophilidae; genus Drosophila; species Drosophila navojoa. The sequence continues at coordinate 17,037,291 of NC_142892.1, forward strand.
CTCTGCTCAAATAGTAATTCAATTGACCCGCCTGGCGCAAAAATTCCTGGCGAAAGTTTCCCAGATAGTTTTCTAGATCGAGCAACATTCGCTCAGGGAAAGGGCGTTGTCGACATTAACTGGAAAAACACTTTGATTGCCATTTTCTTTGCTTTTCTTTTTATACATTTTTTTTTTAGCGATTTGGTTTGTCGGCGTCTTTCACTTTCTATTTTTCTTTAGTGCCGTTGCAGAAAAACTTTTCAGTTAACTGCAGCAACGGCTGCAAGCAGAAAAAAAATCAAGAAACCAAAAAATACGGTTAGAATGGTCTTGGAAAAAAGTGTGATAGCCCGGGAAATACCCTATAAATTCTATGATAAGTAATGTTTGGTTTGGTTGATATATTATAGGCACTGTGGTATATGTTATTCCTATTTAAGTTGCTCAACTAGCAGATACCCTACATAAGCAACACAATATTATTTTTATACATTTTTTAAAAAATAATTTATAACCAGTTAGTTAAATTACAGTCTATTAAATATGAAGTAGATCTGAAGTATTTAATAGTAATTAAAATTGTATTTCCAGCTATACACTGGCTAAAATTTTTGATAATACTAAGGCATAGATAGTCCCTTTTTACCCATTCAAGAATTAAGCCAATTTTAAAAGAAAAGAACTTAAGAACTCTCAACAAACAGTCTGCCTTCATCAATACATACTACCTTAAATCATTCGTACTCCCTTCCCATTTGATTACAGGGTATATTTGCAGAGAACTTGGCATAATTTAGCTGCCAGGCCATTTAAATGGAGCACAAGTGTAGCTAATCTCGCAGCAGCGACGATAGCAACGACGTCAACGTGCTTTTTGTGCCTTTCACTAAATGCGGGCACAAAGCAACACGAATAAGAAAAAAAAACCCGAATCAAAACTTCAAAAAAAAGACGGATTTTTAGCTTTTTTTCTAGGTTAGCCGCAGAGCAGAGTGAAGTGAAGTAAAGTGAATTGAAGTGAAGTAAAGTAAAGGCACCTGCGGACCTGGCCAAAAACCAGGCCTCTATACAGACGTGTGTACGTATATATGTATGTATATTTCGGGCCAGTCCGTTGACATTTCGTGCAGCAACGTTGCAATCAAATACGTTCAAATGCAGCCGAAAGTGGGCCAGGCTCTTGTAATTGATTTGCTAACAGAGTATGGAATAAATGCAATTTACAGAGCATTTAATCAAGTGCAAGACTCTCGATACGCTCAAATTCTCTATAAGTAAATCTATAACAAAATAAGCAAAAATCTAGCAGTGGAGTGTTACTGACTGGGGAATACTTAATGAATAGAAGATTCTGATATATATTTATGTATATCTCCTTGAACTTCTTCTTATTCCGTCCAGCCGAATATACATTCCGAATTTCTACTCTTTAGCACTAGCTACTTCCCTTCTGTTTTACTGGAAAACGCATTTACCGATTGGCCACGCCTCTAGTGGGCGTTAAATCTTGAAGTCCATACCGTTCAAATTGCAGGCGGACACCCAGACGGTCATTGCAGTAAACTAATATACTCATTTCATTTTCATGCGTAAGTATACATATATCTACCTATCCATCTCGCTTCTCTTTCTCTCTCTCCCTCTTGCTCTTTTTCTAGCTCTACTCTGGCAAATTTTGCTGTGAAGCTGCAAAAACTATTAAAAACTTTTGACCCAAATATAATAAAACATAAAATTTACTTAGGCAGCAGCCGAACGGAGGCAGCTCGTAGCCTGCAGGATGCTGAAACTTTGGCCGTTCACTCGCCCTGTGGTCAGGTGAGTTAAGGCGTACAGGTGAGTGCAACGGCTTGTGGGCGCCACAGGAAATGCAAAATTTTCAACTTGAATGCAGCTAACGTCACAAAGCCAAACAAAAAATGTGATTAGAATATATTTATATAGGATTTTATAGTATATATGTATTTATATATATGTAAATATTTTTTTTTTTTATATTGTGCATAGCATATTTAAAATAATATTTAAGATTTTTTGTTGAAAGACTTTTACTTAAGCTTAATTGTGTTGGCTAGAAAAATTAGCTAGAAACCTCTAAGAAATCCCCAGCTCAAGATCAAAGCTTTAACAGCCAAAAAATATAAAAGAGAAAAAACTTTTGCCAGTCAGCAAAAAAGAAACAGAATTTCTTATCGCTAAAATTCAAGCCAAACTCATTAAAATACCAAAAAAAAAAAGAAAGAACGATGTTTACTTTTATATATATGTATATGTATGTGTATATGTATTCATATATATATATAAATAAAATCAAAGATAAGACCGCACGCAATCGGAAGCGTTGAGTGGAGCTGGTTCGAGTTCCTGGAACTTGGGTCTCAGTTCTTAGCTCTTGGCTCTTGGCTCTCAGCTCCCACAGCTCGCGCTTATTGCGGAATGTGTGTCCGCAGCTCGGCTTGCCTCACTTCACATCGGCATTGATTACAGCCCGACCAGGAGCAGCAAAAAGGCCAAAACATGAGTGGCAAACAAATTATTACAAGTGCAATCGAGAAATATGTGGCGGGCACTTATCAACGTAATCAAGTTGAAATACCTGGACACGCCTGAGTGCAGTCAGCGCCGTCAAGGGACAAGGCGTACAAATATTTCTGCAACGAGCCGCCATCAGCTCGACTGCGGCGTCTCTTTGTGCGCCGAGACGGTGCTCTGCGACGGGGGGATGAGGCAGGGAGCTGCAGAGCTATCGACAGCACCCTACGAATCGCTAGGAAACCGCGAGCAAGACAACGACGAAGACGACGAAGACACACTGTGGGGTCTCGCTCACTCACTCTACCTCTCTCGCTCTCAGTGTCTTCTCTACCCTCTCTCTCTCTCTCTCTCTCTCTGAGTAAGCTCTGCTTGTTCTGGGTACGCTGTGATTCCCAGCTAGCTGCCCCAAAACCCATTCCCGCCGCCTCGTCAGCCTCGACGTCGCTTCGTTTCGTTTCGTTTCGTTTTCTGTCAAATGTTTGGCTTAATGATGGCATTGATGGATGGATCACACGTAAGCGGTAGTCATTTAGTAATTTATCTCAAGACATTTCAAATTAATAGACCGCAACTCTCACAATCAGTCTCATCCATCCAGGCCATCAGGAAGCGCACTCGCGCACTCGAGCTCCTTGCCCCCCTCACTCGAGGATTGTGCAACGAGGCGATTTTTATCGCCGTAAGCCTACCGACGACTATTTGAAATTATGTGCAATTTTTGTCAAATTATGAAAATTTATGGCTTGTGACAGTACACAGTCCTCAGTCGGCAGTCCGCAGTCCGCACTTCAATCTGGTTGTCTTCGAATCTGTTTGTGAGAGCTAAGCTAATTAGTGCAGCTGTTGCCTCAACTGCGACTGCGACTGCGACTTGCTTAACTCTGCCGTCGCCGTCGCCGTTGCAGCTGCCTTTCAAGCTCGATTAAGTTTTAATTAGGCGCAGTTTAGTTAATTGGCTTCTGCTTGCCACAGTCTGGCCGTATGGTAATTTGGCCAAGACCATGGGGGCATAGGCCTTCAGCTTTGATGTGTGAAAAGACAGTTCAGGTGAATGGATAATGGTCAATGCACTTGGAATGGACTGACATAGGGCAAGCAAATGGAACTGATCAACATGTGTGAATGGAGTCAGAAAGAAAGGGAGAGAGAGAGACAGAGAGAGAGAGAGGGAGAGGTGAGGTGAGGAATAAGAGAGAGATGAGGGGTAAGATCAAGAGAGTGCTAGGCAGAAAGTTTACGAGCCGAGTTAAGGGGAATGATAGAGAAAGAGAGAGACAGAGAAGGGGAGAAAGAGAGAGAGACAAAGGGAGAGAGAGAAGGAGAAAAGCAGGGAAAGTGAAATTGTTAGAGAAGATCAAGATATCAAAATCGAGAGAACAGGATTGATCTCTATCAATAAAAAGGAACAGTAAATGAGCGAGACAAATTGAGATAGCTAGAGGATACCGATAAAAGGAGAGAGTTATAAAGAGAGAGAGAGAGAGAGAGAGAGAGCGAGAGAGAGAGAGATAGAAGTGCAGAGGCAGAGGCAGCCAATAGGAAACAAAAAGAGATTTTGATCAAAGATATACACAGAGTGCGAGGAAAAAGAAAAAAAGAGTGAGAGATCGTGGAAAATAGAGATTAAATAAGAGAGGGAGAGAGAAGGATGCAGGGAAAGACAGATTGAAGAAGCGAGATAGTGAAAGATAGAGAGTTGCAAATAGGAAGACAGATAAAGAGGAGAGACGCAGAGTGATTGAAATAGAAATATATGCATAGAGACTAAAATGCGAGAAGAGAATATTATAAATAAATATAATATAAACTAAAATATAAAATAATAAATATTATATAGAATATTATAAATATCTATATAATAAATATAAATATAAAATAAAAATTATTTATTTATTTAAAAGTTAGCTTATTAATAATAAAATTATAGGATAGCTTGGAACGTGGGTATGGCCTTTAGCTTTAGAGTTGTATGTGTTTAAATTGTGACAAATATAATATTGAAACGAATATGTATAAAAGTTGTATTTATGGAACTTATTATAATATATATTTTTATTGGTTAATTTTAGAATCTCACAGGAGAGCAAATATTTCCTAATTATGCCATAATGAATATTAATCTTTGCCTTTATATTATCTCTATTAATGAAAAAACTAAATCAATTTAAGTTGAGTGCCCTTGGCTTAATTGAATATTTACGCGTGAGAATCACGTAGAGGGGCCATATATAAATTGCATTATTTTCTTGTTAAGCATATTTGCTTAGCTCCCATTTTCTCCTCTTCAGTCTCATCTGCTTCTGCTGAGTGCATTCCAATGGGCATTCTCAATTTCCACTAGAATTCACTATGCCCTATAGCTATAGGGTATTCCCGCCGTCTTCCTCATTCCACCAATCTCCTTTGCTCAGCTCGAATGGCCTCCAGCCATGCAAAACAATTTCATCAATTTACAATAAATTCACATTCCGCGCAAAGACAAGAAAATCCAATGCGTAGATCCATTTGCCTTATCGGCCACAGCGACAATTGTCTAATTAGCTGCGGCAACTGCAACTGCAGCAGCAACTGCAGCAGCAACTGCGCTGGGAAATCGATAGGTGAGGCATGCACATTGGAATGAAAATGTCGTGTTCAGTTTTTGGACCTCAAGTTGAAGCCGAAAAAAAAAAGCAAATGGTTAAAAATAGCGACAGAGTCCAGACGGCAGAGACTAAGCCACTTGCCACTTAGCACCACTTGCCACTTGCCACTTGCCTTGCGCTGCCGTCACGTAATGAGCGCATTACGCAGCAGCCGAGCAGCCAGTGATAACAACAAGCTGTCTCGCTCTCCCTCCCTCACTCTTTGTCTCTGTCTCGTTATCCTTGTCACATTATCGCCTTAGCTTGAATGCCGGTCGCGTCTTGAGTGTGCAACATTGTTACGGCTAGCCGTGTGATGCTGCCACACGGCTCGTGGCTGTTGTGCACGCGCAGCGCCTGCGGTGTGCCAAAGGACAATGCCTTGCAACACCCGCTACCTAGACTCACGCCCATGCGTGCCTCCCTCTCTGAGTGTGTGTGTGTATGTGTGTGTGCGTGTGCTCAAGTAGCGAAAGGCCTTAGGCTTGAGGCTTGCAACAAGCTGCTGGCATTTGTTTTTCTATTCATTTGTTGTTGTTATTGTTGTTGCGCTACTTCAAGTTTGCTAGTTTGGCACAGCGCCAGCCTGTGGCAGACCCACAGACGGACGGACGGACAGCCAGCCAGCCAATGTTGCACTCATTTTAAGGCCAGAACGACGCAGCTGACGGGCTCCAACGACGACTACATTTTGCAACATGCCCACCTAGTCCCCCTCCCCTGCCAAAAAGCCACGTTCCAGTTCGGTTTCTGTGTTTGCGGTCGACGCTTGACTCTTGCAGGTGTGCTTCACACGACTTGTCAGTGTCAGCCAGCCTAAGATTTTTTTCCAGTATTTCTTTTGCCATGCACACACACACACACACACGCATTCACATATATAGTATATATATATATATTTGCAGTCTATTTGAGAGCGTGTGGCATGCACCGAGTGGCATAAAATTTTTCACATATATTTTCCTATGCACATTCTATTCTATTTCTTATGGCTATTGAAAAAGTGCCGCACATTTTGTTCCACACTGTCGAACAAAGGTCAGCTGAAAAGTAGGTGGAATAAGAATGGCTCTATTTATACCTTACGTATGTAGACTGACCAAATGAGAGCAGCAGCAGCATGCAAAAGCAATGAAAGCAGAGCAGAGTTATTGAGTTGTTTATTGATTTATATTGCAGATGTAACAATGCCATTAGGCAAGGGTAAGGGAAAGAGATAAGGCAAGGGATATATTTTTATGATTTTATTTAGCGTCTCAAATGTTGCATCCAGATTTGCTTTTCCATTGTTGTATATATGTATGTATATATAGAACTATTCTTCAATTTATTTTGACAAATACTTTCACAAAATTCAGTAATCTTAGGAGAAAATAAAATACAATTTTAAGAAAATGAAATATATATAATTATATTAACGAAAGCTCTTATAGAGACTTATAGAGACTACACAAAATTAACCTGAAATTATTTCCACACATTCATCAAAATAAATTTTTTATTATATTATTATGATTTTATTATATATATGTATAATTTAAAAATACTTAAAAATACTTTCCCATATTCATTTATTATCAATTATATAAGATAAAATGATTAAATTAGAATTTATATATAATAATATATTTAATCATTTTATTTTCTTAAATTTAAATTAAATACTATAATATTAAAGTTTTTTTTTTTTTATTTTACATAATATATTTTTATTACAAATAAGATTTAAAAATACTTTTATATTATTTATATATTAATCTTTTTAATTTTAATAAAATAATATTATTAAATATAAATAATATATATAAAAAAATTTATTTATTAAAATTAAAATTAAATATTATAATTTTTAAATATTTTTATGTATATATTTATTTACTTTAATATTTATTAAAGCTGAATTATATATTATAATATAACAAATTATTGAATATTTATTTTCTTTTCACAGTTTAAGTAATAGAAGAAATACACTCACAGTTATACAAAAAATCATCATAGAGTGCAAAATCTTAATAAATATTCCACAATTTAAATCGCATGATTACCTCAAACAGCAGCTGAGCTGAAATTCATGCAAATCATATCACTCCAGCTTGGTCAGCTCCTACCTGCATGGCATGCATCCACTCCACTCATGTTTTATGACTGCCCCGAGCCGAGCTCGTCAGGTTCAACAAACTGTCTAGCTTATCGTGGCTTGGTCAGGTTGATTTCGGGACAGCGAGCACATCAAAATTAATGATGCAATGAAAGCCGCTAAATACCCCCGAAATGCAACAGGGCACAGCACTGATATAGCTGTCCAGATAGACGAGGAGGAGGTACGCGGCAGTTGTGGCACGTTGCATGTGGCACACGTGTTACGTATAACGTGTAACCTGTAACGTGTAACGTGTAACGTTGACGCCCGCCACTGAAGCATTTTGTGCGGAACAAAAGGCTTGTGGTTAGCCATTCGAGGCCAGAGCTACCTGTTGTTATTGTCCGCCAACAGAAAGTCCATATGTCAAGCGAGTTAACAACAACAACAATAACGACAGCAACTACAACAAGAAGGGAAAATCAATTTTCAGTGTGCAGCAGCAACAAGCAGCATTTAAAACGGATTTGCAACGCCAACAAATTAGTTACGCCAAAGCTGCAGCTGCGCAGTCGCACGAACCACGCCGTGGACCGATGTGAATCAGCATTATTTCCGTAAGTTTTAACGAACCGGACAAGTGCACTTGCAGTAACAACTACCTTAGGGATGGCTCAATAAAAGAGCGGAAATGCCTGACAAAAGATGGAAACAATTTAATGGCTGAACAAAATTTATATATACACATATATATAAATATGTATATTCACTACCTGAATATGCAATGCACTGCAAGAAATGCATTTCCTACTGCAATGTGATAAAAATTATTATCTAGTAATGGAAAACTTTAAAGTGAAATGACAATTTTTGGTCTTAACAGAAGGTGTGGGTAAAATATTTACATTTTGTTTTTGTCTTAGTATAAAATGGTTTTCGTTTTTTTAAATTTTGGGGAATACATTTAAAATGTTTTAATAAGGCCTAATATGTATATAATAGTTTAAAAAACTTGTTTTTTTTTTTTTTTTAATTATTTAGTAGAGCAGCAGTAAAAATAACTAATTAAATTTACATTAGCAAACAACTAAATTAAAAATGTCTTACATATAAAAATATAAAATTATTGAATTAATTTAATAAAAATGTTTTAATGTTACTTAAATAATTTATAAATATATAAAATTTGTAAAAAATAACTAGATATATATTTTTTAATAATTTATAAATCCATTAAATTATTTAAAAAACAAATACCTGCATTATATATTTAAAAAAAATGTAAAAATATAAATAGAATAAAAAAATAATTTTATAGTTTTGTTTATAGAAATAGAAAATTTTTGTATGTTAGATGTGAACAAATTTGTTTTCTCTTTTAAAATTGTATTTATTTTATATATATTTATTTGTATAAATATAATATTCATATGTATATTATTAACATAATAATTTTAAATTTGTTATACACCATATTTGCATAAAATTGATTAATTATAACGTTATAATAGTATTAGGATTTAAATATTTTATTAAAAATTCTATTAAAAATATCAAAATAGCGATAAGTTGCTCAAAGTTTTCCATTGCTAATCGACTCTGATATACACTCTCTCTGTAAGCAGCCAGCTTATACGTCCAATGCAATATTGACGCTGGCCTGATCTGTACGTGGGTTGCCGGTCACGGGGAGGGAGAAAGAGCGCAGAGAGTAGAGACAGAGCGATAGAGAGAGAGGGAGAGTGGAGAACGAGCGAAACGACTTGTTGGCAAACGCATTATGGGTCAGTAAGCCGCGTCTCTATTGTTGTCCAAAGTCAATAGACTTCTCTCACACACTTTTCCTGCCACAATGCGGAGGCGTCTGAAGGGCAGCCGGTGCAGTCATGATTGACATGCAACACGCGCTGGGGCGCCCACTTTTGGGGCATGCCACGCACCAGCCGTCGCTCTTGGCTTAGTTTGTAAACTGGGCGAGAGTTCGTTTTTTTTTTTTTTCTTTTTTTCATTTTTTACTCTCGCCTCTTGTGCAGTTTTCTCTGCTGCGTTTTCCATTCTGTGTAATTGAAATTACGTGACACTTTGCATATGCACTGGATTTAAATTGAGTTTCGAGTTGGCCATTGCACAGACAAGTTAAGGGGGAATGCGGAGCGGGAGGGTGTTTGATTGCGTGCCCATTGTGCCACGTGCGTCTTCGACCTTTGTTGTAGTTCTTCCTGTTGTTGTTGCTGCTGTTGTTGTTGTTGTCGGTGGCTTACCGAGCGTAGGTGGCAGCCCAGAACCTTAACAAGTGCACTCAAGTGCAGTCGACAGAATGAAAAATTCCCCTATTGACTAAGGTAAGGAAGCAGTGGAGGCACACACACACACACACACACACGCACACTCGAGCACTCGTGTTGTTGAGCTAGTCTTGCAACATGACAAAAAAGTAATGAGAGAAAAAAATGAATATAAAACCAAACTAATTAGTTGCAGGCGTGCTGGGTTTTAAGAAGGCACAGCGGGTAATTTGTTTATGAGAAGTGGGATTAAAGTCTGGGTAGTTCGACATAGGAAAAACAACAGCTGCATATATACATATATATTGTATAAGGTATGAGTAGAAGTACAACAATGATGTGTTATAAATATTTAATATGCTTCAGTTGGGGAAAAACTAATTTGCTACGGCTTAGGCGACATAAAGAGGGATTAAACATCCTTAAAATATTTAATAAGAGTACTTGAAAACGTAAAAAAAAGACTTTGTCAGAAGTGGGATTCGAACCCACGCCCTCATAGAGGACCAGAAAACTCATCTATACACACACCTTTCTATGAAAGGTAAGAGACGTAAAGCTCTTGAGTCTGGCGCCTTAGACCGCTCGGCCATCCTGACACATATGAAAAACTGGCTAAAAATTAACGTCACAGCAGTGGCATATTCTGTAGTAGCGCTTTGTTATCTATTATTTATATCTCTACATAAACAAATCAATAAAAGGAAACTAATTACTTTAAATTTGTGTTCAAAAGAACATTTTTCCTAAGCAGTATATTTATCATATTATTTGTTATTCATTTTATTCAACTTTCTGTTACAAACAAAATAGGAATTGTATGTATGTACGTACTTTTTTTTATATTAATTTAAAATAATATAATAAACATATTCAAGTTTGTAGTAAAAAGAACTTTGTCAGAAGTGGGATTCGAACCCACGCCCTCAGAGAGGACCAGAACGCTCACATTTTCACCTTTGTTACAAAGGCAAGAGTTTATATCTCTTGAGTCTGGCGCCTTAGACCGCTCGGCCATCCTGACACGTTGGCGAGGGTTGGCAAATGTATAAAAATTAATTCAGTAGCAAGGATCATCCTTTAAAATCTAAAACTGAATGTATGAAATATTTATTGCGAAGCATGTGAGTTAGCTCTTAATAATAAGTGGCACCAAAACTCAAAAATGTTAGGCAACACATTATAAAAAAAATAAAAAAATAAAAAAAAATATAAAAAGATCTTGTCAGAAGTGGGATTCGAACCCACGCCCTCAGAGAGGACCAGAACGCTCACACACAACCTTCGTTACGAAGGCAAGAGTTTAGCTCTTGAGTCTGGCGCCTTAGACCGCTCGGCCATCCTGACATGTTGCGAGCGACGAGCTAGCAGCTGAGTTGTTGCTTTTGCCTCTGCCAGACTACAAACGCAAGCTATTTATAGAGCAAGTAATATTAGATAACATACGCACGCAACATACAAAAGTTTATTCAACAGTTGTGCGAGGCTATGTATGAGTGTGAGAATGACCGTGTATGGGAGCGTGGGTGCGTGTGTTTATGTGTTTGCCTGAGTTAAAAGCTTGCGGCCTAGCAACACCTATTTTTAAGACAACATATTTAATTCACATGTACAGTAGCTCACAGAAAGAAGGACACAGTAGAGAGGGTCATATAATGTGTATGTATGTATGTATATGTGTAAAATTAAAACTTTAAATTTATTTAAATTATAATTATTGTTATTATTATCATAAATATTTTATTTTGTAATTATTTGAATTGTAATGAATATTTGTTATATACAATTTTAATAGTAAAAATATTTATAATTTGATTTAATTTAAAAATATTATTATCAATCTTTTCGCATTTATTTACAACTATATTTTTGATGCAAAAACCTTTCATTGATATGTCTGCCTTCGTCTATTTGTTCGCTGTCAATTACCACTGTAGCTGCACATGCTACTTCTCCTATTTCAGTGGCCATTTTATGCTTGGCTTAAACGTTGCTAAAATGTAACCTGAGCGCCGCTTCCGGCAGGGCAATCAAAACGAGCTCTCGCATTTGTTGCCGCTGATGCTGCTGCTGATGCTGATGCCCTCGGGCCTCATCATAAAAATCACACAAACCGCAGCCAACAATTGATGCGCCACGGGTTCAAGTCAATTGCAGAGTCCGCAGGCGACAGAGACGCGTGCTTCAGCCCAAGCTGAGCGAAGAGTTAACCACAGGCTGCTGGCTGCGGGAAGAGCGCCCCTTTTCGGGCTGCATTTGTCAGCTATAAAAAAAAAAAAGAGGAGAGAAGTGGAGAGAAAAGAAAAGAGTATATTCAATACTCGCACATTACGGCCTATCAAATGCAGCTCCGGCAGCCGTCCGAATCGCCTGGGGCTTTGGCATTGAAATCGACAGCGCAGACTTGGAAACTCCTCATGCAAAACGCATGAAACAATGGGATTTACGTGCTTCCAGCTGTTATGGATGCAATCGGATACATCAGCCCAAATGGGATACATGTGCACCAGCAGCCACTGGCTGGGCAAATGGATTTTGGTCTCTGCATTTTAAACAGTAATGACAGACATAAGCTCCCGAGGCACCTCTTCTCTCCCCCCTCCCGCTATCTCTCGCACTCTGCTCTTGTCAGCCAAGCCAAAAAGTTTGTTGTGTTAATTTTCAATGCATATAAATTCATTGGGATACTCTCAGACAAGGGATCAGTCTGTGTCTGTCTGTCTCTGTCCCTGTCTCTTTCTCCGTGTCTCGAGTGCGCGTTGTGGGGCGTCGGTTTTCAAATAGCCACAAAGCCAGACCGGTGGAGCACAGCGCCTGGCCGCCCGTGAGTGTCAGGTCGGTCGCTGGGCCAGACGCATGCACTTTAAATGCTCCATGAGATAGAGAGAGAGAGAGAGAGTACATTGCTGGCTTTTGGCCGTCGCTCAACCTGTCAACATCGTCTGGTAATCGAAGCCTCGCCTTTGTCGCCCAAATAGCACTTTTCTACAATGGAAAATGGGGGTTCAGGTAATTGTATGCCTTTAATTGTTCTTATCATTTAAGAGGCCATATAAAGTCTAACTAATTATAAGTGTTTGAACTGTAAAGTTCAAGTGGAAGAAGCTATCGAATTTCTGCGAGCGAAGCAAGCAATGCTAAAAAGTTGATAGCAATAATCATAAGAAATATATTTAATCTTTTATTTGCTTATCAGGCCAAACATAAACGAAAATATACTTATCTTAACAATTCTACTTATATATACAAATTAAAAATAAAAAAATAAAAAATTTCTTTGACTTGGGCTCGTCCGGGATTTGAACCCGGGACCTCCCGCACCCTAAGCGGAAATCATACCCCTAGACCAACGAGCCAGTTGCCGACTGAGTGACTAAGTCATTAAATCAATGCAACGACGTTGGCGCTCAAGTGGTTTCTGGTGTATTTTTGTTGTTGTTGAATAAATTATGTATGCAAATGGTTTATTCAGCGAAAAACCCGTTTACAATAATAAAGCAACAAATTGTGTTATTTGATGGAGCTCGGCGCAGACTGGTATTATCAGCGGTGGAGACCTTGCTGAACTTTGAAGATCACTTTGTCACACTGTCGCATTGCACAAGTGGTTATTAGCTGCTAAATAGCTATTTTGAGACTTACAACTGGTCGTTCCCGTGGCTAATCAAGCTGAATTTTCTGACCCAACATCTGCTACATCCGCCAAATATTGATTGGAAATCCGTCCCATATGCTGGCCGCGATAAATCTGAGTTTTGGCTATGGCAGCAGCAGCAGCAGCGGCAGCTGTGTGTGCCACAGAGTCCAAAAAATTATGCACCAGCAGAGTCCATTTGCCAAAGTGGCGAACGGGTCGAGTCCAGCCCGTAGCCAGGAGCAGCAGCACTCACATCCTTTTGACTCTCTGCAGCGCCTTTTGTCACTGATTGTAATCTCTGAAAGCGCTGCTCGTTAACATTATTGTGCGGCCGGCTCGATAATGCATTGCTCTTTTTATTTATTTTTTATTCTCTGCGTATTTTTTTTTGTTGTTTTTGGCTCTTCGTATTGTAACAAATCATATGCCAAGTGGAGGGTGACCCGCATAAACTCACTTGATTCGCTGTGGTTACCCTGCTGCTGCCATTTGGCAGACGGACGACGCGATCTGTTGCACAGTGGGCAAAAATCCACTTAAATATATATTATTATGGAATAATATAAATAAAATAATAATTAATTTGTAAAATATATGCATTTTAGTAATAAAGGTAATAATAATAATAATATTTATAAAATAATATAATAAAATATATTTTAAAAATGTATAACTATAAAATATTCCTTATAAATCTCAAATTAAATTCAAGTATTTTAAACTAGATATTGAATAGATTTCTATTACGAAATATTTTAATATGTTTATTTTGAAGAATTTAATATGCTCAGACAATTTTTGTTTTTTTTTTTTTTTTTTTTCAAAAAATAAATAAAATACATTGGTTTTAATAAAATTTTTTCAAGACTTTAATGAAATAAATAGAAATTATTTTTAATATAACTTGCTATACTTAATTTTCGTTAATAAGTATTTCTATGTTGCCCACTGTGCGTAGTTTTTAATCTGCTTTAGAGATGCCCTCACCCAGGCATACCCTCTTGTTTAAAGGGACTCACTTTTTATCCAATGTGTGGGCCTCTTGCAAATATTTGAGCAAATGCTTAGGGGGCGCACATCAAAGTTGGCCCAGTTAGAAGTTACCGAACTCTCTCATATGGTCAGTTTTTCAATTGATGTGCTCGGTAAACACACTTAAAATTTCTTTGCAACTGTTTCGGCTCTAAGGTACGCGCCATGCCATTGCCTGATGCCTTCATTAGGGCTTTAGGGGTTGCAAGCGGTTTTTTATGTCTTAATTCAGCCAAAAAGTTGCATGGCAATTTGAAGTGGTTGCTTCACCCGGGCTGAGCGAGCTGCGGGCAATCGCCCCCCGTAGCGCTCATTTGTTACGTCACAGATGTTATGATTTTTTTCTCTTTCAGCCTGCTTCCTTCCTTTCACATTTCCATTTAGGCTTGTTGTTTTTTGGCGGCTCGTAAGCGTTCGTGTAATTAAAATGTAGCCACTCAATCTAGGGAAAGGTTAGCATTAAGTTGGCGTCTCATTTGAATTCATTAGCCCACACAAGCTCTCGTAGTGCGTAATTTTGCTCTTCAATGAATTTTCCATGTTTTCGGGAATTCTTTCTAGAATTACTCATTTTAATTGCGCATCGAGTGTATGCGGAGGGGTTTTCTTTTTATTTCTGTATTAAGGGTAGCTTCAGTTTCGTGTGCAACAGCACACTGTAGTTGACAGCTCTGTTGCTTTGGCTAATGGCGCTGGGGATTTGGATTTCTGAGCTTGATGGAGCATAATAATGTCTAGCATAATTATATAAATAGTTAAATGGTTAAGCAGAGGAATGGGGCTTAAAGCCGAAAGATAAAAGCATAGCTTGATTTAATGATATTTTTAGACAGGTTGAGGGCAGAGGAATGTTAGTCGAATGGTTTAATGGTTGGATTAGTGAAAAAATTAACGTTTATAATAAAATTTAATACAATCTCAGTTTCAACACCATTATTTAGTAGATTAATTATTAAAATAACCTTTTTTAAATAAAAACAAACAAATATAAAAAACTAGTACAATTTTAAAACAGAAATTTCAAAGTATATTCTAATTATAAAATAAAAACATATTAAATAAAAATATAAGAAGTCTAAAAATCAAAGAGAGTAAATAAATAAAATAAATTTTAATTAATTTAAGTAATTTTATAATAATTTTAAAATATATATATATATAATATTTAATGCTATGAGATAAAATTGGTGAAGGTATTATTAATAAATTTAGAAATTAATGAATAAAATAAATCAATTAATTAAGTAAATTAATAAAAATATATATTATAAATATATATTTTTGTAAAATATTATTAAATAAACCTAAAAACAAATAAATAAAAATAAAAATATAAATTAAAATAAGAAAGTAAATAATAATATTTTATTTATAGAATATTTTCTAATTTAGAAATAAATTATAATGTATTATATATATATATATATAATTATATATATAATTTAGAAATAAATTATAATAATAAAACAACATAGCTTAAAGGAATTTTTAAACTTTCTTTTTATTAAAGAATGGTAAATCATATATTTTAAATAATAACAAAATATATAAAAATAAGAATTAAAATTAAAATTTTAAATAATAAAAAAATATATAATAATTCAGTTTATTTTAGAATGATAATTTAAAAATTTTTATTTCATTTTATAATTTTTGTTATTGCTGAGCGATTAGAGTAAACCTTGATTAAAAGCTATTTACAGACAAGTTAAATGTATATGAGTGTTTTGCCATTATTCTCCAATATACAACATACCCTCCTAACATAAATCATGCATACAGCTAATCCAGTTCAGCTCATGTCTTACCCGTTGCCTGCGCCACCCAGCTGGCCCATGTTGCACTCAGCGCGGCTCAGTTTGAAGTGCAGTCAACTTATGCAACATTAACACTTAATGCACACTGTGTTTTGTGTCTTCGGGTGGGCGGGCTGTGTGGCCACCTTTGCCCTCTGGCCAGCACATAACACAGAATGCAGCATAGCCGGCTGTCGGTTGTCTTCATCATCTTCGTCATCATCGTCATCCTCTTCAAAGCCCATGCGATTTGGTGGCCTTTAACAGCTCGCCTGCTGCTGCTGCATCAACTCCTTGCTGTTTACATAACCATGGCCGCATGCCACTTTAGTGGGCGTGGCCAACAAGAAGAGAAACACTGTGCTAAATTTAATGCATGACCATATAAAGCGCTCCCCTATGCAGCACTCCAACTACGACGCCAACTCCTGCTCTAGCTGAAGCCTTTCTGAACTGCCCTTTCATCAGGTTTTCGGTCATATATTTTGCAACTCGCGATGTCGATCATGCCAGCGATGCTGGCAAAGATCTTACCAACCCATAATTACGATCTTTGTGTGAAATATATAAGTATATATATGTATATAAAATTACTCTGAGCAACGTCTGGAATCTAGGCACGTTTTCGTTACTTTTTTTTCTTCTCCAGCTTCTCCCTACGATCTGAGCATGATTTAAAGGGCAGACGGCCAGCTCTGTGCCAGTGTTTGTTGATTTTCCTGTTGAAAGTGATTGTATTTTATAGATTGTTTAACAAAGACTAGACGCAGTTGCTGTTGTTCCTGCGCAACATGCCGAGCATGTTTACCTTTTGTAGAGGGAGGCAGGCAGCAAAAGATGAAGAAGAAGAAGAAGCGACTTTGGTGGCGCACTATGAGAAATGTGTGGAGCACAATCCAGATGCAGCGTATTGCATGAAAAATTGAAAGTGCTGTGAAGTGTATACAATAAATAAGTCAGGCAATGTGAAATTATATTCGCTCAGCAGTAATGGCAATAAATTTTCGCTATAGACAATATGAGCTTATCAAGATCATGGCCGGAACTGGATGGGAAATATGGAATTCTCCTCTCACAGTGCTAGCATTTGCTTGAGAATTGATCTTTAAAAGATGTAATAGCTGCTAGATTATATATATATATATGAGTGTGGCTACTTGATAAAATGGGAAATAAATAATATTGATAATCTTTTCATTAATTATATTTGAGTAACTTTTAATGTTATTAATAATATATAATTTTTAAAATATTTAGTGGGACTTTCCATTTATTTGGCATGTAATGCAATTAAATTTCTTCGCCTTTTCCCATTACTTCTATTTGATCACCCCAAGACACAGTAACTTATTAGCTTTGAACTCCATTTTCATATACTATATACCTGAGTTGCATTAATGCATTTCTTGCTCGTCAAGCGTTGAGCTCACTTAATCAAAGCGAAGTGTTCAGAGTAGTTCAATCAAGCGCTGCTAGCAGCACCCAAGGGGTGTATCTAGTACATCGTTTATCCAGCAGCTGGAAATGAGTCAACAATCCGTATATCATCAGAATTTATAAAGCTCTACTCCACTCACATGCTGCCACTGATGATGATCATTAGCGTGATGATGTTGAAAGCAGGGGCCCTTCGCATTGAATGTCCAAAAAGCTTAGTGC
Organism: Drosophila navojoa; assembly: GCF_054131105.1. Classification (NCBI taxonomy): domain Eukaryota; kingdom Metazoa; phylum Arthropoda; class Insecta; order Diptera; family Drosophilidae; genus Drosophila; species Drosophila navojoa. The sequence goes on from NC_142892.1 coordinate 17,054,924, forward strand.
ATAATGCGCCCCTAAAGTCGCCCGGCAAAACGGTAAATATATGAATTGGCTTTTGAGCTGGGCCCTGGGCCCTGGGTCCGGGTTCGGGTTCGGGTTCGGGTCCGAGGGTGGGCTTAGAGACCGGACAGTCGCGCCAAATGGCTTTATGTGCTTCAGTAAATTTACACCTCGTAATCGAGATGAGTGTTCCGCCCACTCAAAGGACGAGCGAAAGAAAAAAAAGAGAAAGGAGCAGCAGCTGCTACATGACAAAGATTAGCGCCGCTCCGAGCTTTTGGTCGCTGTCGCACAAATTTTCATTTTTATGAGCATGAAGGCAGCATTAAAGCCAAATATTTGGCCATTTGAGTTATGGGTCATACGAATTGCGACAGGATGCTTGCCGTACAAGTTGGCCACGGCCAAGTCAATTATATATATACTATGTACATATATATATATACATATATATAGGGAGAAAAACAACAGCAGCAGGCAGGCCAGGCTGCCTGACAGAGAATGAATGGTGTTTGCCCTTGCCGTAGTGCAACAGCATCAGAGGAACACCATTAACTGATTTGCATTTCAATCTTAGCCAAGCGATGCTGGCGGCATGTGTTTAGTTTTGGCAAACCTGTTTCTCGGCCCCCGACTGCAAGTCGAGCTGTAAAAAGGCAGCTGCAATTGCGGCTAGAGCTGGTGCCGTGACACGACCAAGCATGACTTTATATTATTACTGTGTACCGGAATTGCGCATCTCTAGTCAACAGCAGCAGCAGCAGCAACAACACTTGCCAAGTGAGATCCCGACCCTCGACTTCTTCTGCTTTGGTTTTGCTTGCACCGTGACTTAAAATGCAAATGAAAATGCAATCATTGTTTAATCTCGTACAGCGCCAGCAACAGCAGCAGCAACAGCAACTGCAACAACAACAGCAACAGTTGCTGTTGTTACGATCGCCAGTGAAGCATCCAGCAACAACTTGCAACATGTTTGCCATGCCCGATATGAGATTCAGGAAGCTTCAGCTACAGATACACCATTTTTGATAATATACAAAGAGGTGACGGTGGTGCCGGTGGTGCCGGTGGTGCTGGCGGTGCTGGTGGCGGAGGTGGCTGAAGTGGTTGCAGTCGCTAGACACTGCATCCAATCCATGTTACATGGACCGCAGGCCCCTCTATTTTCTTTGTACCATGATGCAACTCAAAAACTTTGGGGGGCTGTGTGATAAATTCTTGGCTTGACTGCGCACACCGAGCAACGCCGACAACAACGAACGGATTTCTACAAGACTTTTCTATCAAATAACATGAAAATTAGATCGCATTTTGGGATTGCAATTGCTGCTGCTGCTGCTGCTGCTGATGTTGCTGCTGTCATAAGCAGGAGGCAGCCAGCAGCTTGGCCAGCGCTGTCTTCGCTGTTCTGAGTGTGGCCACCAGATTGTGCAGAAAGCATTGGTAGCTAATGTGATGGCACGATAATAAATACATTGAAAAATTGGATACCAACTGCAAGTCTCTAGCGGCTTTGATAAGTGGCAATTGAGCAGGAAGAGAGAAAGAACTTGAAATATTTATTTAAATCACTTCTTGAGCTGGGAATTCTCCAGAATATTTTCATGCACAAGCAATGGCAAAAAATATAAAGATTATTTTATAAAATAAAAACTAAATGAAAATTGTATAAAAATACAAAATGGGAAGAATAACAATAAATAATAAATATTAAAAAAATAAATAATAAATAAAGAAAATAAGAAAATTATTTTATAAAAACTAAATAAATGTTGTATAAAAATACAAAAATTATAAATATAAATGAAACACATATACATAAGCATTGTGTTAATGTAATGAAAATTAATAAAAGATTTTTGTAATGTTTACTTACACTAAAAATGTTCTTAAAATAAAATAAAAATTCTTGGAAATTATTTATTATTCAATCTTCTCTACGAAAGACTAATTATTTTCAAAATATAATAATAAATAAAAATAAATAGTCATCAAAATATATAAGATTATTAAAAACATTATGTGAGTTTCTTACCGACTATAATATAAAAAAATTTAAAAAATAAATGAATCGATATAAATATATAATATAATAATAATTAATAAATTACTCAACATTTTTGTAATAATACATTTTGTAATAATTAACCAGAAATTAAAAATATATCCTCAATACAATATATTAATTTTCTAAAATATTGTATATTAATTACAATATATTTTAAAACTGAAAACAAAATTAAATAATATAAAACCATTTCAAAGTGTATTTAATCCATTTCAATTTATTCCAATTTTTTTTTTATAATATTGAAAGATTTTTCGGGTCTGAGAAAACAATAAAAAAATATATTCATAAATTTATATATAAATTTAAATATTTATGGCCAAAAAATATCAAATATCTCGTATTTAATTTACCGTATAACTTTTTTAAATGCATATAAAAGAGCTGAAAAACTAGTTGGGTAAACTAAAATATATATTGCCTCTATTCACTGGGCACTGGCATTGGGCATTATGATATATAAGTATGCCCATTCAATTTGTGTATAATTAAAAGATTTATTTAAGCTAAACAAAATATTGTTGGCCAAGGCCATTTGTCTGTCCATCGGTCCATCTGGGTGCCAGCGTTAGGTTGCTAACCTTCGTGGCGAATCTAATTGGCAACGCCTTGTGCCACTGCAAGTGACAGGAAACATTCATGCCCAGTGCCGGGAAACTAATTAACCTGAAAACAAAAATTTTGCTTTTTTCCAAGGAAATGATACAATTTCGCGCGCTCAAGCCACACACACACACACAACGAGTAAGACCCTTAAAAAACACATTTTATTTTACGGCTGGCTAAAAAATAAGCAAAGTAAAAAATAAAAAAAAAATATATATATAAAACAACGAAGCAGCTTATGCCCAGCAGCTGCCTAAAAAATAAAAACAAAATAAGCCAAGCCAACAGGCAGCTACCGCTTATCCGCATCCGCAGCAGCCGCAGCCGCAACAGCATCCTCAAAGCGCGGAGTCCTCGTCAAGGCCGTTGAACACACACACACACACACACACTTACAGACCAAGCTGGGTCTCGGCCTGCCAAAGTCTTCAGCGTCGGGGCCCCTTGATGCCACATCAACAGCCTCGTTGTCATCATCATCATCATCATTATAATCATCATCATCATCGTCGTCGTCGTCGTCAGCGTGTTGTCGTTTATCTTGGCTTCATTATCGCTTCATTAATTGCTAATTAACCATGTTCTACATGCCCCATTCGAAGAGCGCTGGCTTTTTATAAAATGTGCAAGGCGTGGAAATATTACCAGGCCGCCACAGCTCGTTCGCTGGCTAGGCTGGGCTGGCACCCCGCCTTCCGCCTCCCGCCGCCCGCCTCCCGCCGCCCGCCTTGTTAGTTGGCCTTTTTGTAAGTGCAAATAAGTCGAAATCATGCCAAGTGAACGCGTCCCGCGTTTTATCGCGCTTTAATCTAATGCAATTTGTAAATGGCATCAGGCGCAGGCGGACAGCAGTCAGGTTTGGCCAGAGCACACAGAGGAAGACAGACAAAGAAACAGAGAGAGAGAGAGAGAGAGGGAGAGGGAGGTAGATCAGGAGAGAGTGGGAGAGAGAGGCAGAGTGTGTATGTAACTAGGCCAAAGGGTCTCAGTCTCAGTTGCTCTCTCTCTCTCTCTCTGTCTGTCTGCCCTCTCCCTTTCTCTTCCCACTTCACAAGTTCTCACTTTAAATTAAAGCAAATATTTTTGCTTATTTATTTGCCTGTTGCCGTTGTTGACCAGCCGCAGGCCAATTAATTAATTTATGAAAGCAGCCAACAAAATATACACAAACACAGACACACTCACACACACACACGTTTATAAAAGGAACACAGTGAGCGGGCAGCGACTGGGCCGCACAATCAAAGCGCATATGTAATTAGATCTAGTGTATTGGATGTGCAAACAAACCTGGAATAAAAATTGGCATCTCCCACAGCAGAAACATGCCAATGAAAGTGAGACGCAGTTAGTTTTATGTAAAGCACGGGCCAACAGATGCTGCAGAGTTGCAGATGTTAAGCTGATGTTAGATAGAGCTAATAAAATTTAAATAAATAAAATGTTATACTAATATTTATAAAGGATTTCTAATTTTAATACTGACTTCGGTTAGTGATTTTAATATATTCGGAATAAAGCTTAAATTAAATTTGACATAATATTTATTAATAATTATTTTACATACGCATACATATATATATTAATATATGTAGAATTTAAAATTATGTATATTCAGAAATTAAAGTAAATAAAAAATTAATATATTTTAATTTGCTTTTTATTTATTTTTTAAATTATATATTTAACAATATTTAGAACGCAAATGAAATTATATTTTTAAAAAATTTATTTAAAATATTTAAAAGGCGAAAATAATTCATATAAAATATTTTTAAAATCACTTAAAAATATTTTATATACATACGTATAATATAATGTGATACTCTGAACAAAATAGCTGAGAATATTGTCTTAGTTTCCTTATTAATGAATGACTTTTACAGTTGCAGTGGTATTAGTGCGAACGATCAGATAGAGTTGAATGTAAAATGTATGTAAAATATTATACGAGTGATTTAAAGTCTTTGCTATGAGCTTCGCATTTATATGTAATGCGCTCTAAATCAGACTCCATGATAAACAGTGAGCGAGAGAGAGATTGATACACAGAAATCAGCTGCTCAATATAGACTCGGCTGTTGCTGAGAGCCAGTAAGTGAGAGCGAGCAGGCTATTGATGTCATTTGGATTTGATAATATGGAACATGTTCCATATTCCACGAAATGAACAGCGTTTTCATTCCACTGAGAGGCAACACCTTTCACTCTCGCGTTACTTCTTGTAATCGTATCATTATTTGACTCAAACATAACCAGCCAGAGCAAAAACCTTATGCAAAATACATTAGGGCTTAGCCAAAAGACAACCAAATGCGGCGCCAGCAACGCCTTTGGTGTTGACTTGTTAAGGCCACGTAAATAGGCAAAAGGATTTTCCACTTGAAGAGTGCCAAGACAAGAGCAAAAGAAAAAAAGAAGTGAAAAAAGATGAAGACAGAAGGAGGTAGAATCAGCTTGGTCTCTTTGACTCACGCTTACTCGTGTTGCTGCTGTTCTTCCAGTTGGCTGCGTTGGCTGCCAGCGTTTGGTGCCAAACCGCAAAAGGCGCAACGCGCACAGCAACTGGTTAAAAGATTAACCAGCAGCAGCTAGCAGGAGTAGAAGCAGCAGCCGGCAGCAGCCAAGTAGAGCTGATAAGTCGAGGCTGGCTGGCTGGAGTGAGACTCGGTCTTGGGCCTGCCAAGTGACCGTGGCGGGGTCTTGGTCCTGGCTGTGGTTCTGGGTACTCCGTGGCACGTTTAATTAAATCAAAGTTAATTAATGCTAACGTATTCATAAACAGGGTCATCAAACACCAAAACGCCAGTCAGTCAGTCCTTCAGATGCTCGTCTCCTTGTGCCTTGTGTTTGCCTTACTTTGTATAATTATGTAATATTTTTGCCTGACGGAGCTCGGCTGTTGAATATGCAACAGCCAGCCGAGGACAGAGGACAGACAACAGACTCCTGCCCCCAACCAGGTCCAAGTCCAAGAATCCTTGCCAGCAACAGCTACTCGATGATGCAGCAGCAGCAGCAGGAGCCGCGGCAACAGCAACGCGTCGCATCAATGGGCGCTGCTCTACGGTAATTATGCCGAAAAGGCTTAAAGCAAACTTTTCGACTTTGTGCAATTAAAAAGAAATATTTCAAATATTTATATACATATTTTCAGCAGATACAATTAGATGAAATGCCTGGCGGGCAAACAATGTCAACACCGTCGACTTTCAACTCTGCTCAAGTGGCTCCCCGAAAGATCTGTATATAGACAGAAATCTGGCTGACCTTAACTTCAAAGTCGCTGTTCGAGTTTTTGCTGTCATGGAATTTAATTAGCGCGCGAGTTTGTGCTCCTGAGTTGGGTAGGCATCGCTTGAGTTAGGCTTCCTTCGATGTGCTCAGGAGGAGGAGCTGGAGGGACGACGACAGCCCACATCCATAAATCGATGTCACAATCATTCACAAATAAAAAAAAATCTCATCCGATGTAATTATTGCCATCACTTGTAAATGCATCAAAGGATTAAGCGAAGGCAGAAAAAAAAATCAACTGGTGTAAAGAGAAATAAATAGATCCAAAAATCTGGTTGCATTAAGCTGACGGAATGCGGCATTGAATAAATGCGCTGCATTAAGAGAGCTCATGAAAAAGTGCTGGATTTTCCGACGTAGCGCTGTCCGTTGATATTTTAATTTTCATATTTTGACACTTCGCGTGCAGCGGTAAAAAGCATTTCAATAAATCAACAGCGCGCCATCAATTGGTGTGCTCATAAAACTGAATGCCTGCTGAAGTAATTTAAAATGCGAGAAACAAAACAAAGTAATCGACTCATTTATTTTTATGCGCACATATTGAATAACGCACCATATTAAAACATAATCCCAGCGACAAGTACGAGTACATTTTAAGCTCAATTATGAAGCGGGGGTGCCTGGGCATGCCCGACTCCTGCGTGCACTGAATTTATGCCCGAAACAGTTGCTGCCGTAAATACAGATCTATTTATTTATATATGTATATCGGATATGTGTGCGTAGTTGCAGCTGCGTTTAACAAGCTATTCGTAGAGAGGAAAGCATATTAAAAATATATAAAAATAAATATTGTACTTTAATTGTGTAGGTAGTGAGGGTCGAGATGTGATAGCACTCTTGTTAATTATTATCAATGCATTGTCAAAGGTTATTGAAACTATGCATGTAGAATATAATCACCAACCATAGAACAGTGATATAATACAGTTGAGTTTCGATTTATCGAATTGGCAAGGGGATCAGTTTGGTTATCGATTTACACAGAAATTTTAACTATCGAGAATTATCGAAAACAAATACAATTACTGCTCGATTTATCAGGATTTTAGATTTGGCGGGGCACAAATTATCGAGACTCGACTGTAATAAATAGTGAGTGTAGGAGCTGAGAGTAAAAAATAAAATTGAAATGAGGCTGTGATAAAAGAATATATATATATTAAATAAGATAAGAATAATAAATATTTGTTTTAATTTTACGTAAATGTAATGATGAAATTAAGGGAAAGAGAATAGCAACTAGGTTTTATAGGTAAAATAAAAAAAAAAATAAAAATATTTAAATGATTTTTCTACTTTGACAAGTTGAACGAATGTATGCATAGGCTTATCATATACTATCACTATCAAAAACACTTTAAAGTAACCTGATTGTTAGTCTCATTCAGCTCTTCCTCCTTCGTAGGCGTATTTATCTGCTCAATTGTAGCGTAGCTTTGTCCATACCAGGCACCCTTCAGTTTCAGGAACAACGAAAAGTGAAAGGGGCCAGGTGTATGCGGCATAATTAATATGTTGCCTTTGGCAATAAAATTACCGTAGAGCAAGAAGTCGAAAAGAAATCCAAGATAAGCAAAAAAATGTTCAAGCCAAACAGCTGTCAAAAATTTAATATTCAGCAAGGTTTGAATTGCATCGGAAGAGCTAAAAATATATTACTACCCATATAAGACCGGTGCAAAAATTGAATATGCTTAATCCATGGTAAAAAATCATCAAAAATCAATACTCAATAAACTCTTTGAGTAGACACTGGAAATTTGCTCCCAATATATATATTTGCATATCTGATATTAGTACAAAAAGTATTCGCCCAGCTTCTGCTCTATGGGACTATCTACAAAAGCCCATGCAAAATTTGCTCTGTCTGTAAGCCAAACAACATGACAATGAACAACTTTTTAAATGCTACGTTGAAAATTCGTTTTTCTCGTTATATATTTATTATTTAGAGATTTCAGATGTGTTGTTTGTTTTAAGTTCTCCTCTTTTATGCTTCATTTTTTTTTTGCTCACAAATATTTTCAGTTGAAACTATGCGCGCGGGTATTACGAGCATCCAATGCACACAGATTTGTAAACATTTATATGGCTACGCTGCGATGTTCGTTGGGGGTGCAAACACTATCTAAGCAATAAAACATTCAAAGGATTAAATACTTTGGTGAAATCGCTTAAAACATTTCGAAAATAGTTTTGACTCACACACACACACGCAGGCACGCACACATGTATAGGGAAAATCCGCCCTTCGAATGGCAAACAACAACAAATTGGGGCAACAAAAAAATTCAAATGGGGGGCTTAGAAGTTGCAAGTGGTTCGATGTGGGTTGGACTGTGGGGTTGGCTGGCTGTTGATATGCAGATAGTATCAGCTGCATATAGTATAATATATTAAGAGACTTAGATTAGGGATATATGTATGTTGTCTGATGAAATTTATCAGAAATTGGTTTGCTAGTTTTAAAAAGTTATTATATGTCTATAGGTTGTATAATATATGTGGAAATAAGCGCATAAAGTTGTATATATAAAATAAATAAAGTTTTAAATAGAAATAATACTATATATTAACTCCCGCCGAGATAGAAATACTTTAATAGAATATATAAAAAAATATTAATAGATTTTGCAAACTCCAATTGGGCATTGGTAGAAGATGCTTAGAGCTGAAGTAAATATATCAAAAATAAAAATATATATATTTTAATTTAGTTGTATTAGAAGAAAGTTAATTAGATTGAAAGCTGGATAGAAAGATGGTTAAAGAGAGAGATAGAGAGATAGATAGTTAGATAGAAAGATAGAAAGATGGATGGATAGATAGATAGATAGATAGATAGATAGATAGATAGATAGATAGATAGATGGATAGATAGATAGATAGTTAGATAGTTAGATAGTTAGATAGATAGATAGATAGATAGATAGATAGATAGATAGATAGATAGATAGATAGATAGTTAGATAGAAAGATATAAAGATGGATGGATAGATAGATAGATAGTTAGATAGATAGATAGATAGATAGACAGATAGATAAATAGATAGATATATAGATGATAGATAGAAATATGAATAGATGGATAAACAGCTAGAAAGATGGAGAGAAAGATAGATAGAGAGATAGACAGATAGAGAGATAGATAAAAAGATAGATATATAAATAGAAGATAGTTAGATAGATACATAGCTAAAACTTAGACTTACTATATAAGTATATGTCAATATTGAATATTCTGAAAATGTATTTAATATTGCCCAGAGGACAAAATACTCTCCCACTGTAGCCGCTGCAGATAGTCAATGTGAAAACCTATTTCTAGACTTTTAATACACAGCAAGCGTGTATAATTTGAGATCCCCCCTTCCACTTGCTCCGCTCTCTACGCATCTGCATGATGGCACTGAAAAGAGTGTCTGTTGGAGCATTTGCGACTTGGCAGCTGGCGACCGGCTAGCGAGTCTCCCAGCCAGCTGCTGCGGCTCCTTTTATGGGCGCTTTGAAGCGTGGCTGCATATGCAATTACATTTTACAGCAGCAACAAAGTTGATAACAAACAAAAAAAAGTGCACAAAAAATATATATGTATATGTGTATATGTATATGAAATAAAAAAGCGAGTGGAAAGTAAACGGAAGCTGGCTGAGATGAGATGCAAGCGGAGCATTCAGCAAATTTTGAGCGTCAGGTTGCGTTATGAATGCTTTTGCTTTTCATTTTCATTTATATATATATGTATGTATATATTTTTTTCCGTTTGTTTTCTAAACTTGCATAACAAATCGCTGCAAGAAGCTTTTCAATTCAAATGAGTTTGAAAAAAGAAGAGAAATTGAAAATAAAGAGAAGCCAAATATTTTATGCATGCAGCAAAAGCTTGAGTTGCAGACAGCTGCTGAGGCTGTCCGGGCCAACAAAGTGTGAACGATGCTTAGTTAGCTGCGAGGAGTCGACAAAGGCAAACTGAATTTATTGAAGAAATTAAATATTGTGTTATGAACAGCAATTAATGTGGCTGCGAGGTGTGGCGCCATTTGGCAAGAACAAAACATTAGGAAAACCTATGGAGCAGCGATGGCAGCGCCTCGATAAGGCCGTGACTAATGTCAGTGAATGGCAGAGGGTGGAAGTGCCCTCAGCTTGAGTGCAGGCAACTAAAACAATCATCCAGGGCTCATTTGGGTGTGCGTGTGTGTGTGTGTGTGTGTGGCATGCATTAAAACAAAAGGCGCTGGGCTAAATTTCATTAGAGACCAACATAACACAGGCACGCTCTCAATGTAGGCCAGCCGAAAAACATGTGCTGCACGCATATTAGAAACAGTCCTCCTCGTCGGACTCGCATGCAGCTCCATAATTCATTAACGATTATGCACGACACCCAAAAGGCAAACGAACATCAGCTTGCCACAGAAGCGGGGCCTTGCCACGTGCGATTAGTGTGAAAATTTGTGTTAATTTTGTTGCAAATGCCCAAACGAAAATATGTGGAAATAGTCGTGTTAGTAAGTGGGGTGGGTGGAGGGGTGAAATATGCTTGACAAGATTTATAGATTTTTGCCAAGAGTCATCACTCATACGTAGCTAGATCGCATGTTGGTTGAGGCAGTTGACTGAACCTTCTGTCTGTGGCTAGTTGGTCTCTGGTCTCTGGGTCCGGGCATGTCGAATGCAGCCGGGTTCAAAAGGGTAAGAGGCGGAGTTAAGAGCCCAGAGCTTTAAGTGCCATCAAGAAGTTTGGCGAAAGGCGAAAGGAAGCCATGACGAAATAGAGTTTCAAGCGGAATCATCAAAACTGAGTGACTTTAAGTAGAGTTGAGGTCAGTTTTTATTTTTTTTTTCGCAAGAAAGAAGAAGGAAAAGAAGAAGTAGAAGAAGGCAGAAAAAGTTGCTGAAACATAGGCCTTATGTATGAGTTGAACTGGCTAACAAACTCTTTTTTATTATTTTTAAAAATGTATATATACACTTTCAAGCAAGCTCTCCATGTTCTATTTGCATATATTGCTTCGAGCTCAAATAAATATTTGATAAAACATAAGCATTATCATCATAGTTATGCTAGACAGGTACTTGGTTCCGGCTCCCACCCCCATTCATGCATTAAACCTGTTCAAATAGCGTCAATGTAATTGCAGCTCCCACTCCCTCGAAATAAAAGCTCAACTCCCCAAAGTGCCGGCCCAAGAGAGCGTGTGCCATCTATTATGTTAATAAACTTACCACAGTGCAAGCCAACCCCCGGCTAGTTCCTATATGTCGTCTCGGTTGCCATCTTGTAAAATGTAAAATCAACATCATTTCCTTCCACACAATCAACGATGATTTCTTAATAAAAAGCCGCTTCACAACTGTCGAGGGTTGGGGTGTGGGGAGTTACACATAATGAGGAACCAAACCTTCCAGCAACTTGTGCATAATACAATTTTTGACAGAGACTGAGACAGCGACTCAGACTCAGACTCCGACTCCGACTGAGACTGAGAATAAAATAGTAATGGTTCGTTGACTGGCTGGGTGGGGTGGCTGTTCGGTTGGCTATCCCCACGGTGTTTGGGCGGTTCGACAGTGCTCAGTACTTTGGCATTTTCTTCATTTTTGTTGTATTTTTTTTAATACCCAAGTGTCCCCGTCTCGCAATAAGTGCGCTGCGCAACACTGAACGCATACAAATGAGCGAAGAGCAGGCCGAATAACAACAAATTCGTAGGGTTGAGCGTGAGGACCCATTTTTATTTATTTTCCGCTTCTTCTTCTTGTTTCTATGGAAGGTAGAGTAAGCAAGGTATACGCAAAAATGCGCGGACATAAATCGGAAATACATAAATTATTAAACGTCTCATAATACAAAATATTGCGCTGCACGTCCTTCTAGGTGGGCGGAGAGCCGTTGCTAATGAAGCTGCTTCCTGGCGGGTTTATGTGACAGAAGTTACTCGAAATCCAAGGAGACTTTGAAATATAATACTCTTGCTAATTTAGACAAGTTAGCGGAACAATTTCATCAATTGTTAGCCACGTTCATGCGTATGTGTGAGTTGAAGAATTCATTCTTGGTGCTCGTGGAGCAATTCACGATTTGCTAGATCATGATATGGCAAACGCCATAAACCTGTCAGCTGTCAAGCTATAATTGTCAGCTTTGTTATAGCTCTAATGCCTGAGTTTTGCCTCCTCGTTTGCCAAACACTTCCTCTTCCGAATGGCATTTTGCTTGGGCTTCACGATTTATTTTCGAATTTCGGCTGCGCTCCTTTCGTACTCTTCCCTGGGTTGTCTCAGCATTCTCATACATTTGGTTACGCTTAAGGGACTGTAATTATAATTAGACTCTGCGTCTATGCTTTTTGCTACTTTATAGGCATAATTGAATAAAATAAATAATTATATATGTATATTAAAATAATTAAAATCGGAGTATTCATATATTTTGTTTCACTTAAAGAAACCCTCCAAATTCTAACCATAACCTAACTAGTCGTAGTCCTCGTCCCAGACCTATATCTAGGCGTAGTCGTTGTCCTTATTATAGCTAATCCAAAAGCTAGTTAAGCCTACGAAGCCTTAGTGCTAGCTAGTCCATCGTCTAAATACTATTCCAATAGTCTACGACCAGAGTAAGCCAGTTCTTGTCGTAGGTAGGCCTACAACTATTCCTAGTCCGATCCCAACTGTTCCTAGCCCTAGTACAAATCTCTGTTAGTCTTAGTCTTAGCTAGTCGTAATCTATGTCCCATCTAGAGCTAGCCTTAGTCCTTGTCTTACCAGCTCTAATGAATCCTAGTCCTTGCTAGTCTTACCTCTACTCCTAATCCTAATGTTTCTACTGGACTTCAACTCACACAATTACATTCACTTATAATACTATATTAAATAAATAACTACAATAGAAGTAGTCCCCTCGGAAGTAAGTGCCAAAGAGCATCAAATCTTCGCTCTGCTAAGCATAATCATATTCTCTTGTTTCTTTTCCATTTTTTGACAACTTTACTTGAATGGGTGTGGGAAAACCCCTGGCCCGTTATGTTTGTGCATGTGCCAGTGTGTGCATGTCAAGTAGCAATTGAGACGAACGGCATTTGGCTCGGGTATGCGTATTCGCAGTACATACATATATGACATCTGACTTCCACTTGTCAAAAAATATTTGCTTTCAAAATACAAGGCGCCCTCTGGGTCGTTCGACCCTTCGCTTTCGGCTTTCTGTGGGCACATTGGGACCGACTTTACGCACGAGTTGCAATCTGCTCTTCCATATTCGAACAGTCGCTCTCTCTGTCTCTCTCGCTCTCGCTCCCTCTATCTGCTGGCTATCTCGCTCTCACTCACTTGCCTTATCTATTTTGTCTTATTTTGCTGTCAGCCAAAGATTTTTTACAGTGTATGTCAGAGTGTTTATGTGTGTGTGTGTGTGCGCGTGTGTTTCGTTAAATTGATAGAATAAATGAGCATAAATTGAAAAAAGAAGAAATATCGACGAAACAACAACGACGAAATCGGGCAACTGCAACCCCAGAGGGTGCTGAAAAGGGTGGTTCGCCTTTCAGTCAGTGGTTCGATGGTTGCGCTCCCCGAGCCACATATGGGCAATTATTTAGTGCTTTAGCACAACTGAGACTGGGAATTTGCTTCGCACGCATACGTATGTATATACATGTACATTCACTCACTCACTCTCTCTCTCTCTCTCTCTCTCTCTCTCTCTCTCTCTCTGTTTCTCCTGACATCCCCAAACCGCCATTACTATCGATTTGAGGGTGCATTACCTACTGGACCAGCCCTATGGTCGGGGGCAGCGGCTGGGGAATCTTGGCAAAAAGTTTTCATTGAATTGCATGCAATCAGCACTGGCTCGCCTCCAAAGTGCCAAAGCACCAAAGGACTGACTGACTGTATGGCGGATGTGGAATGAGCACATAAAGTAATTTAAGGAACCCATAATTCTATCCCCTAGGAATGCAGAGAAATAGGTCCGTTTATTATTCCTAGCCTAGCCGCCGTCATTCGCCATTCGCCATTCACCATTCAATGGCCACGCTTCCTGCAATATTTAGCTCTCATCGCGTGTGTTGCCAATTTGTTCGACATTCATTGACGACGTCCGTGGGCGACTCTCTCTCTCTCTCTCTGTGTGTGTGAACGTTCTGCTCCTGTTCCTGTAGCAGTTCCTGTTGCTGCCTGTTCCTGTTTCGGGCTGCATTCGCGGCTGTCGTCGCGCTGTTTGTTCTCAAAACCAAATTTAGACGTAATTAAATGTGAATTGTTTATTTAAGGCGCACGCTCGAACCGTCCAATCCAGCACAAACAGCTCGCAGGCGTGTTGGCAGCACCGGCACCATCAGCAGCACCGGCCTCAATCAAGCCGTCAGCATGACGAGCGTGGCAGGAGGAGCGCCAGCCCAGGCCAGGGCAGCATTTCCGACGGCTTTCTTTGGCACAAACTTTTGCACAATGCCGGAGCTCACAGACTGCATTCATTTAGCTGTTTATTGTTGTTGTTGTTGTTGTTGTTGTGGGTGTTGGGCGGGGGCAGCGGCTGGTTGTTGCAATTATTGCCCCGTGGCAAGTTTCAAATGAAAGCAGGTGTGTCAAATGTAAACTTGCCAGCTACCAAATGGGCGCCCTGCTTGCAAAGCTGGCGAAGGGGCTGCAGGGACTGCAGGGGCTGAGGAGGGGGCCTGTAGCTGAGCTGCTTAAGTAAACAACGGCATCGCCTGATTGGCTCAAAAATGCATATACTCGTAGCAAATGACAGCTGCAGGGCCCAAAAAGCAGGTGGCTTAGCCTGGCTTGGCTTTGGCTTGGCTTTGGCTTGGCCTGGCCTGCACCATGTTGCCGTTAATAGAATTTTTCATGAGCTTCGGCGACGCATTGGCATTGTTCGGGTCGCAGTCAAAGTTCCTTCAAATTACTTTATAAGTAGTTAATTTGATTGGCCGGGCCTGGTGTGAGTCGAAAGCTGCCTGGTGTGTGTGTGTGTGTGTGTGTGCTCTGCCTCTTTTGTGATATGAGCCAAGTTATGTGAAGAGGGCAGGGCTCTGGCTGGGCAAACTTTGGAGTCGCCTTAATCGCTGGGGAGGCAACTTTGTAATGATGTTTATGAATAGCTAACTGACGAAAAGTAGGTGTATAGAACAAAAATTAAGTGCGACTTGACTGAACTTTGCCGCAAACACATTCTCGGTGAGGTCAATTGTTAAGGCTGACAAAAGGCTGGAGGGGCGGGGCGAAAAAAGTAAAAGAAAAACGTAGCCAAAACTTTGTAATTTAAAAAGTTTTGTGGTCAGTCGAGGAAGGAAAGTAGAAGCCTCAACTAGATGGTGCTGAAAGGAGTTGATATTTTTAGACTAGTTGAGCTATTAAGAAAATGAGTCTATTAATTAAATATGGCTAAATTACAACGGCCCATTTTTTTGTCGATTGAATTATTAGAGGTATGCTTGTGGCCTAATGAACTTGAACAGTTTTAGTTGATATATAATATAATAATTAATAATAATTAATATAATAAAATTGGAAAAAAAGATAAACAACAAAATTATATTTAATATAAGCAAAGAAACTTTTTCTCTTGATATAACAGTATTATAGTCGAGTCTCGATAGATCGAAAAAAATGTATATCCTTGAGGGAAATTCGTTCTTAATAATTCTCGATAGTTTACATTTTTGTGTAAAAAAAGAAAAAGAAAAAAACAAAAACAAAAAACAAATCCCATTGCCATGAAATAAATGAAAAAAAAATAAATAATTAAAACAAATCCTTCTGTCATAAAAAAATTATTCTTCTCTAAAGAGAAAAACATTTAATTGCTTGTTTATTTTTTATAGTCCTTAGAGTTCTGGAATCGAATTAAAATTTTTTTAAATTTTGTCTTCCATATATTTTTTTTCAAAAGACAATGAATTGAATAAAATAAAACTGAATAGAATTTATCTAAAATTAAGACTAACTGCAGAATTAAGTTCTATGAACTGGGTCCATCAGCCTGCATCATATACTTATTTGTCGTTAACAATAATCGCCCCAGGCTCTAAGCAGATATCCCCTCGCTGCCTTCGACTGCATTTCACCTGCTCTCTGCCCCATTTAACAGCTTGTTCTTTGATAAACGCCCACAGACAGGTTTAACCAGCCCGTGCTACCCTGAGCATGCACTTCTTAATGACTTACAGCCGAATTGCTCGCCATAACAACAGCAACTACACATAAGTAAGTATAAACAAGTACAGCGATATATCAAGCAATTAGCGACAGCAGAGTAAACAGAGGGTGGACCGTGGTGGTGGCCATTGAAGGGCGATAAACCCCAGAGCAAAACCACTGCAACACGAAGCATTCATTGTCCGTTGCCTGCACCGACCATTGCACTTTTCGCTATGCTTCATAAATTCACGTAGCCGAAGCCAATTGCTTAGCCACCCTCGAAAACGAGACGCGACAGAGGAGGCAGCCCATTTGTGGGCTTAAGGACCTTGTCGCAGCAAATGCAATTGCATTTCAGCGCAGAGCTGCTCATTTTTGGACACGACAAAAAAAAAAGAAAACATTGTTTATTGAAGTGAGAACATTAGCAACGCTGTACAAACAACAAGCAGACGACGGCAGAGTCCTGCATTTGGTAACCAGTTTGGCTTGGCTCGAGGCTGCCAAGCTGTTTGCCTAGCTGTCACAGGGCTGCCAACTTGCTGCGCGCGGTTTGAGGTTAGTTTGTTACGCTAGCTGAAACCAATGCGCATGACTGCATCGACACGTGTCACTTACAGGATATTACTTTTATCGGCACATGCCTCATAACGATGTCGCACGACGTCCGATAATGCCACGATACCAGCACAGCCAAATATATCCAGTTTTTATATCAGCTGTGGGCATCGCTTGCGCTTCGAAATTAATTTCTGCAAATTCATTAAAACCCCAAATCACATTAGCTTGATAAGTCTCGTTTGATACCAAACGGTGTCAAGTCAACCAAAAATCTCAGGAAATTGAAATATTTATTGGATGCAAGTGTTCCATGGGGACTAATCTGTTTGTGGTGGCTGCGTCAGCTGAGAAGTAAAGTTCGCTTAAAAGTTTCCTATCTGAAAGTCAAATTCATGGGAAATACACAGAGCTTGATTTTATTTCTACTAAGCATGATCTGGAGTTCATTTATTGATAGTGTTACTGACTGAATTTGAATAAGGTTTTACTCAAATATATTCCTTGCTCTGTAAACAGATACGAAGTTTCCTTCAAGTAAAACTTATGCTTGTAAGCTATCATCAGAGTTCTTTCTGTTTAAAATGAATTAAAAAGTATTATGATGGAAAGGGAATTCAATGCAATACTCGTATATTTTCAAAAAGTATCACAAGTAATGTGGCAACCACTTAGCCCTCGCTACACCACTAGGTAAATATTCTGTTCAGTTCGATGGAGAGGCAAACTTCCCCAATTCATTAATTGGTCTATTTATTAACCAAAATTGGATAAGATATCAAATTACCAAATACCACGTTTCGTTCGGTATCAGCAAGTATTGTTTAAAACCAGCTCAACACCCTCTCTCTTTATCCAAAAAGTCACCTTATATCCATAAGCCTCTACCATTCTCGCTCTCTATCTCTCTCTCTCACTCTTCGAAAGCCGTTGTGTCTGGTTTGCGGTGCAGACATCATTTATCAATGCGAGCAAACAAATCAAAACGATGCTGAAACCTGAGAAGCTGCGCGTCCTTAACTCATTGCGACCCAGAGCTAAAACCATAGCAAATACAAAGTGAAAAATGGATTCAAATGGATTACAAGCTGCTGAAACCAGAATATGCAGTACGAAAAGCGTACGAAAATCTATTTACGAAAACTTTGCTATGGTAAATGCAAAAACTCAACTAAGCAGGAGCAGGAGGGCTATGAGGCGGAGGAGGAGGAGCGTCTGCCTCTACCGCACCGCTCGTGTGGATTCCATTTTCGTTTTCTGCACAATCACTTAACATCATTAAAATGACGCGTAAATGAAAATTGCGCCTCAAAACATTCGTGCGGCGTTCGGGTGTTCGTGTTGATGGCGTGTTGCTAATGTCGTTGCCGGTTTTTGAATTTTCGCTCTGTGCAAATATGAAAACGCAGTCGACGGCAGCAACTGCGTTCGAGTTCGGGTTCGAGGCGCCCTGAGGCGGGGCCAGTGCGCTGGCACTGGCAACAACATCATTCATCAAGGATTTAGTTAAACGACGTCGACCGTCTGTGGGTGGCCGTACAGTACGGTACGGTGCGGTACGGCTGCTACATTAAGACCATTCATCATCATTCGTCTGGGATTATGCTTTTTAAACATACGATTGCTGTCAACATTGTCAGTACTAGTCAGCATCGTCCTTCTGTGCGGCGCAGTCAGCCATACGCTCGATTTGCGAGCTGCATGCAGTTAGGGCTCTCTCTATTTGAAATCGCATTCATAGTTTCGTTTCGTTTCGTTTGATTTTGCTGGCCAACTTCCGAAGGGGTCTGTGCGTTCCCACATGACTGGCACTGCTTTGGCTATTTGTGTGTGCATTTCGGGTGCGGACCATGAATCAATCATGTTTAGCAATAGAGCCCCAGCAGCAGCAGCAGCGGCAGCAAATGCAGTTCGTTCCGCTCTGCGCCAAAAAGAAGTCGCGCATAATTCAGCCAAGGAACATTGACAAATATTTATCAATAATTTCAGGGCAACACTAGCAAACAAACAATATGCCGGCTGACAAGCGTGTGGGCTCCACGCTGTTGTGTCCCAGGATTAGCAACAGCAAACATCGCCAACAAACAAGCAAACAAACGGACGGACGGCCAAACGGACAAACAGGCAACAAAATGTCCGGCGCTGTCCCGTTTGTCATGCTGACAATTGGCTTTGGCTATGGCCATTGAGTGAATGGTCAGGGCTTGAAGCAGACCCAGAATCAGGCATGGAAGCTCGACAAATAACAACAGCAACAGCCGCACCCATGTGGGTGGCGTGTGTGGCGGCATGTCAAAATCACAGCCAAGTCGCAGACGACAAGGATAACAGCCAGGATGGGCTGCAGCTGGGACAGTCCATGGCCGTTGGTCCGGCTCCGGCTCCGGCTCAGCCAGCTGCGAATAAATTGCCACACAGAATATGAAACTGCTATCCATGACATTGAGAGTCACTCAATTTAATTGGAACAAAGAGTTGTCCAAGCGAGTTGTTAGCCAAGAGTTAGCTTTAAGCCTTAAGCTAAATATTTTTAAAGGTATTGTGTGGAGCGGAGAAGTGATGAGAGGTGTATACAGAAACGAGTTCTATAGCCTATGATATTTTCATAATCTCAAGTTAGTTGAGTTGATGAGAGAGCAAAATATCTCTTTTGCTCTAAAATACATTTAGAAATTTAGAAGACAAAGAGTCTTAATAGCATAGGGCAATTCTCATTCAATTTTAATGGAAGGCATGCTAGAAAATGTAAAACATTTTTCGTTTGTAGGCTTTCTATCAAATTCTCTTGAATCAAGGTATAAATTTGCAAGTAAATACTTCTCTTCTATAGCCTTTCTATGCGATTCTCATGAATTCAATTCAGCAAGTGGTAATTGATCAGGGAAGGCAACTGTCTCCTACACAATTCTCATGAATCCTGGGACAATAAAAAACAGGGTAAGGGTAAAGAAGTATAGTAAGGGTATACATATAAAATATATTAAATATACCACTAAATTATACTCAAGATCATAGCAACGAACATTTCAACTTTTAATGGAACTCTAGCAATTAGCATAAGTCAAAGTAACAGCTCTTCGCTCAACATCATAATTTAGTCGTCACATTACTTTAACCCACATGAGTCACAGGCATACCCACCTGACTCCATCTAAGTATAGTCGTTTCTTGTCAGGCATTTCCGTTGGCAATAAAAATATATTAAATAAATAAACCAACTGAATGTGTTTATTAAATTAACAGCTACCCACAGAGCCGGACCCACTTCAGCAAAGTCTACAGTGAGAAAAAGAGAAGGAAAACAAAAAACTGGTCAATTTGTGGTCCACAATTATCATAACAATAATTCAAGATCTGGGCGCAAAATTACGAGAGGCCCACAACTCTTATTGTGGCTTATTCATAAGCAGGCGACAACTTTCTGGCGAAACAGTAACATCATTTTGAATTTTCAACATAAATAATTTGAAGAGCTGCGCGCTAATTATCGATTGAATAAAGTATAACAAAGGCAGCGGACGTTGGGGATATACGAATAAGGAGAGGCTCGCGAATCGCTTTAAGTGAAGTTCGAACAGACTCGAATCGACTTGACGCGACTTGAGCTGAGTTAAGTTCATGCTTATCGAAGCTGTCCGAATGCGGCAATGTGTTGAAACTCGCACCGCAACAATTGTGCATAATATAGCGGATCGCATTGGCTGAGTTATTGACAGCAGCTTCGACTGATGAAAGCGCAATGAGTCATTTATTTTTTTTCTTTCTGTGTGTGTGTGTGTGTGTGTGTATTTTCGAGTCTGCGGTCTCATCGAAAGGGAGGCTGCTAATTGATGGATTGCAATGCTTTATGAGTAATGCGAGCCCGAAACCAAAACCGAAACCGAGACCGAAAATCAACTAAAATGCCGTCTAGCATTTTCAATTAGGCATGCCACAGTGAACGCACTCCATATAGGCGAAATGAAAGCCCAGCTAGCTTTTTAAATAATTCAAAGCAAATTATGCGACAGTTGCCGCAAAAATGTAAACGACACTCAAGGCAAAGCACTTAACCCTTTTTTTATTTTCTCTCACACACTCTCACACTCTCAGACTCGCCCCCGCTCACCCTCTCGCTTTCTTGCGAAATGTCTATAATTATTTGTACTGCGTAAGTCAAAGTTTGCAGACCCGCTGGAAACCTGAGCCACAAGAGTGAAAAGGCATTGCGAAAGAAATGTCAATATTATATTTAAGACGTCTTTCATCGTTGTCGTCGTCGTCCGAAATGTCTGGCAGCCCGTTACGAACAAAAAATTCATGGAGTAAAACATACAAATCACAAAAAGGTAAACGCAAAAGCCGTTTGCTTTTTCTTATTTTTATTTTTCCTTCTCTTTCATTGCGGGATCTGCACGCAGAGAGGCGAGAGTTTATGGACGCTGCCTGCTTGAGCTGGACAAAATATTATAATTGCCCAGCCAAATGGAAATAAGTTCTGGCATTTTAAGTGCCATTGGAGCGACAACGATCATGTCAAGATGTTGCCTCATCCCCGAGCCAAGCCAGCTGCACGCCACCCAACTTAGCAGAAGAGGCCAGAAGAGGTGCACTTCGGATTCCAGCTGTAGGTGAGTCAGTGTTTGTGCATGAAGATGAAATGAGTGTATTAAGAGCCAGCTCTTCTAGCTCATATCGTTCTATTATGAGCTGCAATATGGTAAGCTCTTTCTATTAAGCTATTTACAGTTTATCTGAGAAAACTATGTAAAACTCGTTTCCATACTGAAGTAAGCCTTGGTTATGTATTTCCTAACAATTATTTTTATAGCACTGCATTATGTCTATTATTTATTTGCAATAGAGATGTCATCAAGCTTTTTCTAAAGAAATTTCCAATATAGTTTGACTTGGAAGGAACAAGAGAGTTTTTTTTTTTTAAATTGCTATTTAGAAATGTATTTACAATTTAAAATTAAGTTTTAAAATATATTATAATTTTTTTTCTGAAAAAAAAAAACTAAATAAATAAATAAAATAATATATTTTATAAAAAAAAAATAAAATAATATATTGTATTGTATTTTATTTATTTATTTATTTTATTTTTTTATATTTTATATTATTCTATTTATTTTTTATTTTATTTTTTTGCATAGCTGTAGTAACCCCTTAATACGTCTATTATCTAATTAAAAGAAAATTATCAAGTTCTTCTTAAATTTTTCACATCGTTCTGAAAGTTATCTTAAATAAACAAATTTAAGTACTTTTATTATTAATCATTTTTAACAATTTCACTTAAATAAGCTATATAAACTAAATGTTTATCTCGGAATGTTCTCTATAAATCGTATCATTTAATGATTTCATTTCTTGCCCAACTGTCTCTATAAAAACTCTTATCATCACTCTCCCTTATGTCTAATTAAATACAAAGCGATATGTATAAATACCCACCCTGAGTTAAATATTCAATTTGTTCCCATTTAATCTCCCCCTCTATTCCAAGTCAAATGACTTTTTAATCTGATTTTCTCTACAAACATATACATATATATAGTATATATATATCTACCGGCTTTTGTAAACTGGCTTCTGCAATTTTATTGCCGCTGCCTCTGGCCAATGCAATTTGTAATCAATCTCAGGCAAGATGACTCAGCCGGAATTCAAACGCCATCAAACTTGGCCAAACTTTTAGACACAGAATCTGGCACAATGTAAGCTCAGTGTCCTCCCAAAAACAAAGTAGATAAAATAAATGGAAAAACAAAATTTGGAAGCTCTTGCCAGCCAATTAAATTGTTCTGGCCATAAAAATGTGCAGCAGCAAGGAAAGCTAAAAGTAAAACTAAAATCCCGATATCGAGCTATAGAGCGAGCACGATCTGAGCATTGTGATAAGGCCCTGACCAGTCAGCCGTCAAGTGAATAAAATTTTATCACACACACCACAAGCGGGTGGCACCCGGCGTTGCCCGGCGCTGGAATTGGTACATCCAGCGATTGCCACACCGAAGGCAGCGTAGCAGGCGGAGATGAGCCTGCCGCATGACACTGCACGTTTTGCGCATTCGTCTCGATTGCAGTTTGGTGCAATCAAAGA
This sequence comes from Drosophila navojoa, assembly GCF_054131105.1. Lineage (NCBI taxonomy): Eukaryota > Metazoa > Arthropoda > Insecta > Diptera > Drosophilidae > Drosophila > Drosophila navojoa. The sequence goes on from NC_142892.1 coordinate 17,077,699, forward strand.
GGATTCATCAGAGCCCAGGACCAGCAATGTCCAGCGAAGCGTTTATAATACCGCCAGACAACAGTAGCGAGCAGGAGCAGCAGTGCTTGGTCCTGGAGCAGCCAGGACGAGCGACCGAGCGACTGAGCGACCGAGCGAGCGAGTCTTAAACCAAAGAAATTAGTGTAAAACTAAAATCCGATTTGGGAAAACAATGTGATCAGAGAGCAGCAGCAGTAGCAGGAGCAGGAGTAGCAGCAGGAGTAGCAGAAGGGGGATGGCCCTTGCCTGGTGGTTGGTGGCCAGCCTGGCTAGTCCTGTGGGAAACATCCATTTAGGGGTATGTTTCGCATACATATATACACCAGTATATACCATAATCAGACAGCTAGCCCCTGACTGCTCGCTAATCTGTGGCTCTTGTGAGTTTTTACTGATTCGACGCTTTTTATCAATTCACAAATATCTGTATAGCCGCAACATTTTTATGACTTTGCACTGATGGCAGAGCGCCGAGCACTATTAAATTAGATGCCTGACTGGTACTCTTATAAAAAAAGAGAGCGAGTGAGATAGAGAGAGGGAGAGAGAGAGAGCGAGCGAGCACTGAAAGTGCGCATATGCATGAGCATCGCGCCTCAAATTAGTTTCTTACGCTTGAATTTGCCTTAATGCACAAAAAGTGCTCAAGGGATTTGCCGTAATTCGATTAGAAAGGGATTACCGGCGAAAAACTTGGCAAAAACCCCTAAGAGCTGCTCTCGAAACTATGTTTGGCTCTAATGGGATGGCTTTTGTCTGATGGCCCATGCCATCGCCACGCGCTCTGATGAATGATGTATCGAATTTTTGAGCAGCAGCAGGCAGCAGGCAGCAGTTGTTCCCATCAAAAGGCTGCGGAAGTTCAGCTCAGTTGAACCCATATGCGAGGCGGCGCTCAGGAAGTGCCGAAACAACAGCGTAAAGCTTTTAAATGGGCAAACGGAGCACCCAAGTTCATAGAGGGCACAAATGTCATGTGACAGTGGAAGAACCATAAGCAGAGAGAGTCTAGTGAAAGTAGAAATCGGAAAATAATCAAACTGCCATACGGGCTCTACTTCGAGACAGTTTCATGCACTTCATCTACTATATTTCCATGTGTGAAAGGAATCTCCTACACCTTGCCATGCCACTCTAGCCTACTAAGGCTTGTCCTCAATGCAAGTATGTAATTCATGACTTGGCCCAACAATAAACTCGGACAAAAAGAATGTCTATGGCGTAACCTTATTACAAGAACAAAATCATCAAGGAAAGGGGCCAAATGCCCCACAAAAAAATTGGCAAAGCTGACCCCATACTGTCAAATGGAAAGCAAATGGAGCCGGCAGCAGCAACCAGCAAGGAAAATTGATTTAACCACGAATTGCTAAACGATACGTAAGCAGCCGGAGCAAAAGAAATGGTATAGGAAATTGCCAAGGGCGTTACGGATTCGGTTTCAGTTACGGCCAGTGTGCCAGCATATATATGTATATAAATTTCCGCGTATATAATTAAACTGTCAGATTATTGTGACATGTCACAGAATGGAAAAAAACCGAACAGAAGAAAAAACTGCGGCAAAGGAAAAGGAGTAAGTGTCAAAGTAAATTATATTGTCGTGCTGCTAAAAAAAAAATACATAACATGAGAGGGGGAAAATCCACGGGGCGTTACATCCACACACACATACACATAAATATACAACTGTTAAAGTATTTTGGCACCCCATGCATTAATAACTGTAATTTTCGAACGGGTGCGTTTCCGCTATTATTTTGCACAAAGGGTTGCAATTTATAACCTCTCTGTCTCTCCATAGCTATGCCCAGAGCCAAAAAGAAAAAACGGATTCGTAACCCTGGTTGCATTGTGCAAATGTTTCGCGCTTTGATTTCGCTCGCACACTCAACCCGCCCCCCACGGCCAGCGTTTGCTCGTAAATTGTCGTAATGAAAAAATGGCAACTAAACTCCATTCACTCACGCACGCATTCAAAAGTTAGAACAGTTTTTGTGGACTGACTGCCTGATTGCGTAGAGATTCGCCTTGGTTTTGGTTTAGCGGGCAAATGCTCTGTTGCCCCCTAAGCGCAAAGCTGATGAGAGCTGCGTACGAAATAATCCCCTCCCGCAGTGTGTTAAATCGAAAAATGGTCTTTAGCAGTCGTACTGCGGTATTTGCGCTCAAAGAGACTGCTGGGCTCACTTAAGTAAAGCAACATCGATGGGGGGCACATGAAAATGGCGACCATGATGATTGACCATGCTGCAATTTGATGCGGGAGGGGCGGGGGCACAAAATATTAATAAACGGGGACAAGCGCATGTCAGAGATGACAGCGAAGCATCAGAATCGCGACAGTTTCGTGGAATAAGGGAAGCAAAATAGAACTTGCGGAAATTCTTATGGATGTGCAAGAGAGCTAGGGGGATTTGTGGAACTTGACAGCAAACAAGTTAATAGAAAATGGATATGTATTTGTGATTCTCTGATAAATGGGAATTTTAGGGGTATGTGGGGATATACAAAAGTAAGCAGATATACGCTTGAGAGGATCATTATAAGCATACAATTTTTTGTTATTGGCTGGAATACATTCTGAACGTTTGTTGACTGCAGCAGCTGGCTTAATATTTTCACTATATTCCTTTTATTTTTATGTATTTATTATTATTAAATTTTGTATTATTTATTTTAATTAATTATTTATTTATTATTATTTTTTGTTTATTATTATTTTTTTATTTTATTTATATTATATAATAATTTGTCTTTTAATTTGATGGTATTTTTTATTTATTTTAATTATTTATTATTATTTAAATTTTTTTGTATTATTTATTTTAAATTATTACTTTTTATTTATTATTAGTTTTTGTATTATTATTTTTATTTTATTTATATTATTTTATTTTTTATTAATTTAATTTGTTTATTTATTAATGTTACTATTTATTTTAATAAATTATTATTATTATTTTTTAGAATTTATTTGATTTTATTTCTAGTATATTAAATTTGTTTTTATATTTAATGTTACTGTTTATTTATTTTAATTATTTATGGTTTATTGTTAATGCAAAGTTTTGTATGGCTTTAATAAAAATAAAAACGTTGCACTATTTAAAAAAGTAAATAATAATAATAATTATTTTGTATTATATTATATTATAATTTATTAACATATTAAAAATAAACAAATAATAATCACTAATAATTAATAATTATTTAAAAAAAATATATATATATATTTAATATGCAATATAAATATTCAAAATTCGAATATTGCTGTTCGCTTAAAACCAGTTTATAACAAGTGATTATTTTTTAAAATATTTATAGCATAATTGACAGTACAAAAAAAAAACAAAATGTTATTAAATTACCTTCACTAGCCTTCACACTCACTCCCACCCACTCACGCCAAGTAACTTAAGCTGCCATTGAAGTGAAAATGAATTGAAATTCTTAACGTCTGCTTGTCTGCCCCAATAACCCAATGGGATTTTTTAATTGGTAACGTAGCAGCATTTGGCAAGTACATATTTCAAGGCATTAACTTAATCCAAAGTGAGTCGGCGAAGTAGTAGTTACATTTTATGCAATCTACAGTCAAGAGCCAGCTCCACTTGGCTTGGAGTTCAACAAACTGCAAACAAAGGCTACCAAAAGCTGGCAAACACCCTGGCCCAGCCCACAGAGACGGCAAATAAAAAGCGTTTGCCTTGCAAGCGAGCATTGTGCAATTTGTAGAGGGCTACCAAAAACCGACGCCTATTTACATAGGGCCCACTCCGGGGCGGTCCAGCTGTGGCGGCTCAGCGCAACAAAAAGTGCCAACTCACACAGAGGCGGAGAGAGAGGGAGAACAACAATTTTTCTTGAGCTAACGCCCAGACAAGAAGGGGCAAAAAAAAATGAGAGAAGAAAAATGGAGAAAAAACAAAATAAAAACCAAGAATGGAAACGAGAAAAGCAAATTCCGCTGCGTTTTAATTTTCTATTGAAATTGTTAAAAGCAGGACAGAGGACTATAGCGCAGGATATGCAACGTCGATTTGTTTGCTTCGGTTTGGGGTCTGCGCCGAGTTCTCCGGGATGGGAGTCTACCTATATATATATGTGTGTGTGTGGTTTGCCTTTTTTTTGCGCAGCTGCCCTCCCATTAGAAGAGCGCTCGCCCAATGAACAAAAGAAATTAAATGCCTTTAAGGCATTTTTAACGATACAGCTCGCTAAAAAGAAGGCGACCATAGAAAAGCTTGCACAGAAAACCCCGTAAAGCGGAAGGAAGCACCAAAAAAAAGAAGAAGAAAAAACCAAACAGGAGAAGCGGGCAGAGCAGATCCGGGACTGGGTAGCGAAAAAAGCATTTAAGAAAAACATCATCAGAGTATTTGCCTGAAACCACAAATTACTTACAGCGCAGCGGGCTGTCTAGTGGGCGAGCGTCGGCGACGGCCGAAACATATGACTGCCTACACCCTACCCGGGCGGGCCTTCGACACGCGTCCTTCGCCCAAAAAAGAAAGCAAACAAAATGGCGCTCTGCGTATGTAAAGAAGAGAAACCCAGCAGGGCAGCTGTAGGAGCAGCATCAGCAGCATCTACCGTGTCCAGCCAAGCCGTTTGCCATATGCATTGCTCCAGCAGCTGCTGTGGCTGCGGCTACTCCTGCTGCTGCTGCTGCTACTGCTGCTGCTGCTGTTCCGGCAGGCAAATAAGAATATGCCCAGCGCAGACTACGACTACGACTCCGACTCCTGCTCCGACTCCGGCTACGACTGCGGCTTCCACGCCGGCTTCGCTTTGCTTTGTTGTTTGTTGAGAGCACAGGCAAAAAAAATAAAGAAAAATTGTTGCAAATAAGCCAGGCAACAGGATAGCTCACCAGCTCTGGCCAAAATGAGAAACGCCGAATTGAAATACTTGCAATAAACATGAAAAAGGCAAGCAACAGCAGCAGCAGCAGCAGCAACTGTAGAGTGGAGGATGCTGTTGCTCCTTTGGCTGTTGCGTTTATTGCATTGACAGGCCAGTTACCAGTTAGCTGTTGCCAGTTCGCCAGCTGCCAGCTCGCCTCCGGGTGGGGACCTGGACCTGCTGCTGCTGCTGCTGCTGCTTCAACAAAAGGCGACAGGCAACAAGCAAACGGAGCTGCGCCACAAGCTGAAATATGTTTTATTCACGGCGGGTGCGAGTTTAATGTTGAAAGGAAACTCTTAAGGTTTTGATGATGTTCACTCCTCAAATAACAAAACCTAGCAAGCGGATAGGACTTTTTCTTTTATTTTTTTGGCCAAGCCCTAGCTGTCAAGTTGGCTGAAATTTACCAAGGGCTATGCATAGTTGATTTTGGAGAGCAGACGCGGCATATTAAATGAAGGCATAGTCTATATAAAGTCATATAAAAATGTAGAAAAGGCAGAGCTATATAAGAACTAAGAGTTGCTTGTGGAGAGCATCGCTATGTGGTATATACTTCGATTGCCTTTATAGGGCTGTAGAAGAGTAAAGAGTTGGTTCGAGAGAGGAATGGAAGAGTTATACTCAAATGAGAAGAGATATTGACTATCAAACTACCGGCCCTTGCCAATCAGAATTGTCCGATTCTAATAAGAGCAGAAAAATTCGTTGTCATAGATCACCAACATATGTGAGTCGTTGCTCTGACTAATAATTCTCATAGGTTGACCTGATAACAGCCTTTAAGACATCGAAGTTTACCAAACTAAATGAAAGAGTATAATTTATATTTTATTGAACATAAGCGTATCTATTCAATTATGCCAAAATATTAACATATTAAAATATAAATATATTTAAAAATCTATTTTTGTTTGTTTGCTCAACTACCTATTTACTACTGATTTATATTTATTCTTTACATTTTATTACCGTTTATTATTAATTTATTTATAAATGTGTTATATTTTTTTTTCCTATTTAATATTATATTATACATTTATACAAACATTTTATTTTATTTTTATTTTTTTATATTTATTGGTAAATTTTTTTGCTTACTTAAATTAAATTAATTAATAATAAATTAATAATTAAAAATTTTAAAATAATATATACACATACATTTTTTATGTATATTATATTTTATTATTATTTTTATTATTATTATATTTTCATTTTTTATTTATTTACCTTTTTTTTTTTTTTGAACGTGTAAGTTGAATTAAAATCTGTCCATTTCGACAGTGCACTGTAGTGATTATATTTGGTGACAAGTATAGTATACGTTGCGTTAAAAGCCTTCAATAAATACATATACAAAGAAACATTAAATTAAAGAATACTGCAATATGGCAATAATCATTTGTTAAATAACAAAATATTATACATGCACATATATAAATTTAAGAAATATTTGTCAGCTCTCAAAACTTAAGCTCTGCGCTTCTCTTCCATCAATCAGCAGAGACAATTCTAATCGCCTGTACCGCACTTCACACTTGTATAATCCCCGCTACAACCGCAATCTACTGAGCTATCCCGTTCTCTCTCTCTCTGATTTCCTGTGGCTAATTTGTACTACATAGAGAATCGTTTGCAGCTCAGTGCAAAGACTCGTTCTGTGGCCGCCAGCGGCACTGAGCAGAGCTGCGCTGAGTTGAGCTGAGCTGAAGCAAAAGTGTCAAGTGTGTGCGCATTAAATGTGAAAAGCAATCAAATTCTGGCAAGCCAGCACACACATCATTCACAATGAGCTGGCCTATAATCACGAGCAAATGAGAATTGCCTGAGAGGAGAATAAAAGAATGAGGAGGATGCGGAGAGCATCGTTGCCAATTTCCTGCACATGCCAGAAGCTGGCCATCTATGGAATTTAACAATTTTGCTCTCTCTCTAATTAGGAAAACGCATAATAACTCGTCTATGCAGTTGGCCAGGGGCGACCTCAATTGGTAGCTTGGCCAATTTCGATCTTAATGATGACGAGAATGAGAGCTGGAGCCATTTTCGAGATGTGACCGGTGCGACAGTCGGGCACATTTGGTTATTTTTTGACAAAAGAAAAGCCTAGGCGAAAATACAACTGGGAAAATGTGTCCCACTCGCCTACTACCCTCAGGCAAATTTCATTCACTCGAAAGTTCGCTCGGCGCCTTTGTGCGGGCATTTGGAAGTGTCATTAAAGTGTTAATTGCTTTCATTTGAGGCAAAGCAAAGTCTACTATGCCGAGCGCAAAGTCGTTCACTTTATTTGCAATACACAGACACATGTGCGGGACGGCGCCAACTAAAAAAGTAAAAAATAAAAGAATGTATGAAAAAAAAAAAAGGATGCCGAGGCCGTGGCCGAGGCCGGAGACACTGCGAATGAGTCTTGAAGCGGTGCAGTGCCTGTCTTTGTCCCACTGGCAGAGCTCACTTTGGCGGAACTTCCCAAAGAAAAAGTAGCGCAAACGGAAGTTTGCAATTAAAGTGTTAATTGTGTTAATTTCTTGTGAATTTCACGCGCAAGAGACAACAAGCAGCGGAAGCAGCAGGCGAGAGACAGAGGGAGAACGACCGAGCGAGAGAGAGAGAGAGACATAGAAACTGCAATGAATTATATCACAAGTGCCTCGCCCGAAAGGGATAGTCACTCACACGACTTAATATAGATCTCATTTTGCATTTTATGTAGGCCAGTCTAGAATACAACAAATTAACAGCTCGTATGAGCAGCTGAGCTAAAAGTGAAGGCGAAATGCATTGAGGGAGCATAAATTCAAAGGAAATGGCATTAATGTCTAGCAAACATTTGTGGGAATTTATAAATGAGCCTATATATGTATGTTAATTTATTTTAAATATATAAAACTAAACAGAAAATCAATAAAAAAAAAAATATTTTAAACATGTTTAGACTTCTATTAAATGTGAAATTTATATATACATACCTCAATGTCAAAGCTAAAAAGTTAAGCAAATGGCTTAAAAAAATAGGCTGCAAAAAATTTAATAATTTCCCAAATTTTAATACATTTACACAAAAAAAAAAAATAAAAAAAATAAAAGAAATAAAAACAAAAATAAATAAAATAAAGAGAAGGAACTTTTTCCATTATATCTAATAGAAATGTTTTTTATTTATTTATTTATTTATGTATAATGTCAATTACGTAGCTAATTTAATTATAGAGTGCTGGCTGCTAGAGCTTTCGACTCTTCTAATAGAAATAGTTTTAATACTATTCATTGAATAGCATTTGTTATTAATTAATTCATTATTGAATAATTTTTTTAATATATAATATATATTTAAAATATATAAAAATATACAAGTTTACATATATTAAGGAATGAAATTAAATATTTGTATATCAATATTGTATTCATTTAAATACTTATGCATATTTACCACACAACATGTTGTACAGCAATTATCTTTAAGCAAAATTCCTCGAAAATAAATTGAATTTAGTCAATCAACTATGAGCTCTTGCTTCACTAAGCTTGGTTAATAGCTGCTAAAAATTTGATATTCTCTACTTCAGCGCCATGAAACCCTTTGTGAATACTCTCATATTTCCGACTCTACTCCACTGCTTAACCATCGAATCCTTTGTGGAAACATGTCAATTATATATTTAGTGCATCTTGTGCACTGGTCTCTGCTTTCCAATAATTTCAATAGCTCACACAAAAATCAACTTTTCGCCCACTTTGGCTCGAGTGGCACTTAACATGCAATTAAAAGCACTGCAAAATTTGTCTAGACTTTAGTCTGGAGCAGCTCCATAAGTGGGCTAACAACAACTATTTATACTTAAGTACGTATATTGGCCATAAAGGCTGGCGTATCGTGACTTTTTTTTTCGGACATTTATAGTTTTAATTGCCAGCCACTCGAGCGCAGCATTAAACTGAAAAAGAAGGCAGTCGAAAGATGTTAGTGGAGGAGGGGGAGCGGGTGAACGAGCAGTTAAAATCGCATTTCGTGGTTACCAATAAACTTTTTAAGCCGATGAAAATGACTAATTGGACAGCTGAAAAATCAACAGCAAACAAACGCTTAAAGAGCCGCAGCCCAAGGCAGAGACATGCATGTATGTATGTGTGTGTGTGTGTGTGTGTGTGTATGCGTGCAAGATGCTGCCATAAAATGAAGCGAAGAGCCCATTATAAAATATTCAGATATGTACACAAATATACATATATAATGTATATATATGTATATACATGCAATAATGTGAGCATTTTTGTGTCTGCTTGGTATGTCGCACATGAATGCTTCAGATAACAAAGAGCCTGAACCAAAAGGCAAGCCAAGCCAAGCCAATGCCAACGCCAAAGACTCTTTGTGCGACGGGGCAACCTTTCGAACTGAACAGAAGTGAACTGATTAAGCCAGCAGTGGAGCGCGAGTTGGGATCTGGATATGAAGCTGGAGCAGGGACCGAAGCCGAGACCGAGACTGGGAGTGGGATTGGGACTGGGACAGGGCATGCTGCATGCATGGGACCGCTTGACTGCCTTGACTGCGTTGACTGACTGCTGACAGTCGAGTGTGGCACATGGAAATCATAAAAAGCGCAGCCAAGCAAACACAAAGTAGTAAAAAGCCATGTCCCAGACGCCGCACCGGACTCTGCACAAGCCATTCAACCAGCACCGCCCCAGCAGCCGCTGGCCCTTTGGGTTAGTGTTTGGGTACTTTACGACACATCGTCACGCTTTTGTGACATTTTGTCCTTTCGCCACTCAAGACACACACACGCACACACACACACACAGACATTTGCACATTTCGGGCACTTTTAACACTACACACAATGGACTTAAAAATTCTTTTTCATCAGTGGCCTAAACAGCCGCCGCTCTGGCTTGTAAAAAAAATAAAGAGAGAGCTGAAAATAAGCAGTCCATAACAGCAACAACGGCAATGAATCGCCAGTTCTCAGTCTTGGCTACGTATGAGCAATCCTTTTATGGCTTTAATGCGATTGATGGTCCGTCGAAGTCGTCTACCTCTCATCGTCCACCCTCCCTCCCTCTCTCTATTTCGCTCATGCTCGTCGGTGTTTGACAGTCGCGCGCCGCATGGACACAGATTGATGGATCCACATTAAGCGAATGAGATGTAGGAGACAATGATAATTTTGTTATTGTATTCCGGTGAAGTCTCCGCTTTTCAGCCAGCGCACAGCAAGTGGATATATCGAGCGGACTACGCATCGCCAGACTATGCAGCTTTAAAGTGAAGCGCATAATTTGGCCAAAAGGTTCAGTTCCCGGAATTGGCAGACCCATTATACACATAACCAAGTGCAACTTGTTGAGCTTTATCATATCGGGATGTCGGCGGCAGAGGAAACATAACGAAATTTCTTATACCATCTTCATTAAATCGAAGCTTTGTATTTTTTAAAGCTTGACTGTAGCGCAGATAATTTGATTTGTCATCAATGAGACGGGGCTGTATAAGAAATATATGAAGAATTAAAAAAATAAAAAATTTATATATATTAAATATATTCTATAAATACTTTAAAAATATTTGAAGGATTTTAAAAAATAATGTATTAAGGCATACTAATAATATATATACTTTAAAGTCAGCCCTCGCCACAAGAATATATGTATTAGAAATATTTGAAATATTCTTAAAAATAATTTATAAATAAATATAAAATATAACAAATATATCCATTAACGACAACCTTCGCCCTTAGAATAAATAAGAAATATTTGAAGAATTAAAAAAATAATATATCAATATTTACTCAATAATATATATACTTTACTGGCACCCCTCGCCGCATTTCAGTCTCATCTCGCAAGAAATCTCTCATTTTTCGCCTTTGTGCGAATAGAATTTAATTTGCAATCATTATATTGAGATGATTCGGCTACCACAACAGGATAATGGTCTCCCTTATGAATTGGGACAGGGCGTGGCTACGCCTCGTCTATAGGAGCATAATCGAAAATGAATTGAGCTCCAATTAGGCTGCTCTGAACCTTTAATGATGGTTATTTAAGGGGATTTGTTGACTCATATACAAAGAGAGAAGTTGGGCCAGCTGGGTGTACTATGGATTCCACGTGGGAACCAGATGCGCTGCGGCAATTGTCGTGGCTATTAATTGCGCCTCAGCTGCAGCAGCAGTGGTCATGCCCAGTTCTCGACGCGGTCACATATCAAAAGCGTAGCCAAAAGGCTTGAGAAAAGAATGCTCGGCATTTGTCTTCTTCACGCCACAATGAGTGGAGCTGGCACAAGGAGGGAGGGGCGAGGGCAGTGGGGCATCCCGGCATTAGCAGTCGCTAATTTAGCAAAACTAAAGCAGAAATAAAAGGCAGTCGGAGTCGAGCGCAACCAGGCAAATCGGAGCCAGCCATCTTCAGGCAGCACACAATTATATGTATTTGCACAATTTACAATTAACGTATCAAAATCTGTGCGCTAAACTAAATCTAATTACCAACGAGCGCAGCAAACACACGGCATCCAATTCGAATGACGAAGCTGAAATGCTCTTCCCTAAGGCGCTCAAATGTGGAGAAAATTGAAAAACCTGAATGGAATCAATAAGAGCGCAGCTGGGGCTAATTTACTTTGCTCTCGGAGAGAAACGAAAGGGCAAAGACTTAAGTGAAAGAATGCTGGGAATATTGTTGGCGAAGAGACAAAGCATATGATATGAAATTTATATTAAATTGAATGAAATGAAATATATGGAGACAACTTGTAGCTTAGTTTCTAAACCAATAATATGATTTCAGCTTAAAAATTTATTAAAATATTATGCAATATATTTAGCTGTCTATCTAGCAGTAGAGCAATGAGCCTATGTATACGCAATGTGTATTATAATTATTAAAAATGTTATCTATTATTTATATTTATTAAGTTGATTATTTTATTTTATTTGTATATGTTCAGTTATTAAATTTATATTTATTGGCATATTTATTAATATATTTTTTTATTTATAATTACTAATTAATTATTAAATTTATATTTATTGGCATATTTACTTATTTATATTTTCATTTATTGAAGCATTTTTAAATTGTAAATTTATTTCTTTTTATATTTATACTGACTAAATGTTCATTTGTTAGTATATATAACTTATTTTATTTTTTTAAATTCACCATTATTTTATTTTTGAATTTAGGCATCAATATCATATTTATCTGTTTAGTTTAAATTTAAATTTTTGATTTATAAAGCTAAATATCTATCCAAATACCTATATATATATATATATATATATATATATATATATATATATATATATATATATATATATATATATATAAATATAGATATATATAGAAATTAATAAATATATAAATATTAATATATACATCTATCAGGATTTTTATTCATTAAATCTCATATTAATTAAATTCTCATATTACATATGTATATGTATTTCTATAAATATTTTCATCGGTTTCTATCAGCTTCACTTTTCATTTATCCTGCCGCCTATCTATTCAATAGTCTCAACGTCATCTATACCGCTATCATTTATTAACCTGTCCACAACTGGTGCACATCTTAGATAATAGTCTTCATGACAGTCGTCTCTATCAATATACCCTCCTAGGAAAGAGTATCCAAAAGAAAAGTAGACTACAAATGCCTATACCCAGGGGCGGCCACTGGCTCTAGCTCAGACTCAGACTCAGACTCAGTCTCTGACTCTGACTGTGTGGCTCTCGGTCTGACTGGGTGTCTCTGGCTGTGGCAGCCGACGTCGACTCCCTGGACTTTGGCTAAATGCTCTGACGATGGCGTTGCTGCCATTTGTCAGGCAACGGACCGCAAAATAGTTCCACAGCCAAGTTGCTGGCAGCATTTTAGTTTTTTCTTGCCGTTTCTTCTGACTGTTGTTGTTGTTGCTGCCGGAGCTTGACGCGATAATAAGAGCGATGAGGAGAGTTAAGGAACTACTACTACGGGTAGGCACACTCGCATAGTGTGAGAACCGCTGCCACTCTGTGTTTCTTTCTTGTTGTTGTTGTAGTATTTCTTTCAGTTTTTCGCGTGGAAAATAAATACCAATCTACATAAAAGTGGAAACCAAATAAGAAAAACAGTCGGTAGTTGTAGCTGGCCATTGAAAAGAAAGAAACCTGCTGCCTGCTTCTATTGAGAGCACAACAAAAAGAGGGAAAAATCTAAAGAGAAAAAAAAAAATACAGTAGAATAGCAAAGGAAGCTAGAAAAAAAAAAAAAAAATAGCAGCGGTTGCCTGGACTGGACTGGACTCGACTGGTGTGGACGGGAACTGGGACTTGCACTGGCTCTGGCTCTGGCTAGCTGGTTGTGGTTACAATTTGGAGCAGCGGCCGGTCCCGTCTAGTTTTGATGAAATTGCTCGAAATAATAGGGTGAAAATACCTCGACTGCCGCCTTCCTCGGCTCGGGCGTTTTTCACAGTGCTCTGCGCCTTTTAACTCTTTCGCGCTTTGGCTCGGTTGCCTCTGTTGGCCTGTGTGAAAGACCAAAGGCGTCACCAATTCAGCCAGCTCCATGGAGCTGCAGCTCGCGTGCTAACAACAACGAGAGTCAAAAGCAGTTGGCACAAAAGTTTCAGTTCAACCAGAGCGCCCAAAACACGCACAGAGACCAAAGCGGGCGCTGCTGGAGTTTCGGCTTGGGGTTTTTAGATAAAGCTATGCTAAAGGTGTCGAAGATTAAACACTCTCCAAAGCACTTTTTATCATATTAAAATATGCAGAGATTCAAGCATGATGAGACAGGCTTAAATCTAAGCTGTCAGATTAGTATTCAGAATACAATGTGACAATCGAATATAGCTAGCTTTCTAACCCAGTCTTTAAACAGATCTACAATATAATAATTATACATATATAAATCAAATTTAAGCTGTCTTAAAGCTTCTCTTTACTCTGTTAGAGTATTAATATATAGCTCAAAAAGCGGGCCAAACAGAGAAATAGTGAGAGAGAATTGGGCGAAAAAAAAGAGAAAAATGTTTGTGCGGCTGCAGTGAAAGATTTGTGGTGCTGCGGTTTTCGGCTTTTGGGTCTGTGTGAAATTGGATCTGTGCTGTTGTTGCTGCCTGAAGTTTGACTGGCGAAATTGCAAAACAAAGCTGAGATTTCTATGTGGTTTGAATATGATTTGAATATAAAGGCATATTTGCCATCAAAGCCAGTCAGGCCAACCAGCCAGCCAGCCACGCCAATGGCTTTTGTGGAATGCGTGTGTTAACAAGTGCATTTATCTGCAATTGGATGGAAATGGGGGTATTATTATGCCAGTCTAAACCAAAACTAAACAAGCTGAAGTATGAACAGCTCTCGCTCTCTCTCTCTCTCTTATTCTCTCTCTTTCTATAAAACTTCTTATGAAATATGCAAAGCAGCTTTTGCCCGACTACAGCATTCCTTCATTATCCGCTAGCAGACTACCTGAACCATTTTCATTTTGCTGCGAAGAACTTTAACGTGCTGCGCCTTCGGCCCCCTCCCCCGCCCTGGCTGGCTGACCAGCTCTTACAAATCAATTACTTTAATCAATTTTTAACACGTTCGCGTCTGTGCACCCCAGAGAGACGTTGGATATTTTTTCTCATCTTTTTTTTCTGTTCGCTCATTTATGCTGAAGTAATTTTGCTGTTAAATTTTTAATTATAAAGATTAAATGCGGGCATGGCGACGAGACGACTAACTACATAACCTGCCGCAACAAACTTGAAATAATATTCAAGAATTTTTATTGAAATAATAGCTGCGATGCAGGCAGGCCAGGTAATGTGCGCGAGAAACAGACAAAGGGAGTGCGAGGGAGGGAGTGAACAGACCCAGACCCAGACATCACTCTACCCAGAACGAGGCGCAGCAGTTCGTCAGCTCACATCAAAGGCGGAACGTACGTCTGGGACGCGAAACTGAACTGAACCTGGTCGCTCGTCTCCTCTAATGGGGGCGACGACAGCCTGTCATCGTTTCAAAGTTCTCTTTCAGACTCGCCGTTTTCTAATTGAAATGTTCAGCACCATATTTCTGCGCATTACCACCTGCTGCTGCTGGCACAGAGGAAGCCGCCCAGTCGCCCAGTTGCCCATTCCCTTTTCTTTTTTTTCTGCAGCTCTCTGCCCAGCCTGACTGCATAATGCAGCGAAACAGCTTGGCTAAATAGTTCACTGGCTGGCCTCGTAAATTGCAAAAACCAAACCGCAAGAACAATGCACTGCACTGCACGCCACGGCACTGCACTGACCATCATCGAGCGACCTGAGCAGCACCTCAGCCATCATCGTCATTATCAACGCCAAGTTGAGCGCATGATAAAAGGCAACCGAGAGAGAGCGACTAGCAACTCGATGCGATTACAGCTTTTTGTTGTTTTTACTCCTCTTTTTTTGTTTTTTGCTTACTGGCAACACTTTGGCATTTTTCCATTCGCCTTACAGAAGAAATTTGAAGCTTGATTTTGACCATTTTATGATGCCCTGTAATTGGAATTCGAGCTGAAGCACTCAGGATTTGATAAAGATATTAAAAATATGTTTTCAGACTTAACTTCTCTTATATACTTTGATTCAGTTGTCATATTTACTATGTTTAGCATTACAGGGTATATCCTCTGTTCATTCATTTCTTCTGATTGTAATATATAATAAGTAAAAGATTTGTTGAAAAATCTATTTCTTTCAAGAATTGGCCTTACCTTTATAACTAGTTGCAGCTATAATTTTTATTTAAAATTACAAGATATGAACTACAAAAGTCAGAGATTTAACTTTTAGTATTTTTTCGGTATTTTTTGGGTATACTTCGGTGTCTTGTGCTCTCGTCCGAAACCTTATAACTCCATGGCTATTTTTGAATGCAAACTGATTCTAAGCATAAATACGCGTCTAACAAGGCATTCCACTCGAAAATCGGACGAAAAGTCCACAAGATATGAACTACAAAAGTCAGAGGCTTTACTTTTAGTATTTTTTCGGTATTTCTTGGGTATATTTCGGTGTCTTGTACATTCGTCCGAAACCTCATAACTCCATGACTATTTTTGAATGCAAACTGATACTACGCATAAATACGCGTCTAACAAGGCATTATACTTGAAAATCGGACGAAAAGTCCACAAGATATGAACTACCAAAGTCAGAGGCTTGACTTTTAGTATTTTTTCGGTATTTTTTGGATATATTTCGGTGTCTTGTGCATTCTTCCGAAACCTCATAACTCCATGACTATTTTTGAATGCAAACTGATACTACGCATAAATACGCGTCTAACAAGGCATTATACTTGAAAATCGGACGAAAAGTCCACAAGATATGAACTACCAAAGTCAGAGGCTTTACTTTTAGTATTTTTTCGGTATTTTTTGGATATATTTCGGTGTCTTGTGCATTCTTCCGAAACCTGATACTACGCATAAATACGCGTCTAACAAGGCATTATACTTGAAAATCGGACGAAAAGTCCACAAGATATGAACTACCAAAGTCAGAGGCTTTACTTTTAGTATTTTTTCGGTATTTTTTGGGTATATTTCGGTGTCTTGTACATTCGTCCGAAACCTTATAACTCCATGACTATTTTTGAATGCAAACTGATACTACGCATAAATACGCGTCTAACAAGGCATTCCACTTGAAAATCGGACGAAATGTCCACAAGATATGAACTACCAAAGTCAGAGGCTTTACTTTTAGTATTTTTTCGGTATTTTTTGGATATATTTCGGTGTCTTGTGCATTCTTCCGAAACCTCATAACTCCATGACTATTTTGAATGAAAACTAATACTACGCATAAATACGCGTCTAACAAGGAGTTACACTCGAAAATCGGACGAAAAGTCCACAAGATATGAACTACCAAAGTCAGAGGCTTTATTTTTAGTATTTTTTTGGTATTTTTTGGATATATTTCGGTGTCTTGTGCATTCATCCGAAACCTTATAACTCCATGACTATTTTTGAATGCAAACTGATACTACACATAAATACGCGTCTAACAAGGCATTCCACTTGAAAATCGGACCAGAAGTCCACAAGATATAAGCTACCAAAGTCAGAGGCTTGACTTTTAGTATTTTGTTGGTATTTTTTGGATATATTTCGGTGTCTTGTGCATTCGTCCGAAACCTTATAGCTCCATGACTATTTTTGAATGCAAACTTATACTACGCATAAATACGCGTCTAACAAGGCATTCCACTTGAAAATCGGACCAAAAGTCCACAAGATATAAGCTACCAAAGTCAGAGGCTTGACTTTTAGTATTTTTTTGGTATTTTTGGGTATATTTCGGTGTCTTGTACATTCGTCCGAAACCTTATAAGTCCATGACTATTTTTGAATGCAAACTGATACTACGCATAAATACGCGTCTAACAAGGCATTACACTCGAAAATCGGACGAGAAGTCCACAAGATATGAACTACCAAAGTCAGAGGCTTGACTTTTAGTATTTTTTCGGTATTTTTTGGATATATTTCGGTGTCTTTTGCATTCGTCCGAAACCTCATAACTCCATGACTATTTTTGAATGAAAACTGATACTACGCATAAATACGCGTCTAACAAGGTATTCCACTTGAAAATCGGACGAAAAGTCCACAAGATATGAACTACCAAAGTCAGAGGCTTGACTTTTAGTATTTTTTCGGTATTTTTTGGATATATTTCGGTGTCTTTTGCATTCGTCCGAAACCTCATAACTCCATGACTATTTTTGAATGAAAACTGATACTACGCATAAATACGCGTCTAACAAGGCATTCCACTTGAAAATCGGACCAAAAGTCCACAAGATATAAGCTACCAAAGTCAGAGGCTTGACTTTTAGTATTTTTTTGGTATTTTTGGGTATATTTCGGTGTCTTGTACATTCGTCCGAAACCTTATAACTCCATGACTATTTTTGAATGCAAACTGATACTACACATAAATACGCGTCTAACAAGGCATTCCACTTGAAAATCGGACCAGAAGTCCACAAGATATAAGCTACCAAAGTCAGAGGCTTGACTTTTAGTATTTTGTTGGTATTTTTTGGATATATTTCGGTGTCTTGTGCATTCGTCCGAAACCTTATAGCTCCATGACTATTTTTGAATGCAAACTTATACTACGCATAAATACGCGTCTAACAAGGCATTCCACTCGAAAATCGGACGAAAAGTCCACAAGATATGAACTACCAAAGTCAGAGGCTTTACTTTTAGTATTTTTTCGGTATTTTTTGGATATATTTCGGTGTCTTGTGCATTCGTCCGAAACCTCATAACTCCATGACTATTTTTGAATAAAAACTGATACTACGCATAAATACGCGTCTAACAAGGCATTACACTCGAAAATCGGACGAGAAGTCCACAAGATATGAACTACCAAAGTCAGAGGCTTGACTTTTAGTATTTTTTCGGTATTTTTTGGATATATTTCGGTGTCTTTTGCATTCGTCCGAAACCTCATAACTCCATGACTATTTTTGAATGAAAACTGATACTACGCATAAATACGCGTCTAACAAGGTATTCCACTTGAAAATCGGACGAAAAGTCCACAAGATATAAGCTACCAAAGTCAGAGGCTTTACTTTTAGTATTTTTTCGGTATTTTTGGGTATCCGAAACTTTATAACCCCATGACTATTTTTGAATGCTAACTGATACTACGCATAAATACGCGTCTAACAAGGCATTCCACTTGAAAATCGGACCAAAAGTCCACAAGATATGAACTACCAAAGTCAGAGGCTTGACTTTTAGTATTTTTTCGGTATTTTTTGTGTGTTTTTCGGTGTCTTGTGCATTCGTCCGAAACCTTATAACTCCATGACTTTTTTTGAATGCAACCTGATACTACGGATAAATACGCGTCTAGCAAGGCATTCCACACGAAAATCGGATGAAAAGTCCACAAGATATGAACTACCAAAGTCAGAGGCTTGACTTTTAGTATTTTTTGGTATTTTTTGGATATATTTCGGTGTCTTGTACATTCGTCCGAAACCTTATAGCTCCATGACTATTTTTGAATGCAAACATAAATACGCGTCTAACAAGGTATTCCACTTGAAAATCGGACGAAAAGTCCACAAGATATAAGCTACCAAAGTCAGAGGCTTTACTTTTAGTATTTTTTTGGTATTTTTGGGTATCCGAAACCTTATAACCCCATGACTATTTTTGAATGCAAACTGATACTACGCATAAATACGCGTCTAACAAGGCATTACACTCGAAAATCGGACGAGAAGTCCACAAGATATGAACGGACGAAAAGTCCACAAGATATGAACTACCAAAGTCAGAGGCTTGACTTTTAGTATTTTTTCGGTATTTTTTGTGTGTTTTTCGGTGTCTTGTGCATTCGTCCGAAACCTTATAACTCCATGACTTTTTTTGAATGCAACCTGATACTACGGATAAATACGCGTCTAGCAAGGCATTCCACACGAAAATCGGATGAAAAGTCCACAAGATATGAACTACCAAAGTCAGTGGCTTGACTTTTAGTATTTTTTCGGTATTTTTGGGTATATTTCGGTGCCTTGTGCATTCGTCCGAAACCTTATAACCCCATAACTATTTTTGAATGCTAACTGATACTACGCATAAATACGCGTCTAACAAGGCATTATACTTGAAAATCGAACGAAAAGTCCACAAGATATGAACTACCAAAGTCAGAGACTTGACTTTTAGTATTTTTTCGGTATTTTTTTTGATATATTTCGGTGTCTTGTACATTCGTCCGAAACCTTATAGCTCCATGACTATTTTTGAATGCAAACATAAATACGCGTCTAACAAGGTATTCCACTTGAAAATCGGACGAAAAGTCCACAAGATATAAGCTACCAAAGTCAGAGGCTTTACTTTTAGTATTTTTTTGGTATTTTTGGGTATCCGAAACCTTATAACCCCATGACTATTTTTGAATGCAAACTGATACTACGCATAAATACGCGTCTAACAAGGCATTACACTCGAAAATCGGACGAGAAGTCCACAAGATATGAACGGACGAAAAGTCCACAAGATATGAACTACCAAAGTCAGAGGCTTGACTTTTAGTATTTTTTCGGTATTTTTTGTGTGTTTTTCGGTGTCTTGTGCATTCGTCCGAAACCTTATAACTCCATGACTTTTTTTGAATGCAACCTGATACTACGGATAAATACGCGTCTAGCAAGGCATTCCACACGAAAATCGGATGAAAAGTCCACAAGATATGAACTACCAAAGTCAGTGGCTTGACTTTTAGTATTTTTTCGGTATTTTTGGGTATATTTCGGTGCCTTGTGCATTCGTCCGAAACCTTATAACCCCATAACTATTTTTGAATGCTAACTGATACTACGCATAAATACGCGTCTAACAAGGCATTATACTTGAAAATCGGATGAAAAGTCCACAAGATATGAACTACCAAAGTCAGAGGCTTGACTTTTAGTATTTTTTGGTATTTTTTGGATATATTTCGGTGTCTTGTACATTCGTCCGAAACCTTATAACTCCATGACTATTTTTGAATGCAAACATAAATACGCGTCTAACAAGGTATTCCACTTGAAAATCGGACGAAAAGTCCACAAGATATAAGCTACCAAAGTCAGAGGCTTTACTTTTAGTATTTTTTTGGTATTTTTGGGTATCCGAAACCTTATAACCCCATGACTATTTTTGAATGCAAACTGATACTACGCATAAATACGCGTCTAACAAGGCATTACACTCGAAAATCGGACGAGAAGTCCACAAGATATGAACGGACGAAAAGTCCACAAGATATGAACTACCAAAGTCAGAGGCTTGACTTTTAGTATTTTTTCGGTATTTTTTGTGTGTTTTTCGGTGTCTTGTGCATTCGTCCGAAACCTTATAACTCCATGACTTTTTTTGAATGCAACCTGATACTACGGATAAATACGCGTCTAACAAGGCATTACACTCGAAAATCGGATGAAAAGTCCACAAGATATGAACTACGAAAGTTAGAGGCTTGACTTTTAGTATTTTTTCGGTATTTTTGGGTGTCTTGTGCATTCCTCCGAAACCTTATAACTCCATGACTATTTTTGAATGCAAACTGATACTACGGATAAATACGCGTCTAGCAAGGCATTCCTCTCGAAAATCGGATGAAAAGTCCACAAGATATGAACTACCAAAGTCAGAGGCTTGACTTTTAGTATTTTTTGGTATTTTTTGGATATATTTCGGTGTCTTGTACATTCGTCCGAAACCTTATAACTCCATGACTATTTTTGAATGCCAACTGATACTACGCATAAATACGCGTCTAACAAGGTATTCCACTTGAAAATCGGACGAAAAGTCCACAAGATATAAGCTACCAAAGTCAGAGGCTTTACTTTAAGTATTTTTTCGGTATTTTTTGGATATATTTTGGTGTCTTGTGCATTCGTCCGAAACCTTATAGCTCCATGACTATTTTTGAATGCAAACTTATACTACGTATAAATACGCGTCTAACAAGGCATTCCACTCGAAAATCGGACGAAAAGTCCACAAGATATGAACTACCAAAGTCAGAGACTTGACTTTTAGTATTTTTTCGGTATTTTTTTTGATATATTTCGGTGTCTTGTACATTCGTCCGAAACCTTATAACTCCATGACTATTTTTGAATGAAAACTGATACTACGCATAAATACGCGTCTAACAAGGCATTACACTCGAAAATCGGACGAAAAGTCCACAAGATATGAACTACCAAAGTCAGAGACTTGACTTTTAGTATTTTTTCGGTATTTTTTGGATATATTTCGGTGTCTTGTACATTCGTCCGAAACCTTATAACTCCATGACTATTTTTGAATGAAAACTGATACTACGCATAAATACGCGTCTAACAAGGCATTATACTTGAAAATCGGACCAAAAGTCCAGAAGATATAAGCTACCAAAGTCAGAGGCTTGACTTTTAGTATTTTGTTTGGTATTTTTGGATATATTTCGGTGTCTTGTGCATTCGTCCGAAACCTCATAACTCCATGACTATTTTTGAATGCAAACTGATACTACGCATAAATACGCGTCTAACAAGGTATTCCACTTGAAAATCGGACGAAAAGTCCACAAGATATAAGCTACCAAAGTCAGAGGCTTTACTTTAAGTATTTTTTCGGTATTTTTTGGATATATTTCGGTGTCTTGTGCATTCGTCCGAAACCTTATAGCTCCATGACTATTTTTGAATGCAAACTTATACTACGCATAAATACGCGTCTAACAAGGCATTCCACTCGAAAATCGGACGAAAAGTCCACAAGATATGAACTACCAAAGTCAGAGACTTGACTTTTAGTATTTTTTCGGTATTTTTTGGATATATTTCGGTGTCTTGTACATTCGTCCGAAACCTTATAACTCCATGACTATTTTTGAATGAAAACTGATACTACGCATAAATACGCGTCTAACAAGGCATTACACTCGAAAATCGGACGAAAAGTCCACAAGATATGAACTACCAAAGTCAGAGGCTTTACTTTTAGTATTTTTTTTGGTATTTTTGGGTATATTTCGGTGCCTTGTGCATTCGTCCGAAACCTTATAACCCCATAACTATTTTTGAATGCTAACTGATACTACGCATAAATACGCGTCTAACAAGGCATTATACTTGAAAATCGGACCAAAAGTCCAGAAGATATAAGCTACCAAAGTCAGAGGCTTGACTTTTAGTATTTTTTTTTGGTATTTTTGGATATATTTCGGTGTCTTGTGCATTCGTCCGAAACCTCATAACTCCATGACTATTTTTGAATGAAAACTGATACTACGCATAAATACGCGTCTAACAAGGCATTATACTTGAAAATCGAACGAAAAGTCCACAAGATATGAACTACCAAAGTCAGAGGCTTTACTTTTAGTATTTTTTCGGTATTTTTTGGGTATATTTCGGTGTCTTGTACATTCGTCCGAAACCTTATCCTCCATGACTACTTTTGAATGCCAACTGATACTACGCATAAATACGCGTCTAACAAGGCATTCCACTTGAAAATCGGACCAAAAGTCCACAAGATATGAACTACCAAAGTCAGAGGCTTGACTTTTAGTATTTTTTCGGTATTTTTTGTGTATATTTCGGTGTCTTGTACATTCGTCCGAAACCTTATAACTCCATGTCTATTTTTGAATGCAAACTGATACTACGCATAAATACGCGTCTAACAAGCCATTACACTCGAAAATCGGACGAAAAGTCCACAAGATATGAACTACCAAAGTCAGAGGCTTTACTTTTAGTATTTTTTTGGTATTTTTGGATATATTTCGGTGTCTTGTGCATTCGTCCGAAACCTCATAACTCCATGACTATTTTTGAATGAAAACTGATACTACGCATAAATACGCGTCTAACAAGGCAGATAAAAAAAGAAAGGGTATAGGGTGGTATAGGGGTATAGGGGTAGGGGGTACGGCTAAAAAAAGAATTTCTGACGGCTCTGGGAAGTGAGGGAGGTGGGGGTATAGGGGGTATAGGGGGGTAGGGGGGTATAGGGGGGGTAGGGGGTATAGGGGGGTAGGGGCGTATAAGGGGTATAGGGGTATAGGGGGGTATAGGGGTACGGGGTACGGCTAAAAAAAGAATTTCTGGCGGCTCTGGGAAGTGTGGGTGGTGGGGGTATAGGGGGTATAGGGGGGTAGGGGGGTATAGGGTGGTAGGGGGTATAGGGGGGTAGGGGCGTATAGGGCGGTATAGGGGTATAGGGGTAGGGGATACGGCTAAAAAAAGAATTTCTGACGGCTCTGGGTAGTGAGGGAGGGGGGGGGGGGGGGGTATAGGGGGTATAGGGGGGTATAGGGGGGTATAGGGGGGTAGGGGGGTATAGGGGGTAGGGGGGTATAGGGGTAGGGGGTACGGCTAAAAAAGAATTTCTGACGGGCCTGTTTGTGGTAGGGTGGGAGGGGGGTGGGGGTGGTATAGGGGCTATAGGGGTATAGGGGGGTGGTTATAGGGGGGTAGGGGGGTATAGGGGGGTAGGGGGGGTATAGGGGGTATAGGGGGGTATAGGGGTTAGGGGTAGGGGGTACGGTTAAAAAAGAATTTCTGACGGCTCTGGGTAGGGATGGAGGGGGGGGGTATAGGGGGTATAGGGGGGTATAGGGGGTAGGGGGTATAGGGGGTAGGGGGTTATAGGGGGAATAAGGGGTATAGGGGGGTATAGGGGGTATAGGGGTTATAGGGGTAGGGGGTCCGGCTAAAAAAGACTTTCTGACGGCCTCTGGGTAGGGAGGGAGGGGGGGGGGGGTATAGGGGGTATAGGGGGTATATGGGGGGTATAGGGTGGTAGGGGGGTATAGTGGGGTAGGAGGGTATAGTGGTAGGGGGTACGGCTTAAAAAAGAATTTCTGACGGCTTGGGTATGGAGGGAGGAGGGGTATAGGGGGTATAGGGGGGTATAGGGGTATAGGTGGGTATAGGGGTATAGGGGGGAATAGGGGGGTATAGGGGTAGGGGGTACGGCTAAAAAAAGAATTTCTGACGACTCTGGGTAGTGAGGGAGGGGGGGGGTATAGGGGGTATAGGGGGTGTAGGGGGGTATAGTGGGGTATAGGGGTATAGGGAGGTAGGGGGGTATAGGGGTGTATAGAGGTATAGGGGTAGGGGGTACGGCTAAAAAAGAATTTCTGACGGCTCTGGGTAGGATGGGAGGGGGGGGGTATAGGGGGTATAGGGGGTAAAGGGGTTATAGGGGGTATAGGGGGTATAGGATGGTAGGGGGGTATAGGGGTAGGGGGTACGGCTAAAAAAGAATTTCTGACGGCTGTGGTAGGGTGGGAGGGTGGGTAGGGGGGGGGTATAGGGGGTATAGGTGGGTAGGGGGGTATAGGGGTAGGGGGTACGGCTAAAAAAGAATTTCTGACGGCTCTGGGCAGGGTGTGAGGGGGGGCGTATAGGGGGCATAGGGGGGGGTATAGGGGGGTAGGGGGTATGAATACCGCGTGAATTTACTGGAATGTGGAATGAGAGAATTGCGAACGAAAATGAGAATTAAAGTTGGAAAACATTTTTAAATAATTAGCTAAAGGTTTATCTATGGGTATATCAGAAATATTATGAGTATGCAGTAGAAATACCGGGCTATAGAATCGGTATATTTATTAACAAGTTCAAATAAGTATAAAGTTAAATCTAATTAAGTGTTTGAGCACAGGCAGCCTAATATAATATGACGAATAGGAATATGATATGATGAAACGGCTTACCTTTTAGTTTATTTAAATCACCTCTACTTTATCGGATGCTAAGAGTAAAGCACTGGAAAGTGAGAGATTTTATGCAAGACCTCTAAAAGCAACGCGAAAGTTAGAGGCTTGACTTTTGGTATTTTTTCGGTTTTTTTTGGTATATTTCCGTGTCTTGTGCATTCCTCCGAAACCTTATAACTCCATGACTTTTTTTGAATGCAACCTGATACTACGGATAAATACGCGTCTAGCAAGGCATTCCACACGAAAATCGGATGAAAAGTCCACAAGATATGAACTACCAAAGTCAGAGGCTTGACTTTTAGTATTTTTTCGGTATTTTTGGGTATATTTCGGTGCTTTGTGCATTCGTCCGAAACCTTATAACCCCATAACTATTTTTGAATGCTAACTGATACTACGCATAAATACGCGTCTAACAAGGCATTACACTCGAAAATCGGATGAAAAGTCCACAAGATATGAACTACGAAAGTTAGAGGCTTGACTTTTAGTATTTTTTCGGTATTTTTGGGTGTCTTGTGCATTCCTCCGAAACCTTATAACTCCATGACTATTTTTGAATGCAAACTGATACTACGGATAAATACGCGTCTAACAAGGCATTCCTCTCGAAAATCGGATGAAAAGTCCACAAGATATGAACTACCAAAGTCAGAGGCTTGACTTTTAGTATTTTTTGGTATTTTTTGGATATATTTCGGTGTCTTGTACATTCGTCCGAAACCTTATAGCTCCATGACTATTTTTGAATGCAAACTGATACTACGCATAAATACGCGTCTAACAAGGTATTCCACTTGAAAATCGGACGAAAAGTCCACAAGATATAAGCTACCAAAGTCAGAGGCTTTACTTTTAGTATTTTTTTGGTATTTTTGGGTATCCGAAACCTTATAACCACATGACTTTTTTTGAATGCAACCTGATACTACGGATAAATACGCGTCTAGCAAGGCATTCCACACGAAAATCGGATGAAAAGTCCACAAGATATGAACTACCAAAGTCAGAGGCTTGACTTTTAGTATTTTTTCGGTATTTTTGGGTATATTTCGGTGCTTTGTGCATTCGTCCGAAACCTTATAACCCCATAACTATTTTTGAATGCTAACTGATACTACGCATAAATACGCGTCTAACAAGGCATTACACTCGAAAATCGGATGAAAAGTCCACAAGATATGAACTACGAAAGTTAGAGGCTTGGCTTTTAGTATTTTTTCGGTATTTTTGGGTGTCTTGTGCATTCCTCCGAAACCTTATAACTCCATGACTATTTTTGAATGCAAACTGATACTACGCATAAATACGCGTCTAACAAGGCATTACACTCGAAAATCGGACGAGAAGTCCACAAGATATGAACTACCAAAGTCAGAGGCTTGACTTTTAGTATTTTTTCGGTATTTTTTGGATATATTTCGGTGTCTTGTAAATTCGTCCGAAACCTTATAACTCCATGACTATTTTTGAATGCAAACTGATACTACGCATAAATACGCGTCTAACAAGGTATTCCACTTGAAAATCGGACGAAAAGTCCACAAGATATAAGCTACCAAAGTCAGAGGCTTTACTTTTAGTATTTTTTTGGTATTTTTGGATATATTTCGGTGTCTTGTGCATTCGTCCGAAACCTCATAACTCCATGACTATTTTTGAATGCAAACTGATACTACGCATAAATACGCGTCTAACAAGGTATTCCACTTGAAAATCGGACGAAAAGTCCACAAGATATGAACTACCAAAGTCAGAGGCTTTATTTTTAGTATTTTTTTGGTATTTTTTGGATATATTTCGGTGTCTTGTACATTCGTCCGAAACCTTATAACTCCATGACTATTTTTGAATGAAAACTGATACTACGCATAAATACGCGTCTAACAAGGCATTACACTCGAAAATCGGACGAAAAGTCCACAAGATATGAACTACCAAAGTCAGAGGCTTTACTTTTAGTATTTTTTTGGTATTTTTGGGTATATTTCGGTTCCTTGTGCATTCGTCCGAAACCTTATAACCCCATAACTATTTTTGAATGCTAACTGATACTACGCATAAATACGCGTCTAACAAGGCATTATACTTGAAAATCGGACCAAAAGTCCAGAAGATATAAGCTACCAAAGTCAGAGGCTTGACTTTTAGTATTTTTTTTGGTATTTTTGGATATATTTCGGTGTCTTGTGCATTCGTCCGAAACCTCATAACTCCATGACTATTTTTGAATGCAAACTGATACTACGCATAAATACGCGTCTAACAAGGTATTCCACTTGAAAATCGGACGAAAAGTCCACAAGATATAAGCTACCAAAGTCAGAGGCTTTACTTTAAGTATTTTTTCGGTATTTTTTGGATATATTTCGGTGTCTTGTGCATTCGTCCGAAACCTTATAGCTCCATGACTATTTTTGAATGCAAACTTATACCACGCATAAATACGCGTCTAACAAGGCATTCCACTCGAAAATCGGACGAAAAGTCCACAAGATATGAACTACCAAAGTCAGAGACTTGACTTTTAGTATTTTTTCGGTATTTTTTGGATATATTTCGGTGTCTTGTACATTCGTCCGAAACCTTATAACTCCATGACTATTTTTGAATGAAAACTGATACTACGCATAAATACGCGTCTAACAAGGCATTACACTCGAAAATCGGACGAAAAGTCCACAAGATATGAACTACCAAAGTCAGAGGCTTTACTTTTAGTATTTTTTTGGTATTTTTGGGTATATTTCGGTGCCTTGTGCATTCGTCCGAAACCTTATAACCCCATAACTATTTTTGAATGCTAACTGATACTACGCATAAATACGCGTCTAACAAGGCATTATACTTGAAAATCGGACCAAAAGTCCAGAAGATATAAGCTACCAAAGTCAGAGGCTTGACTTTTAGTATTTTTTTTTTGTATTTTTGGATATATTTCGGTGTCTTGTGCATTCGTCCGAAACCTCATAACTCCATGACTATTTTTGAATGAAAACTGATACTACGCATAAATACGCGTCTAACAAGGCATTATACTTGAAAATCGAACGAAAAGTCCACAAGATATGAACTACCAAAGTCAGAGGCTTTACTTTTAGTATTTTTTCGGTATTTTTTGGGTATATTTCGGTGTCTTGTAAATTCGTCCGAAACCTTATAACTCCATGACTATTTTTTAATGCAAACTGATACTACGCATAAATACGCGTCTAACAAGGTATTCCACTTGAAAATCGGACGAAAAGTCCACAAGATATAAGCTACCAAAGTCAGAGGCTTTACTTTTAGTATTTTTTTGGTATTTTTGGATATATTTCGGTGTCTTGTGCATTCGTCCGAAACCTCATAACTCCATGACTATTTTTGAATGCAAACTGATACTACGCATAAATACGCGTCTAACAAGGTATTCCACTTGAAAATCGGACGAAAAGTCCACAAGATATGAACTACCAAAGTCAGAGGCTTTATTTTTAGTATTTTTTTGGTATTTTTTGGATATATTTCGGTGTCTTGTACATTCGTCCGAAACCTTATAACTTCATGACAATTTTTGAATGTAAATTGATACTACGCATAAATACGCGTCTAACAAGGCATTCCACTTGAAAATCGGATGAAAAGTCCACAAGATATGAACTACCAAAGTCAGAGGCTTGACTTTTAGTATTTTTTCGGTATTTTTTCGGTATTTTTGGGTATATTTCGGTGTCTGGTGCATTCGTCCGAAACCTTATAACTCCATGACTATTTTTGAATGCAAATTGATACTACGGATAAATACGCGTCTAACAGGATATTCCACTTGAAAATCGGATGAAAAGTCCACAAGATATGAACTACCAAAGTCAGAGGCTTGACTTTTAGTATTTTTTCGGTATTTTTGGGTATATTTCGGTGTATTGTGCATTCGTCCGAAACCTCATAACTCCATGACTTTTTTTGAATGCAAACTGTTACTACGCATAAATACGCGTCTAACAAGGCATTACACTCGAAAATCGGATGAAAAGTCCACAAGATATGAACTACGAAAGTTAGAGGCTTGACTTTTAGTATTTTTTCGGTATTTTTGGGTTTCTTATGCATTCCTCCGAAACCTTATAACTCCATGACTATTTTTGAATGCAAATTGATACTACGGATAAATACGCGTCTAACAAGGTATTCCACTTGAAAATCGGATGAAAAGTCCACAAGATATGAGCTACCAAAGTCAGAGGCTTGACTTTTAGTATTTTTTCGGTATTTTTTCGGTATTTTTGGGTATATTTCGGTGTCTGGTGCATTCGTCCGAAACCTTATAACTCCATGACTATTTTTGAATGCAAACTGATACTACGCATAAATACGCGTCTAACAAGGTATTCCACTTGAAAATCGGACGAAAAGTCCACAAGATATGAACTACCAAAGTCAGAGGCTTTATTTTTAGTATTTTTTTGGTATTTTTTGGATATATTTCGGTGTCTTGTACATTCGTCCGAAACCTTATAACTCCATGACTATTTTTGAATGCAAACTGATACTACGCATAAATACGCGTCTAACAAGGTATTCCACTTGAAAATCGGATGAAAAGTCCACAATATATAAGCTACCAAAGTCAGAGGCTTTACTTTAAGTATTTTTTCGGTATTTTTTGGATATATTTCGGTGTCTTGTGCATTCGTCCGAAACCTTATAGCTCCATGACTATTTTTGAATGCAAACTTATACTACGTATAAATACGCGTCTAACAAGGCATTCCACTCGAAAATCGGACGAAAAGTCCACAAGATATGAACTACCAAAGTCAGAGACTTGACTTTTAGTATTTTTTCGGTATTTTTTGGATATATTTCGGTGTCTTGTACATTCGTCCGAAACCTTATAACTCCATGACTATTTTTGAATGAAAACTGATACTACGCATAAATACGCGTCTAACAAGGCATTACACTCGAAAATCGGACGAAAAGTCCACAAGATATGAACTACCAAAGTCAGAGGCTTTACTTTTAGTATTTTTTTGGTATTTTTGGGTATATTTCGGTGCCTTGTGCATTCGTCCGAAACCTTATAACCCCATAACTATTTTTGAATGCTAACTGATACTACGCATAAATACGCGTCTAACAAGGCATTATACTTGAAAATCGGACCAAAAGTCCAGAAGATATAAGCTACCAAAGTCAGAGGCTTGACTTTTAGTATTTTTTTGGTATTTTTGGATATATTTCGGTGTCTTGTGCATTCGTCCGAAACCTCATAACTCCATGACTATTTTTGAATGCAAACTGATACTACGCATAAATACGCGTCTAACAAGGTATTCCACTTGAAAATCGGACGAAAAGTCCACAAGATATAAGCTACCAAAGTCAGATGCTTTACTTTAAGTATTTTTTCGGTATTTTTTGGATATATTTCGGTGTCTTGTGCATTCGTCCGAAACCTTATAGCTCCATGACTATTTTTGAATGCAAACTTATACTACGCATAAATACGCGTCTAACAAGGCATTCCACTCGAAAATCGGACGAAAAGTCCACAAGATATGAACTACCAAAGTCAGAGACTTGACTTTTAGTATTTTTTCGGTATTTTTTGGATATATTTCGGTGTCTTGTACATTCGTCCGAAACCTTATAACTCCATGACTATTTTTGAATGAAAACTGATACTACGCATAAATACGCGTCTAACAAGGCATTACACTCGAAAATCGGACGAAAAGTCCACAAGATATGAACTACCAAAGTCAGAGGCTTTACTTTTAGTATTTTTTTGGTATTTTTGGGTATATTTCGGTGCCTTGTGCATTCGTCCGAAACCTTATAACCCCATAACTATTTTTGAATGCTAAC
The DNA here is from genome assembly GCF_054131105.1 of Drosophila navojoa. NCBI lineage: Eukaryota > Metazoa > Arthropoda > Insecta > Diptera > Drosophilidae > Drosophila > Drosophila navojoa. The sequence continues at coordinate 17,108,769 of NC_142892.1, forward strand.
TGATACTACGCATAAATACGCGTCTAACAAGGCATTATACTTGAAAATCGGACCAAAAGTCCAGAAGATATAAGCTACCAAAGTCAGAGGCTTGACTTTTAGTATTTTTTTTTTGGTATTTTTGGATATATTTCGGTGTCTTGTGCATTCGTCCGAAACCTCATAACTCCATGACTATTTTTGAATGAAAACTGATACTACGCATAAATACGCGTCTAACAAGGCATTTTACTTGAAAATCGAACGAAAAGTCCACAAGATATGAACTACCAAAGTCAGAGGCTTTACTTTTAGTATTTTTTCGGTATTTTTTGGGTATATTTCGGTGTCTTGTACATTCGTCCGAAACCTTATCCTCCATGACTACTTTTGAATGCCAACTGATACTACGCATGTAGGGGCGTATAGGGCGGTATAGGGGTATAGGGGTAGGGGGTACGGCTAAAAAAAGAATTTCTGACGGCTCTGGGTAGTGAGGGAGGGGGGGGGTATAGGGGGTATAGGGGGGTTATAGGGGGGTAGGGGGTATAGGGTGGTAGGGGGGGTTATAGGGGGGTAGGGATGTATAGGGGGGTAGGAGGGTATAGTGGTAGGGGGTAACGGCTAGTAGGTAGGGGGTATAGTGGGTGGTATAGGGTGTATATGGGTATAGGGGGGTATAGGGGTATAGGGGTATAGGGGGGTATAGGGGGTATAGGAGTGTAGGGGGGTATAGGGGTAGGGGGTACGGCTAAAAAAAGAATTTCTGACGGCAGGGTAGGGTGGGAGGGGTGGGTAGGGGGGGTATAGGGGGTATAGGTGGGTAGGGGGGTATAGGGGTAGGGGGTACGGCTAAAAAAGAATTTCTGACGGCTCTGGGCAGGGTGTGAGGGGGGGCGTATAATGGGCATAGGGTGGTATAGGGGGGTAGGGGGTATGAATACCGCGTGATTTTACTGGAATGTGGAATGAGAGAATTGCGAACGAAAATGAGAATTAAAGTTGGAAAACATTTTTAAATAATTAGCTAAAGGTTTATCTATGGGTATATCAGAAATATTATGAGTATGCAGTAGAAATACCGGGCTATAGAATCGGTATATTTATTAACAAGTTCAAATAAGTATAAAGTTAAATCTAATTAAGTGTTTGAGCACAGGCAGCCTAATATAATATGACGAATAGGAATATGATATGATGAAACGGCTTACCTTTTAGTTTATTTAAATCACCTCTACTTTATCGGATGCTAAGAGTAAAGCACTGGAAAGTGAGAGATTTTATGCAAGACCTCTAAAAGCAACGCGAAAGTTAGAGGCTTGACTTTTGGTATTTTTTCGGTATTTTTTGGTATATTTCCGTGTCTTGTGCATTCCTCCGAAACCTTATAACTCCATGACTTTTTTTGAATGCAACCTGATACTACGGATAAATACGCGTCTAGCAAGGCATTCCACACGAAAATCGGATGAAAAGTCCACAAGATATGAACTACGAAAGTTAGAGGCTTGACTTTTAGTATTTTTTCGGTATTTTTGGGTGTCTTGTGCATTCCTCCGAAACCTTATAACTCCATGACTATTTTTGAATGCAAACTGATACTACGGATAAATACGCGTCTAGCAAGGCATTCCTCTCGAAAATCGGATGAAAAGTCCACAAAATATGAACTACCAAAGTCAGAGGCTTGACTTTTAGTATTTTTTCGGTATTTTTTCGGTATTTTTGGGTATATTTCGGTGTCTGGTGCATTCGTCCGAAACCTTATAACTCCATGACTATTTTTGAATGCAAATTGATACTACGGATAAATACGCGTCTAACAAGGTATTCCACTTGAAAATCGGACGAAAAGTCCACAAGATATGAACTACCAAAGTCAGAGGCTTGACTTTTAGTATTTTTTCGGTATTTTTTGGATATATTTCGGTGTCTGGTGCATTCGTCCGAAACCTCATAACTCCATGACTATTTTTGAATGAAAACTGATACTACGCATAAATACGCGTCTAACAAGGCATTACACTCGAAAATCGGACGAAAAGTCCACAAGATATGAAGTACAAAAGTCAGAGGCTTTACTTTTAGTATTTTTTTGGTATTTTTGGGTATATTTCGGTGCCTTGTGCATTCGTCCGAAACCTTATAACCCCATAACTATTTTTGAATGCAAACTGATACTACGCATAAATACGCGTCTAACAAGGTATTCCACTTGAAAATCGGACGAAAAGTCCACAAGATATAAGCTACCAAAGTCAGAGGCTTTACTTTTAGTATTTTTTTGGTATTTTTTGGATATATTTCGGTGTCTTGTACATTCGTCCGAAACCTTATAACTCCATGACTATTTTTGAATGCAAACTGATACTACGCATAAATACGCGTCTAACAAGGCATTACACTCGAAAATCGGACGAGAAGTCCACAAGATATGAACTACCAAAGTCAGAGGCTTGACTTTTAGTATTTTTTCGGTATTTTTTGGATATATTTCGGTGTCTTGTACATTCGTCCGAAACCTTATAACTCCATGACTATTTTTTAATGCAAACTGATACTACGCATAAATACGCGTCTAACAAGGCATTCCACTTGAAAATCGGACGAAAAGTCCACAAGATATAAGCTACCAAAGTCAGAGGCTTTACTTTAAGTATTTTTTCGGTATTTTTTGGATATATTTCGGTGTCTTGTGCATTCGTCCGAAACCTTATAGCTCCATGACTATTTTTGAATGCAAACTTATACTACGCATAAATACGCGTCTAACAAGGCATTCCACTCGAAAATCGGACGAAAAGTCCACAAGATATGAACTACCAAAGTCAGAGACTTGACTTTTAGTATTTTTTCGGTATTTTTTGGATATATTTCGGTGTCTTGTACATTCGTCCGAAACCTTATAACTCCATGACTATTTTTGAATGAAAACTGATACTACGCATAAATACGCGTCTAACAAGGCATTACACTCGAAAATCGGACGAAAAGTCCACAAGATATGAACTACCAAAGTCAGAGGCTTTACTTTTAGTATTTTTTCGGTATTTTTTGGGTATATTTCGGTGTCTTGTACATTCGTCCGAAACCTTATCCTCCATGACTACTTTTGAATGCCAACTGATACTACGCATAAATACGCGTCTAACAAGGCATTCCACTTGAAAATCGGACCAAAAGTCCAGAAGATATAAGCTACCAAAGTCAGAGACTTGACTTTTAGTATTTTTTTTGGTATTTTTGGATATATTTCGGTGTCTTGTGCATTCGTCCGAAACCTCATAACTCCATGACTATTTTTGAATGAAAACTGATACTACGCATAAATACGCGTCTAACAAGGCATTATACTTGAAAATCGAACGAAAAGTCCACAAGATATGAACTACCAAAGTCAGAGGCTTTACTTTTAGTATTTTTTCGGTATTTTTTGGGTATATTTCGGTGTCTTGTACATTCGTCCGAAACCTTATCCTCCATGACTACTTTTGAATGCCAACTGATACTACGCATAAATACGCGTCTAACAAGGCATTCCACTTGAAAATCGGACCAAAAGTCCACAAGATATGAACTACCAAAGTCAGAGGCTTGACTTTAAGTATTTTTTCGGTATTTTTTGGATATATTTCGGTGTCTTGTACATTCGTCCGAAACCTTATAACTCCATGTCTATTTTTGAATGCAAACTGATACTACGCATAAATACGCGTCTAACAAGCCATTACACTCGAAAATCGGACGAAAAGTCCACAAGATATGAACTACCAAAGTCAGAGGCTTTACTTTTAGTATTTTTTTGGTATTTTTGGATATATTTCGGTGTCTTGTGCATTCGTCCGAAACCTCATAACTCCATGACTATTTTTGAATGAAAACTGATACTACGCATAAATACGCGTCTAACAAGGCAGATAAAAAAAGAAAGGGTATAGGGTGGTATAGGGGTATAGGGGTAGGGGGTACGGCTAAAAAAAGAATTTCTGACGGCTCTGGGAAGTGAGGGAGGTGGGGGTATAGGGGGGTAGGGGGGTAGAGGGGGGTAAGGGGGTATAGGGTGGTAGGGGGTATAGGGGTATAGGGGGGTATAGGGGGTAGGGGGTACGGCTAAAAAAAGAATTTCTGGCGGCTCTTGGGAAGTGTGGGAGGAGGGGGGTATAGGGGTATAGGGGGGTATAGGGGGGGTAGGGGGGTATAAGGGGGGTAGGGGGGTATAGGTGGGTAATGGGGGTATAGGGGGGTCAGGTGGGTATAGGGGGTAGGGGGGTACGGCTAAAAAAGAAATTTCTGACGGCTGTGGTATGGTGGGGAGGGGGGGGGGTATAGGGGCTATAGGGGGTATAGGGGGGTATATAGGGGGTAGGGGGGTTATAGGGGTATAGGGGGTATAAGGGGGTATAGGGGTATAGGGGAGGTAGGGGAAGTATAGGGGGTAGGGGGTATAGGGGGGTAGGGCGTCGTATAGTGCGGTATAGGGGTATAGGGGTAGGGGGTACGGCTAAAAAAGAATTTTCTGACGGCTCTGGGTAGTGAGGGAGGGGGGGGGGGGGTTTTATAGGGGGTATAGGGGGTATAGGGGGGTAGGGAGGTATAGGGGGGGTAGGTGGGTATAGGGTGGTAGGGGGTACGGCTAAAAAAGAATTTCTGACGGCCTGTGGTAGGGTGGGAGGGGGGGGGGGTATAGGGGCTCTAGGGGGTATAGGGGGGTATAGGGGGGTAGGGGGCTATAGGGGGGTAGGGGGTATAGGGGGGTTATAGGGGTATAGGGGTAGGGGGTAGGGGTACGGTTTAAAAAAGAATTTCTGACGGCTCTGGGTAGGGATGGTGGGGGGGTTATAGGGGGTTATAGGGGGGGTATAGGGGGGTATAGGGGGGATAGGGGTATAGGGGGTATAGGGGTATAGGGGGGTAGGGGGGTATAGGGGGGTATAGGGGGGGTATAGGGGTATAGGGGTAGGGGGTGGGTACGGCCAAAAAGAATTCTGACGGCTCTGGGTAGGGACTGGTTGGGGGGGTATAGGGGGTATAGGGGGGTATAGGGGGTAGGGGGGTGTAACGGGGGGTATAGGGGGGGTATAGGGGGGGTATAGGGGGGGGGGTATTAGGGGGTATAGGGGGTATAGGTGGGTATAGGGGGGTATAGGGGTTATAGGGGTAGGGGGTACGGCCAAAAAAAGAATTTCTGACGGCTCTGGGTAGGGAAGGGAGGGGGGGGTATAGGGGGTATAGGGGGGTATAGGGGGGTATATTGGGGTATAGGGTGGGTAGGGGGGTATAGGGGGGTAGGAGGGTTATAGTGGTAGGGGGTACGGCTAAAAAAGAATTTCTGACGGCTCTGGGTAGGGAGGGAGGGCGGGTTATAGGGGGTATGGGGGGGTATAGGGGTATAGGGGGGTATAGGGGTATAGGGGGGAATAGGGGGGTATAGGGGTATAGGGGTAGGGGGTACGGCTAAAAAAAGAATTTCTGACGACTCTGGGTAGTGACGGAGGGGGGTGTATAGGGGGTGTATAGGGGGTATAGGGGGTTATAGGGTGGTATAGGGTGGTATAGGGGGGTATAGGGGGGTATAGGGGGGGTATAGGGGGTATAGGGTATAGGGGGTAAAGGGGGGGTAGGTGGGTATAGGGGTAGGGGGTACGGCTAACAAGAATTCTGACGGCTGTGGTAGGGTGGGAGGGGGGGGGGGTTATAGGGGCTATAGGGGGTATAGGGGGGTATAGGGGGGTAGGGGGGTGGGTTATAAGGGGTAGGGGGGTATAGGGGGGTATAGGGGGGTATAGGGTGTATAGGGGTACGGTTAAAAAAGAATTTCTGACGGCTCTGGGCAGGGATGGTGGGGGGGGTATAGGGGGTATAGGGGGGTATAGGGGGGTAGGGGGGGTAGGGGGATATAGGGGGGTATAGGGTGGTATAGGGGTATAGGGGTAGGGGGGGTACGGCCAAAAAGAATTTCTGACGGCTCTGGGTAGGGATGGTGGGGGGGGTATACGGGGTATAGGGGGGGTATAGGGGGTAGGGGTATAGGGGGGTATAGGGGGTATAGGGGGGTATAGGGGGGTATAGGGGTATAGGGGGGTTATAGGGGTATAGGGGTAGGGGGTACGGCCAAAAAAGAATTTCTGACGGCTCTGGGTAGGGAGGGAGGGGGGGAATAGGGGGTATAGGGGTATAGGGGGGTATATGGGGGTATAGGGGGGGTAGGGGGGTATAGGGGGGTAGGAGGGTATAGTGGTAGGGGGTACGGCTACCTAAAAAGAATTCTGACGGCTCTGGGTAGGGAGGGAGGGTGGGTATAGGGGGTATAGGTTGTATAGGGTATAGGGGGTATAGGGGTATTGGGGGGAATAGGGGGGTATAGGGGTATAGGGGTAGGGGGTACGGACTAAAAAGAATTTCTGACGGCTCTGGGTAGGGTGGGAGGGGGGGGTATAGGGGGTATAGTGGGTATAGGGGGTATAGGGGGGTATATGGGGGTATAGGGGGGTAGGGGGGTATAGGGGGGTAGGAGGGTATAGTGGTAGGGGGTACGGCTATCCTAAAAAGAATTTCTGACGGCTGGGTAGGACGGGCGGGGTGGGGTAGGGGGTGTATAGGGGGTATAGGTCGGTAGGGGGTATAGGGTAGGGGGTACGGCTAAAAAAGAATTTCTGACGGCTCTGGGCAGGGTGTGAGGGGGGGCGTATAGGGGGCATAGGGGGGGGTATAGGGGGGTAGGGGGTATGAATACCGCGTGAATTTACTGGAATGTGGAATGAGAGAATTGCGAACGAAAATGAGAATTAAAGTTGGGAAACACATTTTTAAATAATTAGCTAAAGGTTTATCTATGGGTATATCAGAAATATTATGAGTATGCAGTAGAAATACCGGGCTATAGAATCGGTATATTTATTAACAAGTTCAAATAAGTATAAAGTTAAATCTAATTAAGTGTTTGAGCACAGGCAGCCTAATATAATATGACGAATAGGAATATGATATGATGAAACGGCTTACCTTTTAGTTTATTTAAATCACCTCTACTTTATCGGATGCTAAGAGTAAAGCACTGGAAAGTGAGAGATTTTATGCAAGACCTCTAAAAGCAACGCGAAAGTTAGAGGCTTGACTTTTGGTATTTTTTCGGTATTTTTTGGTATATTTCCGTGTCTTGTGCATTCCTCCGAAACCTTATAACTCCATGACTTTTTTTGAATGCAACCTGATACTACGGATAAATACGCGTCTAGCAAGGCATTCCACACGAAAATCGGATGAAAAGTCCACAAGATATGAACTACCAAAGTCAGAGGCTTGACTTTTAGTATTTTTTCGGTATTTTTTGGATATATTTCGGTGTCTTGTACATTCGTCCGAAACCTTATAACTCCATGTCTATTTTTGAATGCAAACTGATACTACGCATAAATACGCGTCTAACAAGCCATTACACTCGAAAATCGGACGAAAAGTCCACAAGATATGAACTACCAAAGTCAGAGGCTTTACTTTTAGTATTTTTTTGGTATTTTTGGATATATTTCGGTGTCTTGTGCATTCGTCCGAAACCTCATAACTCCATGACTATTTTTGAATGAAAACTGATACTACGCATAAATACGCGTCTAACAAGGCAGATAAAAAAAGAAAGGGTATAGGGTGGTATAGGGGTATAGGGGTAGGGGGTACTGCTAAAAAAAGAATTTCTGGCGGCTCTGGGAAGTGAGGGAGGGGGGGGGGTATAGGGGGTGTAGGGGGGTATAGGGGGGTAGGGGGGTAGGGGTGTATAGGGGGTAGGGGGTATAGGGGGTATAGGCGCGTATAGGGCGGTTATAGGGGTAGTATAGGGGTAGGGGGTACGGCTAAAAAAAGAATTCTGACGGCTCTGGGTAGTGAGGGAGGGGGGGGGTAGGGGGTTATAGGGGGTATAGGTGGGTATAGGGGGGTAGGGGGGTATAGGGGGGTAGGTGGGTATAGGGGTAGGGGGTACGGCTAAAAAAGAATTTTCTGACCGGCTGTGGTAGGGTGGGAGGGGGGGGGGGGGGTATAGGGGCTATAGGGGTGTATAGGGGGGTATAGGGGGGTAGGGGGGTATAGTGGTGGTAGGGGGGGTATAGGGGGGTATAGGGGGGTATAGGGGTATAGGGGTAGGGGGTACGGTTTAAAAAGAATTTCTGACGGCTCTGGGTAGGGATGGTGGGGGGGTTATAGGGGGGTATAGGGGGGGTAGGGGGGTTATAGGGGGGTATAGGGGGGTTATAGGGGGGTAGGGGGGTATATAGGGGGGTTATAGGGGGGTATAGGGGGTATAGGGGTTATAGGGGTAGGGGGTACGGCAAAAAGAATTTCTGACGGCTCTGGGTAGGGATGGTGGGGGTTGTATAGGGTGTATAGGGGGGTGTATAGAGGGGTATAGGGGGGTATAGGGGGGTAGGTATAGGGGGGTATAGGGGTATAGGGGTAGGGGGTACGGCCAAAAAAGAATTTCTGACGGCTCTGGGTAGGGAGGGAGGGGGGGGGGTATAGGGGGTATAGGGGGTATAGGGGGGTATATGGGGGGTAAGGTGTGGTAGGGGGGTATAGGGGGGTTAGGAGGGTATAGTGGTAGGGGGGTACGGCTAAAAAAGAATTTCTGACGGCTCTGGGTAGGGAGGGTGGGCGGGTATAGGGGGTATGGGGGGTATAGGGGTATAGGGGGGTATAGGGGGTATAGGGGGAATAGGGGGGGTATAGGGGTATAGGGGTAGGGGGGTACGGCCTAAAAAAAGAATTTCTGATGACTCTGGGTAGTGATGGAGGGGGGGGTATAGGGGGTATAGGGGGGTATAGGGGGTTGTATAGGGGGGTAGGGGGGTTATAGGGGGGTATAGGGGGGTAGGTGGGTATAGGGGTAGGGGGTACGGCTAAAAAAAGAATTTCTGACGGCTGTGGTAGGGTGGGAGGGGGGGGGGGGGTTATAGGGGCTATAGGGGTATAGGGGGGTATAGGGGGGTAGGGGGGTATAGGGGGGTAGGGGGGGTCTAGGGGGGTATAGGGGGGTATAGGGGTATAGGGGTACGGTTAAAAAAGAATTTCTGACGGCTCTGGGCAGGGATGGTGGGTGGTATAGGGGGTTATAGGGGGGTATAGGGGGGGTAGGGGGGTATAGGCGGTATAGGGGGTATAGGGGGGTAGGGGGGTATAGGGGGGTATAGGGGGGTTATAGGGGGTATAGGGGGGTATAGGGGGGGTATAGGGTATAGGGGTAGGGGGTACGGCCAAAAAAGAATTTCTGACGGCTCTGGGTAGGGATGGTGGGGGGGGTATAGGGGGTATAGGGGTATAGGGGGGGTAGGGGGTATAGGGGGGTATAGGGGGCATAGGGGGGTATAGGGGGGTATAGGGGGGTATAGGGGGGTATAGGGGGGTATAGGGGTATAGGGGTAGGGGGTACGGCCAAAAAAGAATTTCTGACGGCTCTGGGTAGGGAGGGAGGGGGGAATAGGGGGTAGGGGGGTTATAGGCGGTATAGGGGGGTATAGGGGGGTAGGGGGGGTATAGGGGGTATAGGGGGTTATAGGGGTATAGGGGTAGGGGGGTACGGCCAAAAAGAATTTTCTGACGGCTCTGGGTAGGGATGGTGGGGGGGGGTATAGGGGTATAGGGGGGTATAGGGGGGTAGGGGGGTATAGGGGGTATAGGGGGGTATAGGGGGGTATAGGGGGGTATAGGGGGTTATAGGGGGGTATAGGGGGGTATAGGGGGGTATAGGGGGGTATAGGGGTATAGGGTATAGGGGTAGGGGGTACGGCCAAAAAGAATTTCTGACGGCTCTGGGTAGGGAGGGAGGGGGGGAATAGGGGGTATAGGGGGTATAGGGGGGTAGGAGGGTATAGTTGTAGGGGGTACGGCTAAAAAAGAATTTCTGACGGCTCTGGGTAGGGTGGGAGGGCGGGTATAGGGGGTATAGGGGGGTATAGGGGTATAGGGGGGTATAGGGGTATAGGGGGGAATAGGTGGGTATAGGGGTATAGGGGTAGGGGGTACGGCTAAAAAAGAATTTCTGACGGCTCTGGGTAGGGAGGGAGGGGGGGTATAGGGGGTATAGTGGGTATAGTGGGTATAGGGGGGTATATGGGGGTATAGGGGGGTAGGGGGGTATAGGGGGGTAGGAGGGTATAGTGGTAGGGGGTACGGCTAAAAAAGAATTTCTGACGGCTGGGTAGGACGGGCGGGGTGGGTAGGGGGTGTATAGGGGGTATAGGTCGGTAGGGGGGTATAGGGGTAGGGGGTACGGCTAAAAAAGAATTTCTGACGGCTCTGGGCAGGGTGTGAGGGGGGGCGTATAGGGGGCATAGGGGGGTGTATAGGGGGGTAGGGGGTATGAATACCGCGTGAATTTACTGGAATGTGGAATGAGAGAATTGCGAACGAAAATGAGAATTAAAGTTGGAAAACATTTTTAAATAATTAGCTAAAGGTTTATCTATGGGTATATCAGAAATATTATGAGTATGCAGTAGAAATACCGGGCTATAGAATCGGTATATTTATTAACAAGTTCAAATAAGTATAAAGTTAAATCTAATTAAGTGTTTGAGCACAGGCAGCCTAATATAATATGACGAATAGGAATATGATATGATGAAACGGCTTACCTTTTAGTTTATTTAAATCACCTCTACTTTATCGGATGCTAAGAGTAAAGCACTGGAAAGTGAGAGATTTTATGCAAGACCTCTAAAAGCAACGCGAAAGTTAGAGGCTTGACTTTTGGTATTTTTTCGGTATTTTTTGGTATATTTCCGTGTCTTGTGCATTCCTCCGAAACCTTATAACTCCATGACTTTTTTGAATGCAACCTGATACTACGGATAAATACGCGTCTAGCAAGGCATTCCACACGAAAATCGGATGAAAAGTCCACAAGATATGAACTACCAAAGTCAGAGGCTTGACTTTTAGTATTTTTTCGGTATTTTTTGGATATATTTCGGTGTCTTGTACATTCGTCCGAAACCTTATAACTCCATGACTATTTTTGAATGCAAACTGATACTACGCATAAATACGCGTCTAACAAGGTATTCCACTTGAAAATCGGACGAAAAGTCCACAAGATATAAGCTACCAAAGTCAGAGGCTTTACTTTTAGTATTTTTTTGGTATTTTTGGGTATCCGAAACCTTATAACCCCATGACTATTTTTGAATGCTAACTGATACTACGCATAAATACGCGTCTAACAAGGCATTATACTTGAAAATCGGACCAAAAGTCCAGAAGATATAAGCTACCAAAGTCAGAGGCTTGACTTTTAGTATTTTTTTGGTATTTTTGGATATATTTCGGTGTCTTTTGCATTCGTCCGAAACCTCATAACTCCAGTACTATTTTTGAATGCAAACTGAAACTACGCATAAATACGCGTCTAACAAGGTATTCCACTCGAAAATCGGACGAAAAGTCTACAAGATATGAACTACCAAAGTCAGAGGCTTTATTTTTAGTATTTTTTTGGTATTTTTTGGATATATATCGGTGTCTTGTGCATTCGTCCGAAACCTTATAGCTCCATGACTATTTTTGAATGCAAACTGATACTACGCATAAATACGCGTCTAACAAGGCATTCCACTTAAAAATCGGATGAAAAGTCCAGTCCGCAAGATATGAACTACCAAAGTCAGAGGCTTGACTTTTAGTATTTTTTCGGTATTTTTGGGTATATTTCGGTGTCTTGTGCATTCGTCTGAAACCTTATAACTTCATGACTATTTTTGAATGCAAATTGATACTACGCATAAATACGCGTCTAACAAAGCATTCCTCTCGAAAATCGGATGAAAAGTCCGCAAGATATGAACTACCAAAGTCAGAGGCTTGACTTTTGGTATTTTTTCGGTATTTTTGGGTATATTTCGGTGTCTTGTACATTCGTCCGAAACCTTATAACTCCATGTCTATTTTTGAATGCAAACTGTTACTACGCATAAATACGCGTCTAACAAGCCATTACACTCGAAAATCGGACGAAAAGTCCACAAGATATGAACTACCAAAGTCAGAGGCTTGACTTTTAGTATTTTTTCGGTATTTTTTGGATATATTTCGGTGTCTTGTACATTCGTCCGAAACCTTATAACTCCATGACTATTTTTGAATGCAAACTGATACTACGCATAAATACGCGTCTAACAAGGTATTCCACTTGAAAATCGGACGAAAAGTCCACAAGATATAAGCTACCAAAGTCAGAGGCTTTGCTTTTAGTATTTTTTTGGTATTTTTGGGTATCCGAAACCTTATAGCTCCATGACTATTTTTGAATGCAAACTGAAACTACGCATAAATACGCGTCTAACAAGGCATTACACTCGAAAATCGGTCGAGAAGTCCACAAGATATGAACTACCAAAGTCAGAGGCTTGACTTTTAGTATTTTTTTCGGTATTTTTTGGATATATTTCGGTGTCTTGTACATTCGTCCGAAACCTTATAACTCCATGACTATTTTTGAATGCAAACTGATACTACGCATAAATACGCGTCTAACAAGGCATTGCACTCGAAAATCGGACGAAAAGTCTACAAGATATGAACTACCAAAGTCAGAGGCTTTATTTTTAGTATTTTTTTGGTATTTTTTGGATATATATCGGTGTCTTGTGCATTCGTCCGAAACCTTATAGCTCCATGACTATTTTTGAATGCAAACTGATACTACTCATAAATACGCGTCTAACAAGGCATTATGCTTGAAAATCGGACGAAAAGTCCACAAGATATGAACTACCAAAGTCAGAGGCTTGACTTTTAGTATTTTTTCGGTATTTTTTGGATATATTTCGGTGTCTGGTGCATTCGTCCGAAACCTCATAACTCCATGACTATTTTTGAATGAAAACTGATACTACGCATAAATACGCGTCTAACAAGGCATTACACTCGAAAATCGGACGAAAAGTCCACAAGATATGAAGTACAAAAGTCAGAGGCTTTACTTTTAGTATTTTTTCGGTATTTTTTTGATATATTTCGGTGTCTTGTGCATTCGTCCGAAACCTTATAGCTCTATGCCTATTTTTGAATGCAAACTGATTCTAAGCAACCGTATAACTCTGTGACTAGTTTTGATTGAAATTCCTAGCCGTCAGAAATTGCCCTTCATAAATATTTTCACTTATCATATCTTAATAGCATTACAGGGTATCTCTCCACTTCATTCAGTTGCTTAGCCTTTTGGCTGCCCTTATGGGACGCTCGTTTTAGCAGCTGCTCGACGCTTTTCTAGGAAATAATTTTCTTCGCTTCTTTTCTCTTTTACAGTTTTCATCGTGTCGTCTCGTCTAGTTTACATCTTCATAGCTGCCTCGTTGCTCCACAAAACTGGGCTGCCTGCCCACAGAGCTCCGCCCGCCGCCCTCTGCTGTCGCACCACTGTCACACCTGTCACTATTGTGGCTGATCACAACAACCGCCAACAATGGAGATGGAGATGGCGATGGGTGATGGCGATGGGTGATAGAGCTGGGAGACAAGCGACGACCTCGCCCAGTTCCAACTGGCGGACAAGGTGTGAACGTCAAATAATCACCTTCGCACACGGCAGCCCACAAAAAAACAGAAGAGGAGAATTGAAAGAAATAGCAGCACACGGAGAGTCTGGCAGAGCGAGTCAATTGGCGGGCGGGCGAGCACTGCCTGCTTGCTTTGGGGTTTTTCACAACTCTCAACGTTGACGCTCTGGTATTTGCTTTTCGTAAGAAAATTTGCGCATATTTCCCGTGTTTTCTTTTTGCTTTTTTTTTTTATAAATTTACTTTGCTTTTTATTTTCTGTTGCGGGTTGAGTCAAAATGTGTGAAATTTCAATGGAAAGACGCAAGTGCAGACGCAGCTGTCTGTGGCTGCGGTCGATGTCTGTGACTCTTCCTGCTGCGGCTGCTGCTTTTGTTTGCATAATTATTTTATTGTAAGTGAAGGTAGCCACGCCCACAAAACTACATGCACGAATGCGGCCCGCATGAATATTAAAACAAAGACAAAGACGCTTTCGCCCTTTGCCTCCTTAGCTGCTGTCGCAAACTTGCAACTGTTTCGCCAAGTGCCCCAAAGCAGTTACCCCGACCGCGCCCCCTGCCCGCGCACCCACAAGACCGTCTAGACAATCTTGTTTGGGCACCCGAAAAAGTTCCGTCTTGCCGGGTGCTGCTGCTCGCTGTAGGCATTTCTTCAATTAGCGTTTTTATTATTTTTAATTAACAATTTTGCAACTTAATCCGGCAGTCCTGAAATTTCTGCAGACATAATGGAATCAGCAAAAGGGGCTGCATAATGCCTGGTTCAAGTTTGTCTAAGGACAACAACAGCAACAACAAGCGGCACCCTAGACATGTGCATAATTATATTAGGAGAGCGACCGGTACAGGACAACAAGAGACTAAAGGGTTGCCCCTACCCTCCATACCCGACGAAGATTGAGGAAATGTTGCCAAACAGCAGACGAAAAGACCAGACGTCGCTCCAGGCGAACACACAGTCAAAGGGAGCTGAAAGAGACGCACACACACACACACACACACAGACAAAAGCCCACCAAGAATTAAGTTCTGTAGACTGGAAAATGGACAATTACTGCACAGATCCCATTACAAGTTGACAAGAATTCCAGAAACTCTAGATGCATTCAAAGGAACATCGAGTTGAGTTGAGTAGTGCAGGCGATATAGATGTATGACTGCTATATAAGGTAGTTTAACTTAGGCATGTATATTGAGGAAAATATTAACAGAGGAGAGAAAAGAAGATAAAGAGCAAAGAGAGAGAGAGAGAGAGAGAGAGAGAGAGAGAGAGAGAGAGAGAGAAAATGACTATAAAAGAAAGATATTACTACAGAGTGTGTAAGATTTGATGAAGTATCAAATGTTGCTTCTGATTAGATCAGAAAGGACAGATGGATGGAAACATTAATCGACTAATAGATTCCAGTCATGCATAAAAAAGTTGTTTGCATATTATAAAGTTTTTATACGAAAAAAAATAGAGTTAAGTGATTGGAATATAAAGGATATGTTCTCTATTTCCGGGAAATCCCAACTAGAGCACCTCTCCCTCTCCAAAAAGAAAGAAGTTGCATTCTTGCTCATTTCATTATTTATTTCTTTAATTTTTCATTTTCTACAAATCAATATCTACATGTATATTGCTCGATTAACCGAGAGAGATTTGCTAGATCTATCACTTCTCCTTGCGATTGGAGAGATTGGCGTCGCGTGTGGCAGCACTATCGTAGTCTTCTGTGGCTGTCATTAGATTGCCACAGTAGATGCAGATGAACTTCAGCTCGCGGCAGCAGGGCCTGCAGTAGGGCAGAGTGCACCGGTCGCAGATGACGAATTCGTCGTTCTCCACAACACTGCAGATGAGGCATCGGCGCTTGGCGCAATCGTAGCGCTCCAGCCAGCCAAAGTACTTGGGCGCCTTGAGGCGCAGCAGTAGAAATATATTCCTCTTGCCCTGGAGGTGGCGCGAGGCCAGGTTCTGTTCGGCGCGCTTGAGCAGCAGCTCCCTATTGTAGAGTCGGGAGCGCAGGAACGTGGTGAACAGGTAGAGAATGCGCTTCTTCTCGTGCTTGTAGTAGAAGTAGCTGCAGATGGTGCGACGCAGGCCGAGCAGCCTGGTGCTCTCGTAGATCAGCAGCAAGATGATCAGGTAAATCAGCAAGAGTTCGATGTAGAAGGCTCGCGGCAGTACATGGGCCACCGGCAGGCACTCCTCGTTGCTGAGCGACGTGGAGACGCGCTCGTGTATGTTGAAGTTCCTCATGGTGGTGCGCAGCAGTCGAGCCATCAGCCCAGTGCCATTGATCTAAGGGAAGATGGGTTAGCGAGTTCAATATGCGCCCCCTCATAACTCCTATTCAGATGCATACTCACACGAAAGCGCACCTCGTGTTCCCCCTCCTGCCGATAGGTGATCAGCGATCGCTGGTGAATTATCTGCAGCAGACTGACGACCAGATGATCGAGCACAATGAACACGCCCGCTGTCACCATTTCCAGGGACAAGTGCAGGAAGTTGAATATATGGATCGCCCTGCCCTCGCTCCGTCCCAGCCCATACACGAACATGGCCTTCTCGTGGCTGCGCAGCGGCAGTACGGACCGTTTCTTTTCCCGCTTGCGACGCTCGTCCACGTGCCTGAAGTAGTCCGTTATGTAAATATTGTCAAACTCCAGGTCGGTGCAGTACAGATATTGGTATCTGATCGACGAATATATGACGATCAGCACGAACAAATACATGAATTTCTCCACCACTCGCATGACGGTCTGAAAGATGCGTTTCTTGTGCTCAAACTCCTGCATGAACTGCTCCGACGTCTCCTTGGCGCTCAGAAACTGCTCGGAGGTCGTGATGTTCTGCAGCTGATAGGTGATCTCGATATTGGAGTTGTTGTCATACAGCTCATGCTCGGCCACCAAGAGCTTGACATAGGTCTCGCCAAACTTGGGAGGAACCACCTGGAAGAGGATGAGAGCCAATGAGAGCTAAAGAAATTTTTTGACTTGGAGGACATTTTCACCTTTGAGGCATCGCACACCTTATCCGGGTTGCCGAACATGTTGATTTTGCATATGACATCGACTCGGTAGGGCCAGCAGATTACGCCCACCAGCCAGTCGGGAAAATTGGTCGTGCACTTGCGATAGCCCTGCAGGAATATCTCCTGGCAGACGCGATGTCCACTGCGCAGCTGGTGCTTGCAACGGTTTCGCATGTTGCGCAGGAACTTCGCCTGGACGGCAGAAGCTTTGGGCATCTGTGTGCTCGAATTGTTGTAGGTGGGCTCGCTGGCATTCTTGGCAGCTCTGCGTAGCTGCTTGTGGCCAAACTTTTCGTCCTCGATGTTTGTGTTCTCCACGCCGTACTTGAGATCTTCCAGAATGCTCTGCAGTTCCCGGAAATTGCCCTGAATCTCGTTCAAGTCTTCCCGCATCGTTTGCAGTGTATTTGTGAATGGCTTGGCCATCAGATCAAACCGCGTCTTGGTCAGATTGTAGGTGAGCAATGTGGTGCAGGAGAACACGCGAGCCACCTCCTGCGCATTCTGCACCAGATTGTCGATGGGCCCCGCAATGACAAAGGCAAAGGCCACCGCGCGCAGATAGCTCTGGCCCGCCTTGCCCAGCAGGCTGACGAACATCAGCAACGTTATCACACGCACATTGCGGCTTATCATATAGGAGAGTCCGCTCCACAGGATGACCACCCACAGTACCATGCGCGCCGGCATGAGGCGCTCCAGTATGAGACCGAAATTGGCATTCATGGCAAAGAGAATCCACAGCAAATAGCCCAATACGATGCCCACCACGAAGCTGCACAGATGCCGCGTGAGTCGCATCCACCAGGAGTCCAGAGTGTCCCGGCCATAGAGCAAACAGTAAACGGGCTTGCCCGCCCAAGCCAAGATCTTTGCAATCGAGTCCGATATGAGAAACATGACTCAAAGCACAAAACAGTTTGATAAACTGATAGAAAAGCCCCAAGTGAAATTATCTGGAACAAGTAAGAAAGCTCTAGTCGAGACTGCTCGACTACGAGATCCCCTGAACCCTACAAGCAACTGATATTTCAATAATAACCACACACGCACCCATGCAAACAAATACACGCACACACACACACTCACATATACAGGCGATTGCGCTTGGGTTGCGCTGCAGTGTTGGCAATATTAGGAGAACTTATTTGTTGAATAATTTAATTTCTAGACGTACGATCGTAATGAAACTTTCAGAACGTATTCATATTGCTTAAATGTATGTGTATACCGAAGCACAAGTCTCTAGTATTTGATATACGACTTTTACAAAGATTAGGGCGAGGGGGTGGATTTGGGGGTGGGGGGTAAATTTTAACAAAAACCGAAATTGTAAGACATGCGTCTTAATATACATTTTAAATTTGGAGACTCTAGCTTGAAAGATGTAGGAGATATAATTTTTAAACTGATCTTCGATAGGGTTTTTTATCGATAAAAAAGTATCGGAATGAGTTATCGTTTTTTAGTGATAAACTCGATATCCGCGTGATATATACGGACATTTTAAAAAAAAGTTGAAGTCTCTAGCTCTTGTATCTTCTGAAATCGACGCGTTCAAACATACGGACAGACGGACGGACGGACGGACGGACGGACGGACGGACGGACGGACGGACGGACAGACAGACGGACAGGGCTAAATCGACTCAGCTCGTCGCCCTGATCAAGAATATATATACTTTGTGGGGTCTGCCACGCCTCCTTCTGCCTGTTACATACATTTTAACAAAACCATTATACCCTGATTTCCCATTTTCAATGGGTTCAGGGTATAAAAAGGGAAAACAAGAAAATCATTTCAAGTAAAACTTCTGACAGAGAAACGCTCGGGCCAGAGTTGCTTAAGCTCACAATGGCCATATTACGGCGAGTGCAAAGGAGACACTTGAAACACAAATAGTTTAAGCTCAAGGTTAAACTGAGGATTAACGCACTCCGTAAAGATGTGGAGAGTGGCAAAAGAAGTCGAAAGGAGGCGAGTGGAGGCGAGTCGAGGCGAGTCCAGGCAGCGCATTAAGCTGGCTCAATGGGCGCAGCTGCGTTTAAGGCTCACAAACTGCCTCACTTTTAACCGTTTTATGGCGCACTCTTCGAGCTGCCACACGCAGCACTGGCAATTCCCCAGGCGGACAGACGGACAGACGGACGGACGGCTGGCTCTGCCCGTTGTCATTTAAGAGCTGCAGCCGACGCCGCCCCAAACAGAGACTATAAATGAGTGCAGCTCCCGACGAGGCGCTCGTTAAAAATGCCTGACCAGCGCAGCAGACACAGCTCCACACATTCCCAGACCGGACCGCGGGCCAGACACAGTCGAGAGCTGCTAGAGCTGGGTCCTGGGCTCGAGCCAATCGAACCTGAACTGAAGCGAACTGAAGCTGCATGTAATCCAATTATAATAGAGCAAGGGAACTTTTGCACCTGCCCGGGCACCTTGCTGAGCGGACTCTAAAATAAAAATTGATTACATGCGTGTGTGTGTGCATGTGTGTGTGTGTGTGTGTGTGTGTGTGTGTGTGTGTGTGTGTGTCTTGGATGCAATGAATAAATTTCGAACTTGTTTGTTTTGCAGGCGACCGTTTAAAAATTTATGAACTGCAGCGCTGAGCGATCAAAATGCATCAAAATCCGCCAAAGAGAGAGAGAGAGAGAGGACTAGTTCCAGTGGGCAGCTCCAAATTGGTGCAGTTGCTCGTCGCGCTTGACGGTGCTACTCGCTGAATATTAAACAGGCAGCAAGGCTGGCAGCTCCCAGTGGCGGCACTTCATCAGCCCAAGTCGTGCTAAAAAATTGATTGATCCTTGAGGTGCAACCATTGCGAGGGGTGGGGCAGGCAGAGCCGAGGCATCAGGAGCCTGTGGAGCGAAGGCTGGAACTTTGACGACATCATCTCGAGCAGAAGGCAAAGGGGCGGGCGTGGCTGTCAACGGCTCAGCACACAAAGACATGCACACATATTTAAACAGTTTTAAAGCTATGGTACAGTGGCTCGAAAGTATATGAACTATGCAAAGATAAACACATTATCTATTACATATTTATTTATTTTATATATGTTTCAAATTAACTTTCTAATCTACAGATAATCCAATTCCCTATATAAAATTCTTCTATATAAAATAAAATAATTAAATTAAAGCACATCACTGTGCTTGGCAGATCAACCACTGTGGTGTCAATTTTATATTTTTAAATAATTTTTTATGCATTTTGTACCACTGTACTTGGCAGATCACCAGCTCTGGAGTGAATTCCCTATATGTAATAAATTTTTTATGCAATTCGTACCACTGTGCTTGTAACAATCTTAGTTGTCTAATTCAATTTACCTATATACCTGAGTTGTTATCCATTTTGCACCACTGTGCTTGCATTTTTTTTCTCAATTTCCTATGCAATTCGTACCACTGTGCTTGTAACAATATTCGTTCTCTAGTTGAATTTACTTATATACCTAATTCTCTATCCATTTTGCACCACTGTACTTGGCAGATCACCAGCTCTGCAATGAATTTCCCATTTTCAATCAATTTTCTATGCATTACGTACCACTGTGCTCTGAATTAATACCTACTCCAGAGTTCATTTTCGTTTTCATCTAATTGTCCATTCATTTTACACCACTGTGCTGGACTCTCCATTGTTCTGGCCAACTTGTGTTAGCTTTAAATGCATGAAATTGTCAATGCCTTGACCAAGCTTTAAGCCTGCTGGCCATAAAATTGCTTTGGCGCAGACAAAAAAGGAGTCGCTCCCAACTAACCAGCCAGCCAGCCAGGCAGGCAGTCAGTCAGGCGAGGGGGCGGGGGCAGGCAGTCAACTCCGCCTCCTCGTTGGTCAGTCAGTCAGTCAGTCAGTCAACTCGAAAAACCGAATGAATGATGAATTGCCTGTCACTTGCAATTTTTGTAGCCAGACAAAACACAGCTACACAGCAATGCCGAGCCTCGTCTTCGTCGTCGTCGTCGTCGTCGATGTCTGCGCTGTTTGGCTTGTTTAAATTGTTCATGTTCCATCTAAGCCGACTACGGCCAGGGCCCAACTGGGCCCACTGCACAGGATCCTACCACGGCCGTCCAGCCAACTACATACAGTATTCCATGTTGACGCGCGGCTGACTGCTGACTGCTTTCATGGAATTTGCGTTCAAAAAGGGCGGCAACATCATTGTCAACCCAAGCGTCAACAGTCTTTATTTGCTTTTTTGTTCTCTTGATTTTCGTTTTATTTTATTCTTCTTTTTTCGGTTTTGGCCAAATATTTTGGTATGATCACAATGGCAAAATTTAATTGGGCGGCAACTGCAGCAAAATATGAAACATTTTTGGCTGAGATATGACGAAAGAAATACATATTTTGGGTGAAGCATTTTTGTCAACAGGAAGCACAAAGAATGCCGGGCAAGCAGAGAGTGAGAAGCCGAAAGATGTTTTTGAGATGAATCAAGTTTGCTAGTTTGAGAAAATGTCTTGAAGAAAGTGCACGCAGATATCAACAAAGGTATTGTGTGTATAAATGTTATTATTATTTTTTGTATATTTTGTTATATAAAAATATATGTATATGCATTCCAGTTCGGCTCAGCTATCAATATAGAAAATATTTATTTTATTTAAAAATATCAGTTGATATTTTGTGAAGTAAATAAAGTAAATTAGTGAAGGTATTTATAAATATATTTAAATAGGAAAGAAGTATGCTTGAAGACCTTTGTTGCTCTGGCTTCAAACTATGATATTTAGAACAAATTCTTTGTAATAATAAATGAATAAATTTTGTTTATATATTTTTATAATAATATATCTAGGTCATAGTTTTTATTTGAGAAGTAATATTTGTGATAAAAGAAGTTTTTTAACTGCAGAATACAACCTCTATTCTGAAATTTCTGTATAATTTATTTGTCTTCATAAAACAGCTTTATGAAATTGAACTTCCATAAAATAATACATTCAATATATAAATATATTTTAATTAAATTTATTTATTTTATTCATGTACGTACATATATTAATTTTTTAAAATCATTAAACTTTATTAATTTTATTTTATTGATTTATTATTTAATTTTCAGATGATTTTTAATTATTTAAAAAATTTTTTACAGCTGCTTAACTACGCATAAATTACCTAATAAAAACCGCATTAATTCTTGCTATCTATGCAGATTATTTATTGGCCTCGCTCCCAGAGGCTATTGCCATGTGTAGCCCGGTTTATGGTTGGCTTTGGCTCAGGCCACCTTAAGCCAATTAGCGCCACTAATAAAAGGCAATAAATCAGTCCAAATTAACCAAAGAGACAGCCGAGAGCAAAGTGTACAAATAAATTTGTGCACTGCACTCGGCGCATTTGTCAAGGAATTAACCCTTTGCAAAGGGCTAGAGGAGGAAATAATAAAACGGTGGAGAACAGGAAAGAAAACAACAGCTAACCAATATGAAAATGACATTAGCCAAGCGCCAGCAGACGGCGGCTAGACCGAGGCCAGACAGCGGCAGAAGCCACCAGGCGCAGGAACAGGCGCAGGCACAGCCACAGCCGCAGGAGGAGACAACGCTCGGTTCGGGCCTCTGTCTATGTCCGTGTTGGCTGTCTACACGCAAAACCACTTTTAACTCGTTTACTTTATTTATGGCCATAATTTGTTAAGCAAAAGGTCGAAAACTAAACCGACGACTGCTGACTGCTGCCCGGCGAGTGGTGGCCAAAGGGCGCAGCTCGCTCGCTAGGCAAGGTGCGATGCATAATTAAGATAATAAAATATTAATTAAAATTAAGTTCATGCATATGCAAACACAGTGACAGCGATGCCCGAACCTCCGAGCGCCAGCCAGCCCAATCCAAGTACAAATATTTGCGTTGATTAGAATGAAGCTACGATAATGCGAGCCGAGCGCCGACGTTGATAGCCTCGTTATTGGCACTGACGAGACTCGCCTTAATTAATTAATTAAAAATGCACAGAGCACAGTTTTTCCCTCCTTTTATTATTATGTTATTCTCTTTTTTTTTATGCAAATCGTTCGGCTACCTTTACACACAACAGCAACCTCGTACACCTGCCCGCCCCCATAATGAGCCAGCCGGCAAATGAGTGGAGCAGACCCAAAGGGTTTAGCTGGAATATGTGCGGCAACCAAAAGCCATGAGGGACAACAGACGTTTATAAATGTCAATCAGAGATGGGATTTAATGTTACTCTAAGGAACAAGAGGCATATTGAAATTATCATTATATTTAATATATATATTTCGGAAAAATATTAAGGAATTATTTAATAATAGTTTAAGTCCTTCAAGTTCGCTTGTGATGATGATGTGCAATAAAAGAATAGAGAAATAAAGATAATAAAAGTATTTACTTATGTAAGCCAGGTTTATAATGAAGACCATGTTGAACATATGAAAATCACAGTGAAGAGACAAGGAACAATATCTGAAAACATTATTATATGTCTTACATCATTTTTACACATTTACAGAGTCAATCTCTTTGGTTAGAGCATTTCGATATTGGCATAGAAAAAGGTCAGCAGTTGAGCTATTTTATTTCACAATATTTAATTTATTTGTGAGATATGCTGCGTCGTCTAATGGATGTTTGCTGTTTG
Source organism: Drosophila navojoa (assembly GCF_054131105.1). Lineage (NCBI taxonomy): Eukaryota > Metazoa > Arthropoda > Insecta > Diptera > Drosophilidae > Drosophila > Drosophila navojoa. Next base: position 17,131,937 of record NC_142892.1, read on the forward strand.
CCTTCAGCTTAGGGGCGTATTCCGAAAAAAATAAGAAAAAGTCTAACCGCAAAGCGCGAAATGTGATACATTGTGGTTTTTTAGAGTTGACGTCTCTCTCTCCCTCTCCCTCTCTCTCACTCCCTCTTCATCTCTCTTTCTTCTGACGGCTCATAATTAATTTGGACTTTGGATATTTATAGATAATATTTGAGTTGTTGCGCGACGCTTAATCATTTTACCTGTCGCATATGTGGGCATCTAATTGGTGAATATAGTATTAATATTTTTTTTATTTCAGGCCTCGCGGCCAATTTGAACGTCAATCGAGCTGTGAGTGAAAGCGAAAGCCGGTCACACTTCCCGTAGCTGTTCTCCCACAGAGACACGCAAAAGAATTGAGCCGAACCCATTAGAGTGAATACCTGGACAGAGAGCACAGCCACAGTCACTACCACAGTCACAGTCGCAGTCACAGTCACAGTCAGTGCCATGATTGATGATCGCCGTCGTCCAATTCAGCTCCGAGCTTTGTGTTTGTGCTGCATTAATTAACTAATTTAGTTTGGTATTTTATTTCTCTGTTCTCTCGTCCACAAATGTTTTCTAAATTTATGCACACAAATTTCTATTCGATATAAATTTTATTTCTGTTGTTTTTCTTGTTTTATGCTTTGTTGTTCTTTTTTTTGCAGCAATTATTTACATGCATAGCCCCCAGCTAGGGGCGCATGTCACGCCTTATCGCCAGCTTTCACTCTTCTCCCCCATATATATGTGTATTTGAGGTCACTTCCGAGCGCATTGTCATAATTCACGCTTGACACAATCGTTGCGTGATTCGGACATTGCATTTGATGGACTTTGATGAATTTGGACAGTTGGAACCACAGCGTGTTATGCACGCAACTGCCGATGACAATAAATTTGCCTGTTTTGGGCATTAAATGTTAACGAATTTCCAAAAATTCTCCACATTCACATCTATTTGCATTGCTAATGATCCGGCTGCAGTTCGAGTAGTGTACAATAATCTGATTTTTCAAATGTTATGCAAATCGAAATTATGAATTACGATTCTTAGCCAGTGCAGCTATCCCTATCATAAATTCGCTGATTGCGATATATGCGCAATTGGCAAATTCGGATTTAGAGTAGAGTTTCTCATTTGTGAATTGGCAAAAGTTGAATAGCTTCAACTGTAGAATATTTTTTATAGAATATTTATTATTTATTATAAAATTATTTATCAATAAATATTCTGTAAATAATTTTAAATAATATAAAAGATAAAAGTCAATTAAATGTCTTCTTCTTTTAACATAAAGTCTGAAACTCTATAGGTTCAACACTTTGCCATACATCACGCTCAAAGATCAATTACCCATAGCCGTAGCCGTAGCCGTAGCCAGACTCTGGCTAACCGCTAGCTCATCCGATAGCCGTTAGACATACCGCAAGCAGCTACTGTGCACGACACCTTCCCTTCCAGTTGCCACATATTTATAACCGCGTCGTATATCATATGGCTCCAAGCATGACTCGATTGCAGCGAGAGCAGAAGATGCTGCGGGCAATGACAATCAACATTTGAGCTCGCAGGGAATTGCTGCTGCTGTTGTTGTTGCTGTTGCTGCTGCGTCGTGCTCGTATTTCAATAATAACTCTCAACTCTTGACTCACATTTCATAATTCATTTTCAATAGACTCTCACTTTTATTTTTTTCGCTTAGCACATTAACATTGGAAAACCATTAAGTGGAGCCACGACTGATTCGAATATGTTGGGGGCAAATAGGTGGAGCAGCTGATGCTGCGGCCCCACAGGCATAAATATTGTGTTAACCACAGTTGAAAGTTGTAATTTATTACAAATTAAAATAAATCAAAATGAAATGGCAAAAACCACAACAAAATATGTACATATGTGTAATATATCTATATAAATAAATAAAGAAAATCTAAAGATACATACATATATGAGAGGTAGCAGCAGCAGCAGCAGCAGAAGCACCAGGTAAAAGGGGTCACCAAACAAATGTCTCTATCAATTGGGGGAAGAGAAATAAAATAAAATGAAAAAACATTTGCATACCGTAATAAAAATGATAAACGTTAATTTTTTTATCTGCCGCTCGAGAGGAAATTGTAGCTGGAAATGATTTGTCAAAGTTGAAAGCCGATACCAGAGTGTTCACAAATATATGCATCTGCGCCGGAAGAGAAATTCCAAACAAATTAAATTATATCAATTTAAATTGAACATTTTTCCATATGCATAAGAGTTGCTCCACATTTCCGAAAAGCTAGAGTCGAGCTTTTCTCTCTTTTTTTATTCGGTTTCTCTCGAGTGCATTTGAAGCAGCGCACATTTAATCTAATATCTGTTTTAACAACCAGAGAGCCAGCCAACCAGCCAACCAGTCAGCAGTCAAATCGTATAATCCATATAGCTCTACGCACGCACACACACTTCAAAATGAATCGTGAACCAAAATCAAAACTATTTACTGATGCATGAACATATTTTTTATAAGCACTCTCAGAATTTACCGCTGCGATCGATGGTCCGAAGCCGGGGATTAGATGGAGCTTGGAGTGCTGCATTCAAGTCATAAATGTGAGGAAATCCTAAACCGACTGACTCTCTATGAGCTCTTCATATTAAAAAAAAAAAATGTTGCATCAAGACCTAAATTATATTTGAACTAATCGACTCAAGTTTGAAATGAAAGCAAAATCTCAAAAAAAAAGAAATAGGACAGAGGCTCAGAAGTGCGCCTCTCTATGTGATTTTTATACATATAATTCAAGTAAAGCTGACAAGTCCATGCCTTTTTGATCTAACCTAAGTTTGAAGTACTTAAATATATTATAGAGATGCGCTTCTCATATACTCGAGACAGACTATCATGACCCAAACAATATTCGAGGCAATTAACTTATGTTTTCTCCTAAAAACAAAACACATATAAATCCCCAATGCTCGCCACACGCTATCAAAATCAATCTGTGCGCATTATGAGCCACATTCCAGAGCCCATATTTAACTGAAATTCAATAGCCAGCAAAATAAGAAAACAAAACATTAACGACAGAGCGCAGGAAATGCAAAAGGTGCTGCCGCACCACCAACTGGGCCAAGCTGCGCTCCGTTCCGGGCTTATCAATGGGGCTGTTTACATTTTTATGCTCGAAACAAAGTCCACGCTTGAATAGCGACGCAATAAAACTCCCAGCTAGAATAAAATTTCAACACTTGAAACTAGTATACAAAATATTTGATGCCATAAATACCAGACAGAGAACGCTTTCATCCGCTGGGCAGCATTTATAATGCGCGCTGTGGAAGATGATGTCTCGACATCATTTCGAGGAGCACTGCGTTTCCAACTGTCAAATGTCACTCGCCGTTCAATATCGTTTATCAAGCGTTTTATCGCTGATTTCTCATAAACTTTTGGCCAGTGCGCGATGCGCACACAGGAGGGCCGGGGCACATTAATCATGGCCAGCTCATGACCCTGCTGTGCATTTGATGGCCGCTGCACACCTTCCCAGCGCTGCATCAAAACTTTTGGAGTCAGCAGTTGCCGAAATAAAGCAAAGCCGGAACGGGACTCGACTGCTGCCGAATGCGCAACAACCGCAGACTAATTAAATTAATTGAGGTGATTTTTGTCGCCCAACTCTCTGCCCGGGGCTATGCCATTTATAAAGTGTGCCCGAATCGGCCAACCGAAAGTTCTGAATGACTCTGCTGCCATACCCTAGCTGAACCCCTTAAAGTTTAAAATGTATTTTAAAGTTAGTCAAATATTTCGGGGCATATCTTTACAGGGTATACTCGCACATATCCATTCGGTATTTTCTCCTGGCATTTTCCGCTTGAGGCTTGGCGTGTTTTTTGCCGCGGTTCTGGGCAATGGTCATATCCGTAAATGCTCAGCGCGTATAATCCATCGAAATTAATGACTGGTCATATTTTTTAACCAGATATGCTTCTTGTTTTTGCCGCTTGATTGAATGGTTATTCATATTTGCACAGATACGGCTGCGGCCTGCTGTTGCTGCGTTACGCAAAGCCTCTTTTTACGACCCATGCGGATTCATTATGGTGCCAGCAGTTTTTGCATCCACTCTTGTTGCCTTTAAGGATACGTGTAGCGGCATATTTTATAGTTCGGGTTAAAAACAAATATTTAACGAATGCAATCAGCGAGTTTTTGGTTTTCATTACAAAGAGAAGGCCTACAGCCAAATAATTCAAATGAATACAACTGAATATACTCCTATTTATGAATTTGTAATTATTAATTAATAATTTAAAAAATAGTCAGAAATTCGAATATAATTATGTAAGTCAAATAAATGTATATTGGTCATAAAAATAAAGAGAATTTTGGAAAAAAGAACACATAGAAAATCCCTAGTTTAGTTGAGCTAATTAATATCTGCTAAAAATATTATTTATATCAAAAATATCAGATAACGATAATGTTTATATCAAAAGTTGTATGTGTTTGTTATCCACATGTTAAAGGTAAATGAGTTTAAAAACAATTTTAAATATAAATAAATTTGTACATACATTCATTGTGGTCCTAAGCTAATTCAAGCTAAACATTCACAAAATTTGTCAAATTGCTTGACTAATGCTCAATCAATTGTTGCAGCGGCGTTTCTGCTAAATTATCCATAATTTACCTTTGTAATAAACGCATTTGGTAATCGAGGTGCGCTGCGCTGAATGTTTTGTGGCAAGTGCTGGAGTGTCAACAGCATTCGATTAATAAATAATGCAATTGAATGAATGGCCGGCAATTGCTGTGTTGCATGCCGCAGCCAACATGGCGCAACATATTTTCCAGACAACACAACAACAACGACATCGACAGCAACTGAATTGTGAATACTGAAAATGTTTAGTTTTAGCGCCGCAGGTGGTCAACAGACAGCGGCTAAAAGGCGCACAGCACACGGCAATTCTCTGCTTCTTCTTCATTTTTTCCTCGTTTTGCTATTCAGTTTGGCTCTGTCCCGTGTGCTGCAGGATAATGACAGGCCAACAACAACAACAACAACAACAGAATGAGCTGGAGCAACGAGCATCGAAGCATGGACATTGCGCCCGATTGTCAATTGTTGTTGTCAATTACGTGAACAAAACATGCACACGGGCGCTGCATGAATGGCGAGCAGGAGTCGGCGCTATTGCTGCTGCTGCCATTGCTGCTGCTGCTGCTGCTGTGGCTGTGGCTACTCCAACTGCCGTTGACCACAACAACGAACCAAAAATTTGTACCCAAAATCATCATGTCAATTGCCAGGCAACAGGCCGGAACCAGCTAAACAAATGCAAAGCGGTCGCCAGAACAAAGAGCTGCGCTTTCCACGGGAGTCTTAGAGATGAGCTTCGAGTAGAGTCACGAAGGCAAGTGTAACGCGGAGATAATATGCATATGTGAATAGAATGTTCTTTTAAGGAAAGTGTAACTCAGTCTGGAGAAAAATAGATAGCTAAAATGAAAGTTTATTGATGGAGGATAATTATGAGAACTTAGAGGAACTAATAGAGCTGCTTTAAAAAATAGTTAAATGTCTGTTATGATATATCTATCAACAGATCGAGTTAAATTGAGTTAATAATAGCATATCCGAGCTCATATATGTATATATTCAATACCAACTCGGGTCTGTTGATAGATATAGTAGTAAATATTGATCTATAATGGTTCAAGAATCGGTTGATAATAATAAAAGTCAAACTACTTGAGCAAAGCTGGAAAAGAGATTAAAAGGGAGCAGCTAAATATATATAAAAACATAAATACACAGCTTCGTCGATAATATTAGCTAATAAATAGAACTCAACAGATCCAAGGAAGTTGGAGAAGAGTATAGGATGTTGACTAAGCAAAACTTTACCATAAGGCACGGTATTGGTAAATCCAACAAAGTTGAAAAGATAAATTGATATTCCACAGATGAGCATCTAGATCTATCAGCAAAGTTATTTATAAATAGAGGAAAGTTAACTAAGATATTAATCAATTGATCGCGCGAAGCTCTACTGAGATATTGGCCAACAATGGATTACCTAAATTGATAGATAGAGAAAAGAGGTAGGGCGAATTCCATAGGCAATACTGAGAAGAGTGCAAGATATAAGGTGGAATGCAGAACAATTTTTTAGGCTAGAGAAGTACTAAAGTAGATTAGCTAAAGCATTGGTAAAGGCACAGAGAAGAGTTAATACAGTCAATCTAAAAGCTGAGATAGTGACCGACTAATTAAACTAACTTGTCTGAGAGATCAGTTCCCATCAGTTCAATTCCTCCAGCTATGTAGAGCCTCCCAACTGAGCATAATTCAAGTTCAGCTCTCAGTTCACGACTTTTGGCCATCTCTACTTGGCTGCTCTCCGTTTAATTGGCATGCCATTTCGGCATTGGTATTATGTGTTTTGGGGCGCAGTGGGCCTAACGATTTGTGGCGTGTAAAAGCATTTGTCAATGTGTCACAACAATAAACTGTCATGGAGTTGCTGCAGCAGCAACAGCAACAACAACCAGGGCCGCCTCCAACTGCTGCAATAATTGGAGCAGCTAAATAGCCAAGGAGCCAATGCTGAGGCAGCTAAAACGTCTTTCTCTCTCAATAGGAGATTAGCCGCTGCTGGTGCGCTTGCAACATCAGCATAAATTGAACCCGCTCTGTCCTTTTTAATTAAAAAGCTGCAAAAGCTAGTTTTGTGAGCGGAGACGGCGGCATTCGGTATTCGTGCCGCGTTCGCATGCTAAAAATTGCAACAAAATTACATGACCCCGTCGGGCCGCAACAGACAACAGTCAGTCGACAAGGATTTTGGCTGCACACAAACGGAACGGAAGAGAATTGTTATCTAATGTCTGGAGGCGAAGGGTCAGCTGGCGGCAACTGTGTGCAACAGTCACGCAGTCGGGGGAATTGAAGCACGAGCAAGAAAAGTGTTAATAAATTGTTGCCAAGCCAAGGACCGCGCGCCCGTACTGGACAGACGGACGGGCGGGCGGATACATCGTGGCATTGCCCAAAATTAAGTTACGTAGACTCGACGACTCGCTGCCCGTGTCGAGTCGTTGCTCGATTTGCAAATAAATTTGTTTAATTCCCCACTCGATGTGAACGCCACAGTGAGAAATATTTTATAATGCTCCGACACTCAGAGACCCGCTGCGGGGCTCTGCCGGGCAGAGCAGCGACTGGACGACTAAAACGTGCCTGGGATTTGACTGCCAACCTGACTAATTAGACGCGTCATTGTAGCCCGATTGGATTTGCATTTGGATTTGGTAAGACTTTTCGAATTGGCATTGTTAATGAGCGAACGATGCGCCCGTCGCTGGTCGCCGGTCGCCGGTCGCCGAGAGCCAAACTTCGCCTAAATGGAAACTAATTGGCATTTAAGTTGGCCAAAGTGTAGGAGTTACGGTAAGTGCACTCCTAAGGCTGCCCGTCCCGTACAGCTGCTTCGCTACAATGACAATATCCGAATGGAGTATGCAAATTATCAGGACTTCATGCTGACTGTCTCGCGGAGGCGGACATGACATTCGAGAGGCCTGGTGGGAGAAGTCAACTGAAGGGGATTACAAGGTTCTTAGCGTGACCAGAAGAGGGCGCTTTATTTTAGATTTGACTTAAGGAAAGTCCAACAAGAAGAACGTTTAAAGACAAAAGGAAGGAATATTTTATCCATTTTTTACTCCTGAATTTAAAAAATATAATAGAGTATAAATAATTTGAAATATCATAAAATATAAAGGATTTTAAATAATTATTTGGCAGCTAAAAAATATTTATATATATTTTCTTTAATAAAAAAAATATATTTATATAAAAAATATATATTCATATAATAAATATATCTTAAATTAAAAATTTGTAATATTTTACATAATGATTTATATTTTAAATAACATAATAGTAATATAATTTTTATAATAAAATATATATTTTAATTGTAAAATGTTTAGAATCAATAAACAAAATATTATAAATAATAATTATGAAATAAATATTTATTTATATATTATAACTATAATATTTTGTTTCCCCTTTAATATACATATTTTTACTTAAATTGATGTCCAGAATTTTAAAACAAATTTATTTTAACGCATTTTTCATCAAAAGCTTTTCGTGTTTTAATGAATTGCTCTAATAAAAACTTTTTGTACGCACTGTATTTATTTTCAACACGATATGCCTTTTATTGCACATACAAGTATTCACATTTGCCCCACATGTCCTGGCCTGTGTCTTGTGCTTAATTGCGAATCCATTGGCTTTATGAAAAAGCTGAAAAAATACAATTTTTTTTTCATTATTATTTGGAGTTCGTATAAATAATGGCAATTGGTTTTTGCTGTCATTGTTTTCATCTGGCCATGCGCAGGCCATTTGTATTTAACATATCATTCATATAATATCAATTAGTTGCATATGTGCGGCGCCAATCTCTGTGCCGGCCGAGAGCTGCGAATTATTGGCCAATGTCGAGCTGCCCGATATCCGGTCAAATGGCCGTCCAGGCGCTGAGCCCTGTCACTGGCAAACGGATGAAAGAGCTCACTCGATTGGCACTGCCTGTTTGTTGCCTGTTGATGATGGCGACGATGATGACGCTGCCCGAGCATGACGTGGATATTGACAGCAGTCGCAGCGCCAACCGACAGCAACGGAGCACAACATCAATGTCAGCATGCCAAACGTGCTCTGCTCCTCTTCCGTTCCTTCGCCTTTTTTTCCATCCTTTATTTTCAGCACAAAAAACTCATTTTATGCCAATTTTTGTGACCCCTCATAGCGAACTGAATGAAATTTAACGAGCTGCCGAGCATACATTCATACTCCCACCACGCATAGCCATACTCGCAAGCACACATGCACACATGCAGATATGCATACATTAACCAATAAACGAAAAAGGTTTCACATTAACGGCTCATTTGACCTGTACAGTCTAAAAGCCAAGCAGAGTGCAAGCCATGAATCACAGTTCATCATTTCTTATTTTAGTGAGCAGCTTTTTTTTTTTTTTAACAAGAAAGAGCCGACTTTTAGTATTTTTATAAAGATCTTTCATATGCTCAAATATCCTTTCTATGATTAGAGTCACGCTTAGGTTTAGATGGACCTTCAAACAAGTTTACATGAGAGTTCGAGTAGGCCCGTCTTGTATTTATGAGAATCGCATAGAGGGGCATATTTCCAAAGCAGTGAGAGTAATTCTCCATTTAAATGAGCATTAATATATAATAGGGCTGACTTGTAGTCATGAGAATCGCATAGAGGGGTATATGGAAAGAAGTGAGAGTAATTCACTATAAAAATGAGCATTCATATATTGCATTTTAGAGTAAATGACATATTTTGCCTCAATGAGAATCACATAGAAAGGATCACACACAATCGAAGCAGCAAAAGAAACTCTTCAAATGATAACATTAAAACATTGACTTATTTTTGTGAGAATCATATAGAACGGCACAACAACCGCAAGAGAGGCACACTTCCAATTTGGCAGAGCAGCACATCAAAATTTCTGTATTAGGGCAAACACTGATACAGTTCCGCGTAGTGCTTGCAATCATAGATAGCAACACGTAGCCAGTCCACCGATACTATTTCGTATTTCTTGAGGCACTCGAATGATCAAATCAATGCATTCCAATATGCAGAGACTAGCTTAATTATGTATGCAGCGAACGTAGCAGCCCCAAAAACACAGAAGGAGCTGCCTCAGCTGCTCTCTTCTGGCTGCTTTCTGCTGGCTGCTGTCACCCCCTGCTAGTTACCCCCACCTGGCCGGGTCTGTTAGTTTTTGGGCTTAACCTTTTGCCAATTTAAAATTGGTTTGCCTCGGCTGGCTGGCAAGTTCAAATATGCACAAACATTTGTTCAAAGGCTAAAGATTTATCTCGCCCGTTGTTCGCTAGACACCCTGTGGTTCCTTTCGGGCTCCACGTCTGCTTCCGTTTCGTGCCGTGAGACAAGAGAGCGGCCCAGCCAATCCAGCGAAGCCGGCTGGTTACCGGCTCTGAGACTCTTTGGCTATTCATATGAGCGCAGCGATACAAATCTCGGAATTTCAAGTGCAAAACTTGAATATGCAATTGCATTTTTCACGTTTTTCTCTCTATATAGTATATTGTTTCTCCCGCTGTTTGAAATTGTTTGATAATAGTCTTTTTTTTTTACCCGTGGAAATGTCTTTGGTGCAGTGAATAAACACTTTGTGACTGGCTTTATGTTATTTCTTCTCGGCTTTGTGACTTTACAAAAACTCATGGAGTTGCCCTGCTCATTGATATCTTAATTTACTCATTGTTCACTTTGGGCATAATTCAAAATTTCCATTTAGATTGAATGGGCTCCTCTAATTTGGTCACATTGAATATGCCGGAGGGCAGCTACCTAGGGCCTGTACTAAAAATTGTCAGACTGCAAGTTTGATTGGCTCTGACTGGCCGAAAAGCATTTGGCCAAAAAGCTTTTAGAGCAGCGAGCTGAGAGAATTCGGGCAACAATTGGAGCTTGTGAAGTGGCTGCCTGGTTGGTGGTTGCTGGCTGGTGGCTGTTGGTTTCATTGGCAATTTGCATATTCACGCTGTGGATAAAAATCAAAACAGTGGGTGCCGTGGCTGCCACAGCGGCAAGAGGCAAGAGGCAAGCTACACAGGCAGACATCCAAACGGCAGCGGGCGAGATGCAATGACAGCGACAACCAGCAACCAACAACGAGCAGCAGCAGCAGCAGCAGCAGCAACTGCGACAAGCGACAGGAGGACAAACGCCAAGGCAATCGATGAATGGGACAGAGAAATGCAAAATGTGCCTGCTGGGCATGAAACCATGAAACCGAGACCCGAACGCGAGGCTCGAGCTGAAATCGCGGCCAAACAAATTCAAAAATGTTTGGTGAATTTCAATTGCTGACAAATTGCGAAAGCGCCAGCGATGCCAGGAAGCGAAAGGAAATGCGCCGCAGGACAGGTTCCCAAAAAGCGAGGATGCGGCTTCGATGAATTCAGCACCGACAACAACAACAATAGCAGCAGCAACGAGGCGACAACGAGGACGGTGTTGTTGATAATATTATTAGTACCGGTGAATGCCAAATTGTCCTTAAGGATATAAATGGAATTTGAAATTATTTTATCAACATTTTTGATTGCTTCCAGCTCAACAATTGCTGCAGACAGGACAGCGCAGGACACCGCAGGAGAGCAGAGGGCGGCAGAGGGCAGAGAGACAGAGAGCACTTCGATGGAGTCATTCACAGCGACCAGCCGTACATATTTTAATAATATTCACAAAAGTTATGAATTCTGTATGCCAACAAGGAAGGCAATGATGAAGTTCCTGCTGCCGCTGATGATGACGATAAGTGGCAGCAATACGTTCGCCCGAAATGATAAACTTTCGAATTCTGGAGTGGTTCGTTGTCCCTATGCTAATTATTATTGCATGGCGGGTCTGGCGGGTGTGGCAGGACGGGCAGGATTCGCTTCGCATCACTGCCGGCCACGATTCTATCTAAGCTGATAAGGAAATTGCTTAGAATTCGTAATGGAGCGGCTGCTAAATGGAGCAGAAGTTATAGCCTGGCTTAGGGCTCGGAGGTGTTAAGCTGCTGATGGATATTCGAGTTGACCCGGGCCGACAAGCGGTCTGAGGTCAGGTGGCTCAGTTGACAATTTGGCGCCATGAGGAGCGCGGCACGTGTTGGCCCCGCTGCATATTTCAAATTGATCAGCCTCAGACTGTATTAACGGACGATTGAGGCGAACTGGCGGAATGGGTCTGCTTTTGTTTGGGAATTGAAAAATGTTAATCGAATCTTTCACTTTCTCGTTTTTATTGTGCCTATTCTCAAGAATTTGTATAAGCAGGAATTTGTGAGGAAAGTATCGAATTAAAGAAGAGTTTGAGTGGACTTTAAGTTTTTATTGAATAGTCTGCAGAGGTAAAATGCGATTGGATTAGCATGATTAAAAATATGCAGGTAGATATAGAATGAGCAGACAATAATATACGATATACATACTAAGTATACAAGATTATATACGATATATGTATATGTATATAATATGTATAATAATATAATATTGCACACGATTTAAATCGTAATTGATCAATGACACTGCATATATAGAATATTATTATTAACAATATACATATTATCTACAATATACGATACTACATAAAGTATATCCTAAATACTATATGCTATGCAAGTCATACATATATATTTTCTAGACTATATATTACACAATGTTTTATATATATATTGTATCTTTATAACATATAATTATTTATTACTTTATATAAGCTCAAAGAGTTTCTAGAAGGACTTCTGGAACCTCCACTTCATCAAAGAGTATAGCCCATACCTATCCACATGTTAGCTTATCCATAAGTAATTGCATTCATATACTTTTCAAATAAAACTAAAATCAACTACTATCTTGAAAGGCAATAGGTTTCTTGCAATTTCTTATGCTCTTTAGCTTATTTGTTCGCCCCTTTGCTCCTCCCCTTCTCCATTCAATAATATTTGCCAGAGCACTTCAACTGCATTTTAATTATCGCAAAAATCCTGCACTTCTCTCTCTCTCTCTCTCTCTCTCTCTCTCTCTCTCTCTCTCTTAGCTCTGCAATGAAAATGCGAAAGTATTTTAGGCAAATGTTTCTCACATTGCGAAATCAAAGTTTATCGATTCGAGTGCTGAAATGTTGAATGTGGCCAGGCAGCGCGTCAACTGCATGTGCATTAAAAGTGATTTGGCCGTAAAAGTATCGAAGATTGCATTCATTTACAATGCTCAAAGATATTTTGTGGCAATTTGCTGGTGAATTTTTGTCAACTGCCAAAGTGTTTTCCTTCGGTATATTTCTATATTTGTATTGCAAACGTGTCGTACGTGAAATATTTTCATACTCAACTGAGTTCATAAACCATTTGAGATAATGTGGCGTCAATTTTTCTGGCCACTTAGCCACTCGACAAATGCAAATGTATATGGCCTTAATGGTTCTTATAGATATATGCAAATATATATATGTATGTGCATATATGTTATCTATCTATATGTGTGTATGTGTGGATAAACAGAGACATTGCAAATTTGCCTGTTCTTAATGCAATACAAACAAAGCTCTAATTTAAATGGATCTCTCATCAGTGTTTTGACAGTTGAAGTTTTGACAGGGCACGAAGTCGAACTTCAGCCAGCCACGCTGTGCATGTGTGCGCGTGTGTGTGTTTTAGAAATTCATTGGCAGAAGACAAATACACATATGCAAATAGGCAGCGCACTCAAAACTAATGTACTATGCATGACTCTTGCCTCATCTCGCTTGCTCCGATAGCTGCTCACAATGCCCGCAGTTGATTGTAAATGAAGTGCCACACACACACACACACATGTATGCCTGGCCAAGAACAACATAAATATTCAATTTAAATTATTACCAAATTGGCTTTCGTAAATTTCCATTATGCACTTATTTCATTTTCATGGAGAACTCTGCCGACGCCTAAAAGCAGTCGACGTATGCAATTTCTACTCTATACACAGAGTGTGAGTGGGGGGGAGGGGGTGGCAGGGCAACCGCTCATCAATAAGCAATTTAATTTGTCAATCGTCTCTTTGCCTACAATCAACAAAATCCATCAGCTATAAACGTTGTCCTTGGCTTGCCTTCGCAGTGCAATTAAAATCGTACATTTCAATAGAAGGACCCCAGCCAAGCCCTGAGTAATGCTTCCCCAGCATAGTCGACCAATGCAAGGCTTGTAATTAAAATCAACAAACACACACAGACACACGCACACACACACTGGCTGGGAGACAGATGCAACTGCATTTGCATATGCATATGTGCACTGTCATAAAATGCGCATATAAATTGCATGGCTATTTATGCTGGGCGCATTAATAACGCGCATACGTCATGTTGTACAAGGGAACTTCAACCAGAAACTACAATGATTATACGCTGGGCCCAGACATAGGCAAATATATGTGAAAATTAAGCCCAAAGGCAAGTCGAAATTGCAATTTGAATAGCTCAATTTGTGCAACTAGAATTGAGCCCAATAAGGGGAATATTTATGAAAAATTATTGTAATATTACTCATTTAATGGCAATTAACTTAAACATATTTATTTGTAATTATTTGCAATTGCACTAAACTAAATTTGAATAATGTATGAATAGATCTTTTTCTAATTGGAAAATGAGAGAAATATAGTAAGAACAGTCAGATATATGAGAAATTAATATCCAATTACAATTTAAACAGAATTGAGAAAAATCTGTGGGAAAATTTAGGAAATATGCAAATATTCATATATTATATTATATTTCATATGTTTATCTAAAGCATATTAAGTTGAAGCAACTTGAGATTGAATTAAATTAATAAATAAATTTAAAAATAAATTAAGTTCAATAAATAAATTGAAAGAGTTAGCATTTAAAGAGATTTTAGAAAGGAAATAATAAATTGAAAATTGGAAGAAATTTATGAAATATGTTTCTAATATAATTTACTTAATATAAAAAAAAAAAACATTTAAAACATATTTATTTATTGATGTATGCTGTATACATATATATTTATTATGCATATGCAAATGTTCATATTAATACATATATTTATATAAAACATTTTTAGTGAATAACTTAGTGAGTAACTTAAAAATAAAAATTAAATATATTTAAAAAATACTATTATTTGCAAAGTAAATAAAAATTAAAAAATTTGAAAGTAGTAGAAATTTATTAAATAATTTTTTAATATAATTAACTTAATACAAATCAACTAAAACATATTTATTTATAATTATTTTACATAAAACTAAATTTAAAAAAATCATGTAAAACTTCCACCTCTCTTTTTTGCAATGTTATACGAATATGTCTAATGGAAAAACACTCTAAATACTATGCCTCATCAACAGCATGCCTATCCTGGTTAGATTAGTAAGTGTTTTGCAAACTTTTCGCTACAAATCACACACAAAATTTTGCTGTGATAACTCAGAGCGTTTTGGCTATGAGCACCTGCAAAACTTAACCAGTCAACTTACATAGTAACACAGCAACAGGGACGAATAACAACAACAGCAACAACAACAACATCGAGTGATTGGCCAAGCTGGCAGACCCAGATGAGGGCCTCAGAGAGGCTTCAATGCACTTGCTGAGCATTTGATTTGTCACCCAAGGCGTGCAAATGATAATCGAAAAATCACTCAACTGTGCGTCTGTCCCAGCGAATATGTGTGTCCGTATGTGTGCATGTGTGTGCATGTGTGTGTGAGCAAAGCTGATTTGTCTGCCCGCCTGACTGGCTGGATCTGTGCGTCCAGGCCGGCTGCCGGCTGTTGTCCTGTCTGTCGCTCGCTCTTTTCGTCTCCGGCTGCCTGCATTTCCGCATCCGGTTTTGCATTTGACACCCGGGCCTGAAACAGTAACTACACACACACTCTCTCTCTCTCTCTCCTCTCCTTTTCGAGGCAAAAACTTAACTGCCCAACACTTGTTTTGTGGTATGTTGCCCATTGTGTGGCTGACAGTGCGTAGGTGTTGCTGTCGTGAGACTTGTTACTGATCCACTTGCCACTCCACCCCAGCGCCTCCCTCACCTGCCTAATCTGAGTACCCAACTGTGCAAAAAGCTGTTGAAAGACCCGGTGACATGTGTGCAGTGGGGCCAAGCCAAGTGGAGCACCAGCCACTGGGCCTTGTCGTTCCCGCATTTCAATCAAGGCCTTCTCTCTAATTTTCAGCCATGCCTCGGCCAGAGTTTAAGCATGTGGCAGTACAGTGAACACAAACACAATTGACCAAGGGAAATGTCTAAAAATTTCAATTGCTGCAAGTGATTTGAGAGAGAGAAGTCAGGGCAAGTGTTTGAGCTCGATTTGAATTAATTTAATGTAAATATATAATTAATATTTATTTTTTTATGGATGAAGTATTTAAAGATTAATGTTCCGCTATCTTAGGGGCAATAAGTTATTAATTTAAATACATGTTTAAGGTCAATGGACTATAACAATTAGAGGAGTAAATGATAAAGGACAGCAGGGAGAACTCTGTGATTTTTCTTGATTTATTATGTGTCATCAATTTCATATCAAAATAGAATATTTGCCAATGAAATTCTGTCTCTCTCTCACTCTCTCGCCCTTTCTCTCTCTCTCTCTCTCTCTCTCTCTCTCTCTCTCTCTCTCTCTCTCTCTCTTTTATTCCCACACCAAACTAAGAATCTCGCTTGTTAAACTAGAGTGCACTATTATTTTATTGTTGCTTGCTTGCGCCAAGCAGCGCCCTCATCGGCCACGCCCATGTAATCAAAAATTATGGCAGAGAGCAAAATTTATGTGGCCATTAGCACAAAGTGCGAGTCCTGGGCCGCCCTCGATGCTGCCAGTTTAGTGGCATTTTGATGGAGCCCGCAAAGCGCTCAGACCTGACATAAAGCAAGTTCATTACTTCAATATTTTGGCCACACAGGATGCGTATTGGTGCGGACCGTGGGTGGGGGGAGGGCGAGCGGAGGCTTAGAATGACGCCGGTTTTGTGATTAGGCGGCAGCCTCGTTTAAATTAAAATAGCTACAGCCGAGGGAAAACAGGACCGGAGGACCGACCTTTATTGGATTTTCAATTGTCACCAAGGCAGCCAGGGCCAGGACGGCGGCAAATATTTTTTGGTCCTGCCAAAGAGCCCAGAGCACAGAGCCCAAACCCGTAACCAAAACCCGTAACTGAAACTGAAACTGAAACTGAAAATCCGTAGCTCGCCACGCCCCGAATGCGGTGCATTGGCATTGCCCCTACCGAAAAGCCGCAAAGTGAATGACACGGGACAATGTTGAATGCCGGCATTCATTCATTCGGAATGGGCTCGGAATGGATGGATCCCAGTCCCACACGATGCCCGAGAGCTCATTTGGCTTGGCTGCTGCTGCTGTGGCCTCGGTTGCTGCTAATGACGATTGCCGTAAATGTGAATAGTTTCTTGTTTTTGTTTATAGGCAGAGAGTTCCGCTCACTCCCTCACTCTCTCTCTCTCTCTCTCTCTCTGTGTGGACTGTAGAGGAGCTAATTCCTTTATTGATATGTCGCAGCTTTGAAATTTCATTTGCCTCTACGTATGCATCTATTTCAAGTGAAACTGTTGGCCTGGTCCGCAGCTCTGTGCCCTGGCTGCCGGCCAGGATGTTCATTTGATGTGGAAACTGTCAAATTAAAAGCAAATTATTGTGTTTAGCCCTATCCAAATGTCTGCTTGGGCCAAGTTAATATTCTAAACCTTAATTTCTTTTGCACTGTTGACATTTTCGGTTGCTAAATAAATAGTTTTAGTTATTTGCACGTGTGTGTGTGTGTCTTTTGGGTCACCTTGTTTTGGCCAAAAGTTGTTAATTAAAGAACTGGCCGCACTTTGTTGGAGTTTGAGGTAAGCAAACAGTTAGCCAAGTTCGAGTCTGGATATAATTGTAATCTGTTTATTTGGAGCCTAAAATTAGGTTTGATTATCCACTAAGCTGAGCTGGCAATTGCCTGTGGGAGAAGTTAAACATATTCAACTTCTCTGTAAACTTGAAGTTCTCTTCCAAGTATTTTGCTATTAACGGGATAAGTACATGTGCATCATGTGTCTGGCCAGCAGCCTGACAATTTCTGGTTATACGCCCCTCTATTTATGCTCTCAGTCATCCGTTCATTGACCTCGACGGACAGGCCATGTGTCTAAAAGGATAAAACTCCCGTTCTTAACCAAGAGCACGCATTCAACAGCAGACACCCATACAGAAGGAGTGTGAGAGAGAGGGGGGATATAGAGTGGGAGGCCTAAGCAGCAGGCGGCAGTGGAAAAACTCATTAAAACTGCATGAATATAATAAGCATTCGCTTGATTTATACGCACTCATTTATTGCCCCAAACAGAATCGATGGGCGAAGAGAGAGAGAGAAAGCCAAGTCGCGACCCTTGGCCACGTACAAAGTGTCTGGCATATGGTCGTCGGCTTTTGTCTAGTTGACTAACCGCAGCAGTGGCACTTTTCCTACATTATCCGACCATTCAGCGCAGAGATCAGTACGGAAATCAATTCCATTAGGATTATGAATGCAAACGGCAGGAAGCTGCGTCCATAAACGCGCTTGTGTGCAAACATTTAAGAGCGAGTCACCCAAAAAAGAAGAAGAAGTACAGGAGAAGGAAAACGAAAAGGGGATGCGGACTGAGCAATAAGCATAATGCACGGCTGATCCCAGTGCCCGCCCCCAGCCCCCCGCGCTAAGACAATAATAAACATAATGGGCCAAGAAAAATTGCGTAAGAGCGTCAAACTTTTGGCAGGCGCCATGGCAAATTGAAGCTCGGACAGACGCGCTGTTTGCTTAGGCCTATAAATCCAGCGAGCTGGACGGCCGGCACATGTCCTTCGTCATATTTTATGCCGGCGCCTTCATTAGAGCGCACATTGATAATTATGCAACGAGAAGAGGCAGACGAAGCAGCAGCGCTCGGGGTTGCCCACTGCAGCTGAGGCCCAGGCACTCCAGGGATGGGAGCGTGGGGGTGAGAGGGTGTCAGTGACAGCAAATCCTGTGCGCGTGTCGGCATTTGGCATTGTGCAAGCATTTCCGCTTCGGGGCACAAACCACCACCTCATTTCGAGCCACTGCGAATCAGCGAATCAGTCAGAAGGAAACTCAGCCGACGGGGCAAACTTTGAGCTGTTGCATTTAATGGTCTTAGCGCCAGCGAGAGCTGTGGGCCACTTCTGCAGCGCAGCTTCCTCTGACTAATGGCCGCTGCGACTGACAACAGCTGCGGATTTACAAGCGAATGCATATGGCTGCGCCATTTACATAAAAGGTCGCTCAGTCAACAAAAGTGCGCCGGCAAAAGCTACTTTGCCATTTCTCAAACGCTTTTCACACAGCTCAGCTCGGCGCCCAGCCCCGCAAACCTAGGCCAGCCATCGGGGTCTTGGACCAAATCAACACAACAATGGTGCCAATTGCGACGGGTATCACTGACTGCAGAATACTCATTCGTCGACTGAGTGCTAGAAAATATTGCAATATATAGATTTTTGTCCGAGTTGATATAAGCATGTGTGTAATATTATATGCGTAAGATAATATAATATAATATAATATAATATAATATAATATAATATAATATAATATAATATAATCTAATATAATATCTATACTATAATATAATATACATCTAATCATACTCTATCTAATTTAATATAATAAATTAATATTATTATAGTATATTAAATTATATACTATCACTTAACAATATAATCTAATAATATTTACTATCATATATTGATATCATCTGATATAATCTACTTTCAATATCCTACCCCTTACTCTTCTTCTCTTCTCTTCTCTTCTCTTTCTTATATAATTTCATATAATAAATTAAAATATAATATAATATAATATAATTTATGGTGAAGCAATAGAGCTCTATAGCAATTTAGTAATTCCTACAACAAACTATATAAAAAATATAGACTTTTCCGATTTTCTAGATAGGACTGTTATATATTTTAGATCTGCGGTTGGATTGAGCATCTATTTAAAATTCGAAATATCAATTATTTATAACTAGACTGTTTCTATATACTATTTCTCCAATTGCCACACCCTTTATGTAAAATCTTGACACTTTATCAGATTTCAAGATTTGCTTAAAAAGTGGAGTAACAAAGCCACGCCAATATACCCGGTTCACTTTCGTAAAGGAGCATATTAAGGCGTCCGGGCTCAGCGTCTTGAAATGGATGAGTGAAACTGTGCCACAAGCAGCCGTAATCTAGCAGAGAAACAAGAGCAAAACTCCGCCGACTCATATGCATATTATTGTTTTGTTGATTTGGTAAGTTATATGGAACACTAGCCCAGATATGCAGCAAAGATACGGATCAAGAGTGGCTTCTTCGAGGGGGTAGACCAGACCAGACAGATAGCTTGTTGAGAGCGTCAAAGCTTTGATATATGAAGCGAGAGCTCTTTATTTTGGGCTGTACTAAATATGATGCCAGTTTGGCATCACTGCAGAGACGCAAATAAAATAAAAAGCCAACAAAAATAAAGCCCTCCACGGGCACCTGCCAAATTTACATAAGCCCATAAAGTTTAAGTCGCATTAGACGCAAGCCAAGTGCTTGTCGGATGGGGTGTGGGGGGAGGGGGAGGGGAAAAGAAACAGTAAGGGACACAAGGCTCAAGGACCAGTGTTTAGTTGCCCATGGCAAATGCAATTGTAGACGCAACGGCAATGAAGCCAATAAACAAATACACTTGCCTCCCACACAACAATAACACACTCGTTGGCAATGCCAACAACAACAACAACAACAACAGCAAGAAGTCGCGTTCGTAACACGAGCTTTATGGCCAACGGCGGCTACACACTTTAACCCCACCTGGGCCCGGCCCCCCAGCCCCCTGCTACTGCCACGCCTCCTGCAGCATGGCCCTTGCTCTGCTCCTTATGGCCACGTGTCAGTGAACGACGTTGGCATCGCTTGTTATTTTAAAATTTAAACACCCATGAAATAAAATATATACCACTTGGGTAAGGGACGGGGCTCTGTCGTCCCCCCGCCTCCTGCTCTTTCTGCCAGACCGGCTCCCAGAACACAGCAGGCATGCCCTTTGCACGGCGCGACACAGTTGAAGCATTCAATCCAATAGAAAAATGTTATTTTAATGCAGACGCTCGCCCGTTGCGACGCATTGCAACAACAACAACAACAATAGTAAGGAGGAATAGGGGTTGGGGCGGTAAGCAGCATCAAAATTGGATCAAGGTCTGAGCTGGAACCAAACAGCATGCAGGCGGGCAGACAGACAGACAGACAGACGGACAGATGGGCAACACGCGCCGTCAATTGCCATCGATGCCAGCCGCCAAAGGTGCAGCTCCAGCTCCAGGTCTAGCTCCATATTTTGCATGCGACCCTTACAGAGAGCGGGCGAGAAGGGCGCAGCACAAAGAGTTATCGCTGGCATCGCATAAATTGAAATGGGTGCCGCTGCACAGTGTAAACTGATGCCACGTCTCCAGGAGCCGGCATCATATGTGGAATTGTATTTACAGTTCACTTAACAAATGCGCATATCACACGGCCACAGCGATGCAGGGCAGGGAATACGGACAGGGATACGGCCCGGGATATGTGTAATGCATACGGCGATAGGCAATGCGATTCGTGCGGGGTTGGGGCTGCGCGTGAGTGTAACGGGTTATATATAGCATAACGCTGATATTTGAGGTTTATCAATCGGCCGATAGCGAGCAAACAAGAGGAATGCGGGCGCTCAAGGTGTGCCTAGCATGTGTAAAGTGGTTCGAGTGGTGGGCTCGAGAGCTGCATCAATGCAGTCGAGTCAATAGACAGAGATATGTATATGTGTGTGTGCAGGAGTTCAAGGACTCGATGCATATAAATAGCTGAGAGCAGAGAGAGGGGCGGCAGGGATTGTGGAGGTTGTGTGTAGGCAATTTGAAAGAGTCGCAAGTGTGTAAATAGAAATTGAAAACAAGCAGAAAGAGAGAGAAAGTGTGTGAGGAATGTATATATTATCATGCAAGTGATTGAGTGAGTATATTGAATCATTTATTTCCTTTCAATTAAACTTGAAGCATTTAGTTTTGCCGCATCAGCAGCGTCGCTTGACTAATTACCAAGTTGACATTGTCTCTGGGATGCGTGTGTCATGCTCTGGCCGGCTGATCAATTAGCTTTGATATTGTCATGACACATTAATCGCCGACAACCCGCGCTTAAGTAGCAAACCCAACTAGCATTGCCAAAACCCACCCAAACACCCACTAGCCCACTAACCCACCCACCTATCAGACAGCCAGCCAGCTGGCTAGGTCTTCGATTTTGCTGGCTTAACACATGTTGACAAAGTAAACAGGATTTTGATGCTGTGGCGTACAAGCAATTTGCTAATCCAATACCCCACCGGCAACCACAGCAGCACCACCACCCCCACCCCCTCGCCCAGCCACAGCTGCTGCAGCAAAATAGCGCACAAAAAAAGTAAGAAAAGCAGGAACAAATTGGCAGATTAGTTGTTGACATTTTGGAAAATTAATGAAACTCTGCTGCCTCAAGGGCAACTGGCACGCCCCCTCGAGCACCTAGAGCGCGCCCTCAGCTCCAGCGATTCGTCCGTTCTGTTAACCGCATAATTTTCGTGTGTTTGGGAATATTCCCCGTTCGTTCCGCTCTTTTTGGCTGTTATTTTTTACTTCACATTCAACTGCACACATAATTTAATTAAAAACTTGTTTTTTCCCCATCAATTTTCTGCCTGAAAATATCAAAAAAGCCTTTCACATCAGCCACATATGAACGCCAGCCGAGCATAGCGAAAATTTGCCTGCATTTTATTTGTTATGTGTGCTGCTTCTTGTTCTTGGTGGATTTTTGTATTTTTTTTTTTTTTTTTGCGGCTCCTTTATAAAGCATTTTTATTATGTTTTACTGGTTTTCAAAAGCCGAGCAACGTTAAATAGAATTTAGTAGGTTTATTATGGGCCTCATAATGCGAAATGCTAAAAAGGAATATGCAGGCATATAAAAAACAAAACTGCTCGCTGGGCAGCTTGATTATAAATTGAAACGAGGCCTCAGCTGAGTGAGAGAGGGAGGGAGAGAGGGCGAGAGAGAGAGAGAGTGAGAGTGCATGACTGCAAAATACCCTGCCCATTAAATTTATACTAGGTCCATGAATGCAATTGATGTTTTTTAGCCTTTTAAGCAAACATTGAGTAAAATAATTTATTGGACTAATATAATTTGCTTTTATAATCCAGAATATATATAAATAATAAATTATACGACTCCTTCATGCAGCTCACAGTCATAATAAGAGCATAAATTGCTGAAAGGCTGCATTTAACTAAAGCTGAGCTATTTTCCCCCTTTGCTGTGCTTTGTGCCCGAATGTGGAGCTTGTTGGGCCGGTTAGTAGGTTTACCGCTTGGCAGCTCTATAGAAAATATATGGCCAAAAGAGGTCATATACAGGCAGAGACTTGGAACAATTAGAAAAACTGCAAGGCAGCTGCAATTGAAGAAAGGCTATTTACATATAACAGAACAATTATTCTTGTAATACTTGTAATTAATAACAGGGGAACCTAAATATATGAAGAGACCTTTAAATAGAACTTAGTAAACATTTTTATATATATTCTGTATTATTACTATTATAATGTATTATTTAATAATTAAATTATTATAATAAAATTATTATTAATTAAATTTTCAATAATTATTCATTATAAAAATAATAATACAGAATATATATATATATATATATATATATAAATGTTTGGTAAACTCTATTTAAAGACAAAAAAAAAAAAGATTTAATTTTTTTATTATTTTTATACAGCTCGATAATAACTACGATATATCTAATTCAGCATTCATTTATATACAGTTGGACTATCATAAATAACCAAAAGATATATCAATCTGTAGTCTCTCTCGATTTATTATTCCATGTGCATGACACTTTTTCATAAGGTAAGCCCCATTTCTTTGTGTGCTCCTTGGCTCATATTTCTCCAATTAAGTATCAAGTCAAGCAGGCTGTTGAATGGCATTGCCACGCCCCCATTCCCGAGTGGCCAAAGCTTAACCCAAATATATGAGTCGAAGGCAAATATTTCATAGATGCTGTCACAACACAGCTCCATCTTCATCTTTATTATATATAGAAGGCGGAAAGAAAGAGGAGCAGACGGGCAACGAAGGCTGTCCAAAATATTTGTTAGCTTGTTATTCAAATGAAAACGTTTTCTATACTCGTAAATCTGAGCGCGGAGTCGGCGTCGGCGTCAAGGACTCGTTTCGGCTGCGAACGTGCGTTTATGCAATGAAGCCGAGTTGGCGGAAAAGCGAGTGAAAAACAAAACAACATGTCAAAAAATAAATGTACAAAAGACATTTCTGGTATATTTTTCAAATGAAATATTAGTTTACTTTTAGCGACGGCGACGGCGACGGCAGCACAAAAGCCAGCGTCAAAGCGTTGACAGGCTAAGGAAAGACAGCAAGAGAGACGATGAGAGAGGGAGATGGGGAGACTTTGTGTGTGTGCGTCCTCTTATTTGTCATTTCTTGAACGATTTATGCAAAGCAAAGCAGAAACAAGCAGACAGCCGGAAGGATAAGGAACAAATGGCGCAGGCACGTCGAAGCATCCAGCCTCCCGTAATGGCTGCTGGAAGATGATGCCACTTTCGCTCAAGTGCCGCAATAAACAAATTTCTCAACGAGAGGGCGACCAGAACACGGCTACGGGCTACGGCTACGGCTGCGGCAGGTAAGCCAAACAGTCAGGCAAAAGGACGTCGTTTGAATTATGAGTCGCGTGCTAAATTTTACAACTCAATGTGCACGGGGAATAAAAGAGCACAAAAAAACACACACACTCAGAAAGAGAGAGAGAGAGAGAGAGAGAGAGAGAGAGAGAGCAGCGGTAGGGGGCGACAAAAAAATTAAGTAATTTTCTTCATACCGATTATTATCGTACGTAGGAGCGTCAAGTCAAGGGCGAAAGGGTTGCCGCCCCTCCATCGACATATGTCACACGCCGTTGGGCGCCGAGGCGTGTCAGGCGTTTAGATCAACGCGCGCTGATAGCGGCCGACCGCGTTTTAATGTTCAAATGCCGGCACGTAGCTCATCCCACATTCAGTGACGCCGCCCACACGTCCCCCCTCGCCCGCACGCCATTGTTGACATCAATAAATATTCGCGCACGGCCGAGCCGGCCATCGGAACCAGCCACCCCCAACCCCAGCCAACCCCAGCCAACCCCACTCCCACCGCCCTCTGCAGTCGCTATCATCATAACGCTGAAAAGCCATAAACGACGTAATAAAATTCTGCACTGCCATATGTTCCCCAGCGGGCATTATTTTATTGAGGCATACGACAGTCGTCCATGGACACAATTTGTAGGCACTGTCGTTCGTACGGCGCGTCGAGCCATAAACTAAAGACTTTTAGAATAAATTTAACATATTGTGGCGTTTATCATATCATTTTGGCCCATACATAAAATTTAATTTTTTAAATTGGTAAATAAAAGCATCGCAGGCCAAAGACGCATCGAGAGCGATAACTAAATGCTCTAGCAGGCGAACGGGGCAACAGAATATGGGTAAACAAATTCAGCTGAAATTGGGATTCTGCCCGAATCGAAATACCCAGGCTCGGGGCAGGGCAGGGCATGGGCCACTGCGGTTAAGCTACTGCGCTTTACTTTCACTCTAAAATTAGCTTTTAATTTAATTAGCTTTTTATTTGCTTTGAATGCATTCGCCTAAGCCCCTCTGTTCGCTCGGTTTTTGTGTGGCCTTGTTGGCCTTTAATGGCCCGGGAGGGACGGGTGGCAGAGGGCTTCGGGCTGCTGCATAAAAACGGCACCACATAGCCAACCACAAAACAGGTCAGGTCGGGTGGGCGGGGCTGCGGGAGCTGACTGAGCTGCAGGTATTGCAATTATTTGCTGGCATCCCTGCAGCACTGACCACGCCCCACACCCCCCACCTCCCCCACGACGATTGTTTACTTTGAAGTTGACGTTTCAAACTGGGCCTAATTTGGCGTAAGCCCTTTAGAAACTCTATAAGCAGCTGCATGCCGGACTCGCAGCCACTTTATACATAAACCTCTCTAATGGTTCAGCAATCAAACGAAATTCAAATGAATTCAGAGTGAGATTATTCAAAATGCTCCAGCTGGACGTTAGATGATGCCAGATAAGGGCAGGCTCTAAGGGAATCATGCATGCGAAAGGAGTAAGAGTGCTTGAGTCAATAGCGCCCGAATAGGAGGTAAAAATACTTTTTAAGAATACTTAAAAAAATACTATATAATTTGAAAATATTTTTATTTAATTTTATTTAAAATGTATTCTTCTCTTATCTATTTTATAAATTTTATTTTACATCTTGCTATCTATTATTAATATTAATTTTATTATCTTAATTATTATGATTATTATATATATCTTTTATAATCTTTTGTCTCCTACCGATTCCATCTAATAAATAAAAGAAATTCAAACTAATAGAAGATCTAGAAATTATATTTTATATCTCAGTTCCTCTTTCTTCCTTTATCCATTTATCTATGTACTCCAAGAGTAAGACAACCTATTTTAAAGACTTTAGATCCGTAAACAAATATAAGTAAATCAAAGATTAATTCATATTCTATTTTTGCATAACGAATTTCACTCCCAAATTGAAAAGCCTTCCCCGCCCCCTCCCGCAGAAACTTTATAATTCCATGTCGAGTATTTGGCCAGGATTATGGCCAGTAACCGTTATTATCCGCTACAAGCGGGATTATTGACCCCAACAGGCGTCTAGTCGCCTCTATCACATAATTGAATAACTAGAGCTTAGTTCGCATGCACGAAATCGAACAAATGGATTGTTTGAATGCCAGTTCATCCTTGAACTGGCCGAAGCGCAAATTATATTCCCGTCAGATGCCACACACACACACACGCGCACACACGCACACTACTATAGACAAAAGTGATATATGTAGTATATGCCACGCCCCTGTGTAGCTCCTATAAAATAATAGGCTGCCTCACTGTCTGTCCGTCACTCTCGTGTTGCTCTGTCTCGTTGTTGTTGTTGTTGCCTTTGTTGTTTGGGTCAGTGTTTTGGGGCTGTGCTCCCACAATCAAATTGGAATCGTTAGCGCAACAAATTGAATCGAATCAAAGCCCCGACGTGCTCGCATTTAAATAATAGCCAAAGATTATCAATTAAGCCGTTGTACAAATTGATAGTGCTGGCTCAGTTTTGTCCCAGGCATAACTACACATACATACATATACATATGTATATACCACGCCCACTCGCTGGCAGCGTGTGCAGCATTATTGCATTAAAATTATTTAATTATCGACTGGTCAGCGCGGCCTTTGTATCGGTGTCCGAGCCACCTGAATAAAGGCATAATTGCATTGCCGTAGGGGAGCTGTGACAGAGATGGCGGGAGAGTGTGAGAGAGAGAGAGAGAGAGCTGTTGCTGTCACGCCATATTCGTTTATGCAGTGAAATGTATGCAGATTGCAGTTATGAGGTTTCATTTTTATTGCACCATAAGACTAATAAGATTTTCATACGACCACGCCCACGCCCTGCAGCCAACAGCGCCCACAATAATTTCCATCATAATCGCGCTGATTTACATGGCAGCAGAGTTAACTTGTTGGATAGGCTGCATTACATTAAGCAGCATTTTTAATTACATCATAAAAGTTAATTATAAGTGAAAAGAGGAACAAAATCATGGCGATTCCTTTGTAAGCGAGAGCTAAAATTAAATTCCTCTTTTTTTTAATAACAGAGAAGATGTGCTGAATGCACATACATATACATATATATAGTCATATATTCAGCAGAAATCAAAGCATAGATCACTGCGAAAAGTCCTTTGCAGTCCTTTGTACAAATTGCTTTCGGTAATTTATCCTCAGTTTTGTTGTTGTTCGTTTTGTTGTGTTTTTATCTTTGCATGAACTTTTCAGTTTGACAATTTTAATTCGCTGCAAATATTTGCATAACAAATTTCGCAGCTGTAGCAGAAGGAGGGGCGCTCTGTTGCCTCGTGGCACCTGGGATCGGGGTGGGCTGACGACAAGCTGCCAAACGCTGCGGCCCCGGCAATAAATCAAAACTCAGCTAATTACGCAACAAAGAGGCGACTTTTCGCCAGCTGAATGCTAATTAAAAACGATAGAGAGAGAGGGGGAGAGAGTGAGCAGAGACGTATTTGGATTTGCCCCATGTCCCGTGTCCCGTGCCCCACGGCTGCTCAGTCAGCAGCTGGAGCGAGCTGGAACACAATTTGGCCATTAACAATAATACCAAATCGGCGCTGGCCGAAATCAGTGGGCACTGAAACGCAGCCGAATCGCAAATTTATGTGGCACGAACAGGACTCTGCAGAATGTGCCGGAGCGCACCTACGGCCGGGAGTCCGGGCCCGAGTCCGGCTGCTACTAGACGTAATTAATTCGATTATATTTCATTGATTTCAACGCCCGGTCTCATAGAAAATAAAATTTAATTGAAATGCCGCTCAGCGCGGCGTTAGAGGCTGCTACGTAAATCAAGTTTGGCCAGTGGGCGGGCCGACGACGTAGACGATGTCCCTTTTCGAAGGCGACAACAGCCAGCTATAATGGTAAACAAAAAATCAACGTGACAGGAAAGAAAATTAGCAAAGTTCGCTCGACGCTGTCCTTGGCCAAAAGTGGCTTGGCCCTTGGGCTTAAGCTGCTTTATGCCACGCCCCATCCCCCACTCCCCCCGCCCCCCAAGCCTGGCGATGAGCGTCTCTGGGGACGCGAATTTAAGGCTCGTGCCCGAAACTCAGTCCACAAAAATTTGAGCCACAGCCAGGACTTCTGTCAAAGACATGGCAACAGGAATTCCACTGCCGCCTGGACATTGATTAATAATGTTTTTGTATAAGTACAAGGATATACGACTTTTTTTTATCATCGCGCACGACCGGATGTTGTTGTTGTCGCCGTTGTTGTTGCTGTTGCTCTTATTATTTGGCGCGTTTCTTTTTAATGACTTTCAATGGAAAAAAAATTGTTTTTGCCAAACTAAGCAAGAATCTCAGAGGGGGCTGATTGCTGTTCGCCTGAGAGAGCAGAGGGCCAGAGAGAGCTTATTAGCTAA
Source organism: Drosophila navojoa (assembly GCF_054131105.1). Classification (NCBI taxonomy): domain Eukaryota; kingdom Metazoa; phylum Arthropoda; class Insecta; order Diptera; family Drosophilidae; genus Drosophila; species Drosophila navojoa. The sequence goes on from NC_142892.1 coordinate 17,160,772, forward strand.
AGGTTAAAGGACACTTTGGATGCCATACTTTACTACCATTTCTATTTGTTTTATATATATATATTTGATATTTTATATATAATATTAACATTTATGTAAAACACATTCTTTGCAGAGGTTTCATTTTAAGCTATTTTATTATTATTAAGTGAAACTAAAGATAGTTTAATATATATAGTTCTTCAATATTAAACTTTATATATATATATATATATATAGCTATAAAGACATAAGAAAATATACTAAATATAAGGAGAAAAATGAATTTCCATTATTCCATTCACTTGCAATTAAAGCTGAACACATCCAAAGCAGATTTATTTATGTATAAATACACATACATAGGTCTCTTTAAGGCACATAGAGCATCAAAAAGTCAAGTCGCTAATTCTTCTTTCAAAACTCAGCCCAATCATAAATCATGCGAAATTATTCGACCACAATTTCGGCATGTCGTAGAGCGAACCGCTGTGAGCAACGCCTTTGAGATGAAATCCTATTAAAGCCTGCGGTGGTTGGCTATTAATTATGAGCGTGGACAAATTAAAAGACGCCTTACACACACACACAGCACACACACACGCACACATGCACACGCACACGGATTTTCAGTCTGATTTCATTATAATCAATGAGTGCATTAGTCAAAGCCGACAAATCCAAACTTGGTTGCGTTTGCCATCAATGTCTATGGCCGCTTGCAATAGCTAATTAATAGGCAAATTCCTAGAGCAAATTGTCCTGATAATTAGGCATGCACAAGTGCGTCAAATGCCCGACAGCAGCCGGAGCCCATACCCAGCCGCCCTCTCGATCCTGGCCGCCTCCTGCTGCTGGCCCTTGCCCAAACCCCGGCGTCCAACCACATCCACCTTCATTTGCATTAATTGCCGTTAAGTCGTTGTGTCTGACCGGAGGCCAGGTCCAGGCCCAGGCCCAGGCCCCAGCCCCAACCCCGACCCCAACCAAAGCCAAAGCCAAAGCCAGCTGCTGCCCACTGATTGCGGGAGTGGAGGTGGATTGCACTTGCATTTAGTGCAAATTTGTCGCTCTGCCATCGAGCGAGCGAGTCTGCCTCTTGGCTATTAACAACATTGCAGTCCTTTGGCCTGGCCTGGCTAGCCGAGCTTATTAATTGGCCTCTGGGCGTTATTGGAAATATGAGCTGGAGCGTAGTTGCTTGTAATTGATATTAAAGCGGCTCATCAATGGGAAATATGATAAAAGGGATTGCCAGTTGACAGAGAATCAAATGAGGTACTCTGAACTAAAGTCAATGCACCTGCCACCTGTCGCCGGGCCAAAGGACAAAGGACTCAACTATAATTTCTATATAGCCTGGTGAATAATTGAAAATCTCGTACACGCATTTTAGACAGGCCCGCGTGACGCCCAATTAATTGTAAACCAATGCCGGCAATTAAGTACGTTTGTATGTGTGTGTGTAGTGTAGTAGCAGCTAGGCCAACTTCCAGTTGGGGCTTATCAGGCAGGCGCCCGGCTCGCAACATGAACATTACAATCGAGCTCGCGTCTGCCCTCTCAAATTAGCGCACACACAATTAAAACCCAATCAAGATTGTGAACAACTGTAAAGTTTTCCCACAGCTTTTCCAGCTTGCTCAGGATTTCTTTGTGTGTGATTTTTGTGGGCGAGCCCCAAACAAAAGACAAACTGCCAATTAGTTTCAGTCTCAGTCTCAGTTTAGTTTCAGTTTAGTTTAGGATTTCGTTTTTTCGTTGGTTTTTGAACTGTTGTTAAACAAATCATGTCTGATGCCACAATTGAAGCCCTCGCTGAGCACAGTTGCTACAATAAACAAGCGATTCGTGTATTCCTGTTGCATGTTCTCCCTGTTGTACTGGAGCATTAGTTGTTGTCTGTCTGTTGTCTGTGCTGTTGCCTGGAGGCAAATGCGTTCAGATTTTTATGTATTTTTAATGAAACTTCAACTGGGTACAAATAGTAGGAAACAACCACAGTTGCGAGCTGTCGTCGTTGCCGTTGTCGTTGACGTCGTTGTCGTTGTCGTTGTCGTTGTCGTCTCTCTCGCATTGGGGATTTTCACAAGTGGGAACCAAAACATTTGTTCCTAGATTTTCACGTCACGGTCCTCATTGTGGGGTCGACGGGTTGCCCTAACAAGCCAGCCAGCCAGCCAGCCAGCCAGAATGCAAGAAAGGGGGCCGTCAGCCAGCCAGTCAGCCTTATTTTTGGTTCTGCCAGAGGGCGTGGCATGCCAGCCTTTTATGTACACAAACACACATATGTAAGTGTGTGTGTGTGTACACATAATCATTAACAGTGTCACATGCGACATAATGAGACTGCACGGCGTGCACAGCCCTCAAGGCGGTTCCGGCTGCCAGACAGGAGCATACACATACACTCTAACTCCAAAAAATTGTAAATGTCTGAGTTGGAGTCTGTAATGCTGATGCTTGCTTGCTGCTGCTGTTGCTTGCTGCTGCTGCTGCCTCCACATGTTGCAGTCTAAAGTCTCGGGCTGCTGCCGCTTAAGTAGTTTACATTTTATATGCAGCCCATAAAAGGAAAACATTCGCTCCATTAATGGAACATAATTTTTCGTTTTCTGTTCGTCGACGTCGGTCGCTGGGATTTTTGTCAAGTTTATGAAGATTGAAATGGTAAAGCAGCAGCAGCAGCAACGGCACCGACAGCTCCCACAGCTGCGGAGGGCTCAGGGCGGCCAGCATCATAAAAGAAGAGTGCATCAAATGGGAATTTAAGTTGTCGCATTTAACAGGCACCACCAGCAGCAGCAACAACAACAACAACAACAACCACAGCGCGCAGACTACAAATAGATCTATCAAAATTTCTGCTGCAGCTGGGCGCGGGGCAAATAGTTTCTGTTGAGGTTTTCATCTTTCTCTCGCTTTCTCTCTCTCACTCTCAGTCTATCTCACTCTCAGTGTTTTTTAAGTCTTGCTGCCACATATGAGCTGCGTTTAGCATTTTGTCATAGTTTGTTTTGTAAACCTTTTATGTCATAGCTCATTAGTTGGCCCGTCGTCTGCTGCTGCCTCATCAGCGTTTATGACTTCTAGATATTTTCCAAGCAGTTGCAGTCGCTGAATCACTCGAATGGGTTGCTGACACTGAGCGGATGTGCTTGCCGAAGCAGAGGAAATCTATTAAGGGCTTAACGACAAGATTTGAGAAATTAAAATCGATTTGAGGGCAGCTTGAATAAAGTGAGAGCTGAGATGTAAACATGATGGAAGAAATCTAGAGATATAACAATTTTTTAATGTATTTGAGTTGAGTGTCCGATAGATTAAATACATAAATAGATAAATATTTTAACATAAAATAAATAGGTTTATAATTAACACAAAAATATAAAATTAATATATAAATATAAAATGAAACAGAACATAGATAAATACTAATTACAACATAAAAATATATATATATATATATCAATAAAATATAAATACAAATTTTAAGGAAATGATAAAAAATACACACAAAAAAAAAAATAAAATAAAATAAAAATAAATCATAAGAATAAAATCTAAACAATAAATAAAAAATTATCAAAAAAAGTAATACAAAAATGAATAAAATCAAAAATACTAAAATAAATACTCAATAGATATATAAAGAAATAAATAAAAAATAAAATAAATATAAAGAAAAATAAATAAAAATATATATTATAAAACTAAAATGCATAGAGAATAAATAAAACATACAAATAAAAATATATTAAATATAAATAAAGGAAAGGAAAATTTAATAAAATAATATCCATGAAGAAAGAACACATTCAAATAAAAATATTCAAATATTAATATACATATATAAAATTGGTATAGAAAACACAAATCTATAACTCCAATAATAGCTACAAATTTCGATCCCTTTTGAATCCACATCAAACGCATTTCCATCTCAGACAGCAGCTCTATGTAAATTGGCAGCTCTTTAAAAAAAGACATTAATAAAAAGCTTATCTCTTTTGTAAGCCAATTTGTGAAGCGTATTTTCGGAAAAGCGGATGGGGCCAGGACTAACAAGCCTTAATGAAGAGCTCTTTGCCCATTTGATATACTGTTTGGCTCACACTGCGGACGGCGGACGGCGGCGACGCTGTCAAAGGAAATTAAAAACGTCCCGAGCCATCGATGATGATGAATTTATGCGAGAATTTAATTATTCAACAATAAACAGAGCGAAAGGATGCACAGGCAGCTGAAAGGGCAAATAACCGCGGCAAACTGAATGCCAATTGGAGCCAAATGGCAATAAATCAACGCACAAACAAAGCCAAGCAGCGAGCAGTAGCGGTCAAAGGGGGGCGACTGCCCACAGCGTTTCATGAAAATGGAAAATGGAAAGCGGATAAATCGCGAATGGCGTTAAATGAAAAAAATTACTTAATGGCCAGCAGAGGCTAAGCGTTTTCAGCCAGCCCTCGTTGGCCAATTAGCTCAGCTGGCAACAGCCCAGCTCAGCTCATGTTGACAAGAATTAACAAATTGGATGGCTGATTAAGGCGCGGACAGCTACATAGATACATATTGATAGCAGAAGATGCTTTTCAAAAGTAATTCAATATGTTTTCCCATTGGCCACAGGCTGTCTGCCAGATCAAACGTGGGAGCAAACTGTTTGTCTGTCTGTCTGTCTGTCTATATGTCTTGGCTGTCTGTCTGTTTGTTTGTTTATTTGTTTGATTGGCGCAGAAAGCGCGTGAATGGCTTACTCGGAGTCTGAGCCAGCACCGTTGCAGCTTGATACTCGAAACTCGTTATAAGAAAAGCATTCGCCAGGGTTTTTAATGCTTGAACTTTTTATTACACGCCAGCGGCAGCAACAGCGGCAGAAGAACTCTGATTGGCAAAAGGTGGGCCATTGGTAGACCCAACAGCTAGAGCTGAGGTGGGGGCAGCAAGTGCTTGTCATATGACACCAATAAATCGCTTCAATTGCTCTCTGAGTGACGCCAGTTACCTGGCAGACGCGCCCAGCGTTCAATGTCAGAGACGACGACGACGACGACGACGGCGCCATACGGTAATGAAAAAATGCCAATACCAAAATGAATGTGCGACGACAAACTGAGCTGAGCTGAGCAGAGGAGAGCAGAGGAGAGCAGAGGGCAGCAGAGCTGAGCTGAGCTGCAGGTGGGGCGCTCAACGAGGTAAGCCCAACTGTGTGTGTGTGTGGTGTGTGTGCGCTTCAATGATGCGTAAGTAATCCTTTCAATTTAAGCGACGCCAAAGTCAACGCAAGTGAATAATTGGCAACGATGCTTTGGAAATTACCGTAAAATTAGCTGACAAAAGCGACCGACGCACAAAACGAAATAATGCCAATGGGAAACGAAGAACGAGAGAGCGAGAGCGAGACCGACCCCACGGCGCGGGCCCTGACGAACTGCGATAATTCTCTGCACATTAAAGTGGGAAATTGGAGTGCCAAAGCAAAGGCAGGTGACAAGCGAATTTATTGTTTAATTAAAGTTGATTTATATGGAGTACGATCGTATGACCAAGGCCAACTATTTTCAGTTACTACATACATCAAAGTGAATTTTTAAATAAGGCTGTGGTGTACACATAAAACCGATGCATGACAGAAGCTGAATGCTATGACACTTGATTAAGGCGCATAAATGCCAAACCTTTGGAAATATTCATCATAATTGCTCGTTAAATAAATGGCGTAGCCCTATGAATGTCTCTGAAACTGTGGGCCAACTCTGCTGGAGAATGTGGCAAAAACTAAAGTGAAGGCAGCTGCATGACAAAAGCTGAATGCTACGAGACTCAATGGAAGATACATTAATACAAATTTTAAATGAAAATCCTCTTACATCAGGCAAAATACAACTTTTATCAGCAATGTCTGCCATCCATGAACATCATTTACATATCATATAATTGAATGAAATAGTTGACGCTCTATTAAGAAACTCTTTCAGTTGGCAACGAGTTAAAATCTTTAAGTGTCTGCTGTTCATTTTAGTTCCTGCTGAGTAGGTTTCACAGTCAACTTGTTTGCAGCACATGCACAGCAGCAGCAGCAACAAGAACAACAGCAACAACACCAACAACAACGACAAGAAGCCACTGCAAATCAGCACAGAAGCAACAGCTGCTGTGCCAGTTCGTGTCCTTGCTCTACTACACAGCTGACAACACAGCAGCCAGGCAGCAACAAGAAAAACAAAGGAGAAAAAACAAGAAGAAGAAGAAGATGTAGGAGCTGAAACTGAAGCAGAAGAAAGTTTGTCACCTGACGCGTGCACTTAACCAGGAGGCATCAAGCTAAGGCAGCCCCGAGCATTTCGTAGCCGAATTTCAAGAACAACAACAGCTGTCCGAGAGCTCCACACATGCGATTACCCAATGCCATGTGTTGCTCCATGTGCTGCGCATTCAAATGGAAGCTGTGAGGCCTGAGCTGATGCTGAGACTAAGGTTGAGGCTGAGGCTAAAGCTGGGGCTGCTTCTGCTTCTGCTTCTGCTTGTCCATTCGCATTTAAACAAATGGCGCTTTTTGGCAACAACTCGTTCGGGTTTCATATATCATTACCAGGAGTGAAGCACAAAAGCAACAAAAACAAAAACAAGTCAGAGAAGAGGCAAGGCCAACAAAAAAGAGAGAGCAAACTGATGGGGTAGCGGGGCGGAGGTGGAATTGCTTATGAGACGGCGACCGTTGAGCAGTGCAGAGCGAGCGCCTATGAGCGACGCTTGTATAAATTGGCTCATTATGAAGCTCATCCATAATCTATGAACGACAAGCCAATGGGGCCATAAACTATGCAACCCACATTCACTTCGATTACCGAGCGAGCGCGCCCAAATGTATGCTATTGCTCTGGATGTGGCTGGCACAGGCAATAGGACCCGATTCGGGTAACTGGAACCGGAGCTGGTTCTCAAAAAGGGAAACACACAGCCATTTTCGACACGTGTTTAACTCGTTTTTCAAAGACTGCGCCCTGCTCGGACTACGTCCGCTTGGCCATAAAACAATTCACTTTATGCGCACGAATTTAGCCATTTGCCAACATTTGAAGCGTTGGCCAAACTCGCCGGACACTCGGAGCAGAAAGCCAAACCTCAAGGCTTAAAGGTTCTGACAAAGGCACACAGCAGCTGTGTGTGTGTACAGCTACAATATATATATATATTGTATATATACTTTATTTTGGCAGCAAATGAAATCGCTTGCATTTATAAATTTTAAACAGCTCCACTTAAGCAGCGTTGCGTGGGCGCCCGGTGTGAATGATAGTGGCCGTGGATGGAAAGCTGCCAGTCCAGTTGGAGCATTATTTAATAAATGAAATGTGCATTCAATGAATTTTAAGGAACTGCTTCCCAGAAGACCATAAAAAGCAGGAAACTAAGCTAACTGAACTGATATATCTGAGAGACCAATATACAAGAAAATAGTAGTGCACTACATTTTAGATAAAAGATTAGTGATTTATATATTTTGAAAATAATTTTAAATTAATAGAAAATTATTGTAGTTTAAATTTCATTTACTACTTTAATGAACACCTCCTTAGAGCCTGCTCTATCACATATATCTTAAATTTCTAGCCAAACTGTAAAAGCTTTCAAGTCCGAATTCTTTGGACACTTGATTGATTGCTCGTAGTGTTAGTCTCTGTGAATTAAGCTTTGGCGTTGAATATGTTTATCTTACTCAACTGGCAGCCGAAAACTTTTTGGCCTGGGCATGCAGCTGCTCATCGGAGTCAAATCTTGTCACACACACACACACACACCACAACTTGACTACATTGCCAGTAGCCCCACTCCCAAGCTGATGGATGAATTGCTCACAGATAATGCCACAATTGAGGTGAAATGCAGAGGGGGGAAAAAAGTCGCAAGGAAAAGACCAGCAGAAATTATAAGACTATCAGTAACTAAAAATTATGTATAAATATTTAGCTGCTAGCTATTTGCACTTCATGCTTGACATGCCACACGTCAGCAACAACAACCACTGCAAGAACAACCACAGCAACAACAACAAAGACAATAATAACCACAACAAAAGTCCAGCAATTTGGGTTTAAAATATGTTAATACCATTTGCCATTGTTGTTGCTGCTGCTGTTGTTGCTACTGTTGTTGCTGTTGTTGTTGGGCACTCGGTTAGCTTCGGCTTGAATGTCTCGTATAGGTAGGAGATTTGCCATCTAAAATACCTCAACAAAATATTTTAACGTTCAGTTTCTGGATTTTGTTGTTAAATACCCTGTGCTTGTCCAAGCAGCAGACGGGCATGCTGTTGATATTAACTGTGTTGGCTACATTTGTTAGCAAAAATTGTGAACTCTAATGAAGTATACATATAAACTAGTTTAATAGACAATGTGGAATATATAAAAGAAATAGAAAAGAATACATATCTGAACTTAAAAAAATACAAACAAATGATTTAGAATATTAAAAATTGATGTAGCAAATTAAACATAAATATATACAAACATTTTAAAAATAAAAAATGTATATAAATATATATATTAAAAATTAAAAGAATATTAAGGATTACTTTAAAAATTAAATTTTTTTTATAACAAAAAATATGAAAGTATTTACTAAGATTTAAAAATATATTAATTAATTTAAAAAAATGAAAAATGACAAATAAATAATTAAATAAAAAATAATTTAAGAAATTAAATAATAGTCAAAATAAAAATTCATTCTGTTGAAAATATATTTTAAGTATTCAGTTATTTATTTATTTATTAACTATTTATTTAAATATATTTAAAAATTTATAAAATTATTATTATTTTAAGCTTGCATTTCATAGGATATCTTTTAGCATAATAATTGAGAAGTTCTCGCAATGCTTTGTTTTCTTTTTTGCGGAAAATAGTTTAGTCCGGTTAGAAAAGCTTGCGTTGTATTTTTGGTCGAGCGCCTGTCAAAGAGCCAAAATTGTTTTTATAAAATAAATCAAATTGCTTATCAAAGAGATGATTTAGTGGCCAGCAGTTTGGGGAAGCTGAAGCTGAGCTGAAGCTAAAGCTGTAGCTGTAGCTGAAGGAAAAGCAGCTCAGCTCAACTTTAATAATTGCACAAGTTGTGGCCTCTTATGGCTCATAAGTCAATAATGAAAGCTGAGTGGCTCTGGCAACGCGGCGAATCGGGTGGGTTGAGTGGGCTGAGTGGGCTGAGTGGGCGGGGAGCAAACAACAAAGTTTTCAGGCAGGTATGCCACTAAAAATGCGTAACCTGAACGCATATTATTATTATCTCTTGTGAGAATTTACGAGATCAAAAATTAAAATGCCCTTAAGCATGAGACTTGAGAGTGGGCGGAAGAGCGAGAGAGAGAGAGAGAGAGAGCGAACGAAAGTAAGTAAAGCTAAGAAATTGTTGCAAAATAATTTTATGGCTAGCCAAGGGTTAGGGCCAGGCCAATCTATAACCACATCAACAGGGAGAGCTCGAGGGGCTGGGCTGGGCGGCAATAAGGATAAGCAATAGAAGAGCGTTTCGCCCACATCCTTGCGGCCATTTTCGGACGAAGCGCCACGCTTCAGCTACCAAATTGTCCATTTATTATGCGGCAACGCCTTTTTCACTTTTGCCCCGGCCAAGCGAAATGAAGTGCCCCGAAAAGAGTGCCCTCAATCTCCCTGCATAAGTGAGAGAGGGCATTAAGAAAAGCTGTGCTCCACTCCTACTCCGAGTAGGAGTGGCCTGCACTTAAGGTGCAGCAGCATCGGCTACATTAGCCGCACACTTTGCCACGGAAGTTGCACAATTAGAAGAGCCAGTCAAAGTTTTTGCTTCGTTGGCCTGACCTGCTTTGTATTTCTGCCAGCTACCCGCCGTCCGCCCGCCCACTCTTTGTCGACTCCAGTCCAAGTTGCATATTAAAAAATAGTTTTGCGCTTGCAATTTTTCAATTTTCTTTCAGCAGCTGTCTGCGGAATATCAAGCAAGCGCCTGTCGATATGCATAAAATGCTGTTGGCCTGCCGTAAGATTAGATATTAGTGGAGGCAGCGAACCCCACCAAAAAAAAGCTAGCGGAAAAAAAAAACAAAGCAAAGGTGCAAATCCTTTGGCCAGACGTTGAAAAATTAGAAATGTTTCGCCAGCGCAAACTCTGGATAACAAGCTTGGTTGGCTGCCTTCCTGCTTGGTTGCCTGGTTATTTGGTTGGCTGGCTGGCTGGCTGGCTGGCTGGCCTGGTTGGTTCAGCTGCTTTGCATTAACTCAGGGTTAAGCAAAGCAATTTTAAGAGTGCGGATTTGCGTTCAACATCTGTTTGCGCCGGCAAATACTTATGTAAGCAGCATTCAAACTAGGTCACTTGGAAGCGCATTAAAATGCATGCATTAACAACCTAAACGAATCAGGTCTGCCAGGTAGAAAGCGCAAAGAAACGTTAACTAAGAGATCGACCAAATAGGGGGAAAAACAAGCGATATATTGAATATATTTCTGATATTTACAGAACTTTGATATTGCATCCTTATGTCCTCCTTCTTAGCCTAATTCCCTTCACTTCTACACTCTCAAATAATTATTATTGTAAACGAGCCTTAATCACTATTAACTTTATTCATTATTAAAACAGCATAGCTTAGAGCCTGATTTAATTACGATTTTCAATTTCCTGACACTCTATCAAACGCTGCGTAATCTAATAAACCCTCTGATCGTTAAATTTACGCTGCACAGCCAACAAATTGGCCATCAAAGTTTCCGAGAAAGGCCCAAAGCGAGCAGCTGCCAAGGTTCCTGCAATTGAAATACCAAAATTTAAGCAGACAAAGAAAAAACCACCAATCATTTAGCTACCAGGCAAGAGGGTGCGGGAGTATGCCGACGGCACATACCCTGTAAAAAAGAAAATATTAATAACTAATGAATATTCAAAGTGAAGTCTATAGTTTAGTTTTAATCGGTAAATAAAAATAAATTAATTTTCAATTTTCGTTGCATTAAATTGACTATTCTAATTGCATCAGGCTCTCTCTCTCTCTGAATACAGGATATGTCTGCTGTCTCACACACACACACAGACACGTATAGCTAACAATAAAAGGGGGCATAGCCGAGCTAAATAATTGAATAAAAAGCTCGACACAAAGTGATGTCGAAGTCTTTGAGAGACTTTATCCCAAGTTTCGGCACAGCTGCCGACTAGAGAGAAAATGGGGCAAACAGCATCAAAAGCCCGCACAAAATGCCGTAGAGCCAGCAAATAATTTGTACGCAAATTAAAAACAAAACAAAATAAAAATGAGGAAACTGAAACGAAACCCCAATGAAAATTAAATGAAAGAGGCGTACGCCAAAGTGTGATTAAAACTTTTTCGGGAGTTTTCCTCAACATGTGCAAAATACGCGTAATTGGTAATTCTTTTTCATTGTCATCGTGGCTGCTAATCGAGGTGTTGCTTGCTGGCGAGACTTGAAAATCCACGCACAATTGCCATAATGCTATAATAAGCGACATTTCCAGGGGGTTGACACACACACACACACACACACACACACACACACACAGGTAAAGCCTCTGCCCTGGGGGGAGGTTGCACTTGCCACGCTTGCAACGTGGCTCACTTGGCTGTCGCTGCCGGGCTTACAAAGGATTAGCAACAGCAGCAGCAGCAGCAGCAATTTGAATAGGTGGCACAATTGGGAAATTGTTTCAAGCGATTGCCCAGCCAAATAACAGCAAGTGACACCAACCACCCAACCAAAAATAAAAAGAAGGAAAGAAAGAGACAATCAGACAGATAGAGAGTGGGAGAGAGGGCGACTGTCAGACAGGGTTGATAGCCCGTCTGAGCCCGGTTACGTCGGCTGCTGCCATTCCCATCATGCGTAATTCTATTTGTCATTTTGATTATGACATTGTAATGCTTTAATTGATGCCACAGCGACACGGCCAGCATGGCAGGCGCGATGCTGCACTGACTGCAGGCCAAAAAGGCAATCAACCCTCGGCCTAGGCCTCGACTAGCTGACAATGATGCGACAAAATATGCGCCGCTCTCTCCTTTATTTCTGCAGTGCTCCGATTGTGTGTTACGTGTCGCCTCTGACAAATCCTATAAACAGCCCGGGGCGAGGGTGTGCGCTTGAAACTTCAATGAATTTTAAATTGATACTCGGCACACAGCGCGGGTCAGGGAAATAGAGTAAACTGGATTTTTAAGTACGACTGACAGATCGAAATGAAAGTTGAAATAAAGGCGAATCTAGTCAAAATATCAAATACTGAAAGCGCCTCCAATAAAATGCGCCGCACTGTGTGAGACTGTGACATTGTCACAAATATGAATTTTACTGTCCAGCGATACGTTTTGCTCGGTTTCTCTATCGCCGTTATTGTAGCGGCCGTTATTATCACGATTGTGGTCGTGGCAACGTCGAGGGGGCGGCAGATAGCGCAACGGCTACTTTGTTGCATGCGAAGCAAGGATACAGCCCAGCCCGAGACCGACGCCGAGACACGCAACTAAAATTACAAAGGACATGTGCACAATTTTGCAACCAAAAAGCCGAAGGAGAGAGTCGATGCAGACGACTGTGAACGACTGCACAATACTCGCTCATGATGCAAATGTGAAGTCAACCAGTTGTCAAGCAATTGAGCAGCCTGAATAAATATTGGATCAGAATGAAATCTCAGAGCTGCCTTCAATGGAAATATATATAAAGTGAGCTAGCTGAAAAAGGTCCATAAATATTTATAATAATATAATATTAAATTAAAATATAGGTACTTTTTTAGGGGTCTAGCTTTTGATATTTACTTTTAATAATACTTGTTTATTTTAATTATTGTTATTACTTAAAATTATTATAATGAATTATTATTTCTTACTATTATAACTTATTTTTATTATTATTACTTATACAAATTATCATAAATTAATTTATTATTTAAATATATAAATGATTGTTAAAATATTATTATAAATTAATTTATTATTTAAATAATAAATTATATTATTATAAATTAAATTATGAATTAATTTATTATTTATTTATTTTTTGTTCTTTTATTATCCATTAATATTAAGCAATAAAAAAAGTAATGCTAAGTAAACAATTTATTAAAATTCTATTAAGCTATAAGTACATCAAATTGTCAGTCAAGCAAGCAAGAAACTTTACAAATAACAAAAAAAAATGTTTCTTTGACATTATTTAAGTTATAAATTAATTTATTTTTTAAATATATAAATTATATTAGTATAAATTAAATTATGAATGATTTTATTATTTAATTTATTTTTTCGTTCTATTATTATCCATGAATATAAAGCTATACAAAAAGTAATACTAAGTAATTAATTTATTAAAATTCTATTAAGCTAAAAGTACATTAAATTTTAAGTCAAATAACTAAAAAAAAATACATTTTCTTTGACATTATTTAAGGTTTGTTTAATAGCTGCTTAGGCATTGTTTAATATTCCATTTAGCAGAAACGAGGATACCCTTTCAACTCACTGAGCGAGTATAGAAATTGTAAAACCTACAAGTAAATAGGCGGCCGAAGCCGCAAGCCAAATTGCGGCAAAGCGAAAGAAAATGTTGCACGTCGTCAGCGTCTGCGTCAGCGTCGTCGACGTCGACGTCGCCTTCGTTCCACCTGAGCGACGCTTCTTGGGGCGATTGCGTGCGCTGCCAGCAGGGCGCGAGTTAGGGGCAGCAGCAGCAGCAGGAGCAGCGACAGCGACAGAGACGGCGACGCAATCAGCAGCTGTTGTCGTTTTCTAATGCAACGCACAGTGGGCATGAAATATTGTTGACAGGTGAAAATGCTACAGGCAGGCAAACAAGCAGCCAGACCGAGTGACAGGCGGACAGTCAGATGCGGACACGCGCGAGTTAACGACGCCGAGGCACGATACAGCTACGCCTAAGTCGGGCAGGCTTAGCTCCGTCTTCGCAGGAGCAGGAGTCGCACTCAGAGTGAGAGAGTGAAGCATGAGTGAGTGGCTCCAGCTGATCACACATAAATCGCTTCGCTCTCTCTCACTCCCTCACTCTCTCTCTCGCCTGGACGTGTGAAAAGGTGGTGGCTCCTCGGGCAGATTCGAGCTGAAGCTGGAGGAGTTGGAGGCAGCAGCACGACTTATGTGGGCTTCACGTGCTGCACTGCCATTTGGGTTGCCTCCCCAGAGAAAAAGACCCGGTAATAAGTGAAAGTGTGCATGTGGGAGAGAGTGAGAGTGGGTGTGGGTGTGCTGCTTAAATGGGAGCACAAATGTGCCAAGTGCCTGGGCAAAAGGGTGAGCCAGTCGCCCCAAGTGGGCTCGGCTGCAGCCATGGGGACTCGGTGTTAGTTTGCAACCCTCATGAATAACTGATTAGCAGCGCAATAAATTAAAATATTTGTTACTTACATGCGAATGAATTGTTGTCTAAGCTATTCCAAAATTACAAACATTTAAATAGAATTCTGAGCATTTTTCCGAGTAATTAAAAACTTTCTAGGGATTTTGGATTCCAAGTAAGCGATTTAATTGCAGCACTGAATAACAGTGTAGTAAAAGAAACTTTTTGTATAGTAGAAAAAATGTACTAAAAATTTTACTAACTGAATTTTCTCTCTATTTTAGCTCCCAATTTGACTGGAAATATTTTGTAGTGAAATTTTACTTTTGTTTGGTCTGTGTTTTCAGTTTTCTGTATGCAAGTTTTGCAGCTGCCTTAATTCCATATTATATACAATAATCTGCTTGCGTTTCTCTACTTGCAGTCGAGTTGCCCCAGGCGCACTTTTCCTATGTTTTGAGCCAAGTTTAAAGGCCGATCAGCAGCCTGATAATGGCATTGGCAAAAACTTTAGCTAGTCTCTGGTGGAACTTGCGGCATTGTAATTTGGGCAAAAATGCGTTTTGTCTTTGTGCTTGCCACACAGGCACGTAGCGCAATTCGCAACTTTAGCTCTAATGTTGCTGAAAATTGAATTTCTTATTAGAATATTTGTATATATTTTTTCCGGTTAGACTTTGCCGGCAAATGCAACGGCAAAGGCAAGAAATTAGCTGCAAGCAGATGGAATAAGAGATGCCCTGTAGAAGGAGACGAAGTGAAACTCAATTTTATAAATTATATAGGGTATTTACGCTACCTGCTTGACTTTTACTATGCCTTCAATTTATAGCAGGAGTAAGACATAAACCTGCGAAACGGTCTTTTCTTATCTCATTCAACTTTACAGAGTATAAAGACATTCTATGCAATTGCAGCAACAGCTGCGTAAGGCTGCGTTACGTTGTTACGTGCTTACGTTAAGCGACGGCGCCTCGAGACAAATTTGTTGCTGTCCTGGCAAAGGAGAGAAAAGAACTGCGCCGCGTGCTTTCCATTTATTTATTTGATTATTTTAGTTTGTTGTGTGCGACGCACAAAATTAAATGAAATGTTTATTCAAACGTTTAAATTGCTTTAAAAAAAATAAACAGAAAGGGAAACGGAGAGTTGGGAGCGGCTAAGGCGCCTTCATAAAAGGGCACAAAATGTTATGCCAAAGAGGCTGCCAAGTTGTCGCCAAGTTTGTTGTTGCCTTTGTCGCTTTGTCTGCTCTATCTCGCACTACTTTTGGCTGACTTTGCCTAGTCTCGCATAGCCCAGCTATCGTTATCGTTTATCGTTAAAGTGAATCATGTCAACCGCATAAAAGGCGGACGGCCGAGGCGGGACGGGGGCGGTACGAACTTGGGGCAACATCTTGGATTACCATAAAGGATTTCCCGTTTGCCCATTTGGCCATCTCGGCATGAAGGCGAGGCGGCATTCATTTTTCATATATCCTGATCTGGCCCCATGTGAACCCCAAATTACGAAAATGCCAGCAACAAGGGCAAGGCAACAGCCGCATGATGAGCTGATTGACTAGCTGATACTCTGTAGAGTTTGACGGAAATGTGAAGTAAAGCTGAAGCAGGTTTTATAAACATATATCGTATATACATATATTTAGTATGGAGTATATATAGCTGAAGAGACCAACAAAAATGGCAAAGCAACAGTTGATTGGCTTGGTAATACTCTAAACATTTTTGGCTTTGGATATATATTATATAGGAATTATTATTTATATTATGATAATCTATGAACTGAACTCCAAAATGTTTAGTTCAGGAGCTGTATTCATGACATATAAGAATTCATTAGATCTCCTTGCTATGTTACTTCTATAGTACTTTATTTTACTTTTTCCATTTATTTAAAATGAAAATTTAAAATAAAATATAGCAAAAATACAAAATTGTTTTAAATTTATTATAAATTTTTAATTATATAAAATATTAATACATATTTTATATTCTGCATCTTCCACTCGCGTTCATCTTTGATATACCTTAATTGAGCTATTTTTCAGTTTCCTCAGCTGCTCATGCTACCCGTGGCTTCTGTGCTTGATGCACAGATGATATAACAACTAAAACGATTTTATAAATGAGCTGCCGCCGCAAGCAGGAATCAAGCAAATCGTTCAAAATGAATCCTTGCCAAAAGGATGCCAGCCAACACACACACACACAGACGCACATTTAGTTGGAGAGAAAATCTCGATGGTCAAAGCCAAAGTGCAATGTCCGTGATGACTTGGCAGCAAAAAGGACTTCAGCTAGAGCCAGGCGACAACATAGCCACTCCCAAAATTGTAGTTTTTGTTTCTATATATATTGAGTGGCATGCCCCGCAGCGCTGCCCCTTGCGAGCTCCACAATACAGCAGCAATCAATCATGCGGTTTAAATTGGGGTATTTGTTTAAGACGGTAAATTCTCTCTCTGATAAGGATGTGTGTTAAGTTCCAGTTGCCTGTCACTTGACCAGAACCTTCGCCTGCTATTTCCCCATTACTTTTTTTTTTAGGTGTTGAAGCATCGTGGCAAAAGTTGAAAGGGCATATTTCCTGATTGTTGAGCATGTCTTGAAAACAGATTTATTCGTGCCGCCAAATGAAGTGAGCTGAAAATATCCATGAAATGTAATTTGCTACTCTGATTCAGGAATCTCAGGAGATACCACTCACTCTCTCTCACGCTCTATTTTATTTCAGGGTATTCAAAAGTTGCTCTGGGCAACAACTTGTCAAATTACAATCTAGCTAAGGTTGCCGCTGGTCAATGGCAAAAGTTTGAGTTCAGTTTCAGCTTATGCAGAACTTTGGAATGGTTTGCCGCTTATTGGATGGTTAATAAGGTGGGGGCCACCTTATGGCAGGCTCGTATTAATCATGCGCCTGTCACCTAGCGTAAATATTGTAAAATGAGTGGAAAATGTAGCAAAGGACGCCGCTACTCCTGCCACTCCTGCTGTGACATTGTTGTAATAAACTTGCCAGCAAAAGTTTCTCCAGCAGCAGCAAAGTTTATCGCAGAGGCAGCTAATGAAGTGGCAAGGGCCAAGGCTTGAGATGTGTGAACTCAAGATGGAGAAGATTGTTGCCTTAACGATAATTGTCAACTGTACTTTGGACATAACCAGATAGCTGTTGATTGATAGCTAAAGCAGCTTAACAATTTGCCAAATAATTGCATTTCAAAATGCTCCAGCCACAATGTGCATGTGTGTGTGTGTGTGTGCAGCTCTCACCTTGCCCAAGTGCAAATATATTACAAAGTGATTTCTAACTCAATATTGGCCAAGCTTAATGCTCGTGTTTGCCTGGTCTTGTGTAATTCCCCACAGTCTAATAACATTAAGGTGTGTGCGAATATTATGAAAATTACCACAAAATTCAGCATCGAACAGGACACGATGCGGTGCTTTACGCCATTTAAGCCACAAGTGTGCACACACACACACCCACACACACATGCACAGTAAATGTTTTCTTATTGATCGAATATACAATTCAAGTATATACATGTCTGTGTGTGTGTGTATCTGTGGCATATACATATATTTATGTATTTGAGAATTGTTAGGCTGTTTGTGGACAAGGCATTTGTGCATTTAATGTTCTGTTAAATTGAAAATTTGCATAAAATATTTGTTGTTGTTTATTTATTGGCAGTGCATATATATAGATAAGTCCACACACACACACACACACACACACACAGAGGACCGCTTACACCTGAGTATTTGTGCAGCCAGCTGGCAACTAAATATTTGATGCAATTTGCATTTGTGTGGCAATTTAATGGTTTAGTTATCCATATAAATTTCGATGCAAAAGGCAGCGACAAAGGCATTTTCTCCTCTGTGTGAGCAGAGGTCATAATGGAGCTGTAAGAAACTGTGTGAAAACAACTGCATCAAAGTTCAAAGTTCAATAATAAGTATAGAATTTAATAATATAATATGCAAAGTTTTAGTAGGCAATAATCTAGGCACAAAGTGTGAATACTTATATCAATTAGGAATTTCTGTAGGTGTAGCAAATTATAAATTAAATTGACTACTTAGATGCGAATCAGTTGGAGATCATAGAGCAACTCTGTTATCTGTGAAGCTGTAAAAGCGAAAATTATTTAATATTTATATATTATTGTATTTATTTATTTTATTTTATTTATTTGTTTTCAATTTTATCAAAATTATTTATTTTATTTATTTTATTTATATTAATCATTTTACACAACTTATTTATTTTATTTTATTTGTTATTTAATCAAAATGTTTATCTATTTATTTCTAATACATATTTACTAATTTATTTGTTTATTTATGTTTTATCATTTTTATTATTTATGTATTTATTAATCTATTTGTTTGTTTTTTTATTTGTTTATTTATTTATTTTTTTAAATTATTTATTTATTTATTTATTTGTTCATTTATTTATTTATTTATATATTTATCTATTTGTTCATTTATTTATTTATTTATTTATTTATTTATTTATTTCAATATATTCATTTATTTAACTATTTATTTTATATTTTATTAATTAATAATTTTTTATTTTTTTATGTATTTCTTATTTTTTATATATTTTTTTAATTATTAATTTTTATTTATATGGATAATTAAATACCTCTACCCTACTCTACCAGAATTCATATAACACCTCTCCGTCTCTGTGCAGCTGTGAAGTGCTTGCATAAGTTAAATAATGGAAAAACTAATTTCCCAGCACTTGCGCTAATCTCAATTTCAACTTTTATTTTATTTAAATTTGATACTTTGTTTCCAAATGATAAACAGAGAAAAAGAAAAAGAAGGAAAACACAGAGACACACACACACAAAGCTCCCATTCCCAGGCGGAACTTTATGTGTTGCCGCGAAATCTCAAAACAATCAAAGTACGAGAGTGCAACAAAAAAAAAAAAAAGCAACAACAACAAAATGGGGGCCAACTCAAATAATATGCGAGGGCTGTCGTGGGCGTTGATGTTTGCTCAACGAAAATACATAACAACAGCAACAACAACAACAACAACAGCAGCAGCAGCAGCAGCGGGTGGAACCCAAAGCCAACTTCAACTTTAGTGCGAAAACTTTTGCCACTTAACTTTTGTGAATGCAGGCGGGCGGGACAGGGAGTGGGGAAAGCCCGGGTAGCCAGCGAAGCTGCAGATGTAGGGAATTCGTATCCCGTATTCCGTATCCCGATCCCTGGGCCAGTTGGCGTCGGGACTGCCTCAAATGCCAAAGCAATTAAAATTATTGCTGGCGAAAAAGTAATATTTTTCAAGTGCTAAATAAACACACTATAAAAGCCGCGAACGCGAACGGCGAGCCGACGACCGAAGTCAATATGCTGCTGCTACTGCTGCTCGCCGCTAGATGGCGCTGCTCACGCACACACACACACGCGCGAGCACAAAGCCAGAGAGAGTGAGTGAGAAGACGTTCACAAAAGTTGATTCAATGATGTTCTCAAGAGTTATTTACATATGCAACGCGCACAGAGAAAACTTCAGCGAACGCCAAGGAAAACTCTTCGTACGCTTTCCACCCAGCAAATATTTGGCCTCCGCCTTTTTAGCTATGCCAAATCGCTGGACAGACTTATTCAGCTACTTGTTGGGCTAGGATGGATGTTGGGGGAGCGGGTGAGACCCTCTTGAAAAGTTGCTGGCGCCTGATGGGCCGCTTGATTGCCTGCTCGGTTTGTGATATGCGCCAGAGGAGAAGACAAGCAGAGCCAGTTAGAAGATGGAATTGTTATGTGAATGCCGGCTAAGAAGGCAATTATGATAATGCTCAAGTTGTTCGTGCTGTTGCTACCTGCAAGCAAAAGTTGCCTCTGAAGCCCATAAATTTCTAATATTAATATGTGGACAAATATATCTTGTAGTTAATAATAAATTTATAGTTAGTTTCAATTTGCGTGCAAACTTTTTTTTATGAACTTATTATAAATTTGTTGAAAATACATTTACATACAAATTTATTCTTGGAATTTAAATACATTTATTAACTATTGTAAATATTTTTTAAATATTCTTTTATATACATAGAGTATATATTTAATATTATGTTATGTTTTATTTTTTTTTTTTAATATTATTCGAATCATTTTATTTTCATATTTTAACTTCTAAATATTTTATGATTTATTTATATTTTTATATATACTTTAATGCTTTATTTTTTTAATAAATTCTGTTAAATAAAAAATAAGTATATTTCTTACTTATTGTTACTTTTGATCTAGAGCTTTTAATTACTTAAATTACATTATTTTTATTTAAGTTTAACATATTTTTTTTATAATATGTTTATTTAATATTGTTCAAATTATTTTATAGTATTTCATAACATTTTTTCACCACATGTATATATGTTTTTTAAAATTAATCAATTATTCATGTGATTTTATTTTCTGGATTTTTATTAGTCATCCTTCATTTTTCCCGTCTCTCCCTCTCGTTCACCCCATTTTTTTTTGATACCCTACCGCTCAAACCGTTCAAAACCCATTGGAAATCTATTATCTTCAATAAAAAATCCAAGTACAGTCGAGAGTTAACATAAATGATTTTCCAATTTATTGCTGCGTTCTCTTATTTGTTTGGCAGCGCAACATTTTCGTTAGTTTTATGGGTTTGGCAACAATTGGCTACAGAGAGAATTTTTGAACCCGTAGCAGTTGGCGAACCCTTCATATACGGCGGCTCACTTAACCATATGAACTTCTTGTTTTTATAGCACACCGCAGGCGCTGCGCGCAAAAGTTTCTCGTCAGCTTCTAATAGCCGCTCCATTACTTAATACTAGAGCCTGACGCTACCCGAGAGCCATGCCGATAAAAGGAAAGACGCAAAAAGTTGCAACATTTGCTGAAAATCTCCGCAGCGCGCACACTTTCACCCAAAAGTTGACAGGAGTCGCGCGGGGAGGGAGGGTCGAGGCGAATTGCAGGCGACTTAACCTAAGAAAAGAAAGCAGCAAAGTGTGACAAAGTACATGGCAGGAGGCGGGCCGAGCGGGAGGGGAGTATAAATGTGTAAATGTCTATTCGAGTGTAGAATTTGATTGCACTTGGAAATGTCTTTATGCGCGAGTGTTGGGCCAAAGTCATCGATGATGCTTTGTCGATTGTCTTTTATGGCTTGGAAAATAAACTTTTGCCCCGCTGGCCGTACGCTTCGTTGCACCGTCGAGCTGCAGCAGCGGAGTTAAAGAGATTCGAGCGTAAATTCACCTAAATTATGCGTGTAACTCAAACTTGGCTCCAGCTGGCTTTGTCTCTCTCTCTCTCTTTCTCCCTCTCTCACTCTCTCTTACAGTTTTCTGTGTTGTGGAATTTGAAATAATTTGCTGACTCACACACACTAGCACACACCCATGACCCACATTTATATGCTCGAATTGATTTTCTATGCTGGCAATCAGCACAGGACACAACATACAATATATACGCGGCGTATACGCAATGTCCTGCGACCCCAACAACAACAGCAGAGTTAAAGCTGCAGCCACAGCCCCTGTCAGCTATTTTTATTTGCTGTAAATCTGTAACGAAGGCACGCACTATTTTCGAGCTGCTGCTCCGGCTAGCCCGTTCAGTCTTTGTGCCGATTCTGCAACAATCCGCATAGCCACAGCCACAGCCCCAACTCCTGCTGGGGCTTCCTGTTTTTATAATTTAATGCCTGTTTGAGCAGCGGCGGCCTATCCTTTGGCTATGATGTGTGTGCGTTTGAGTGCTCTCAACACATAAACTACAACATTTAATTGGTTCGCCAGCCTTGGCCCAACACTTGGGAGCTAACGCCTTGGCCGGCACGTCTTTGGAATGCATGAGAAATTTGTTTGCATATTTAATGCAATTACCAAAAGGTTCTCCCATCGGAGTAGCTGAAAGGAAAAGAGGTTAAACTCCACGCAAACTAAAATTGATTTAGCTGACAGCTCGGCATTAGAGGATCCAGTGTCACGGCACCTGGAAAAAGGGTTCCGCAGGATATAGGCGCAAAGAGGTACATTTTATTGATATTCCGGGCGCATAAGCGAACCTAGGCCATGTGTAGAAAGTGGCCCGATATATGTATGTATGTGTGTGTGTGTTCAGCTATAAATATGTATGTGGATTGAAGTCTTCGCTAACAAGCCAAGGCATCGCTCACTCTCATTGCTGTAAGTGGCCAAGCGGGCAGAGCTATCGCATCGTCCGTCTAACTAACTGCAGCTTTGCCGTAATCATTTCTGAAGGTTTCGCCTGTTTTGCTCTGCTTGCATATATTACCTGCACTCAAAGGCCAATTTCGTTAGGCCAAACGCAAGTTATTTGCTCATTAAAAGGCTGAGGCCAAGCCAGAACAATAATAACAAACAGCAGCAACTGCAACGTTAACAACTACCAGCTAAAGTCCCTTTGCGTGTCCTCGACTTCATGGCCGAGTCTTTTGGCCAATTTGGCCCACGGTCGAGCCATCGTTTGCTCCAGTTGATGCTGCGCTGCCGGCGATATTTCACTTGAGGCGCAGATCGATCCACACAGGCCGGCCTGGGCCGGGCCTTATCATGCGCATCTGTCAGATAAACTTTGCATACGTGCACATACATACATACATAACTGGCACACCAGAAGGCGGTCAGCCACCCCGCCTCCTGCCGCTCGATGGCCACTCACGTTCCGTTTCTGTTGGGCCAACGTGGCTTGCAATTAAATGTTTGCTGTTGCTATTGCCATTGCCATTGCTGTTGCTGTTGCAGTTGTGTCCGCTTTTGTTGCATGTTGTACATGGCTGGCGTACAACCTGCTACTGAGCAGAGTCCAACTTTCGTTGCAGTTGCAGTTGCAGCCACAATCGTGATCTTATCATTTTGCTGCTTTGTTCATGTTCGATTTTGTGAATTTGTTTTACTCGCTGGCTCGCTGCTATCTATCCATAAGCCGCTCGATATTTGCCCGATACTCTTTAGCCATGACATTTTCCGACCGCATTTGCAAACAGACCGCGTCCAGCTCACAGATCTCACTATCTATCTATCTCTCTCCCGCACACTCTCTTTCTCTGTTAATATATTTCCATTTAAATAATTTACAAGTAAAAATCTCTGTGCATTGTCCCGATCGTGATAAGCTTTGACTCTGCGATGAGCCCGTTTTTTCTTTGCATTGTCTTGCATACGAGGCAAAAAAAAAAAAAAGAATATATATATATATATATATGTATGTATGAATAAAATGTATTTAATTTATTGTGTCCTGCTGCAGATTTATGGTCAAGCATCTGCGCTTATTGGGCATTAATGTCAACAGACACAAAGAGGGTGAGGGAGAGAGAGAGAGAGGGATTAAATGAAATATTCCATTTTCAGCATGTGAAAAGAAAAATATGAAGCTTTTGCTTCTCAGCTAGTATGATATACATTTGATATTTTTATAAGCCATAAACCTAAAACTAACATAATCAACTATTCGATTTGCAGCGCATTTGCATAGCTGTGGCAAATGCTCAATCAAATTAAACCGACTGTGGCAGACGGCTGGAGCTGAAGATGCAATGCAAATGCGAAACACAAATCGAATGAAAATTCTTTGCATACTAAATTCGTTAGCTCCGCTCTGGCCGAGGAGGACGATGATGACGACGATGATGTGCTAAAAACCCCTTCAATAATTAAATATAAAATATAAATATAGAGAAAAAAAGAGAAAAAAAAATATTGCGCTCGGCAAACAAATTCCAATTTAGATTTAGCCAAAACCTAACGAAACGTAACTGTAACTATCTACGAATATGTATGTGTGAAGGTTTCTCCTACTTCTCTTTTTTATTATTATTTTTTAAATTGGTTTTGCAATTTGGCTGTAGTGCGCTGGAACGTTGTTATTGGTGTCGCCGCAGCACCATCGAGATACTCATACTTGAAGATACACAGCACGCGATATGCAAAAGATACAACACACGGACACGGACCCTGAGAGCTCCCGGCAGGGCAGAGCAAATAACGGTAGGTAGCTGGAGCCAGGCGAATTGGTAGCTAGCTGCCATCGTCTCATCGCCTCATCCCCTCCCATTACCCGCCGCCCATCTGTCCCAGTCGTCCGTCAGGTCGTAGATGTTAATCGCTGCGGCACTTTGGAGTAAGTGGCATTTCGCAGCGTCCACAACTACAACGACCATCGGCAGCGGCAGCAGCAGCAGCGCTGGCTGGCTGCATTACTCGACTCTTGATGGGGCCAACCCACTGCCAGTGCCGCTGCCACTGCCACTCCCACTCCAACTGTCCCTTAGCCAGTCAAAATGGGCGTGGCCCCTTGTCAGGCCAAGTCCAACGTTCGTGGCAAATGTTTGCGGATTTGAATTTAAATTGAAATAGGATGTTGTATATTCAAATGAATTTTAACTTAAGGGTAAATGGCTGGTCGCATCAACCACCCACCCGCTCACCCACCCAACCAGCCACACACACACACTCACTCGCACAGCAGTGCAGCAGTCCAAAATGCGGGCTCAGATTAACATCATCAGTTCTGGCATTGATTGGTCCTAGATAGCACACGAAAGCCCCGCCGGCAGTCACATGTAACCGCAGCCAAAAAAAAGAACTGCAAGTGCATGAGAAAGCAAACCGAAGAGCTGATGCTCTTGAAAGAGAGAGTGAATGAGAGCAAGACAGAGAGAAAGAGACAGAGAGAGAGAGAGAGAGAGAGAGAGCGAGAGAGAGAGAGAGAGAGAGAATATGTCACGAGATATGCTTAAACTTTGTATGAAAAGTATGTGAAATATGTATGACATATAATTTATATTTTACAATATATAATTTTAATTGTAATTAAACATTTTGTTAGTATGGAACCTAAAATAATCAATAATAAAATTTATCAAACATAATTAATATCATTAAATTCAGTATGCATATTAATATACAAAGAGGAAGAAAATATTAATGAAATTTGATTTATTATATTTAATATTGCATTAGTTATTTAGCTGTGCTTGGTATAAAATATCATGACACTTGTCTGTAAATTTAAAATCTATATATAATTTTATTTATTCTCAAATGGTAACAGAATATTAATTCAAATTTAGCATAATAATTTCAAAAGAAAAAAAAACATATTAAATTACACATATTTATATATTTATTAAATATAATTTAATTACCTTTTTTTAAATAAAAATGTATATTATTAATTTAAAAGAAAATTATATTTTTTACCATGATTATTAATTAGTTATTCTGAAAAATAATAAAGTTTTTTATTTATATAGAAGTGCATATTTTAAAATTTGGTAAATATATCATAATTATTTATTCTTTATTTTTAATTTATTAATAATACATTTTAAATTCAATTTTTTCAATAAAATAAATGTTTATTTATATGTATTAACATTTATTAATATGTGATTCACTTGGAAATTCACATATAATATATTCAGCTATTTACTTGCCTGCTTTCCCAAGCATTTCATCCATGTATCCATGTATTATCTCTGCAACTCTTCTGCAAATATGCTATTCCGTCTTACTTCTCTGCAGTCACATTTCATATTCAATATACCCAATGAAATATTAAAGCAAAAAGCAGAAAGAACTGAGAGCACGGCTTGTGTTCTGCGTTTGTTCGCTCACGGATAAAAAGAGAGCAAAATATCTAATGGGTTTTGTAATAAGTTTTAGTTTCCATGTTTATATTAGCATGCTAATGGTGGCAATTGCTCCAGGTGCTGGCCCTGTGGCCGAGGCTATTGAAATTGTGCGGCGAATATTTAGCTCAGCCTCAATATTGGCTTGGCTGGACAAGCAGTCATGCAGTCAAGCCAATCATTGCCTGCCCCCTTCAGCCCTTGAGCCATGGGCTTGTTATCTGGGGTTACCTTCGTGGGAACTACAATAGTAAGTGGAAAGAGCTTCAGAACTTTGTTTGTCTGGCCGTGGACGTGTCTATTGACGCCCCCTCCGCCGAATAGAAGAGCTGATAAGCTGCCAAAGCTGGCTACAAATTATATCGGAGAATACGCTGCACCCCCAGCAAACAGGCCATAAACGATAATTAATAGAGAGATAATCTAGGCGCTGGATTGGCTTTGACAAATCTCATGGCATTGCAATCGACATGAATTATATTCCCAACCGACCGACCGGGCCCCTACACCAAATTTCCAGGGAAATGCTGCCCCCAACCCCAACTTGACAATGCTGACAGCGACTGTAAAGACAACAACAACAACACCAACAACAACAAGGAGAGCATGTAACCATAAATCTTGTAGTTTTTCCTCCATTTCCCTCGCTTTCGAGAACGAGAACTAGAGTTCTTCTGGCCCAGGCCTAGTGACATTTGTTTTTGGAGGCAGGCAGGAGACTTCGTCTTCATTTGCAGCCCAGTTTCGTTTTATTAAAAACGTTTAAGCGAACACGAACTGGCTGACAAACCCAAGTTTAGCGCGGGGGGCAGAACCAGGCACGATTTTTCGTAACGAAACAAGACACTTTAGAATGCAATCGAACGGAGAGATACAGAAGAGACCGAGACAGGTAGAGAGAGAGGGAGAGAGAGAGGGAGCAGGAGACTGGCGTGCCACAAGCTACAGGTGGTTAATCACCAATTAAGCGCTACATCATACAAATTTGTAGCCACAAAAAGAGTTCAAATTGAACCCTTTCTTTTCTTCTTCTTCTCTTTTATTATGTCATACGATTTGTCACCTGTCGTTGGGCGCCAAATTCGACCCGAGTTCTCATGGCGCGCGGCAAAAATTGAATTGATTAATAAATGTGCCCGAGCTTATGAAGCTCTTTCTGTTCAGATCTCTTTTACATGTTTTCCTTTGTTGTTATGAAAGAACTTTTTCTTTATTCATTGTTTTATTCTCGCTCTCTCTCTGTCTTTTTTGGTTACGTCAAGGCATAAATCTCAACTAATTTTGTGTAATTAGTTTGCATAATCTGTCACGGTTTGTTTTTCTTAATTTTCTTCATTTCATTTCTGGTTTCTTTATTATTCCAGCTCCAGCTCCAGCTCCAGCTTGGGTCGTCTTGCATGCCTGATGCGATTATTTTTATAAATGATTCTCGATGGATTCTGAATGGCTGTGGCAGCAACCGCGGCATTTTGTCAAGGTATGATAGAAATTAAGCAGAGTTTGGAAGCTTTTCTGGAAGTTGAGCAATTAATTTACAGCCAGATCAAAGAGTTGCCAAGCGCAGATAAGAATCGAGTCGGGCTTGAGACTTGACTAATGAAACAGCAATTACGGTAGCTCAAAGAAGCCAAGCCGTGGGAGACGAGAGCTGCAAATATATAAAAATAGAATATATTTATTTATTTATTTGTCATGTTAACTTTTCGATATACATACATTCTGTTTGAAATAATTTCAAATCATTTTCCATGCAGCTCAAACAATGAATGCCTGTAAGCTAATTTGGTGCTATAATTTAATGATATTTACTGTGCCCACACAGCGAACAGCTCAATCGAAAAACTAAACTCAATTTGACGATGTCAAGCGCTGCCAAACAAAATATCAAATTTATAGAATTTCATGGTCCATTTTCATTTTGGCCAAAAGCCGTGGCAAATCAAAGGCCCCGACACATGGGCAAACATGCCAAATAAACAGCGCATAGTTGGGGGAGAGAATGGGCGACTAAAGCATACCCTGTAGACAGCTAAAAAGATTTGTAAATCGTTCGCCTAGCCTTATATTTAGTTATATCAATTCGAAATGATTTCTATTTAATTTTTCAATAATTTTACAGGGTATATTTGCGCTCTAAGCACAATTTTGTAAACAGAAAAAGATAGCTAAATATCAGTTGACTAGACATATATCTATTATGTTGATAACATAGCAAATTATTATCATAGTTTATCAAAGTTCTTTAAGTAATTTTGCAGGGTATTTTTGCCATTCGACAACTCTCTAAGCACACACACCTTTCGTCTAAATTCAAATCGACAACGACGTTTAATAACTAGTTTAAAAACTCATCAGAGCAGTCAAACAATAGCAAATGGGATTGCCACGCCGTCCGATTGATGCATAGAGGTAGTATATATTTGATGGAACCATTCAGCAATGCTCTCCCGCTGCCCCTGCCACTGCAGAATGTTGCACTTTGATGACCAAATAACAACGGGACTAACGCAGCATTTTATGTGGCGCTATGAATGCATTCGCCAATCAACTGAGCCCCAGCTGCAGCAGCCGCAGGTGAGGCTAGACGGACTATGTGCGCATCCACTCATAATTGAATTTCGTCCCAGTTGGAGTTGCAGTTGGGCAAGTGTTTTGTATTATTGGAAATTCTCTTTGATGTGCACACAAATGCGCTGCGAGAAACTTGCTAAATAATGCGTTCGCAATGGCAATTGACAACGAAAATAATGCGCTCAGCTCAAATTTATAATACTCTTTCTAATCAGCAGGCGAGAAGTGCTGGGCAGCAGACGTTGATGTTTCCAATTGGAATGTGTGAAGTGTTGTGAAGGCGCTGTTTGATTGAGATGATATTATGTATGAACTAGATATGAGCTAGATATACAATATTTACATATTGGTAACAAAACATAAACATAACATATTGGTTGGTAACAAAAGTATTTCGGCATTAATTATGACCAAAATAATTTTTTAATATATATAAATAATATAATATTTATATATATATAATATATAATAAAAAAAATGAAAAATAAAAATATAATTAAAAATAAATAAACATAAAAAACAAATGAATGCATAAATAAATTTTAAAAAATATATAAATTAAAAAAGAAAATAATAACAAATAAATATATATATATATATATATATATATATATATATATATATATATATATATATATATATATATATATATATATATATATATATGAAAAATAAACATAAAAGATAAATAAATACATACATATGTAAATTTAAAAAAAATATATTTATAAAAATAAATAAATAAAAAATGGTACGAATATAAAAATATATAAAATAATCATAATATTTACTATACACATATGCAATAATATTAATAATTGATTTTATATTTTTATTTTTCAAATTTATTAACAAATAAAACATATAATATTAAATAAAATTAAAAAAAAAAAAACTTTAATGGTAGGTTATAGATGGAAAAATGATCCTTTCATAGAGATATGATATATCATATGTATATACATATGCATAAGTTCTTTAGGAAATAAACACATAAAGTGCTTTATATTTTACCGGCCCCACTCAAGCTTCGCATATCAGGCAATTGATGGGACTCGACATGCAGACATCAAAACTCCAAAACTCCAGAGCTTTATATTTAGAGATCTCATTAGATACTTTAGCTAGCATAATAGCCATTTCATTTAATGCTGCTGTATGAATAAGGGCTTAGCGAAGTAGCAGAAAATGTTGAAAAGCTCGAATTAACCCCATTAGACATTCAATATGAATAGAACTTTGGCCAAGCATGTTCCAGTACGCACATACTGGCGGCTGTCTGGCTTCTAGGTCTGTCTGCCCCGTTGCCCTGCTATTAACAAAATGTATTACCGCATTGCGATACCCTCACGCAGGACATCAAACGTGGCTTTCATGAGGGTGCGGACAGCGTCAAGGCACGGGGGCTGGTGGGCGGAACAGGTTGCAAATGTTTTTGGCTGCGGCTGCTGCTGCTGCTGCTGCTGTTGCTGTTGCTGCTGATAATGCCTCAATGAATACTGTTTAAAATTCATTTCGTTTATCATCAAGTTGGTTATGCCAAAAGGGGTGTGGGCGGTCGGAGAGGAAGTTTTTCGGGTTTTTCGCTGCCTGATGAGTTTTGCTGGCGATGAAACTTTTTAAATGGAATTTACGCTGCAAAATCGCGTTTTCAACGAAATGAGTTTTAATTGCAAGTTTTCCTAATGCAGGCAACACACGCAGTTGTCGGCATTGCGTGTATTTCACTTTGTTGTCATCATCAGTTGTTGTTGTTGTTCTTGTTGTTGTAAATTCGTTAAAATTTCTGCACACGTTTCCCCTTAAATAGCACAAAATTATGTTCTTTATGATAATTTGCGTATATTTGCGTGCGTGTGTGTGCGTGTGTGTGCGTGTGTGTGTGCGTGTGTCTCTGCCCCCTCTTTGACGTTAACTCGTTAGCTTTTGCAGTCGAACATGTTCAATGTTGCCAAGCAGCCAGCCAGTGTTGCCAACCATATAGAAATCCAACAGCAATTGGCATTGGCAAACGGATGTAGGCAGAGCCACGCCACAATTAATATTAATATTTACCCAAAGCTCAGCTGCTTGTAAAATGCCGAAAATATTATGAAAATTGAAATTGGAATGGGAATGGGAATGGTAATCGGAATGGAAAGGTGAGAACGAGCTGCGGTCATATGCAGAGCCCAAATTGCATTAAATTTACCCAATAATGGAGCTAAGCATGTCAAATTTTAGTTGCAATACATTTAATACAATTTCATACAATATGTAGTTGTATATCTGTAGATTTTCGTAGTTTAATTAAGGTCTTTGTTCAATTAACTATGCTCTAAAATATTGCAAACTCGCATTCGACCTGTGCAGTGAGCGTTTGTTCTGTTGCCAAATGAACTTTATTGTGCAACTCAATTAAAAAGTTGTGAAGCTCTCAACATTTTTATTTGCTGTTTACTTTTTTTTTGTGGCCCAACGAAAATGTTGCCAACAACTGCATCGGACTCTTGGCCAGTGCCAGGCTTCAAAAATATATACAAAACATTATCTACCATAATTCGTTGTTGCTGCTGTTGTTGTTGTTTGTTCTCTTTTATACTGCAAATAAACTTCGTGTTCGCCTATCTTTATTTTATTTATCTTTTTGTATTTTTATTTTATTTCATGTATTTTATTGCGTATGCAACAACAGCGGCAACAACAATTGCAACCTGCTGCCTGCAGTTGAGTCCTGCTTGAATATTGGCATAAGGGGCTATCCGGCTATCAGAGTCGGCTCTGCTCTGCTCTGGCATGCGGTGCAGTGCGCGTATTTGTTTTTAATTAAAATAAATATTACCATAACCTATAAAATAATTGAAAAGCAATTTAACATTATTACCAACAAACCGACTGCCCTAGACGTGCATTATCCTTTCGGGCCCGCTGCGAGGGTCGTTTTGCACCTGACGCTTGCAAGACTCATATATCGATATGTATGTATGTATGTATATATATATATACTCATATTTGAAGCAGCTTAACATGCTTTTAGTGAGCTTATACCCTATAAATGGATTGGGAGTACATTGAATATTGCATGACTTATAAATTATATATCTTGTAAAGAAAATTAATAAATAATTTAAATAAATTTGATTATTCTGCTGTTTTATTTATTTTTTAAAATTTTATTTATTTATTTTATTTATGTTCTTTAATTTTATTTATTTAATTTATTTTATTTATTTTTTTTATTTTATTTATTTTATTAATTTTTTTAATTTTATTTATTTTATTTATTTATCTATTTTTATTTTATTTCAATATAACAGGCAGAGTTTTTAAAAATATATGTAATATATATATTTTTTTTAATATTTTATTCAAACTAATTATCTTTCACTAACAATTTTTTGATATTTTTCTACAATATTAAATAAAAAATTTAATTTATTTGTTTGTTAATTTTTGTTCGATATTTCATTTATATATTTTAGTTATCAATATTTGTTTAGAAATCTTATATATTTTTCCATTAGCTAAAACCCAACTAATACCAAAGTCCAATTGGACTTACTCATCGACTCGCGTTGCCAACTGCAATATTTTCGCATGTTTATTGAACTGGAAATGAATATATAGTTACAGTATTATTCCTCTTCAAGAAAAAATACTGCCAATCCAATTGAAATAATCCAATGAAACTGTATATTATATGATATTCAGATATTCAATTAAAATTGCATTTCGCTTGACATTTCAACTTGTTTTCGAGTTTAATTTTGATTGAGAGACAACGTTAATTAAATTCATATACTAATTAATCATATCATATTAAGCGCATAGTAAGGGTATTCCCACTCACTGTCATTGCCAAAGCGCTTTCATTTTTGTATAGCTTGAAATATTTTTTATACGCACACACACATACACACACATATACGCATACGCACATTGCGCTTCCACTTTTTGGCATAATTATATTTTTAACACTTATGTGCATTGCTTTATGGCAAAATATCTCGTGCTCTCGTGCGAAAAATTAAATGAAAAATCTTCTTTAACTGCAACAACAACTTTAATTATTTAATTAAAAATGTTCGTTGTTGTTGTTGTTGTTGTTGTTGTTGTCTGTAGTGCTGCGTAAAATAATTCTTTGTGAAGTGTGCGCTATATATGTATGTGTATCTGTATGTATGTATGTAGATCTATAAAAAGTAGCAGAAACTTAAGTAGGGTGCAGCAAATGGTATTGCATTAAGGGTCAAAAGGTCATGGAGCCAAAGTTTACGCGACTTTAAGCAGGAATGTTGGTCAAAGTAATTTTATAAAATATTTTTAAAATATGCACATATGTATACAAGTAAAGAGAATGTGTAACATAATCTGTAAATGACTGTAAAATATTTAATTTTTACTCCAATATGCCTTACCTGAAGAACAGTTTGCAGCAGCTTCCCTTTGCCCGCCAAAAGATAATATAATTTTATGCCTCATAAACTAAAGAATTAAAAACAATTGCGCACAATTGAAAGCTGATATTGATTGCCTTGGGAAAAATCATGCAACATCGCACAAAAGGCAGCCGGAAAACCTATAAAAATCTGCTCGAGCAATCAGATGACCATAATGAGACGAGTTTAGGTAGACTCACGCCTTGTAGTTAGGCAAACCCTAGGCAAAAACTAACTGTTATTGTTGCTATGTACATGAGTAAATGTGTGTGTGTGTGTGAAGTGCAACCCAATACACCGTAAATAGCATTTGTATGGCCGTAGCATAAAAATTCGCATTAAAATCACAAAACAGTTGCAATTGTCGTGGACGTGGCCCTCGCTGTTGTTGGCCGTTTGTCCGTTTGTCTGTTTTGTCCGTCTGGTATCTCCGCTTACCTTTTAATCTTCTATAACGTTTCCATTAATACGCAGCGGTAGTTACCCTGCTTTTGGCCAGCCCTCACTGCCAATGCCAATGCCAATGCCAATGCCAATGATGAGAAATTAATGTGCGTACACAATTTCACATCTCACAGAGCGAGATACCCAGAGCGACTGGGCTCAGGGCTCAGGGCAAGGGCCCGGCCAAAGCCTACTCGGTCCGCTCACAGCACAGCATGAGGCATGTGGCAAGAGGCAAGAGCAAGAGGCAAGAGCGTCACGGTCTCTCCGCTCAGCGGGACAGAGTGCTAACCATTGTTGGGAAATTTCATGGCGCTCCGCACGGGGTCCGCAGCATTGCTTGCGAGATCATTGTAAGGTGTAACAAAAAACCCAATAGATAGAAATTTTGTCAAATGGAAATTGTCGTTTGAGCGAACAGTTTATGGGCTGTTGCGGCTCTTGCTGTTGCGGCTGTTGCTCTTGCTGTTGCTATTACGGTTGTTGTTGCTTCTGCTGCTGCTGCTGCATGTTGTCAAGCCCATCTACGTAGCCGTTGCGGCTTAGCGTTTCACGCCCCTGAATTTACCTGTAACGAGCTGGGCGTTGAGTCTGAAGACGCAGTTGTAGTAGAAATGTTAAGTTAGCTGTTGATGGAGACTCTGGACAAGGGTATTTATCATCTTTCACACTTCATAAGCCAAATTGATATGCAATTAGATAGAATTGATTAAGTTATATGTAGTTAACGGTCTTATAAAGCCTATAAAGCTTAATGCAGCTAAATTTTCTAATTGCTAATATAAAATTCTTAATGAAGAAGTAAAACTTGTTGATATTTGAAATGATATAAATTAAATATTTATTAAAACCTAAATTGCTAAATTGGAATCGAACTAAAATTCAATTAAATTAATTAAATATAATATCTCACATGAGCAATTTATTAAAATAGAATTGATAAAGAAATACAATTTAAAATATTTGTTTTTCATCTACAACTGCGTAGTTAAAATTAAATTTAAAATGAAAATTAATTAAAAAACTACATGATTAAACAAAATTATTAATGCCAAAAATATGTCAAAAAGTTATTATAAAATTAAAAAAAAATTAAATAAATAAAACATTCAATTATAATAAAATAAAATAGGTTTACAAAATTTTAAAAATAAATATACTTTTGAATTGACTTGATATTATTAAGCTATAGTATATAAAATTTATACCATTTACAAAAAAAAAAAAAAAAAAAAAAAAAAAAAAAAAAAAAAAAAAAAACAGAACACATTATAATAACTATTAATTATTATATTTCTTATAATGCTGTATCATGTAATAAGTTGACAGAATAGTATGTAGTTGAATCTGAATTAAAGCGAATAAAAATCTGTACATGTATGTATGTAATGTGCATCCAGAACTCTCCCATACATACTAACTACAATGCATTGCCTGCTCTCACACAACTCTCACTTACATTCTTTCACTCACAGCTTAGGTGTACTCAACTCAACTGTAGCTTTCAAATGAAAATAGACTTTAAATACTTTCAGCACCCGTGTCAAGACGCCCCCAAAGACGGTTTCAAAGAAAATTCAAAATCCAAAATCCGAAATCCAAAAACTATATGAAACTTGGCCCACATCACGGCACGTTCAACTTAATTGCCCCGAAAAGCTTTTATGTAACTTCTGAGCGGCCAATAGATAACAACAGCTGATAAATAGCGCGTCAAATCGAACGAGCCCCGCTGGAGAATGGAGGCGCGCTAACCTGCCCGGTAAACGCAATTGTGAAATGCTATAATTTCTGAAGTACCTTTAATGAGCATTTTCAACATGGTCATCATACAATCAGCAGCAGCAGCAGCCACAGCCACAGCCGAGCCGTGCTTCATGCAGAGCGTATTACAATGGCTCCAATATTTGGACCATGGCTCGTCATAATTACTGCCCAGAGCATAGCTTTTATTTGGGCCTCATATTCTGACTGGCTTTTCGTTTGCCCGCCTGGCTGTTGGCCTGGTTCAGAACTGGCCCGAAAAGCCAAAGCCCCAAACAATCTGTAGATGGATCGGCTACATATCTGAGCATCAGGCGTTGTTGTCTGCGCATTGGGGAATTAATGATTACGTCCGTGTGGACGTAGGGCCATTCGAAGTGCTGCGGCCGGTTTTGTGCCTTGATCCAGTAACCCTTTAATGCAAACACTGGGCAAACACAGAAATTGAACAGTAACTGAAACTTGCTCAGTAGCTCGTTCACTCGACTCTGCCGCACTCGTCTCACATGAAAGGAAATTGTAATGATCGAAATCAAAATGTTTTCGTTACTTTAGCTCCTAATGAAGCTTGAATAGTGCGAATGACTCTACACAGTTGCTCGCTGACCCGCTGGCTGCTGGCTCTGACTCTGGCTCTGGCTGTTGGCTCTTTTGGCTGCCAACTGTTGTTGGCTGTTGGCCGTTGGCCCCTCGGGGGCAACACAATCGCACCACGCGCCTTTTAATCGAAATTTGATGATGAATTCCCAACTCAGCTCAACTTAACTCGATTCAATTCAAAACTCAAGCCTCGAGTCCGTTCGCTCGTCTCTCAGTCGCCTCTCCGAATGCTACTTTAAGCACCGCAGCTCGAGCACTTTTATTGTTGGCCATTTGGGGCTTTTGGCCTGCCGCTATTTACCTTTGTTATTTATTTATTGTTATTATAGTACATGCCTCTACTTGTGTTCTGGTTTCTCTATCTCCACTTTTTAATTGTATAAATAGGCTGGGGCTTTTCGGTTATTTGTATCGAGCATTAACCGCCACATGATTTGCCTGAAATTGTCAGAAGATTACCAAAGGGGAGAGACAAAAAATAACAGATTTTCTAGCTTGGCTTGGACTGGCTTTTCTTTTGTTCACATTTAACACAGTTGCATTTGCCGTGACTTTGGCTTAATGTAGCCAAAATGGGCTTTAAGTAGAACGAGTTTTGTAACATGCAACAAAACCTTGTATAAATCTAAGAAAGGTACAGTATTTTGTTTGAAATTAAGATTCTGTGTAAAAAGCAGATAATCGTTGTTAAATCCAAATAAATACAAATAAAATAAATATATATATAATTGTATAAATATAATGTAAAAAATATTATAATATGAATAAATAAAATATATACGTTAATAAACAAATTTAAAATTTAATTTTACAATATATAAATTTAAAAAATATAATGTAAACAATATTATGATATAAATAAATAAAATACATTCAATAATAAACAAATTTTTTAATATTTTAGTATCACTGAAAAGTGAATAAAATATAATATACATATTAATTAAAAATTTAATATATTATAAATTTAAAATCAAACCAATAATTTAAATACTTTATCAAATTATAATTTGTATATTCATGAATTAATTAAAAAGTAAATATAAGTTTAAAAAATTTAATTTTATTTAATTTCAAATTAAAATTTTAATATTCTTAAATTAAATAAAAATAAAAAGTAAATATAAAATTTAAAAATTTAATAATAGAAAGGACCAAAATATTAACTAGAAAATATTAATCTATAATTTAGTATTTAAAAAAATTAAATCTAAATTTATATATTTGATTGCCAAATTTTAAACTTTTTTCTGCAGCTAATAATATATTAAAGTTGTTCAGCAAGAAAGGAAAGGAACTGAGCTAAAAATATGTGTAAATTAATGTAAAAGAATTAAAACCTACATATAAACGAATATGAAGCAGAGCCAAGCCTTTGGCCCACATACACACACATATATGCATTCATAATTTGGATTTCACAATTTAAACTCTGACGGCCTTTTTCCATTTGTTGCCCAAACTCGATTTTACTTTCAGCCTCAGCATTAATATTTTGCGTCACATTTTCTCGCATTCGCCGACTGTGGAACGAGAGAAAAAATTGTACGCACTTTGCAGCTCTTAACTTTCAATTTAATTAAAATTGAGTGAAGTAAAGTAAAATTAATGCACTATTATGCAAAAGGAAACAAGCTACAAAACTTTGACGACGAGCGCTCTGTGACGTCAACCGTGGCGCTAGAGTAGCTCTAGCCAGATGCCTAGGCTAGAGAGTGAGGGCCAGAGAGAGAGAGAGGGAGAGAGCAGGTGAGTAAGAGTGGAAGTCTATGCCTATGAGTGCGTGCATAATATTCAATTTAATGCGTTGCACTACATAAAAAATATATACATATATATATTGTGTATATATATATATGTATATCTATATATTCCCACCCTCTTTCTGCCCCTTTTCGCTTCCACCTGCTGCCCAGCAAAAGTTGCAAGCTCATCGTTGGAGAAAATAAATGAAATGAAATGAAATGAATTGTGAGTTTTTTTTTTCAAGTAGTTTTTCAGTTGTTGCATATATTTTTGACGATATTTGCTTAAATTTGCATAAATTGTTTCACTAACTAATAAATACATAGTCATGGCTTATAAATACGCTTTTCTTGTTGGTTTTTAACAATCGATTTTCGTTTTAAATAATTTAAATTAAACTTACAAGTGACTCTCAGTGCTTTGTTGATTTCTTTTCAATTGTTTTGCTTATGCTAATATTTTGTTTAAGTTAGTTTACAAACTAGGCTGCTTACGTGCTAAATAAATACAATTTGCTTTTGTTCTGCTTTTGCTGTAATGGAAAAATAGTAGTAGAAAGACAGTAAGTAGTCAGAGTGCATAGAGATCGCATTGAGTTTTTTGTTTCGTGCTTATATACAGAATAATAGAGTTGGATCAAGTTTCTTGAATTAAGTTTGTTTAACTAATGTCTCAAGCGGCGCTTACACGTGGTCGGCTCGTGAGTATTTTAAGGAAATACTCTATCAAAAAATAGAAGGGAAAACCTTGTCAATGTTAGACTGTTAAGATAATATACTATATGATATATATCTATAAATAGTTTCAGTAGATCTCGTGTAAACGCTGCCCGTTAGTATCTTATGTGCTCTACTACTAAAATTTCTTCAGATTACGCTTAAGTGCTTGTTGCTTTTGTTGTTGTTGTTGTGGGAGAAGGGAGCTGTCGGGAAAGGCGGTAGGTAGGGCGGGTGGAGTTTTGGCATCACAGTTGACAACGACACGACACGACGACTAAGCATTGATGCTCAGCTGCCTGCGACGATAGTGCTCCGAGGATCAGTGCGTGAACTGGCGCATGGTGCTCGCATTGCTGCTGTTGTTGTTGTTGTGCGCGGACTTGTGCTGGAAGGAGCGACGCCCGGTGGTGGCGCACAGTCCGTTGCGCAGCGGCAGCGCTGGCGGCAGCGGCGGCGGCGTGGGCGTCTTGCTGCGGCCCATCTGCTCCAGGGGCAGCGAGTAGTGCGCATTGCTGTAGATGTAATTGGGATCCATCATTTCGCCGCTGGCATCCGCATCGCAGGCGAAGTCGCGTGGCTCGCGCTCGCGCTGCTTGAAGTGCTCGTGGGTGACGCGCAGCGTTTGGGGGGCATGCACCATGGGCACATCCGCGTACGAGTAGCAGGAGTCGCCAACGGCCGCCGTGGCGGCCAGAAACTGCGGCTTCGTATAGTGATTGAGCTTGGACTGCTGTGGGTGCGATTGCTGCTGTTGCGCCTGCGCCTGCTGCTGCTGCAGCTGCTGCTGCGGATCGCGTCCCATCGTAGCCGTCTTCATGTGCAGCACGAAGCTGGCGCTGTCGTCGACGGTGCCCGCCAGGCTCTTGTTGTTGTTCAGCTTCTTCTCGTGCATCAGCGTCGCCGACATCGGCACCTGCAGCTGCTGGAACTTGTGCTGGCCATCGACGGCATTCAGATCGTTGATGGGCATCGGGCACATGCCGTAGTGATGATGGGGTCCAGCGGTGGCCTGGTGCGGTGCCGTGTAGGTGTTGGGGAAGGTGGAGTGGATGCCCAGGGAGCAGGGATGATGCTGCAGCCGCGACATGTAGT
The DNA here is from genome assembly GCF_054131105.1 of Drosophila navojoa. Taxonomy (NCBI): domain Eukaryota; kingdom Metazoa; phylum Arthropoda; class Insecta; order Diptera; family Drosophilidae; genus Drosophila; species Drosophila navojoa. Next base: position 17,200,144 of record NC_142892.1, read on the forward strand.
CCTCGTCGCAGAAAGTCTTCTGGTACTCGCGCTCCTTGCGGCCCAGCGCCGAGTTGCCCCAGACGCCGCCCTTGAGGTACTCGCGAATCTTGTGCCGGCAGCGGTACAGAACCAGCGCCAGGGCCGTGATCGTGGCAGCGGAGCCCACCAGCAGGGCGCCGATGAGCGCCTGCTTGCGCGGATCCGAGTGCGAGCAGCCCATGAGCGTGGGGTTCAGGTGCTTCAGGGCCTCGCCGCGCAGGCGCTCGGGGAACTCGCAGAGCAGCTCAGTCATCTGGTCCTCCTGGCTGGCATTCTTGGCCACCAGCAAGTTGCGCAGCCACATGACGCGGCAGTCGCAGGACAGGGGATTCTCAGACAGATCCAGGGTGGTCAGATCCTTCCACGGGAATAGACCCTCGGCCAGCGAGGTCAAGGCATTGGCCTTCAGCACAACATGACGCAGATGGGGCAGGCCGCTGAGAGCGCCCTCTTGCACCTCGACGAGCATTTTGTTGGACGACAGGTTCAGATACTCCAGGTTTCCGTTGGCCGCAAAGGCGCCCGTCATCACGCGCTTCAGCTTGAGGGCTCCGTTGATGTCCAAGCGCTTCAGCTGCTTCAGGCCCACGAAGGCGCCCTCGCTGATCAGCTCGAAGTCGTTTTGGCCCAGCGACAGCTGCTCCAGGCGCACCAAGTGGCTGAGGCCCACCGAGGGAATGCGCGGCAGACGATTGTCGGAGAGATCCAGGACGCGCAGCTCTTCCAGACCCAGGAAGCTGTCGTGCGAGATGTTCTGCAGGCTGGCGCCCTTCAGCTCCAGGCGGGTGAGGCCCTTCAGGTCCTTGAAAGCGCCCGACTGGATGGTCAGCAGCGAGTTCATGCCGAGGAAGAGCTCCGCCAGGCTTGGCATGGCCTGGAACAGCACGGGATCTGGCACAGTGGTCAGCGCATTGTCATCCAAATATAAAATGCGCAGCTGCTTCAGGCCATCGAATGCCTTCGGGTCGATGAAGCCAATGCGATTCTCGCCCAGATTCAGCTCCTCGATTTTCAGCAGCGGCGAGAAGGTGCCCTGGTGCAGCTCCGAGATCAGATTGCCGCGCAAATTGAGCACAGTCACGGCGGACAGGCCAATGAAGGTCTTGTTGCTGATCTGGCCGATCTTGTTGTGATTGAGATGCACCTCCTGCAGCTTCTTCTGGTAGGCGAACGTGCGCTGTGGTATGGTCATCAGATGGTTCTGCGACAGATCCAGGAACGTCAGCTCCGCATAGAACTGAATGGACGAGTCGATGGTCTTGATCTTGTTGCTCTTGATCACCAAGCGCTGAATCGAGGGATTCAGTGCAATGGGCAGCACATCCAGCTGGCCCTCGCCGCACTGCACCACCAGGGTGTTGTCGTCGCACTGGCAGCCGGGCGGGCAATTGGCCAATGCCATCGTTTGGCTCACACAGATGCTGACCAAGATGCAGCTGCAGATGCAGATCAACTTTTGTAGTTGCTGCATTTTGTTTCTGTTGCTTTTATTGCTTTTGCTGCTGTTATTGTTGTTGTTGTTATTGTGGTTAACGCCTTCCGGCGTCGATTTGTTTTTTGCGGTTAATTTCGCCTTCGATGTGTGTGTATGTGTGTGTGATATTTTCTTTTAGTTGTCCATAATGCTGCGAGAGAGAAAAGAAATTGCAAAGGAAAAGAAAAGTCGGTTAGCTGAGTTTTCTTGCAATGGAGCTATTTTTATGGGTTTTCCATAGATATCACATGGCTGGAGAAACATAAATTATGTTGTCTTTTATATATAGATTTCGTTTTATATTTAGCTCAATTTGAATTTTTTCAGTAAGAAATTTGTCGCTCATTCATATTCAGCTTAAGTGAGTTGTGGAAACTTTTAAATAAAACGTTTCTCTGTTTTTATGATACATATTTAAAAGTTGACAAGAAAAATTAATTGTTATTACGTTGATCGTGTTTTAATAATTAATATACTTTTCCATATTTTGTTTCTTTAATAAATGGATTTTTTGTAAAATATTTTTTTTCTATGACAATAATTTTATGTAAGCCAAATAAACATATTATTTATATTTTTAAGTATTTCAAATATTTGTTGCATATTTCACTAGGTAAACATTTTTTATTTTTGTCAAATATAATTCTTTATATAAATATTTGTATAACTTTCTCAATATATACTAATATTTATATTTTAATAGAAATTTTACAATAACTTTTTTAGTATTTTAGAATTTTTATCTAATTTTTTTTTTTTAACATTTTACATTTTTCTAGCACTTTATCAAAATTTTTCTCTTGCACTCAACTTACCTTTTAGAATTTTTATGGCGCACAGCAACAATTTTTGTTAAAGTCTGCAGTTGTTTTGTTTTACGTTTGAATATTTGTAAATTATATAAAAACAAAATAAAACTTATTTCTTGTTTTTTGTTTTTGTTGAAATTGTGTTGACCAATTTTCTGTTGAGTTTCACTTGAACTGAACTTAAAATTTCACATGCAGCTAATAAAATGTATTTTATTTAGCCAATTCATAACTTTTGTATATTTTCGTATTTTATTTTCGAAATAAAAAATGCTGTTTAGTTTTGCTGTTGATGTGTGTGTGTGTGTTTCAATTTTGTATTTTAGTTGTGTGTGGTTTTTGAAAATCGTGCGCGATAATCCAGTGGCTCGCTTTGCTGCACGCTTCAAGTTGTTGTCACACGGTTTACGTTCTTTTGAGTCGTGGCAAACTGTTGGCCAGAATGTGAGACACAGTCGGTGCTGGGTGCTAGTGGACAACCGAACACGACGAGGCAACGAACTACACTGATTTAGCTGAGCAGGCAGCGCATTGACGATACCTCGGTCCGAGTGTTTTCCGCTACGGCTACGCCAGCTGCAGGCGAGGCGTAGATAATCCACGACGCGGCCTTGCAACGAGAGCCGCCCGAACGCCAGGCGTAGAGGGAGAGAGGCAGAGTGAATGCGAGAGCGCGAGAGAGTAAGCATGCCAAGTGGTGAGTGCTCAGATAAAGCAGCTGCCGAAGCGAGCGAGAGAGCGTCAGACCGAGAGCAAAACAGGTTTTCAAGCAAAACTCACTCAAAGCCAATTCACTCACAATTTATCTGAGGCCAGCTCTCTGAGAAGAGGCTCGGCCGACTCTGGACTCTGTTGCAGCTGCAGCCCGACGCACAGTTGAGGCCTGGCAGCCCAGCAACATCAACACACACGAAATGCTTCGAGTTTTGCGGCCAGAATGATTTGACGTACTTTAGACTTTTGCCTCAGCCAAGTGAAATATTGCGGCCAAGTCGGGCACTCGGCACTTGGCATAATTAAGCCGCCAAAACACGTAGGCGCAAAAGAGATTTCATTAGAAAATCAACTTGGGCACTGTCAAATGTCAAGTGGACATCAATTGCTCTGGTTTACTCAAATCTAACACTTAAGGCGAAAACGTTGCTCTTGAAACCGATATGGTCGTACCTCATGGAAGCATATCCCATTAAGGACACTCATTACACTCCCGCTGCAATTGAAGTGTTGCAGCGGTAGAAACCTTTTCTTTCCACACCGCACAAATGCAACTCAACACATGCCCCAAAAACCACGCAGCGAATTGTTATTTATAGTGTCATTTGATACTTGGGACATGCTTGTCTATTGCTCTCAGTGCAGCATTGCGATGCATTTTTGAGTTATGGCACAGAGCACAGATATCTCTGTATATGTATATACATACATAAGGAAATATGCAGACTGTTCAACTATTTACAAACACACACACTCGCACACGCACAACAACTGTGACAACAAGAAAATCAACTATAAATGGCCATAACTTTGTGCCAACATGCTGAACGAGTTAGAAGCGCTGGGGGTTTTTCGGGGTTTTGCTGGCATTTGCCGGTTGCATAACTTGCATATTTTTGCCATCTCGAAATTCTCGTAAAAGTATGCAAAATACTGTTTGCCTATGTCTACACATATGAAAAATCTGTACGGCTTATTTTCAGAAACAGAGAGAGGATGGGTGTGAGAGAGAGAGAGAGTGAGAGATAGATTGTGCACTCTTGCATATTGACAACTGTTTGCAGTAAATCAACATTTGGCAGGCACTGTAACCCATAATTATTTTCATTTTCCATATACGAATTTCGTTGTTGATTTGCATCTGACATCAATGTCAGCTCTCTTAGTGCAAACAGTCGAAAAAATATTGTGAATCGGCAATAAATGCAATAAATATGTCAAAAAGTAGCTAAAAGCTGCAAATAAAACTACAATCTCTACAATCTCTTTATGGAATATTGCGGAATTATTCATGCAATAAAAAACGTAAATCTATGTTCTGTAAATCGGTTGGATTATTTCATCAGACAGCAAAAAAAAAAAAAACTAACAAGCTACAAATTAAAAAAAAAAATATTGCACTTATTTATCAAGAACTAAAGTAGTTCCTGTGATTAACGGGGGCTAAGGGAAGGCAAAGAGTAAATATTGATATGAAAGAAATACATTTCAAAGTAAACATATTCGAGTTGTAAAATATTATGAAAATGCACACAATATAGTTAACATAAATAACTCAAATATAGCATGAAAAAGTTCTTTCCCAAAGCGAATTTATGCGGAAGTGAAAGAAAATTAAATGAATTTAAATAATTTAAGAGATAAATGTAAAATATTCAGAATGAAAACTTTTATTGAAAATGTGGAAACAAAAAAAAATAAGCAAGAAAAATATGATATATGTAAAATATACAAGTTTCTGTTTTATTTATATTTGCTATACAGAATATATATTCTGTACAAAATTTTAAAAATAAATAGCAGATTGTAAATGTAAAATGTCAATTAAGATTTAAAATGTGAGCGCTTTAATTCAGTTTGACAGCTGGAATAGCAACAATATGAGATAATTATTTATAATTTTTAGAAAGTTTCTGATTTCCAAATATCGAAAAAGTATGCCGCAACAGATTGGTAAAAAGGCTTGCAGCAATTATGTTTTGATGGCGACAGCAGGTTGCCTCTTGCCTCTTGCCACATGCCACATGGGCGGCCATAACTAATTATAGAAAAGAAACTTCACATACTAAACCAACTCTTCCAGCTGTACTTGATCTACATCTAAGGCCAGAAATAGTTGCAGCAGGTGTACAGAAAGTTTATGTGCTGCTTCTTTTTATTTTATTATTTTTTTTTTTTTACTCTCACGTTACACTTAATAGCAGCTGAGGCAACGCCACTCTGAAGGGGCCTCTCAATTTGCGTCGATGTGTGAGAATTGCTTGGCAATAAATTTTAACAACATTTGACGGCATTCAGGTGAGCAGGCAGCGGCAGAGGTAATCACATCTAAACAATAACTGGAAATATGTTTGTTTGCGCTGCGCGTATGGAAATTGTTTAGTCGAATGCTAAAAAGCACTTAAACAATTAGACAGATTTGGGGAGCGATGTGTAATTAGGTAAAACACTGCAACTACCGTTGCATTCGACAAAGCATAAATGCAAATAATGCATGGCAAAGCCAGTCAAGCCAAGCCGAGCCGGCTAAAACTGACTAAAATACAGTCAGCAAACAACAGCGACGCACTTTGGGCAAACAAAAAACAGAAAAAGCGAAGGGCGAGGTAACTTATGGGAACGCTTAGAGTGACCAGCCATCCAACCGAAACCAGAGTTAATCAGAGTGAGCTGTGCTAGCAGATGCCCTGCATAAATGAAAAGAACAGTAAATGAGAAGAAATTGTATTACAGAAGGAAGTCAGCAGCTAAATGAGATGAATATAATTGAGAAAAATAATAAAATATATTAAAATAAAATATATTTATAAAATAAATTAAAATTGTATTTTAAAAATAAAATTAATTTATAAAATAAATAAAAATAATATATAAAATATAATTGAATAAAAATGAAAAAATTAAAATTGTATTTTAAAAATAAAATTAATTTATTAAATAAATAAAAATAATATATAAAATATAATTGAATAAAAATGAAAAAAAAAATTAATTAATCATATTATATAATTAAACAAAATATATATATATATATATACAAATTTAAAAGTTATACGCAATAAATTTAATTTTCATATTATTTTAATTTTTTTTTTAGTAAATCCATACATATATATGTATATTAAAAATGTGATATTATATATTTAAGAATATAATATTTTCTATGTATATGTTATAATTACCTATTTTCAATTTTGCTTAACTATGTATATATATATATATAATTGTAATATTTTTATTTTATAAAATATTATAACTCATATTATGCTTAGTGCATTAATCAATTGTTTTTTGACTAAGCATATAAAATACTTCAAAGCTGTAGCTCTATATAAATTCAACTACAATAATTTTTACATGTATTACTTTCTACCCAGCTAATCTACTCCTCTCAAGTCTCCTCTATAGGGTATGTAACACAACGCAGCTGGCTGCGCATGCGCTGTGAGCCGTTGCCGTCGCCGTCGCTGTCGCATTTGCTTGTTGTTGCTTTATTAGAGCCGTTGTCTTAACAAGAAACTTGTTAGTTGCAACGGGTTAAGGCTAACAAATGTACATATGTATGTATAAAAAAAAGTATACAAAAACAACAGCAATAGGAAAACATTGTTTGCCCGGCGCGACGTTGTCATTCGTCCGTCAGTCGGTTAACTACTTTGAACACATTTCTCAGCTGCCGACTGCCGACTGCCTATTGCCTATTGCCGACTTTTCCAGACCCATTTGTCAGCATTTAGGCAAACATCTTTAGACAAGCCCAGTTCGAGTCCAATCCCAGTTAAAGGCAGTTCCGGTGCCCGTTTGGACCATGCTAAATGCGACTTCCGCAATCTCAGTGTTCCGTTTCCTTAGCGCTTATTGTGTTCGATCCAATAAAATATCAATTGACTCGCAATTAATCATATTCCAAATGTGCAAAGGCCAGTTAGAGAACAGAATAGTTGCCAACGCCTGGGCAACCGGAAAGAAGTTCCATTGTCCCATTGTTCTGGATTGTACTTGCTTTTGATTTTCCTACCTATTTGCGCTTCACACTTTTTTTTTTGTCCCGCTCCGGTTTAAAGTCGTCTCCTGGTGCTACTCGTTTTTTCTCTCTCCCTCTCAGGTTCTTTTAGAGAAATCACAATAAATAATGAATCAAAAAATGAGCGTTAAATGCAACGAGACGACGAGAAGGAAGGCTGACAACAACAACAGCAGCAGCAGCAGCAGCAGCAGCAATAGCAGAAAGCAACGGAAGTGAGTACACAATGGATCTCAAAGAACTGGGCACAATGGAGTCTCCGAGACTGCGTACTGCCTACCCCATGGCAAAGGTTAAGTTTAAATCGATGCCATGAAAAGTAAGTAAATGCCCAGACACATACACACACACACACACATACATACATTTATATATGTACATACATCACACACATTTCTCAGTTTGATTGTTCAAAGGTAGAGCTAAGCATTTGCTGACTTGTATTATTTCTCTCTGGCTTCTTTTATTTTATTCTTTTTTTTTTTTGTCTGTCCATTCAAGCTCTGTGCTGTTTGCTGTGTTTGGAGCTTTGCTAATGCATCTCTGTGCTGGGAACTAAAAACGTCATCAAGTGTTTGGTATTTAAGAGATTTCAGCAGCTATTAAAGGCAATTCGACTTTCAGACTCTGTGCAATGTAAGCTGCTCATGCCCAAGACCCTGATATCAAAAGCAACCGAAATGTATGAGAATTGAAGTGTCACACTGCAAAGCCACAGCCAAGAGCTGGAGTGTCGAATGACTCGAATAAGTAGAGCAAGCAGAGTGCATACAGAAATGAAACTAAAATGAAATTCAAAGTCAACTCTAAAGTAGATTTATTAGAAATTAAGTAACACCTTCTAACAGGCATTTCTATATAGAATTTGTAACTAAATCCAACGCTTGAGCACTCAAACGCTGGCTTTCCCATGAACTCGGGTCTATCAAAACAACTCTTTTTTCGTGCGAGTCTGTAATCGATACAAGTGAAAACCCAGTTTAATGGAAACTACTTAGCATATTCTCTAGCCAGGGCGATCTAGATACTTAACTCATCTTTGGCAGCTCGCAGCAAACACTTTCTTTATAGAATTCCGCCCATATCGAATCACACACGTCCTGCCCACACTTTTGATTTCCACGGAACTCTGACTCACAGCTCAAACACGGAGAGACACAGACTCTTGAGCAGCTTGGCCTACACCTGATGCTTGAACCGATAATTTTAGTGTGAAATGGGAGATACTCTCTCTCCCTCTCTCTCTCTCTCTCCCTCTCTCTCCATCTCCATCTCCATCTCCACTGGTAGAAACTTAGATTTCGAAACGATTAGGCCGCACAACATGCGTTTTACCACATGGTAAAACTGGAAATTAAGTTCAAGTCTTGGTTAATTTCCAGTGAAATGGAAAACCCAGGCGCCACTTGAAAATGTTTTCCATCGAAACACATATAATTACCAAATCCAGACCTCCAGGTAAAGGTGGGGTCCCCAGACAGAGAGAAAGAGAGAGCGAGAGAGAGAGAGAGGGCGAAAGCTGGAGAATGTCTTTGGGGCATATTAACATTGGATTCAATTAATAAATGACGTTAACGTGCTGTCAAAATATGAAATTGTTGATGATGCAGTGCCATGTGAGGCCGGCCAGCCAGCATGAGGCATGGCTACGGAAACAGAAACGAAAACGAAATACTTTGAATGTATCTGTGAGATACATTTACGCATCCACATCCACAGCGACAGGGCCAAGGCCAGGGCCAGCACGCATAGTGCAAGACGATATCGTAGACTTCATAAATTATAATTTGCTCGAGCTTGGGTCATAAATAGCCAGCAGCAGCAGAGCAGCAGCAGCCTCAGATTGCCTGGACACTTGACTACCGATTATAATCAATCTTAGAGATAGATTTGCCATATACCAGGCCAGAGACAGGCAAATGATGGGCCTAAGCCGGAGAGCGATCACGCAACGCAATGCCAACTGACTCTTCTATCTGGCCACGTTAGCTGTGAACACTGAGATGTTACATGTGTCCATGTCCAGGGATTCGCTGCCTGGCTACGCTCGATCGGCATGCAGAAAAGAAGAAGAAGAAGGAGAATACTTTATGCAAACATGTGTCTCCGCATTGTCTGTGCCTGTGACGGCGACACGCATTTATCAGCCGGCATTTATCACGACGACGATGACGATGACCAACCGGAGGACCAACAGTCCAAGACTGGCATATCAAGTTGCAGTTGCAGTTGCAGTTGCCTGTTGCCCGTCTCCTGCTGCCTGCTGCCTGCTGCCTGACACATGATTTGTTTTTGCTCTGCTGTTCAGATAACTCAAACGCGATATGCGTATCTCATAGATTATATTTGCCGCATGTCACTTTATTTTCTTTGCTTATTTTATTTTTATTTTTATTTTCGCTTGGCTATTTTTGGCTTGCAGTCCCAGTCTGTCTGGCAGTTTCAATGCTCAATGCATAAACAAAACTTTGGCTTTTCCTGCTTCAGCCAAACACGTTCCGCTAAACCGGCGTCAGTTTTGCTGCCTGGCTCATTGTCCAAACAAATCTCATTGATAGTTGCGCATAAATTATGCGTGCGAAACTGAAATCAGCTAAGCAATTACAACAGAGCGGATGTGGGGGGCATTCCAGGAGCAGTCGACGATATCCTATATGCATACGACATACACATCTGTTGGAGATTTGCATATCCGCCACGAGCTATGCAGTTGATCAATTGGCAGTGATCACTGTGAGTGATAGAGAAAGAACTGGAAATTCATTAAGCACAGATGGCTGAACAAATCTCACCAGATTAAGCGCTGCTGCTTGAGAGCCTATTGCATATTCGAGTTATTGATGATTACATTGATAAGAGTGCACAATCAAGTTGCTTAAATACCTAAGCTTAGTATTGAAATAATGTATGATAAATCAAATGTAACCTAGCTATTAAGACATGCGTCGAAAATGTAAATGAAATAATACACGTATTTCTAAAAATATATAGAATGATAATGAAATTCAATTGTTTGTCTTAATTATGTTATTTAATATTTTTAAAGATAATACAATAATTATATGAACTTCAATCTTTTTCTTCATATTTTCTTAAGTATATAGAGATAAACTACCTGAATCATATATGAATTTTTTCAAAGATTATCGACTATTATTAAAAAAAAAAAAATTTGAGAAGCTAATATAAAAATATAATAAAATATAATATAACTATAGTTAAGTTTATACTACTCTAGTATATATATATATATATATATATATATATATATATATATATATATATATATATTTTGAAGTATTTTTTTGCATTAAAATTTTTATTTATTTATTTATTTATTGTTAGAAAAAATTAATTCTGAATATCAAGTTTTAAGCCAGGACGACAAAGGCTTCAGGCAGCTTAAAAAAAAATTGTTATCAATTTTATCGTATTATTAAAATAAAAATAAAAATTATTTTCGACTTCATATTTGGCAGCTATAGTAGATATTATAAAAATTTAAAGACAAACAAGCACGAATATGTAAATAAATAATTTTATTATATTATGTATACACTATGACATATTAAGAATTATAATAAAATATAATTTTGCATATTATATATGTATATATTTTACAATAAATATTAACGTAAATTTAAAGCCATTTCATATACAATTTCGAATACCTTCACTACTATATTGCTCGCCTGCCCTTTCAATTGCTCAGTGAAATATGAGACTTTGCACTTCTGGCACTTGAATGAAGATCTCAAATTTGACATAATTGACTTTAATCAAATCAGCGGACATAGGCCACAGAGTTAAGACCTTAAGACAAGTTGATGTTGGCTTTAAGCTGAACTCTGCTTTGCGCCAGATCATAATAGGTGTCAAGTGGCATTAGCTAAGTCAAGCGTAGTTCGCTCTGGCCAACGCGGCTAACCCGTTGCAAAGGAGCGAGAGAAACGCAGGGTAGCGTAAAAAGAAGGCTGACTAAAACAGCAAAAGGCAAAAGGCAGCAGCAACAGCAGCAGCAACGACGTCAGAGTCAGAGCCGGAGATGGAGATGGAAATACACATCCTCTCGATGGCAGCGATGCGTGTGCAAACAGAGCCCAAAGGCAGGCCGCACACAAAACGTAACTTCAAGATACAGATACAGGTCGAGTGTCTGTCTGACTGTGTCTGTGTGTGCGTGTGTGTGCGACTAGGCAGGTGTGTTTCTCACGCAGGGCGAACAGCCAAAAGAAGCCAACAGCCAGGCTTCAGTTGCAAAGTGTGGCAACGTGTGGTAATATATTTCTTTTTATTCTCCCTCTCATTTCTGACCGGCGGCCAGCAGCCGCAGCGCCACACATACGCCTGGCTGGGTCCTACACACACAGCCAGGGATAGAGCGCGGATAGAGATACTTGTGCAAACTTGGAATTCGCAGAGCTGGCTGTGGACATCGGGCGGCAGCTCATTTGGCCAGTGATTCGGAAATGTGTCGGCTCTGGTTTGGCATTATTTCTGTTTGTACTGAATGCCAGTGCCTCCGCCGCCTCTACCTCTACCTCTACCTCTACCTCTACCTCTACCTCTACCTCTACCTCTACCTCTACCTCTACCTCTACCTCTACCTATAGCTCTACCTCTACCTCTACCTCTACCTCTACCTCTACCTCTACCTCTACCTCTACCTCTACCTCTACCTCTACCTCTACCGCCAACCCTATCAACCCGCTGCTTGATAGCATAAATCAAATGGGAAAATAATTACGGCTGCTGGCGCAAAATTTGCACGTGTATTAATTTCTAGCCACTGCTGGGCACTGCTTTAAATCGTAGCAAAACGCCAGCAAGTCGCAATTATAGCTCTTGCCTGATTGTTGAGGCGCGTGTTGGTCTCTCTCTGGCTGCAGCTTTATCATTTAATACGCATCTCCAGCTTTTTCGCACACAATTTGCAAAAGTCGAGGTAGAGGCAACAAAAAAAGCTCAGAGAAGAATGCCCAAGATATATTTGAGAAGGTTCTACTTTAATTGTAGCCTACGCTATCAGAGCAGCAGCAACAGGATACAGCGAGGGCTCGAATGTAGCTGACTGTGATTATGGCCTTTGTAGCCGCATAAAGCATATCTTTAGGTTAATATTTCTTTTATGGTAGGCAGTGCCAGCTCGAAAATTGTTTTTGTTTGTTTGCTTTGCGCAAGACAAACGATATTTTAGTTCAACGAATTTGCGCCTCGGGCCTGGGAAATTGCATTTTCCACTGCTGCAACTTTCAATCAACATAATATGATTTTAGCAAATGGAAAATCTAAATGCCGCTTGAATCATAGGTAAATGTCGTTATCAATTAACTCGCCTATGGAGAAAGTGGCCATCATGTGAAATCGAAATCAAATTAATACTCCACTTGCGGCTCGTAATCAATGCGATCCACATTATTACAGCTCATTTGTGCCATAATTAAATAATAATAAATAAATAGCCATGGACAGAGAACGAACGAACGTTCAACAATAAATAAATCATTGGACAGCGTTTGTGACTCGCATACAAATTGATTGAGGGAATTTTACGATTATTTGAATACAAATTTCTGGCTGGCCATCAAAACGATATGCGCTAGATGCTCAGATATCAAAATTATTACGATTTATCTAACTGTAGTCTATACGACTGATTTTTCCATGGAAAATCTGTCCCCAGACTCCAGTCCCCGTCCCAGTAGGTTGCAGTCGGCCTGTCGCCAATGGACGACAACTTATTTTGATTTTTATTATAATCAAAACAAAGCAGAGAAACGCTGACAATGCACATAAAAGACTGAGGCAGGAATCAAAAGGTGCCACGCAGTGGGTTTCCTTTCAGATGATTCGGGCAAGTGAATAGTCCGAGCAGTCGTCAGAGGGTTCAGACTACATTTATCTTTCGTTAGAAACTTGGAATCTACGTGTGGCAGCCAATCAATGACCACAATCTTTTGGGTTTGGTTCTTTGTGACCCATAAAAAATAAAGACGAAGAACTGGAAGGAGAACAACAAGAAGAAGAAGAAGTCAGTTTATGTGTTTCTATGAAATATACTTTAGATTTGTGAACATGTCCTGAGATTGTTCTCTAAACGCTGCGACATGAACTAGTTTGAGTCGCATCCTTGCTGCTGTAGGTCCACTTAGTGATTCCATTATAAATTAAACTGTTATCGCAACAACTTAATCGAGTCATAAAGCTGCCTGCCACACAGCAACAGCAACAGCAGCAACAGCAGCGGCAGCAACTTGATTCCTTCTTATCTCAATTTCAAATTTGTTAATTGCCGCGCACTTCAAGTACTTAGTGTATCTCTTTTTTTCGGGTCTGCATTTGCTTGATATTTCTTTTGGTGGCTTTTTTAATGCTTGTTCTAAATGACTTTTAAATGCTTTTAAGTGTAATAAAGTCGTTTTCCTGCCATTGCGTAATGAGTTAGTTGAGCGCGTGTGTCTGTGTGCCACATTTGGTAATCTGCGCCTTGGCATCGTTTTATAGTGCGACGGACAGCGAAAGATAGAGAGAGAGAGGCAGAGAGAGACACTTTAATTAATTCACTCGGTTTTCTTTTTGGTTGTCGCAGGGTAATTGCCAAACGAGTTGCAAGTTCATAATAGGTGCCTGCCTAGATGACGCCTCTCAGAAGTGATGCTGCTGCTAGGTGAGCCGAGTGCCAAAAGGTCAATGTCTGTCCATTCGCCTAGATGAGGCTAGAAATACATTTTTATTAGCCAGTCGCTCTCACAAAACTAATTTAAAATTTAATGTATTTTCTGGCAAAGTGCTAAAGTGAAGTTTATATGTAAAGTTATGTTCTGTAGAAGATCGACTCCGAAAAATATCGTTCAAAATAAAAACAAATAGATATTTAAAAAAATACATATTTTTTATGGTATTTCTATTGGCAACATTTAAGTAAATGAATAATTAAAATGTATGTAAATAATTAAAATAAATCTGTAAATAAATTGAAAGTACTTAAAAATCGTCGTCTCCCCATAGATTCAGAGGCTAGTTATATATAAAGAAATAATTTAAGTCATATATACGTATTTGATAAACATATAAACAACATCTGTTTGTACAAAATTTATATACGATTTAAAGTAAACTTTTATATATTATGAATAAAAACTACTATATGGAATTATATTTCATTAATGGAACTATATATTTATTTTTATTATTATTATTTTTATTTTTTTACTTTATTTTAAAATTGCAAAAGGGGGATAAATATAATTTATGACTCGATAAATACTCACATAATAGTTAAATTTATTCTTAAAAAAAAATCATTAAAAAAACGAAAAACTTATTGGTTTTGTAAAATTAAAAATAAAATAAAAAATAATAAAATAAATTAATATTTATTATAATTTATAACATTATAATATATATAACAAAATACAAAATTATTAAATTTTAATTATAATAAAAAAAAAAATAAACAACTTTTATTTAAATAATTAAAAATTATAAAATGTAAATAAAATGTATTATGTATTTCTTTAGGATAATAGTACATATCCATCAATTATTTTACTTCTCTATAAATATGTTACTTTGTTTGCTTTGACTTGGCATACTTGCAAATCTTGCCTACTTCCAGTCCCTTCCACAGTCCGAAGCTCTGCTTATTGAATGCAGCTAAATAACATGTTAAATGGGCGCAACGAATGCAGCACCAGCAACAACAACAACAACAGCAGGCAGTGCCAAATGGGCCATAATAAATCATAGCTTTATGATATTAAAAGTAGATGAGGACGAGTACCACAGCTATGTACGCACCGGCTGCCAGCGGAAAGGCTGTTGGCAGTTCAAAAGAAATCGACAATCAGAGCAGTCGCAATGCCAAAAGCCAATATTATTATTATTATTATTATACAGAGGACGTGTATGTATATAGGATAGCTATAGGTATGCCTGATGTGGCAGCTCGGGCGGCGCGCACAAAGCTGCCCAAGGATGAGGGTAAGAATCGAAGATGATGTCGAATACGCGCACTAAATTATGACTAGACAGAGGCGCTGACAATTCAATGCGAGGCGAGCCCATAAGGAAATGCTCGTAATACGTTCGTTTGCCATGAAAATTTATGCCGCATAGCACGGCCGTGCAGCGTGGTATGGGGCACATACAGCGAGACAGACATATAAACATATATATTTATATGTATATGAAAAGGAAAGGCAAAAGCAAAAGTCCTCAAATCGACATGCACATGTGTGTAAGTGTGTGTGTGTGCAGCGAGTGCATTCATTGGCCGTTTGGTAATCCGTAAAAAATGATGTCATAATAAATTGTAATTTATGAGCGCAATGCACTCCAATCGCAGCCAGTTGTGGGGGCCTTTTGCCTATCCACTGTCTACTAGTAGCTATCCGTCTGCTCTCTGCTGTCTCCTGTCTGCCAGCAATCCGGCTAGCGACAAGTTAGGCCGCCTCGCTGACAGATGACGGTTCGTTTCAGTGGAGTCTGATGAAGCCATTATGATGACTTAAGCTCGGACGCTTGGCTACACGATTAATTATATCCAAATGCAGGGCGAGCGAGGGTGAGGTGAAGAGGAAGCGGCGTGCCTACTGCATTTGGGCATACATGTTATAAAAATACCTGACGATCTGTCTGTCAGCTAGTCGGAGAAGACATTGTTTCCTGTGCGCCAGTTTGATACTAAACAAATGTCAAGTTTTATGCTCGAATGGCCTGGGAAATGCCTAGATGGCCAAGGGCTCAAGATCATGGCTCTCTCTCTCTGTCTATCTCTCAGTCTTAGCACAGCTGACAAATAGATAAAGTGCATCCAAGTTTCGTTTCAGAAGTAGTAGCTCGTTCCCCACTTGATGTATCGGCTGTTTGTTTTGATCTGACATTGGGCCATTTCGTATGCAAATGTATGATTATGTTCAACAAAGTGACAGCAAGAAGAAGAACTTCAAATGGAGGCAGACCAAAGGCGGGCATTAGTATTCATGCATTAAAGATAAGTACAGCTGAGGCTCTTTTGAACTTGATTTGACTCTTTTATCCAGCTGCATTTTTACCGTTTTAATTAAAGAGTTTTGTTCTAACCGTTCATACGGTATACCTTAGTCTATAGATATAAACTGATTATAATGTTTTCTTAAATTCCATTTCAGACCCCGCCCAACAGGAAATTGCATAATTTCACGCCTTGTGCCACATTTAAACGTCTATTGATGGCAACAATTAACATAAATTGGCTTTAATTAAAAATTACAATTTAATTCAATGAGCTTCTAAAACATTTCTTAGCTCCCTCCACTGCCTCAGCCCTCAACCCTCCCCCCTTGCAGCGCAAACGGAAGCAAGTATAAACAATTCAGAAATATTTTTCGGTAACTGCGCCTGCATTCAAGCAGAACAAACATTTTAATCATTGCATGGCATTGCATTGCATTGCATTGGGCCTGCCTGCAGCCCAAAAGTATCTGTCAGCTACTAGACTAGAGACGAGGAACCACGCGAATGCTGCAGCTCATTAGCGCCTGGCGACAGCGACGAAGCGCAACGAGGCGGAGGGGAAATGCGCCGGAAATCAATTTCTCTACCACCCCCGAAATTGGAGTTTACCGAATAAAATTGTCAAATACCTATACAAAGACAGCTTAAAAGAAATTATGAGGTTTTTGTACGAGTGCAGTGAATGTAGAGTGAAGAGGGTATATTGATTGTAGGATATACTGGGAATATACTTTTATCAAATCAATCATACAGTTTTATGGCTTGAGTGATCAAAAAGTAAAGATTATATAGCTAATAAATAAATAATATTATTATATTTTTTTTTTGTTGTTTAATAGTCCCTTGCCTAACTTGGAATATGTTATATATATTTTTATTATTTATTATTCTTATTTTAATTATTAATATTTTATAGTTGCTTCATTTAAGAAATATTCAATTAATCAAAACATTTATAAACACGTTAGGTATAGAGCTTCTCTATATGTGGTTAGACTTATATCTTATATAAATATCCCAGTAAATATCTCAGTAAGTGTCATAGACTAAAGCCTGTTTATTTATGAACATATACTAAATATGCTAACACATACTTCAATTTCAATAATAATATGTATAAATAAATATTAAATATACTAAGCTACATTCACTTAAAATAAACTTAGAGTAGAGAAATAAGTACTATTATTTTTTATTTATTTAATAATCATATAAAGCCTATGCTACGAATTTATTTTTTAACAGAAGTTTGCTGTGACTCTTTAAATAGAATATTTATAGTTTTTCTAGTTAAGGACTCATAGAAATAAATACGTATTTTATTCACTTAGCTAGCCTTTGCCAGTGACGAGTATTAGTCAGTCAGTTATGCACAAGACAACTTTATAGTTCTTCGACTTCTCCAACGATTGCTTAATCAGTATTGAAAACGTAAGCCCATAACGCCTTCACGCCTGCGCAGTGAAGCAAGCCGTCCCCTCTCTACACATCCCCAGCTGGAGCTCAACAAATTATTTAACAGCTGCTCGTCAACGTGGGCAATTCGTGGTGGAGCGACTCACAAATTGAATTGTTATGCATTTAAAATTAAAGATGAAAAGCTCGTGAAAATTGTACAAAAATGTGGAAAGTGATCAAATTAAATAAAAGTCAATTTATGGTCGAGCAAACAGGCAGAGCGAAGTCTTCTTGTTGTCTTAAGTCCTTCCATTTGAGGCCAAAGGACCACCAGGATAATGCGCTCAAAAGGCAGATAAGATGAAGGCACTTAAATTTAGTTGTTCTCTTTGTTGTTTGTCGGTGAGACGTGGGATGGGGAGAGGGAGTGGGGCAGCAGCATTTCAACCAATGTATTTGTTATTTTTTTTTTCTTCTATCTCTCTAGATTTTGTTTCTCCCTCACTCTGTGTTTTTTATTGTTAGCTCGCGCGCTGCGAACAAAAGCTAAAATTGAAAATTGTTAAAATATACGCCACATTCACACAGCTACTTTCCTTTCTCTGTGTGTGAGTGTGTGTGTGTGTGTGTGAGTGTCTTATTCTTGGCCTTTTTGCCTGGTTTACTTTCCCTCAACCGCCAGCCTGCCCGCAAGGATTTTTCTTCCTTTTTTTTTTTGGCAGCGCAAACAATGTGCAAGACTCCAATAAATAAGCACAGAGAGTCTTGGACATTGGACAGCGGCTAGCAGGTCGGGAAATGCTGCTGTTTGTTTGCTTGAAAATGGTTTTAATTGTTGTTGAATTTGGTGTGTTTTTTCTTCAGTTTCTCTGTATTGTTGTTGTGTGTTGCTCCCATATTGGGTCTCGCACATTGTTGACCAAATATAATAAGATAGCTGAATGGCTGACTGCCTGGATGGCTCGCTGGCTCGCTGGCTGGCAGCATCATTTGGCGTGTTTGTTTTGGTTTTTGGCTAAAAGTAAATTAAGTGCCAATGTTAATGGCAGTTATGGCCGGCATCTGGATCAGGATCTGAGCAGACAACAAAGCATTCGGCCATTTGGGTGTCTTAATGCTGCAGTAATAATAGCTAAAAGTGTGTATAGAGCCGCAGATAGTAGCACAAGATTTATGAGCTACTTCTGTGTGGCACGGAGGCACAGCTCGATGCCCCCGATGTACAAGGAGAGCTGGAGTTGAATTTGATATTTAAAACACATTACGAGCTATAGAGCATATAGGGAAATTAATTGATTAGCTGATTTGCAATGCAATCATAAACATGGCCGAGCAAGCAGCTCAAAAGAACACTGCAAAGCGGCTATAATTGGCCAGGCATCCCCAGACAATTCGATTAAAGTTAAGCTGCGCTACAAGCCAGTCGACTGAGTGGCTTGCGGTTCCCATGTTTCCCAAGCCTAACCAGCCAACCAGCCAGCCAGCCACAAATAATATAACAATTTAAATAACAAGCATGGAGCAGGCAAACACCAAACGCGTTAGTTAGATAGATTGATCTACATGTACACGACAACAACGTGGCCAAGTGGCTCTGACTCCAGCTCTGGCTCTGGCCCTGACTCCAGGCTCTAGGCTCCTTGTTGCCAGCTTGCACAGCGTTGTGTACTCTGCAGACAGACAGACACGGACAGCGCTGCTGGGCTGCTGGCTGGGTTAGCAGAAGGCTGCCAAGGCAGGCCAAGAGCATGTCAAAACAAAATAACATCTTTAGCGCGCAAACATGACAAAACATCAGAATTCCAGCAGATTAACGTCAATTTTAATTGCATTCACTTAGCCAAGGCAGACGAGGCTCCGTTGTCTATGAGAGCCTTAGCACAGAGCCACAGCAGAAAATATGCATACCTACAAAGGAAAACAGCCAGAAACAAAAAAAAAAAAAGGTTGCCCAAACCAAAAGGTGGAAAATTCTATGACAATGTTTACATACTTTTCACACTCTACGCTGAAATGACGAAAATGATTAGAAATGAAATTATGCAAACAAACTATAGATTTAATTTAAAAACTAAAAAAAATATAAGTAATACACAAATAAAAAAAATATTTATTTTTCAATATGTTTTCAATATCAATATTATTTTTTATACATTTTTTATTAAATTAATTAAATTGTAAATAATATTTAAAAATATATTTAGCTTAAAATACATACCAAGTTATTTTTGATAATCTTGTTATATATTTATCATTATTGCAAATTATTTCAAATTATTTTATTAACGTCTTTGAAAAAAAAAAAATACTTATTATAATTTAAAAAATATATAAAAAAAACTGCTATATATACATATTTTTTTTAATAATAATAATAAAATATGTAAAATATATATATATAAATATATGAATATATATGTATTTTATTTGTAATCAAAATATATATTTTAATTAAGCTTTATAAGCAAAGCATATATAAGTATTTTATAGATTCTTAATGAAGAAAACACATTTTAGCTTAAATTTGTACCAGCATATTTAGTTTTATGCCTTGAAAAAATAACAAATAATATTCTCTGTCATCTACTATTCTCAGCAAAAAACAGATGAAGAGTTGAAGAAAAAAAACAAATATTAATGCAACAAAAAAATGCATCTCAACTTTAATATCCACACAGCTCGCTTTATCGTTGCCAATTGTGCAGGTGTTATTCTAAGCAAGTCAGGCTTAACCACAAAGTGATTATACCTCTTGCTAGTGCATTAAAAATAAAAAGAGATACAAAATCCATACAACAAAAGGGCTTAAGTCTGCCTGGCACCAAGCAGCTTAGCCAGCAGCAGCAGCAACTGCAGCAGCAGCAGCAGCAGCAGCAGCAAGGCAAACAGAGAGTTCCACAAGGTTGTGATTAACATGCGATAAAAAATGAGGCAGGCAGCGTTCTAGCTGGCAACTGGCACCATACCAGGCCAGACAGAGTCCGACTGGACCCGAACATGAAACTGGACGCTGTCTGCCCGCTGTTCACTGTTCACTGTTCACTGTTCACTGTTCACTCTTTGGCTGTTTGGCTGCTGGGTCGGGAGCTTGAGCTGCTCGGTCAGTTGGCTTACGTGTTTGCATTAGCAGAAGTGCAACTGCAAGTGCGGGACCCTCGACTCGACTCGACTCGCTTTGACTCGACAGCAGCGCACAAAAGTTAAGTGTCTGGCTGTCACATGCGATTTGCACCTGCCGGATGAGCAATGGGCCAGTCGCGAGCTGCGAGCTGGCCGGGCTCATGGCTCACGGCTCACGGCTCTTTTGCGTGGATTATTTATCATCTGCGCCACATCAGAGCGAGAGCGAGAGCGAGAGGCTAAGTTGCGTTTAAGTTAAGCAGACTAACAGCAGTGCATGCAAAGGCTCAGATGCACGCTTGCCAGATTCCTTTCGTGGACTATAATCAGGGCCAGGGAATGCGCACAGCCACAGAGTCAGCCTCAGCTACAGCCACAGCCTCGAATTTTATGTTCATAAATTTTAATATTTTAATTTTGAGGCAGACCAATGAACACATAAAACGAGCCATTAACTGACCGGAATGGGCATTCCTAGTGAGACTTTGTAAACATAAAGCCAAATGCAATTTCTTGCTAAACTCTGTTCCAGTTTTAGTTCTTGTTCCTGCACACCATGGAATTGACTGGCTGCTGTTGTTATATGTAGTTGTTGTTGTTGTTGTTGTGGTCTTAGCTGCAGCAACGGGTCTTACATTTCCTGTGAATTCTGTGCTTTGATTTTAGGAAAATTAACAACAGCTCAAACAACCAACCAACCAGCCAACCAGTCGAGTCAACATTACGGCCCAAACGAATCAGCGTCATCATCAACGGCAGCAGTAATCCAAACAGCGATAACTTGAGAATTAAATGGGATTTGAACGAATACTAAATGCGCTGCATAAGGTAATTAAAAAAGAAAATAAATAAAACAAGTTTTTTGTCAGAAATTAAATTTCTTTTAATATTATTTTATATGCTGGTATATTAAAAGAACACTTTTAAGCTAGAGCAAGGGAGAAGAGTTTCGTCTTTAAGCAGAGAGAGCTTATATTTAGTTAGGAAAAATTTAAAATAGCCCAAAGGCAGTTCTAAATAATATATGAAGATTAAATATGTTACAAATTATAAGAAAATTTTTAAAAATATTTTATTTATATTACAAATCAAAATAATATAAAAATTGGCATGAAACAGACAAAAAAATAACAAAAATATTTAAATAATTAATAAAATATAATAATAAATAAATTGAAATATTATTAATTTATATATAATTGCTCAATTCCGAAGTAATAAAAAATAAATATAAATTATAAATAAATAAATTATTAATCATATCATTTATTAATCATATGTAGCATAGCCTTCAAAGCGCTTTCAGATTAATATATGTACATTTTTCTATTAAAATATATATACATATATCATTCTCCAATACGAAACTACTTTGGCGCTAGTCGTTGCTACCCTTCCACTCAGTTGTTAGGGCATTTGGAGCGGCGTGCAGTCATTCGTATTGCAGCATGGCATGTTGTTTGCTTGGCTGGTTCCATTTGCCCCTCGGCTTCTTCGGCTGCTTGGCTCTGGCTGTGCCCCTGACTTGACAACGAGACCCCAATGATGCCACTGCCATGGTACGCTGGCTTGACTTGGCTCTCTGGCTCTGGCTCTGGCTACGCTTGTTTGGTTTAGCTTGGCCGCAACGGCTAAACAGGTTAAAATGTCGTTCAAAATGTCAAGTCAACACTTTGATGTTGTCCGTGTCGTCCCGTCCGTGTGCGCTGCAGTCGAGCGAGCAGCTAAAAACCGCTGCCAAACGTCGCTCTGCAACTTCAAACTGCAATGCCAAAGAGTTGCTGCTGTTGCTGTTGTTGTTGCTGTTGCAGCTGAAGCCACTGTTTGCGTGTGATCTGCGCTTTATTTATGCAACATTCAGCACACGACGAAACATGCAACATTGCCGAAATTGTTAAGTGCAGACGTCGTGCTGTCTATGTAGATGTCCATGTCGATGTCGACGTCAATGCTGGATGCTCGATGTTGGCTGTTGGCTGTTGGATGTGCGGATGGGAGTGTGTGTGTGTGGATGTGTTGGCACTGTCATTGTCCAGGCGTCGTTGGGTCGGTAATTGCGCAAATGCAACAGTAGCGACACATGTGGAAATGAGGTCGACAATTAGAAAGGGCTGCCGATGGCTGGGAAAACAAGGATTGCAGGAAGTTCTGCAATCTGCTTACAGACGGAAAAGTAAAGTCTTAAGCTGAGTGCAATGAAATGAAAAAAGAATAATATATACAGTTTATGAACATTCGAAATGTTAAAATATTGAAAAAACTATACATATAAGAAAAGAAAACATATAGTAAATACATTTTTTTACTACAGAAAAATCTAAAGTCTAATAGAAAATCTTTGAGCTTTTAAATAAATATGTAAAACTAAGAAAAATAAAATAAAATAAATAAATACATTTTGTTTACAGTGAGCAAACCCCAAGAGCTTTTCGTCTCAGCGCGCAAGAAAATAAAATATATTTTTACTTAAAATGTTTACATTTTCCTGCTCAAATTTCAATTATTACTCTTGATTCTCTTATTTCTCATGCTTAAATATGAACAAAAATATATATGAATAATCTTGCAATAAGGAAACTCGATAACTTTTCAGACCGAGTTATAAAATAACAAAAATCTATTTTGGTATAAAATTTGTTTACATTATTAGATTATCATTTTCTTTTTTTTTTTTAAGTTTTCTCATATATTTTTTCTCGAAAAATATACAAACTAGTCCCAAATTTAAAACATCGACTTGACACTTTACTTGACTATTTGCTAGCCGCACAAAAAAATCGAACGCAATGAATGAATGCTCTCTCTCTCTCTCTCTCTCTCTCTCTCTCCAAGCTGATGCTAATAGTTTCGGTTCTTGCCCGTGGCAGTCATGTGCTCAGCGCCGACCATGTTGCGTACCGCATACGTGGGCCGCAGTATGATGAAGCTGACAATGAGATCGTCATTGACAACCATCACGGCGCCGGCATTGTCGAACATGCCGCAATAGTTCGGGGCGGAGAAGATGGTGACCAGTTGGCGGCGTGCGAAGAACTCGTAGCCATCCTCGACAACCTGATGGGCGCGACAGATGACATCGACGCCCATGCGAAAGCAGAAATTGCGCACCACATCGGCGCCGAAGGTGACGCTAACGCCGCGATCGTTGCCGCCCCAGCCCATCACCTTGTCGTCGGGATCGCTCCACAGCAGATCACAGATCAGACCCTGTTCGGGTATGTCGCAGGGTCGCTTGATGGCCAATATGTCGTCGAAGCTCCTCAGGCTGGGACTGAGCCCGCCGTGCACGCAAAAGATGCGCCCGCCCACCAATGCTGCCAGCGGCATGCAGTCGTAGGTGTCCACAAAGTAGCGCCAGAGCTTTATCGAGTACCGACGCTTGCACTCGTCGTAGAAGCCGTAGATGCGATTGATGCTGGCGCACTCGTGGTTGCCGCGCAGCAGCCACATCACGTGCGGGTAGCGCACCTTGTAGGCCAGCAGCAGTGTGAACGTCTCAATGGACAGCTTGCCACGGTCCACGTAATCGCCCAGAAACAGATATCTGGAGGCCGGCGGATAGCCGCCCGAATGCAAGATCCTCAGCAGATCAACAAACTGTCCGTGCACATCCCCACAGATCTTCACTGGCGGCCGGATCTCCAAGAGCGATCGCTCCCTCAGAAATATGGGCCTGGCCTCCATGCACACGAAACGTATCTGATTCTCCGTCAGATTGGCCCCCTGTGCAGGATTCTCGCAGTTGACAATATCCCTGATTATCCGATTGATGTCCAGCGCTTGCGCTGGCGGCGTCATGCTCTGAGTAGCTCTCGCATGCGAATGCCGTTGCGCAGAGAAGGAGTCATTGGTTCGCTTTGCCATTTTGTACAACAAATTCAGAATTTAGTTTCGACAAAAAATACATTTACTACTGATTTCATTTAAAACAAAAAGCCAAACTAATTATGTATATGCAAAAATATTTATTTCTTTTAATTATTGGGGATTAAAAATTAGTTAGAAAATATATTTAAATAATATTTATGTTTTCTAGCTACTTAATTTACTTTAAATATAAAAAATATATTTTAAATTCACCTTATATTTAAAAATAATAAATAAATAAAAACCAAAATGATATATATATTTTTTAAGGAAATATAGCTATTATAAAATACATAAGTATGTATACAACTTTTTTAAAATTATATATTATAATTTTATGAATTGTTCAAAATAATTTTTTTTATTAAATAATAAGGAACAAATTTATAAATTAATTTTAATGTTTATCTGAGTACTAATTTATTTATATATTTTTATTAATATACCAATATAGTAAATAAATATTTTAAGCTTTAATGAACCAATTTTAAAATAATAAATTAGTTAAAAGTCTAGGTATTTATTTATAATATTTTTATTATATTATTAAATTATCTAGTCCATCCCATTTTGAATGACATTTATTAAAACACAGCTACTCATATTTTATATCATTTTCAGCGCCCCAGTTTGGGCGCCTAATATGCAGTCGCACCTGCCTTCGCCTCTCTAGGCTGTCAAAATGTTGCCCAAAAGGCTGAGGCTGACTCTAAAGCTGAGGCTGAGGCTGAACTAAAGTTGTTGCAATTCTGAGAATATTTTACGCTTGTTGAAGTTGACGACAACGTGGAAGCCACCGCCAACGATGTTGATGTCGATGTTGGCTGCTCGGCAGCAAGCTGAAGCTGAAGCTGAAGCTGGTTAAGGTGTGAAAGAGAAAGAGAGAGATGGAGAGAGTGAAGAGTGGGAGGGCGAGGTAGCGACCGCAGTGCTAGGGATTCGTGTTTTGTTTTCTTTGCACTTCAGTTGTATCACATCAATGGCCATTGTGTACGTCAACTTTGATGTTTCGGCAAAAGTTGTGAAGTGTGAGGTTTTAGACGTTCTTATTGCACTTTGCCGCAACCAGCTGCTAGCGAGCCGGCGGTCAGAGCTGGCTATCGCTGCTCGGACTCCAAGAGTCCGAAACTACCGACTTGACAGGTGAAGAATGCCAAAAAGAAAGAAAGAAATAAAGAAAAAATAAAAGATTCAAGTGGCTCTGTTGCCCGGCTTGGTATGGTCCGACCTGCCGTGTTGGCCACTTCAAAATCAACTCAAGCCTTTTAGACGGAAAGCGCAACCAAAAGCAACAACAGCAACCACAACTGATGGCTGGAAAAATCGACACAAGGCAGGAGTCAAAGTCGAGTCGAGTCGAGTCAAGTCGAGTCTGTTGCTTGATTTCGTATTTATTTTGTTTACACGTTTCCTTTGAATTTTCTGTTCTAATTGAGTGAGAAGTGCGATGAGCTTGCAGTTTTCCATCACACATCCAGAGAGCTCCATCATCATCATCATCATCGTAATCATCATGGCCTTCATCATTATCGGCATTATTATCAACATCATCAGTTGCAACGTTTTTACGCGGTTTTAATTGGATTTTCATACCTGTCCCGCGATGTTTGATTGGTGTTTGTATAATGAACTTGCAATATTCTCCAGCCCATGCCCAGCCCCGATCCAGATCCAGATCGCTGTCGAACAGCTGCTCTTGTTATTGTTATTGTTCGACTCGTAGAGCCCGTGAAATTTAACACACATCATCGTGTTCGCTCCTCAAACGTCAAACAGCTCTGCTCTGCTCCGCTCTACTCTCCTCTTTCTCCCTCTGCTCTCCTTTCTCCATCGCAACACTAAGAAAATAAAAGTTCTTCAGCGCGCGTATTATTGGTTGATTGTACGTGACTTTGTTTATTTAATTTATGTTATTATTGCCTGATTAAGTGTGGCCAGGGCCCCCCAAAAAAAAAGGGTTTATGTTATTTCATTAAAAATTGATTAGTGTTAAGGTACACAAACTTGCTGAGCTAAATAACAATGTAATTACGTAGGGTTCGGGCGTGGACCAAGCTCAACAAAAGGAAAGTGGAGCTGGAAAGGAGCTGCTGACTGGCTATTACAGGGTATTGTTATGCCAGCAGCAGGAAATATGAGTGGACAGAAATCAAATGTGTGAAACAGGCAGCAGGAAGTGTAATTTGTGAGCGTTCTTAAAGTTAGAAATGAATCAATTGATGGCTATATAAACGAATTGCATATATTTTTTAGTATATTATTTAGCTATTATTTGATTATTTTTTATAAACTATAACATTTTTTATATAATCATAAATTATATTTATATATAAATTAATTATCATTTATGATATAATATATTATATGTTATTACAAAATATACGATAGCTCTATTAAAGTATTACACTTTATTTATTTTAAAATATTTTTATTATATTTTATTTATATATTTATTAATTCTCTTATATTTATCTATTTTTTTTTTTTTTTCATTAAAGTATATCTATACATTATTAAATATTTTTAAAATTTTTATAAATGTTCCATAAATAATTTAAATCAATTAGTATTTATTTAATTATTTAATTATTATTATTCACAGACTATTATTAATTTTTATTTATTTATTTTTATATATTTTTATTTTTATATTTATTTGTTGTTTTTTTTATTTATTTATTTTATTTATTAATTTATTATTATTTTTTTTTTTATTATTATTATTTATTTAAAGCTAATTGTTCATAATAAACTATAGTCTTGCTTAGTCTGTGCTAAACAAAAGCAGCCGACAATGATTGTCGTGCTGTGCTCTACTAAATGTTCGTCTATGACTGTGTATATCTAATTTATATTATTTTAGAGAGCTGTCGACAACCGAACATTTGCTCCCATCGAACGGATTCTAGTTATGCTCAAAGTACGAACGCCGTCTCAACACGATCAAGCCGATGCCCTCTGAGAACGAATACACATATAACGAAATGTGAGCTGTATATTCAGATGGCGACGATCTCTTTGCAAACACGAATCTCTAACTATAGAGTCAAATGCCGCTCTCAAATTTGAGTCAATTCCACTGACAAATAATAACAAAGATTCATAAGAGACTGAGTGCATTGGCGTTATATATAAATATATAAATTACTGAACTGAAATAAGAGTCAAGTAGAAGAAGCGAAGTACCTTAAAAATGTGTTTATGTGTGTAAATTCCGATAAGAGTTCAAGTAAATGAATCTCGACTCGCGGCTCCCCTGCCGACTAGAGCTCAATTACTTATTTCGAATCAGATTTTGGCTAACAAAAAAAGAGCCACAAAGAAAAAGTTGTAAAACACATTTTACGTCTAATTAACAAGTCGGCAAAAGTTGTGGGATGCCAACAATACAGAGGCACAAATACATATATAAGCATACACATATGCATGCATACACATATACATACATATGTAGACTGCAACACATACGAGCAGCTCCTGCTCTTCTGCGCAATCTAATTGCAATAAAAAATAGTTAAACAAAATACACATATACAAAGTAATAAACACGCCTGCCTCGCGGCCATTTTATGGGCTGGAAAGTAAAGCCAAACAGAATGAAAATTCATCATATCTGGAGCATGGAGCACTCCTAATGAGCAGCGCGGCCAAGGAACTGCAATGCGCTTTTTAATGGGCCCATAAAAATGTGCCAAGTGGGTAGGCAGCGGCGCTGTTTATGATCAAAATAACAAAACAGAAAACAACAAAAAAATATAAATGAAGAAGCCAACCGAAAGACGACAGAAAGTAAAAAATGGTAAATTAAATGGCTGCAATAATTAAAACACCTGTTTTAATTAGATAGAAATGCATGTACAAGGTTTTCATTCATGGGTTGGGGCAAGACGATGGATTTTCCATGTGAACTCGAGCAGCGGGCATGCGAAGAAAAATATGTTGAAAGTTCCTTTGGGTGCTAAACTGCAGACACAATTAATGGATTGTCGGCGGCATCAAAGTTCCGAGCAGAACAGCTCTATCATAACTGGATGGCAGTCGCTTCTTGCTTCTCGCTTCTCGCTTCTTTCTCGCTTCTCTGTTGTCGATTGTCGGGTGTGGCAGCTGCAACCTCGCTGAGCTGTTTAGCTGGAAAAGTTGGCAAAGCGTTTAACGATTTACCGCTAGTTGAGCTCATGCAACGTTTTTCCTCGGCTTTGTGGGCTGCACCCTTTGACTGCGACCACAAATATGCCAAAACATGATCATCAGCATTTGTCATTTGAATGTCTTGAGAAGCCCTAATCCTTTGGGCTTGACTCGAACTGTGGCTCGCCGCCTCCTGCTTACCTGTCAAACTCTAACAATGAGCATAGCATTCCAATTCAGGTTTTATATTTTTTCTTTGCTGCTGCTGCTGCTTCTGCTTCTACTTCAAATGAAGTGCATTCATCCGGTGGCAATCCTTTTTTTTTCACTTGAATTTCCGTTGACATCCTGCAGACGAATTGTGCTCGTCCTCTGTCTGTTGTTGTCTATACATATAAATATATATGTATGTATGTAAGGAGCATCGCTGACATATCCTTTAAGCATGATTAAAAACGTAGAGTAAATGAAAATTGTTTTGTGCTTACGCCTCTTAGCACACCTTGAAAACAACAACAAAGGATCTCCTTTCCATGCAACTGCACTGAACTTGAGCTGGAAACGAAAGAGAAAAAGAGAGAGAGAGAGAGTATAGAATAGAGAAGTCTGTAGAGGAGTTGTTGGAAACAATAGACAACGGCCTTCCTGTTGTAGGCTCCCTGCACCAGCTTCCATATGCACTTAAAACTCTACAGATTTTCCCACTTAGTGATAAAGTTGCCGTTGAATGGCCCGACAGTTGCCTATTGTCTAGGACAACGCCTACCAAATAAGCCTGAGACGGTGGGCGGTGAACAGGGCAGTGGAGTCAGGTAGGGGCGAGCGCCTTGCGATTTCATGCTTAAATGGAGTCGTTAAATTATTTTCTGAAATTGAGCCGAGTCAAGTCGAGGCGAGCCGTTGCTCTGTGTGCCATGTGTGTGTGGCATTGGCATTGGCATTGGCATTGGGGCTCCACTTTACTTAGAAGCCGGCACGTCGAGCTGTAAACGGAAGTACTTACATCCCACTCCCAGGGCGCAAAGTCACTCGCAGGCATTAAATTAAAATATCTTGCGTACATTTTCTTGTTTCTGTATTTTTTTTTTTTTTTGTTCTCTCCTCCTGTTCTTTAATTAAAACCGAAATGTTATTGTCTGCATTTGGAATTTGTTGTGCGTGTGGCACGAGGCCCTTAAATGCATTTTGTATGTGATTTCACGGTTTTATAGCAGACACTCTCTGTGCTGGAGCTAATGGCCTACATGAAGTACATGAGAAAGGAACTTGACATTGACTACGAATTCGTGGTGGTCTTTGCTTTGATATTTGAAACTGCTTTGAAGTGCTGTAGCCATAGCGAAATGTAATTTTTATTACATTTCGAATTAACTTTCAATTAAATTATAAAATAAATAAATATAAATATTCAATTTCACATTTATTTTCTTATACTCTGCATAAATATAATAATTTTGTCATACTCTCTGTCCCAATCGAATCTTTAAAAAAATAGTTACTTTAAAATCAATATTAATATTTAAATATCCATTTATTCTCATATTTATTTAAATAGGTTCTCTTGCCCCTTCGCTCGTAGCTCAATCTCAACTCTCAATCCTTTCGCTGCGCCCAAGTGGGTCAAATTTTTAACATATCTACACGATACTTCAATTTTCCTTAACAACGCTTTCAACTTTAAGCTCCACACACTCACAAGAACAACAACAACAAAAATATATATATATGGAACAAGGTCAGCTGTTAGCCAGACGAAAGAGCAGAAGCAGCAGAACGGACCCAGGCCCCAATTTGGCCAATATATCACATGACGCCTACAATTTAAGCTGCCAGCAAAAAATGAAATGCAAACAGGGCGAACGAAGAGAAATGACAAACATTTATATAAATAACACCATCGACTCCAATTAAAGCAGCTTTTGTGGATCTCTCGTAGCCCGCTCGGTGGTTGTGCTGCTCCGTTCGCTGGTGTCTGATAAAAACCGCAAAGCGAAATGTTTGTGTGTGTGTGAGTGTGTGTGTGCTTGAGTAATAAAAATGCAAAACAAAAACGGCCAAAATATGTATTTTGTGGCCCGCGTGGGCGTGGCAGCTGTAGCGGGCAAAAGACATGCAGCAACCAGAACGACGTCGACGTCGAGCAGGAGCAGCAGCAGCAGCAGGAGCAGCGACAACCGAACCACTTCCAACTGTCATTCGCATGGAAAAACGATGACGTACCGATGTACTGGACACCAACAACAGCCGCTACAAGAATAAGTCAGAAAAAATGAGAGAACGGAGCAAGTACAAAGACTTGCAAATACCCTAACACAGCTGAGGAGTAAAGGGGGATGGCAGGGCTATGGGTTTACATAATTGCTGGAGAGTGCTATGGGTAATTTAAGCAAGAGTATGAGAACGTATTGAAGAGAATAGTTTTGTTTTGAGGGTGCTATATGCTCAACTATATATAAAATAATTTTTATAATTAATAATATATTTCCCTTTAATTTACTCTTCTTTAAATATTATAAAAATGGATTTAAATAAAATTAAAACAATATAAAATAAATTATATGAAAATATAATATAATTAAGTTAAAATAAAATATCATTAAATCATAAATAATAAAGAGAATATTTTTATTGTATATTCTATATTCTATTCTACAAACAATCAATACATTTAAATAAAATAATTAATAATAAGTAGAACTTTGTTGCATTTCTGTACAACTCTCAAATCTTTTATATTATTAAATCTGATATTGTTATACGTTTGTTAGCTTTTATTTTGTTTGTTAGCTGAGACACTCCTGACTTAATTCAGTTCAATACTAAGCCCTCGTACCACCTCTGAGCATTCAATTTCAACCTCAATCAAACCTCACTAAATCCTATGCACATGAATATATTTTGTATAAAATTCCTCACTCGCATTGCTCAATAATCTTCAGAGTTAATTAAGTAGCTAAGTTACCTCTGTCAGAGTCAGTTAAAAATATTGCAGCAACATTTGGCAGCAAGTGGCGAACGACGAGAACAATAATAATTTATGCATGCGTTGCGGTAAGGCGAAAAGCAAGAGTAAGAGAGTGGGAGAGAGAGGGAGAGGGGCTAAGCGGGCTGAAAAATGGTTGGCGGGGTATAACCGCAAAATGTTCACTTTGCATTTGGGTTGTTGTTGTTGTTGTTGTTTCTGTTTACAGGGTAACGCAGTCGAAGAGCAATATGCAAAAAGTGAATCTGAGCTGCAGCCGGAAAACGGAAATTGTGGCAAATGCAGCCCTCGGCTGAATGGTCCGTTACCCCAGACCGCGCCTCCTGCTGCCCCCGCCCCATCAGAGTGTCCCCAGCTGAAAAGCCACATGACTTGCGAGCGCGCTGCACTCAAGGATTTATGCGCTGCCACCGTTTAAGTCAGGCCAATCTGTTGGCTGCGCAGCTTCCTCGGCTGCAAACGCACAACGCGGTTTTTGTCGCGCTTAAACCCATTTCTGGCTTTGGCTTTCAATTTGCAATTGCAATTGGCTACAAAATGTGTGCGAATAACATGCAGAGAGGGACAGACACACACACACACGGGCGTCTCTGCGTGGAGCTTAGACAAAGTCGCATTGTATGGCATTGGGGTCTGCTTCGGCTTTGAGTTACGACTGCACCACCGATGCCACCGATGCCAGCAGCTGCCGAATCTTTGCTTTTAATAAAACCATGCCACAGCGAATGCCACACATAAACTTGATTAATCGCAAGGCGCGCATTTAGTCAGGGCTTTTGGGATCCTAAAGAGAGTTTATGATGCATAAACAAGTTGAGTTGATTGAGAGCGAAATAAAAATTGAATAATGAAACGTTGAGCATGTTTAGTCATTCGTCAGACAAAAGACATTTCTCTTTTATTATATATGTTGAATTAAAATTAAACAAGTCGAGAGAGGAAAAATATATATAGATTCAATATATGGAATATGGAATAGGTTCAGCTTATCAGAGACTGGAACTTCGAGAATAAAGACTTTTCTTTATAATACATTAAAAGTAAAGAAATAAATAAATATATATATTTTTTCAATAAATGGAAGTAATGAAAGCCTGTCTTTTACACCTGAAAGCATATATGTATGTATATATATAAATGCTTACACAAAAACATTTTCATTAAACATATATTTATATGTATGTCTCACTCAATGTATAGCTTAAATTAATGCCTGATTCTCGCATAATCCTCTATCACTGGCAGCTTATCAGCTACCCCAACAACAGGTCATTGAACAAGGCCCATAAAAACCAACTGTGCCGCCATCCTGCCGCTGCTGCAGCCCTGCAGCACAATCAAATATCAAATACGAAAAAAAATGTAGAAATATCAACCCAAAAAATTTCAGAAAAATTGCGCAAATGCGACATATGAATTTAATTGCCTAAATAAGCCTAATCAAGGCGCGGAAATCGGAAATGGGAAAGCGAGGCAAACAAATGTTGACAAAGCCAATGGCAATGCGAAACGAGCCGAACGCTGATTGCTTTTAATAAAAATATAATGCATCCGCACTCGAAAGCCATCAGAAAATCGCCAAAAATCGAAATCGAAACGACAATGAAAACGAAAACGTAAATGAAAACGAAAATGAAATCGAAATGAATGCGAAACGCAACGGCTGAGCACAATGACAACTTAATTTCTGCCATAGAAAGTGCCCGCAAAGGAGCAGCTAAAATTGACATATTGACAGCCAGACAAAAGGCAGCAGCACACGAGCCATTCTATGGGGTGGTTTCAAGGCATGGACCATGGACACGGACATGGACCACGACAACAACCACGACCACGACCACGACCCCACCCAACTGAACTAAGCCAAAACCGCAATCGCAGTGCAGTTGTCAGGCTCGGCGTCAAAAATAACATACATTGCGACAGCAATAAAATATCGCACAAAATAAAAAAGAAATAACCAAAGAGCGACGACGACGATTTGATGCCCTTTTATATTTTATTAAAATAAATGTTTTTATAAGTATATTACAATTTTTTTAATAAAAAAACAAAAATAATATATTTAAAAAATAAAATATAAAAAATAAAGTAATACAAAATAATTAATTTAAAAATTTAATAAATAAATATACTTAAAATTTTCTTATTTTTTTTTTAATTTTTATTAAATATATTTTTGTATTTAAAAACTAAGAACGATGCATAATACAAAAAAATTATAAATATGTTTAAAAAATAAAATATAAAAAATAAAGTAATAAAAAATAATTAATTTAAAAATTTAATAAATAAATATACTTTAAACTTTCTTATTTTTTTTTTTAATTTTTATTAAATATATTTTTGTATTTAAAAACTAAGAACGATGCATAATGCAAAAAAATTATAAATAAATATTTTAAAAAATGTATGTAAATAATAAAAATAAATAAAATAAAGTAATAATTAAATATTAAGAACAAATTTATAATTTTGTTAAATATATGTAAATATTTTGAATAGATTAATTGGTTTACCATTTATGCTTTTACTTAATCCATTTTAGTTTTTATTTTTCCTAAAAATTAACTTAATTAAAAGCAAAACTCCTACACTAATCATTTAACGGATTAGACCTCCTTCTTCAAAAATAGCTGTAATCAATGCCGTAGCTTATCGTCCTGCCCTGTCATAAAAACAAGAGGTTTCAGTCAGTTTACCCAATGAGTTTACCCAATTTTGTCAGTCAATCAAATAGTCATGCCATATGACTCTGTAACAGCGATATCCCAGTCATAGTACACAAAGTTAGTGTATAAACATAACATGGTAGCTCTGTATAGGCCAATGCTTAATTGAAGCTGCAATAGCAACACAAAAATCCAATCAAAACGCAATGAAAACCTAGAGCCGAGCCATGAGACAGCTGTGACTCAACTCGACAACTAACTGCGCCTCACTCTCGTACTCGAAAGGCCTCTCTTTCTACACACACACACACACGCATACGCACGGAGTGACACACTCTGGTTGTTGATGTTATTCTGGCAAATAATCACAACAAGGCAAGGCACAACAAGGACCTTGTCAAACGCACGTAAGCGATATAGATATAGATATAGATGTTGAGATACAGATACAGATACAGCCACAGATAGTTGGCTCTATGGATATTGAGATATAGATACAGCCGCAAACACAGGCAGTCAGACGTACATAGATGAAGGCTGCATTGCCCAGTGGAGCGTGTATAAGCGCCTTGCAGCCCGCAGTCAACGTAACTCGACCAAATTGCAGTCGCCCTGCCCTCCCTTGATTTCCTCGAGGCACCCAAACAAGCAAATCCAATTTGAGCCACAATACACAAATCCTGTTTTTGTTTTGCCCAGACTCCGAACTCGGGAGTCAGAGTCGAGGTCCTTGCTGCTCTGGTCACATTAATAAATCCTTTGCCCAGCAGCATGCTAAACAATAAATATATAGAAAGCTTTATCGGGCAGCCAGTCTTGTTTTGCTCAGCTTTGTTTTCTCGTGTTTTGGGCAAATAGTTTTCCCTGGCCCAGCCTAATGGTTTTTCGCTCAAGATTAGCCACATTCCAGACACCTCTCACAGCCGCGTCTGTCTCTTCACTCTCTGTCGGTCTGTTTGTTATGATTATGGCTCGACAGAAATATTCAGTGTTAAGGTCGAAGGTGCTTAAGAGACGCAGCTGCTTTTGTTTGAAATTGTTTTGGGTTTTTGCTTTTTGTGGTGCAGTAATGAAGTGAGGGAATGATGAGAGAGGTTGATGTTCAAGGAGAAACTCTATGGCATACATCTGTGAGCTTAGAGTGGGGAATGGAGTTTGATATCAATTGAAGTAAAGACAAGTCTGTCTGACTAAACTAGCTTAGCTTAAGACAAAAATGAAACTAAAATTTTCAATTAATTAGTGTTAGCCAGATAATTGCGCTCGTAGTGCTGCCAACTCCCATCTGTCCGGCTGCACTTAAGGAAACAGACATAAACTTGTAATGCTCCACATGGCGCATTAAGCTGGCCAAAGCCCTTAAGCTATTAATAAGCACATCTGTAGCCGCAGCCGCCGCCGCCGCCGCAAGTTAGGCTGCTCCACAGCAGACAACTAATTTTATGGCCATCACATCAGCCAAATGGCAAATGCCAACAAACAACTACCAGGCCAATCAAATACGTACACACACACTGGCAAACACCTCCCACGGCCCATAAAAAACGCCCACATGACAAATAAGACAAAGCACACATAAACCACGCCTCCGCCTCCAATGCCGCCCGTCAAATGGCCAAAATCTCATTCCACCCAACGTCAAACATCAGCGAGAAAATAACAACAAGAACTGAATTTGTTAGCTGTGTTATGTAAATTGCACACGAGAGTGTCGCAGGGCCACATACATACATACATATATACACATGCATGCGTATAAATATATATTATGTAAATAAAAGAAATAATAAGCTACGCAGAGCTAAACAAAATCCGAGCTGAGAAAAAAAAACCACCAACAACAACAACAAGAAATGAGAGGCAAACCAGGCAAAATTATTTTCATGATGCGCTGATGATGTTTATATTTACGATACGACAAATATGCAGTAGGTTTGGCAGGAGCCAGGGGTGGGGTGGGGGCCACCGAAATCATTTTGTAATATAATTTGTGTTGTTGTTGCTGGGGATACGCTTTTATGGGCGCCCGGGCATAATCAACATTATCCAAAAACCGCAAACCGCCTACAAAATGCTGAGCAGCAGCGGCCTCCTGCGGCGGCAGAGCTCGGCCGCATTATCATCTCATTGCACAGGACTTAATCCTGCGGCAAGTTATTAAAGCGTAACGCAACGCTCCTTGCCTCATTGCCATTGCCATTGCCAGCGTCGTCATCGTTGTCGCTGGAGTCCTTGGCGTCCGTGGGGTCCGTGAGTCCGTGGAGTCCTTGGTGTTCTTGTCCTGCCTGTCGTCGCCCCACTGGTTTTATTGTTCGCGCTGCGCTTAACTTGTTTCGCATTGTGTGGAACGTGCCAGCAGGCGCTGCCTTAATACTAAATGATCCAATATCCTGTTTCCTGCATTTCCAGCAGCAGCAGCAGTAGCAGGAGCTGGAGCAGGAGCAGCCTATCTTAAAGGGTCCTTTGTGGCAGCGCCTTAACTCTACTGCTTTCTGTCCATTATTTACCCGCTCTCTGTGCGAGCTCCAAGTCGCCTCCTCCCGGCACAGCTATTTGTCCAGGCAACGATGGAGAACTATGCGAAGCGCGCATACAAAAGAAATGAAAATGATGTTGTATCTGATTCTTTGCACACGGCAACTTAAATAGCAAAATGTAAACTTTTAATTATGCAGCTCGTCGTCTTCGTTGTCGTCTTCTTTTCATTTCATCTACCAAAGACGCGATGCCCAAAAGTTAAAATACACATAATTAGCAGTAGTTTTTGTCTCCTCCATTTTTTACCGCCCGATTCTGTCGTTCACTCTGCGCTGCGGCTGTGTGTATCTTTCGGATATGAGGCCCCAGCCCAGCTGACTGAATGTCCCAAAAACTAGGCCATCAACTCCCATAAGCACTCGCTGTTTTAGTTTTAGCGTAAAGCTGTTGACAGGCCGAACAAAGTCCTGGCTAATTAAATGAAAATATTCATTAGCCCAGCGTGCATCAAACGGGCATTGAAATCACTTGGCTAAGCTGTCAAAAAAAAGGAGTGAATACTATATATAATTAGCTAATTAATGGCAGTAGTTAGCATAAAAGTTAGACCTAACATATTTTAATATGTCAATATTTAATTGCCCAGCTTTTGTAGTGTTGCATGATTTTAAAAAGTAAATTAAATGAAATATTATTTATATATTAAGAAAAGTGTATATTTAATTTTTGTATTATATATTTTTAATATTTAAAAACAAATGGTTTTATTATTTTAATATTTTTCTATATTATAAATATTTCTATATTATAAATATTATTATATTATAAATCTAAATAAAAAACATATTTAAATATTTTACAAATTAAATATTTTTAAATGTTATTTAACACATTTTTTTATTGTAATTAAATTAACAATTAAAAAATATATGTATAATAAAATATAATAATAATAATATATAAAAATATTTATTTATAAAATAATATATAATAAATATAAATATAATATAAAAGAAAGTTTTATAATTATCAAATAATTTTATTTTTTTTAATACTCAAGGCTAAATTTGTATGTATATCTAAAACTTTTCTATTATAGATTTTTGTTCTGTTTTGGTATAGTATACTGCTCTTCTTTTGCCTAAGCAAAAAAGTTAGTCGTAACTACTTGGCAGTGAAATAACTTTAGGCATAAATTTAATTTAAGTTCAATTTGAAGTATCATGTTTTC
Organism: Drosophila navojoa; assembly: GCF_054131105.1. Lineage (NCBI taxonomy): Eukaryota > Metazoa > Arthropoda > Insecta > Diptera > Drosophilidae > Drosophila > Drosophila navojoa. Next base: position 17,238,060 of record NC_142892.1, read on the forward strand.
TTTGTCACATTTATGAACGCAATGTTTTTACACAAAGGCCCCAGGCAATTCACTTTAGTGACGCCTTCAAGTAGGCTTTAAAAAAACACAACGCCAACAACAGCAACAGCAACAACAACAACTACCACAAAAGCAGCTACAAAAAGTTTTACACTCGTCCAGCCACTTTTAACGCCGTTGCCTTTTGTGTCGATGTTTTTTAGGCAGCAAGTGTGACAAAACTTTGGCTTGGGTGGGGAGATTAGCCGCAGGCAAGGCATGCGCATAGCTGTAACATGTCGTAATATTCACAAATAACAACAAGAGAAACAAGTAACACCAAAAACATGCCACAAAACATGGCATTGAAAGTCGCTGCCAAAAAAAAAAAACGAAAAAAAAAAGAAAACAAAAAAACAGAATGAAAAACAAAATTTGTTTGCGCCTAGCGCAACATAATCTTGTTAACAATTTGTGTGAGTGCGTATGCTTGTGGATATGACACATGTGACAACCAGAACAACAACAACAACAACAACAACAAAGACGCCAACAGAATGGAAAAGAAAAAGAATTCTTCAAGTCAATGGCAAAGCAGGCAGCATTTGTTTTGTTCAACATAATCCTGTAGGTGTGACATGTATATATATACATTTCGGCTTTGATCCTTTAAGGATAACTCCCAGCAGCATAAATATACATACGTGGATATATAACAAGCAAAAAGTCTAAAAGAAAAGAAATCATTTCCTCACGTTCATGGTCTCTGTGTGTGTATGTGTGTGTGCGTGCAACACTTGAGGCATTTGCCACACTCCTCACCCACCTTCGGCCTGGCCAAGCACCTCTTGCACAGTCAACTTAAGTTGTCAAAATCAGCAAGGATTTTCCTTTTGCTTGTCACAGGCCTCATCAGGGTATTTTCCTTTCAGACTCAGGCACTGTGTGCGCTCCTCTTTGCATACCTCTTATTCTATATATATATATGTATTTTCATGCTCTTTGCTCCGATTCTTTCCGTCGTAGGTGTTGTGACATTTGACCGCGCGCCCGACATCAAACAAAATTCTTTTGGCAAATTGCCCTGGAGGCGCATCCGGTAAACTCACTTCCAAGCCGGACTTATTGTCAAAAATTGAACATTAGCATAAGATATTACACAAAAGTTAAGTAAAGTACAAATGATATCAAAAGGGAAATAGCACCGAAGTTTAATAATGTATATCGAATCGAGCTGGTCATAAATTTGATCAAGTTGACTTATTTTTAGCATAGAAGAAAGTGCGTCAAGGGAATTCAGTAGCCTAGCTATTTCATTTGCATATAAAATATTATTTAAAATGTCTCAGCTGAAGTGAATTTATATTTAGAACTCTAGCCAAATTTATGAGCTCTCCAGCTGGCGAAGAATGCCTCGGCCATTAGCCATGTCCACTTTTGTAGCATTTGCAATTATTTTTCTTTTCAATATACGTATGAGCATGGGTTTCCAATACCGGAATGGGGGTTACTTGTTCCTGTCCAGCTGTTAGGAGTGAGGGTGAGTTGTGTAACGATTGGGTCGATTTGTTTAACATTTCCTAAATCCATATTTGTTTCATTTATTTTTTTTCTTGTAGCCTAAATTGATATTATTAGTTTAAGCAAAGTAACCTTAACTAGAAACTCATTATATATTAAATTAAAAAAAAATAATATTAATAATAATAGTTCACTTTACTTCTCTTTGCTTCATATCTATGATTTGATAACAATGGCAAAACTAGCCGTAAATACCACAAACTCTTCATCTCCCATGAGACATTTACCTTGGCTATGAGCCTTTGCTCATCCAAGCTCCATCTCTCACTTCCATTATTTATCAAACTCGAGTTCACATTACAAATCTGAAAAAGCTTTGGGGATTATATTTAATAGATCTTCACAGACTTAGCACACATAATTGCTGAACGACCACAAAATCATTTTTAATTCGCTACAAGCAGCGCTTAAATGTGAATGCTCAACACCTTTTTATGCGCGCTGACTTCCAAATTATTTCTATTTTTTCTTTTTTTTTTTTTTGTTGAGCCACGGCAACTCTTCTTCTTCTTATTTGGGGCGAGACCGAGACTATCAACAAAGGCTAAAAACTACTAAGACCTAAGCTTACTTAATGTGCCCACTTTGAGCGGTGTCAACACCAAGTTGGCTGGCCAGAGGCAGAGCCAGAGCCGGAGCCATAGTCGGAGCCGGGCAAATGTTGCTACTTAGTTGGCTGCCATGGCTGGGGGCAGACTACCTCGTAATCGGCTTAGAGCAATAAATTGTCCATGGCACGGCCGTGGACGGGCGACACGGCATGGCTCGTCGAGTTGACAAAATGACCAACAAAATGCAGCATTTGCCGGCAAATGGAACCGCTGCAGTAGCCACGCCAACCCAGCCCCTATTTCTAGCTCTTCCTCTTCATTTTTTTCAACAATTTTTCTTTCAATTCTGTTTCCCTATTTTTTATGTTAGGGGTTTTCAATTTACCGCAATGATTAATCACCGATTGCCCTTGCACAGAACGCGCCCATATTTATTTTCTTTTTTTTTTCTAACACATTTCCGGGGTGAGGTTGCCGTTCTTTTTTTTCCTTTTTTTTAGATATTTGTCATAGCTCATAATTTAGATATTTCTGCCCTCGGCGCAGGCAACAACAATTTGCCACACGTTGCAAAAAAAGTAAGTAAAAGGGAATCGAAAAACTATATAAAATGCGAACTGCATATGTTACGGGCAGTTCAAGTGCATTTATTTTGGGGGTTGTGTTTGTTTGTGTTTGTCATGTAGAACTTGTTGTTGTTGTTTTTTCTCGGGGATTTCGTGTTGCTGCTGTTTATTTGTGTTGAGCATGTTATTGCTGGGACTGAGCTCTATTTGATTTGGGGTAGCTGGCGTTAGTCCCAGCTGCGCAACATACTTAAATAAGAGTGCCAGGGTAGGTCAGTTTAGTAGGTGTTGATGTGGTTTTGATTCCGTCGAGGGTGCTAACCAGAGAAAAATAGAAAGGGTTTGCCCAACAGCAGGAGAAATACCGAGGCGAAAATGTATATAATAATGGTATTGACTGTGTGTGGAGAGAGTATGATAGTAGATTTTTGGTGAAATATAATTTGACTTAGATAAAGTATAAGGTGTATAGAAATTTTATTAATAGTAGAGGGAAATTGGAATCAAAGCAAGTAGAGGCAGAGAATGCTACTTTTTAAAAGTAGTATATGAGATATATACTAATTTCTTGGGAGTTCATGAGATGAAATAAAGGAACAGAATATTCTTCTTCTTCTTCATCTATTAGAACTCCCATTTTAAAAAAGTAAACTCTAGACTCCAAAGTTCTAAATGACATAAATAATGTCAAATTAGAAGGAAAGGAAAACGGAAATATCGATTTAGGAAATGTTAAGCAAATCGACCCAATCATTATGCAAGTGACCCTCACTCCAAACAGCTGGACACGGAGCAAGTAACCCCCATTTGGGTATTGGAAACCCATGCTCAAGTGCTCGAACATTTCACGTATATTGAAAATAAAAATAATTGCAAATGCTACAAAAGTGGACAGGGCTAATGGACACGGCATTCGCTGCAAATTGTTGCCAGCCGGAGAGCTCATAAATTTGCAGTGAGTGCAGTTGGGAGTGGAAAACAAAAGCGGAATTGACCGATATCGATAAGGGCTTCCATGCGGGGCACATAAAATGTGAGTCGAGCTGACATTTGGAGTACTTTTCGATGCGCAATTGGAAAAGTGCGCAATGAAAAGTGAAAAGTTATGATGAAAGCGCGTTTTCGAGGCATGCGCCGTTCGCTCTACAACAACTGCGCAGTGGCAGCTGCCAGCGTTGCGGCGCACCCTAAACAGAGAGAGGGAGAGGGAGAGGTAGAGGGCGAGGGCAAGGCAGAAAACAACCCCAGGATCTCTATCAGGCAGACTGTGGCACAGCATCATTATCCTTTCTAGGCGCATTCGCTTATCGATCTGCCACTTTATCTGCCACTCGACTTCAGGCGCTGAGCATTTGCGTGCCACATGGCGAGTCCCTTTGGTGGCCCCTTGCCTCATGCATTTGTAATTTATGCCCGTCGAGCTGTGCTCGCATCCATTATGAAAACATCAACACACGTTGTGCAAATCAAGTAATTATCATTAGAGACGTTCTACATAATTATCGGTGGGATATACATATACACATATATATGTATATATATGCATATATGTTTGCATGAAAATGGGGTGGGGCTTGGCTTTTCGGGTGGGTCTTTATGGCTCTGTCAGCATGTTGAAATATTTTGATTTATGGGTAGCTAGGGAAATGCCACTAACAGCCTTTTCTACGCCTATATGTGTGGTAGTTAAGCTGTGTGAGAAATTTGAGATTTTAATTGCGAAACAAATTCGATAAGAATAGGAAATGCAGATCTATTAAATGTTGTGCAGCTAAACAAGGCACGCTTCTATAGCAGAGTTGTCAAAAACTATTAGAGGTGAGCTGTTTAGCCTATTAGAAATGTAAATAATAGTTGAAGACTTTGATATGCTCTCAACAAAGGTCATTGACTTTTTGTGAAGAATTTTGACTGAGAGATATTTTTACACAGCAAAAATCTTTCTTTTTCCCTTTATTTGCATTTATATTAAAAATGTATGTATATTTATAATTTATAGGCAAATTATATTTTTTCTTCATCATAATCATATTTTATGTTTCTTTTTTTCAGTTTCTCTTTATTTACAAATTTATAAAAATAGATTTATAATATATAATTATATAAAAAAATATATAAATAATATAATAGTAAAATTGATATAAAAGTAAATAATAAATAAATGTAAATAAAAAATAAAATGAATAATTTGATATGCATATAATAGGACAAAATATATATTTTTTATATAGTTTTTTCTTATTATTTATTATATTATTTATTTTATTTTTAAATTACATTAATTATTATATAAAAGATATATTATTTATATATTCTTCTTATTTATTATTAAATTATTTATTTCATTTTTTATTCACATTGATTTATTATTTACATAAATATTATATATTAGTATTATTATATTATTCATATATTTATTATATTATATATGTGCATGTATGTGTATATGTATAAGTCCAGAGAAAACCTCTTTTCAAAAACTCTCTTCAATAGCATTGTAAAATTTTCTCCCTCCGATTTCGACAGATAATAAACCAATGTAAACAACCGATATACCCCTTTCCACACCATGAGCAAGCATAAGCAGCAACTCTCTGTCAACTCTCGAGTAGGTGAACAAGACTTTTCATAGAAAACTTTTCTCAATGACTTTTCACAGTTCGGCAGAGTAAGCCCTAGACTCTTGCCCCTTCTCACACACGTCATAAACTTTATGCATGCCATATAAATAGAAAAGAGAAAAAACCCGATTTGCAAAATGTTTCACATTCAAATTTCGCACACTCCACAGAATTTACAGCAACCTTGAACAGATTTGCTCAATGAATCATTTGCTGCAGATAAAATTGAAGTGCAGAGATTCCACGTAACTCCACGGGCTGCTTTTCAATGGCTAACAGCTCTATTTAGTTTCACAATGCATTAAGATATCAGCTGCCATAACTTTCAAGGATCTGCAGCTTGACCTTGGCAAATGTCATTGAGCAACCTAGATAAGGAATTCCGAATTCAGAATCCAGAATTCCGAGCACACGCCCCGCGTTCGCCTCGTCCGTTGGCAAGGTCGACGCATGCGCGGCGCGTGTTAAGGGCAGCGGACAAGTCAAGCGGCGCAGGGCAACGGCGCGTCGCAGGATGTTGTTCATCGATGATGTTGCTGCAACAAGGCTGCAATTAGGCCTTGACTCGCACTGAGACAATTTGTGGCAAGGCCAGACGGCCCGTTGGTTGGTCGGTCTTCCTCTAACCCATTTTTGGGCTAATTATGCGCTGGCATAATGTTTATCCTTGGGTCACTGCTGGCCGTCGCGTGTAGTCGTAGTCGTAGTCGTAGTCGTGTGTGTCCTGGCAGTGGCCATTGTTTGGCATTAATTGCACTTTTACAGCTGAGTGCGTGTCCTTGCGCAGCTACTTGCTCAGCTGGGATAAGTCAAATTAATGCTCGACTGGACCCAGGCACCAAGGACATGCCAATTGGTGTGAAAAGTGACAATGTGTGTTCCTCTATGTGCGTGTGTGTGTGTGCGCATACACGCTTCCAGGAAGGTCCTTTATCGCCTCGCAAAAAAGAAGCAGAAGGAATAATAACATACAAGGACTGTTGCCTGCTGCGCGTTTATATTAGATAAAAATTTAATTTTGTTTTTGTTTGATTTTTTTGTTGTCGTTTCTTTGTTTATTTTATTCCTCTTCGACTGGGGATTTATGTGCGTCCTTGGTGTGAACTGCCAATAAAGAAATATCGTGCCTTGGATACCCTTGGCTGTTGTAAAAATGCAATTATGATTGTATTATGGTCGCCTTTGTGTTCAGTTTAAACATTTTGCCCTTTGTTTGCCTCTACCCTACAGCCCGCATGCCAACACAGCGCTCAGCTCCCAGCCATGTCCTTATCCGCAAACATGCTCAGCTGCAGTTGTCAATCGCGTTTGGCCATCACTGGATGCTGGTCGCTGGCTAATAAATTACCCATGTACGTACTACTATGATAGCACAATATGTTTTCTAAATTTCTCTAAAGTCATCATCTTCGAGTCGATGCGTGTAGCTCTTAAGTCAACCCGAGAGCCAGGTGAAAAGTCGCTTATATGAATGTGTGTGGCATTGGATTATGATATGGGAATACTATTATCAGGTATTGCAAATGTATAAGTATGTATATGTATGTATATGTATGCCAAATATAGTAGTATTGGTATAGTATATTTGTATACCATATTTAGTATATAGTTTGCTATTATTATATTGATAGGTCAACTTTAAGTCAACTTAGTCAACTTAGAGTCAACTGAATATAATCATATAATCATATGATTGATTATGTTATATGATAATAATTATATACTAAATATAAATGTAAATATATATAAATTTATATATGCATTTTAAATGATTTTCTTATGAATTTGTCTACATTAAATATCTAAAGCATGTATATACAATATTTAATATAATTATTATTTTTATTAACTGTTATTATAATTATTAACTGTGTGTATACGACATTATTTTGTATTATGTTGTTTATCCCAATTTAATATCCTACATATACATGAGCACCTTCTTAAAAAATTTCTCTGTTTAGCATATTGGAATATTACTTTCACTTAGCTCAAGAGCCATTGATATTAATTCAAATACAAATAAAATACATATATTTAGTATATTATATGCCGTATATACTAAATAGCATATAGTAGCTATAATAGTACATTGAAGTATGCTCTTATCAGCTTTTAGTATTTACTATTCTAAACTCTAAACTTCAGCAATGTTTGCCATTAGATTATGGATTATGCATATGATTATCCAATACATCAAATCAGTATAGTTCAGTATAATTTGCAATGTTTCAGCAATGGCTTACAGAATTTTTTTACGATCACAACTCAGTTCTCACCGAATCAACTTTAGAAACGGGTGCCAAAGAGGGATTTGACCACCTGCGTGTTGCACATCATTTTCGTCTTAGAATTCAAATACATTGCACAGCAGCTTCGACGTGAAGCGTATTTAAATGCCAATCGATTATCCCCCAGCTTGTTCCATTAGTGCCCCAACGGCTTAAGCCTAACTAGGGTCATCGCAAGTCCCACTACGCATCACCTGTTTGGCTACCGTCTTAAAGCTTCGTCAAATACCCTCATAATTTATATTTAATGATGCACTTTTCCTGCCTTTAATTGACATTTAAATTGTCTGCGCACAGGTCAAATGATATGATAAGTCTGATTGACGTGCCCAGATGCATGTCAGAGGCTGCCTCTGCTTAGTTCTGAGTGCGGAGTTTACTTCTTTTTTTATTAATTGATGATTGCCCGTCGTCTAGACGAATGATGACAACATTTGCTGCAGGTCAAGAAATAAAACAGAAACAAAACAGAACAGAAACGAAACGAAGAAAAAAAGTGCCCAAAATGAAGAAAAACTCCTGCTAAACCTGGAATGCTTTTAATTTGTGCGCTCAGCCGTTGAAATCATAAATCAAAATGTGAGCTGAGTGTGGCTAAGGCAAGTGCCGTCGAGTGTCTGCTGCCGCTCTGGCTCCTCCTGCCCAGATAATCAGCATTTTGTATCAGACGGATCGCGCGGCTAATCGAACATATCACTGAGAGCTCGAATCGAATCGAGTCGAGTCGCGTCGCGTCGCGTCGAGTCGAGCTGCATAAATTACACAAATTGCATTTCCATGTCTAGAGTTCTGATGGATCATCGCCCGCGTCGTCGTCGAGGCATTGGTTCTCAATGCTCAACTGCTCAACTGTTCGATGCTCGATGCTCGGTGCTGAATGCTCATCAGCATAATCGTTAAAATAACAGCGCAATGCACTTCGATTTTGTTGACGACGGCGAGCGGCTACCGTTGCTGATGACGGTACCCCCAGGCCAGGACCCAGGCCCAGGCCCAGGCACAACTTTGTTGGCGGTGTCAGTCGTCTATGGCCCGCGGCAGCCCCAAAGTGAAAACCAGTAAGCATATTTTGAGCGCATGTCAATGACTGCTCCATGCTCGTCCAGTGCATGCCCAGGGAACTGTACTGAAGGGAATGTTTAAGGAGTTTTCTATCAAGTTCTTGCTTATATACATGTATATGCATATAAGTATAAGCCAGAATTCCAATTAACTATGAGCCTTGCCCCTTTTAATTTGTTTGTTTCCATGAGGAGAATTTTTTATGTAATGGCATTAGGAATGTTACAAAAGAAATCTATATATTTAAAGAAGATGCTGTAGAAAATGCTCTGCAGAGAATGTTCTATTTAGAAGATTCTCTCTATAGAGTAGGCTCTATTTGTTGAGGAGGTATTAGAGGAGGTGATAGAGAAGGTCCTGTAGAGAAAGCTCAATATGTAGAGAATGATAACTTAAATGCTCTGCAGAGAATGGTCTATATATAACCTCTATAGATTATACAATCTTGGTATAGATAATATAAATTAAGTTAGTATAATATAATATAATATAGTTAATATAATAAATAATATAATATAAATATAGATAATATAAACACTAAGTGTATAACCTTTAAAGATTATTCACTTTTGGTATATATAATAGAAATGAAAAATTCCAGCAATCATATGAGAGACAGACTTTTCACATGATCGTTAATACAAGAGCATAACCTTCTAAATCTTTAGTCCTTAATCTAACCTTATACAAAATTATTCATTATTTTGTGTCTACTTCAAAACCTATATACTCTATGCGCACTTCCTGGGCGAGCATAAAAACGAAACGTAATGGCACTGGGCGCCTCCGTTTGGGCCAATGCGTTGGCCGTTGTTTATTGTGTCGGTAAATTCGGAGGCATGTTTAAACAGCGAAATGAACTTGTGGATAAACACCATTATGGTTATTTGGCATCCACTTTGGTTGCCACTACGCGTATTTGTTTGCCCACCAGCTGCACTGGGCCGCACAAACATTTTGATTTCATTCGCCCAGTCCAGCCATTGGGACATCTTTCCACCAGATCTCTGTGCATGTGTGTGTGTGTGTGTGTGTCTCTGTAGGCGTCTTTGTTTGAGCTTGATTTAGTTATTTAATGCAAAATTGACATGCGTACTCGCATGTTGCCTGCCAAGCTGTGACTGCGCCGCTCAAGTGCAGCCACTGCCAAAGACCGAAGCACTTTCGAGCCCTACTCTCTGTTGCTCTTGAGGCCCTTTTGTAAATTCGTTTCAAGTCTTGCCTTGGCAATCGGCAAGTGCCTCTCGCTTGCATTACGCAAAATCATTTGAAAAGCCAATGCTCGGGAGTAGCTGCTCCGACTCCACTATATAAGCACAGCATATGTACATTTCCATGGGCAAGCATGTATGCGGCAATTAATCAAAGCACAACTTAAAGTAATTGCAAGCACTTCCGACCTTTGCGCTAACTACGATTGATTTTTGCCAGTCGAAGATTTAGTTCCCACACTCGCATCCTTGCAGGAGCAGCAGCAGCAGCAGCAGCAGGAGTAGGAGCAGCAGCAGTGCAGCACCAGCTGCTGCGCGTTAGTCTGTGAAAAATTTGCCAACAAGCAAATACCAATGGCATAAAAAGGATGACGTTAGTGGACTTGATTGAACGACTAAGAGATACCCAGTCTGCTTTGTGAGAGAGCCAATCTTTGAGTGGAATACTTAATTCCTTTTTATATTAGAGTCCAGGTAAATTCGAAATTAATTTATTGATCAACTTGTAATCCTATATCCTATTTTATGTGATATATATTAGCCTCTAGCTAAATTCTAAATTAATTTGCCAATTAAATTTTGATCATATATATTTATTAAAAAATTAATTTTGAGTTTATCAAGAGACTAATATATAATATTATATAAGCGTTAAGCTATATATGTTATTCTCTAGTTTATTTTAATATATGCTTGATAAAGAGTTTAAAAATCAATTTTAATGTCTTATATTAGTTATATAGTTTCTCATAACTCTGCTGTTACTAAAAAAAAAATACCTTGTTCTCTTTAGCCTGTTACATGCCTTCTCATAAAACCTATATAACCACTCGCAACATTTTCAATTCATATACACAAAAAAAAAAAAACTGGACAAACAAAAAGAGAAAAGCAAGCGAGCCAAAGCAAAAAGGGTGCGACGCTGCAGTAAACTTCCGGCTGACCAAAAATGCAACAGGACCTGGGTCCGTGAAGCTGGACCATCCTCTGCGACTGCAGGACATGCAGTTCTTTTTTTCCACTGCCTCTGCCTCTGCCTCTGCTCCTGCCTCTGCTGTTGTTTCGTTTGTTTATTGCCACGCCATGGCAATGCCATACAATGTCCTTCCGGTCATTTATTAACGTCAATGAAATGGCTCCAGCTATGAAACGCTCTGATTTCTCTACTATTTCCCTTTTCTCTTTTTTTTTTGTCGTGCAGAGTTTTTAGTTCTGACCGTGTTTGCTGTGGCTTGACGCTCGAGTTAGCAACGATTTGTCGCCGAGTCAACACGAATTTCACTCACAGCGTTTCGAACGTTTCGAGTGATAAAACAAAACAAAAATGCCAACATATACCATATTTTAGAGGAAGTCAAAAAATACAGCTAGATCTACTGCATGTTGGCCATAAAGTGTTGTTAAAACTGTGTTTGCTTTAGAGACAAAAGTGAAGTAAATCGTTGAATGGGCGAGGGGTGAGATATGTGAATTTATAGAGTATTACATTTTTGGTGGTAAGGCACTGGCAGATGGACTGGCAATTGGACTGGATATATGAATATGGAATATATAAATGGATTTAGATATGCAATGTTTGTTCTTTATATAGAAAACAGTGTATATAAATTATATATTGGATATTATATATAAATATATTTTTGTCTGAGGTGCCTCAATTTGATCAATTTACTTTGTTATGTTTTGTAAATTTTAATATAATATAATTCAGATAAAAGACAAATCTCTGAATTGATTGATAGAGGACTTTTTACGCTCTCAGCTACGTTTGCAGAACTTAAGTTTTTTCTTAATTTCTTGAACTATTTGTCCTTAAAAAAAATCGAAGTAAAAAGTATTTAAGATCTGCGATACTCTTTACTGGAATATCTAAATATATATTCGTCTATAATAAATTTGTAATAATTAGAGTTCAGTTAGAACTCTTGTTCCTTATTAATTATTTTTAAATATGTTCTCCACTTTTCCACTTTCATTCCCTTTTCTATTCTCACAGCTAAAAACTTTCAAATTTATTACCCAGTTTTCTTATAAAATTCTATTCTAGAATTCTTCGCCGCATCATTAGTTAAGCTTAACACGATTCGAGCCACCATTCCACTTGTTTCCTGGATACTTCCTTACAGATGTCCTCAGCACTTCCTGCTCGCTGTACACAAAAGTCTTCCGCAAGACATTAGATACACCCATTAGGCAACTGTGGGCTACCTGTGGCTGCAGAGGTGGCAATATCTAGCCGAGAATCTGCCACAAATGCATTCTCAATGGCCAGCCGTAGCAATTGCAATCTCATGACAATGCGCTCGTCCATTGTGAGCCAATTTCACGACAATTTCTCAACAGACGATCGACAGGAGCCGTTGGCTATCGGAAATTCCCTACGGCACAACTAAGAAAACAAGCAAAGTCACAGTGTACATTTGTTTCATATTTACTTAGAGCCAAAGAAATGCCGAAACAGCTGCGCAATTGGATTTGTAGCTGCCTCGAATGCTGCCCCGACTCCTGCTGCCCCGACTCCTGCTGCCCCGAATTCTGCTGCTGCTGCTGCTGCTGTCAGCCATCAATGTCATGCATACAATTGTGAATGACACATAAATATTGGCACAAAGGCCAAGACGAAACATGGCAAGGATTACAAATACACACACACTCACACACAAGTCTGAGTATTCCTTTATTGGCCTGGCCAATCTTGCGGCATTTCCGTTTCCTTGTTTTGTTGGCCATTGTGCAATATTTGTCTTCGAGTGAGTGACACTTTTAGCCCGGCCAAGAGGAGTCCAGCCAGCACAGCGGCGCAGAGGACAAAGCCAAAAACGCCCAGCTAATCCTCATGTTTACGGGGCTATTTACAGCATGCCCCTGACAATTTTAACAATAACCAAAAATTGACAACGAATGCGTTTACGTATGCCCAAAATGCCATTAGAACGTATTTCCTTTCTCCTCCACTGTTTGCTTATCTTTTGGCGAGCACCAAAGAAAAACTACTTTGCCAAATTGCTTTAGAATAAAATTTAATTGAGGATTACGACAACACGACGCGCTAACACTCGGTAGAGGTGCAACTGTGTATGTGTGTGTTCGTGTGTGTGTGCCTGTGTCACATATAATGCCTGTTATCCAGCCTTAAGGCTACTTAGGGGCCTGTCTCACATATTACACATATTACATTAGTCGCTGCTCTGCCCTGGCCTCGCCTGCTAGAATAGCTTCAGCTCCTACTCGCTCTCCCTCTCACTCTCTCTCTCTCCCTCACACACACATGCAGTCTGGCTGGCTGTGCTGCCTGTACTACCAGCTGCCTTTATAACATGTGTAATCATCGTACGTGTCGGCAATTGACAATTATTATTATGTAGTTTGTTGCCATTAGCAGGAAGTGCTGCCCATTTTACCAGCAGCTGCTGAAATGCCAACTGCAATGCTGGCTGAGCTTACCAACTGGCTGGCTATAATATAATTGAAAATTTCTTAGTTTATTCGTTGTAGACGCTGAACGCTGAACGCTGAACAAGATTATAAATTTACATATAAATAACTTGGTTTCACAGAAACTTCATATCCTAATGGAAATTGTTTCCTAGTTGTAATCGTGCTTCATGCAATTTTAAAGGTATTTTTGCTTATGTATATATAAATATATTTTTTTTTAAATTATGCGCATATTAATTAACAAAAAATAAAGACACCTTTATAAAATTCGTAAATTATTTTATATAAATTAAATTATTTTTTTATAAATAGAAAATCTTTTAAAAATATATAAAACAATAATTAATATTTTTATTATATTTTTAATAATTAAAATATTTGTATTATATTATATACATAATATACAGAAAGTCATATTACAAAGCAATGAATATATAAGACAAAATTAAATAAATTTAACGTTTATAAAAGTTTTACTACGAAATTATGTAGAAAACAACCAATTTTTTAATCTGATATACAATCCTTAAACTGGAAACAAATTTGAAGCAATTCCATTGAGTTTACTCCAAGCTGAACTAGAAGAAGAACATGCGTATATATACAAGTAGAAGTGCCGTTAGCAATGCCAACAATATACATATGTACGTTTCAGATAGATAATCACAGTACTTGAGCAGGCGAAACAAAGTCAAATTATATTTAAATGCCATGAAATGCTATTTGATTTTTTTTCGTAAAGCCCATAATTACAAACAATTGTCAGTTCAGTTCAGTTCAGTTCAGTTTAGTTCGGCAGGGTTACGGTGCGGTTAGCAGTGTGTACTTCTCACCGGCGATTAGGACGGCCCCCAGAAAGAGCTGCGTGCTGGCAAATTATACGTTGGCCCAATCGACTAGCATTTGAAATGCTCTGGCATTCGAAGGCATCCAATTTCAAATGACATTTGTCACGCGAGGCTTTCGTTTTCAAATGCAGACGCCTATTAAATTTGATTTCTTATTGAACTTCTTCAGAATTATTTGCCTGCCGCTTAATTATAGCTGGGCGCTTTTCAGAAAGGTTCCGACAACGGTTCGTTGATTTTAATAACTTTCGACAGGAACGCAAAAAAAAAAAAACGAGAGAGAGAGGACGAATACAAAGTGAAGCAATGAAAAGAAACGAAAAGTTAGCGACTTCCATATATATATTTTTTTTGCTTTTTTCGCGCTGCGTTGAGTTTTATGCGCTCAAGGTAAAGTTTCTTTAGCGGTCTTAGCTCATTAATCACACGGCACAAAGGCCCAGCTCGAAGTGCGGACGGAGTGACAGACTTAGAATCCGCCAAATATAACGGGCTCTGCATTCAAGTCTAACAAATCAACGTGCAATTTGCTCATTGAACTATGATCGCTTCCCAAAAATTAAAGTTGAAAAGTCTTTGCTTGGGCCCCGAAACTTGATGACATAAAACTTCTGCTGCCTTGCAGACGCTGTTCACGAAAAAACTTTGCGTGATTTATAACGCATGCGAAAGACTCTAAAATCGGAAAGACAGAGAGAGAGTCAGACTAAGAGAAAGAGAGAGGGAGAGGGAGAGGGTATTTGACTACTGGGGTAATGGAAACACGTATTCAATAAACTTTTTGCCGAGACATATTCATATTTTATGCATAAATTCACGCAAATGGCATTAAAAATGCGCGTCAAAAGCTGCAATTGAGATATGAAGTGAGTTTGTGAAAGCTTTTAGTGTTGTGCAATTCCCAAATTTGTGTTGGCAAACTAGCTGTATATATCAAATATATAACTGTCAAAGTCACCAGCCAAGCCGGAAGTGTGTATGCGTGTGTGTGTGTGTGTGTGAGCAAAACTATAAGAAAGTTTTTGCATACTCAAAATTTGGTATTGATGAATATGAGCCAGTGTTGTGCAGCGCTGCATTATGCATGAGTGCCTAAGTATTAGAGAGGGAGTGTTAGGCAAAGTTGTGCGTTGAGGCAGCTAATAGAAGACAATAATAGAATGTGATCTGTTGCTTCTGTTTTAGTGTTGTGAAATGAAAGAGAGAGATTACAGATTAGAAAATTACAAACTAATCATAGTCAGTAATAGTAATAGTGTTGGTAAACGAACTAAGACAGCTTGATATATATAAATATAAAGTAACTGATCATATTTCAAGTCTTCTTCCATGTTCCTTTATCTTATATATATTCAAATTAATAAACTGAAGAGAACTGTCTATAGTAATGGGCAAAAATCTGGCAAAACGGGTATATACATGGATCTACATACATATATATCTGATTATCACAGTGCTAAATCCTCGCTGATCAAGCTCCTGCCCTGGCGCTCGCATGACACTGCCTCGCACGCCTCTCGCACAACTCCAAGAAACCAAAGACCCTTTCCCTTTGTTGCCTTTTGTTTCTTGAAAAAATCAGTTTCCACCTGCATCCTTTCAGGCGAAGCAATGCTCGCACGACCCGCAACTGTATCTCTTAGGGTCCGCCGCTACCTTCGCTCATATGCAGGTATAAAACGCGTGCCCGTGTGCCGGAGGTATGTAGCTGCGCGTACGATTAGCATTTGAAATCATTAGCTGGGCTCGGACTCTGTAGACTGGTTCTGGTTGTTATGGGCTGCAAGGTGCATTCTGGAACCGCATTCGTGGTCGACCAACATCATCATCGCCATCATCATCATCATTTTATCTGGCAATGTGCATCTTTCTCTGCTCGCTGTTGTTGTTGTTGTTGTTGTTTTAGCCTGGCCTTTTTTGCTTTTGAAAGCCATCGGCGTCAAATTTGTAAATGCACCTGGATTTTGTTCGTTTGTTCTGTATCTTTGTCTGTCTTTCTTCTCTCGGACAAGGCAGGCCGATATTTGTTTTCTTTCTTCTTTTTTTTTTTTTTTTTTTTTTTTTTGTTGCTGTTATATATGGGCATTACTCTACGTCTTGTTGGGTTATCCTTTGACATTGCAGCCGTTCGGGTATCATCATCCATCAAAAATGATTGCCGAAAGATGTTTCATGTGATTTGAAATTCAAATACGAGCATTCAATTAGTTTAATTGCAGTTATTCTTGTGCGCCCGGCAGGTGGAACTATGCGGGTTTCGTTCTTTTTTGGCAAAGAGAGTAATAGATTTTAGGCATTTGCTAGCCGTTGCGTGTGGGCGTTAACGCTTCTTGCTGTTTGCTATAATTGAGTGAAATTTCAGAAGAAATTCTTTGCGATGAAATCTTTGTGTTGTTATAGTTTTTGTTTCGCTTCCAACCCAAATAATCAATCTGATTAGTAGAAACGAAAATAACAATCAAGTTGCCGCCCAAACATAAATTTAATATGGAAAGCTCATGTTTGGCCGTTGATAGAGGAGCACAACCTGTTCCTGCTATCAAAAATCACATTATTAATGTCGCTCGCACTGAACTGAGTCGGGGCACAGCACAGACATTATACGGTCGTATTTCAATGATAACATAATGTATATTAAGCATATGCCTCCAGCCCCCCAAAAAAAAATGTCAGAATCAGAGCTCCAAAATGTCGATATTGTCAACAGAGCGGCACCGGCGCGTATCTAGTCGCGCTTATCTAAACTAAAGTTTCTTTTAATTAAAAGCCACGGCAAAGAAGCAAATCCACGTGAGCCAGCGAGCGACTGTGCCAATGACCCGCATCTGGGGCCGTCTCAGGTCTCGATGCACTCACTGCTTGGCTGGCAGGCAGCCGAGCTCTGTGTAGCTAAGACAAATGCAATAATGCACCGGCACATTATTCATGCCGTTATCAGCTGAATGGTATCCACACACACACGCACACACACATGACTGCATTTAACTTGGCCAACAAATGCGTGCCACGTACGTTCGTACGTTCGACGGCAGCTCTGTTAAGCTGCCTCCAATTTCTATTCGATTTTTTCGAATTTTTCCCAATTGGCCAGCAGCCAAAATGCTTTGCAGCAGCCACTACCAAATGACCCTCATGCACTTTACTATCAATTCGAGCGGTGGGCGTGGCGGCGCGCGATAAGCGCTGCCCGCGCGCACGAAACGTGCCCGAGTTGAGCAAACATTGGACTAGTTAATTGCAAAAGCTGGGGCGAAAAACACTTTCCCATTCGTTTGGCATTGCACCTGCCAGGGACTGAGACGGGGCTCTGGATCGGACTCGGGATCTGGAAATGCCTTCACGCATTATCCTGGCTGCTGTGCACAAGGACTGCAGTGTCGCCTCCCTCCCTCCCTCCCTCCATTCGCGCGGACCCTATAATTTGTGCCAGCGCTTGAGTGTGCATTAAAACCTGTATTTAATAACGGTCAGACAGTTTTTTCCTTTTTCTTTTATTTATAGGCGTAGCATCCTTGAGAGAGCTGAACTACCTGTCGGCTAGCCATAAAAAATGATGCGACGTTCGTTGTCGCTGCAAAGAAAGAAATGTATTAATTAAAGCAGGTTTGCCCCAGTCGAGGGACAGGTGATTTTTTTGTTGTTGTTCGTTTTAATTTTATGTTTAAGAAAAAATTGTGCTGTTAATTGCAGTGATTCCTGAGTCATTGCTACAATGCGAACCACGAATGATGAGTAGCTGTCAGTGGGTGTCTCGAAGTAATTGTCCAGTTGTTAAGTGAATGGCATTTAGCAAAGATTAAGTCGAGGGCTTGCAACTGCAAAACAATTATATGTATAGATGAATTATAAACAGGATTTCTGGAAGAACAAAATTATAAATTTAAAAAATAAAAATAAAAAACATTGCAGCGACTATTCCTATGGAGTAAGTCAAGTTAGAAAACATTAAATAAATTTGAAATAAATTTAAAATTACAAATAAATATAAAATAGTCAAGGTTGAGCAATTGAAAAATAATTATATATATATTAAAAATATATATATATATATATTTTCAAATAAATTCTGCTCAGCTCATCAAGTTATAAAATTAAAAGCAAAATAAGAAATTGGAAAAAACAATGGGTTCAGGGCATAAAAAAATCATAATAAGTATTGCAAAGACAGGCAAAGTTCCATGAAAGGTGGAAGAGAAATAAATTTAAAATAAATAAGGAAAGAAAGAAATTAGTAAATAAATAATGAAATAAATAAATAAATTAATTAATAAATAAATCAATAAATAAATTAATTAATTAAGTAATAATATCAATAAATAAAGAAATAAATTCAAAATAAAATTCAAATCAAGAACAAGACTAATAAAACAGAAGGCTAAAAAAATAATGAAATAAATTTATTAATAATAAAAATACTATATTAAAAAAATAAAAAAAATAGTAAAACTAATAATAATAAAAAATAATATTAATAATTTATTTTATTTTTATATTTTATCTTATAAAATAAATTGAAACTATATAAAATAAATTTATGCTAAACCTAAAAGTAAATTTTAATAATACACTACCTAGTCTATTAGCAACATAATAATACCAGAATAATTCTCACTTCTGAAAAGCAAATACCTTAGAATATTGCCACCAACAACAAAAGAATGTAAAAGCTTCTTTATTCAAGCAGAAGAGAACAAATATTTTATAGCGTGTTCTTCGCGAGCTGTTAAGCTGCTAAAATTTGTAAAAAACAATTTATAGACTTAAGAACTGTGTTAATATTCATAAAGACAGTGCTGGGACTACTGTTACGCCAGGTCGTTCGAGGGCTACGTTTTTATGGCCCCGGCCTAAGCCAAATCGAAATCGTTGTCTATGAGGCACGAAATCAATAACAATTTTTCACAACTTTCAAGAAAAACTTCTTCACACCCAACAACAGCAACAACAACTCGAATATCAACCATGAACAAGCGACTGGCTTTTATAATGTCACACAAAGGAGTCTTAAATGATATTTATGCTGGCATTTATGTGGAAACCACAAAAATGAGAGAATCAGAAGAAAGCCGATAGGCTCAACATGCGTGTAAATAAATGCGAATACACTATGGAGTATCGGTCGGCTAAGCCTTTCGAGTGACGCGTAAATTAAATAATTTCTTTGTCCGCTGCACATCAAACACAAATTTACATAAGATACCAAAAATTCTTAGCTCCGTCTCGTCAGCGGGAAGCCTTCAGCTGCGCCCTTTGATTACCATATGGAAAGAGAAATAGCAGGAACCGCAGACTGTGTGACGCGACCTATTGAACTGACGCTCATACGCAGCTCAGCTCAGCTGCAGCTCGAAGGTAATTTAAATTTCATTGGACTCCACTCGGGCTGACCCGAGATCCCGAAAATACTTGAGTGAATGCTAATGGCAATCGCAGCCCAAGCCAAACGGCACCTGCCCCTGGGCAAATGCAGGACAATGCATGTGCATTTCAAATGGGTTCGCTTTTTCGGCTCCTGCACTCACTTTGATTTCCAATTAAATGTTAATGCCAAGTCCAGGCGCAACTCTTTGGGCTCTGTGTGTTTACCTCAAGTCTCTGATTGCTCAGACAATAAGACGACGCTCTGAACCGGAGCGGAAATGTGACGACCATTTAAATGCTAAGCAGCGCCCTCTAGTGTTCGCTCGCATAAATTAAACTTAAATGTGCACTAGACGATTTCCGGCGCCCATATAGATAACACACTCGCTTCTCTCGTGTGTCGGCCATTCAAGTTGATTTGATTTTCTCCAATTTTCTATTTCGGAACTTAAGTCAAATGTTGTGTTTTCTCTATTGAAATGTTTTGTTTGTTTATTTTTATGACAAAATATTTGTTAAGCTGAATTTCGTTTTTTCGATTTGATGTTTTTGATGTATCAAATAATAATAACAAAAATAAATACAGTAAATATAAAATAATAATAATAAAAATAATTTGAATTATTATTTATTAGAATTTTTTATATATTCACAAAATATATATAAATATTAAATATGCATTTATTTTATTTTAATGGCAAATAATTTAATTTACATTAATTTTTATTTTTTAAATATTGTTAAATACAATTTCTAATCTTATTTCAAAAGCGGCCAATGATGATTTGATTTGTTCGAATTGCAAAAGAAATTTTGGTAATAATTTTAAAAATAAATCATTTAATTTAACTTATTTTTAAGTAATTTGGCAATTAAAATTAAATATTATTAATAATTAATTATTAATTAGCTGCTTAAGAAGTTGCTTTCAGAGATGGTTCTGCTCTTGCTTGGCAAACAGTAAATCGCTTCACATATATTCCCTTCACTTCTAGCTTTATGCCCTGCTTCCCGGCCTATCTCCATAATTATTCTATGCAAACAGCATTAAAGCTGACTTGGCCTGATGGGCAGCTATTTGGATATGCGTAATGTGCTGCTCGCATATCCATTGCCGGCTCAACTCCACAGCCTTGAAGCCTGTTGATTTTCGAGAGAATGGTTGACATTTATCGAGAAGACCCAGCTGCTTGGACTCTCATGGCGAGAGTGCAGAGGCGGATGCAAGCAACTCGGTAGTTCCAAAACAAAAGTTGGCTTAAATTAATGCCCAGAGCCGGGCTATCAGCTGCCTGTCGCCGTGTGACACATCAAAATAATCCCGACAGCTTAATTATGTACGGTTTAATGTGCGGCTCATTGCCAGGAACAAACAATGGCCAAACGGCTGGCACATCCTTTGCTACACTTTGTGTTTTGTACATGAGAGCCTCTCGTTCCCTCTCCCTCTCTCTGTGTGCGTGTGTGTGTGTGTGAAAGGATTTATGCAAAAATATATAAGGCTGCCACCCGCACCGCACCGCACCGCACCCGGGATAACCGGGCAGAGCATCCAAAATATGCAGGCGACGCGGTTTTTATGAATTTTTTCCATAACGCCTCGCTGAGTGGTTTAAGCGGCGGTCCGTCGGCATGTGAATTTCGAGGTAATTATTTGCAAACAAACCAAAAAAAATGAGGAAACGAAAAAATTGTAGAGAAAATACAGAAAAAAGCCGTCAGCACATGGCAATAATTTTCCGGCTGGGCTTCAACTTTTTAATGAGAAAAAATATGAGAGAGTGAGGGTGAAATGAAATCACATGGAATACAAAAAAAAACAACAGCAAAAACCCAGAGAGATATGCTGAAGAGAAATGTAAATAATTCTTATCACTTAAATGAAAGGCAACTGTCAAATATCACACCCCAGTTGGAACCGCAGCGAAACGGGTGTGGAAACTAACACCTCGGGCGTTTGTGCAAACGTCTCTTATCTGTTGCCCAGCCCAGGATCCAGCCCCGTTCCAGCATCATCAATCAGTGTGTGTAGGAGCAGGATGTTGCTTATCATACGATATATGTATATACATATATATATTTGAGTTTAAATATTTAAATATATATCATCAAGACGCACCGCAGCCTTGAAAGCGAAAGCCCGACGCGCGACATGTGTTTAGAGCCGTCTGTTGTTTTCCTGTCTGCCCACTCCGTTGTAGGTGTTGTACAAATGTTTGTCGGCGATTTTCGTTTCTTTTCTTGTCTTGCAGTGTTTTGGTTAGTTGAGCTATGACAAACATTACAAGTTTTCCACTGCGCAGCGATTCGGGCTAATCCCAGGCGATAATTTTCCCGCGAGACGCGAGTGAAATAATAATAGCCTGACATTGACATTGCGCAGCCAGCGAAAAGTTTCAAGTAACACATGCCGGTAATGATTCCGCCTGATGCTGATGAATGTGCGGAGTGAGCAACTTTAACAGGCACGCGTGATACATGTTTGTATGTATGTGTGTGTATGTATGTAGATGCCCCTGAAATTGTGGGCTAGCAGTTAGTGAGCCCCAGAGGGTGCGGCTGCAGCTTCAGCTAATATCATATCTGATAAGCCTATTACATCACTGTGGATTGTGGGTGTTTCCGACACGGGATCAGGCTTAAGACTCAGCTGAATGCTTGAGGTGCAGTGAGCAGCAATGAGCCACATAAGACACTAATTAAAAGTCAAAGAGAGGTAAGAAATATTAATTTAAAAAAAAAAAAAAACGATTTGAGAATGGAAATATATTCATTAAAAGTATTAAAAATAAAGATAAAAATAAAATAAATGAATAAATAAATTTTAAGATAAAAAAGTATTTTAATAATGGCAACATATCCATTGAAAGTATTAATAAAAAATAAAGTAAATGGATTAAAAAATAAAAATAAAAATAAAAAACAAAATATCCATTAGAAGTATAAAAATATAATATAGAAAAAAAATAAATAATTGACAAAAAAAAAAATTAATTTAACAATAGATATACATACATTGAAAATATACCTAAAATACTTTTAAAAATATAAAACAGTTTATTTTATGAATGTATTAATTTAATTTATTAGAGCAGCAGCTATGGGAATATATTTAGTATATTTATATATATTTATTATTATATATTTTATTAAGACTTTTTTCCCTCTCTACATTTATATTATTTTATATTTTATATATTTTATATAGATTGTATTTGTTTGTATAATTTTTAAACTTAAAATTTTCATTTTCTAAAAAAAATGAAAGGATAGCTTTCTTCTAGCTGCCGTCTAGCTTTCTTCTAGCTAACTTCTAGCCAACTATGAGCCCAGTGCTAGCTTCTTTCTAGCAGGCATAAAGCTTTCTTTTAGCTGTCTTGGAGCTCATTGTTAGCTTCTTTTTAGCTGCCGTCTAGCTTTCTTCTAAATACTATTGTCCTTCTAGTTTCCTTACCGCTTGTTTCTATCCTCTAGGCAACTTCTAGCCAACTTATTTTAATTACTTTTATTAAGCTCAAAATTTATTTACTTATATTTAAATTCCATTTTTATATAATTTACATTCCATTTCCAGAACTTACCATATAAGATGCCATTCTCTAAACAAATTTTCATCTAACTTCATTGCATGCAATCATTTTTTATTAAAACATCTTTGACAGGCTCGACAATGTGTTCCCATCGTTCCACCCTTAACACATTTCTTATAAATAGATGTCGCTGTTTTTATATCCGTCTACACCCTCGACATTAATATGAACATAATTTATAAGAAATCTGTTAAAGTCTTATTAACGCGATGCTCTCTCGCTGCAACTGTAGCGCCGCCATCTGGCATCAGCTGCTTAACAAATTGAGATCTCTCGCCGCTCCTTTGCAGTGGTAGTACTAGCTGCTGGACTGCATATGCTTGCAGATGAGTTGGCACCTTCTCGTAAACCGCATCGCGACAGGAACATAAATAAACGAAATGAAAAGCGCAGCGAATGTGGCGCAGCTGTGGCCATGGGCGAGGGCAGTCGAGCAATTTGCAATGCCCAGGGCTACGCCCCCTTCTAGACGCGCTGTTGAATTTTATTGCACAATCAGGGAGCAAGTGTTGCACTGCCGGCGCCTCAAATGTGAAGGCCACTCCCACTTCTCACACACACACACGAATGGATGGGTATAAGCCCGCACCACAAATCGAATTGGAATCGGTATGATCGCCCACCTTTTCCCAAAAATGTGCGGCACTTCACACCCGGTCCACAAATAGTCAAGAGTTTGCTCAGAGATCAGACGAATCAAGGGAATGACTGTGCCTAATGCGCCAGCACTTGAGCCAGCCCTGTTTGCTCAAGTTCCAGCTGATGATGACTCTACGCTCTGTGCTCTGCGCCTTGCCCTTGTCTGTTCTTGTCTGGCTGCTCGCAACAGATATAAATTGAGAATTTTAATGCGGAGAAAAAACAAAGGGACCTGAGACTTCATGCTTAATCAAAATGTGTTGTAGGCTCGTCGCGGCGATCCTTTTGAACTGCCGGCAGCCACTGTAATATTTAAACCAGATCAGTTCCATGCCGCCGCCGCCGCCGCCGACGTCGTCGTCGTCGTAGCTGGGAAACAGCCATTGAATGAGGCCTGGAACGAGTTTGTTCTAGGGAAATATACCACAGCTTTGCTAATGAAAGGCAAACGAATGAAATTTTAACGAGCCCACATAAGCCAGAGGATTTAGGCATGCATTCGCCTACCTCTCTTTGACTTGCCTGCGCCGAGGATCTCAGGATCTAAGGACCTCGACACCGCAGGACCTCCTGGGTTGTTTGTCCCAAAAAGGTGATAACGCCGCCGTTTTGTATGCCCATCCTTTCGTTTTTTTCGTTTCTTTCAGCAAATACCGAATTTACAATTTATGTCGATTATTAATATCCTCTAAGCGACTGTCTCTGCGAGTCTTCTTTATGCTTCAACTCTGTTCACGCCTTATAGAATGGATTTGCAATTTCCAAAGAGTGCAGCGACAGTAGCTGACAGTAGTTGAGCAAATCCTCTTAGAAAGTGCGTGAAAGCCTATGTGAAACCCATTTCCGGCTTGATAATTCTTTACTAACTAGGAATTTTATAGTCATTAATCTTTATAGTACAAAAAATTGAGACTCGCTGCTCAATGGGAAGGAAACTACATAAGATTAGGGCAGTTGCTACTATAATACGTAGTATTATACACGTATACCTATCTAATATGGTATGGTATATAAATGATATATATTTTATACCGATGTAGTGACTATATAAATATTTCATTAACTAAACAAAATAAAAAATAAAAATTAATAATTAATAAATTAATAATAAATATAATATTAAAATTAATAAATATAATAATAATAATAATATTTATAATATTAATTATCAAAAAGAATAAAAATCATAGTACTAGTAATACTCATAATATAGAAACCGATAATAGGAATACTTAAAAAAAAAACAAAATTATTTATATATATAGATGTATATAGTTCTATATATTTAGTTATTTAGTTTTTTTGAAATATTCCTATTATCGGCTGATCTCATTCCATAATAAATCATTCAACATATGTATATAAATTATGAAAAGCTAACACCAGAGAATCTCACTCTTTTAAACCCCAAAGACCTTCCAGCAAATAAAAAATATGTACAGAAAAATTAAAAACCTAAAAAGACATATTCAAGCTGAGTGAATGTGAATGTGAAAAGTCAAAGCAATAAGTTGAATATATAATATTGCATGTATGCATGCATATAGGTATGTATGTGTGTGTGTGTGTTACTCAAATAGAGATGAATATGAATGAAGAGCGAGGGCAGCCAAAGAAAGGCGTAGACAAATGTTTGCGTGTGCTTAGAAAATGCGCTGAAGTATGCGCAGCCAGGTAACTGAATGCCAATGACAAATTTATGTATAAACTTTAGCGCTAAAGTGCCACTAACTAACCCATGCAAACACAGACACACACACACACACACACACACACACACATGCACACACACACATACAATGTCGAGTGCAATGGCACGACGAGGCGCCTGGGCGTATGCTTTATGAATAGAGCATACAAAGTGCAATTCTATGAATAGAGAGGATGCCCCCAAGAGATTGTATGTGAGAGAGAGAGAGAGAATGAGAGTGAGAGAGAAGGTGTGTTGAGCTTGCCTCAGGCTCGCCTGAGCACTTACAATAAGCACTCCCGCGTTGATTATTATTAAAGGCGTCCATTTCAAAAGAGCGGAGGCGCCTCCGACGACAATGTCAATGTGCTGGGGCTCTGCTCTGCTCTGCTAGGGCTCTGCCCAGCTCTGCTCGGCTGTGGCGCGCAGCTTTTAATGATTTATTTGAGAAAATTTACACGTGAGCGCCAGCTCAAAAACAAACAGAAGATGAATGGAACCCGTACACACACACACACACACACACATAGTCATGTGTGAGTATTCATGAATATGAAGCTGAGGCACGGGCTGCGACGGCAGCATATTTCGGATAGAAGAGATACAGTGAGCTACAAAAGCGGCTGCCTGTATTAAGTTGCCAGACCATGAAATTCTTTGGCACGTACGTAGCGCCAATTTTGCATAGCTTTTTTGCATAAACAAAAGAACAGGTGAGAAGCATGTGAGACGCACACACATACACAGACACACACACACAGTTGTCCACATATATCCATGTCTGCGTATTATTTCAGTTACAATTCGCGCTTTCTCATATTCTTTTAACGATTTATCATGCGAAAATTGTCTGCTCGCCACTTTGCATATATATATGTATGTATATATGTGTATATGTATGTATGTTTGCAACGTGGGCTATTATTATTTAACTGCTCGCCTTTCTTTCTGGCATTTCCTATTGTTATTTTCGGTGCCTCCGGGCACTACGTAAATTTAGTCACGTTGTTTAAATACGCTAATAATAAAGTGCAGCACAAAATTATGCAAAAATATCATCAGATTTTGCGGCCTTACGATGACAATGCGCGAACGGGGGAGTGGTGAGGCGGCGGGGTGAGCGCCAGGTGTTTCCCACTGATGCGCTCCACTGATACAACTTAATCAGTGAGACGTTAAGTGTGCATTTGTATGTGTATATTATGCGCAATTAATTATGCCATATCGGCAAGTGAACATCTTTGAATTCGAATTAGCATGAAAACAAACATCTCGATAAGCTGCGTAATTTAATGGCTGCAATCAAAAGTTCCAATGGGAAAATGAGTTTGATGAACCGTTAAAGATAGCCATCTATAAATGGGCTGCAGTAAAACAAAAGTAGTCACAAGTTGAATCCGTGCGATATTTTATGGTTTAATGTTAGTTATAAAGTTCTTAACATATTCCCAGATATTTCCTGCGATAGCTAATGACTTAATCAAGATTAATGCAAGGCGAATCATTACGCCTATTAAGCATCAGCTTTAAGATTATTCATGAAATATTCTCAGTTTTACAATAATTTTTAATGAAACCTTAAGACTTGGCCTCATTTGATTGCCCGCCCGGCCACATAATTAGTCAGTTGTGGGCCGGCCATAACTAACGTGTCGAGTCCATAAACTAGTGCAGATAATTTGTGTGTAGAACGAATGGATGGCAGGCAGCACTGCCTCGTCTCAAGACCCGACCTCGACCTACAGCTATTTGTTACATTTTCAGCTCTGGCCCACAAAAATGATTGCCAAAAGAGCAAACAAAAGCCCAGCAACTGGCAACTGGCAACTGGCAACGAGACGGGCACCTACTTTCGCCAAGAGGCAAATAAAAGGTGTTGCCAAAAATAGCCATGCACCCATATAAAGCAGGCACTGAGCAGACAGCAAAAAGTTCCGCTTGGTTCCCCTCAGGAAAAACTCGCATATAAGGTCATAAAATAGTTGTCGCAACCTGGCGGGATAAGCATCTGACTGTGCCACAGACTCTATTCCTGTGGCAGAGCCACTCACACACACACACACACACACACTGATTACTTCGTTAAGTTGCATGTTGCTACAAATTGTTTCCAAAGAAAGGCAATGGAAATAAAAATTATTGCCCCAAAACAAACTGGCAAGGGTTAAAGGTAATCACAACAACATGAAACTTGTGAAAGGTGCTTGGATTGTGGAAACTATTAAGCTGCACTAAATAAATAAAAAATAGAGAGGGAGAGAGAGATGAAGAAGAACAAAAACAAGAAGAGCAACAAAATCTGGCTGCGATTATCTCGAGCGTAGTTTCTAGTTTATGGCGGATCCTACGAACCGTCAACTGCAGCCACATTCATTGGCTTGGGCTGGGGCATGGAGTGGGAGCTGGGCCGACTCCTGTCAACTATGCAGCTCTTATCATATGTTGTCATCATTCGAAATGATGCACAAGTGTACCACAGAAACTAACAAATTAAAAGCCACTCGCTGGGAACTTCATTAGAGAAAGTCACAGACGATGACCCGCAGATCCCAAGACCCCAAAGCCAGAGGCAGCCCAAGACTCTCAATGCCAGCCTCACTCATTCCCTTTGTCTACTAATTTCTTAAGTCTCTCTCTCTCTCTTTAGTAGTAGCTCTGTTGTTTTCTGTGTTTTGTCAAAGCTAATTAGTTCGTAACAGACATTAACAATGCAACACAGTGACGAATATATGATTGCCCTTCGTGCCAGTCACTGGCCCAACAACATCGACTGCATTTCAAGTGTGAAAAGCATATTTTGGTCTTTGGTAGGCAAAGTTTTCTGTAGAGTTTTTTTCGGGCCA
The DNA here is from genome assembly GCF_054131105.1 of Drosophila navojoa. Classification (NCBI taxonomy): domain Eukaryota; kingdom Metazoa; phylum Arthropoda; class Insecta; order Diptera; family Drosophilidae; genus Drosophila; species Drosophila navojoa. Next base: position 17,266,331 of record NC_142892.1, read on the forward strand.
AGTCATTATGGCATCGGCATTAGCATAATGTGCGTATTATGCGTATTAATTACGGCGCCGACATTTGCATTTAAACGCCTATTTGCTGCAGAGAAGCTAAGCAACAATGGGCCGGACAATCGGCCGGTGGTGGGTCTTAAGTCCCAGTAGCTAATGCCAGGCCGTGAGCCCAGCTATAATTATTAAATTAAAAGACAATGCGTTTGCCCGCCGCAAGATGCGTACGTTGTGATAGGTGGAAAAGGCGACCACCCGAGCGTAGAGAAAGAGCTGCAGATCTAGCTGCCAGATGGATATGGAGTCGACATAAAACCATAAATAGAATACAAAAAGAGTTATTATGTACGAATTTGCATAAATTTCACGCTTGACACTGAACTAAGGTTGGCAGAGGGGCAGAGGAGCAGAGGGGCAGACGGCAGGAGGAAATGTTTAGAATGCTACGAATCTTGTTTTCTCAGGCATCTTTTGATGTCTTGTAAATATGAAAAGTCTCAAGTACTAATTTCTTAATCACTGTTTGCCCTTCAATGTGGGTGTCCGACAGAGGGAAGCCATTCGTCTTGGATAATATTTAGAATTGGAATTGATAGACACTGGAGTCTTAAATAAATTATTCTAGAAATCTTTATAATGATTTTTAATGCCGAAATGTTGTAGGGTAAGAAAAGTATTAGGAAGTTTTTTTATTTCTTTTCTCAGTAAACAATAAATTTTCAAAAAACTAAGAAAATATATATATGTTTATAAATGAAAATAAATCAGATTTTCAAACCGGAAAAAATATCTAATTATTTCTTAAAATTTTCTTAAATTAATGTAAGTCAATTAATTGTTATAATTAATAAATGAAGTTATGTTTTATTAATATGGTTTTCTGTTAAATCAAAATTAAAATAATAATAATAAAAATTAAACATATAAATAAAAAAAATAAATGAATAGATAAATATTAAAATATTTCTTAAAATTTTCTTAAATTAATGTATGTCAATTACTTGCTATAATTAATAATAAATTAAGTTCTGTTTTATTAATATGGGTTTCTGTCTATCAAAATTAAAATATTAATAATAATATTTGAACTTATAAATAAATAAATAAATGAATAGATAAATATAAATAAATAAGCACATAATCAAATAAATAAATATGTGAATAAATAAATAAATAAATGAACAAGAAAAAAAATCAAATAAATAAATAAGTGAATAAATAAGTAAAAAAAAAAAATAAATAAATAAATAAATGAATAAGTAAATAATCAAATAAATAAAAAAGTGAATAAATAAATAAACAAAGAAATGTATAAATAAATAAATAAAATAAAATAAAAGTAAATAAGTAGATAGATAAATACTAAATAATTAAATAATTAAGTAAATAAATAAATAAATAACAAATAATTAAATACACAATTTAACATATCAATCATAGCAATTAATTGATAAATCACAAACTTAAGCAAACTAACTAAACTTATCTACTTTACCAGCTTAACATCCAAAAATTAACATAATTTACATATATTTAATACAAAAATACAATCTCGATCGATTCTCAATATATGTACATATATTTATTAAATTTTCCACAACATTCAGCCCAATATCTTCAGAAATTCACTGCCCAAATGATGCACATCCGAAAAGTGTGCCAAAAGGGACTTTGCACAATTAGCATAGACCTGATCACAATTGGCGCCCGCATGTCCCAAACGCTCCGCATGTAGATAATCGTTATCCGTATGCTCTGACAGCGCATCTATTGAGCTGGAAGGACTTCAAACACACACAATTAATCAAAGCAGAGCTTCTCGCCCTCCCCCTCTCACTCTCTCTTTCTCTTTCTCTGTCTACTCACGTTAGCAGTATGTGCAGCAGCTCGCCCAGCAGGCCGTTGCGCTCATCAAAGGGCGCTGCAGAGCTCTCACAGATGCTCTTCAAGACGCACTGCCGTCCATTGAGATTCATGCGTATTGCCATGGTCTCGAAACTTTTGTAGATGGCCCAGCGATAGCCACTCAGAGTATGGGCGGTCTCCTCCATGAGGCTGGGGGGTATGCCCAGCTCCTGGTCGGTTTTCTGCATCGTCTGCTGGAATAGGGTGGCATTATCCGGAAGCTGTCGCTCGGTGATGCCGTGCACATCCTTCACGCGCAATTGCTTGGCTCGATTGGGCAAATAGTACTGCGCCTTCAACACATAGCCCGTGGTCATGGACTCAATATTCAGATCGTCCACGGGTATGCCAAAGCCCGCTATGAACTGCCGAGTAAATTGATTAACAGCCTGATGACTCGCCTCAGCTGCTGCTTACCGACCTTAAGTCTGGCTGGATGGGATCTGGGATAGATGAGGGGCAGCCAGCGCGCCTTGCGCACCAGCAAATCACTTTCATTGTGCAGCTCAGAGGAGAAGTTCTGATTGTAGGCACCAGCCACAGTCAAACAAGACAATATCAAATGCAGAAGGATCATTATTATCTCTCTGGAATAGGCCCGAAATTCAGTCCGCACAGTTTCAGCTTTGACAACCGACTAGAATCAATGGAAAAGAAAGTAACTTACTTTCTACTTAATCGAAAACAAAGTGACGAAAAGAAAAACGAAAGTGCCAAATGATAGTGGAAAAAAATTGCCACAAAAACAAATCAAGTTTCGTTGAAGCTCAGCAACACTGGTCACAATATTTTGGACGCCAGTGTGCGCTCATTTCAGTTACATACATAAGTATATGAATGTGTGAGTTTTCCTATAAGAGTAGACATCGCGTTCTGTTAATTAGCGCCTAAACAGACTCAAACGATTTCATAAAGTACACTGAGCGAAAACTTGGAGTTTTGTAATATGGGAAGCCTGCCTAGAATTGTTAATGAATTTCTTAGAAAATCTATTAGTCTATTTCAGACTGTTTAGTTATAAATACAAAACTATGTTAATTGAATTAATATTCACATACGATATATCATCGCGTATATATCGTATGATATAGATAAACTAGAACTTCACTTGGTTTCACTTTAATTGCTTTATTGTCTAAAATACGAAACTATCTAGATTATCACGTAGCTCGCTAAAGTGCTGCAGCAAGCTGCGCTGGCACTCCTTAAAGACGCGATCGCATCCAGCGCCCGACTGGCCCACCTTCTCGGCATAGTAGTACTCATTGTCCGCGTGCTCAGACAACTTATCCACCGAGGCCGAGGGCCTGTAAATAAACGGAGGCGTTAGCCCACATCACACACCACATTAATCCAAAGCTCGACTTACGTTAGCAATATGTGCAGCAGCTCTGCGAGAAGTCCATTGCTGAAGTGAAATGGTTCCTCGGCCACCTCGCAAATGCTTTTCAGCACGCAAATTCGGCCCTGGTAGCCCAGCTTTTTGGCCAGTCCCTCCAGGCCCTTATATACCGTCCAGCGATAACTACTGAGCACTTTGTTGGTTCTGGAGAAGAGCTTCTTGGTGCTCTTGCCCAGGTCATCGACGCCGGCCAGAAAGTTCTCTAGCATGGGTCGGTGTCGACGTGCACCCACCGAGCCCAGCGTGGGCACCTGATTAATGGGCAAGGCGGTGGGCGTACGCAGCGAGTCCGGCGTTTCGGGCAGCCAGTACTCCGCCTTTAGCACATAGCCCGTCGTAACGGCCTCGTAGTCGAGATCCTCCAGCGGTATACCGATGCCGCCAATGAACTAATGGCAAACGGACTCCATTTAATTACACCTTCATCACATTTGCAGCTCTCCACTCACCTGTATGCGCGTGGGCGACGTTGCTGGGAAAATCAGCCACGGTATGGGTGATCTCTTGGTACGCTCGTTCTTCGTTCTGCCATAGGTGGCAGTCTCACCTGAGCAGAAATTGCTCAGTATAAATACACACAAACAAGTGCCCACGTTCAGCAATACTCTCGTTTTCATTATGCTTTACTTTATTTATATATCTATATATATAATATTTTAATTAAAACTCTTCAGACAAGACGCACGTTGTTAATGCTTTGCCCAGCAGCGCGTTACTGATTCCCACAGCTTATCAAAAAATAAATAAATAAAAGAACAAAGATATTAAAATTCTAGCTAAAGCATTTATTAATGATACAAACCTAACAGAATTGACTGACTTGGCGATGCCCTATACAAGCACTGAAGTGCGAAACATCTTTTACATATAAAAAGCAGATGCCTTTGTAGACAATGAAATTTCATAAAGAAATATTTCTTGAGTTTTTATTTTTATAAATTGTTTGACTAAATAAATTATCTAAATATATTTACCACTTCTACAGGGTATTTCAATCGCCATACTATATATGAAAAGAAAAAGTTCTACTTTCTTGCTGCAACTTTATGGGCGAAGAGAAATGCTACAAATTCTATTAATTAGCGCCAACCAATTGACGCTTTTCACTCTGCTGGGACTGGGCTACGGCTGCTGCTGCTGCTGCTGCTGCATGGCCAAGTTATTCGGCCAACTCAGGCAGAAGCTGTGAAAACTTGCATATTCCAGTTAGAGCTGAGTTCTTTGCATTTCTTGCCTGACTATTGAGTTATACCGAAAATTCATTCATAATTTAAAGTCTAGACAGCAAATTTTGAGTGAAAATTTCATGAATTAAATTGACATATTTGAGTGGAGTTTGTTTAATGCTAAATGAGCTTTTATTATAACAAATATTTGTAGAACAACATTTTTAATTTTAAATATGTTAGATTAATAGGAATCAATTTTTACTTTTTAAACATTTTGTAATATTTAATTTCTTTCAGACAATTTTTATTTACAACAAAATGTTTCGTATGAAATTTAATTTTTAAAAATTCCTGTTTTTACGCGCAGAATGTATATTTGAATAATATATTTTAGTATACAGATTTTATGATACATATAGGTTTTTTTTTACTAATATTTTTACAAAATGGAGCTATTAAAATACACTTTATAAAAATAAAGAAAAAAAATAAATTTTTTAATTTGATTTAAAAATGTATTTCCATTAATAAATATTTTTCATATTTTTATTTAATTTTTTTTTATTTTGCTATTTTTCTTAGTTTTTTATTATTATATTTTTACTTTACATTTTTTTTTAATTTTGTTTTTTTTTTATTGTTATTATGTATTTAAAAATCTATAATTTAATATTTAATTATTTAAAAAAAAAATAATGTTGTTAATGGTGTTTTTTTTTTTTTATAAATATTTTAAAAACCTAAAACCATTGAATTTTATACTTTATTTACATTTGTGGAAAATTATTATTCGAGATAGCTTTCTCACTTTTTCTTAAAATAAAACTATACCCTATAATATTTTGCCGCCATATCTAACCCATTTAGGCTGTTCTTTAGAACATTTTCGCAACTTCTTTGCTAGCTGCAACTGGAAACTGCAAACAGTTCACTTAGCGCATTCAGCGAGATGAGTTCTAAGCTTCGCAGCCTCTCAGTGGGAATCATTCTAATTTTGCTGTCTATTCAGCAAGCTGAGGCCTTCTTTTTCTTTCCACGCGGTGCCTCAATAGGTGTAAGCAAAGTTGACTTCAATCCAAATATAAGAAAAGAAACAAAAAACCTAATTACAAAATAAAAACTTCATTCGTCATTCAGTTTTTAGCTGCTGTGGCAATTCCATTGGATCTGACGTATCGCAATGTTTATATGGCCTTCAATTTTGAGTCGAACTACGGCCTGCCGTCGAATAATTCGTACCATGAGTGGATCGATAGGGTAAGTGAGCAGTGCTTGAATTCCCGCTGGGCTGCCCTAATGCTTTTTAACTTAAAGTGGGATCTGGACGAGAGTTTCCTCGGCGTCGGCAGCGATGTAACGCCCATAGATGGACGCACCGCTGATAACCTGGAGAAACGTTCGATTGCGGCACCGCCCCGGTTTACACGTCACGACTTCTACAGAGCGATTGTTAGCTATTTGGGTCAGTATGGCTACAATGGCAGCGCCTGTTTGCTGCGCACCATCTGCGAGGTGAGCGCCGCGCCGCTGGATGCCCACAACGGCCTATTGGGCAGCATATTCAAAATTCTATTCATGTAAGTTTTGAGGGGGCACTTTTATGGAGTGACCCCAGCCATCGCTCGGACACAATTCCAGATCTAATTAGTGGCCTCACGCCTTTCACAGGCCAACAACTAGCGCCGCCGAGCAGCGACTCCAGCACGTGGACAGCCTCTATGCGGCATCGGAGCGCGGCACGCGCAATCTAAACTGTGCCGATTACGTGGCTGGCTGTGCACACAGTATGCTGGACATGATAAGCGTTATGCTCTAAATCTGTAGAGTGTGCTCACATATGCACTCGGAGAATGCAGTCAATGGATTTGCCAAAAATTGCATCTTGCACCAGCTCAAAGTGGACTGCATTTGATTGATTCAGTGGCAATATATTGAAGGGGAGTAGCTTATGATATTTATAATATTTATTCTGCAACCAGTTGTTGCCTATAAAATAAAAAGAAAAAAATTACGATAATAAACTGAATGAAGAAAGAATATATATAAAAATATATACAGCTACTATACAAATTGATTTATAAGTTATAGTTGTAAAAAATATAATAATAATAAATAAAAGTAAAAACTAACTATAAAATATAACTTTAAAAATATTTATGAAATATTATGAACCAATTTATATTTTTATTTTATTTATTTATTTTCTTTCATTTTTTTAGTGTGTAATTGTCTTTACAGTCTGTCCGTTTGGACGATAAACAAAAATAAAAACTATTTAATTAAATATATTTTTCAGAACTAATTCATGACCAATTCATTTCATTACGATATCATATATAAATTATACTTAAATGAATTGAGTAAATGTTCAAAGGTAATAAAACCCAATAAAATGGAAATATTTATATTATATTATTAATATTCGTAATAAATTAAATAAATATCCAAGGAAATTAAAATAAATACTAAATTAAATTATCAAACAAAGTTATAACTATTTAGTCATTTTTTTGCTCTTATTTATTTTTAAAATTGTATAATTTTATTTTTTTTTCTTATTTGTTTTTTTTTTTTTTTTTTTTTTTTTTTAATTTGGTAATTATATATAATATTAAATATAATTATTAAAACCCTTTTTATAAATTTTCTTTATAATATATTTAAAATTATTTCTTTTAGTTATTATTAAAACTTTTTTAAGTAAAGTACATATTTTTATACAGAATAATCATATAACCTTTACTCAAATTAGTTTCAGCCAATCTCTGATCAATAGCTGTGAAAACCGACTTGCCACTACAAAAAATAAAATCAACAATAACAAAACTATATTGTATATGAAAATCTCGTTTTCATATTTTACTTTTGACATTTCGCATTTGCAGAATTTTGCACAGTGTATTTTACTGAAATAAATGCGAAAATCTGTGGCAATGTTTGCATAACAAACAAGCAGCCAACAAATGTCGCTCGCCTGCTGCGTGAAATGTTTTAATTTCGCTTAAAGCGCTTAAGACACCGCATCGTCCTGGCAACAAAAGCAGATGATGGTGATGAGTAGGGTCTTAAGCTGGCCGCAAAGGGAATCCGCAAAACACACACACATACACACACGCAGTTCTTTACAGAGAGTGAGTACTGTGCGTTGATATGTGCTGATGCCTCGCGTTTTGTTCAAGAACAAGTTTTTATTTTTATTTATATGTTTTTTTTCGTCTCTTCTTCTTCTTACTGCTTTGGCAGCTCAGCGCCTCTTTGATCGCTTTTTCCGCTCCCTTTGTGAGGAGAAGAAGTGAACTCCTTTTGTTTGCGGTCTGAGCCCTGTCAACAATGCCGTACATATGTTCCTACACATACACTTATTTTACTCTCGTACTCCTTTTCTCTCTTTATTTATTATTATTATTATTTGGGCTGTTTGTTATTTCTTTGATTTGATTTGCCGCCTTAAGGGGACCTTGGCATTGTTTTTTAAGACTCTCAGCGCTCGTCGCTCTTTGACGGACGGGTGAGAGGCGAATTACGCCTTCTTTGATTTTGCCAAAAAAAAAAAGAAGTAAACCTATTGAAATCATAATTAGAAGACAAATGCTTTCAGTTCCCTTCGCCACAATGGACAGGCACTGAAGCTGAAGTACGACGTATTTGCGTCGTAATGCGAAGCAAAGGATTTCTAAAACCTACATAAGTGCTAATAAAGGCACCAAATTTCCGTTCAGCTGTGGCCGAGGAAGCTATTTCGGGAGCGATGAGCATTGAAGTTTATGTTTATCTTACATTAGAAATTTATTTAATATGCTTGTTTACTATTTATAATACGATACTACTAATAAATATAAAAATTATTGTTTATACAAACAATTTATCATATTTTTAATATTAATAAATACTTAGGTATTTTTTTTTATTTATACAAGGTAGATTTATCAAGCTCAAATTTTAATATTTATTTGTTTATTATTTATTGTATATTATATATATTTTTTGTATATACATATTATTATATATACATTTAATATATTTATTATTTTCTTATAATTTTATTTATTTTATTTTAACATTGGCATTGATTAGCTTAAATATTGTTGATCTATATTTCAGACCATATGAGAAACTTAAACTTTTACATATTTATATTGTAGTTATTAGTTAGTATTTATTATAATAACCTTTAGGTTGAAGGACATAGAAGGGAAAGTTTGTCTAGTTTCCAATTGATCAGAATGCAATAAGAAGTTTATCAATCTATCATTTCTAAAAGCCACAGTCTCGCTTGAAAATATTCTGATTGCCTTGATGCGACTAATAAATTGTCTTTCAAAAGTAGTAAATGATTAAAGAGTTTTTTTTCCAGAAATTATCTCCAATAGATAATCAAATCTATATAAATGCTAGATATTCTCTTTATACTACATACTCTTACAAACTGCATTGACAGAGGCAGTTCCAGGAATGAATTCTGAATATACATATGGCTTGACAACCCCTGCATAAGTAATTTCTAGCTAATCAGGTGCCACAGCAATGGTGAACTGAGCACCCTACGGAGCTGCACGCAGTCTTCCCTCACAGCCAAGTCACACAAAGTTGCAAGCAAATCAGACTTCACACAAAGCTCGCCAGGTGTGAGTCGATAACGTCTCGTCTATAAAAATTGCGTTTCCCATGGGCGCTACTTAAAGAATTCTCTCTCCCTCTCTCTCGTTTAATGAGGTTTTTTTAGTTTGCAGCACATCAAAGTCGCTTCGCTGATTTATGAGGCCTAGTTTTCATTAGCTGTTCTTCATTATGCGTGAAGTTCATAGCAGGCCGTATGTGCACTAACATTTAATAGAGTTGTCAAAAAGGCAAACCACATAAAACGGCAGGTGGTTGTGGCTGTGGCTGTGGTTGTGTCTGTGGCTGGCTGCCGCACTCATTTCCTGTGGGGAATTGGTTTGACTTGCTTTGGCTTGCATTTGGGGCTGCTACAAATTGATTTGTAATTAGCTGCAGTTGCAGTCAACAGTATGATTAACTTGGCATTTGGCGTGGCCGACAGGAACAGCCCACAGCTGGGGCTGGGGCTGAGATCGACGTCTAGGGTTACACAGCCACAGCTGTGCGCAGGCGTGGACGTGTCTCTAGGAATTTTACATGTAGCCACTTGAGCATCGTCTGGCATAAATTACACATAAAGGAATGCATTATCCTGGGCATTAGCCTAGGCAATTGACAGCTCCTTTAAGTAGTTGGCTCCCAGCTAACATGTGTGGGCGTTCCTGCTCCTGCTGCCGCTGCTGCTCCTGCTGCTGCTGTGGCTTACCAGACATGTGTCAACAAATGTTGAAAGTATCTTGAAAGTATCCATAACAACATCATATGTCGAGCTCTACCCAACAATCCTGCTGCTGTTGACAATTCACAATTGTCGTAAATCAGTGCAGCATGAAGTGCATTAGCTGTTGCATTTGTGGCTGTGGCAGTGGCTGTGGCTATGGCTGCTTTCATTCATTTCAACAATTGCACTAGTCAGTTATTAAATTAGAGCATAATCCACTTTGACACGCGCATATAAACATTAATTGAATTCACAAATGAGCAGTTTATATGAAATTATAAATTAACTAATTAGCATGTCGGTTATTATTATTATTATTATTGTTATTATTTAAACTGATATGGCCGACGTTTGTTTTTTTCTTTTTGCACCGCGTTTTTACACGCCCCAACAATTGGATTAAGTGCATCAAATGAAATGGTATTTTAACTGCCGCTTTTAATATTAAAACACACTCGCACGGCATACCAATAAAATCCATTTAAATGTTTGCGGGTTATCCTGCTTAATTTTAATTTAGTTAATGAAATGTTTTTGTTCGCGATTTAAAGCACAAAGGAATGAGGACAACGCGCTGCAAATACAAATGAATTATAATTTGTATTATTGAACTAACATTTATTATTCAAGAGCGACGAATAATACGGTAAACTATACAACGAATGGCAATGGCAGTTGTTAAAATACACGGAGCGTTTATCCTTCGACATTTAGCATATTATTTACTTAACATAATTATTTATATACTTATGCTATTATAATTCATTAAAAATAATATTAAATTGTTATTTAACAACATTTATTAGCTTCAAGTCCTGCATATGCAATTTAGAGATAATATTTATATTTATAAAATATTAATATTAGATTAAAAATACCAATAAATAAATGCTAATATAATATAAAATTGTATATAATATATTAAATTATAATTTATTAATTATTATTAATTTAATATTTATAAAATATTTATATTAAATAAAAATAAATGAATAATAAATAATAAAAAAAAAATAAATAAAATATTATATGATTGTATTTATTATATTTAAATGTATATTTAATATATTCAATTAAAATAAAACTCAGTTTAATATTTAACAAATTATAAAATTTATAATTAAGATGTATAATATAAATAAATTAATATTATACATTAATTAAATTTATACATTTAATAATAAATGAAATTACATTTTTAAATACTTATAAACTATAATTATCAAAGCAAAAGCCCGCCACAGTATTAGGGCATTTAGTAGTCGAAAACTCTCGCATTGCACCTTGCCTAAAAATCTAATTAACGTTCTTAGACAATTTCTATTCATCAAAAATGCTGCTTATAAGCATTTCTCCCATACATCTTTCGATTAGTTTCATTTGACTGAGCTGCTTCGACTTTCTTATCCAAGAATCTTGACTATTCCATCAGCAGCAACAGCAGCAGCAGCAGCATGTCGAATCGCTGAGCAATGCAACAGTCTAATCATTAGCTGTTGTCACTATGTTCCCACAAAAGACCTGCGTTCCCTCACCTTATCGCCGACATCAACAGCCATCAAAATTCATCGTTTTCATTGCATAATAATGCAAGAGAAAAGGTCATCATCATTCATATTCATAGGGTATACATATATATATATATATATATGATGGTGCTGCTGCTGCTGCTGGCTCTGCAGAAATTCGAGCTCCTCTTCCACCCCAGAGCAGCACTGCATTCATAATTTGATCGATTGCAGCGCTTCCAAACTACTTTGACATTAATTGACTCCAAATATGCACAAGCGCATGAAATTATGAAAATCATATTAAAGTCAACCCAGCCAGGCGAAGGCTGAATGAGCCTTTTGTTGCCCGAAAACCGAGTAAGAGAGAGAGAAAAAATTTCTTGTATAAAAAAGAAATAAAAATCTACCGGGCCAACTTCATAAATGCTAATGTGCCTGGGCTGCCTTGACGGGCGGCTAAGAAATGATTGATGGACCTGGCCAAGCCAAGGAACAAACAAAAACCCAAAAACCAACAAAAAATATATAGAAAACTGCGTTGAGGTTTCTATTTACTATTGAGTGCAAAATTATGCGGTGCACACCTAGTAGGAGCAGCAAAAAAGGATCAGAGTAGCAGAAGAAACGCCCTTGGCCCATGGAGGAAAATCTCATCTTCGCCTTTAGGGCACATTTTCGGCAACTCCTTGATCCAATTTAATCCCACGGCTTAGCCACAACGAGCCGGACCTAAGCGCCTTAACGCATGTTGCAACATGCTTACGAGACCCAGGCGAAGATTTAGTTGTAATACCCGAGGGCAACAGTGCAAATATTTGCAAGTATGAATGGAATCTCGGTTTCACAGTGATCGACAGGCTCTTTGTCCAGAAGGTTCTGCAGAAAGAGCGGAAATCTAAATGTTTGTAGGTGGACTTCCCTAATGACAACTCTATTTGCTGAAACGCCTTTGTCATTTACATAATCTAGTTGGATTTAAAATTGAAGATTACTCGAAACAAATCTCCTTTGTTAACTAGTTCAATGTTTTGCATTTACAGCTCTGTCTTGGCCAGGCCAAGATCTAGCAAGCAAACCAATTTGCTGAGCAACCACAACATGGTCGACAGCCGACAGTCGTCTGCCGTCCAAGTCCAACAAGAATAAATGTATTCTCAGTTATATTGTATATTATCAGACGTTTTCTGGGCTCTCATCCTGTGCGTGCGTGGCGCCGTAAAAAGCATTTTGTGTAAATGCGGCGCAAACAAGCTCGAGACTAATTACAGCCAAAGATAACACCAGAAAGCAAACCGCACCAGGATAATAATCTAAGCAAATTTATCAACAGTCGCACACGCACACACACACACACACACACACTCGCCAAGCAAAAGTAAAAGAGAGAAAAAAGGCCACATAAAATTATAAAAAGCCCCAAAGCTTTGCATGTGTGCAACACCAAGGAAGACATACACAAAAGGATACAAGTGAAAAATTATGCGATGGAGACTAGAGCCACAGACAAAACGCAAACAGCCAACCCATGCATAACCCATAGGCCAAAGGGCAGCCTTAGCATTCAGTACAGTTGTTTGTTAAGTGTGAACTTGAAGCAGAAAACATGCCACGTGCCGCAGGCCAAAGCAGAAAAGGACTCGCACTGAGCAAACTCAACTAGGATATGTCAGGGGAAAAAAAAGCTGGAAAAAATGAACGAAAATAACGAAACTTTGATGCACTTTAAATAATTTTTAGTAAGTTATTTATGATGATTATTTATCATGTATAAAGAGAACTTAGACTAACAAGAGGAGTAATTATTAGGATAAAAGAATAAAGGCTTATAATGTATATAATATAATACAGCTTGGAAAATTATTTTACTTCACTTGAATTCATCATGTGAAAAAATTTGTGAAGCTCTATAACTCTAAATGTTTGTTTTTTTTTTTTTTTTAAATAAAAGAATTTAAATCACATTTATACAAAAAAAAAAATAATTAAATATGAGATATATATATATGATATTATCTGTAGTTTTTCCATACGTAAGCAGCTCACCAAGTGCTAAGTATAAACAAGGGAGTTCCTCATACAATATATAATATTAATATGATATTTCAGAAACCATTTCCAATAATATAATTTTTTAATACAATATATAAATATTTTAGAATATTAATTAGAAGAGTATTATTAAGAAGCCAGTGCTATTCGTAGCTAGTATTAGTTTTAAATATTGTAGCTATTAACAAGATATAAAAAAAAAACTTTATATCATTATAATAATATATAAAAATAATTTATTTATTTATGTGGTCAGCAGAAATGAATAAATTTTTATAAAATATTCTCATAATAGTATATCTTTTTTCTGTATAAAATAACAATATACAGGACTAGAGCTAATAAAGTAATACAAAGGCATATATGTATGTATGTATGCAGAGAATCTTATTTTAAGAATAATAGAATGATTTTATTATTATTATTATTAATTAAATATTTATATTATTATTTAAATGTATAATTTAATGCCATACGAAAATGGCAATATCATTAAGTAGAAAGAAAGAACTCACAATTTCTATTTTTTTATTTATTTTTATCTAAACAAATTAGCTAAAATGTTTGCCAATGGAAATTGGCTCTGTGAATTAGGAACCAACTTCCATTGGCATGCAGAGATATTTGCAAACCAAAATGAATCTCAATCACAATATACTAAAAGGCTGTTTGGGCTGCATTTGCCACCAATTCCCATTGGTAATATACTATTAATGGCCCACATCGAAATAAGCCTTTGAAGTCGCAATCATGTTCATATAGTAATTATACCCTTAGCCGCAAAACGGAAACTGTGTGAAAATTGCATGTTGCTTGAGTAAAATAACAGAAATTTGTTTATCACACAAATAACCAAAAGGCAAAAGGCCTCCAAAATGTCTGATATATAACACCCACATGCTCCACCCACACATATATGCCCGATGCCTCCCCTCAAGTGAAGGTAACAGCTTTTTAACATAAATTTCCAGTTACACGGCAGGAAGTCTTCGCCGTCGTCGTCGTCGTGCGTCAGTTGCTTGCCACACAATTTCCATTAGCACATGTGACGTTCCCGCTGGCGGAGGGAGATGGAGGGAGACGGAAGGCACGGCCATTTGACATTTTAAGGAGCGCCAAGAGCACAAGTGGCGCACAGGTAGGTCACAGGGCAGCACCGCCTCGCTCAGCTCAGCTCAGCCTGGCCCAGCCCCAGCCCAGCCCTGCCTGACATGTCAACTGCTGAGCGCCACGCACAATTTGAGCTGAAATTCTCAAAGGCAATATAAAATACATATATAAGCGATGGACTAGCGTTAAATACACATAGGTGAATAGCGTGGCCAAATGCAAGGAGAAACCTGCAGCTACGCTCGTCCCAAGTCCCAGTCTCCCACAGTTCAGTTCCAGCGTGTATTCCCCCAGCTAGGAGCGCTGCACACCTGTGGTAAGCTCTCAAATTTCAATGCAATGCTCAAATAGAAATTAAATGCCAGACCGCATTTTAGACTAATGCCAAAATTGCGCGCTCATATCAGCTTACATCAGCAGCAGGAGTCGAGGCAGCAGCAGCAGCATCCCTAAACTCCCACTCCTAAAAGGACAGGTATACCACATACATATATATACATATATTTATATGGCAGGCAACCTGAATCAACCACAACATCTACACCTACTTCCTCTGCACAGCAGCTATGTCATATGAGACGCTTTGCCAAAATAAATACAAAATGAACAAGAAGAAGACGAAGAAGAAGTAGTAGGAAAAAAGCGATATCGAATACATGCCTGGGCCAAGCAACCACAATGCCAAGGAAGTGGAAGTGGTGGCCCGCAGCAGCACAGGAACAACCCAACACTTAGTATCGGAAATGGCTCATAGCCGGGCCGCCCAGCTGCCTGACTGCCGATAGATGGCCCATAGATAGCGGTTGGCCCTAATAGTCGGTGGTCTGGGCCCAGTTAAGTGTTTTGCATTTGCAATGCATAAAGCAATCTCTCTTCATCCAGCTCGCTCTCTCTCTCTCCCTCTCTCTCTCTCTCTATCGCTCTTTTTTGACATGTGCAAATTTTAGATGGATTCCCGATAAGTTTATGCGAAGCAAAAACCGATTATAAACGAACGATTCGTCCATATTGTCAAAGGCCGAAAAAAAGGTAAATTGAGTGCATGCAGGCAAACGAGCCTAAGCCCTGAAATCATTGCCAACGTTAATAGATGACAAAGGTAGAGTCAGAAAAAGTAAAATACGGAGGTCGTAGGAAGGACTTTTTGATGGGAGAGCAAGACTTGAATATATTTTGCAGGCAACTATTAAAGTCTGTTGACAGAGAGAATATATTGTCATATATGTATCTTAGGAATTTATACGATATAGCTAGACATATACATATAATATAAGAGACAGGGAAATTTAAAGGTAATTATGAATATACAAATAATATACTCGTATAACTAATTTGGAGAGCTAGTTCAATTAAATCATACAAGGAATCCAGAATTTATTTATTGCAAACATATGCTCTACTTATTTATTTATGTAAATATAAGTTGGTCGGGGTTGGAGCATGGTGTTTACTTATACATATATATAATTAATACGCTACTATATATATTTATATATGTATGTATTTATAAATATTAAATAGTATTAAAAATGGTCTCAAGTAAATATATAATTATATACAAAATAAATATTAGTTTATAGACTTCCAAAAAATTTGATTTGTTTTATATATGATCAATTATAATTTTAGAGTTTGTATTTAATTTGTATTTATTTTTCTTATATTCATTTTTATGTTATTCTCTACATTTTATATTTACAATAATACTTTACATTCTATATTTTATTTATCAAATTATATATATTTTATATTTTTAATAAATATATTTGACAAAAATTAGAATTTAAAAAAATATTTATACATTTGTATGTATCAAATATATTTATTAAAAATGTAAAATATATAATTTGATATATAAAATATAGAATGTAAAGTATTATTATAAATATAAAAGTTAGAGCATATACATATATAAATACAGTATATATACATATATACAATTTTAAATATAAAATAAAAATAAAACAGTAAAAATAAAATAATGAAATAATGTTATATTAAGTAATAAAATTATTTAAATATTTTATTTTTACTGTTTTATTTTTATTTTATATTTAAAATTATATAATCAATATTTTAAGTTTGATTTATACATTTCAAGTTAATTTTAATATGTCTTTTAATTCCTTTAATATAATATAATATAATATTAAATTATAAATAATAAAACCTGACGGCACAGCAATATATCTCACGCTCTCACTCTCTTCAGTTTCCACGAATTTCCAGCTGTCAAATTATTGCGAGTCGTACAAATCAAGCGGCACAGGAGTTGCAGCCTCGTTTTTGGCCAATGCAGCGACCAGATCGACCAACATTAATAACGCTTCAGTAGCGCCGCACAAATGACAATAGCCAAGAGCCGCAGTCGGAGCAGGGCCAGGGCTAGGGCCAGGGATTTGGGAATAAAAGTGCTCAATAGCAATAGACGAGGCTTTTCAATAAAAGTTCCGACAAAGGCAGCGCCCAAACAATTGGGCAACGGCGACGAACAAAGCAGGCACAAAATTACAGCGCACGTTGGCTGAGTCGCTGCATTTGATTACGAGGAACCCAGTGTGAAACTATGTCCAGCTCAATGCAGAGTGGCAAAACGACAGAGAGAGAGAGAGAGGGTGGTAGAGTGAGAGCGAGAGATATGTATGTGTGTGCTCTGGCATTTGGCAAGTTGAACCGAGTCGAACAATTAGTCCACGCCCTTGAGCATTTTTACACCTGGTAATTGCTCCACAAAACGTCGTGTAATTTTTCTTTAACGCAACTCAAATGACTTTCGGCCTTGACCTTCGACGCTCGACGCTGGACGACCATTGTTTCCCAATCTTGACCGCAAGCAGTTTACAGATGCTGGATAGAGGCAAGGATATATGTATGCATGTGCCGTATTCGACTTTCAGCTGCGGGCCATAAAACATTCGCATTCGCTTGCTTTATTAAAGCCACGGAGACAATTGTGACCAAGGTCGCATATATATACGAAAATATATATAGTATATGTACAATATATCTGGGCTATTCCAGCTACATGATTAATGTGTTACAGTGCCTGGCTTTGTATGCAACTGTTTTCTATTGAGGCATTGTGCGTCTGTAGGCGTTCGTTGAGGATTCTTTGGCTCCTTTGTCGGCATTCTCACCTTGCCTGGCACCTTTCCGAGTTAATACGTTTACGATGAGCGCTGACTTTTGTATTATTATTATTATTGTTATTATTGTTGTTCCAGGGAATTGCGCCCTTTAAATTGTTTGGCCAGCTGAAAAAAGTACAGAAATGGGTCACATGAAATGAGTCGTATTATATATTATAGTAAACGCTGTGCAAACTTTTACCCATTCGTTTTTGATGGAGTTTCAATAAGCCAAATCGCTGGGTCATCAGGCACCAGGCCGTCCAATTAGAGAGAGTGAAGTGATCTTAAATTCAATTTAAAATGCATCAGCATGTTTACCGTAATAATATCAACACATTTATTGATGAACAGCCTTTGCCCGGACGTTTTATCTTATATTATGGTCCATAATATCGCCCCCGAGCTGCGTTTCCAAGCAGGCGCAGATGCAGACGACGACGCATCCAGGACCAGTTTTCAGTTTCAATTTCAGTTCAAGATGCACCAGGTGCAATACCTTAATGAGCTTTTCTTGTTGTTGTTGTTGTCGAACTAAACGAGTGGCCTCTGCGCCGGCGGCTGCTGCCTTTTTTTTTTTTGCTTTTGTCTTACGCATAAGTGTCTGTGGCTTAAATAAATTTTAACTTGGCACTTTTTTTGCGAGCAACAGGCGGGATTTTTTTTGGCAGCGGCACAGCTGTTGATGCCCTATTGAAAGCATACTTGAAAGGGGTATGCTGTGTTACCTATATATTATATATTTTTTAGCTTATTATTAAATTTTTGTTATAAATTTTTTTGCGTATAATGTTGAAATTATATTAAATATTTAAATAATTATTTATTAATATATGTAAAATATTTAAAGCATATTTTATAATATATTAAACATATTTAAAAATTTTTTAAAATATAAAAAAAAAAATATTTAAAAATTATTAAAAAAAAAAAAAAAAAAAAAAAAAAAAAAAAAAAGAGAAAAAAAAGCATTATTGTTTAATTTTTCATAATATAAGCAAATTATTAAATAATTGTTATATATAAAATACACATATATAAAATAAACAAATTTTAATACATTTTCTACAATTTAAAATAATTTTTTATATTATAAATAATTAATAGCATAATAATATGTTATAAAATTAATAAATGATATAATAATATGTTATAAAATTTAATAAATTATATTTTATAAAATATTACTATGTTATTAATTATTTATGATATAAAAAATTATTTTAAATTGTAGAAAAATTATTAAAAATTGTTTATTGTATATATTAAATTGTTTTGAATATAAAAATATTTTTTGTAATATTTTAAGATGTTTAACAGTCCGTATATAATTTGTGATTAAATAGCAAATTTCATTTATTCTCTAAAGAGCTAAATGTTATTTTTGCTTTTACCACTACAAGCCTCTTAATCAATTTCACATATTTTCCCTACCACACCCAACTAAACTACAGGGTATTGCAACAGTCAATCCAAATGCATATTCCACGCATTCTGCTAAATGTTTTTAAATGTTTTTCTGTTGCTCATTCGCGTCGCACTGTTTATGCAGTTAACTGATATTTTGCATGCCAGATAAAAATGCTGTATGCTGTGCGCTGTGTGCCGTACCTGTGCGTCGTGCGCATCTGTTATCCTGGCGACAGGCAGGTGAGAGGCAAGCCCAGCGAGTCCTGCCGCTGCTCGCACGCTGGGGAGGTAATCGATCTCATGCGGTTTATTTACATCCGTTATTGAAATTCGCTTTTTGCCTTTGGTTGTTCTTGTTGTTGGCGGTCGCCTTTGTTTTTATGAATTGGCTTTGTAGTCCTGGCTGTTGTTGTTGTCGTATTGATGACAATTGCATTTTGGCATGCAGCTGGGCTCCATTTACATCCGGTGCGCGCTTTTTGCAGCAGATTTTTTCCTTTTTTTACTTTTTTGTTTCCGATTTTAGTTGTATATGTGCAGCCGGCGGAAGTAGACAACGCATCTCCACTCCTTAACCCATCTATCATGACTAACTAGTTTCCTGATTTTAACAAGTCGAAATCAAAATTATGTGATTGAAACTGCCAATTGTGCAACGGACTTTTGGCCTGAAATGATGAAAGAAAGGAAAGTTTATACCAAAGATCGCTTATGCTGATAGATCAAATATAGTATATAGTATAGATATGAAAAATTGCTCATCTTCCTATGGTTTTCTTTCTTTTCACTCGAGTAAATATCATTAAATAGCAAATATTATTTAAACAAAATACTGTATAGCCAGTATGGGAATATTTTTATATTTTATTATATTATATTATTATCATTTTAGTTGCTTGGCTATTTACATTTATTTAATATTTGAATATTTATATAACAAAAATTATTTTATACGAACTCTATATTTTTATTATTTTTATATTTTATATTTTTAAATATTTTTTTGTATTTTTCTATATATATTGTTTTTAATATATATACATTTATTTTAAATAAAAAATTTATATATTTATATATTTTTTATTTTAATAAAAGACTTTATATATTTATATTTTAGTTCTAAAAGTATTATTATTTTTTTTTCTTTATTTATATATTCCTTGAATAATTACTTAAGCCCAACTTTACTGTTCTTATAAAAATGTAAACTTAATTAATTAAGAATTGCTTGATACTGACATCAGATAATATCTGACCTAGTTGATTAACCACTGGCAGAGAACCAAACATGTTTATTCGACTTTAAATATTTCGCTTGCATTTCAAAACATAAATTCCCCTACATCTCCCATGTTTAAAATATTAAAAATTTTATAAACGTAATTTTAATGCCAAGAATATTTTCTTATTATGTTTCCCACATTCCCGCATCAAAGAATTCCCAGGTGTAATTTCCATTGAGCTTGCCTCACCTGTCCTTAAAATTATCATCTCCATACATAATCAACAATTTCACTGGCCAGTACGAAATTATATATTTGTAGCAAGACTAAACCAGATATAAGTAAGAAGAAGAAACAAAATTCACCTGTCCACACGGATTTCTAACTTTTAATACATAAATTAATGCTTTAAGCAAAACACAAAGCAATCCACGACATTAAAAAGATAAAGACCTGCACACAAAGAGAGGGAGGAGGAGGAGAGAAAGAGAGAGAGAGACATAAAGGCATATAGAGATTCCACCTGCAGTTGAACATTCAAGAGCAACATATAATAATCCCATCAACATTTTTGGATACGCTTTGCAAATGAATTGCTCGGCTCGACCGGCCGGTTCAATAAGTGAGAACAGGAGTGGGAACGGCAAAGAGAACGGGAATGAGAGCGGGCCGAGTCGGACCAAAGCGTGGATAATAATAATGTGGAACCGAAGCCGTGTGTGCTGGGAGCCGCTGCCCAGGACTGACGTCGACTAGCTGGCGACTGTCTCGACTGGCTCGAACTGTCTTGCCGAACTGTTCTGCATTTGCACCTGCAACGGTTGCTCCAGCCAGCAAATTTGATGAGCCGTGTGCGTGGCTTATAATTAAATTGAAGTTGTAGATACAGTTTGATATCAACGCCGTTGCGCTACATAAAACATATAAGTATTCAAAAAAAATGTTATAAAGGCTACGCTTAGCATTTAAATACCTTTCACAAAAAGGTACAATGTTCGGGGATATTAAAATGGAATGAGCGTAAATTTTCAGCTCAACCAAAAAGTCATAAAAATAAATGCGCATAGGTATCTGATAAGTGAGAAGTGATAGGTAAAACACAGCTGAGCTGTTCTTAATAATGTAAATAAAATATATAAAAAAGCTAATACGACTAAAGGGGGACAGATGAACGAGTCTGGATTCTCCAATCAGACAGCAGCAGACTGAAAAATATAAAATATATATTAAAATATATATTATTATATATTATATTATTAAATATATATTATTATATATAAGAATACTGAACTTCATTTACCAAAAGGTCGAAGTGTTTGTATGTCTTTGTTCTACATTCTCTATTTTTTATTTTTCTCTTACATAAGTGTCTTTTTAATTTCATTCCATTTTATTCCGTTCCTTTACTAACTAACCAGCTTTTTGTTTTATAGACGACTGTTAAAAAAAAAAAAAAAAAAAAAAAAACAATAAAATTATTGAAAATAATTAATTTTAAGCAGACCTGTTTTAATGAATTAATTTTAATTTTAAGATTAAGATTAATATACATTATTTACTGCTTAACAGTTTGAATTTTTTTTTAATATTTATTCTAATAAAATGTACTCTTGATATATGTATATTTTTTATATATTAAATTGCATTAAATAAAAATAATAATTTTTTTTTATGTAAAGTTTACTTCACAATGGGAACATTTATTAGCTGTGGCGGCTAGCTTTAAAATGTAATATTGTGCTTTGATTATTTTGTTAGCATACAAAGCTCATATGCCTTGAGTATAAGTATAAGGTTTGCCTATATACATACATATAAGTATGTATGAGTCACATTTGTTTCTCTGAGGTTACCTGAGACCCAAAAGTTTATATGTATATAAATAAATAAAATATATGCATACATTTAAATGTGTTTATTTATTTATTTTTATTTTATTTTTTGTTAATTTTTGTGAAGAGTAACCTCAATAATCTATAAATACATAATCTCAATCAATTGATAATGACAGCTCTTCAGATAACTCCATTCAATAATTGTTCAACAGACACTCTACAACTACAATGCTATCCAAGCAGCCAATTTCGTCTTCTTCTGCCTTGATCATGGCCAACAGCTGACAGCTTACTTAGCCAGTCGAACATTCGCATGCACAGAAAAGTAAAAGCTGCCTCAAATATTTTAAATAAAACACAACAAAAATCTGCATATAAATGTCTTTGTCTTTTTTGAACAAATCAAAATTCACACACAGAAGCGATTGTATGCAAAAAAAATGAAAAGTTCATATATATATATATATGTATGTATGTATAAAATAAATGTATATATAATAATAATAAATGCCGCAGGTGGCCGCAAGCCGTGTCCATTTGTCCTTTGAGCGTTTTCAAGTGTTTGCCTTTGCCATCCAGTTGGACAAATTTACATGCGCGCCTCGCACACAATGAGGCGGCTGCAGGTAGGCCCGGCTGGGCATTCCAATCCACAGTGGACAATGGCCACACGTCGATATTCAAATAGTTTCTTTTTCTTTCTTTTTTCCATTTCATTTCATTTGTTTGCTGCTGCTCCAGGCACACACACACATACATATAAGCCCGTCGGGTCAAATATATTTTAAATGAATATACTACTTATAAAGGTTGTTTGCTCGTCTGATTTCCGCTTTTGTAATGCACATTATCCTTTGTCTGGATGTGTGACAAACGCTACTTTGCAGCTGTGTGGGTGTCCTTTTATACTCAACTGCAAGCCTTAAGCCTGGTGAGAGACAACCAACAGCAACAGCAGCAGCAACAAATCAATCAAACACTGTCTAGCGATACATTAATCCTTTTTTCAATTTAAACAAATTTTTGACAGACCAAAAATCTCATATCAATAACAAAATTCCTAGCTGAGATTTATCTAATGAAATATTGTCTTTAAAAAAAATTAAAAATGTATAATGAGTATAAAAATTATAAACTTGATTCGCAATTTTCAAAGGGGGTAATATTATTATGTATGTGCATATAAATTTTAGATAATATTTAATTTTATTTATAAAATCATATATTATATTATAAACTTTATATATTAGGAAAATGTTTGTATAGAAAATCATTAAATGTACTTCCAGACTATAATGCCAGCTGTAATTGATACGACTATCACAGCAATAAATAATAGTATAAGTATTCGACGACGGGAGGAATTACGTCTAACTTCTGATATTTGAAGCTCTGCACGGCCCTCCTCCACGTTGACGGCAGACTCATCGACCAGCTCCTCCACTTTATCTGCAATACACGAAATGTTTATCTTCACGAATACTACGAATAATATATATATACTATATGCTATGATAATTAATATGTGAATGGACTGCATTGATATGATATGATAGTAGTATTTTCCAAATGATATATGTACACAATTTATCAGACATTAAACGAATCAGTTTTTGGAATTTGTTGAGCCTAGTCAATAAATATGTCCATTTCTTAAGGCAACTTTAGTCAATAATAAGCAAATTCATTATTTTCTCTAGGAATTTGGAATTTGAGCAACTACTCACCCACCACGTCGCCCTGTTCACTTATCAATCTTCTCAGCTGTTTCATAATAATATTCACATCGACTACGTCCGCCTCGAGCTGTTCCACTTGCCGCTGGCGCTCGAGGAGCAGGTTGTGCTCCCGCTGCAGCTCCGCTTGTTCCTGTCGCTGCTGCTGCAGCAGTTCCGTTTCCACCGAGCTGGCAGTCTTCCGCTGAGAGGCAACGGCCGCATTGTAGCTCTGTCGCGAGGCCCTCGAGTTGCGCCTCTGCTGCGCGGAGTATTTCTCCAGCACATGCTGAAAGTCACTTTTGATCCGCTCCAGCTGCAGCCTCTGCTGTCGATCGCCGTTGCGTAATACCACCTGCAGCCGCTTGAAATCCCGACTGGTGCTCTCAATCCGCTCATTGGTTTCGCTATTGATATTGTGGATCTGCTCTTGCAGCGTTCGCAGGTCCTTTGTCTTGCCAGTCAGCTTCCACAGCTTCTCCAGCTGCTTGCTGCTGCTGTTGATCGCCGTGATATTCTGGCCAATAGCATCGTAGAGGGACGAGAATTCCGAGCGACTGTGGCCGGCAAGGCTGGAGCTGGAGCCGGCTGCACTGTAAATGGCAGCAAAGCCCCCTTGCCTTCTGCTTGCTGAATGGCCGAATGTTTGCGCCATAATCCGATCTATATATATAAGTCTACTCGATCGAAAATGCTTCTTTGGTCTCTTGCTAGCGCGCCTACCCAGCTACCTATCGAGTGCACTTGGCTTTGCGAAGTGACGAAAGGTGTAACCAAACAAACAGTGCAAGCCAGTAAATTTTATTTGTTTACAAATGACCAATAAACATATAAACATACACGAGGTCTGTTCAAAGAGTAAGCCACAGAAGTTATATACAAAAATATAAACTATAAAAAAGTTAAATGTAAAATATTTCCTTAAACAGACCTCGTATATATGTATATATAAATGTTTGTTTGTATTTTTATGTGCATACAATCATGCACATGTACATTTCTATTGATTATATTCAAACTATTGGCATAATTGACATATTAATATCATATTTATTTTACAATTTTATGAATTATAATTAAATTTATTAAAATGTTTATTTGTATAAGCAAATCTTGCTCAAGCAAACAAAAATAGTTTATATACAAGAACTTAATCTACAAGTGATATTAGCGACGATCCCAAGATGAGCTGCAACGAACCGCATGACATCAGTACGTCCAGCTGTAAGAAAGAGAAGGATATATTAGTAAATCTTAAAGAATATTGCATATCAGATCAGCATCAAAGTGCTACCGACACACCCTATTGATATTGCACACCTCCAATCAGACTTTACTCAACTCAGACCTAAGCCGGAAAAAGGATTCGTCTATAGCCCAAGGCACATGCCACAAACTCATGGCACTCGGAACACGGACAACTTTGGCATTTGGATAATTTATGGGCCGCAGGCGGCAGCAGAAGGAATGTTTCACAAATTGCCAAGTCATTTTTGCTACTTATCGCAATTAGTTTGTGTTTGTTTAATTATAAAAATAGTTTGGCCAACAAAGTTTTGCTGTGCGCTGACATTTATTGGGCGTGTTGCTGCCGCCCTCGTCGGACTCGTCAAAAATTAAGAAAGTAAAGTTTGGCATGAACAAAGCGAGGAATGCGGGGTAGGGCAGAATCGGGGAAAGTGAAAAGTAAAAATGTCAAATGGAAAATGTGAAATGTGAAATTGGCAACTGAAAAATGTGAAAAGTAAAAATTTTTATTTAATTTTTTCCAACGTTTCGTTTCGTTTGCTATGCAAATTTCGGCGCTTTTGATGCGCTTTTAATTAGCCCGCTCCCCGCATGGCGGAATAACGCGAAAAATCCGCTGTCAATTTGCTTGTTGCCTTTGTTTTTCTATGCTGATTCGTATTGCACTTTGATTCTGTTGCCTCCACGCACCCGCACCCGCACCCACACCCCCACCCGCACCAACATCTACGCCAATCGCATGCAAATGAGCGTTCGCTCGCCTCGCCTGCCATGCGATAGACGTCCAGGTGTTAACCCACCTGGCGGTGCGATGTTTGGATACACGGTTGGGTGCTTTTTTCGAAGCGTTTTACGTTTTTAGTTTTATGCTGCGAGAATTGAAGTGTCCTTTGCATATTCAACAGCATGCAAATGAACTGCACTCAGCCTGCAATTACAACAGCACTCGACGCTGGCAAGGCTGTTCGTTTTTTCATATTTGATATCCATTTAGAATTATTACAAAAAAAAAAAAAGAATTGAGCTTATAGGGCATGAAGTCTTTAAATGTCATATGTGGCTGATCTGGAAAGTTCCGCGAAATCCAACATAATCTATTAAGTATATAGAACACCGAGCTCATTAGATATGCCTTAAGAGCATTACAACAGTATTAAATAGCGGGCGACCTGGAGACGAGACGAGCAAACATCATCGAGCCTTTTATAGAGCACGTATTAAGTGCATAGAGCATCAAAAACATTTTATATGTGGGAGCCCACACAGCCGTCCAACATGACCTATCAGACGCAAGGAGCATCGTCCAGCGAGTTGGACATCCCAAAACATTACCAACATGGTCTGATCAATCATAATCCATGAATTAACCAGACCATCGTGTACTTCGTATGCGTTCTAGCAATATTTAAGAGCGATTGGAAGGCGGACAAGCAAGTATGGTTCATGAAGCAAACGCATCATGGAGACTTTGTTACACCTTTTACTAATAACAAAATTTAGTATTGCACCAAAGGACAAAAACGAAACATACCCAATATCATTTATATGCACTATTCATCCGTGCTGACAGCAGCCGCTGCAGCGGCCTGCGTCGAGTGATGCTTGGCAACCGCTTCCTGGGCTTTGCTCAGCTGTATGTAGCCCTCATGTGCACGCAAACGCAGTTCGCTTTCGACACTTTTGTTAACTGATTTGGAAATAACAGCCTTGATTTTCTGAGTCTCATTGAATTTGCCCTTCTTTGGTTGTATGGGAGCATCTGTAAGCAATAGCGAGGAATTGAGTCTCAAAGAGAATTTAACATGTTGCCAAACTTAATTACTCACTTGATCTGCGTGTAAAGGCTGCCTGTTTCTGCTGCTTCTTCTTGTTTTGTATAGCTGCAGGCAACTTTGCCTTTTTAAATTTACCCTGTGGCATTTTAATAATATTAAATTCAATGTAAACTACAAATTGAATTCACAAACAAAACACGTGGATTGATAAACAGCTCACAGCTGATGGTCGATAGCTTGTGGTGGTGCAACGATAGATATCTTATATGTGAACGCAAAATTGAGCACGTTATTTAACATTACTCCAACACTGGACAACTGTTACGGTATTAAAAAAAAAAAAGCTGCTCCACACTTAGATTTATTTTTAATTTTCCCAAGTTTTATTTATATTCGGACAACAACGAGTTAAATAGCTTTGGTTAATTGAATGTGTACATAAAATCAAATCAGATTATATAAATTGATCGTTTAATATCTTAAGCATATATACCGATAAGCAATTAACCGAGTTTACTCAACGTATATTATTTGCTTAACTTGCTTAACTACGAGAAAACAAATTCGAAACGCAAATTATTGTTTTAATATTTTTGTTATGGTTGCTTTTTGTTTTTTTGCTTTTGCTTAACAAGAAATAATTTAACATTTAAAAGCGTTGAATATTTTGTAATTTGTTATTGTGTTATTAAATTTTAAATGGTTTCTTTTACATATATATTCATATATTCTTTAATGTATAATTTTCTTTCTCTTTTGTTTGTTTCATACACATAACTACGATCTACAACGTGTTTCGGATTTAAACTCGTATTTTTATTGAATTTTCTTTGCGGTTTTGTATTTGTTTTTGTCTTTGCCCGCTTGGCGCGCGCCTTTTACTCACTTTGTGATTAATGCCTTATTTTTTATAAAAATAGTTTTACAAAACTTTTTAATTATTTTATGTGTATGCATGTAGAAGGGTATGTGTGTGTGTGTTTGTGTAAGTGTGGGTGTATACATGTATAGAAAACAATTAACTCAATTTACTGACTATAATGCCAGTTACAATTAATCCTATTATCACAGCAATCACTAAAAGTATCAATATCTTACGGCGGTAGCTATTACGACTAGCTGCTGCCTTTTGAAGCTCGGTGCGGCCCTCCTCCACGTTAGCGGCAGTACGATCGATGAGCGCTTCCACCGTATCTGCATTATGAAAGGGTTATCTTTATTAATATTTCTGTATGAATGGGAATCAGTTTTCATATAAATACATAATTCTCTGCGTATATGTTGTGGTACGATAAGAAAAAAACAAAAATTATTCGGCAAGGTTATCGGACAGTGATCGATCAGTTAACATAATTTTAATTTGAATAGGCGCAAATTTAAATTTCGGCAATCGATACGTGAATTTGTTATCGGAACTAATTAAAATTGCAGGTTTGGTTTCCCTTATCAATATCATGGTATCAATTAATCCATTGTTTTCTCTAGGGATTTGTGATTTAGAAAATTACTCACCCACTGCAGCTCCCTGCTCAGCCACGAAGGTGTTCAGCTTGTTCATAATGACATTCACATCGAGTATATCCGACTCGATTTGTTCCACTTGGCGCTGACGCTCGACGAGCATATCGTGCTGCCTCTCCAGGCCGGCTTGCTCCTGTCGCTGCTGCTGCAGCAGCTCCGTTCTGGCGGACATGTCAGCCTCTCGTTCGGACTGAGCGGCCACTTCATAGCTCCGTCGCGTGGCCTCCGAGATGCACTTCTGCTGCTTGGTATATTTTATGAGCACATCCTGAAATTCACCCGTAAGCTTCTCCAGCTGCAGCTTTTGCTGACGGTCGCCATGACGTAGCACTGCCTGTAGCCGTTCCAAATCCTGACTGGTCTTCTGTACCCGGGCATTTGTCTTGGTGTTAATGCTGTGAATCTTCTCTCGCAGCGCAGACAAATCCTTGGAGGTGCCAATCAGTTTCAGCTGCTTCTCCAGCTGCTTGGTGCTCGTGTTTATCGATGTGATATTGTGACCAATATCCTCGCTGAGCGACACAAACTCTGTTGGACTGAAGCCGGCATTGCCCGAATTGGAGCCCGCGGCAAAGCTGACCTCGGGCGTGGCAGTAGATATGGCACCATAATCACGATGCGTGCTGCTCGATGGATTGTTCAATGGCTGCGCCATAGTAATTCGGTTCTGCTCACTGTTGTACTATGTATGTGTGTGTGTGAGTATCGATATATCGATGTGTGTGTATGTGAGTGTGTGATGGCTTCAAGGGTCGGTCAAAATCTGTCTTTGGTGTTCCGCTCTTCTGTTTTTTTTTATTTTTAATATAATTTGTGGGTGGTGCGTGCTCGTTGGGTTTTATGACGCGACTGTCTGCGAATGTAGAGTGCTCGAGTTTAGCTACCACAACTATCTACAAACTAATGCGCTTCGCATTACACAAACAAACAAACTAGAGCTGGAGCCAAACAAATGATTCACTTCAGCAGAGTTTATCAGACATGCTAACATATGACCAACAGGCATACAAACATACATATCCCCATATATATGAGGGCATGTACATATGTTTCTCAATGCATGTGTATATGTAGATGTGTGTGTAAGCTCATACAATCACAAACATCTACACGCACACACACCGACAGCTTAGTGCTTGTTTTTGCCTGCGGACAACAGCAGCAGCTATATGGCTTCCAATTATTAGTATAAATTACCTATGATTTACTTCAGTGGGCGAGTTGATTTCCAGTTTCTTTTTAACTAATTTTTGCCCAGTGCGCAAGCCTTTCACTGCATTACACACAAAGACAAAAACTTGTTATCGATAAGCCGATAGTGATTAGTCATTTATCGATACACTACAGCCCTATAAAACGTTGAGCATTTGACAGCACTGAACTTTGATAGCCGCAGGAAATAAGCGCGCGAAATTCACCATCACTTTAAAATTATGGGCACTCCGCAAAACATTCTCAATGTCTTCTAATGCATTCCTGTGGAGATTGAGAAAACGCTGCAGCCCTCAGTTACAAACATTTCTTATGGTCCACCTTAGATTTGACGTCAGCTCAACAAAGAACACATATCGATAACAGTTACGAGTACCTTTCATGAGAAACTTGGCGGCTTGTTTAAATTGGTTAATGTTATGTTTAATGTACATTGCGATCTCTTCATACATGTTCCACTGCATCATTAAAAAGACAGAAAATACTTTTTCTTTACGTTGTTTTTGTAATTCCGTAGCTTTAACGTACAGAGTTATGCTAAAAAGTAAAAATCCTATTTACTCTTCTCCCCTAATCTGCTGCTGCTGCTCTGTCCAGCTGGCATTTAAAGTTTTTAGTGGGTCTTGGCGGCCAAGCGCTTGTCGCGCTCCTCCGAGATGCTGAGCTTAACACCCTTGCCCTTTGGCAGCGAGATGTAAGGCTTGTTACCCTTGCCAATGATGAAGACGTTGGTCAAACGAGTGGCAAACACATGACCCTGCGAATCCTTAACGTGCACGATATCGAAGGAGCCGGGGTGACGCTCACGGTTAACCACAGAGCCGACACGTCCCAAATTCCTGCCTCCAGTGATCATGCAAAGGTTGCCTGCCAGAAAGGAGAAGATACATATTATTATATTTATCGATGATAAAAAATCGTTTAAGAAATTTGTAATTGCACGTAAAAGTTACTGAAATGGCTGAGGAATGCTCAAGATCAGAGACCGTCGTATCAAAAATTGCTTTTGGCTTTGTATTTGAACCACGCAACTTGTTGGAAAGCGTTTTGTGGTCTTCGAACCAGCCAAGACAAAGGAATAACATTTCATTCATAACCAGAACATACCCGAATCGAACTTGATGTAGTCGGTGATCTTGCCGGTGGCAATGTCAACCTGCACGGTATCGTTGGCATGTATCAGAGGATCGGGATAGCGGATGGTGCGGCCATCGTGTGTAACCAGGAAAGGCACACCCTTAGCGCCCAATTGTGTCTTGCGCACCTTGCACAGCTTGTACTGCAGAATAAGAGAAATGAATATTGCGTTAACATAGAATTACAACTAAAATCCACATTAATTCTTATTGACTTTCTGTTTAGTTAATTTGTAATTGCACGTAAAAGTTACTGAAACGGCTGGAGAATGCTCAAGATCAGAGACCGTCGTATCAAAAATTGCTTTGGGCTTCATTTTGAACCAATTGGCATATGGAGTAACACTAAATGGTCTTCGATGTAGCCCATCGAACGATTATCCTAACCGAATGTGAACTCACCTTTGCCTCCTCGGCGGAGATGCGATGGATGGTGAAACGGCCCTTCACATCGTAGACCAGACGGAAGAACTCACCAGTCTTCTCGATGGTGATCACATCTAA